>NC_137468.1:5573581-6799473 GCF_964235325.1 Thermobia domestica
AAGAACCTAGACTTGAAAGTATTTGAGAACAATATATTGAGACGAATTTGCGGACCCAAGAAGAACTTGAATGACGGAAGCTTCATAGCGAAGAATTACATAATTTATTTACCAAACATTGATAGGGTTATCAAATTTAGGAGGCTCAGGTGGGCAGGTCATATAGCCAGAACGGAAGAAAGCAGGAACGCTTTCAAAGTCTTAACTGAAAGACCAATCGGAAAACGACCATTAGGGAGACCTAGGAGCAAATGGAAGGACAATATTAAGACGAATCTCGCAGAAATAGGAATACAAAGTAGTAGTAGGAATAGAAAGTAGAAACTGGATCCAGTTGGCTAAGGATAGAAGTCAGTGGAGAGATTTTGTGAGCACGGCACTGAACCTGCGGCTTTCATAGTACATAAAAATGAAATGAAATCTTTGCGTTCCACGGATATGCTAACTCGTCTAAAGGAGATGGCGATGATGAGAAATGAATGGAATTGTGGAATGAAGAAAGTGGGAGGAAACGGGAGAATCCATGCACATGGTGCTTGTCCACTCCAAATGCCATAGAGTTAGTTATATCTATATTACTGTAACACTTATTAAATTACACAATCTATTATTTTCCATAATTTATAACTGTTTGAGATTTTGAACCATAGTGAAATACGAATGGAATTTTACTTTGTTACTGTCTTTTTTGGACTACTTCAAGGGCAGAAATGTGGGGTCACTTGTGGCGTGTGGACTACAGTTTGAGAAACGATGCGCTAGCAATATCCGAATAATCAATTCTTCATTTGCTTTTAAGTCAAGATCAATCTATATACGATATCAGAATATGAAGGAATCATTGCAGAAATGCTCGCTATATAGGCCGTAAAATATAAATAAATGTTCCAGAATAAAGCCCCCGTGAGAAAATGACCTGTGTTTGCGCTGAGGGAAAAACTTAATCTATTGTCTTTAAAATCCGGTCAAGAATTCCTCTTTTTCTGTCCCCCTTTTTCTATGAGTATAATCGCAAGAAGCAGCGCGAGGGTTTTTATTTTAAGGAAATGGCACGCAGCAGTTGATAGGAGAAGCCCTCCGCTTAGGACATCCCGTTGAGTGAACCATCTCGTTCGAACGCGCCGCCTCTGAAATTTCCATCTCCTCGACCCAGACTGCTTGACGATCATATAGAGACGTCCAACTGTCTTGATGCATGCACCTGCATTTTACACCCCTACTGATTCCTTCCAACCTATTTGTGTTGAGCGGCACAAACAGTTTGAATAGTTCTACTGAAAATTATGATCCCTCCGGCAGAAAGCCATCGCATATAAAATAAAAAGCGATTCTTTCTGTTGTTGGATTTTTGCAGGCGGGGAGGAGGTGACTATTTGCAGAACTGCAAGTAGGCGGTGACCGAGCTGTCAGATTATGAGGGTCGTTGCCTGAACAATCCCTCAAATGCCAGATTCTTGAAGGACGCGTACAAAGTTCAGATTCAGACTGCGTGGCGATACTAAACCCCGAAGCGTTCAGGGAGAACAATTCCTTTGTCTGTGAACCACGGTTTACTCTTCAGGTATTTAGTCAGAGGGGCTCCTAGGGGCACCTGAGTTCAAATTCTCTTGCCGACTTCTGGTTGTGCTTTGCTTATGCCTTTTGTTGTAGAAATATGCATGTTCGGTGACGAGCGCTATAAAGAGCATAAGCAAATGCCAATGAGAGCAGATATTTTACCTTCGAAGAGAAATCCCCAAAGGGTACGCGCCTTTTCAATCTTTCACAATTCTTAAGGCCAACATACACTAGCGTATTTTCAGCGCGCATTTTCGGTCCGTAAAATGATGTCGTAAATTTCGGTCCGTAAGTTGGCCCATACACCTAGCGTAAAAATAGGCGCGTAAAAGAAGAAGAAAAAGAAGCGGTCAGTTTTCGCTCTTCCTTTTGACTGTTGTTTCAGCACGCGGTCGTTTTCCAGTTTGCTCAAGTTGTTTGAACAGGACAGATCTATGTTTTAAATGCAGATCCTATAAACATTATGCTATTAAGGAAACGAATAAAAAGAAAGAACAAAACAATAGAAATATTTGGACTAGCAAGTGATATTCAATGTAGGAGTACTTTTTATTTCTTTTCATAGTATCGGAATGTGAAAATTCCCATAGAATGTTTTAACAAAGTTAAATCAGACAGATTTTAAAAGAAAGAAAGAAAGAAAGAAAGAAAAACAAAAGCTAAATCCATGATTTTGCGAAAGCAGTAATTCAATTTAATAAATTTTCTCACTAAATTTGTTAGATTTCACGAATAAATAAATAAATAAATCTACCCTCTGTGGCGTAACATATCTCATGGAACCAGGGCCTACCATCCAGCTTGTGCCACTCATGCCTTTAGGGCAGGGTGCGAATCCCGGTGCGGAATTTCCTTCTATTTTGTTTTAATCCCTTCCAAAAGCAACAAATTGAAACATTAGTCCCTCACAAAGCAATCAACTATCTCCTGTTAGGAACTATTTTATCCCCCTTCAAATATACACAACGTAATTCGCGCACTGCTATTGGGTAATATATGCTCAGCACATCTGCTGCTCTTGTAGAATCTAGTCCTTAATGAAAGGGTCAACAAAAAGAAGGAAAGTCAACAGTCTCCAAGTACAAATAAACCAAGTTTTAATTTCGAAGTGTGACTTGACAAGCTATTTAAAAGTTACAAAGAATATCTAGAATAATTAAAATTTTATATTTAGAAAATGAATTAACACTTAATCTGGGATATAACATAACCAAATGAAAACAATATCAATTGTATTGTTGTACTTTACTAATATGAAATGCGGCAATTAATTCACTCTCCTGTTTTCTTTCACAATCTTTGAAGCATAGCATTTGTTCTAACAGTGACGATATTAATGCACCATCCTACATTACATTGGATAGTACATTTGCTCATAATAAGAAGTCTTTGGAAGTTAAAATATCTTTTAATACAACTAATTTTTAAATATATAAGTGCTTGTGTCATCCCTTATATATTTAGCAACTGTAGAATAGATTACTTTATATTTAGAATAGTTCTCATCAGAGTCGTAGCTAAGTTGGGGGGCCAGTGGGGCGGTTGCCCCGGGCGCTGATAGCAAGAGGGTGCCGAAGAAGCAAGAAGAAAGGAAAGTATTGGAAATGAAAATAGATTTGTTAAAAATTTTCTTGCTCGCTACGCCCGCAATCCAAATGTTTCAATAAGAGTTAGAACAAGTTTTTACTTATTACTTAAAAAAAGCTATTATATATGATTTCTTAATGACGATGTGACATACATGCTGCCAAGTAATGACTTAGGGTGTACAGTGTAAACAAGAGCGTTTTCAAAATCAGAAACGGTCACAGTCTTAAATACGTACGTATTCGGCATTTTGATGATGATGAGTTTGGTTAGTTAATCACGTTTTTCTAACCAATCGTTTTAATCATAACGGTGAGAATAAAAGTATGAAAAATGAAAGGAGTGAAGAGACACACAAGTTGTTGTTTGCGCGGGAATATTAAAAATGAAGGTAAACAAGGAGAATAATAACGTTTTGAATGCGAAACAGTTGTAGAATAGGGTCTTAATGGGTCAGAACTTTACTCCATGAATTTCGTCTTTTTCAAAGACTGATCGCTACCAGTGTTTTTTTTATTATTATTATTATTTCATTGACATGAAATGCTGCCAATGTAAAGAAATTTATTGGGATCATTTTTCCATTAACTACTTGTATCGCCAGGATTCTTTTTTGTGCTTACGTATCTAGTTGTGCGATATTTTTTATTTATCTACATACATACAAAATACACACACACACATTATATATATATATATATATATATATATATATATATATATATATATATATATATGTGTGTGTGTGTGTGTGTGTGTGTGTGTGTGTGTGTGTGTGTGTGTATTTTAATATTTTTATTAATAAAAGTAACCTTAAATTCAGAATTTTCAGTCATTAAGAAATTAAGTAAGTACTATAATTTTAAACATACACTATGTGATCAAAAGTATCCGGACACCCGGCTGAAAATGACTTAGAAGTTCGTGGCGTCCCCATTGATACTGCTGGAATTCAATATGGTGTTGGCCCACCATTAGCCTTGATAACAGCTTCCACCCTTGCAGGCATACTTTCAATCAGTGCTGGAAGGTTTTTTGGGGAATGGCAGCCCATTCTTCACGGAGTGCTGAACTGAGGAGAGGTATCGATGTAGGTTGGTGAGGCCTGGCACAGTCGGCGTTCCAAAACTCCCAAAGGTGTTCTATAGGATTCAAGTCAGGACTCTGTGCAGGCCAGTCCATCACAGGGATGTTGTGGTTGTGTAACCACACCGCCACAGGACATGGAGTTTGAACAGGTGCTCGATCGTGTTGAAAGATGCAATCGCCATCCCCGAATTGCTCTTCAACAGTGGGAAGCAAGAAGGTGCTTAAAACATCAATGTAGGTCTGCGCTGTGAGAGTGTCACGCAAAACAACAAGGGGTGCAAGCCCCCTCCAAGAAAAACACGACCACACAATAACATCATCACCTCCGAATTTTACTGTTGGCACTACACGTGTCGACAGATGACGTTTACCGGGCATTCGCCATACCCACACCCTGCCATCGGATGGCCACATTGTATACCGTGATTCGTCACTCCACACAACGTTTTTCCACTGTTCAATCGTCCAATGTTTACGCTCCTTACACCAAGCGAGGTGTCGTTTGGCATTTACCTGCGTGATGTGTGGCTTATCGACCATGAAATCCAAGTTTTCTCATCTCACGCCTAACTGTCATAGTACTTGGAGTGGATCCTGATGCAGTTTGGAATTCCTGTGTGATGGTCTGGATAGATGTCTGTCTATTACACTTTACGACTCTTTTCAACAGTCGACGGTCTCTGTCAGTCAACAGACGAAGTCGGCCTGTACGTTTTTGTGCTGTACGTGTCCCTTCACGTTTCTACTTCACTATCACATCAGACACAGTGGACCTAGGGATGTTTAGGAGTGTGGAAATCTCGCGTACAGACTTCTGACACAAGTGACACCCAATCACCTGACCACGTTCGAAGTCCGTGAGTTCCGCGGAGCGCTCCATTCTCCTTTCTCACGATGTCTAATGACTACTGAGGTCGCTGATAATGAGTACCTGGCAGTAGGTGGCAGCACAATGTACCTAATATGAAAAACGTATGTTTTTGGGTGTCCGGATACTTTTGATCACATAGTGTATGTAGTAGCCAAACTACATTTTGGATTTCAAGTACGAACATTAAACATATTCTTTACCTCCATCGATCAATATTAAGAAATTCGCAAATACTGTCTCTTCAGAGTTTCCGTTACATTTCACAAAATACTTTTGACCTTAAAACGATCAAAATTAAAATCTTCTTTATGTGGTCACATACAGAATAAAATTACAAAAGTTTACAATTATTACTGGAAATTGATGCTGTTACCCATTTCGAACATTTTTAAATCACATAGTTTCTAACGTATTAAAATTTCATTTCTTATATATAGTATGAAACGTAAAAAATTGTAAATTATTATAACTTTTCTCAAAGTGGATTTGTGTACAGCAAAGGCAATTTGGTAAGTTTAACAAAAAGTCCAAAATAAGCCTCTTGAAAACAGCTTTTATTTGTAAAAGAATAGAAAATGATCACTTTCAGTTGTTGCAATAGTCTGTGCAAGCAGCATGATAAAAATTCAACGTAGCATAACAAGAACAGCTGTTTCTCTTATTTGTAAATAAATAAATAAATAAATAAATAAATAAAGGAAGGAAGCTTGATAAGGTGAGTGTAGGGGCGCCGAATTCTACTTCGCCCCTGGCACCGAAATCTCTAGCTACGGCTCTGTTTTTCATCCACCTTCTAAATATTTGTATTGTTTACTAACACTTATCGATTCGACTGTGATATTCCTCATTATTGTAATATATATATATAATTTTTCGAACTTTTAATATTCTCCTACACCGGACGCAAATTCTTATTAATTAATACACTGAGAAAAGTCCGTTATCCGGACAGCGGTATATTGTACAATTATACGGAATCATTATGTTTACTACAGAAACCTGCACGGAGTATACGTTATCCATATGCTACAGACTTTCCCCGCTTAGCTGTTACATCATGCCGTTGCAGGATGTATGACATCTAACAGTCTTCCATATATCACATACGTATACGTATGTTACATACGCCAGTTGTATGTTACATGCGTATATCGGTATGTGAGATCCTGACCACCTATATACAGTTCTTTCGTTCGTACAAAAAGTACGTTTATTCGAAACATGTATGCGGAAAGTATGTATAAAATGTACTTTTTTCAGTTATACATTTGCTGTACGTTAAGTCCTAAAACTACATGATTTACACATGTAACCTACGTTTTTAAGTACGCCACATACATTTTTTCTGAGTATATAATTTCACAATACGCCCTATGTCCGCCTCTCATGTTAGTGTATAAGATATAAGAAATTTACAGCATTCAATGTAAGGTCTACTGAAAAGCTTTTGACACAGTAAGCAGACACTTTTGATCGGTGTAAACCAACTTTTAAATAAAAAAAAATGATTGATTCAAATGACTGGACCAAACCACATGTTCAAATTAAATATAACAAATTTGGTGTTTTTTAAAAATAATTTAGTTAATTGTAAGCAAATTAATTTAAGTTTCTGGCCAATGTAATGACTATTAGTGAATATTCTACGCTTGAACGCATCGTTGAATGATTAACAGTTAATGAAAATATACTGAAACTAATTGTAAATCTGAAGTGAAGTGATTCAAATAAAAGCGTATAGATCTAATTAAATACTATTAAAATTATTCCTCAACAAAGTCTTAAAATTCACTTAAATTAGGAATATTATTAACAAATGTGCTGTCCATCGGCGATTAGGGGCGTGAAGGTAATTGCTGCCCCCACTTTTTTGGCTTTACACTATAACCTAATTACATGCCCCTTACTATTAGTAGTGTTTTGTCCCCCTTTTTAGTGTTCATACCCAATTGCCGTCACTGGTACTTTCCATTGCAAGCGAATAGATCTGTGTTTTTGCGCAACTACAATTGATTACGGAAAGTAAGATAAATTTAACGCTTGATTAAAATTATTATAGTTATTTAGTATACTAAATATTAAATTTGTCTTTAAAAAAAGGTTTGCACGTGTATGTTATATGGGAACATAAGAAACTGCAAACAATAAAATGTGGAGTTGTTACAAATGATTATAGCTGTTTCATGAATTTGGCGTAGCTATGATATTTGGCATATCACGAAGCTTTACCACAATATAGACCTTAATTTATTTAATTTCGAACTTAGTCAAATTCGGTCCAAACATTAGCTATTCACAACACTCTATTCTCCAATTCAACTCAAATTAGGTTTTTTTCAAACAAAGTTAAACTATTCTGAACGACTGGTTTGTTTAAATTTATTATTATTATTATTATTATTATTATTATTATTATTATTATTACTAGCAGCGTTCACCCCGCTTCGCTGCGGTCACCTCGGAACGCAATAAACTTTGTTACTTAGATAATTTTTACTTTTTCGCTTTCAAGTGATATGATAAAAACCATAGAAGATTGCATTAAATGTTAACATTATATCGCCTGTCATTTATGTTAACCCGCCCCGCTTCGCTGCGGTCACCCCGGAAGTTTTCGCTTTCAAGTGATATGATAAAAACCATAGTAGATTGCAGTAAATGTTAACATTATATCGCCTGTCATTTATGTTAACCCGCCGAGTTACACGGTCATGCGGGTTGCATATAAATACGTTTATTTTTACCTATGATGAACTAACAAAGGATTTGTACGTTATGGACACTTGAATGGTCAATTATCTCAAGACACTGGTAATTAAAAATTAAAGTGATATGATAAAAACCATCTAGGGTCCAAATCCTAATAACCCCCCAAAAATAAAAGAAATTGGTTCAGCCGTATTAGCGTGATGAGGGAACAAAGGATTTTGTACGTTCTCTTTTATATATAAGAAGATTATTATTACATTTGTTTCACAACTTATGAACCAATGATTTGAAGCAATCTATGTCGGAGAGATTCCATTTACTGGTTCAGAAAATAAACAGATTTGTTTTATTTTAAATTTTCATTTTTCTCAGTGTAAAGATCCATCGAATTGTATGTTTTTAATACCGGTACTCATAGTTCTTGTATTCATTGAATAAGACATATTTCACTGTAAGAAAGCGTAGTTATAAGGAATTAAGCAGAAAGTAAAAAGAAAAATGTAAACAAACTTGTATGTTATACGAAACTGAAAACAATTAAATATCAATTAATTTCGAAGCTCTAGTAGTAAAAATGACACTAATATAATACTATTAAGTAAGAAGTTGTGTCAATTATTATATAAATTCTCCTGACACTGATGGACATGCTACTTATAAACATAATAAAACGATTAAGTTGAGTTGATTTTGAATTTAACGTCCCTTTCAGCAGCGAGGCTATATGAGACGAGACCTACTGATTAACATGGAATCCGCACCACATGAGCTCCCACCGGGAAGCGAACCTGGATCTCCCACGCCAAAGACACGCACGCTAACCGTTTAGTCACAGAGGAGTTCAGTAAAATGATTGAGTTGTTCGTGAAAGAAATTATTTAAGTGTCAGATATTCATTGTTATTTAATATTTTGTGGTATAGACCTTAAGTTAGCGTTTATCTGGGAAGAATTGATAGTAACCACACCACAAAAGTTGAGAAATACTTTAATGGCATACTACAAGTTAACATGAACTATTATGAGTGTAATCCTGTTTCCTGCAAATGGGTGTAATTTCAATTTTTTTGTTAGGTATGTTCTGTTTTGAGTCTACTTAAGCTTTTCAAATAAGTGTTGGTACAATCCCCATCATGACGAGATAATAAAATGTTGAAAAATATTCAACATAGCTGGTACCCTGGATTGAACTAGAACTTTTAGGCTGAAAAGCAAGCACACTAAAGCGAGCAGTACAATGATTGTGCTATTTAGACTTAGTATGTGAGCATTAATGGTGAAATAGGATTATTAGGTCTATTAAATTTAAATATATGTACAATCTGAGGTTTGAAATAATTCACAAAGAAAGAAACATTAGGCCATGTATTGCGGTTTCTGACATTTTCATGAATAATGTTAAGATCACGGGGAAAAAATAGTGACTTTCTGAACCTATTTTGTTACAAGTTCTTGTAAAATTGAGAAGGTATTTAAAATAACAAGCAGCAGGTGGTCGAAATAGCAAAAAAATTTTCACCGAATTTCGATAGTCAAACGCAATTTTTTGCTGTTTTATCAGGCAGATATCGAGATAATAACTTGTTGAAGGTCAGGATTATTACTTTTTATTCTTAAATATACCTAGTAGGTACCTGTAGCCTCTATGCTGGTAGTGATTTCTTTCAAAAATATTGTACGGGTAGCGTGGGACAAAACAAAATATCAGAAAGCTAAATTTGAACATTATTTGGTGAAGGAGTGTTCTTCATAAGAGTGAAATGTAATTTATCTTTGCTACTGGGAACATTTTTATTTATATTCGACCGGAGAGAACCAAGTGAACGAGAAAGTATGTCTGGAAGTAACATTTTGTGTTGGTTGCCAGGGACGTACGCAGGGGGTGGGTCCTGGGGGTCCGGACCCCCCAAAATTTCGACTTTTGTGTAAATTTAGCCTAATTTTAGGGACAATTTTAGGAATTTTAATATAAAATACCCTCAAATTGAGTTTGGACCGCTCCCGAAATAAATTCCTGCGTACTCTACTGTTGGTTGCCCTAACCTTCTTTCCCTTCTCTTGCTTTCTCTCTCTTTTCTAAATAGCATGACATTTTTAGTTTGGCGGGAATTGGCCACATGCTATTAAAAGTCATGTTATACTTCTTTTTTTAATATCAGAATATGAGCAACTCTAAAGGTGACTTCATTTTTATAACCATCTTGACCTCTGTGTGTGTGTGGGGGGGGGACTAATTGTCAAATATTAAATTTAATGTTAAATTCGTAGTCGAAAGACATTATGTTCGATTGGATTGGGTTTGAATTTAGCGACCTCTCAGACAGCGAGTCTATATGAGAAGTGAGATCCAAACTGCGTGAGCTTCTGTCGAGAATCGAACAGGATGTCCTGCGCCGGAGAAGCTTACGCTGACCATATAGCCAGGGAGGAGCTCTCATCATTTGCGAATTCTAATTAGAAAGTATTGGATTTAAATACCTTTTCCTCTATGTACTGAAAATTAATTATGAATTTTAATTAGGAAATAATGTCTCGTTTTGTGCAATAGAAAATATTAATTTAGCCGAAATCATGTATTGTATAGAAAGACTGAAACTCGATTGGAATGAAGATTTCTGGTGAGTCTACCAGCAAACCTCAGCAACGATTCGCGAGGACAACTCAAGAACGGGTTTTCTCTTCTGAAAACAATAAGACCAGACCAGGGAGAAGGCCGTGGAAAGGGCAAGAGACCACCTGCTGCTCGAAAACCCTTTCATCTGAGCCGTTTTTACGCGCCGTATTTACGCTCGAAGTTAAAAGCAGCCAGACTTTTCAAGCGTATAAAAATTCGGTACGTAAACGTACGCCAGGTCCCATACACTAACGTATTGACAGCTGCTAACAAGACTAGCGCATGAAATTTTATGGCTACGACTGAAAAATACGTCAGTGTATGGCTGGTGTTATGTTTGTTCAAGTTCTCAGGAAAGTGCTTGATAGGTCAACAACCTCTGCGACACTTGGTAACTATGGCATACGTAGAGTTCGTGGATTGCGTATGTGAAAAAAGTAAAAAGAGAAACAGTCTCAAAAGCGAATTCCCGTGTTCGATTTCCGGTAGGAACACATGTCGTATACGGATGTTACGTAAATCTTTATATCCATGAACTTGGGCTTGATGCTAATATAATAATAATAATAATAATAATAATAATAATAATAATAATAATAATAATAATAATAATAATAATAATAATAATAATAATAATAATAATAATAACGGTACCTGCAAACAGACCCGATGTCATTATTATGAATAAAATAGACGAAGAAGTAACTCTCATAAATGTAGCAGTACCATTGACTCATAACATACGTACAACATTCAGTACGAAATCAAATATAAAGACCTGGTAGATGAAATAAAAAAGGTACAGTAACATCAATCATTATCTCACCTACAGCAATTGTCCTTAAAAATACTGTGACGCAACTGCAACAGATTTCCTAACAAACAGAGGCCTTTTTTTTTCTTTTTCAGAATACCAAACTGTTATAATCAAGTAACATCTGATGTGGACATTTTTTTTCGAGCTACCCGGTGTTTGAAAGAGCAATTAAACGAATTTTGACGGAATAATTTTACTTTTACATTCTTTTTTTGACACTGTTCTATGTTGTTGTTGTTATTGTTGTCTTGTTTTTTTCTTTCTTTTATTAACATTTCACTGTGTAAAATGCCAAAGTTATACTATATCTGGGAATTTGTTCAATAAATAAATAAATATATCTACAAAAATTAGTAATGCTAAACGCAAGTTCTTTGTAGAAGAAGAACTGTTCAAATTATCTGCACTTGTCAGAGACAGTCGTGAGATTATTAAGGTGAAACCGGTTTAAAACGAAGTAGAGCAATAATAATAATAATAATAATAATAATAATAATAATAATAATAATAATAATAATAATAATAATAATAATAATAATAATAATAATAATAATAATAATAATGGAAATAAAAAAGAACTGTAGACAATTACAAAGCAATAAAATAATTATGAGATGAAAGTGTGGAAAAGCAACTACATCAACTATAAATTCTTCTGTGAGGGTGGTCCAGTTCGATTCCCGACGGAGACTCATGTGATTAAGACTTCATGTTAAGTTATGGGTCTATGTCCTATTGTAACTTCATTGCTGAAAATGGATGATAAGTTCTGAGTTAACAAAGTATTCCTTCGTGCCCGTGTAAAGCGCATGGTACCTGGTTTGATTCTCGAAGGTGTTATTTGCCTGGGATGGAGGCGCGCATTCAGAAGCTTTTGTTGGGAGAAGTCCAAGCTATGGGTAAGGGTCCAATGCTATAATCCACTACATCTATATAGCATTGAAAAGTATTATTCTGCACCCGAAAAGACGATAAGTAATTGTAAAATACTTCCATCAATATTTTCAGAAGAAAAATGATGGAACTAGATTGTTTTTATAAGAGTACAGATGAAGTGTAATATCAAATTTTCATGCTACATCCACAGTGTCGTGCCGTGGAAAATCAGTGCCCGGGGCGAGAGTTGCCCCCATACATAGGCCTATATTCCAAATAATTTTTCTTCTCTCTTTTTACATTTTTCTCTCCCGAATTTTGAGCCCACCTTACTTCGGCGCCCGGAGAAAATGTCCCACTTGCCCCCCCGCCGGGCACGGTACTGTACATCAATTATTTCCTCGTTAAACAAGTATAGTTTTATGACGAAAGTGAACAAATGTATGTTGAGGTAGGAAATTTGGGGAGATCCGGACCCAGTGGAAAGATACTTGACAACCGATGTAACCAATATAGATTTTGAAGTTCCAAAATACACAACAAACGTAAACATTTTGCTGCAACCACATGATTGGAAACATATTTTAATCTCAAGCCTTTGAACAAACTATAATAGATGCATATTTTAAAATGTGACTTTATTTTTGAATTTGTAATATATCTTACTATTTATTTTTATCTTTACTTTTAATTTTTGATGTCTTAGTGTTTTAGATATTGACATAAACTAGGCCTACATTGTCAGAGTTTATCTAATTATTAATTCATGTTAAAAAGTTAATCATTATTTATCCCTTTTACGATTTATTAAGACTGGTATGGAGCGTGGCGCTTTGCGGATCAGAGACGTGGACATTGAGAAAGGCTGAAATATCCAAGCTGGAAGCATTTGAAATAGGGATGGCCAGACGGATCCGGATCTCGGATATCCGGATCCTATAATATCCGGATCCGGATCCTATAAGATCCGGATCTCGGATCCGGATCCGAAATTTCGGATCTTAGATCCGGATCCGGATATCCGGTTCCTGGATCCGGATCCGAAATTTCGGATCTTGGATCCGGATCCGAAGTTTCGGATCTTGGATCCGGATCCGAAGTTTCGAATATTGGATCCGGATATTCGGTTCTTCTATCCACACCCGAAATTTCGAAGTTCAGATTCGGACTCCTGATTTGAATATTTTAGGCCTTAGATTGAGACCCAGATCTAAAATATCCATATGTATAAAATTGACTAGGTGAATTTTATCTAACTCAGTGGGAAGACAATTCAATTTAAATGACAAAAGATTACATGAAAATCTCATTTTCACATTTTTCGGGGTTAGACCACTGTTGCGCACACCCCATCATTTAGTCTTTAGTATATCTTTAAACGTACTACAAGTATGCCACTTTCATCTCAAGTCAGTAATTGTATAGATCTGCCTTTTGTTATATATTAATCGAGTTAGGATTAAAACTCAATTGTTTGTGAGACCTATGATAATATTTTCAGAATGAGTTATAACGTTCAAAAACTGCATAGTAATGCTGCATATTTTCTTTGTGCCACATAGGAATTTAATGTAGTCTATCTTATACAGTCGGCTCTTATGATTAATTCAATGATCTGAACTCCTGCAGCATTACGCTAAAATCATGGATGTCTTTGAATTTTCGTCATTATTTCTATTTTTTATTACGAGCAAAATAAATATCATAAGCGGCATTTTACATAACATATAGACGCAGTTCAGTCAGTTGATTGCTTAAAGTTTATAGCAAAGCTATTACATTTCTAAGACACTGGCGGCTTTAGGACAAAATCCATGGCTTTCCCATAAAATCTTAAATCTCTCTATATAAAAAGGGCAAAGTCCTGAGTGAGTGAGTGACAGATCACCGTACAGGCCAAATCGCTTAAGCTACAAACGTGAAATTTGGACAGTGACGTAGGATACTACTAAGGAAGGACTTTGGGAAATTCGACGAGGAAGGGGGGAAATGGGGTGGAAAATAATGATGATTCTTGACGTTAGATACTTTAAATTTGGTATTTGGGTTTCTCATTGAAAATAATTTGATACTTGTTAAAGTGCTTTTTGATATTTAAATTAGAAGGGGCAGTGAAGATGTAGAAAGTAAAAGAACGGGTGGTAATTGCAATTATTGCAATTAGTATAATAATATGCCTATATCTTGGAAACTTAAAGGGTTAGAAACATGGAATTTGGTATTTGGACTTCTCACTTAAAATAATTAGATACGTATTTCAACGTTTTTTTTATATGTGGCCCAGAAGGGAAGAAAAAGGGCGAGAAGAAAATTAAGTGGGGATTACAATTATTGTATTAATATGTTCAATCCTTTAAGGTTAGAGACTTGAAATTTGGTATTTGCATTTCTCATTGAAAATAATTTGACATGTGTTTCAGTGTTTTTTGACGTTTTAGTAAAAAGGAAAAGAGAAGAAATGGAAAGGAAAGAGGGTGGGGATTGTAATTATTATAATAGCATGTCGATATCTGGGAACCTCTGAAGGTTAGGAGCATAGAATTTGGTATTTGGACTTTACATTTGAAATAATTAGGTATGTACTTAAGCGTTTTTTGATGTATGTCTTAGAGGGGAAGAAAAGGGGCGGGGAGAAAAGACTTTTATATCTCGGAATCCTGGAATGTTAGAGAAATGAAACATGTTATTTGAACAAAAATTCGTTATGAAATGAAATCTTTGAGTTTTACGTCCCACGCTTATGCCGGTTAGGCTAAAGGAGACGGTGATTATGAGAAATAAATGAAATGAAGAAAGTGGAAGGAAACGGGAAAACCCCGAGAAAACCCACGAGCACGATGTTTGTCCACCACAAAGTCCACACGGCGCGAGCTGGGATCGAACCAGGGTCCCCAAGCACCGGAGGTGAACGCTCTACCGCTGAGCCACCGCGCCCCCTTAAAAATTCGTTATGTTTGCAGGCGTATGATGGCGAGGCCGTAGACCGAGCAAATGTGTGGGCTGGGGGAAAGCTCCCATGTACTCGCACTGAAATTCGGTATGTCTCGGGATACCGGAATGTTATTACATACAATTTGATATTTGAACTGAGATTCGGTATGGTTGTAGGTTTACGAGGTACGAGGTCATAGGCCGATCAAATGAGATATCAGAGGTTCTAAGGGCAAATCCCCAGACATTTCTTTTTAAATTGATTATGATTAGAGGCTTTAGTGGTGCGAGGCCCTAGTAACGGGGTCTAGTGGCGAAGCCCCCAACTAGCCGAGGTCTATTAAGTACATAAATGTATTTGCGTAATGACTGGAAATTGCATGTATGCCTGTGGACAAAATTGCATAAGTAGCCACGAGAAATGACAATCCTTTAAGATAAAAGTTTTAAAAAGCTACCAAAATGTACTCTTGAATGAGTGTATATTATGTTTGCGCAGGGCCGAATCCAGAACGGACTCCTGGAGGGGGCGGATGGATTCTTAGGGGGCGGTTGGAGATGCTAGCAGTGAAAAATTACTTAGATGATCTGAAATTGCCACAAATTACTACTAAAGTACACTGTTAATGGTGGCGCTGGGTAGAGGCGAACGACTTTTCGCCCTCCCTGCATCCGCCTATGTGTGTACATGAATGATATAGCTCCTTATACAACCTATGCAGAGTTAATAGTAGTGGATTACTAATTACAAAGATACGTGTTACTGCTCGAGGCTCCATATGGTATTTTGTATACACATACAGTACATTAATACATTGATTTTGATACATTAATTGCCATTTAGAACTTCATTTCTACTACAATTCTTAATTCTAACTGGAGTGGTACGGTCACAGAGAAACGTATTTTTAAAGAAAGAAAAAATCTCATCAAGAGCAAGAAAAGGAAGTTGCTCCTTAATTTGATTTGACCTATATATTTTATGGGCTGTTCTATTAGCAATGGCCTAGCCCATCACGACTAGGAAATAGCCTCATTCAGTGACCACAATAACTCAGAAAGAATTAGAAAAATAAGCAGCCTGAGTCTAATGAAGAAGCTTGGGCTTGAGATTAAGGTTTCATCCCAGCATTTGACTAGTGTTACAGAAAACAAAGGACAAATTTCCATCAGGACGACCACTTTAAAAAAGATTTACTACCTTTTCGGTCAAGTATTTCTACTAGAATCGAATCTGACAATGAGACTGCTCTCACCTAAGTCGACAGTTTTACTCAATCAAATTTGGAGTAATTGTGACATATTAAGGCACGAAAACCAAATATCAACAGAATGAAGAGAACGCAAGGCTGTCACACGATCAGATACCAAAAGTGTCTTAAAATCTTATTTTAAGCATAGGAATGAAAATCACTTTATCAATAATTTGGAAAATTTTGCTGATTCGGAACACCCGAATTTTCTGACACGGAGTTTCGAATCCGGATCCAAGATCCGGTTTTTCAGGTCTGGATCCAAGATCCGAAATTTCGGATCCGGATCCAAGAGCCGTTTTTTCGGATCCGGATCCAAGATCCGAAATTTCGGATCCGGATTTTCGGATCCGGATTTTCGGATCCGGATCCAAGATCCGTGTTTTCGGATCCGGATCCAAGATCCGGATTTTCGGATCCGGATCCAAGATCCGTTTTTTCGGATCCGGATCCAAGATCCGAAATTTCGGATGCGGATCCAAGATTCGGATTTTCGGATCCGGATCCAAGATCCGAAATCTCGGATCCGGATCCAGTGTCCGGATATCCGGATACCGGATATCCGGATCCAAAGATATCCGGATCTGGCCATCCCTAATTTGAAATGTGATGTTGGCGCAGAATGCTGTGCATATCATGGACCAAAAGGAAAAGGAATGAAGACGTAGTAAAGGAAGCTAAATGAAGGACGACAGGTCATGAAGATAATAAGAAAAAGAAGAAAGAGCATGCTTGGCCATCATTTTCGGTATTCCGATTGGATCACAATGCTGATAGAAGGAAAAAACAGAAGGAAAAACACGAAGAGGAAGACCAACGATAGAATATCTAGATGCAGTTACGAAGAAAAGGCCTTATCAAAGTATAAAACAGCTCTCGCAAGGGAGAGAAAAATTTTAAAATTTCCATGTTCACACCAACTTATGGTTGAGGTGAACAAAAGGACTATATTGTAGTGTTAAAACAATGTTGTACAGTAGTATATGATAAAGTGCTGCATTTCAGTTGTTCTCAGCACGTAAAATATAGTTTATTATTATTATTATTATTATTATTATTATTATTATTATTATTATTATTATTACTAAAACCTGACTATATAGTCATAAATAGAAAGACACTAATGGGTAAAAGTGGTGTTAATTAACCCAAACGCCAAAACAAGAACCAATGAACTTATCAGCAGCTTTGCTGAAATCTCGGTCAGTCATCTGTTTGCACTTCGAATTAGCTTAGAACTGCAAAACTACCAATTATAGTTGTTTCTGGTATAAATTCCGCCTTTTAAGAATGACCCTTCATAATTTTAAAAGTGCAACTATTTTCAGCTTATCTTCAAACAACCGTGTATATTGTATTTACGTGATTTTGCTCCAATACACATCAACCTTATAATAACCTCAAATTGGAAAATAACTTTTCTTTCTTTCTTTCTTTTTTTCTTTTTTTTAACACGTCTTCAGAGCAAATGGTATTTTTTTAACAGGATACAAAAAGTAACGAGCAGAAAATAAGCCACACCTTTTTTCTATTCCCCAAAACAATTATCACCACTTTTAAAATGGAAATCATTTACTTAACTCCATAAAGAAAGCTCACGCTTGTTTTAAACCGTGTTGATTATCTACGCAAACAAAGACCAATTTCACGTCTTTTTTTTGTCTAGTTCATTTTTTTTTTTTGTTTCCACTTTTGTTTACATACACTAAATTCAATTGAATTTTTTATTAACGTAACTGATTAATATTGTCATTTAAATGATAAGAAAAAAAACATTTTTCCCCTACTGCATTTATATTATTATCTTTAAAAAGTTTTGTAAATACATACTTTCCTTTTTTTCTACATTACATCAATTCAGGTGTTATTTATTTAGATTCAGAGCAGACTTAAGTTATTCACAGATATCAAATTTTTATGCACTTAAAATTCATGAACTATGCAAGCAATTATGTTATTAAATGTGTTAAAGTATGCATTAGCTCATGGGCGTCTCTGGCGAGGGGGACGAGGGGGACGCGTCCCCCCCAACATTTTGAAGTACAAAATATTCCATATTTTATTCTAATTTAATTTATTTACTAACGACCGTATTTGGAATATAATATTCAGGCTGTGAAACGATTATAACAGAGTTCGGAGTTCTCAGGGGGTCCGTGAAAGTAACAAATGGAATCGAAGATAATACATAGCTTGGGTTAGGTAGTGCCATTTAAATGGCTTTTTTTATATCCTCCCCAAAATGTACATGCCAGAGACGCCAGTGCACTAGCTATGCAATAAAAGAGAGCATTTTCAAACATGCAGCATAGATGTGACAAAGTTTTGTAGGTGAAATATAACATCGAAAGTGTACTTTACCTTTCAGGCATTTCTCTTCAGAATTCATATTTATGATAGTTACAGTTTATATATAATGATTATTAAAAAAAAAAAAAAAACTCAAATTATAAGATTAAAATAAACACAGTGATATAAGAATACAATCTATAATTTTTTCACGTTTGTATTTTACTGTGTATTTACTTTACATAAAATAATAAGAGTCTTGTTTTTCCACAACTTTTCATTGTACAAAAAAAAAACTGCTTCCCGTATCTAATTATCCTTACACGAGATGCTTCTTTACATGTTTTGGTGTCAGTTTATGACATTTGCAGCCAGAAAATGACATCTCGACATCAACAGATTTTACTGGGCAATATTTATAGAGAAAAGCAAGTTTAGAATGTATATTATCTGGCAAGTTGAAATCTAACTGTTCAAGGTGTTTTCTCATGGCTTCAATTGTTTTATAGGCTGAGTTTCTGGCAAGAACACCAGTCAATCTTTTTTCCACTGAGCACCCGAATTTACCAGGAACTGACTGGAGTTCGTGTTGAACTTCATCAACTAGAGCTAAGTATTCAATGGGCAGCATTCTTCGCGTCTCTTGTTTTCGAATTGATGTCAACATGATATTACAATGGATCTTTATCATTATCATATTTCCCTTAACATCTTGTGAATTGCAAGCATCTTTGCTCTGCTGATCACAGGGGTGGATCTAGAAAGTAAAAATTGGGGAGGGGGCAACCAGAACCCAGACTAAGATAGGCATATCATGGTTTTATTATAAAGTTCCAAATATATTTTTGTCACTCAGAAAACTGGGAGGCCTAGCGTCCCCCCCCCCCGGTCCCGGGCCTAGATCCGCCTCTAGCTGATCACTTGCTAATTACTAGTGTCCTCCAGAAACTAAACGTTTTTCCATTCTCCCATCCAAAAAGGTAGTTATGTTGAATAGACAGGTAAATGCATCGAAAATAAAACTAAAAACTGGATTTATTGCATACTATAAGCAGACATATGAAATAAAAACTTACAGAATATCCTAAATGTGTTCTTAAGCACTAATATATGCCCTAACCTTTGAAATATTCTTAGAAATGCCTATCAAATTTAACAGAGATGCACATAAGCAAACAAAATATGCATTTGCATAAAAATCCTGTGTCTATTTATTTTATTCATTCATATATATATTCTGGGCATGACTGGTATGTATAGCCTTAAGCTCGTCAAGTATGAGAAATGACGTCAGGGGCGTATCCATGGAAGATCCACCGAGATTGTCCCCTATTAAAATTTCGTACCTCGACTAACATTCAAATGATGATGGTAGAATTGGCGGAATGAGAACTGTGGATTGTGGGAGGATACGGGAGTATCCCGAGAAAACCCCAATCACGAGGTTGTCCACCACACACTTACTTATCCGGGTATCGAAACATAGACTCCACGCACCAGAAGTAAGCGCCCTACCACAGAGCCACCGTGCTTTCCGCCCGCCCCCCCCATTGTTGGTAAAATAATTTTTAATTTCCTTAGACCTGACCTCACATTCATTCTTGATTTGCGCAGTTGATCTGCAAATGTTAAAACAAGATTAAGATTAGAGAGACTTTAAGGTATTATATGCAACCATTGCTAATGAGTACATTAACCTTCCTGGTGTATACATTGCTAGTGATGATAAGGATAATGATATGGTTTACTTTACAACATACCCCGTGCACTGACGTATAAAGATGAATAGAGTGTGAGACCTACGAGACTTCCTCTCTCATTTATCAAAAATTCCCTTCGTGTTAATTTCTTCTCGCAATGATCATACGAAAACGCAAATAAGAAACCTTAGTTTGTTTACTTGAAGAATTCACTTAAGCTGTTTGCAGCTCAATTTTGTCAACGTCGTTTGGTCGTTTTCTTGGGATAAAAATCCATTCTTGAGTCATCCGACTATGAAATTCGCGTCTTGTTTCTTCAGCATCTTTATCAAGACTCCCCCGCCCCAATCTTTCCCTAGGTCAATGAACTTCGTGTTGATTTCCTGGGCCAATGTTTGTTGGACGAGGTCCCAAGCCGATCTCAATAATTTCTTGGCTTTTTTTTTTTTGTCTGTGTGTTCCATTTCTACTTTTTTCAAAAAAAAAAGTTCTCTTCTATTCTATTTCCAGAAAAAATAAAAAGAATAGAAAAAGACTCCTCAACTGCCAATAAGTTTGAGAAATGGTTCCGTCTTCATCGCTCGATTTCTTGCGGAACACAACTCTCTTCATGTTTAAATTGTGTTGTATACATACGCGAGAATATTGATTACTAAAACTTTCTTTCTCTCTTCTTTTATTATTATTATTATTATTATTATTATTATTATTATTATTATTATTATTATTATTATTATTATTATTATTATTATTATTATTATTATTATTATTATTTGTCGATGATTAGCCATATTTGTCTAAGGGAAGGAGTAGAGCCGTAGTTGCGAGAATTGCCAACTTCTAACACGATTTGTGTAATATACAGCGAAACTTCAATTATTAGAATTAATTTGCTTTAGACGTAAATCTGGTTAATTATTGGATTAAGGAAACAAAAAAAATTGTTATGAGATAAAAAAAACTAAAATTATTTTTTCTTTAATATGAAGTTATGTCTAATATCTATCTAGTCTAAGTCTTTTTCCACTCTATATATACACAATATTTTGTATTAAATATACAATTAAAAAATAGTGCGAGTGGTCCCGGGTTTGATTCCCGGTGGAGACATTCGGTTGGAAAGCCATAACAGCTTTTTCAGGAGATGTCATCCTACTTGTGATACTCTTATGTGCGACAGGAACTGTTAACTGTCTTATGAGCGACCGATTCGATCTGTTAACTTGCCTATGAGTCACTGATTCGTTCATACTAAAACAATGGAAAAAAAGATAAGGTTCCTTCCTTTTTAACTTGTTTCACGCTAGTGTGATTTAGAACCTAACAAAACGTACTATGAAAAATTCATGTTCCTAGGGGTCTCATTTTTTCCAGCCGTTTCACAATTACACGGAACTTACACCCTTAAAAATTAACAAGGGATCTCAAAAGCTGTCTTTTATTATTGAAATGTTTTTCTCATTTTATTCACATAGTCTTAGGAAGTCTAAAAAGTAGTTGGCAAAACTGTTACAATTTAAGTTTTCCAAAATGAAGTATATTACTTTGCTTGGTGAGTAATTAGGTTTGGATTGAATTAAGTACAGAAAGCAGAGCTTTTGAAGAAAGAGGATATTACAATTGGATTTTAAATAATTAAGTACATAAGTATATACTTTTCATGGAAACATCCCTGTGGTCTCGTTAAGATGTTTTATATCAAATCTAACTCAAAGTTAAGATAAGTTTTATTTATATATTTGACGAATAGTATCTAGGGCACGTGCATTTTTATAACAAGGTTATTCGGACGCTAAAAACGCCAAAGGTAAACATATTTTACGAGATTGAATCATATCATCTTCCATCGTCTCAGTGTCAATGAATCGGTCGCTCATAGTCAGATAACAGTCCCTGTCGCTAATAGGACTGTCGCTTCTAGGACTAATTCTTTCAGGCTAGTCATCTTGAGTGAGGTTTTCCTGGGTTTTCCTCCTTCACACCAGGCAAATGCCGGGATCGTATCTAACATATAGGTCCTAGACCGCTTCCTCCTTTTCCTTTCGTCAAATAGAATGATCGCTGAGGGACTTAATTCCTCATACATAACGAGCTAGCATGACCATAGATGCCGAAAGCCCAGAAACCTAATTCCTAATCCTAAAATTTGAAAATAAAGAAAATCCCAATCTATCCTAATATACTGAATAAAAATACGTGTGTGTATCTATCATTAGATTTCCGCATAGAGAAGAGTCATCTAAGGCCACCGTCATCAGGTCTAATCGCGTACTAAGCAACTTTTTTCGATTTTTGACTAGGGAGGAATTGGGTTGTCGGACTTTCTGCAAGCTTAAATTCATAGTCTATCTCAGAACTCCCTGTGAGTTAGACAACCCAAAATACTCTGTTGTACTGCAGGTTGCATACTATTCAGTCAGTGCTAAAAAGATCGTACGCTTCTGCTAGTTACAAACAAGCAGACACATGAACCAATATTTATCAAAATTCCCGTTTTAAGGGTTGGAAGGTGACTTCCTTTCTTTTTATGTTCGCGGTATATTCAAATCGACATTGTCCTTTTCCTTGTAATCACACAACGAAAAATTACTTACCCGTTTGAAGTGAGTTTTGGAGCATAGTACCTACATCAGTCGCGCGTCTATGCGGACCCTCTACCCCCAAACTTCGTAATTCGACATATATTTCTTCACTTTCATAACAAAATTATACTTGTTTAGTATAGAAATAATTGATGTAGCATAAAAATTTGATATTACACTTCTGTACTCTTTCTTTGCTGCTAAAAACAACCTAGTTCCATAATGTTTTGATCATATAGGCGGGACAGTATGTAACAGTTGTTACCTGTCGGTTTTTCGGGTGCAAAATAATACCTGTTCAATACTATATAGACTTGTACCGCCTTATGCAGAGTCGTTTTGACACATGATTAGCGTCATTCTAAAGGCTTGACTACTGCAGGAAACATATGTTAGTCGATCTCTTTAGTATGACACTAATCACGCGTCAGAAGGACCCAAAATTTGGACCTCTCCCAACATTTTTTTTTTTTTGGATATGCATCTGTCCTACATCAAAGTTCGTATTATGCCACATCGATTAACGGGTCACAGGCGTATCCTGGGGGGGGGTAAAGCAGGTTCAAATTTTTTCATAAATTTATTCTTCCCCTGCGAAGAGCTTGCATTTAAGCTGGATAAATATTACTTTTTTACGTTGGCTTACAAGGAATTTCAAGTAAATTATATTTTTAGGAACGAATATATATCGTTAGTATTTTAATAGGTCATTGCTATTTTTTTTTTTTAGAAGAGGTTGATATAAAATGCACTGTTGTGTAAAAGTGCAAGGAGAAGAATAAGATTACATTTTCAATTGCATTAAAGGATGTAAATGTTGTGTGTCAACCAGCGCCGTAACTTCGATTTTTTTCTAGAGGGGCAAGCATCAATATTTGGGCCCCCTAGAAAGAGTTGTTTTGAGCCCTACCGCAAAATTCGAAAATAGGCCCCTGCTTTCCATCTTTCTCTTACTCTTTGTGGTCCCCTCGGAGCCTGTGGGCCCTACCGCACGCCCCTGGGCCCGTTCCATACATGACAAATTAATTAAAGGGACAATATTAACTAATCTCAAAGCCATTACGAATAAATATTATTTCTAGGGCCCCTAATAGTAGACATTTTTACCGAATAAATGGGTCCACGTCTCATTTTTGTTTTATTTACCTTTTTGTGTGCTGTTTTGTTTATGTAATGTAGTGAACCTGTTTGATGCTTCATTTATAATTTCATGTTCGTATTGTATATGGAGTAAGAAAATTTTGTCTTAAAGTGGGCATCCTCGACTGTCGGGGAACTTCCCTGGGAGAGCAGTTGCTCCTCCTGCCCTCCCACAAGTTACGGCCCTGGTGTCAAGACGAAGAGATCGGTGGACGACTGTCGTACATCGTTGGTCCTCAGTTTGGGTCGACCTTCCTTCAATGATTTCTTTTGAAAACCTGAAGGATAAAGGCGACTCGGTGTGGTCCTTAAAACACTTCCTTCTCTTAGTGACAACGCAGAGAACATACATTTATTTTACTTTATTAATATAGGGTGATCAAAAAATCCTGCAACTCATGGAAGTTCTGCTGCACTATTATCCATCAATTTGTCTGACACTCCAGAGAACATACGATAGGCTCCTAGTTTTCTGGAATTGATGGTTTTAATGGTTTATTTACTCGTATTTGGAGATATACCCTACCTTCCCGGGATGCATCTCTACTTAGCATGCTGCGGTGGTTTTATAACTCAAAATTCGTATGTACTTTTCCAAAATGTAAGTTCTTTCCTCTAGTGTGTGTACATCAAGCTACTGTAGTACTGTAGTACAAGTTCCTGGCCTCAATTATCACCACTTCTCACCTGCACAAAAAAAGAAGAAGAAGAAGAAGAAGGAAACAACATAAAATAGAAAAAGAAAGAAAGAAAGAAAAAGATTTCATATTTGCAGTATGGATTGAGCGATTCCGTTAACATTTGTGTCATAGAAACATACACACGTGTTTCTATGACTTAATGGGTCAAAAATGTGCTAACATTTGGTTTCTTGCGACGAATAAACTAAAACTAAATTTAAGTCGCCTGACATTTTTCCCCACGAAGATTTTCTGAACGGTCAGGTGAGTTATAGTTGAGTGGTATAACGTTGACACATAGACTACTTTCCTCGCCATTATTTGTGACTTTATAGAGCAGAGTTTACAGTCTGATCAGAGAAAACATAGGTGATTACGAGTATTCACCAGATAGTGTTAGCCTTGCGGCGTTCACTTAGCTTAGTGAGGACAATCGGGGAGCTACTTCAAAGAAAGTAGTGAACTCCGTTCTTGAAAGCCAGTATTAAAGGCGACGGTAGCCGATATAGTGGACATACATTATCCCAGAGGAACAAATGCCACAAGCTTTGGCTCCCTGGACACTTCTTTCAGGGATCACGCACATCAAAACGCACATGTGTATGGCATTTGATTTTTCCAAAACAGTAGTAGGCAGGCTCTTGAAAAATGCAATGGGGTTGGCAACCCCTGGCATCTTGCACTTCCGCCGTTTCGCCAAACTTTTTCCATCCTTTTTCTCACACGCTTTACTTCTTCTTTCCTATTGTAGGACAGAAAGGAAATAAAACAAGATTTTTTTAAAAAAGGAAAATGAAGCGAACAACTTCCGTGTTTTTGGTTCCGCCATTTCTTTGTTTTGCAATCTTTGCATTAAAATGAGAAAAACATGAAAATCAGATTGGGTAAGAGATGGACTCCGAAGAGAGATGGAAACAACTAGAAAATATGGAGGGAAATATATTTTTAAAAAATATTTATGTAAAAAAAGAGAAGAATATGGCCAGTTTCTGGGAATCTTCCTCTTCCCTTCCTCAGGGCCACAAGATATTGAACTTATAAATCTAAGGGAAGATGACGAAAAACTCGTTCTTTGGCAGACGACCAATTTCCAAGTCGACAACTGTTGGTCTCTTACACCCTTACGAATGCGGAGGGATGAACTCGGTCAGAAACTGTAGTAAAATGTTTCACTTCTATTCCTGTTAGAGGTTGGACTCTTTCTCATATAACCTCAAAGGATTAAAAATATAATCATACTTTTCTCAATAAAGTTCTTTAGATGAAATAAATTGTTTCCGTGTTGTCGAATGGTCTCGACTTCGATTCCATGTGTGACAGATCTTTCGGTGTTGATCCTGCACTATGAGACAGCTGATTGGTTAGTTGCAGTTTAGCGTCCGTCTCTTTTCAGCACCGAGGCTGTATGAGAAATGGACCTACAGTTTAAGAGGCCTAATCACTGCGAAATTAAATTACCGCTAATTTTACAGTAATTATGTGATATCTTCAAATAGATAAAAAAAAATAATCGAAATGTAGAACAAGAGTGCCCTAGACAGTATTATTTTGCATGAGATACCGTTAGGAGTCACCGAGAAGCTTTCCGTTTGCAGCCATTTAGAAACGCGAAAATAAATGCCCGTTTTCTAAATGGCTGGAAATCGAAAGCAGGCAGCTAAGTGAGTCGTGATAACGGTATCTCATGTAAAATAATATAGTCTAGCGAGCTCTTGTTCCACTTCTCGATTATATTTTTTATCTATTTGAAGATATC
This sequence comes from Thermobia domestica, assembly GCF_964235325.1. NCBI lineage: Eukaryota > Metazoa > Arthropoda > Insecta > Zygentoma > Lepismatidae > Thermobia > Thermobia domestica. Next base: position 5,600,032 of record NC_137468.1, read on the forward strand.
ACATAATTACTGTAAAATTAGCGGTTAAGGGCCTCTCAAGGTAGAATCCGAACCATTTCAATGCTCTTTCATCGGGAGTCGAATCCAGGAGATGAGTCACTTCGGAAGCAAACTATGATCTAATGGTATGTGAATGTTTAACGTTCGTGACCAGTGACGTAACTAGGGGGAAGGGTAAACGGGACTTATGCTCCGGGTGCCGGATTAAGGGGCATAAAACTAGACAAATATTTATTTCCACTATAAGGAAAGGAAAGGAGTTTTAGCAAACTAAAGATCATTATATATCGGAAACTTAGCAGAACAACAACGACTCACCAACCTTAGGATCATGTCCATAGAGCATATGTTAGCTTCAAAGCTATCTTTTGAGGAGATTGCAAAAGACTTTGGAGCCAAAAGATCTCACAAAGTTAAATTTTAGTTCCAGCTTTTTGTGTTATCATTTAATTTACATCAATTTAAGAAATTTGCAAAATGTCCGAGTATAATACTCGAGACAATAGCTTGACTGTCATAATTAAATATTCTATTCTAAACCAACAGATTGTTGATTCATTCTACACATATGCACATCCCGATATAATTCCAATAAAACATTGTGATTTGCAGTTTTTATGATAATGGCATAAGAATATACCGGTATCAAATTCTCAAATTATTTCGCAATCAAATATTAATTACTTTAGTATTTTAACTTGTATTAAAAATTAAATTATGTACTGCAATTTTGAAATCAAGCTTTACCACGTGAAGAAAAAAATGGATTAAGAGAATAAATGTGATGCCAATATCAAGTGTAGTCGGGGAGCGTTTTACTTTGGTTGATCAGGGGGGGAAGGGGGTGCTAAGACGAATTCTTGCCCCGGAGGACAACTAGCCTAGTTGGATCGCTGTTCGTGACTCACAATTAGAATGTTCTGGTTCAAATCTCGAGATTGACCGACTTGAATGAAGATTTTCGAAGGTGCTCCTCCGTCTCTCAAGGCGAATATCAATGTTACCCTTAATACATACTTTGGTCGACTTCCTTAAGAACGAACTTTGACCTAGAAAATAAAACAAAGCGTACCGACAGAGCGTACTGTATATGTGAGTGATTCACATTCGCGCCTCACAATCAGGATGCTCTGATTCGAATCCCATAACTGACCATCCTAACTTCTTTCCAGTAGTCCCACATACTGTAAGGCAATGTTGAGTTGGAGATTTTGGTCGACTTCCTTGCATGTGTTCTATTCCACCGATGTAATTAGGTACAATAGCCTGTAACTCTGTTAATAAACCTGTGCAGAATGGCGTCAATGGGATCATCCAACTAAGGCCGTATGCCCGTCCATAGCCCTCTGCAGACTTAACACAAGAAATTTAGGGTTATATGAAACAAGTTAAGAATCCTAATGGGCCAAAAAAAAAAAAACACTCTTTACAATCACTTTCAAAGTACTAACTCTCTTCAGGGGCGGATATATTATGTGGACCAGAGGATCCAACAACTATGAAGCACTGGGAAACCTCTTCTCTTTAGATAAGCAAAGTCCAACAGTGCCAGGCCTGATAGAGGACTGTTCATACTCACGAGGTAGTGTTGACTTGCGAGGTCTACCCAGCGTCGTGAGGAAAACTTAGGAGCTACTTGAAAAGAAATAGTAGACTCTGGTCTAGAACATTTAGGAACAGGAAGATTTGATGTACTGACCACACATCACCTCAAAGTATGAGTGCCACAAGCCGTCTGGTAGGCCATGGCCATCTAAAGTCTGTTGCGACAGGAGTTAAGTTAATGTTATTATAAATCTAAGGTCACTGTTTCGCTCACAGGTCACGTGTCTGTGGACATTCTCCCAAGTTCTCCTACATTACCATTCCACTCATTATCCCATAATATTTAGTTTACACTAGCTCAAACGCCCGTTCTTGACATGAAAACAATTTTTAAAGATATATTTGAACCCCTTCTTCCCTCAATTAGGATGTGTGTTTGAATGGGAATCAAAGCTAAAGCCTCTGGCTGATGCAAATGATAAATAAAGAAAACAAAACAAAACCACTTGGCATAACAACCCTTTCCGCTCCGAAGACATTTGTTATCCTGTGTCTGAAGTACGTCCATCCTGGCGGCGAACATGTGGTCGGCGAGCTACGTCGCTCTGTCTCTAACAGACGCATCAGGAGCTTTCTAGACCTAGAGGCCGTCACGTCTTTTACTCAAGCAACTCCTCAGTTTACCTCACGACTCTGGGTGGACAGCGAAAATTGGGAAGCATCGGCCGGGAATTGAACCCGGGACCATGTGGACGTGAGTCCAACGCTGTAACCACTAGAGTACGTTGTCCCCTGATGCAAAGGCTAAATATGTTTAATAATTCATTTCAAACAGTGCAGTCATTATAATTTGAAAAAAAAAAAACTGACCTTTATCTTACTCACGGAACGAGACAAAATTTTCGTGACCAAATACGAGACAAGAAAAAGTCTTCCAATAGAAATAAATATAGTTTTGGAGACGAGAAAGTTTCGTCACTACACTTTTTCGAGACGAGACAAATGAAATGAAATCTTTAAGTTGTTACGTCCCACGATTATGCCGGCTAGGCTAAAGTAGACGGTGTTGATGAGCAATGAATGAAATGGTGGAATGAAGAAAGTGGGAGGAAACGGGGGAACCCCGAGAAACCCCACGCACACGGTGTTTGTCCACCACAAAGTTCACTTGGTGGGAGCAGGGTTTGAACCGGGGACCCCATACACCAAAGGTGAACGCTCTACCACTGAGCCACCGACCAGACAGTCCCAAATTTAGTGACGTGGCAACACTATTTTTCCCTTAGAAAGTAGGATAAGTATTTCAATCAGATTATAATGATAAAAAAGAAAAAAAACAAGTCAAAGCAACTGCTATGTTCAAAAATTCATTTCAAACGGTTCAGAAGTTTTTCCGTGATGATGAGACAAAAAAATGTCGATTTGAATGTTTAAAAAAAAAAACTACAAAAATTACTTCCTCCCGATTTTTAAAGCAAAAATTTTGAAAACGCTGGTATATACGCCCATTTTTGTAAAATGAAAAGTTTATACCCCGACTTTAATCTTTTGAGAGTCTCCTGAGATGCTTTTTTTTTGTATAAATTTTAAAATCCCTCTTCCCTCTTATGAAATACATTTTTATTAATGCCACATGATAAAACCCAGTTACAAATGAAATCTTTTAAAGTTTAACGCCCCAAGACTATGCCCGTTAGGCTAAGGGAGACGGGTGATTAAGGCAAGTGAATGATGATGGAAGAATTAGTGGAATGAGAAAGTAGGAGGAAACAGTAGTGCCCCTAGAAAACCCACGGACACAATGTTGCCCGTCACAAACAAACGGGGATCGAACCAGGGCGCCACGCACCAGACGTAAGCGTTCTACCAATGAGCCACCGTAACAGCACCTCTATAGAGTAAAAATGGTAATAGCCAGAGAGAAACGATATTCTGCCATCAACTAAGCGTTTCAAGAATATTATTCTATCTACACTGTAATCTCAATTTTCACAGTTAAAAATTTTAGATTTTTCTCAAAAAACTACGCATGAGGATTCATCCATATCATTTTGTTCCCGCTCGATGAGATGTATTCATTAATATGCATGTTTTAGTCATTATTTTCTGTTTGTTTGTTTGTTTGTTAAACACTATAAAGTATTTATCAAATGGCTTTATAGGTGAATCAATAATAATAATAATAATAATAATAATAATAATAATAATAATAATAATAATAATAATAATAATAATAATAATAATAATAATAATAATTATTATTATTATTATTATTATTATTATTATTATTATTATTATTATTATTATTGATTCACCTATAAAGCCATTTGATAAATACTTTATAGTGTTTAACAAACAAACAAACAAACAGAAAATAATGACTAAAACATGCATATTAATTATTATTATTATTATTATTATTATTATTATTATTATTATTATTATTATTATTATTATTATTATTATTATTATTATTATGCCAGCAGGATTTTTTTCTTCCTTAGCGATTCCAGTTGCGTGAAAATAACCGTTTGTTATGAGTTCTTGTCACTGCCTCGTTAATACATCCACCACATAACGCGTATTTAGTAATAAGAAAAAAAAGCGCTATTTTGTATTTAATCATTGATTAGGGACCATGTGATTGGCGCCTTCCGCGGAATCAAGTCACACGTGCGAGTCAATTAGTTAAGTTCACCTCCCGATTAAATTAGTTTACAAGACGCGCCACTAGGTGCCTGCATTATCTCATCTCGTTGTGTACTCATTCAGTCTTAAGTTGGGATAGCTTCAGCTGCTGATGTGATGTGATTATGTATTTGTAAAGAGTGTGTAGCGATGCGCGCGCGGTAGCAACAGTGTTGAGTGAGTTCTGGTTGCGGCATCGGGGCAGTAGCAAACGTGTGTTTACCACTGTTAAACGTAACACTTGGATCTCGTCTCTCTCGCATCTCGAGAGAGGACAACACTTCTCATCGCGGGAGCCAGCAACCCCCTCTGCCCCTCGACCTGATCAAGAAGGTGGAGGGGGCGTACCACACTTGGCTAGCGACCACAGAGGCCCCTACAAGGAGTAAAGACCTGCGCGGGAATCGCAGAGCATTGTAGAGATCGCTCGCTAGGCGGGGACCCATTGAACGAATCAAACCCTGAACGGGTGGGGCACAAAAGTCTCGGAGGATTCCAGGGGGGGAACGGGGAAGTACTTGAGCATCCACAATTGTTTGTCAGGTTCATATAACGGCGTGTCGCTGGCAAAGACAGGTCCTTCCACGGTGCTCCTTTTGCATCCGTCAAGTGCAACTCCGCGTCGTGTGTTTCAGTTGGTGCTTGGTTGTGTCAACGGGGTATAAAGTGCCCAGCTGCAGATAAACATAAACGTCTTGTAACAGTGAGACTGCAGCTAAGATTTTATCTCGTGAGAGATATAAGAACATTAACTTGTTAATTATTAAAAAACAAAAAAATTATCGTGTCGTTTAAGAAGACAAGATGAGAGACTTTTTATTTTTATTTGGAGGACTTCTCCTGATTAGTGTTTTTCCGAATGTTGTTCGCTGTAAAAGAAGACCTCCGCTCTTCATTCATGGAGACGATGTGGACAAGAAACCTATACGTCCGGCAGGTGAGCTATTTTATTAATTTCCTATTATCATTTTTTTCTTATTATTGTTAAAATATTCCCGCTTTTATTACATCATTTAAACCATTTACATGTCATTTCCACAATCGCATTTTGAGTCACTGACTGTATTTCCGGACATGTGTTTCTCAGGGGAACGGACAGAATGGCAGGAGGACAAAATGGCAGGGGACATAATGGCAGGAAATAATGGCAGGAGGACAAAATGGCAGGGGACGAAATGGCAGGCGGACGAAATGGCAGGGGACAAAATGGCAGGCGGACGAAATGGCAGGAGGACAGAATGGCAGGAACTTAATTTGATTTGTCGGGTTTTAAACTATTTTGTTTCTTGCTTGATAAATGAAGATTTCAACATAAATTTTCGATTTATTCATTATGCTCCAAAATTCGAACTGCTAATAATATTTTAATTCTAATTGACAGTCATCTACAAACACCTTACTATTGCAAGCTTTCTATTCATACCAGCAGTGTCTTAATAAGTTTTAGTCGTTTTCTTTTTTATATTTATTATTTAAGATCTTTTCGGGTATTACTAGAAGGAAGCAGCTTTTATCTTTATTTCTCACTGTGATCTGTATATGCTCAAGTGAAGACAAACAGTTTCAAAAGTTATTGAAGTTATTTGCAAAACATTTTAAGTAACAAGCCAAAAAAAAAAAAAGAAAAAAGAAAAAAGAAAAAAAGAAAAAGAAAAAGGAAAATACATACATCCTCCATATTAACTTGCGAATAAGCTAACCTCGGTATTGTACAAAGGATCAGATACTTTCTGTGGCCAAGAAAACTAATTAAAATTGATCGATTCGACTCGTTCCGAAGTTTTTTGGCGAGAGGATATGTAGGATGTGTACTCATTATTTTCTGGTGACTGTCTCTAGTATTTTTAAGTCTATAAAATATGCATAGGGACAAATTCAAGGGAAGCTCGGGGCAAAAATCATCGGAGGAAACAAATTGTAGAGTACTCACAAGAAACACTAGAACTTTCGGTAGACATAGGATCTCCCGTTTTCAAAGGGTCTAGGATGTTTCGGTGTAGGGCGTTTTGGTGTAGGATGTTTCAGTGTAGGATGTTTCGGTGTACGGACGTTACGGTGTAAGGACGTTTCGGTGTAAGGACGCTTGGCTGTAAAGGACGTTTCGGTGTATAGCCTAATATTTGATTGCATTAATCATATGCTTGTAATGAACAGTCATGAAGTGTCATAGTGTAGCCACTCTGCAATAGTGTAAACTGATTAACATTGTTATTGAGTCTCATTGTTATTGCTCAATCTTTTCGTAACATTGGCGTATTTTTTCGTTTTTCTGACTTCATGTCCGCCAATTAACTTATTTGTTCCATTTGAACAGCACTAACAAGGAGACTTACGGAAGTGTAATTTACTGATTTGAATGAAACTTTGCATACTTGTAGAATATCAAAAAATAACCGTCACGTTTTATATATATATGGTAATGGTGCGGGTTTAAAGGTAGAAACCATGCTTTGAACGTTAGAAGTGGTCTCCAAGCATAAACAGAAAATAATTATTAAAATAGAAGATTAAATGATACGGCCAGCTTACTGCCAAGGGGTTTTAGAACAGGTGATTCAGAACCTGACGTTAAAATTACAAAATTCAAATTGGCGGATCCAATGTGATGATTACAATTACAAATAGTCTTCTGGTTTGAAATGTTCTGCAGTTAGCCAAGAACAATTATAATTGGTAGGGACTACTGAGAGAAGGTGCAGACTGATTTGAAACCCCTTTCTGTACTTATTTTAACAGGACGTTTGATTAAATCTATAGGACTATAGCCCCAAAAGTTAGAAGCCAGTGCCAATGCATTTGTCCCGAAGATGAAGCAACACATGTTATTGGAAAAGAAAATATTTATAACTCTGATCAATACGGTTTAATTTGGAAATGCAGACGGGACGTACTCTAGTGTTTACAGGTATACAAACAGTAGAAAGTGTGACACAGTCAGTGAATTCTATGACTCGTAGCTACATCATACAGCCTTTAATTTCTGCAAATAGTGTTTTATTATCACCACTGTTAATTGTTTTGTAGGAAAACAATGGAACATTTGGTCTTATAGTCCAACACAACCTCTTTAAATTTGAAAATATCCTTGTGAAAGCGTCAAATCCGGGACAATTAACATCAAGTGTTGTGAGATCATGGTTCCAAGAGATATTTCTTCAAGCGTCTAATGCGAAGTCCATTTTGTTATTAGCTTCGTGGAGTGGTCACAATTCATCAATTTTGAACCTATTTTAAGAACAAAAGAGTAACTCATAATAGAAACCATTTCTGCAGGAACAACTGGTAGGATTCAGCCTCTTCTTGTGTTCTTTAGGCCGTTAAAAATTTTCTTGAGGTTTTTTTCTGACACTGTCCTCTACAACTATAACATGAATTTATATCTCAGTAATAATACAATATTCGAACACTGATTCATAATCAGTTATCTTCTCCTAGATTTGCTAATCTTATTGGGTATGCATGATATAAAAGCGGTTATTTGGAAGAAAAACCACATGTGTTTGAAAATTCCCTTTCAAAGATTGTGCAGTATTTTGCGATTTGTGCACAGTTATTGCCGTAATAAGGTGTGTGTGGTGTGCACAATGTTTATGCATCACACACTTTTTTACTATATATCATTACCATAAAACGTTTTCCCAATCAATTCATAATTATAATATTTGAGGATATAAGAAGTTCTGAGATAGAGTGAAGCGAGGGGACTCACTATAAATAAGTAACCCCTGTCAATTACAGAAGCATTTATTTTTTATTTTATTTATTAATTTATATTTTCTACTTCATGAATTTATTTCTCCCTAACGAATAATTTTCATTTTGAAGAGTGGACGTTTCGGTGTAAACATTGGAACTTTTACACCGAACCATCCTCACACCTAAACGTCCTTACACCGAGACATCCGTACACCGAAACGCCCTTCACCAAAACGTCCTACACCGAAACAGCCGTATCCCGTTTTCAAAATATAGGATATAATTAATTGTATATATGTCATATGATTAATTGCATATATGTCATATGCAATTTGATAAGGTAATAGTATGAACACAAGAAAGAGCATTTATCAACGTTTAAAGATACGCAAGTCATTACACAATTTACTTCATTAATAAATATGATTTAAGTATCGTTATATCAATCTTTCGTGGACTCGTCGTAACCTGGAAGAATTCTGATAAATTCTACATGAATCTAAGACTGAAATCAGGACACATTTTGTACATAAATTTACTAAACGAGACGAGAAAATTTTGATTCGAGACAGGATTTTTACAAACATTTACGACACAAGACGAAAAAACCTGAATTCTCATCTCGTCTTGAGGGCAACGCTATAAGCAAGTAAGTTAGAAATCAAATATGCACGATCATGGTTCCTTTAAGCTGCACTAAGCTGTAAATATACCCAATATCTCATTGGGGGTGAAAGGGGAGCGATTAAAGTGGAATGCCTGATAATTTAAGGCTCCTCATAACTCCAGTGAAATTCAGGAAAAAAAACTCTGAATTACGAAAAAAAGAAAACATACAAAATACATTTTCAGGGTAACTCTTACAGCTATTACGTTATTATAAGATTAATGCTACCTCTGAAACTGATTTGATTGAATATGTATTGGATAACGAAACTCCTTTCATAAGTTTTTCAAAGTATCAAGTTTGAGAAGAACGAAGTTTGTCTTCCACTGTTGTTATCTCATTGCTCATAGATACCAGTGATGAAATAATTGTCGAAAATCACGCGGCCGCTTCTTACATCAATTCATGAAGAAAATTAGTTCCAATATTAGGTGCCTAAGTTCAGTATTAACAAACAAACACACACACACAAAAAAAAAAAAAAAACACCCAGCCTCTTGCAACTATGCGTAGCACATTTTAATACTTACATTTGAAATAAAAATATGAGTGGATAAAGACGATTGCCTTTGTCTTTGAATTTCATATGTGAATAACAAGATAGGGCTTTTCAGATAGAGGAGGGGAGGGACAGGTTTTATTAAACAAGATCGTACACCTGATATGTTTTAACTATAGGCAACTTGTACATGCAGGCTTAACTGAGTCTTCTGAAGTCAAACGACAAATACCATTAAGATGTTCAAGAGAATAACGTATCAGGTTTTTTACATACTATAGACACAAAGATACCACTAGGCTCCCAAGTTTCAAAATTATATTGTGTGTGAAAGCAGTTAGTAGATTAAATTCTTTGTCACATGGTAGCTAGACCCTGAGAGAAATTCAGAGGGAGTCCACGGGAAACTTTTTTCGTCATAAATAAAAGTTGTACTGCTTAGAATTATTATAAAACCAAGATATCAATTGGAAGATGGTTAAAAAGAAATACATTTAAGAAAAAAGACATGGATAACTGATATTTACCCTCGTTTACGCTCTTGGTTCAATTTAGCTGTATTTATATGCTTTGGACATTTGAGGTAGAAATGAATAAATCGAGAACCGTTACCTGCTAACAAACACAATAGGTAAAACCGAAAAATACGAGCCCTAGGAGTTATAATTTTTGCCAAATTAACTTCCTGCCATTCTGTCCTTCTGCCATTTCGTCCGCTGCCATTTCGTCCTCCTGCCATTTTGTCCGCTGCCATTTCGTCCTCCTGCCATTTCGTCCGCTGCCATTTTGTCCTCCTGCCTTTATTTCCTGCCATTATGTCCCCTGCCATTTTGTCCTCCTGCCATTCTGTCCTAAATTCGTTTCTCATAGTAGTTGCGTTTGTGTGTACGTAAGAAAGAAAGAAAGAAAAAAAGAAACACATTCACTCACACACATATGTGTTTACTCTGGTTTCAGTTAGCTCGTATGATGTATATGAAGGGGGCAATGTGTTACATTGCACGCAAACACACGTTGCTCAGGTCGAAAGTTGTGTTTATAAAGATTCCGCGATTCTCAAAGTTTGTTTACCAACTTTGTCGCATTCAGTAAATTTGTTCGTCTTTTGCAGATCTGTTGTGTTTAAAGACGTTTTTATGTAATATTTGATAACGTAATTTTTACAAGAACTAAAGTTGAAATTCTTGCTAGAGAAACTAACTATACATGTGCTGTTAGAATTTAAAAAAAAAAAATAAGTTTCACCTATAAGGATCGAAATTATAATTCGGAGTTGAAGAAAATATATTGTTATTTATTAGAAGTATGTGAGCAAAGGAACACATATATCACTCTTAGAAAAAGTATAAACAAAAATAGATTGAATCTGATTAGCCATAAAGTGCGCGTGCAATACGTCAATAAATAAATAACAATTTCTTCCAATAAAATTAAAATCTGTAATTTATTATTGGCAATTTTATTATAAGTTTTCGATTTTCTCAAAAATTGCTCATGACAATTCGCCCAGAATTGTCTCTTTTTGTTCAATTGGATGTAATCTATCAACTGACATGTACACTCGTGTCCAAAATTATTGTCCCATGTTTATAAATATGTTGTTGTAGGAATACAATTTGATAACGAATTCTCCCGGTATTTCTTATAATGTTAGTATGTGTATAATCGGCAAAGACATGTATGTGGCAAATTTCATGTCAAAAGAGCAGTAAATAAGAACAATAAAACGAAAATAAAACTTTCTTGTCTATTTAGTAACATTTTATTTTACTCGTTCTAATATTCGTATTTATAATTCTTTTCCTATGAAATTTGCCACAAATATACATTTCCCGATTATACACATAGTATCAGTATTAAAAGCACCCTGCAAAATCATTATCAAATTATATTCTTACAAGAAGACAGTCATAGATATGCGACAATCATTTTGGACATGAGTGTACATGTCTTTATCATTGGACAATATTTTATTTTAGAGCCGCGGTAGAGCGTTCACCTGTGATGCATGGGATCCTTGATTCGATGCCAGCTTGTGCCAAGTGAGCTTTGTAGTGATCAAACACTGTGTGTGTGGCTTTTCTCGTGATTCTCCCGTTTCCTCCCACTTTATTCATTTATTCAGAAATATTTTCATTTATTTCTCATCGTCACCGCCTCCTTTAGCCTAGCCGGCATAACCGTGGGACGTGAAACTTAAAAGAATTCATTTTCAATATTATATTGCAACAAAAGTTAAAATTTAAAGGGTTAATTATCATTTTAGAATACATCTCATTAGCCATACTTTGTGTTGTCCTCTTGTTATAGTGGAATAAGGTAGAGAGCTTCATGAGAGTGTATTTGAATACCAATTTCATCTTAATTAACGACATGCCCCTCGTACAACATCAATTTTAAGTTTAGATTTTTTTATCGATTTTTCTCGAAAACTATGCTTAAGGTTTTTTTTTACTCACGTAGATCATTAATTCAGCTCAATATGTTCTATCAATTGGTATTATTTTTTCGTTAACAGCTCATAGTATTGGAGAGAAATGTTACAGTGCAAACTTACATGGTTAATATTATTCGTACATTTATTACCGGGATAAATATGCATTTACTTAATTGATTGCATTTTATTTGATTGCTATTTATCGCTTTGTGTATCGATTTGGTTATTTGAGAAACAAACAATATATTGTCTAAATATACGGACATGAAATTACACGAATTTTATTAATATCATTGCAAGACAAAGTATTCAGGGTTTGAATATCAGCGTTAATGAAAAAAAAAGTTTTATTTTATAATTAAAAAAAAAACAATTTTGATGTGTGTTTAAATTATTTGTTGAACAAATGCTGATATAAGCCTCTGCAAATTAGGAAAGTTACATCGGTAATAAATAAATAAATGTTTCAGTTTTATGACCCACGACTATGCCATGTAAGGTAAAGGAGACGGTGATGATGAGAAATGAATGAAGTAGTGGAATGAAGAAAGTGGGAGGAAACGAGAGAATCCCCCAGAAAACTCACGCACACGGTATTTGTCTACCACAAAGACCACTTGGGATCGAACTAGGACCACCACACAATAGAGGTGAACGCCACCGCGTATACAACATTAAACTGTTATTGTTTCCAATTATGGGAAATAAACTTGCTTATATAGGTAATGTACTATTTTTGTGTGTCTATGATCTAATATGAACTAACCAAAGAGAGAAGTTTTTTCTCCTAATTTGAAGCGATACAGACCCTCCCTCAAGAACCGACGCTTTACACGAATTTGTTGCCGTTTAGCGTGTCTTTAAAGCACCGAGGCTGAATAAAATGTTCTATATCTTAAGGCGGAATCCCGGAACCACCGTAATGCGTTCAATTTTCAATGTTTTGCCACCGGGAATCGAACCTGATCCCTCATGCTCGAAATGTGTACATACTGGGGGCTAGACCAGCGGGAAGGACTGCTTTTCTAGTAGGATATTAGAAGTACTACGGAACAACGGAAAATGGTAGACCAAGGCCTGTATAGTGGTAGTGCAGTAAAAATCTGGAATACCCCAGTCAAATTAACCGCTCTCTGGATTGGAACTTAGGACATGCCGATTGCGAAACAATGTTACTATTAGACTATGTGGCTCATTTAACTTTATTTTATGCTCTTCACTTATTTTCGTTCTATGTTCTGGGTTCAATTCCCGGTAGGAGTTCACGTGGTTCGGATTCCCCTTCTTTAAGTTCGAAGTCTCATACAACAATCTCGGTGCTGACCGGGGTACTAAACTACACATCAACCAACCGTTGCACATTCTTTATAAGTGGATGGTTCCGAATTCGACTTCTGGTTGTTGGGATTTAGTGTCCTTTGTCCACAAGATATATCATACAGAATCACAAACAAAAATACTTACAGGCATTAGTAAGTTATTTACTTCTTACAAGCAGCAAGTTGGAAGAAATGTGTCCTGGCTATCTTAAGGTTCAATTGTGTACCTTTCCGCAATAATGATAATAATGACAGTGTAAAGCAAAGATTTGCAAGGATTTGGAACTTTATGATGCAATTTCTTTCATCAGTTTCTAGTTGATAACAGGAAAAGCAAATTTTTCTTAAATAATGTTTGACTCGGGATAGGGTGCGAAAATCTTGAGGATGATGAGGAATTCCGCAGCTCAATATTTTTGGAAAAACATCCCATCATTAATAAAGTTACCGAGGGTGAATAAAACAATAGCATTGTTGGAAGTTGTAACTTAATTATAGTAATTCATAATAATTAACGTATGTATATTTCATATGTAATTAACTGTTGAACTAGTGATTCACGGTATCTCTAATCTTGTATGGTTTAATAATTTTAGATATTTAGTTGTGTGCTATATCGTAGTGCTCCAGTGCAAAAAGCATTATTATTATGATACTCGTATCTCCTCATCACCATTACAACTTAGACTATGATTATTTCTGGGGAGCATTGTGGCGTAGTGGTAGAACGCTTATTTCTGGTGCGTGGGGGGCCCTGGTTCGATCTCCGGACAAGTGTGGCGGATAACATCGTGTCCATGAGTTTTCTCGGGTTACTCCCGTTTCCTCCCACTATCTCATTCCACCGATTCTTCCCTTATCATTCAATTGTTTCAATCAACGTCTTCCTTAGCCTAAAATTGCATAAGTGTGGATCGTTAAATTGAAAGAATTCATTTCATTTCTTGATTATTTTTTCACTCTAATTTGGACTTGCAAAATCCTATTTTAACTGATTCTGAAAAATAAAGCATTGCCTCTTTTTATTCTTTGGTTATTTCATAAATTCCACGTAATTGCCATTTTTTTTTTTATTAGGATACGTGGTAGGACTTATAAGATTGTAATATTAGTATGTCCGTTACTTCATTCGATAATGACCATTAATATATTCACAGATAAGATAACTTTAACGGTGGATGTCCATATTACATCCATTCCGCGTTTCGCCTAACGCTAATATGCAACCCTTAAAACATTTCAGCATTACGGTTTGTCTAAATATCGATGCGAAAAATTTAGATATTCATAAATCATTATTACAAACATAGGCTCATGCTTTCATAAATGCTTTTTTTTTCGCGGAATTTTCTTTGCTGTCTTTTTCGTGGAAAAATTAAAGCGGAATGAAATCTTTAAGTTTGCGTCCCATGATTATGCCGGCTAGGTTAAAGAAGACGGTGATAATGAGAAATGAACGAAGTGGTGGAATGAAGAAAGTGGGAGGAAACGGAAGAATTCCGAGAAAAACCCACTCACACGGTGTTTGTCCACCACAAAGTTCACTTGGCGCGAGGTGGGATCGAACCAAGGACCCTATGCACCAGAGGTAAACGTTCTACCACTGAGTTACCGCGGTCTTTTTAGTGGAGTTCATTTACATTTTTATAGATTTGTATTTAACTGGAAAATGCTTTTTATGAGAACACTAGTGAGTTAAAGTAAAACTCGGTGGCGAAGGTCAAGAATAGTGTTTATCTTTGAACGAAACCAAGACAAGCTCCGTCTTTAAATTGGAGATATGCCATTACTGTATTATTTTATTAGCATAATAATTGATTCTAATTCGTTCTACGAATAAAAATACGAAATTTAGTACTTTTTTCCCCTTTTCTGTAGCTTTATAGGTTAATTCAATACGTTAGTTTCTACAAAAAAAAAAAAAAAAAAGTTTTCCTTTTGTACCGAAGAATCTTATATATTTAAATGACGTTGTGGATAAAGTTAGTGCTTGTGGCAAGAAGTTACATTGAGAATGTAGACAATACAGCAATTAACAATACTCGTAACAGCAAGCTTTACTTTTTATTTAGATGGGTGATTAGGGTTTAACGTCACTTATTCAGTACTAAGGCTGCATGAGACGTAGCCAACAGTTTTTAAGATAGAATCCAAACCAACCTACTGCGTTCATATTTTCATTCTCTCTTAACAGGAATCGAACCACTAGACCAGCGGGAAGGGCTACTTTTAATATGGTTTTGAATGTTTACTATTTTTTTAAAGGTACTATTATTAGGAAAATGTTACTTTGCTTTTTGTAGTGTTCTCACTTCCCGGGGCATGATACACGTTGCCTTGAAAACTAGTCACTTCTTGTAGTCAATATTTTAACCAGGGGCAGCTTTCGGATTTTAATTTTGGGTAGGTCCGTTCCCTCGCTTATGGATACATATAGTACACATTTGATTGATTAATAATGACAGTAGGAAATTACTTTTACGGTAGTGTTTGATGTTATTTGTTAAATAATTATCTACCATTAATATAAATAGTGGAAAATATATTTACTCTTCATTGTATCTTTTAGCGTTTATATATTTTTCAAAATTTTCGAGTAAGCCCGTCCCTACCCGCTAAAGCCGCCTCTGATTTTAACACTAAAAAGTTATGGCGAGACTTAAAATTGCGACTTCTCCAAAATTGGCTGTTATGACATTTCGTCGTATTGTATGGTATTTAAAATGATTGTATGGTATTTAAATTTTATCATTTTAAACGCTAGCTCCTCACGTTATCCCACTTACCCTACGTCATCCCACTTTCCCACACTACACTGAGGTTTTGAGGAACATAGGCTGGTTTCTGACACTAGATATGTATTGTACTCCGTATTTTTTTTAAAAAAATCACAGTTTTGTATTTTGATTCTGAGTAACTATTTTTTAAATATTTTCCCTTGAATTTTAAAGAGACGGTCGGGTTATATTCGAGTTTCTTCTTTTCTCCCCTCGAATTTTTAAAGGTGCGGCTTTATATATCCGGGTGCGTCCTATTTTCGGGACGACATAATAATTCATCTTCGAGGAAATTCTGTTCTGGATTTTTTAATATTTTCCCACAGTTATCTAAGTTCCTATATTTCAGCCAAATTTTGTGTGAATCAAATACAAAACGAAAGTTCTCACATTAAAATAAGTACTTTTAACATTGCAATGAAACCACAAATTTTGTTTAAAAGTTATCAATGCCTTCCAATGGAGGTTACCCTCTCACTTTTTTTTTCCTGCAAAGAATTATCGTCAACAGACTTCCACCAACAAAGACAATTGACTTGCAATCACGTTCTTTTTGACTATTGTTTCGAAAGGACCTTTGGGTGGATCCTGTAACCAGGACCAAGGACATTTGGGTTTTGTTGTATTTCCGAAACACAAGTCACGAATTCTTATACTCTATACCATTTAGAGATACATGGCATCGCCTACAAAATAATGAAAGCATCATAACCTCATTTAGGGAAAGCGTTGGTCTATGCAGAAAAATCATTCAGTAGGGTCTAATGTTGAAGTGTTAGTGGTCACTGGTATATTTCTTACCATAGTCAGACATTTGAAAAAATTAAGGTTTTACGTCCCACGGTTATAGGCTACCGGCTAGGCTAAAGGAGACGATGATGATTAGAAATGAATGAAATGGTGGAATGAAGAAAGTGAGAGGAAACGGAAAAATCCCAAGAAAACCCACGCTTACGGTGTTTGTCCACCATAAAGCTCACTCGGCGTGTGCTGGGATCTTACCAAGGGTCCCATGCACTACAGGTGAACGCTCTACCACTGTCGCATATTCGAATCCAAAGCACGTTATATGGACTTGCATGTGCATTTCTATTGTTTATTCTCATTTTTGGTCATCTTATCAGTTCTCTGTGTAGTTCTTTGTCTATAACAAAGCAGTTAAGATGCTAAGGTTTTCCTTCCTTTTTTTTTTTTTTTGTGTGTGTGTGTGTGTGTGTTCCTGTAAATAGTTCTGGATGTTGTTCCAAAGTGCCGAGTGTTGAACCCAATATTTCTCTCCGGAAGAGAGAACGGGAGGCATTATATAACATAAATTTTAATTTATTACCGTAATTCCCTTCAGAAATGACCCCTCTCTCTCAGAAAACTATGTTTAATCATGTGTGGCAAAGTAGCTAAGGAGTCTGATACCTGTTAATGTGGTTGTGGGTTCGATTCAGAGTGGAGCAATTACTTCAAACAAACTCGAATAATGATACTGATTTCAAGGGACGTTGGAAGATTGGTCAACGAATGAACTGTTACATTGTTTCATAATCGTCTATACAAAGTAAAATAAGTAGAATCGTGTTTAGTAAGACCGTGTTTGACCGTAGATGGTGAAATCGTACGATTTCATTCTGTACTATTCTAATGCATTGATAACTTTCTCGCGTATTGATTGAAAAGCTCTCAGGTCCCGATCTTGATTGAACTTTTCCTCAATCCCACTGGAATTCAATCTTTAAGGTAAACTCTGGTGGTCCAAATATCTTCTCATGATTCATCGTCAATTCTTTCCATTGTGAAAGGTCCACTCCAATCTCCAATAAAATTTTTAATTTAACGTCCCAAGATTATGCTCTTTATTTTAACGAGACGGAATGATTATGAACATGTGTGGAAGGAAACAGGAGAACCTCAAAGAAACCCACCGGCATTATTAGTGTTGTCTACCAGAAAAAAAAATCTAATGAAATTTTTTAGTTTTACGTCCCACGGTTATGCCGGTTAGGCTAAAGGAAACGGTGTTGATGAGCAATGAATGAAATGGTAGAATGAAGAAAGTGGGAGGAAGCGGGAGAACCCCGAGAAAACCCACGCACACGGTGTTTGTCCACCACTAAGTTTATTTGGCGGGAGCAGGGTTTGAACCCGGGACCCCGGGAGCAAACACCAGAGGTGAGCGCTCTACCATTGAGCCACCGCGGTTCCCCCGTTGTCTACCAGACTACAACAAATTAACTTGACCTGGAGTCGAACCAGGACATCTCACACATTAGAGGTGAACACTCTACCACTTAGAAAAAGTGATTCTCAGGCTTTAGAAAAGAATGTGAAATTATAGTGTACGCATTGAAGAATATGTATTATTACTACATCAAAAGGAAGATGGGAGCTGTTATTGAACAGTCACACAAACGAAAATTTTTCAGTTTATGCCCTGTAGGCTGTAGGGGACGTATGATCATTGAAAGTCAAAGATTATAAAATAATTGGCGGAATGGGAATGTGGGAGGAAACGGGAGAACCCTAAGAAAACCCACAGTCACGATGTTTTCTGTCACAAACTCACATGGCTAGGGATAGAATCAGAATAGTTACAAGTAAATCCAGTAGTTGCTATGTTTAATTTGCAGAGTTTTCCATTATTAGAGCGTGGGGTAGTGTTTATCTGTCTCTGCTATGCAATCAGGGAGTCTCGGGTTCGAGTCCTGAAAACGAAATGAAATGAAATCTTTCAGTTTTATTTCCCTCGGTCATGAGGGCTAGGTTAAAGGAGACAATGATGATGAGAAATGAAGAAAACGGTGAAAGGAAACGGGAGAACTCCGAGAAGACGCACGCACAAGGCGTTTGTTCCGTCACAAAGTTTATTTGGCGCGAACTGCGATCGAACCAGGGAACCCAACGCACCACAGATGAACGCTCATAATTTCAAGTTCTGAGTTCTGCCATCCTGACTGAGGTTTTTCTAGGGTTTTCTTCAGCTTCACTAAACGAATACCGGACTGATACTTTTAAATTTATGTCTGATTTCTATTATTTCAGTGATTTTCTTTTTCGCAGGCAAATAGGGTGAGTGTTATATTAGCAATATTAGAGACAACATGACTCGTTGGCATTTGGCTGCGGAAGTTGGAAGATGTTACCACACAGAACTTATTATCATGAAAAGAATGTCATTTTCGTTGTTTAAAAAAAAAAAAAAAAAAAAAAAGCTTGTTATGCAACGTGTGAAAGTGTAACACGAGGTAAGATCACTGCCACAAATGACAGACAAGCAACAAGATAACCTTCACATCCAATGTTACATATTCATCCGCCTTCGATGACGTTTGCTTGCAGAATTATATTAACCTTTCTTCCGCACAAGATGTCTGCCTTCTAAGATAGTATGACTCACGTCAGCGATAAAATATTATTAGTTGCCCTAAACATAGCAAGTAGGCAGGTGGTGTGAAGAAGTTGGTAATTAATGTACAATACATATGATTTCTCCTACAGTCTAACTGTTTAGCACACCTAACTCTTTGATATGGATACTACAACGTTCGATTCGCGATAGGGACACATCATTTTTTGACATTAGCTTAGCGAATCCCTTAAGACAATTAGAAGTCTACTCGAATTTGAAGAAGCAAATGTCCTATCTAGGAAAGCAGAAATATCAGTCGCGGGATTCGATGTGCTGACCACAGATCATACAACTTAACTACCCACCTGACAGGAATATACTGAATGCTGGAAATTAAGGGGGAGGGGGGGAGATGTGGGGAATTCCATTCTGTTACTGCTTGAACATTGGAATATGCTTTTCTCTGTATTGATTTGAATGTATCCCCAAATAAACTGTGCTAAAGACAGTAAATCAAGCGAAATGTACATTTATGGATGAATATTTTCGCCAAAACGCACATTTATGGATTTATATTTTCGCCGAAACGTACAATTATGTATGAATATTTTCGCCGAAGCGTACATTTATGGATGAATATTTTCGCCGAAACATACATTTATGAATGAATATTTGCACCGATATATTTATGCAACCCGCAGCTCTTGCATGTGTTTAGGGTTGCATATTAGTGTTACATGAAACCTATAGTTATGAATGAATGACGTATGGATATCCACCATTAAAACCACCGTTACTCGTGATGTTAAAATCACCGTTACTCGCCATCTTTTAAAGCCACAAATTATGCGTAACTAGCACTTAAATCATAGCAAAAATAAAATGCATGCAGCCCCCGCCAAGTGAACTTTGTGGTGGACAAACACTTTGTGCGTGGGTTTTTTCGGGGTTCTCCCGTTTCCTCCCACTTTCTTCATCCCATCATTTCATTCATTACTCATCATCATCACCGTCTCCTTTAGCCTATCCGGCATAACCGTGGGACGTAAAACTCAAATATTTCATTTCATTTTTTTTTAATGCGTGCCGGTTCTAGAATTTTGTTAGGTAATTGTTGTCTAGAATTTTCTTTGTTAGGAAGACAAAATCTAAAAGTTACTGATTTGACTTAATTTCATCAACAGGATTCCATCTAATTCGGCAATATTTTCAAAAATGAAATTTAATATTTAAGTTTTACGTCCCACGTTTATCCCGCTAGGCTAAACGAAACGGTAATGATGAGAAATAAATGAAATGGTAGAATAAGGAAACTGGGAGGAAACGGTAGAACCCCGAAGAAAACCCCGCACACAGTGTTTGTCCACCACAAGTCTCACTTGGCGTGAGCTGAGATCGAACGAAGGACTCCATGTACCAGAGGTAAACGCTCTACCACTGAGCCATCGCGGCCCTGATAGTATTTTCAAGTTGCAAGTAGTTACACGTTATTTCAAGAAAACGCGATTTTTGTTCTCCTTGGTTCCGGACAGAAGCGTCATTCAGGATTTCAAGGAATTGCCAATTAACCTCTGAGTTTGAACAGATACTATTAATAATAACATGAATGAATCACTACTTACATCTATTGAGCCTCCCTCTTCCCCTCCCCTCGAGCAAACCCTGAAATTACCCTACTGGTCGGGATCATTTAGAATAAATAAATTGGATATTTTTCATATTCCATTTGAGTAGTTTGGAAAAACTCGATTTTTGGGGAATAAAAATATCATCGAATTCTGAAGAATTAACATGAAAAACTCTTACTTTATAATCATTCACTGTTCGTTTGAAAAATACAATAAATCGTAATCTACCATGAAGATAATTGAATCTCGTAATTCTGAAAGTGAATTTCGTCATTGAGAAAAACGGAAGAGAGATGGTTACACGCTTTTGAGCATCACCTGAGCACGGAACGATGAAACGCTATTAGATAACAGCTACTTTCGCTGTAGCCAATCGCGTTTTTTCTTCATTTTTAACCACGTATTTGTACACACACACACACACACACACACACACACACACACACATACATACTAGTATAAAGCAGTACTGTTGACAATGGGATTCGCAAAGTGCATGGAACATCGCATATCATCAACACATGGCAACTCATTCTACATATGTTTGTATCTCTGTAAACGTTTCCCTTACATCTCTCCGTTGTCATGTGGAAAAAAGAAAATAAATCAAGTATTAAGAAAAAGAAAAAAAGCACTCGACAGTCAATCAAAAAAAGCGTGTATAATCGTAGCATCAACATAAAAGGAAGGATGATTCTTATGTAACTCCTACAAACATTGCATTTTCTTAATAGTTTTCCAAGTCTTTTGGATGATGTCTTGCTGTTCAGTACATTTGAAAATGTCGGTAATTGCAGTTTAATATCTCGTGTTCGTACATCGACAATATTAAGTAATGTATCCATCTTTTATTGCCTTTAGGAGTGAAAACCAAACTGTAGTGTCACAGCTCACGAAAAGGTACCGAAGCTTCGTGTGTGTATATATATATATACTACATTAAAAAGACTTATCTGCAGACCTGTAACCAGCCCAAAAATGTAGGGGGGGGCGGATGAAGTTAGGGGGAGCCCGATCCAACCATATTATAGTACATTTGCCAGCCTACCGTGAAAATTTTAGGGGGAAGCCAAATTTTAGTGGGGGGCGGCCCCCACTAGATCCCCTCTGGATACGGGCCTGCTTATCTGCTCTCGGAAAGTGCATCTTGAGACGCAAACTTCTCGATTTATGTTCCAATGTAGTTCCACCCTCACCCGCCAATAAAAATTTTAAAAGAAATTACGCCTCTTTTGATTTAGATGCTGCAATTGCTTGTTTGAATCTCGCAAAGATGACCCTACTCTCGGCCAATGGTTCTCAACCGATGTGTCGCGACACACTGGTGTGTCACACAGTTCCCTAAGGTGTGTCGCTAAGTTTTAGAATTTAAAAAATCATGAACAATTTAATAATAATTAGTTAAAATCGAGACAGACTGTACCAGTCAACGTCTCCAGCGGTACCAATAATGCTCAGTGCTATATATAGTCATTATAAGTACTAATCGTTTATTATTATTATTATTATTATTATTATTATTATTATTATTATTATTATTATTATTATTATTATTATTATTATTATTATTATTATTATTATTATTATTATTATTATTATTATTATTTATACTAAATATATCAATTAAATGTGTCGCGGTGTCCTGCACGTTCACTAAAATGTGTCGTCAATCAAAAAAGGTTGAGAACCACCGCTTTTTGTAAACGTGATGCTGCAGAGATTCATCATATTCTTTTATATCATTCTTTTCTACGTCAAATTAGTGCTGTCGACAAACAGTTTTTGGTGGGCGCAGTAATTAAAAGTTTTGTGCATTGCGTGCGTTGCAGTATGGCTGGTGCACTGCTGCCGCTAATGCTCCTCACCTTTACTATTCTACATCCGCCACTGCTCTTTGGGGTCTCGGCGCCCTAGCAGCAGAAGAAAAAAGTGTCCGGGTACAGGAGAAACTATTGAAAATTGAATTCGCAGTGATAGGAGTTAATATAATAGGAAACGTAACAATATGAATATTCATAGAGAGAGAGAGAGAGAGAGAGAGAGAGAGGGTGTCTGACACTCCTTCATATAGCAACATTATTCACACCTTGTTTATACTAAGTTTCCTTCGCATTACGTCCTTAGATAGACGAATATTAAATGCAAGTTCATATAAGGTGCTCAAGAAAGAAAAACTCATGTATGTACACTCATGTCCAAAATTATTGTCGCATGTCTATAAATATGTTTTATCTAGGAATATAATTTGATAACGAATTCGCCCGGTATTTCTTATAATGTCAGTATGTGTATAATCGGCGAAGAAATGTATGTGGAAAATTTCATGTCAAAAGGGCAGTAAAGAAGAACAATAAAACGAAAATAAAATTTTATTGTTCATTTAGCAACATTTTATTTTACTCATAATTTTCGTATTTATAATTCTTTTCCTTTGAACCTGCAAATTCATTATCAAATTATATTCTTACAAGAAAGCAGTTATAGATGTGCGACAATAATTTTGGACATGAGTGTACTTTCGCCTCTTAGAAGTTTTGAAGAAAAGGGCCAATCACCTTAACAATAATTGTATGTATGGTATTATATAATGACTTATGTAAAAAAATGAAATATTAAATATTTTCCTTGGTACCTTTCAAACTGGCTCAACTGGTGTCAGTTTGAGTTTGCCTAGTAATGTTTTCAAACAATTTAGGTGTTTATCCTTTATTTACTCAATCTCAGATTGTTTGCAGACTAGTTCTTTCCAAGGTTAGGAATCCTGACTATTTTGTAAGGTAATCATATTAATCGGTATTATTCAAATCCCACAAAAGGTCACTTGCGTTTGTATCATAACAAGGATTACTTATACCTAAATAGTTTCATCTATACGTATGTTTATGCAACCCCTCAACTCTGAAATGTTTTGAGGGTTGCATATTAGTGTTGTACTAAACGTATCTTTAAGAATGATTGAGATATGGATAGTCAACATTAAAACCACCGTTACTCATGAAGGTAATAACAGATTAACCCCGTTAACTAACGTGGCTGAGATAATCAGTCTAGCTATTTATTAAAAAAAAAAAAAATCAAAAACTCACTTTCATTCAATGAGTTCTCGTATATACTAATATCACAATCTCATCAGACCCACTAAGGTGATTCTAATAAGATAGATTTAAGGAAGCCAGTTAGTTACAACAATTGGAATAGGCCCGTATCCACGGGGGGCTAGGGGGCCACCCCTCTAAATTTTCACTGCCCCCTCCTAAAATTTTCACGGTAGGCTTGCAAATGAACTATAATATGGTTGGGTCGGCCCCCCTAACTTTTATCAGCCCCCCCTAGATTTTTGGGCTTGCTACCGACCTGAATGGGAACACTGTAGTGTAGTGGTTACAGCGTTAGACTCACGTTCAGGTGGTCCCGGGTTCGATTTCCGACCGGTGCTTGCCAGTTTCATGCGTCTACCCAGCGTCGTGAAGCAAACTGGGGAGTCACATGAGTAAAAGACGTGGCGGCCACTAGGTTTACAAATTTCGTCGCTAGGCTGGACGAAGTTCATCCAGTTGCTAATAGATGGCGTTGGAGCGGCTCAGGCCCACAAAAAGGGTTGTTACGCCAGGTGGTTTATTTTTTGTTAGTTGCAACACGGTAAACACTTCAAATTAATGTAAAAGCTGTAAGTTAAGGAGCGAGTTAAGAAAAATGAAATTAAATTAAAAGGGAGTTATTGATTTTGAGTAATTTAATTTGAACTAAAAAAAGAATTAGAATCCATCATTTTTTTTCAAGGCGAAAGTAAACGTGTTTAGGTTCGAAGCAGGAAAAAAGACGCATACACACGCATGCACATGTAAAATGATAGAGAGACGGAAAAAAAAAATGGTGTGTGTTCTTGGCATAGCCTTGCCGACAGCATACACACACACACACACACACACATGCACACACGACCTTAGCAGCACTGCGTACTCTTCAATGCGTGTATGTCTCTTCAACATCTCTAGCTGTGTGGAGAGAGTTCCCATATGCTGATCCGATTGGGCCATGTATGATAACGAGAACACGGAAGAAGCGTCTTTTTTTTTTTTTTTTTTTTATTTACCACTTAAAATGATTCAACGCATATCAAAACACATACATACACACGTTTCTTTACAATGGATTGCTCGTTCACTTCGGCGGCATACACACGCATTTCATCATATGTGTGTGTATTTATATATGTGGCTGTGTACATCATAATGATACACAAGTGGGGTGACTGACTTTAATACTTCCAATGATTGAAAGGCTGTTTTCTACGTTTTGTCTACGAAAAAAGGGGAAAATAGCTGAGAATGTTGTCGGAATTTCACATACGGGAAACGTATTGAAATAAAATGAAATATTTCAGTGTAACATCCTATGTTATTCCTGTTAGGCTAAAGGAGACGATGATTTAGTGAAGTGAATGATGGAAGATTGGTCGAATGAGAAAGTGGGAGGAAACGGAGGCACCTCGAGAAAGCCTATGGACACAATGATGTCCACCACAAGCTTATTTATCCGGGGATTGAACCAGGGACCCCACGTAGAGGTACGCACGGAGATCCACCAGCTGCGGAAGCCCCTCAAAACTTCCTAACTCAACATACATTTATACAGTCCGCAACAAAAAACCTGCAACATGAGCATGTAAGTTTATTGTGAAACTACGCATAAGAGCGCAGGGAATCAACATAACGTCTTAAGAGTATTCACTACAGCGAAATTAAATTACCGCTAATTTTAGAGATTTTCTGTCATATCTCCAAAACAAATAAAAATATTCGAAAAACAGAAACGTAGTGAACTAGACAATACGATTTTGCATGCGATATCGTTATTACAACTGCTTTCGATTTGCAACTGTAGATAGATTTAGCATTTTTTGCGGGTTCTGTAAATAGCGGCATACCAAAAGTAGATAGATAAATTATGGCAAAGATATCACATGCAAAATCGTATTATCTAGTTCACTACGTTTCTGCTTTTCGAATATTTCTATTTGTTTTGAAGATATCACAGAAAAACTCTAAAATTAGCGGTAGTTTAGTTTCGCTGTAGTGAAAACCCTTAAGTGGCACGAATAACGCCAGGAGAAACCTCGACATCCTCCCCTGCACATTTACGTATTTTGGAGCAAAGGACTTTGTCGGTTCACAATAAACTTACATGCTCATGTTGCAGTTTTTTTTTTTCTGCGGACTGTACACTTTTAAAACTATACTTGTTTAACAGGGAACTGATAGATGTAGCATGAAATTTCGATTTTAAACTTCACCTGTACTCTTTCTTTTATAAAAACGTTCTAGTTCTATCTTTCTTTTTTCTGAAAATATAAGTGGAAGTATTTTACAATTACTTATCGGATACAGACAGGCCGGTAGCCAGCTCAAAAGTGTAGGAGAGGGGGCGACTGAAGTTAGGGGGGGCCGGATCCAACCTTATTATAGTTCATCACCATATTATAGTTCATTTGCAAGCCTACCGTGAAAATTTTTAAGGGGGGGCAGCAAAAATTTAGAGGGGGCCCGGCCCCCTAGACTCCTCTTGGATACGGGCCTGGATACAGAACAATACCCGTTCAATACTACATAGATGTAGTGGCTTGTAGTATTGGCCCTCCCAACACAAATTTCTAGGTGCATGTCTGACTAGAGGTAAGCTCTTTACCACTGAGCCACCGTGCCCCCCCTCGCCCCCCCCCAAGGAAACATCAATATGTATATATACGTACTTGTTTCCTATTTACAAAGGAGAAATGTCGCAGTGCGTGTCGATAATCACTAAAACTGAACTCATTTTAATATAGCTCTAGATGTCGCTAGCGTACAGACAGCTTATCGAGCTAAAACTATTGTGATCGTTTAATTGCAACCTAAAGAAACGGTATTGTTTTAATTACTATTAATTTAATTACTATTATTACTATATTACTATTATTTTCATTAGTTTCGTTATTTGTG
The DNA here is from genome assembly GCF_964235325.1 of Thermobia domestica. Taxonomy (NCBI): domain Eukaryota; kingdom Metazoa; phylum Arthropoda; class Insecta; order Zygentoma; family Lepismatidae; genus Thermobia; species Thermobia domestica. Next base: position 5,626,603 of record NC_137468.1, read on the forward strand.
TTTATTTTGGTTGCTTCTGGAGGGCTTGACTTCTGTAGCCCCCCCCTCCCATAGGTACGCCTCTAAAGCTAGATTCATAAAGAAGATTAGGATTAGGAATTAGATTTCTGGGCTTTTGGCATTTATGGCCACGTTTGCCCTTCACTAGGATTAAAATTAGGAATTAGATTTCTGGGCTTTTGGCATCTATAGCCATGTTAGCCCGTCACTAGGATTAGGATTAGGAATTAGGTTTCTGGGCTTTCGGCATCTATGGTCATTTAGTCCGTCACGTTTGAGGGATGACGTCCTTCGGTGATCACACCGTCCGAGGAAAAGGGAAGGAAGGAAGCAGTCTGGGACCTGTATGTTAAGTACTATCCCTTGATTTGCTTGGGAAGTATGAGAAAAAACCCAGGAAAACCTCACTCATCATGATTGACTTGAAAGAGCTTTTACACTTTTTCAATCGAGATCGGAAATCAAACCCGGGACCGCTCACACCAAAGAGGGGATCGTTAGCGACTACGCTACGCGGGCCACGATTCATAAAAAAGGTAATTGTTTAATATTATTATTACTAATGTTAGGTGTCGTATATAAAATAAGCTTACACATGATTTTCAAAAGCCATTAAGAAGCCTCATCACTGCGAAATTAAAATACCACTAATTTTACAGTAATTATGTGATATCTTCAAATAGATAAAAGATAATCGAAAAGTGGAACAAGATCTCCCTAGACAATATTATTTTGCATGAGATACCGTTATCATGACACTTATCTGCTTTCGATTTCCAACCATATTGAAAATCGGCATTTATTTTCGCGTTTCTAAATAACTGCAAACGAAAAGCTACTAGGTGACTCGTGATAACGGTACCTCATGCAAAATAACATCGTCTAGGGAGGTCTTGATCCACTTTTCGACCATCGTTTATCTATTTGAATATATCATATAATTAATGTAAAATTAGCGGTATTTTAATTTCGCGAGTGATAGGGACTCTTAAAAATTCATAGTCAGCATTCAGACCAATGAGTAGATTTGCTTACGAAACGAAGCGAGACACCCTTCTTGTTGATGTAGTTGTCAGCCCAGGTTCGTTTAGTGCACAGGTTTCCGAATTCGATTCCCGGTGAGTAGAGCTTTGAAATTTGAAAATCATTAAGAAGTGACACATCATTTTCAAAACATCTTTTTGAGACTAGACAACCTTAGGATTTGTCTCATTGGATACTGTTTCGATGAGGTATCCAGCTTAATTCAAATTCGTACAACCAAAGACCATCTGATTGCAATTTCGGCTATTTCTTTTAACATCATGATGTCATATGTTCTATACAAAAAAAAAAAAAAAAAATGTGATAAGAGACAAAAGGATTTCGTGAGCGAGTGTGTGTGTGTGAGAGAGAGAGATGACTCAACCAAGAAACTATGTGCCTTATGAGGTATTTTTGCAAACAAGCAGAGCGGTGCGTCCAAATCCAAACCAACACCGACCACAAAGATGCATATCTAGTGAGCTTGCAAAGAATGTGTCATCGTGCTGTGGGCCTGCAGGGGGTGTGCCAAGGGATGGAGGTAGTCCTCCTCCCAATTCAGAACGAGATTTATCAGAGCATGAATCCTTTGTTCGATTCCTGGGCTTAAGCGCAGAATACATTAGGAGGGGGAGGGGATTATAATCCGTTCTCGCTTTTGTGTGGTTTCCTTTTCCAACTGGCCGAGGAGCTTTCAAAGAGATGTCTTTTTTCTCTGTCGTTCGCTCTGAAAGGATTGCATTTGGTTCTTTTATTATGGCTTAATACACAACTGAATGGAATGGAATAATTTTTTTTTTTTTTAAATCATAAAATGCGTAGATGATTTTCAAGGATAACAGTGATTTTTTTTTTTTATCTTACTCGCTAGTTCATCCCAAAAATCAAACTGGAAAAGCGATTTTGAAAGGGTAATCAAAGAGAATAATTTTCATTCTATGAGACATTTCTGAGTATTTCTAATAAATTTAGAAGTAGTATGAGCGTGTGTCACTGTCAGGAAAAGAAACATCAATAGATGCAACGTGATACTTAACTATTTAGCACAAATACAATAAATAAATAAATAAATAAATAAATAAACATGTTGCCGGAGAATACAGGCTATCAGTTATTATTTTAAAAAAATCGTATTTCTCAAATACGCATGGGATTTTGTCCGCCCCGATATGATCTACTGGGAACACGGTAGTGTAGTGGCTAGGGCGTTGGGGGTCACCGTCCCAATTTTCGGCGTCTTTCCAGCGTCGAGAGGCAAACGGGGAAATCAGTTGAATAAAAGACGTAGAAAGTTTCTCATATACGCCTGTTAAAAGAGTCAGGGCGACTCTCGCTAGACTGGACATAGTTCAGCTGGTAGAAGAATGATAATGGAAGGATTGGTGGAATGAGAAAGTAGGAGGAAAAAGGGAGTACCCCGAGAAAACGCACGGGCACGACGTTGCCCACCAGAAACTTATTTGGCCGGGGATCGAATCGAACCCCACGCACTAGAGTTGAGAATCTACAACTGTGCCACCCCCTTCAGGATCACCATTAATTTTCACTAGGATATAGAGAATCAAAAGTTAGTTATCAAGGTTGTTGATTTAGGAGATATTCAAATCGACAGGATTCCACCTCAGGATCCCCAGATTGTGAAGCAAGATCGTCTCCGTTCGCTCGATAAGCGCCTATCGCGTAATGACTATTCTATATCTATTTCTGTTTCTAGTTTTACGTAAAAAGTTTATCCACTAGAGATAATGGAATGAGAACATGGAAGGAAATGGGAGATATCCCACGATGTTCACCACAAACTCAAATGGCTGGATATCGAACTAGGAACCTCTCGCACCACCAGGCCGGTAGCCAGCCCAAAAATTTAGGGGGGGCCCGATCCAAAATATTATAGTTCATCACCATATTACAGTTCATTTGCAAGCCTACCGTGAAAATTTTAGGGGGGGCGCAAAAATTTAGGGGGGGGCCCTAGACCGCCCCCTGGGTACGGGCCTGCGCACCACTGAGCCACCGTGCTCCAGTACCTGTTCTAAATATAGATACTTTACAACATCCTAGAAGCACCTTATAAACTTAACAGTGGTCATTCTTAACTAAATCTTGGCAAATAAATATAAAAGTAGAAAAGAGAAAAACGTGGTGACGTCATTTTCCGATTTGACCCTGCCCGGCTCTGCGTTCCGGGATGTATCCGGGAGACCCGTACAGAATACCAAGAACTACTAATAAGGAATCGTGATCAGTAGCCGAGGACAGGAGTATGTAGCATGTCTGCTCACCTCATTGTGTTAACAACACCACATACTTTTAATTCTTGTGTAATGCTATGGACATTGTATGATTTGTTCTTCACGATCACACCGCTCTTCGCCTTGTTCGCTCGTCGCGTAACAAGCTCTCTACAACTGATTTAAGACAAGGCCTCAGCTATCCTTGGAACTTCCGTGGTCGCTTCACAAAGTCTTCACTCATTTTACATGCTGTCTTTATGCTCGTGGTCAGTGTTCGTAGCTTTTCGTAAGAAAAAAAATCCCTCGACTGATAACAATTTTAAATTCTCTCTCTACTTTGTTGACTAATTCATATGGTGGGAGCTATGTGAATAGGTTGGTTAATTTAGCTATATTAAAAGAAATGCCAACTACATTCGTTTTGTTCTTTGTTTCCTGCTTCTGTCATTTTCACATTACCCTTCAATTTTTAAAACAAAATAATACACACAGTCAACAAAGAGTCTAAATTTTACTATTTTGAACAGACAGAAACACACACACATACACCGGATGCAGACTCAGAAATTCTTGTTGGGAGGGGTGGAATAATACAATACACTATGTTTGTGTAGTATCGAACGGGTGTAATTCTACAGCCGAAAAAAAAGATAATTAATTTTTAAGTACTGACACCTTGCTCAAAAAATGATAAAATTAAATGTTTTTTTTTTGTCAGAAAAGATTTGAGTTGATTTTGAGTTTAATGTCCCTTTGAGCAGCGAGGCTATGTGAGACGGGATCTACTGATTAACGTGGAATGCGAACAACATGAGTTGCCACACGCTAACCGCTTAGAAACGAAGGAGCTTGACAGAAAAGAAACAGTTCAGATGATGAGTAAGCTCAAATCTTTACTCTGTATCAATACTTTCTCTGCTAAACAATTATAGTTGTTGGGGCCGCGGTAGCTCAGTGGTAGAGCGTTCACCTCTGGTGCATGTGGTCCCGGGTTCAAACTCTGCTCCCGCCAAGTGAACTTTGTAGTGGACCAACACCGTGTGCGTGGATTTCCTCGGGGTTCTCCCATTTCCTCCCACTTTCTTTATTCCACCATTTCATTCATTTCTCATCAAATTTACCATTCATCCTCAAATTTACCCTTCTCTCCACAAATTTACATTTATTCCGCCAAATTTCCCTTTCTCGAATTCAAATTTATCATTCTTCCGTCAAATTTACCATTCGTCTCTAAAATGTATCTTTCTTCCCACAAATGTAGAATTCTCTCCACATTTACCCTTCTTCTCACAAATGTAGAATTCTTCCCTCAAATTTATCTTTCCTCCCACAAATTTACAATTCTTCCCTCAAATTTACCTTTCTCTCCCTCAATTTTACCTGTTTTCCCACAAATTTACCTTCTTCCCTCAATTACCTTTTCTCTCCCTCAATTTTACCTGTTTTGCCACAAATTTACCTTCTTTCCTCAAATTTACCTTTTCTCTCTCTCAATTTTACCTGTTTTCCACAAATTTACCTTCTTCCCTTTCTTCCCACAAATTTACAATTCTTCCCCCAAATTCACCTTTCTTCCCACAAATTTACCTTTCTCTCCCTCAAATGTATAATTCTTCCGTCAAATTTAAAATTCGCCCAAATTTATCTTTCTTCCCACATATTTACCTTTCTTCCCATAAATTTTGTTTCGAGTAATCTCGCAAAACGTGGAGTGAAGCTTCATATATACGCGTTCAAAGTCCCATATTTGATCTAGTATGAAATATTAAGCTTTTAAAGAAAATTCTGTTTCCAAGGAATTCCTTTAGATCAAACATATAACAAGCAATATATAACTCAATTTCGGTTAAAAAAAATAGATTTGGCGGCTTTTGATACTAGGCGCCTCAATTCTCCCCCTCCCAAATTTACCTTTCTTCCCCCAAATTTACCTTTCTTCCCACAAATTTACAATTCTTCCCACAAATTTACAATTCTTCCCACAAAATGACCTTTCTTTTCCTCAAGTTTATCATTCTTCCCTCAAATTTATCATTCTTCCCTCAAATTTATCATTCTTCCATCAAATTGACTTTTCTTTTCACAATTTACCATTCTTCCTCCAAATTTACCATTTCTTCCCAAATATACTTTTGTTCCCATAAAATTTATAATTTTTCAGTATGATTCTATCATTTCCAATGAAAAATTATGTCCTTCCCTGAATAAATTTTCCTGATGTGCGCAACCTGTGCCCTCCATCCCGCTTCTGGACATCCCTGGCTCTCTGAAAGAACCAGACTGTGGTTGTTTAGACCACATTACATCTGGAAGGAACAAGACGAGAGACGGACTGAACAGGAAAATCCAACACAAGATGCTCTCTGTTCCATTCAGTCATTACGTAATTTAATTTCAAGCCAGATAAGATTATAATTATTTGATCCTTCAAAAAAAAAAAATATATATATATATATAATAGAAGAAATCATAAAAGTGTCAAGTCTTTATCGTTTAAAAGTCCTCAATTGTCTCTTGTAACAAGATTGACATGATTTCAAAGTGTCACTCTTCACTTTAAAGAGACTTTTTGATTGATTGGTTTCGAGTCCCAGAGCAAAGGGAGGGGGAGAGATTTTTAATAATGTTTGCCAGTCATAAACAAAACGTATGAGAAGAAATTTGTTCGTCAGGTTCTTTAGAACAGACATTATCAGTTTGTAAGTCCATTGTCTTCTTATCGTTTGTAATGAATATATCTGTTTACAAGTAATTTGATCTATTTTAATCTTATATGTAGAACACCAGCAACTTTGTGTTATGAGTCAACCATTTGTACTACATATTCGTAACATGCTGTGCAAGGGTTTTTCTGGAATACTGTTATACGAAGATATCTATATATGTCAATTTCTCGGAATGCAACAAGCTCCAGTAGATATCGCATGGCAGCATATTTCGTCTATCTTTATAAAGTATTTCGTACTGAGCAACAATGTTTACGATAATGTGACTGTATTGTTAGATGGGATTGTGGCGCCAACCCAGCGTCGTGAGGACAATCGGAGAGCTACTTGAAAGAAAGAAATAGCGACCTCTGGTCTAAGAAGCCAGCATTAAAGGTGAGGGGAGTCGATGTGGTGACTAATATAACCTCAAAGGCATAAATGCCACCTAATCCTGGTTTCCATATGAGTTGTTGCGCCTCGAGTTAAGTTTAGCTAAGTTTAAATTCAAGACTGTGAGAAAATAAAATTTCGCAAAATTAAACTTTTTGATTCACAGATACTTCTTTCAGTAAGGGAAGGGGACTCAGCTCACCTTCTTTGCGAGAGGTTCCAGATTCGATCCCAGCCCATGCAAGCTTATGGTAGACAACATCGTGTTCTAGGTTTTCTCAGGCTCTCGTCTTTCCTCCTACGTTATCATTCCACGAACTATTTCATGCGTACCAGGCAGTGCCATGGTGGGACCTAAAACTAGAAGTAACTTTTCATTCTTTCTCACATGTTTCCCAACAAGACGTTGTGTGTATTATCCATCAGGTGTTTTTATTGTAAAGTTCTGCACTAAGGAAATTTTATTCAACTCTCAGAAATAATATTGTTCGATAATGTTTCGCTTATGTCTGATAGAGTCCGCCGATGGGTCAGCTTTCTTTTCAACATGGCATGCATTACAAAAGGACAAAAGGGTCTTTGTAATATGAACAAAGATTTCCGAAAGCACAGTGGTACTAACTCAAAGCTGTTCTGTCAATCTATGGACATACCAACAACATACGTTATGTATCCTATACGTGTGTGCGAGTAACAAAAGCTGGTAGTTGTGCTTGTGTGCAATGCATACGCAGTAGAATATGTGAATGTCGTTGAACTTGGCATATATTTGTAGACATTGTGTGAGAGTGTATGTGCGGGAGCATTTATCATTCTTTCGGCTGAGACAAAACGCCTATTCAGAAGGAAAGAGCACCTCTTCTCCAAAGGTAATGGGCTCCTTCAATGCCTCTGTTAATGCACTAATGAGAGGCCGAGCCGCGATGGATGCCTAAAAGCCGATGTCTTCATTAGAGACTATGTTTTATTCTTTATCCATAAAAGTGCCGAGAATTTGTTCGTCATTAGTCGTTGTCCAGTTTGCGGAGATTACAATTAGGATTGTTTTCGTATCCTTCAACGTCACACGCTCAAAACAATTAATAATTATTGTTAATCACTGAAAGTACTGTTTAGCCGGATCGTTAGCACCCTCATCCTATACGTGCTTTCGGTTTATTATTATTATTATTTATTTCATGTGGGCGCATAGTTTCACTATGCATCTCGAGGCAATTTCAGTTCCCACATTACCAAACGATTAACACTAGATGTTTCTTAGGGGGGTAGCTCAAAAGTACGACGCACTTCTGCTTCAAGGAGTTCCGGGTTCGATCCCTATAACATCGTATCCGTGAGTTTCCCGGGGTTGTACTGGTTCTTTTATAATCTTCGTCTCTCAATTCATTCCCTAAGACGTACGTTACAAAAGATTTTAATAGTTTCTTTGTTCATAGTCCTTAGATCGATTCACGATGGCGTGGATTTCGTACTAAGTTGTAGACTCTCTCTCTCTTTCTCACTCATAATGTTACATCTAATCAAACCAAAGTTTTTGGCATAACAGCCCATTTTGTGAGCCTAAGTCTCCTTCAGCGCCATCTGCTAGCTATCAGCTGAACTACGTCCAAATTAGCGGCGAGTATGTTGTCAACCCGCTGGGATGCCCTGTCTCTAACAGCCGCAGGTAGTGGTTAAAGCGTTGGACTGACGTCTACGTAGTCCATGCTTCCCAATTTTTGACGTCCATCCAACGTCGTGAGGAAAACTGGGGAGTTATGTGAATAAAAAACGTGACGGCTACTAGGTCTAGAGGGCGTTGCAGCTCGTCGCTAGGCTGAACGTAGTTCAGCTGATCGCTGACAGGTGGCGTATGAGTGGCTCAGCTCCTCAAACGGGCTGAAATGCCAAAGTTTTTTTTTAATAGAAGATAGAAGGAAACCCACATGAAAGCATGTGTTTTGTATAAAAACACGTAGCGTTACGTAAAAAAAATTAAAAAATACTTTGCACATTTCTATCCTACAGAAACATTTCTGTAAAATTATTTTATTTTGTAGAATGATCTAATAAGTTTCATTCTGTTCGTGCATAACTCTTTTTAAGAATAGTCTGGTAAAGGAAAATACCGCCCACGCACCATTTTCCTGTCTTAACTAAATACACACCGGTATATAAAGAGAGAAGATCCATAATTTCCTTGTAAGAGTGTTTCGTTGCGTAGGAGGCTCTAGTATTCCATTGACGCTGGAAAATGCAAAAACGTGTTTCATAATGACTTCGCCTGCCTCTGAATGAAACAGAAAGGAGTAGTAGGCGGGATTGAAGGCAATGAACCGATTAATATTTTTTTTCAGTATTTATTTTTTATTAATGAAATGTGGTGTTGCCTATGAAACGATACATTTCTCGTCTAGTCTCAATTTTCGTCTTATTTTTGAGACGAGACAAGACGAGAGATCTCAAGTGTCCGAGAAGTCCTTCCCTGATTACAGAAATTGATAACTCAGGCTAGAAATACGATAGAAATATGAAACTGGTGTTGAATTGTTTACAAACTATAAAAGTTTTGGTCACATCAGTACACTTCCACATGAGCACCCTTGGTAGCACGTAGCACATCTAGACGATATTCAATTTCCATCCACACAATAGCCAACATCACTGGAGGGATCGATGCAACGACTGTGGTTATTCGTTGCTGCAGGGTTTCAAGATCTGGTACACGTGTTCGGGAGACCTCATCCTTGACATAACCCCATAAAAAGAAGTCTAATGGGGTTATGTCAGGAGAACGTGGAGGCCAAGCTGTTGGTCCATCACGACCAATCCATCGCCCAGGAAATGTCCTATCGAGCGAAACAGAACAAACCTAACACAGTCAAAAACTTTTATAGTTTGTAAACAATTCAACACCAGTTTCATATTTCTATCTTATTTCTAGCCTGAGTTATCAATTTCTGTAATCAGGGAAGGACTTCTCGGACACCCTAAATGATTCATAGTATAAAGATAAAGTGATTTTTTTTACGAAGACAACGGTGAATATTATATGCAAATCGATACACAACACACTACAATAATAAATATGGTTTAAATGTTATTATACCACACCCTTCGTGGACCTCTTGTGAAGCGGAAACAGTGTAATTAACTTCTGGATGAAATTAACAAAATTGGGACGATACGAAAATTCGACCAAAAAAAGAGAGAGAGCTGTCCAAATATGTCCTTCCTTTCCATGAAATTAATTAGGCATTTAAGCGAATACACACGACATTTACATACATGTAGTTTCAGAAAACAGCTGTTTTATTTCTTTCTGTTTCTCTGTCTCTCTCTCTCTTTTCTAAGAGATCTAATTAGCTTATCAAGTTAATTTGAAGCTGTCATTTCAAATAAATTTTTATCCAATCTAGCTTTATATATATGTACATCGTGTGGATATGTTTGTAAATGTTTGTGTTATCTCGTGTCACAAAAATAAACAATTTTCTATTCTGGGCAAAGCTAACTTATTTGTAAATATAATAACAATAATAATTTCAAAAGATACAACGTTTAAAAAATAACGTGATAAGAGTGACCTATTACCTCAAAATGTCTACTCTTGGTGCCTCTTACTGTGTCCGTACACTAAGTTTAAAAAAATCGTTTTCATTCGTCTCGTCGTCGTTTTCTTTCTTTAATCTTCATTATTTGCTTCCTTCCTTCTTTCTTTCATCCATTCATTCTTCTTTCTTCTGTTATCTCTTGTTTATTTTGTTCTATTTCTTCAATTTTTCCTTTATTTCCTTTTTCATTTCTATCTTTCTTTCTTTTCCCTTCTGTTATTTTCTGTTTCTTTATTTCCTCTTTTTTTCTTTCTTTCCCTTTCACCCTTCCTTCTTTCTTTATTTCCTCCTTTTCTTTTCTTTTTCTTTATTCTGTTATTTTCCTTTATTTCCTTCTTTTTCTTTCTTTCTTTTCCTTCCACCCTTCTTTCTTTCTTTCTTTCTTCCCTTTCTTCCTTTTTTATTTCTATTTTCTTCCTGTTCTTTCTTTCTTTTTGTTTTTCTTTATTTTCTTCATTTTCATTCTTCCTTTCCCTTCCATCTGTCCTTCTTTCTGTATTGCTTCCCTTTCTTCCTTTTATATTTCTATTTTTCTTACTTTCTTTTCTTTCAATTTTTTCTTTCTTTCAACTGTTTCTTTCTTTATTTTGTTTCCTTCTGTCTTTCTCTTTCCACCCTTCTCTCTTTATATTTCTTCCTTTCCTTATTTCCTTCTTTGTTCCTCTTCCTTTCTTCTGTTTATACTTTTTTCTTTATTTCCTTCGTTTTCTTTGGTACTTTTCCTTCCATCCTTCTTTCTTTATTTCCTCCCTTTCTTCTTTTTCTTTTTCTTTGTATCTTTCTCATTTTTCTTTTTCTATTTTTCTTCATTTTCTTTCCTTCTTTCGTTCTCTATATCATTCATCTTCCTTTTTGTTTCTTACTTTTCCTTATTCCTTTTTGTTCATCTTCTTTTCTTTCTTTTCCTTTCTTCTGCTATTTCTTTTTCTTCATTTCCTTTCCCTTCCATCCTTCCTTCTTTCTTTATTTTCTTCCTTTCTCTTTCTATCATTCTTACTTTTCTATCTTTCAATTCTTTTCTTCTTTTTTTTCATTTTCTTCCCTTGCTCCTTTATTTTTATTTTCCTTTCCTCCCTTTTTTTCTTCTTATTTTCTTTTTTCTCTGTTTTCACCATTCTTTTGATGCGTGTTCTTTAGAGACAGACATAGGCCCCTAGTCGTCAGTTTCATTAGATGTTAATAGTAGTTTTTTTTTTTTTTTTGAGTTTTCTTTTTTTTTAATTTAGAAATACTTAAGAGCTATTTAACTATTATGCGTTTTTATTTATTTATTATTTATTGATATGTACTGTTTTTTTTTCTTAAAATTGAAGTCTTTTCTCTTGTACAAGTATGAAATGATTCAGTTATTTAGTGCTAAAAATTTGATTTTGATTCTATAGGCTCCAAATTCCACGTTTTTACTAAAAATTTCATTAATTCTGCAAATCGGTTAAAAAATAACTTTTACTTAGGCCTATTTCTTTTTTCAAATAGATTTCAACATTCTTTACTTATTGCGGTATACACTTCAAAGAAAGCAAAAAAAAAAATCCCATTTAAATCAATGGGCTAAAACCCAATATGAGGTAGGTCGGTACTCAACATTGTTAATGATCTATGTAATTATAGTGTTTTGCTTTACGTTGCTGTGAATTAATGTGTACGTAAATTTCTCCTCTTTGAACCCATAAGAGTCAAAAGAGAATCTCGGTTGTTTAATATAGCTGTCGCCAGGAGAAAACACTTCGCTATTTGATAATAAACACACGCTCCTATCTGCGCCATTCAAGAATTGAAACGTGGTTTAGGTTTGGCAAGCACTCTTACATTATCGCGTCATTGGGATTCCCCACTCCACTAGTTTTTTTTTTTCCTTATCAAATATTTATGTTATGTTGGTTTGGTTCCTGCTTGCAATGTTATTTTATGAATATTTCTCGTTATGATGACACCGTTGCAATGCTTTTTATCAACCATATGTCGCTTTATATAAGCATACATTTTTAGAAGATATTCTATATTTATTCGAGTGCATGATGGGTTGAGGTGCTTATTATGAGACCTTCCAACCTAAAAATAATCATCTCCCTCAACACTAACCCTTTGCATCATCATCTTTCTCCAGAATTCTTTCACAATTTCAGAGAAACACTTTAAAAGTTCACACGAATTATTCCATGTTTCTTTTGTTATAGATAAAAATGTTACTTTACAAAGTCAAAGAGAAAACAAAAGACGAAATATATATGTTACTGTAACGTGATGACGAAGTCTCTAATATTCAAAGCCACACGGGAAGAAACTTCCCTATGTGCCCCTTTTTAAATTACAAAAATTGTAAAAGGACAAGAAAGAATAATCCATTCCCTCACGGCTGACTATATTGGTAACACCGAGGGTAAAGCTATAATCAATCTAAATAGGGCTTTAGTATAATTTTGCTCCACATATAAGCGTATGTTTGAACCTTCTCGATGCGTTTGTGGCTACGCCACTGCTACTGAATTATTAATATGAAAAATTGTGACGCATTATATTTCATAAATATGCATCTATATGTCTTGATGATATAAGGTAACGTATTATTAAAAATGTACTTGAATGTGCCCTATTTTTGAGGCATTTTTGGATATCGTGGGTTGTTTGAGAAATCCACAAAATATAGGTCACCTTTCTTCGATGTGGCACAATCTTTATTAAGCCATAGTAATTATAATACATTACTCAATTCTATTACTTAATTTCACTGGAAGTACAAATAAGCAGAAAATTTTGTTTGGACAAAATCTAAATGTAAGGGGCTGTATTGGGAGACAAGATAAAGCCTCCACGGTTAACATTGGTGGGGGAGGGGAGGTGGTAGGCCACCTGAAAGTGTGCCTGGAAGACACGGTGGATACAAACCTTGAATGTCTCTGGATATCAAGTTAATGAAGTAATGTATGATTAGTACATCGCTACTGTTTCAGGTTTTCGTGATCGGGATCAAGAGCATACTGAAAGTTGAATTTGCCGTGAAAGTTCTGTACTACAACCGGGAACATATGCGCCGATTTTAGGGGGCAGGGCTCTTTCCCCCCCCCCACTTAATATTTAAATGTGGGTTCCTCCCCCTTCAATATAATCCAGAGGAAGAATTAACAAAGAGGAGCAAGAATTTCTGTCGTAAGCTTCGTCGTGCCTTTAATTAAATATTAGGAACAGCCTTCTTAGATAATTCAATAGAAAACACCGTTTTCAAAACTGTATTTAATAGAGCACTGAAGCTTCAGTCAACACTGGCAGCACTGATATGACAAGTGAAAATCAATGTGGTGCGTAAAGTTGCAGTGAAGTCCCCAAATTTTGAACTTGAATTTGTTTTATTGCCTTTAGGCAAATTTGGCTTAGGTCGTGAATTTCGGAGCAGAGCGGAGTAGCGGACCGAAATCTGCAGGGGTAAGGGAGAAGAGGGGCTTCATCAAACAGTTGATAGAAAACGGCTGAATATGATTATGTTCATTGTTCCCCCCCCCCTCAATATTTTCTTCAAGTCGGCGCCTATGACCGGGAATTAAAGATGGACCCACTCATAACAAGAAACAAGGATTTGCCTGACCAGAGGGAGAAGAAAATGTCATCTCTGTTTTCCACAAGCAGAAGCATCTTTTGGTGTACCAATAAGTGCGTCTACGTTTTGTGCCCCATATAGCAAGAACGATTACCATTCGAAACATTGTTGGGCTAGAATATGGGAAAGAGCGTGCACCAATCAGCTTCAGTCTTTACTCCCTGTCCTATTGGAAAACTTTACGTCATTGTTGGCGGCTAGCCAGCCCTTACAATTTACAATTTCTTTTCCGCTTTCATTTTTTTTCCTTCATTTGTTTTGTTTTGTTTTCTAATTCTAAGGACAACGAACTGATTGTACGTAAGCATTCACACACACATATATATATGTGTGTCCTGAATATTATAATTCTTTGAGCGAGCAACACTTCGAAACAATTTGGCGAACTGTGGTATCTTCCGCGAACAGCTCTTCGTATGCGACCTTGCTGTTAAAGGTGCCCTTTTTTTTGTCGCCAGATAATAAGTGGAAGAATTTGCTTAGCTTTACAACATGTTGGCGCCAACGCTTGCAGTCACACGCCTATAAAGTAATTGCTTAGTTGTGTGGTGGTATATACAGTATGTTACTTGAAGAGGCGGAGGGGGGGGGCGGCACGGAGGGGATTTGACAATATGTGTGTGCTTGTACGTAATGTATACGTAGAAACTATTGACATTCCGTTTATTACGAAATTCTTCTTGTAAATGCATGGTTTTTGATTCAAAATACGCGCTTATTCCGTAACAGGTTATGTTATAGTTACAAAAAAAAAAAAAAAAAAAAAAAAATGAATATACATACAATAGTGGAATTCATGGTTTGCAAACCTGTTCGCGTGTTAATTTCCAAGAATTAAGGTTGATATATTGTGTTAATTATCTTTGTGGCTGTATCTTTTTACCTTTCATCCAGGTAGTTGATCGTCTCATATTTCTATCGTCTATGTTAATTGAAGATGACCAAAAGTTCTATTGAATTCTGTCGAAATAATTCGTAGAATACTTTCAAATTAACTTTAATGAACTGACGCACTTTAGAATCAATCTTATTGTGCAGAGATGAATCATTACGTAGACTCGTATAGTGATTTCTTCAGTTTTCAGTTTAACGGGTCACTAATATTTAGGATATACAATTAAGTTTCCTGTTGTGAAAAAAAAAAAGATTATTTTTAGCAAATGTTTATTTGTTATAAGTAGCCTACTGCATTTCCAAAGCAATTATTCAATCATCTCCATAATTTACTTCCTTCTCCCTCTAATTAACGGTTAATATCATGTTTGTTCTGAATAGGAATTAACTAACCACCAGTGTAACAGACCTTCGCAGACTTTGTACATGTTCTAACGCCATCTGTTAGCGATTGGTGGAATTACGTTCAACCTAGCGACGAACGTTCTTGCCGCGGTAGCTTACTGGACCAAGTAGGCGTCACGTCTTTCAGCTCCAACGCTGGATAGATACCGAAACTTCGGTTACTTCAGTCGGGAATCGAACCCGGGACCACGCGGACATGAATCCAATGTTCTAACCAGTAAACTGTGCAGTCTATATAGTAACCCCAACTTTGATTATCAATAACTTGGGAACAAAAACCCAAGACACCATTGTATTTCATATGAATACTTATCCTCCACGCTAAGTTTGGTCAAGATCCAATATGTTTCATTAATTGCACAGACTTCCTGTTCGAAAATTTGACAAAGCCCAAAAATACTAATTTCATGGCTCATAACTCATAGACCAAATGTCTATACACCATAATATTTTGTATAGCTACTAATCTTCTCAAGATCTACTACCAAACGAAGTTTGGTCAAAATTGGATGAGGTTTGTCGATTGCGTAGAGAATTTTACCCAAACATTTCACTAAGGTCCAACTTTGATTTACCGTAACTTGGTAATCAAGCATTTTCCCATCATAATATTTCACGACTGTGCAGGCCTATCACCATGCAACTATGTCAAGATCGGATATGTTTCGTCGATCAAATAGATAAGATACTAACATTAATACAACATGCCCATCCATTAATACAACACGGTTTCGGTCTCTCCTAGTAGTCTTAGGTTTCTACGTAGCTTCAAGTAGCCTTCAGTAGCCTTAAGTTACACCACTGTCGTATTGCGTATATCGGCTTACTGTCCGAGTGATTAATATTTTATTTTATTGTATTTGTTTATTGATTCATTTACAAAAAAAAAAAAAAAAAAAAAAAGTAAAGATGAAAATTAGTTTTCATCTTGCGAATACCTTATACAATTGGACTTCGAAAACTCGAATTCCTCGATAACTCGAATTTGTTCATATTCCCTTGAACTCTCCATAGCACTCAACGTTAAAATAGCCTCCGTAAGTCGAATGTTTAACAATTACAACCTCGATAAGTCGAATTTTAAGGGTTTCATAATCATATTTAAAAAACCTCGGTAACTCGAACTTTCGTATCGTGAAGTCGAATTTCTCTTGATGTGACCTCGATAGCTCGAAGTCATAGCTTTCTATGCTTTTACGTAATTGTCATTCTTGCTAATGTGTACTGTAAGTGTGTTTTACTCATGTTTAGTATTTTATTTTTACTACTCATCTCATTTAATTTAAGGAACTTCCACAACTTCGAGTTATAGAGGTTATATAGTCATTTTTCATTAGGAACACGAAACTTTCGATATCTCGAATTTTTATTATGCCCATCTTGATAATTCGAACCTTGATTAATCGAAAAACTCGATAACTCAAATTTTTATGTATTTTCTTCAGTTTCGAGCTATCGAGGTCCCATTGTATAAATACATTATAAATATGGCATTTGTAAACTCAGGCCATTATTTAACGAATACTACTACTACTACTACTACTACTACTACTACTACTACTACTACTACTACTACTACTACTACTACTACTAATAATAATAATAATAATAATAATAATAATAATAATAATAATAATAATAATAATAATAATAATAATAATAAAGGTGTTCTCTTCATAAATTAATCGTTATCTGCTGAATCTCTCGAAAATATTTGTCTTGTAAGGTTATTTAATAGTAGGTCTTTTTCTATAGAGCATCGCTTTTGACAAAGGACATAGAAATAAATTAAGCAAACTTACCTATAGCCTGCTATGTTTCTTTCAAAAAAAAATGTTCCGGGGAGGGGTACAGTTACTATTCGGAGGGACGCTGCAGGTAGTATTCTGTTTATTATTATATTATAGACTTATTATTCTGGTCTCCCCCCCTTGGGGGCACTCTCAGAGCTCCAGAGGGGCAGTGCCCCCCACCGAAAAACATGTCTGGAAGAAACACTGATAACTCCACACAGATTATGAGACCGATTTACACCAAAAGCACCAATAACGAATAAACTATAACAACCGTGAAAAAGAACGGTCAAGGAAGTCGACCAGGTTATCAGTGTTTCTTCCAGACATGTTTTTCGGTGGGGACACTGCCCCTCTGGAGCTCTGAGAGTGCCCCCAAGGAGGAGACCAGAATAATAAGTCTATAATATAATAATAAATAGCATACTACCTGCAGTGCCCCTCCGAATAGTAACTGTGCCCCTCCCCGGATTTTTTTTTCTCAAAGAAACATAGCAGATTATAGGTACAGTACTTAAATATACCAACCTGACAGTAAACCCTGAAAGAAAAAAAATCACCTCTCGAGATATTCATTTACCGTATTCCAATCTTGACCTAGCCTAATCATGTTATTCTAGTGGCTAGCGCGTATGGCTTTGGTACCTCGGACTTCCGGGTTCGATTCCCGGTGAGTGGGAGAGCATTGAAATTTTTGAACGTATTATGCTGGTTTTGAATTCCATCTTAATTGTACGATCTACGTCTCGTGCTCAAATTCAACAAACAACAATCGAACACAGGACCTTCTGTCTACGAAGCACGAACGCTTAATACCAGTGGCGTATTTATGATTATGTTTGGGGGGCTTTGTTAACTTAATTCCTGAAAATGTGAAAATTCTGCAAGATATTTCATTTACTTTAAAATAATAAATAAAATTTCGGGGTGGGGCTTAAATCCGGAAGCCTCCCTTAAATACGCCACTGGTTATTACCAATCAGTTTCCATTCGCTGGGTTCTGGAAAAGAAAAGAAATATATATATATATATATATATATATATATATATATATATATATATATATATATATATATATATATATATATATATATATATATATATATATATATATATATAAATGAACTAGTTGTAAGGAATGAGTTAGCATATCTTTTTAATTTTAAAAATAATTTTTGAGTAAAGCTGTGAAGCGCGTGTTAAATCTTTGAGTTGATATGCATGCAAATATATCTCTTGGTTGTGTGTGCAATGTGCCTGCAGATCGTGGGAGAAGGTACGCAACAGAGAAGCTGTAAACTTTTCATGATCCGCACAGTCAGCATTTGCACACAGAGAGGGAAGAGGGGGAGGAGAAGCAATTGGAGATTTAAAAAAAAACTGTTTTTCAAACCAAGTGAGAGAGAGAGAGAGAAAGAGAAGTTTTTTGGTGAATTCGTGTCGGCCCGGGCAGACGGCGCCTGAAAGACGCCAGAGCGTGCAGTGTGATGGGTTTCGTCTCTCGGCGTAACAATTAATCGACCTACCGAAAGTTTTATCGGCGAGAAAATTCAACCAGGACAAGAATCCAGCAGCTTTCATATTTTTCGATATAACTACGGCAGAGCCATCTGGGGATTAAATGTTAACCAAGGTCGCATCTCTCCCTCCCCTTGACATACACACAAGACATTTTTTAGCGATTAAAAAGTCTGCTCGACCTTAATTGGTTAGCAATGAACTTCTCTCCCCACACCTCATCCCTCTTTCTCTGTTAATGTTATTTGGAACCGAAGAAATTTGCAATTAAAAAAAGTCTTTGACACATTGACTTCTGAGTGCCATAATATTTGCATTAACGTCTTTCTCTGCTAACACTCCGATTCCTTTGCTCACATTTGTAGAATTTGTCTAAAAGTCGAGTAAAAATAATACATTTTTATTTATTCTATAAATTTCTATATGAAGTCTCAAGGACAATTACATTGATATCATGAACGACGATGTTAAAGGAAGGGGTAAAGGAGGTATCCAGGTACCATCCCGGCATTTCCTTTCCGAGGCTGAGGATGGTGTCGGCTGCCGGATTGGAACCTGGAACCTCCTCATTAAGAATAAAAAACGCTGACCACAGGTTTACGTAAATTTTGTCCCAACCGGAACACTCGTTTCCAGGGTCTTACAGTTAATCTTATTGAATACTCTATCCATTACAACAGGGAGAGTTGACACGCAAGCTCTGAGGATAGGTAAAACACACAAGTTCTTTAATAGAACACGAATCTGTCATGAGTTTCTCATCGTGATCCGAAAATGGACGCTAGAGAACGCGCAGTTATAGAAACCATTATCACTAGCCTACGTCCTATACTATATAACAATCTATACTAACAAAACGAGGAATCCACTGTAGCTCAGTGGTAGAATGCTCACCTGTTGGGTGTGGAATCCCTAGTTTGAACCCAGTCCATGTGAATATCTGGTGAGCAAAAACTGTGTTCACGAGCTTTCTCGGGGTTCTCCCGTTTCCTCACACTTTCGTCATTTTATGATCATCATTCACCTCATCATCCCGTCTCCCTTAGCCTAGGTGCATAATCATGGGACTAAAAAACCTAACAAGCAATAAACTGAAAGTTACCATAACTTTGGATTTTTACGTGGCTAAGTGAATAGTATTGCCGCAATTTGTGTGGGAGACCTGTGTTCGATTCCAGATAAAGCTCATGAGGTTCGGATCCCACGTAGGTTTTCATCTCGTATGGCGTCAGCACTCGAGAGGGACGTTAATAACAATAAACAACCAAAAAATTGATTATAGTCTTTATAGACTGAAAGGGAAGATAAATAATTACATTATTTAAGATTTATATACAAGTCGGAAATTTAAGATGGGCCATGACCTTACACAAGTAACATGTGCAGTATAGTTTGGCAGTTGAAACCTTCAAAATTAGCCTTTAGGACAGAATCTTTTGCCCTTGTGATCAATGTTCTGCTTCTTTTCGCAAATTCTACATGAAAAAGCTTCATTACTGAACACAATGATAAGCAGAAATAAACAAATAAAAACGGTATAGTTTATTGTTCAAGGTGTGTTTTAATTGGAGCACTATAGTTTGACTTGTTCGAGATGCATTTCAATTGAAGGAACACTATAGTTTGTTGTTCGAGATGTGTTTTAATTGGAACACTACGGTTTCTTGTTCGAGATGTGTTTCAATTGGAGGAACACTATAGCATGCTGTTGGAGTTGTGTTTCAAGCGGAGGAACACTATAGTTCGTTGTTTGAGATGTGTTTCAATTAGAGGTACACTATAGCTTGTTGTTCAAGATGTGTTCCAGTTTTAAAAACGCTATAGTTTGTGGGTTGGAGTTGTGTTTTAAGTGGAGGAACACTATAGTTCGTTGTTTGAGATGTGTTTCAATTAGAGGTACACTATAGCTTGTTGTTCAAGATGTGTTCCAGTTTTAGGAACGCTATAGTTTGTGGGTTGGAGTTGTGTTTTAAGTGGAGGAACACTCTAGTTTGTTGTTCTTTTTCATTGGACGAACACTAGTTCGAGATATGTTTCTATTGGGTGACAATGCTATACAGGCCGGAAATTTAAGATGGGCTAGAATCGCAGAACATACGCAGTAGATTGGCGGTTGAAAACGATATTTCATCCTTCATATCCCAGTAAATCTAACCGAAAACGCAAGACTACGGTTTCAAAAGACAGAAAACAAACCACTCAGCTTTACGAGCACTGGAGTAATATCGGGACGGTAACTTCAATTATTGTACAGATTTCACCTTATTTACTCTTCCAAGTTTTATTATTTATTTCTACTCCTCAGTTGGAACTATAACAATCTACTAAGGATTTTAATTTTTGATCATCGTACATTTCTTTACGTACTGGAAACGAAAACCAGGATTCCTTGTTTATATCTTGATGACCTAATTATATTTGCTTGGTACTCTTCACCACCCACTTACATGAGTGTAGCACCACTCTGACTCAATGCTGCGTTTTGTTCACCTCTGTGGCCTTGGGGGAAGATCGTTGAAAAGCGGTGTCTCGTAACAACATTGAATGAAATTGGAAGTCATAGCACCGGAGGCCTTTACATGATTCATCCTTCCTGAGAGATAAGGGGTTTACGTTACAAAGATGCGGAGATACACACCGGCACCTCCTTGTAAGCTGGTAGGATAGGAAGCTGCTTTTTTAAAATCTTTAATCATACTCTCTGGAATTGTATGTTTGGAAACACTGTTTATAGTCTAGAATCACGTGATTCAGCCAATGAATTTGTCAAAAAGGAGGCACCTGAAGACTCCTGTCACAAGGAAAAGGCTTCGGACGAAAAGTTCAATTTATCAGACAGACACACGAGAGTCGTCTTCATTACCGTCCGGCCTTGGGTTTTAGAAAAACTCTGGCTTGCATCCATTCCATACAGAGATGCTGAAAGGTATATACTATCCACATGATAAGTGTATATGTGTGTGTGTGAGAGAGAGAGAGAGAGAAAGAAAGAAAGAAAGAAAGAAAGAAAGAGATAAAGAAAGAACAAGGGAGAGAAAGGAAGAAAAAGAACAAGAGAGCAAACAAAGAAAAAAGAAATAAAAAGAGAAGGAACGTAAGGGAAGAAATTAAAGGAGAAAGTATAGATCTACTGTATTTAAAAAAAAAAAAAAAAAGATCGCTGCATTAGGCCCTACCTTTGATTGATTGGTTTACATAGAGTTCCGCTTTCCTTTTCAATACGAAGGTTATATGCGAGTTGGACCTACAGATTAGAGTGGAAATGACATCTTTAAGTTTTATGTCCCATGATTATGCCGGCTAGGCTAAAGGAGACAGTGATAATAAGAAATAAAGAAAATTGTGCAATGAAGAAAGTGGTGGGAAACGGGAGAACCCCGAGAAAACCCACGCACATGGTGTTTGTCCACCACAAAGCTCACCACTTGACGCGAGCTGGAATCGAACCAAGGATCTCGTACATCAGAAAAGAACACTCTAGCACTGAGCAACCGCGGCCTCGGCTATAAAAACAATCCTCTTAGTGTCATGAATACTCCTATTATAGTAAGCACGTCGGGTACACAGCGACTCAGCGGTACAATATTAAATGTGACGTAATGGGTCCTAGGTTGCTTTGTAGATTCATGCTAGTTTATGATGGACAAAGCCAGCAATTCATCCACTGTTATAGAAATATATCTATTTTCGTTTAGTCTGCAGGCCATAACAACCCATGGTAGAACAACCCATGGCCATCTTATTTCTACCATGATAACAACCATGGTAACGTATCAAATAGAAATAAGTAATATGCTTGTAACCTAATCTACAATCACTTTGCGTCCTTCTATTCCAAACCAAGTACATTTTTAATAAGTGGAAGTACATAGAAATTTCCATACATCATATTGGTATAGTAGCTCTTTCAATGGTTCGAGGAGATTTAGGGGAGAGAAAGGTTTTGAGAATTGCAGTTTAAAAAATTTGCAATAAGTTAACGGAAGAAACTCCTTTCATTTGAAGGAAAATAAAGTATATGCAGAAAAGTTGTAATTTATATCCATTATGTCGCATGGTGCCATGTTATGCGATTTTTAAAGGTTGTAACTGGGAAATTTACAGCCTCGGCTGATGGCTCCTTAAAATTTTATCACTGCCTGTAACGCAAGGGGAGGAGGAAGGGACGGACAAAACTGGATATAACTGGAAATACAAACATTAGATTTTGTTTTTCCATCAGAAAATATAATTTCAAGTGTTGTCAAATCTCCAGTGGCGCCGGAAGGATTCAGAGTTGAGAGGATAAAATTATTATTATTGTCACCCTATGCTTCGCTGATGATGAAATTTCTTTTTCTTTCTTTCTTTCTTTCTTTCTTTCTTTCTTTATTTATTTATTTATTTATTTATTTATTTATTTATTTATTTATTTATTTCGTTCTTTCTTTCTTTCTTTCTCTTTTTTTTTTGGGGGGGGGGGGACTTTGCATAGTAGAAACAGATGCCTACAGCTAGGATACCACGTCTTCCATTTCCTGTCAGAATTTAATTGTATAATAATGTATTTTAAGACGAGAAGGCAAAGTAATTTAACGTAGTTTTGATTTGAACCGAAATTATGAAAATCGACTTTGAGGCTATTTTACGCATGGTAAAAAAGCAGTGACTAATACTTACGCACAGTCGCCCCCCCAAAAAAAACGCCTTTTATTGAATTTTTATTTTACATATAATTTAGGAGAAAGATCTCAGCATATTATTTAACTACCTAGCATAGATCTACTCAAGATCTACTACCTTGAGAAATTCGATCTAAATCATATGTAAAACTCTTTGAAATGAAATCTTTTAAGTTTTACGTCCTACGATTATGTTAAAGGAGACGGTGATGGTGAAAAGTGAAGGAAATGGTGGAATGAAGAAAGTGGGAGAACCCCAAGAAAACCCAAGCACACGGTGTTTTTCCACCACAAAGTTCACTCGGGGCGACTAGATCAGATGAGTTCGAGCAATTTATATTGTGTCCTTATTTTCATCTACATTCTTCTTTGCACCTTTTCGTTCATTGTTATCACTGTTTCCCTTAAGTCTCGGTGCGTAACAATGAAATGTCAAGGAAAAGAAAGAAAGAAAATGTGAACTTCCAAGATCGTGCTTTACATTAAATGCAGAAATCACGGAAATAAGTAGCAGTAGGCACTACCGACGTACATTAAATAATCTTCTTGACTGTTATGCAACCAAATTTACATTTAACTTAATTGGGTTGCTGACGTTGCAGGAGTAATTTAAAAGGGAGATTAAATCAGTATCAATGTAGGTCTTTTCTGGATATGTGAATAACATACATAGCATAAGAAAGTTGTTGTGGTGTGACACATAGACAGACGGCCAGACACACAAATGGATGGTTAATCGAACGGTAAAAGCGTACGTACGCTAAGCTTCAGTAAGTCTATATATATTCTCTAAATATCTTTTTCACTGTAGCACTCCACTAAAGTGGTTTTTCGAAATAGAAAAGTACGGTAAGTGAAAAGTAACGACATGGAAAACAAGAACATGTATTTGTGTACAATATGTGACACTACCAAGAAAAGAGCAGACACCCATACCTTATTTCAATAGTCTCCTCTTTTTCCACAATTGATGCGGCTCTTAAACCGCTTCCGTTGGAGAATCTCCAAAGTTTCTGTTTTGCTACTTCTTCTCCCTGTGTTTGTTTCTACTTCCTCCCTCTCCCCTTCCCTGCATCCATTCACCAAAAGACATAGTCGCTAAGGAACTTCCTCCTTTCATTCCAGCACGATGACTCCTAAGTTATACGAGTATGTCTAGCACATATTTATATGAACAATTAACGTTTCTGTATAGTCGAACGTTTCAGTAGTTATGTTGGCAGATGATCAGGCTTTCAAGCTATCGCAAAGCTCTACTAAGCGGTGGGAGCACGATGGTTTAGTGGTAGAACTCTCATCTAGGGTGTAAAGGTTCCCTGGTTCCATGTGAGTTTCTGGTGTACAATATCGTGTTCGTAGACACCCATCTATATGTCGTCTCCTAGCGCAGTGGTTCCCAACGATTTTTGATTGACGTTACATTTTACTAAACTCTCATGATATTGCGATACATTTGCTTGAGTTTTTAAAAAAAAATATAATATGCTTATAAATTATAATAGTACAATCCTCCATGAAGTTTCTATGAAGTAAAAACTCTGTGTGGTACTGAGCACTATTCCTGCTGCTGCAGGCAGTGGCTGGTACAGTCTATCTCAAAAATTCATTTTAACTCATTATTATTGAACACTATGATTTTTAAATACTAAAATTTCGCTATATAGTCTATTTAATCGCGCGACACCCCGGCTGGGAACAACTCCCTAGCAATATCCTTGTAACGTTAGACAATTTAATAGGTCGCAGTGTCTTGCGAAACAATGCTCATCTACGACGTGTGTGGGGTCTCTGGTTCCACTCCAGCTCGCGTCAATTGAACTTTGTGGTGGTGGACAAAACACCATCTGCATGGGTTCACGGTGGTTCAGTTGTACATCGATTACCACTGGTGTGTGAGATCCCGAGTTCGATCCCGGCCAAGTAAGTTTGTGGTGGACAACTTCGTGTCGGTGGGTTTTTCCCGTTTCCACCTACTTGCTCATCCCACCAACTCTTCCATCATCACTCACTTGCCTTTATCATCCGTCTCCCATAGCCTAACAGACATAACCGTGGGACTTTAAACTGAAGGGTAGTACCGCGGTGGCTTTCGGGTAGAGCGTTCACCTCTGGTGCGTAGGATCCCTGGTTCAACCCCTGAATGCGACAAATGGACTTTGTGGTGGACAACAACAAACAGCATGCGTGGGTTTTCTCGGGGTTCTCCCGTTTCTCTCACTTTCTGATTCCACCACTTTTTTTCCATTATCAATCATTTGCTTTAATCACTGCTTAATCTTTAATCATGCAATAATGAAAGATTTGCTCCTGCTTTCTGATTCCACCACTTCTTCCATTATTAATCATTTGTTTTATTGCTTTAATATTTAATCATGCAATAATTTTTAATCATGCTTTAATAATCTTCAATCATGCTTTAATCGTGTTTTAATAATCATGCTTTAATAATTATAATCTTTAATCACGCTTTAATCATTGCTTCAATCTTTAATCGTGCAATAATGAAAGATTTGCTCGCACTTTCTGATTCCACCACTTCTTCCATTATCATTCACTTGCCTTTATCATCCGTCTCCCTTGGCCAAAAAGGGCATTAAACTAAAAAATATTTCAATTTCATTCAATTTCAAACACTATCTGCCGTGGGTTCTCTTTCTTCCCACTTTCTTCATTTCATTACTTCATTCATTATCGTTAGCTTCGGTGCATAGTCGTAGGACATAAAACTACAAGTTTCATTAGGCAATTTAGATTTTTGTCCGATATATGTGAGAGACCTAATCTATTTAAAACTCTTGTTGGTAACTTTGCACAACAAATAATAGAGTTACCTACCTTACAATACCACAAAATCAAAGAACACAAATTTATGCAAAAAAAAAAAAAAAAAAAATTAAAGCTAATAGTAGTGACACATTCATAAACAGTATTTGGTTTAGAGAATTGGTTTGGTGTTCAGAATTCCTGGAGGTCCTGCACGATTCGTGAAGAAAGCAAATGAGGTGCTCCTTTCTTGTCTTTTTTTTGTGTTTGTATTTATTTATTTTTTTTCTTTTTGCCGTTGGAAATGGAAATTAAAATACCTGTTTTTTTAAGAGGAAAGGGAAGATTCCAAAAATACACTTGAGAACACGGAAGGGCATCACAAAGACGCAACCTTGAAAAGGAAGGCGTTTGATTGCACGCATTTGGACTTTTATTTTTTTTTCTTTTTCAGAAAAAAAAGAAGGAAAAAAACGTTGGAAAACAGAACAACCTACAGGGTAGAACGCGCTACATGTAAACAAAGTATTGCGAAATACTTATCGAGTATTGTGTGTACTATGTTGAAATATCAGTACGAAAACTACCGTGTAATAAAATGCCATACTAAGTAAAACAATATAGGTATATATACATAATTATTATTTGTTTGCAAAACGAAAACAAAACATGAGTTATACAGAAGTATTTTGTGGAAAAGCCATCTAATATACATATTTACAAGGTAATGAAAATTATAGACTATTATTAGCTCTTAAGAAAAAAAAAATGTCCAAAGATGACGCATATGGAACGTTCAGCGGACAAGGGGATCAAGTCCACATTTGATCATTCTCAACATTTTTAATTTTAAATATTTCTATCTGAAGCCCCTTTCCAAATGTTGGAATTCTTTTTTTAGGTTAATACCTTATGTTCTTTAATGATTATGCCCTTTTAGGCTAAAGGAGATGGACAACTAATGAAAGCGAATGATTCTTCAATTATTTTTATTTTTGTTCTTCTACTGGTAATCACCCCGGTACCATGTGCACTAAGGCCTCAGTTGCTAGCCTCTACACCAGCAAGGCAGGAAGATACTGTAATTAATTCTTATAATGTAAAGAAAAAAACCTTGTTATTTTCAATGTATTTAAGTGGAGCGTACAACTCTTGTATCATTTCCTCATAACTTCGGTAATTGATACGAGCGGTCCCAGATTCGATTCCCGGAGGAGATACTCGGTCGAAAAAGTGTAAATGCTTTTTGAGGTCACCGATCCTGTTTGAGGTTTTCCTGGGTTTTCGTCATTCAGAAATGCCGGGATGGTACCCAACATATAAGACCCAGGCCTTTTCCTTCCTTCCTTTCCTCGAATAGTGTAATCGCCCACATAGCACAAGTACGTCCAAGGGATGTCCGATAGGAATGCGCACGAAGCGAGTCGCGACAGGATTATTCTGACAAAATTAGGCTCTTCCAATAGTGAAATATACATTTTTCGAGTCGAGACATCACTTTTACAGCACATTTTCGAGACGAGACAGCCACAAATCTTGTCTCGTGCGCATCCCTAATGTCCGAGACTGAGCCCGCAACGGACGACGGGACATCCCGGGATTATCCGAATGTGCTCCCGGGACATCCACAGGATTTCCGCGGGAGATCCAGATGCCCGCTAAAATTCCGGGATACGGGATATTCAACGGGACCACGAAGGGATGTCTATTGGTTTTCCCTCGGACCTTCTGTCCCAGCTAGGACGTTCCGTGGACATCCTACATGGAAATCCTTCAGGACGTCCATGGGATGTCTTCTCATTGTCCTGATAATCCCGGGAACCGAATGGGATGATTGGGATCAAAATGGGAAATCCCAGGGACGTAGTGTGCTATATGGGCGCTGACAAATGTCATCCTTCATAAGTGACGGTCTAACATGGCCATAGGTCCCGGAAGCCCAGAAATCTAATTCCTAATCCTAAACTTTGATAATTGGGCTTGCTTCTCTTGTACTCTAATCTTCTTGCATTACTAATCGATTGATCTCACTGAGCTGAACACAATGATGTGGATCGGTACAAATTCTCATATGTAGTTTTCGAGAAACTGTAGATAAAACTTCTTTTTAATTTAAAAGTTGACGCCGTAGTACAAGTATGCCGCCTACTAAAATCAAACAGATCCTCATCAATTTTGCATTATGACGCTACCAACACGAGTGCCCAATATGGATACACTGTCAAAACGACCTTTAACTTTCTAAAATTTCGTTTCTATTAAAGTGTAAAATATTGTCAAAATGTCGTGTGTCGGTATATTACGAATACAGTTGACCAATATTTTCTTCTATTTTTGAAATCATCTTTCAATAGTGTTCTTCTTCCTATTCCTTGCTTTCCTTCCATCTTTCCTTCTATGGCGGTATGAAGAAGACAATTTCTTCGCAAGAAGTGTCCAATCCAATTGACCTTTCTACAAAGGATGGTGGCTATAAGCGTCCTCTTCTCTCCCATCCGTCTTCATTTTGAGTTTAGCGTCCCTTTCATGAGCGAGGCTATATGAGACGTGGACCTACTGATTAACGTGGAATACAAACTACATGAGCTCTCGCCGGGAATCGAGCCCGAGTCTCTTACGCTAAAGGCACATACGCTAACCTCTTAGCCACGAAGGAGCTCATTACAGTGCTGGCTATTATTTAATAAATTATCATATTTAACCTACTAACAAGTACATAAGTTTCCATAGGGGGTTTCCTGTTTCTTATTCTATAAATCAGAGCCCTACATTAATTACAATCTTTACGTAATTTGACAATGATTGAAGTACGATTTACAGTGATACAGTGATTTTACGATGTTATTTTGTAAGTTTTATAATGTGCACAATTTCTGCAGTGAATTCATGCAGTTAAATTACGATGCATGATAGACATTTTATTGAAAAAAAAAAAAACAGATAGCTTGATAGTGAAAACCAAAAACAAACAAAAAAGGGAAGACTAAAATAACATGTTTAGCCGAGTGTTAGAGCAACAATGTAATGTAATTTGTTTGTTGTGTGTTAAAGCTAACAGCGTCACACTTAATGACCTTCCCTACGTAGACACGAATATATCAGCCTTGTCCATCAATTAGCACTTCGCTTTGTCTTTTATTTCAAACACTTTGCACCTCCGCTCGTTCAACTTCAGTTTACAATGAAGTAGCTAAAATCACGTCTCTTGTGCCAGTGTACACGCGTTTTCCAACTATACGCTGATGTTAGACATAGTAATTAGTTTCAGGGAGTAATTCAGGGAGTAACCACCATGTGAAATAATCAATAGCTTTATATACATATACATAAGGGAGTTATGCATTTCTAAACAGATAGTAATATCACCAAACGGCGTCCAAGACCACATAATCTGTCCGATTACTGTCATGATATACTTCAGTGGATTACTAATAATCTGATTGCCAAACAATTATTTTTAAATAACAATGAAACACTGGTTATTTTGGTTAGAAATACTGTATCATTACCTGTATAATAATAATAATAATAATAATAATAATAATAATAATAATAATAATAATAATAATAATAATAATAATAATAATAATAATAATTCGTTGTAGCCAAGATTTATTGAGTAATCTATTCAAAGAACATCGACGGCTCCAGGGAAGGTATGATTGTATGGCTGTATCCGCTGTTGCACAGATTCCAGAGCGACATGATGGCAGGCATAAGCGGAAACGTTAATATGTGCAGAAATGTTAATATCTCGTATTGCGTTGATAAATTCAATTCGTACATGTGACATGGGCTTGTTTTGTTCAAACTGTTAACCTTGACGTCTTTAGCATTGATAAACATTTTAGTACAAATAGAGGAAAATTAAGTAAACTTTATGGCACCGGTGCTACAAGAAGAAAGGTAATTACATTCAGGGGTGGATCCAGGACCGACTTCTGGGGGGGGGCGGTGGGTTGTCATGCTGCTACTTTTAAGAGCTCCAAACTTTGGGATGGGTTTTATTTATATATATATGTATAAAATAAGAAAGTTTCCCCTTCTGGTGGGGGGCGATTGCCCCCCTGGATCCGCTCCTAATTACATTTCTTCTACTTAGAGTGTAAGACGGAAGTGATGTTTTCGAAAGGGAAGGTTGAAAGGGGGAATTATTCGGAGGTAGTATTCCATCATAAGGTAACTGTCGTCTTTCGAAACACATATTGAATATGTAGTAACTCGTATTATATACAGAGCTCATTAGGGGCTAAGCGGTTAGCGTACACACCTTTGGTATGGGAGAACCGGGTTCGGTTCTCGGTGGGAGCTTATGTGGTTCGGATCCCACGTTAATCAGTACTCCACCTCACTGCTGAACTCAACGTATCATATACAATGACCTACTACAATGATGGGCAACCTTTTTTAACCAGGGGACCAAAGTATAATGACAAAATACTTTATTAGAAACAACATTGGTATATTAAACAAAATTCTTGTAGTAATTAATAAACCTGATTAATAATTAAGATATTATGAAGGGGAATGTGATTAGTGAAATTTTAAATGCATTTTTAAAGTATCTCAAAATGTGATTCGAAGTATGATGAAAGGATTCTCAGAAATGAAGTTATATTCGTCAGAGTAGGAATCATGTTCGTTGGCCAGATAAAACCTTTCAGAGGGCCGTGTCTGATCCGCGAGTCATAGTTTGTCTATCACTAATATATACCAAATAAATTAATAATTAGAATATATGGCCCTGAGGAGGGGGATTTCGTACACCCTGAAATCATGTCTGTTCCTAAGCGCTATTTCCTCGGAAAGTGATGTAAGATAAGGTTAACACTTATTTTCTTTCCTATGTGGCATTTTTGTAGAAAAGCCTATTAATTGAAAGTTATAAAGTACACATTGCAGTGTAAACTGTGTCAAGGTTACAACTGTCATATAGACGTGCGTAGCATTTGCCCACCTTTCACAAATATGCATAACCTACATCACACATAAGGATAATGAACTAAACGAAGGGAAGTGGTAATGGCCATGCTCGTAAAGAAAGAGGAAGAAAACGCATACCTGGCATTCTTTTTTCATAAATTTGTCTTTCGGTTCAGGCCGGTAGCTAGGATGGACAGACCCCTGTCTGTGGTCACATTCAGCCCTGCCTGTAATCACCTTCAGCCTACCTTGAAATGTTCATTTATTTATTTCCACAATTTACAGTGAATCTCCAATTATATATCCGGACTAACAGACAAAATAAAACATATGTGGTGTACGTAAAAACGTAGGTTACATGTGTAAATCCTGTACGTAACATCCTGCCGCAAAACGTATAACTGAAAACGTATGTTTTATACACACTTTCCGTATAAGTGTTCCCATTAAACGTACTTTCCGTATGAAAGAAAGAACTGTATGTTTATACTTTCCGTATAAGTGTCCCGAATAAACGTACTTTCCGTATGAAAGAAAGAACTGTATGTTTATACTTTCCGTATAAGTGTCCCGAATAAACGTACTTTCCGTATGAAAGAAAGAACTGTATGTCTATACTTTCCGTATAAGTGTTCCGAATAAACGTACTTTCCGTATGAAAGAAAGAACTGTATGTCTATACTTTCCGTATAAGTGTTCCGAATAAACGTACTTCCCGTACGAAAGAAGGAACTGCATATAGGCGGCCAGTATTTCACATATATATGGACGTAAACAACATATATCTGAAGTATGTAACATCGTTACAGCGGCATTATGTAACATCTAAACCGGAAAGGGCAGTACGTATGTAGCATGTGGATAACGTATTCTCAGTACCGATTTCCGTAGTAAATATACGGATTCTGTATATTTATACAGTATAACGCTATCAGGATAACGGATTTTTCTCAGTGCAACCAGTGATGATTTCAGGGAGTGGCCAGGGGAGAAATTTGCTCATCAGAGCTACAACGAAATTTCCTCCTTACCCCGGAGCACGTCTACGATTGAGCTCAAAGTGTTATCAGATTTTTCGCAGTGCTACTTTAACTAATATCTCTGTGCATTGAAAGTATCCCCCAGAAGGAAATAGACATCTTTTAAAATCGTTCCTACTAATGAGTTCTGGACGAAATCTGGACAGGCAGAAAGAAGTCCGGATAATTGTGATAAGGCTCTAGTAGAATCCAGATAGTAATTGGGATCTAATTTTGGATCTACGTACCGGAACATACACTTATTAGTACATAATCTTGTGTCTTGTATCTGATATATTACCAAAACGTTAAACAGCATATTAGTAATAAGTTTATGTTTTAGTCAAATTTCAAATAGTTATTGATCAACTATTTCAATCAGTCAAACTCGTTCGTTTCAAAGAAAGGGAAAAAGAATACTTTCCCTTCAAAATCGATGGGCTAAAAAAATTATAATAACTACATGACGCGAGTACTCGCCATCCCAGGTTTAGCAAGAATGGCTTGTCATGGGATTTGAATCCATAACTTCTCGCTTCCTAAACCAAAGCACTTTGCTTAACAGCCCATTTGAGGGTCTGAGCCGCTCCAACGCCATCTGTCAACGACTAACTGAACTACGAGCACGCATCACTCTGTCACTATCGAGAGCTTTCTAGACCTAGAGGCCGTCACGTCTTTCATTCACGTGACTCCCTAGTTTGCCTCGGGAAGCACCGGTTGGGGAATCGAACCCGTGACCACGTGGACATGAGTTCAACGCTGTTACCACTAGACTACTGTGTCGCCACCTCCCGCTTGCTAATATAATAATAAAATAATTCCTCTGAAACAAACCTCAAACTTCTTACGTACATCGGACTTCTCGATACATATTTGATCGAAAATCTATAGCTCTTATTACCAGATTTGGATATTCAGAACTCGATAACCTGTAACTTTTACTTTCTGTACTGGTAAAAGACTTTAATTTACACACATGTATATACAAATAAAGTGGATAATTTTGCATATTTCTATATATTGATCAAGAAACTATATTTCCTATTTCCGTTAGGTTATCGCCGTCCAAATCCCTTCTTCCAAGCTAGGGAAATACTTTGTTTCGAATCGATCGTTTAGACAGAGGAAGAGACAATTGGATTGCGACTTAGATCTTATAACGATCTTGTGACCAAAGGATTTCCAGCAACTATGAACTACAAATGTTATATATATATATATATATATATATATATATATATATATATATATATATATATATATATATATATATATATATATATATATATATATATATATATATATATATATGTTTTTCCTCTCTGTATAAGGTGATATTCATTGATGAAATATGATACACCAAGTGCTATACTCAGCAATAACACCGGATCTGACGAAACACATCTATTAACTCCCCTCCCTCCAATTTGTCATGTCACCAGACAGGATATGCCAAATGGATATGTAAATGTAATACTCTGCAAAACATACCACAAATAAATTGGTAATTTTTTTATGTCTACGCCAATATTTCTCTCATGTTTATAAAAAAAAAAAACAATTTCTGTTGCTTACCGGGCATAGTTAAGGTTGGTTTAAAGGGACAAGTTTTGCCGATAGATGGCAGTACAGTATTCGTATCTCTCCCATGTATTTTTACCCTTCACGAAAATTCACGATTTTTCTTACAGATTTCAACCTAGAAACTTCAAATTTTTAGAAAAGGAACATCATAATTTATCGAAGGCAATAATCCGTGCCGATTTTTTAATTTAGAATTTTCTTCAATGTTGAAATGGCTTGATTATTGAAATGAATATCCAAACCTTTAACAATGCAACTGTTTCAACAATGAGAAAATTCTAAATAAAAAAAATCGGCACGGATTGTTCCCTTTGATAGGTTATGAAGTTCCTTCTCTAAAATTTCGAAGTCTCTAGGGCGAAATTTGTAAGAGAAAATGTAAATTTTCGTGAAAGGTAAAAAAATAAATGGGAGAGATACGAAGACAGTAGTGACATCTATCGGCAAAACTTGTCCCTTTACACGAACCTTAAATTTCGAGTACACAAATTTTTTCTATATATTAAAGCTCCACGATTGTGCTCCGAGGCTACGGTAGACGATGATGGTGAAAATAAACGAAATGGGAGAATGAACAAAGTAGCAGAACCCCGAGAAAACCCACACTCACAGTAATTGTCCATCACAAAGCCTACTTTTCACGATCCTTGCATATCCTACGGGAGCCATCGTAGCTTTTAGATAGATATAGATATATTTGACTGCAAGATTTATAAAATGGGGTTTTATTTGCATTTGCAAAATATTAATATGAGACGTAAACCTGCAATTTGACGTTGAACACGAACCGCCGTAATGCGTTCAAATTTTTTTCAAGACTCCACCGGGAACCGAACCCAGGATTCCGCGCACCGATGGTGCGCTCCCTAGACACTGGAGGAGATATATTAGTTTTGTTATGGCAACAATGACAATGCGATACCACATTTGAAATATTGTAAAATCTAAGACAAAGGCAAAAACTTCGGTAGGGTTTTAGTGAGAATAACTCCAAAGAAGTCAAATGAGGTGCATGAGATAGAACGTCCAACAAGGGAGAACGTCCTTGAGATCAAATTCTTTTTCTTTTGCTTGTGGTTTGTCATTTTACGAGAAAATGTGTTTAGCTTGGTGCAAAGTCTCGATCATATTACCAAGTTTTAAAAAAATGACAAAAATTATGGGGAAAACTCTTAAATATACCAAAAATAACTCATTGAAACAAAAAAAAAAATGCGAAAAAATCACCGAAAATTAGGAAAAATCACAAAAAGTCAACGAAACTTAGGGAAAATGACGAGAAATCACCGAAACTAGGGAAAAAATGGCGAAAAATCACCAAAACTTAGGAAAACGACGAAAAATCCCCAAAACAGGATAAATGGCGAAAAAATCACAGAAACTGAGGAAAAATGATGAAAAGTCAACGAAACTTGGAAAAATGAAGAAAAATAACCGAAACTTAGGAAAAATGACAAAAATCAATAAAACTTATTTTAAATGATGAAAAATCAACGGAACTTAGAAAAAATAGGAAAAAGTCCTTACGAAAAGAACTTACGAAAGTAACGAAAAATCACCGAAACTTAGGAAAAATGACAAAAAACTAAAAAGCTGAAAATTGGCAAAATATGCAAAAAAAAAAAACTTTATTTCTACAATTTTCCGTTTCATAACGAAATGTAATATTATATATATTTAGTGGGCATTGTGTCCGCGATAACAGAAACGAAAGATGACATCTCATTGACTTCCGTTCTCTAATCATTAGGAACTTGATAGAAAGTGCAGTTCCAGGAAAAAGAGGAAGGAGACAAAGAGATTAGCTGAAGACCGTGGTGCAGTTTGTGGCAAGCGACCTTCAATAATTGCAGAATATCTATGATACTGGTGGATTATGAGCAGAAGAATGGTGATCCCTGACTCGGTGTCTTCTTATGACAAGGAAATGACTCGATCATTCATTTGGGTCCTATTTGTATTTAAATGAAAGGAACGGGATTGTTTCCAACATGTTTTATCTCGCAAAAGGTAACCAGTAACACGTTGCTTCATATGGTAAAGAACGCAGAGCGCTCGTGGGTCGGCAAAAGACCCACATGATTTATGTAGTTGAGTAATAAACAGCGCCACCAAGGTAGCGAGATAAAATGGCTGTGACAAAAGTGATTGCTTTATTTTTGTTTTTGATCTCTTGAAGGCTCATAGCAATCATCGTGTATGCTAACAACTTTTTACGTCGAATTCGGATATTCAGCTCATTAAGCAGAAGCAAACGAGAGCCGAAGCGATAATTGTTCCCGACCATCTGGTTCCACCGGAGGCTAAGTGCTACTACGACTCCCAGACCTACCTCTGAAGCAACCTAAATACTCAACACTGGTGCCAACTCATTACAAAATGCATTACAACAAGCCTTCACTAAAGAACAGCCAAGAGCAAACGGTCATTATAAATCGCCCATGATTAGCTAATGCGAAAAAACACATGGGCAATCTTCAGCAGTGCCTCTTATAGGATCAGTAATGGTGCTGTGTGTATCCTCAAATAGACTTGAAAAATACAAAACAAATATAATCTTGTCGATACCCATTGGGAAATCGAGGGGGAAAAAAGCGAGAAAGCCACCTTCAATTCTCTAGGGAAATTGCCTAAGCTCCGTCACCGTTGTGCGTGTTCTAATCTAAATTGAATACATTTGATTTCCTTTTGATTTCTTTAACTTTGATTTTTATTCTCGTAGGACATATTACTTGCAGTTGTTTTTGCGAGATATTCTGCGGCTTTCTCTACTTCTTGCATGATTTCCAATTGATTTCCTTTTTATCTCTTTATTTGTAATGCATTTAGTTAACTTTCCTGTCTTGTGAATTTAAAGTTTTGATTTTGTATTATTCCTGTGAGAAATCAATTTGATTTCCTTTATTGTTTGTGAAACAAATTTTTTCCTTTCTTGTGAGACATGAATTGCGTCCCATCACTTCTTGTGAAATAAATTTCATCCCGATTTATTCTTACGTTTTGATTGTTTATTGAAATTTAGTGTCTGTTCAGAACCATGGCTATGTGGGATATGGATCTACTATATTTTAAGAAAGAATCTGAACCACCGTAATGCGTTCAAATTTTTCAAGGATCTCCCACCGGGAATCGAATCGAAAATCCCGTGCACTAAAAGGCGCACGGACTAGCCCATTAGACCAACAGGGAGAGCATATTTTATTCTTGTGATTTGTTCATTTGGTTTGCCTTCATTTATTTGTGAAATATTAATTTGGTTTCCTTTCGTTTCTTGTTTAATAAATTTTTAATTTCGTTTTATTCGTGTGAGATACCCATTTGGTTTCGTTTTCTTTTTGTGAAATATAAAATTGAATCTGTTACATTATTGTGAAATGTCCATCTGGTTTCTTTTCATTTTTTTTTAGATATTTTTTATTTCATTTTGCTCTTATGAGATATTCATTTGACTTCGTTTTATTTTGCGTGAAATAAATTTGATTTCGTTTTATTATTGTGTGAAATAAATTTGATTTCGTTTTTATTATTGTGAGACATTCATTTGACTATTTTGTTTTGTGTGTGAAATAAAATTGACTCATTTGACTATTTTGTTTTGTGTGTGAAATAAATTTGACTCCGTTTTATTCTTGTGACGAGATATCCATTTCGTTTCCTTTTATTCTTGCGAAAAAATATCCAGTTTGGTTTTCTTTCATTCTTGCCAGATGCTTATACTGTCGATCTAACTTTTTAGTACCACTCAACAACTCCATTTCTTGTTCATTGATTTGAAATAAAAGGAAGGAGCTTGTTATGCGTGTGGTCTTACAGAAACAGGAAGCCACACTCTCTCTCATACATTACACAGCGTAACTATAACCCAGGTTGTATGCTAGTAGCAACAACAACAACAAGAAAGGAGAAAGAAAGCAATTGTTGAGAATAAATAAGCTGTCTTGTTTCTGTGCAAAATCTTAAAAAAAAAGAACTGAAGAGTGAGTTAAGATAATAGGAAGTGTTGTAAATATGGTTGGATTGAAAGCATTTTAAAGTGAATTCTCTGTTGAGAGATTTACATAGTTTGGAAAAGGAAGGAGTGGCGTTATGCTGGATAAGAACCACCTTTGCATGTTGTCATTAGTGAAATGGACGATATGCTAATGAGGAAAGGCCTATATTGGACACCGCCGACAGTTTTGATCTGAGCAAATAAATAGGCACTTTAAAATGAAAATAAAAATTTAAAAAAATAAAAAAAATAAAATAAAATAACACTTGCAAAAGTTGTAGAACTAGATCGAGCAGTCGGCCATTATCGTTTTGGCGCCACCAACGGTCATTCATTTAATCAATATGTGGACCACACATGGATGGATGAATTCCGTTGTACAATCAACAGAAGTTTTGAAATAGAACAGGAACGTGCTTTATATATATATGGTATTAGCCAATATGCAAGATATGGAAAGAAAACTTTTTTTCGTACAAGTATCTTAATTTTCAAAACACGTGGATTCGATTTGGCTTTCTTAATGGATTTAAGGTATTCGTACAGCCTCGTCTCGTCTCGTCTCGTCTCTTCTCGATTTGTGTGCAACACTAGTCGAGCCTGTACACGGATTAGGATTAGGAACTGGATTTATGGGCTTTCGGTATCTGACTGAGATTATGTTAGCTTCTCACATATGAGGGATGACATCCCTCGCCAATCACACTATCCTATGAAAGGGAAGGAAGTAAGAGGCCTGGGGCCATTATGTTAAGTACCATCCCGGTATTTGCCGGGTGTGAATGAGTAAAACCTTACTCAGAATGGCTGGCTTGAAAAAGTATTACACTTTGTCACCTTTTTTTTTTTTTTTTTTAACCGATCCACATAGTACACTGTAGTGGACAATGGGACATCCCGCGATCATCCGAATTTGCTCTCGGGACATCCATAGGACCTCCGCAGGATATCCAGATGTTCGTTAATATCACAAAAACGGGATATTCAAAGGGATGTCCACTGGTAAATCGTGGGATAATGTAGTTCTAGGTATGTTCGGCGAGGGATTTCCCTGGGATCTCCTGTCCATCCGAGACGTCCCGTGGACATCCTACGTGGAAATCCTTTAGGATGTCCCATGCAGGACGCCCATTTGATGTCTACTTATGTTGCCGATAATCCCGGGAACCATATGGGATAATCGAGATCAAAATGGGATGTCCTAGGGACGTTGTCTTTGTGGGGGAGTGTCCCCTCTGGAAGAGACTGTACATGTTTGAAGATGACGAAATTATACTTTTTGAATGTTCACGTAACAAGGATGTGTTTACGTTAAAAGTAGGTTTCGTTACACATAAATCCAGCTTATATATATATATATATATATATATATATATATATATATATATATATATATATATATATATATATATATATATATATATATATATATATATACCTGAAGTTATATGAGTTAGAAAATTCTACGGGTAATTTATTACGAAGCCACAGACACACATTAAAGCAATTTCTCTTAATATACATCGGAATAACATTTGAAAAATGAAAATGGTGGGAAATGAACTACTTTCGCCATTTGCTAGCGCCAGAGAAATATTATAGACTTGTTTGCGTACTTCAAAATCTCGAAAGAAAGAAAGAAAGAAAAAAAAATCCAAGAAGGTCCAACCTAAACATTTCCTCGCGTGGTTCAACTATTTGTAATGGTGCGTATGGAGATAACATCCTGTTAGTTTTGGCCAATCGTACTGAACATTTATATATATATAAAAAGAAAAAAGAAAAGAAAAAAATCAAAAAATAATGATTGAAATATGAAAGTATTTACCAGAACTGCAGCTTTGGTTTGGCTACACACCACAAAGTGATTGCACAAGGTCGTTTCAAATAATAATGATGCAAGTGCAGTGTCAAATTTTGGTTTAATGGGGCCCTAAGCTATTGAAAGGGGCCCTTTGTACGTCAAGCTTTCTTTTTCAGGGACAAAATTTTTCGCCGTTTTTAGGTTTGAATATTGCTATATGCTAATTTATGGACCCGGAAACAAGGGCCTATTATAAGCAGGGCCAGGAAACGGGAATCCATTGAAAGCGGGGCTGAATAACAGGGGTCTCGTTATAAGTGGGGCGAGAAATAGAGCTCTATTACTTGCTTTATAAAAGCCTAACACATAACAATACAGAACACCATTGTATGTGTGTTTTATCTTTTTTGCTTTTACTTGTTATTTAGAAATTGCAATACAATCAGTTTTTTTTTCTTTAAATTTTTTTGGCTCCCAAGCGATTGGGGCCCCAAGCTATAGCTTATTTAGCTTATACGTAAATCTGGCACTGTGCAAGTGTGTGTGTGTCTGTGTTTAAGCCCTTAAAGTTAGACAATAGAAATTCGGACAACACGCTAAGTTTTTTAAAAAAAGCTACTGTGTTACATTTTTTATTATTATTATTTTAAAGTAGATTTTTCACTACAAAAGCTCGTTGTGGGTTCATGACCTCTTTTGACACATATCATTCAGTCATTTCACAGGAGCCTGTGATCTGCGTTCACAACATGTTAAAAAGACCGTACGCATGTACCACTGAAGAGTTCTCATGATGAGCTCAAGCCAATGGACCACGATTTGCTCGTCATGTGACGTCATTTACCACGTCAGTGCACTGGTCGTTTTCTTTTTTTAATTCTTTTTCCTTCCTCCCCTCTTATATAATGTATAATGTGTGTCGTATTCTCAGCGACTGTTTGCTTTCCTACCACACATCCCGTATGCTGTGCTGTGTGTGTGTGTGTGTGTGTAGTGTTTCCCTTCATAGCCCTACTAATGACATATCCCAGTCTGTTGGACTCTTTAGTAATTAACTAACCAATTTTCACACCAATGGATTAGACTCCTAATCGCAGATGCTGCCCTTTTCGTAGATGCTGCCCTGATCGCAGATGCTGCAGTACTTTCAACAGCGGTAATCCCTTACTTCCTGAAAAATAAATTTGATTGGTGCACAATTTTAATAGTTTTAATCAAGTAAGTACATTTTAAAATTTGATACGAGATGAGTAACATTACACTAATTCTCGTCTCATTTTCAAGGCAAGAAGTACATTTTCAAAAATTTAGACGAAATAAGAAATTTCTCGGGCCTCGTGAGTAACACTAGTTCTTCCCAACCTCATGCTTTGATAAAGAGATTGTACGAACATAATGACGAGCATTTATCAAAGTTTAAAGATAAATAAATCATTACACAATTTTCCTCTACAATAAATGTGTACCATACCTCTCTTGACTCAGAATAATTTTGTTATACTATGTTTTAATGTAAACTATTAATAATTGATGATATCCTATAGGTCTGATGGGCCGCGGTGGATCAGTGGTAGATCCTTCACCTCTGGTTCGATCCCAGCTCGTGCCAAGTAGATTTTGTGGTGGACAAACACCGTGTGAGTGGGTTTTCTCAGTGTTCTCCTGTTTCCTGCCACTTTCTTCATTCCACCATTTTATCCATTCCTCATCATCACTGTCTTCTTTAGCCTAGCCGGCATAAGCGTGGGACGTAAAACTTCATTATCTAGATATAGATCTGATGTGATAACAAGAAAATTCAATTCGTAATGTGATACATAGAACATCTGTGAAATCCGGAGCAGTGAATTTCCGACAAATTAAAATAACTGTTGTTATTATGAGTGAGAAGAGCAACTGGCAACAATACATTTGAGACAACTTAAAAAAGTAATTGATGTGGAGAGGAAAGATACAAGACTCATTGCCATATGCACCATTACTACCAAAAAAAAAAAAAAAAAAAACGTAGTCAAAATTCCCGGACACTTACTTGGCCGATGCATACAAGATGTGGACCAAGCAGCCTAGAAGCACTGAGCCTTTCCAGCTATGTTCTCCAGGATTAGCAATTGATATATTTTCACGTCTGAAAATATAGAGGAATGTGATACGGAAGGATCAAGGAAATTAATATGAGCAGATTTAAGACCAAAAAATAATTCATTTCATCACGAAAGGTGAAACCGATTGATAAGAGTGAATTTAAGACAAAAAGAATTTACTTGATAAGGAAAGGTGAAGGAAGGAAATTGATAAGAGTGAATTTAGAACAAAAAGAACTTACTTGATAAAGAAAGGTAAAGAAAGGAAATTGATAAGAGTGAGTTTAGAACAAAAAGAATTTACTTGATACGGAAAGGTGAAGGAAGGAAATTGATAAGAGTGAATTTAGAACAAGAAGAATTTACTTGATAAGGAAAGGTGAAGGAAGGAAATTGATAAGAGTGAATTTAGAACAAAAAGAACTTACTTGATAAAGAAAGGTACACTGAGAAAAATCCGTTCTCCGGACAGCGGTATATTGTACAAATATACGGTATCCTCTTGCTTACTATAGAAATCAATACGGAGCATACGTTATCCGTATGATACATAGGCACTGCCGTTTGATGTTACATCATGCCGTTGCAGGATGTATGACATCTAACAGTTTTCCGTATATCACATGTATATACTTATGTTACCTTCGTCAGCTATATGCTATATACGTCCATTTGTATGTGAGATCCTGACCGCCTACATTGTTTCATACAGAAAGTACGTATAGATGGAACACTTATACAGAAAGTATTATAAAACATGCGTTTTCAGTTATACGTCTGGTGTACGTTAAGTCCAAAAACTACAGGAATTACGCATGTAACCTATCTTTTTAAGTATGCCACCTACAATTTTTTTTCTCAGTGTAAAGAAAGGAAATTGATAAGAATGAGTTTAGAACAAAAAGAATTTACTTGATAAGGAAAGGTGAAGGAAGGAAATTGATAAGAGTGAATTTAGAACAAAAAGAATTTACTTGATAAGGAAAGGTGAAGGAAGGAAATTGATAAGAGTGAATTTAGAACAAAAGGAATTTACTTGATAAGGAAAGGTGAAGGAAGGAAATTGATAAGGGTGAATTTAAGATAAAAATAAATAATTTATTTGATAAGGAAAAGTTAAGGATAGACAAACTTCATCACAGAAAAAGTGAAGGAAATTGATGAGTGAGTTTAAAATGAAAAATATTAGACAAGAAAAGAAGGCATTGAGAAAAGTGAACTCGAGACAAATTTACATAATAAGTTAAAACGGACATAATCGATAAAAGAGTGAATTTCAAATAATTCAAAATAACTCATATGATAACGGTATGTAGAGGCATTTGATAAGTGTACAGTGAAAAAAAAAAAACGTGCTAAGTGTCAAAAAGGGAAAAGTTCGGTTTAATATCAAGATATGCCTATGTCCCCAACACTGCTCAGCGAACAACGGACTATCTAGTAGCATTCACTGTGGAAGTATTTCAAATAATCGCCAGGAAAATGCGCGTGGGTATATGTGCCACCAGTTCTGAAATAAAATCTGGGCTTTTTACGCAACATTTTCATTTTGACACTTAGCATGGATTGTGTAGTCAGTTTACAAATATGGATTTGAGGCTATTTAGTGTGATAATTAAAACTGGAAGTAATTGATAAAATGAGAAGATCTGATACAAATTAACATATAATAATAATAGTTAATTGATAATAGCTTACAATAAT
Organism: Thermobia domestica; assembly: GCF_964235325.1. Classification (NCBI taxonomy): domain Eukaryota; kingdom Metazoa; phylum Arthropoda; class Insecta; order Zygentoma; family Lepismatidae; genus Thermobia; species Thermobia domestica. Next base: position 5,669,289 of record NC_137468.1, read on the forward strand.
TTTTCTTACATGCATCTCCAAACACTTTGATGTAAAAAATTCATTATTTTAAAAGTATTTATTCTGAAGCAACATGAATTCTCATATTTTTTAAGACAGCAGATTGGTATTCATCTCAGAATATCATAAAGCCGCACGTTAAACAAGTACCATCAGCGACATTTTAGGATGAAAAAAAAAAATGCTAATCAACATATACATGAACAAGTGATTCCCCCTTTCCCCTCTCTCGGCATGTGTGTGTGTGTGTGTGTATGTGAGTGAGTACTCCTGGCCTTGTGTAAGCCTGAGGTGAGGTAGTCAGTAAGTAGCCTTGATATCACATAGGCCGACGATAGGCGCCAGTCAGCCTTTAGCTTCTGTCTGCACTTCTCTTCTGGTGGACCACAACTCGTTCGCTGTTTGGCACATATTCAAACACTGCTTTCACAAGACGATTATATATATATATATATATAATGAGGGAACGCATATAAGACAGGAGAAAATCTTGATTTTTTGAGCACGGGAAGAATATGTTTCGATGTTGTTTTTTCCTAATAATTTCTTTATTCATTTTAAGTGGTTTTGGTTACACCATCACATGTAGGATGATGAAAAGTTGTCGAATAATATTTCTGAAGTTTATATCCCTAGCATCATATACAGTAGATCCAAATAGACAAAAATGAATTCGAGACACAAAAATAATTTATTTAATAAGGAAAGATGAATTCAATTGATGTGGAAACACAATCTTAAAAAGATAGAAATCAATAGTTTATAATTTTGATATTGTTAACCAAAATTTTTATGTTTATTTACGTCTATTTTCTCGTTTGATTTTTTTTTTTTTTTTTTTAAATACAGTTGTCAAATCGTCAAGAGAAAATGAAATTAAATCCTTCGGTTTAAGATCCCACGGTTATGCCGTTTAGGCTAAGAAAGACGGTGATTAAGGCGCGAATGATGATGAAATAATTAGTGGAATGAGGTTGTGGGAGGAAACGAGTATCCCGAGAAAGCCCATGGACACGATGTTGTCGACCACAAATTTACTTGGCCAGAATCGAACCAGGGACCTCACACATCATATGTGTATGCGTCAAATTGGTTATCTGGGCGATTTGACAAGAACACAAAAATAAAATTCACGAAAATAGGCGTAAATAAATATAAAGATATTGGTTAACAATACAAAAATTATAAAATATTGATTTGTATATTTTTTTGAAGTTTTTAAGATGGTGTTTCTACATTGATAAGGCTAAATTTGAGACAGAAAATGTTTAATTTGACATGGAAAGATGAAGCTAATTTGGCAGTGAGAATTTGAGACAGTGCTTGATTTGAAAGAAAAGGAGAATGCATAATAGTATTTAATATACGCAAATTATATTTAAGCACTATAGTGTGCGAATAAGCATATTATATTTTCACATCATTTCGAAAAACTTCGAAACTTCAAGAAAGGTCGATTACTTCCACTCTCGTCATCCTACTGGCGGCCATGATCAAAGGTAAGCTTTTTGTTTCTGCGGCAATAAGCCTTTGGATTTGTTAAACTACAATGCAGTTATTAACGTAAAGAAACTTAACAGTACGAACAGCTGTTCAATGGTAAAATTTGAATTTTGTTTAGAACAACAAATATTACTCCATGCTTTGATTGTTTGTGCATTATACAAAAGGAAATGTATATCTTAAATCTGATTTCGGAGATGCTCTATGGGTCAGGGGGTGCGGAGTCTACCACTAATGTACAGCAGCTCGAAATGTGACATGGGTATGGGTGTGTCTGTGCCTACTGGCAGCCTCCTTAAAAGAATGGCAACAGATCTATTGACACCGGAATTTCGTCACCTTTTAGCTAAATATAGTTGGCACCTGTCAACAGTTGTATATATGTGAACATAGCTCCTGGGCCAGTGTCTACAGACAGATAAAGACCTTCCCTTCGATTTCACTGCCGTCTTCGTGCGGTCGGTTATCAGTCAAAGAACACAGTTGACGTAACACCTAAATGCATCAGGCTAATGATACTTATAAGAACCAGTGTTAGCAGAAGTCCAAAAGCAGCGGCAAGCAATTCAATCACAAACTGCAAAGAAATAATGCTAATGAGCTGGCAAGTGTGAGTATTAACACAAATAATCCCAGATGAAGAACGTTATACTGTATTTGGAAAGGGATATGCAGAATGCAAGTCCTTCATATTATTGTCTACAGATTGCACTCTTGTAAAAGAACTATATGCGCTTTACGTAGTGGTGGCATTCAGTCGGTTTGTCCAAACTGGTTGTTAAAATCTCCCAGATTCTGGAACTATTTTAAAAATGTTTCAGATTTCCAGGACCAGTTGTTAAAATGTCTCAGATTTCCAGAACCAGTGGTTAAAATGTCTCAGATTTCCAGAACTAGTTGTTAAAATGTCTCATATTTCCAGAACCAGTGGTTAAAATGTCTCAGATTTCCAGAACCAGTTGTTAAAATGTCTCAGATTTCTAGAACCAGTTGTTAAAATCTCTCAGATTTCCAGAACTAGTGGTTGAAATGTCTCAGATTTCCAGAACCAGTGGTTAAAATGTCTCAGATTTTCAGAACCAGTTGTTAAAATGTTCAGTTTCCGTTCAGGTTTCCGGAACGAGTTGTTAAAATGTCTCAGGTTCCTGGAACTGGTTGTTAAAATGATTAATGAATGTAAATCTTTATGAAAGAATTGGTGGAGTGACAAAGTGGAAGGAAACGCGGAAAAGGTACACACACGATTTTCTCCATCACAGACGGTGATTGGGTTCGAACCAAGAACTTCTCGCACCAGAGGGAAGCAACCAACAGCTGAGCCACCGCTCTACCACTACCAATGAGTAATTAATTAAATAGATCGTTTCAAGCAGACAAAGTTTAAATGGAAGTAATACGTATATAGCAAAAGATGCTATGCATATCTGTCAGGTTGTATTATGTTTGAAAATGTGTGTTTGTATGAATATCATTAATACGTGTGCTTTTACATGTGTGCAGTGTATATATGTATGTGAATACATGCTCATAGACACACTAAGCTAGTTTGAGTCGACACACGTACTACAAGCATGACTTGGAGAAAGTACAAAACAGACAACTAGCGAGTTTTGCATGTGGTATTACGTCTTCCGGCTGCCTATGTGTATGTGCTCCTATTAAAGGGGGTCAAGACTTTCTACAGACGCTGCTAATCCCTTTTGCATTGGCTTATATGTCGTCGTATCAAAGGAACCAGGAGGGCCGGGGGAAAGGGGAGAACGAGAAGGCAACTAATATCTCTCCTTAAATGACGGGAGAGAAACTGCAATTCCTAAAAGATCTCTCACCCCACTCGCCGAGTTTAGAGTCGAAAAAAAAGAAGTGAGATTGCTATATATGGTTGATACGTGAGGACGGACAAAAAACCATGCACGAAATCACTATTTAAGCTGTTGAAATGTGATCGGCCGGTTTCTAGACTCTAAATTGATAACTGTTTTTTAAAGACAGTCAAGTTCTTGGACAAGTGTCATGCTGTGAATAACCACTGGTTAAACTAAAGCTTTGATTTTTGGGGGGACAGAGGGATTAATAGTAATAATATGTAAAGTGACCGGAGGATACAGTCTCGAAACTTACAGATGGTCTTCACAATGTTTCTTTTTTTTTTAAGAGGAAGAAGAATGTTTTTAACCCCTCTGACGTTACATTTTCTCAGTGTTCTGTGCCATTTCTGTTGCAATACTTCTGAAACTTGACGTGTATGAAACATTACATTTTACTTTTTATTTATTTGACACCTTTTTGTGCAAGAGCATAAGGGAACGCATAATGTTGGATATGACCCCAACACATCACCACACTCTCCAGAACACACACACACAAAACAAACTAGCAAATGTCCTTGTGCATATGTCAAGAACGGCAGGGGTGAGCGTTCAATTTCTCCACAACCATTTCATTGACCGGGTACTTATCTTCGGATGTTATGTAAGCCACCATATCACAGAAGTAATTGTTATGCAAACCCGCATATCACAGAAGTAAAGGGTTATGCAAGCCCGCATTTCACAGAACTAATAGTTATGCAAGCAAGCATATCACAGAAGTAAGGTTATGCAAACCTGCATATCACAGAAGTATTGGGTGTTGCGTACAGGCAAGGCGTTCTTAGTAATAACCAGAGGAGGAACGTGCATAACGTTGCAACTCTCTCGATTCCACCGGAACCGAATATCGAAAGAAAAGAAAAAAAAAACGGCTTCGTATGCAATTATGTACGCTAAAGACCTATTTCTATACTCAATTTGGTGGCTCTAGATCTAGGTCATTCTTTTATATGCTTAAAACTGTGACAGACAGATACATTATTATTATGCTAAAGGAAATGAATGATTAATGACAAGGAATTATATTAAATTAAATTTTTGTGCTCTTTCACGGAGAATCAAACTTGGGGCCATGTAAACCGAATCCACACCCACCAGCCACCAGGGGCGGATCCAGGGGGGGGGGCGATCGCGATCGCCCCCCCAGAAGAGGAAACTCTTATTTTTTATATATAAATAAAACCCATCCCGAAGTTTGGAGCCCTTAAAAGTAGCAGTATGACAACCCATCGCCCCCCCCAGAAGTCGGTCCTGGATCCGCCCCTGCCAGCCACTAGCCCATTGGGAAGCTAAAAGAGTAACGCGTGCTGTTCCCTCATCATTTCAAAGTGTGTTAAATATCAGTCTGGCGGAAGAGCAAAAATTAATATAACTTTACAGTAAGAAAATATTGCGAACACCTGGCAACCCTGTGTGGCGGGAAAGCTAAGGTCGGTATGTCGCGCAGTTCCTGTGTCGTCAAGAAAATGTTTGTTACAAAAAAGTAGAAAAAAAACATGTAAAAAAAGCAGTAGGATTCGGAATGCGCCAGCAAAGACATTTCCTTTGCTTTTTTCCCATGGCCACGTGACAAATTGGCGTCATCAGTTGTACAGAGAGCGGCCGCTTGTAGATTCCCGCCAAAGAACACAACAAACACATCATACACCACCACACGCGCGACATTGTTGCGTAACAGTCGGTCACTCCCACGAAAACCACAGCCAATTACCTTGCAGAATAAACGCCCTTTCGTTGCAACAACTATTACTTTGTTTTACTATTAAATCGCCTTTGCACTCCCATTCTTGTTCTGCGAATATTATTTTGTGCAACTGTAAATTGTAATCTACAAAGAAGTCAATAAGAAACTTAGCAACTTGCTAATTGCTATTTCAACATATCATGGGTGACTAACCCCCTCCCCAAGTGCTAGGACTCAATCCCAAATTTTTCATGTTCCCGCAAATTTACCATTCTTCCCAAAAAATTTACCATTCTGCTTTCCGGTGTTTTTTTCTTCCCCAAATTTACCATCCTTCCCCCTAAAATTTATCATTCTGCTCTCTAGTGTACTTTTCTTCTCCAAAACTTACCATCCCTCAAAAATTTACTATTCTGCTCACTACTGTACTTTTCTTCCCCAAATTTACAATCCTTAACCCACAAAATTTATCATTCTCCTCTCCAATATACAGTTCTTCTCAAACATTTACCATTCTTCCCTCAAAAATTTACCATTCTGCTCTCCAGTGTACTTTTCTTCCCTAAAATTTACCATCTTTCCCTCAAAAATTTACTATTCTGCTCTCTAGTGTACTTTTCTTCCCTAAAATTTATCATTCTGCTCTCCAGTATACTTATCTTCCCCCAAATTTACCATCCTTCCCTCCAAAATTTACCATTCTGCTCTCCAGTGTACTTTTCTTCTCCAAAATTTACCATTCTGTTCTCCAGTGTATTGTGCTTTTCGTATATTAATAGTAAGCAACGATGCCGAAAATAAATACAAAATACTGCTCTGCTGTCTTTCGGCATTACCCGCAACTCTTTGTTTTTAAAGGTGTTTGTTAACAATTACATTAGTTCTTTTTAGTTGTCAAAAGGATTGTCGGTGTGTTTAAAAGTACTAAAACATAGATAAAAAGCGACATTTAAACAATTCATAGTTGGTTTCAAGGAGCCAAGAATGTATACTAAATGACGATTACGATTTATGCAGTTAACCAAAGCCTCTAGTCAATATGCAGCTAGCCTAAGGCTGTTCTCTGGTTAGTATGCAGCTAGCCTAAGACTGTCCTCCGGTCAGTATGCAGCTAGCCTAAGACTGTCCTTTGGTTAATATGCAGCTAGCCTAAGCCTTACTTTTTAATGCAGAGCATAAGTGAATTTCATTTTACACTGTAAAACTAAAATAGACTTCGGAACTTTGGTTATCCAATACTGAAACCAGAAATGTTTAGATTTGTCAATTCCGGTTTTAAAACATTAGAATAAGCTTAGAAATAAAATCTGTTCTTGTAATGCTGCATCCATGAAATAATAATAATATATATATTTTTTAATCACGCTACTTCTTGCACGTTGTGGTGTGATATCTTTCAACACAGATTGTTTTATAATATTTTGTATACTTAATGCAAAGCATAATTTCTATACTGAGCTATAAGTATATGATCCCTTGACCGGTAAATGTGCATTGAATAAATCGTTTCGTTATGAAGGCTTAATATTTATTTTATTTCGCCTGAATGGAGCCATGATACGCAGTAAAACCAAGATTGGAGGCGCCTTCCTAATCTCACACGATGAACTTTGACATGGAAGTGACAATGTCGAAATATTTTCTATACATTTGTCATATTTTCAAGGATTTCTCATTTCTTTTTACCTTTTTTTTCGTCTGTCTCTTCCTCTACGTTTCATTAACACTGTACTTAAGTACTGACAAGCAGTTCTTGTTAATGAATAATTAATTTTGTCTGATTATGACTTACCATTAGTCAAGTCAGAAATACGGTCAGTGAATTGTCGTTAGCAAAGTCACATCTCCTGGTGAGAATATTATTGAAGACTTCAACTTGTCTCGCTTCCACCCCTGACATAAAATGGTAACGTCCCACGAATATGCCGTTTAGGCTCAGAGAGGCGATGATTAAAGCAAGTGAATGATGCTAGAAAAATTGGTGGAATGATAATGGGTGAGGAAACGAGAAAACCTCCGAGAAAACTCACGGACACGATGTTGTCCACCAGAAATTTACTTGGGCGGGAATCGAACTAGGAACCCCACGCACCAGAGGTAAGTGTTCTAGCACTGAGCTACCGGCTATAACGTTGTACTGAGAGTTCTGTGAATGCTGAACCCTGAAGCCAGATGTCTATTACGTTTTACTGGGAGCCCTGTCACTGGTGAATTCGGAAGCCAGATGTCTATTACGTTGTACTGGGAGCCCTGTCACTGGTGAATTCGGAAGCCAGATGTCTATTACGTTGTACTGGGAGCCCTGTCACTGGTGAATTCGGAAGCCAGATGTCTATTACGTTGTACTGGGAGCCCTGTCACTGGTGAATTCGGAAGCCAGATGTCTATTACGTTGTACTCGGAGCCCTGTCACTGGTGAATTCGGAAGCCAGATGTCTATTACGTTGTACTGGGAGCACTATCACTGGTGAATTCAGAAGCCAGATGTCTATAATGTTGTAATAGGTAGTACATGAAAATTCAAACTGGTTTACAATAAAGTTCATTTTCATTTCTTAATAATTAAAAAAAAAAAACACCACCAATTTTATTAATAGCCTGCACTTCAATATTGAGTAATACCAAAGCTTCTTTTTAGTGATATTGAACAAATAGCTTACATGTACAGTAGTTATTGGATTCCCATTGTTAGAAAGAACTTTGGGCTAATATTACGTTTTTTTTTCTTCTGTTGTTTATTCCAGAATGTCAGTTTGGAAAGAAAACACATGAACTAGATTCCAGCTGGTTTGCCGATCTAGGGCCACCGTTTGGTGTGATGTACTGCATCAAATGCGAGTGCATAAGGGTAAGTTTTTTTTAACTTTCATTAGTTAGAAAAACAAATTAAATGAAGGTTACTTTTCCTATTAATTTCTTGACAAGATCCGTAAACAAACAGGCAGCAGTGTTTCTGTACGTTAAGAAGTTCGAAGTTTGGTTAAACGACATTCAGTTTCATTTTAGTGTTGAATTACACGGAGAAATTAGTATTTTGTATTCTGGGCATTATAGTAAGTGAGAATCATGTCCGTATCTATCCCCATTGGAGTACATAGGGAATCGATTTTTGATTGTCCATATCTCGGAATGAACTGAATGGATCACCTGCATAAACGAACTCAGCTCCTAATTTTCGGCTCTGTACATCCTGGCCAAAATTAATGGTGATCCATCAAGTAGCTCTTGAGGTTTCTTGTCTTCCAGACATATACACAGACAAACAAAGTAAATATATAAAGGGCTTTGGTACATCAAATTGTTTACAATGATACTTTGGTGGGATAGGATTTTCAAAATGCTTTTTGCAAATTTAATTCCATTTCTCGTATAGTTAGAATAGCAGTAGGCTACTGTCTCTATGAATTACGCAAATCGAAAGTTTATCGCCGCTGAAACAAGTTTACCATTGGTCCTATCCTTTCTTGACGTTCACTAGACGCTCGTGCGATGTCCCAATATAGCCTGTGAACGTCAGCTGTCAGGTGTCAGCTAATGCCCCCGGAAATACGTAGAGCTTTAGGGACCCAAATATTGTACCGTGAGAGAGACACTGAATTGAAATCCAAGGGAAATCGCGTAGATACGTATTTGATTGTTTGCTCTGAGGCTAAACGGTAATGATGAAATGAAGTGAAGAGAAAACAAAACTCCAAGAACTGCACGCACACTGTCCACCATAGAACTCAGTCAAAAAGAGCTGAAATCTAACTAAATCTTGAAGTGCATGCTGTGGCCTTCTCGTGTTGTATCTGTACGTAATGCTCTTACCAACTCTGGTTAATCTTTCTGGATCCAGTGGTCATTAGATAGAAACTCAGCCTCTATTTCTTCAGGTCCTTCTATATGTGAAGGTAGTTCGTAGCCTCTGGTCTCTTTTCTACAATGGATACTGTGCTCATTTCAACATTATATGTAGAAAACTCTGAAATAAAACCCAAGACGTCTGGGAACCCTGTCAATTGTGGATCCTGAAGCCAGGCGTCTATAAAGTTGTACTGGAAGCCTTGTCAATGGTGAATCCTGAAGCCAGATTTCTATAACATTGTAATGGGTAGTATATGAAAATTGTAACTAGTTTCAATTGAAGTTTGTTCATCCTTTTTTTTAAAAAAAGTATTATCCTTACCCACCATCAATGTCGTTAATAGCCTGGAGCACTGAGTAATACCAAAGCTTCTTTAGTAATATTGAAGTGCATGCTATTCCACTGAGCCATCGTGGCCCCGTCCCGTGGATGTGTTGTGCCTATATTGAACAGGTTTGCTTTCTGATTTTTACAGGATTTTCTCCGTAGAATATTGTTTTGACGCCCTAAAGAAGGGAAACAGAAATGATAATTTTTTGTTGTTGACTCTACACAACATACTGTGCCAAGTAAGTTGGCAACTGTGGTTCGACATGAAGAAACGAAGAGGGTAAAATTATTATGTTTTTCTGCTCCTTTCATTCTTTCTTCCTTTGAGAGCGAAAAGAAAGAAGAAAAAGGAAAAGTTTTGATAGCCATGAGTACGAATGGAATGGAAGTTGAAAAGAAGAAAGGAAGGTGTATTATAAGGATTAAAAAGGACCAAAGAACGCAATACGAAAATGAAGCCATCAATAGATACCGACCTTCAGATATTCCTCTACCGAACGAAGCAACGTTCCAGGAAGTCTTGGATCAAGAGAAATCATGTGTCTGCTATCCTCGAGAGCATGTGAATATTGCACTCACCGCGTGCCAACGGCGTTTATATACATACATACATACATACATATATACAAGTTGATTATCAAGGCGGCACCCCCTAAGGCCCTGCGAGTAATCTGTTGCTAACATATTATTTTGTGTTCAGAACAATCTATACTTTCCACTGGACTTATTATTTTGTCGTTGGATATCAACTTATTAAACGGCGACAACGCGTCCCAACGTGATCTTAATTCAATTCTGTTCACAAGCGAGCACCAATTATACGCAACAAATTATTGAATTATCACTTTTCCCTCCCTGCAATTAGTTAGGTATTCTGAATCATTTCTCTTAAATGATTATGTTTTGCTCAAGGGAGAAACTGCCAGTTATTCAACAATATACATGTATGTAGACTTTTTTCCCCTTAGTTTGTAGCGAGAGAAGTTCCAGCTTTTACCGATGTGACTTCTCAAGAGCTGACGCTGATTTAATGGATGAATAGAGGGGGAAGATATGAAAGAATGTATGGACGAAAGCAGGGTCGGATCCAGGCTTTTCTGAGGGGGGTGCACCAATAACTACAAGTACATTTGAATTGAATTGGAATTTTTAAATGCCTTTAGGCATCTGTGATGTGAATGAGGAAATGTCCTGGAAATGCTAAGTGTTTGTTCTCGGTGAATCTTTTTCTTTCAACTTCTAGAAAATTGACTTAAACTATCGATTTTGCAAAACTTCACTTTGTTTTAAGCCCAAACAAAAACATGACAGCAGAAATTTTCGGAAAGTATTGTTATTTTCACTGCTAGTTTCTCACTGGAGATGCGCACGAGACAAGATTTGTGGTTGTCTCGTCTCGAAAATTTGCTGTAAAAGTGATGTCTCGACTGAAAAATGTATATTTCTCTATCGGAAGAGCCGTGTCTCGACTCGAATTTTGTCAGGAAAATCCTGTCTCGACTCGTCTCGTGCGCATCCCTATTTCTCACTTTAGGTAGTGTATATTTACAACCAAGCGGGGGTGCACGTGCACTTTTGCACCCCTCTAAATCCGGCCCTGGACACATGTCATGTGGGCTGGGATCGAACGAAAGACTCTTAGTACCAGATGTGAGTGCTATACCGTTGCGCATATCTGAGCACCTTTTGTTGTTGATATTTAGCTTTCCTTTTCACCACCAAGGCTACATGCGACGTGGACATACAGTTTAATCTGGAATCCGAACCATTGTAATACTCTTATATTGAGACTCGAACTCGAGACCACGTTGGTCAAAACCGTAGCCACTAGACCAGTGGAGATGACGTGCTAAACGTATTATTATTATTATTATTATTATTATTATTATTATTATTATTATTATTATTATTATTATTATTATTATTATTAATACTAATAATATAATAATAATAATAATAATAATAATAATAATAATAATAATAATAATAATAATAATAATAATAATAATAATAATAATAATAATAATAATAATTAGAAGTAGTAGTAGTAGTTGACAGATAGTGTTGCGTAAGAACCTTTTGTCTGTATATGTAAACATCCAGAACAACTCAAACCTAGACCTCATTCCAAGAAGAACGAAAATTGGCAAGAAATATGGATAAGAAATTGCCATGAAATCATGTATATATAGACTATATGGAGTGTGGCATTGTATGGATGTGAAACATGGGCTCTGAAGAAGAAACAAAACGGGCTACATATAGAAGAATGTTAAAACTTAGATGGGTAGATAAGAAATTAATTGTATTGAAATTTCTAGTTATATGTTCCCGTAGTTATGCATTGGAAGCGGGTGATATAACGGAGACAATAATGGAAAAATTGATGAAATTGGAATGTGAGGAGAAACCGGAGAATCGGGAGCACGATGTTGTCCATCACAGACCTCCTGGGACCGAACAAGGGATCCCTTGTATCAGAGATGAATGTTGTACTGTTGAGCCACTGTGACTCTAAATTAGTGAATAAGGTTTCGAATTGAGAGAGTATTGGAAGGGGTGGGGGAAAAAGAGTATACTAGAAACCATTCCGAAAAGAAGGCTCAAGATAGGGAAGAACGGAAAACTCAAGATAGGGAAGAATGGAAAACTCAAGATAGGGAAGAATGGAAAACTCAAGATAGGGAAGAATGGAAAACTCAAGATAGGGAAGAATGAAAAACTCAACATAGGGAAGAATGGAAAACTCAACATAGGGAAGAATGGAAAACTCAAGATAGGGAAGAATGGAAAACTCAAGAAAGGGAAGAATTTAAAACTCAACATAGGGAAGAATGGAAAACTCAAGATAGGGAAGAGTGGAAAACTCAAGATAGGGAAGAATGGAAAACTCACGATAGGGAAGAATAGAAAGCTCAAAATAGGGAAGAATAGAAAGCTCAAAATAGGGAAGAATAGAAACCAGTCAAAAGAATGCTCCTCCAAGAGCGATATCTCCAACTGTTTTGAAATTAAACACATTACAGCAAGGTAAAAACAAACCTTTCCTATAATGGTGTGGTCAAGAGGTTCTGCGAGCCTAGGTTGAACACCCTTGGTATAGAGAATAAATAAAGGAGTGTCTGACTATTATGCAGTTGTTGTCTCATCTGGAATGTGAGAATACGATGTACGCGGACAGAAGTTTGGCGGCAGTGCGTACGTGAATCAGGTAATAATTGTTGTGTGCCGATTGACCGCTTGCAACAAGCCGAAGCCACAACTACAACATTCATCATGCGATCGAAAGACTTATTATGCAACCAGCGTCAACAGCCGATCCCTACCGCACACACGGCGGAAAACAAAACTAGTTCCCAACAACATTCTTGGGTTCGAATCTCTAGTTGACATAACTGGATGTTAGGAATTTACAGCAAAATCGACGATTCGAAAATAAATATAAACAATCAAGCCCACTCCGGTTGTCTTATGGCTAATTCAAGCGTCTCTGAAGCACGTGACCCCGTGTTCTGTTACCGGTGGTTCAGACTGCGTCGTACAACTACTACAAGTGTTGAATAATATAATAATATTTCTGCCCTCAATTGGTTTTCACGTTTTCGTTTATAATGTTTGTGGAGTGTATGAGTAGATGATTCTGTCGAATCCCCTCATTCGTAGTGGCGTCGCCAGATCTTTTTAAAGGGAGGACAAACAATTGCAAGCAAATATGAAGCCCCTCGAATCTGCAGCAAATTTATATTTTATGAAACTAAGGAATAAAGTTCATATGGACTTGTGGGGAATAGTGCATAGTTTCAGAGCTAGGGCTGTCCAAAATCGCGAAAACGCCAAATTTCAATGGGCCCTCTTTCAAATTCGAAAGACAGTGGATGGTGGTCTTTATCAGCATAAAGGAAGTCACGAATACGCAATCCAAAAATGCATATATATAGATACAATATGAAATATATTTCTAGTAATGTTAGTAATATGAAAATTATAATTTGAACTCAGCATCATAGTTAAGAAACAATAAGTCTATCTGTTCCGATTTCTTTACTTAAAAAAAAACGTAATAAAAAAGGTAGTACTTGTATCCATGGCCTCCCTAAAGCTGATCTCCTGGTGATGCCATTGGTGATTGGGAAAGTACTCGTTCCAATCCATTGAAGGTCTCTGTGGCTCAGTGGTAGAGCGCTTACCTCTGTTGTGTAGGATCCGTAGTTCGATCCCCGTCCAAGTACGTTTGTGGTGTACAAGATCATACCCATGGGTTTTCTCGGGGTACTCCCGTTTCCTTCCACTTTCTTATTCCACCAAGTTTTCCATTATCATCCACTTGTTTTAATCATCATCTCCATTAGCATAAAGGGTATAATCATGAAACATTACATTCAAAGATTTCATTTCGTTGCAATTCAATAATATAATCTGTAACGGAGTATTTTAGTGCAACAAATACATTTATTGTGTAATTTATAAGGAAAAAGAAAGGAAGCCAAATATTCCGCCTCTAGGCTGCTGGTCACCCCAGACTCTAACCTACGCGGCTTAGACTTTAATCCAAGCCTGTGATCAAGGAAACCAAATATGTTGCCTCTAGGCTGCTGGTCACCACAGACTCTAACCTACGCAGCTTAGACGTTAACCCAAGCCTGTAGTCAAGGAAACCAAATATGTTGCCTCTAGGCTGCTGGTTACCACAGACTCTAACCTACGCGGCTTAGACTTTAATCCAAGCCTGTGATCAAGGAAACCAAATATGTTGCCTCTAGGCTGCAGGCCACCCCAGGCTCCAGCCTACTCAGCTTACATGTTAATCCAAGCCTGTAGTCAAGGAAACCAAATATGTTGCCTCTAGGCTGCTGGTCACCCCAGACTCTAACCTACGCAGCTTACACGATAACCCAAGCCTGTGATCAAGGAAACCAAATATGTTGCCTCTAGGCTGCAGGCCACCCCAGGCTCCAGCCTACTCAGCTTACGCGTTAATCCAAGCCTGTAGTCAAGGAAACCAAATATGTTGCCTCTAGGCTGCTGGTCACCACAGACTCTAACCTACGCAGCTTAGACGTTAATCCAAGCCTGTGATCAAGGAAACCAAATATGTTGCCTCTAGACTGCAGGCCACCCCAGGCTCCAGCCTACTCAGCTTACACGTTAATCCAAGCCTGTAGTCAAGGAAACCAAATATGTTGCCTCTAGGCTGCTGGTCACCCCAGACTCTAACCTAATCCGCTTAGACGTTAATCCAAGCCTGTGATCAAGGAAACTAAATATGTTGCCTCTAGGCTGCGGCTTTCCCAGGCTCCAACTTAGTCAACGTAGACGTTAATCCAAACCTGTTGCCAATTTCACGATAGTTACAGAATAACCAACTAATTATGCACCTTCATAATGAAACTTGTACTTGCAAAAATTCACATCGTACACATGCAGTATGCATATATCTTCAACACATTTGTCACCATTCCGTCTACAAATTATCATCTTTTCTGGACATTGAAATTGAATTTCAAATAACCCGATAGTTTAATCACTTGGTTTTCAGGATGACAAACTTTGGATACACACACACACACACACACACACACACACAAAATCACGTACATACCGAAAACACAAAAAAGTTGTTTGTTCTTTTAACCATTTACATGTCATTTAAATGTAAATAAACAGTACATGTAATATATAATGTAGTGGCCGTAGACAGTATAAATATGTATGCAAGATGCTTCGTAATTGTTTCTTTTCCTTTAAAAAATAATTCTCTGGAGTCTTTTCTTTTCAAAAAAAAAAAAAACTTCTGTACTTTGTCGGCTTCTTTGAATCTATGACATAGAATGCAAATTGTATTGTGAATATTAATGTTTTCTGGTGGCTTCTCACGCTGCCCTTATGAGAGACAAATTACCTTGTTTAACATATTATAAGAGAGGTAACTTGATTAGAAGAAAAATGGTCGAGTCGAATCAAGCAGGCGACAGGAATTAACAGTTAGGAAGGTTTGGATGGGACATGACAACTTTAACTTGTGGTAACTCAAGTATTCAGGTCCAAGTTTGGGTTTCAAAACCACGATATTTGTATAATATTTATTTATTTATTTAAATACTCCATATAGTATTATTTATTTATTTACTTATTTATTTATTTTATTTATTTTATTTGAATACTCAAAATAGTATTATTAGTGATGATATGAAGTGCAAACGAAATAAAAGATAGGAGTGGCGACAGAAGCCTTTAGTAATTAAGAAAAAAAGTATGTTTTGTGGGACCTTGAATATAGATTTGAGAAAAGGACTCATAAAATGCTTCGTGTGGAAATTGTACTGTATGGGGTGGAAACATGGCATTACACAAAAATGATGGAAAATGACTGGGAGCTTTTAAAATGTGGGTGTGGAGAAGAATGGAGAGATTTACTTGGGTGGAGCGGAAAACGAATGAGAGGGTGTTAGAAATAGTAGGGGAGAAAATAATTTTAGATATTATTAAGAAGAGGAAGAGAAACTGGTTGGGACATTGGCTAAGAAGAAACTGTATCATGAGGAACGTGCTAGAGGGTATGGTGGCAGGAAAGAGAGGGAGGGGGCGAAGGAGACTACATTTAATGGACGATATCAAAACAGAAAAATCGTACCTGAAGACGAAAGGTTAGCGGAAGACCGTGAAGCATGGAAGCTTCTCAGATGCAAAAAGTGACCTGCCACTAATGGCAGAATACCTATGATGATGATGATGATGATGATGGTGATGAGTTCATTTTAGGACATCTTAGATTGAACACAGTAATAATAAACTCGTAAAGACAGGATGACGGGAAATTTATACTTATGGATGAATCTTCACTAGTAGTTGAAACGGTTGGTATTATGTACCCCTCTCATTCCCCAAGTACGTGATGTTTTAACCTCACCAACGTTTCTTGACGATTAACCCAAAAATCTGGTAACCTGAAGAACACTTTTAACCTAACAAATCTTTAAAAAAAAAAAAAAAAAAAAAAAAAAAAAAAACTTTCGGTTCAACATTCCACGATTATGCTCTTTAAGCTAATTGAGGCAAGAAACATAATTCATTATTCAATATTTATCGTGTGGCGTATCGATCAGACGGATTAACATTATAATCTTATGCGAGTAAGGTCCATTAGGGCGATACTAAAAAGTTGTGTAAACAAACGTCGATACAATAGGAAATGGCATTAAAATTTGCAGAACGAATCTCTCGAAAAGAGTCGATACGGCCTCTACCTGTCGACGGAGGGTCCGAAGTTTCCTCCCATTTTCTTTGTTTCATCACTTTCATCTATTTCATTATCCACATTTCCCTTAGTCTCGATACAAAATCGTGGGACATTAAACAAAGTAAGTTGGCAACACTGAAGTTGACTGCCTCGTGAGCAGTGTGCCATTGATTCCAGTATGAATTAAACTATTGTGTAAAGAAAACAAGATCAAATTTCTCATTAATAACTATTGTCCATTGTTGAACATTTCTTGAACAAATACCTTTAGGCATTTGGAATCTATTTCATGTTCCTTTTTGTTAAAATTATGTTTAATTTGTACTATAATGGTTTTCACTTTCACTATCACATTGCTTCAATCATTTCGTGGTACACACGCCGAATCTCGCGGCACACAGATTGAGAACCACTCTTTAATAGCTTTTCTTAAGGCAAATAGCCTCCGTATTGACACATCCATCAATCAATTTTTAGCTTTCCCTAATCTGCTCCTGCACTATTATAATTATTTTAAAACTGGTGGAGTGGACGGAGTAAATAGAAACGCATGATAAGCACTTCTTCGAAGTATCAACGACATTGTTTGAACTGAGATTTATCTCTAAATAATAAAAGAAAGTTGTACAAATTCTTTATTTAAAAAAAAGATGTGAAAAACTAGAAAACACATTTAAAAAATGAGTATTTTGCTATTATGAAAAGAATGTACATTTTAAAAAAAAATGAGAAAAGACAGAAGTTTGTGCGTGTGTGTATACACACGTATCTTGCTACTCTTTGTTGACATAATGATACCAAAGTATAATCTACCTATCTGTTAGAATATGCTTAGTTTGCTGTTCAAAAGAACACGGTCGAAAGAGATTTTTTCATTTCTAAATTCTTGGATTATATAGAGTTTCGGTTACTGTTCCTTCTAGCACTTGTCTTAATCTTTTTTTTTTTTTTTTTTTAATCTATCGAAGTTCAGTGTACTAAGTAAAGGCAAGACAAAACCTCTCAAAACGATTCTTTTTAAAGAATGGGTTCAAAGCCCTATTTCTATGCGAAGTGACTTGCATACGAGGTGTGTTCAAAAAGTATCGAACCTTTATTTGGCCAAAAGACATTTATTGACTTAGACACTTCTCCCAGTCCTCTCGCCATTGTTGGAAACATTTCAGAAACGCAGTTTTTGGAATTGTGAACAACCGTGCCGTTGCATTCTGCATGATGTCTTCTCTTGACTCAAATCGGGTCTCATTTAAGTGGCATTTTCAGGTTGGAAAATAACCAAAAGTCACACGGAGCCATGTCGGGTGAGTAGGGAGAATGATGATACACACGAATGTTGTGTTTGGCGATAAAAACCTGAATTAAAAATTTCGCGGACACTCTCCTTATGACCAAATTCTCGTTCAAAGTTGTATGTACCAATCCGATTGAGTGGTTTCTGCTTAGGTATCGCCAAGCTATTAGCAAAATTTTTGATGTAATATCGCTGCTCAAGTTTTTCCTGTCATTTTACAAAAAAAAAATGAAATTCGACGATCCCATACTACATGTCTTCACTCGTTGGCCTACTGCCAGCGTTTGACGCTTTTGTGCGGGCAGGAAAAAGTCAGGTTCGATACTTTTTGAACACACCTCATATATATGTATATTGTGTGAAGACTGCATTGTCATGTTGCTGACAGATCACTTGCTTTAAGTTTGAAATTATTTCCATGCACTATTTGAAATTATTTCCTATAGCCTTCTTCTTCTCCTTCCTATCTTACCTTCTATCGTATCAAGGAAGTCACAATCTTCATGCACTACGAAACTTTAGTCTTCCTCCATTTCCTGTCCTACCTTGTACCTTTTTTTTTTTTTTTTTTTTGAAAATGTTTCGGAAATCAAAGAATTTTTTGGCGTAATCCTTTAGTAGTTAGAAATCACTACGGTACTTGGTTTGCTCACAGGGCATCAGAGCAGGAGCGTCATTTCAGATTTTGCTTGAGGGGGCAAGACCCCTTGATTTAAGTAAAATTTCTCGTTTTTCACTGATTTACCATTATTCTTTTGATAAAGTATATATAAATCTCAAACTCAGGGGGGCCAATTGCCCCTCCCTGCCCCCCTAAATGACGCCACTGCATCAGAGACTTACGTGATAGACTGGGAAAATATTGGCACTTTTATTGAATACTATTCTGTACTCTCTTGAGAATTTTGTAAGGAAATTTTAATGTTTCAATTTCTGCAATACCTTGAAGAAAGTGAAGACAGAAATCTTTTTAAGAAACAGAGAAATGTTTCCATACGTCCACTCTCAAAACATAAAACTGATTGATAAAGTGCGAGCAATTTTTTACACACATGTTCAGGTTAAGGGTTAACTTTCTACCGACTTAATATGATACGTCATACTGCCAGGGCCGGATTATGGGGGCTTAGGGGGGCTATAGCCCAGACCCTCCATGCGGATAGGGGCCTCCACTCTGATCGAAATCTCAACTGGCTATCTAAAAAGAATCATGAAGATACGATCATCATAAAATAAAATATGACCAAAAATATGGAACGTATTCCCTTAACTTTGTTACTGTATTTTTACAGAACTGTATTAGGTGAAGTGATAAGAGCCACATTTTTTTTTTTTTTTTTGGCCCCGGGCCACCAGATGGGTTAATCCCCATCTGCCCCAGAACAAATTAGCCCTGAATGTACTACTACTGAGAAAAGACTAAGAGAATTATTATAGACGAAAGAAGAAAACACGTGTATGATTTTGTTTAAATCGATTTGTTTTTCCCAAATTATGTTTGCTCAGCACTTTATCGACGTCAGTCTCATAAATTCTTGTTTCTTTCGAATTCGGAGTTATTAATTAGTGATACCCTCATCTGCTGATTGTTGAATGATGGTAAATATTCACACGCATAATTTTCTCTCTCGTGGGGTATCGCTGCTGCCATCTCTTGAAAAGAGTGAGAACTTATTGGAACAAAACTTCTCATAAACTCACAACTACCGGACGTTAATAGACCACGGAAGGTTATGGACGGCCAAACAAAACGGAGTTGAGTGATCGCTGTTAATTCAGGGGCGTAAATAAGGGACCCGCATACCCCGCATTGCGGGGCCCCAAAAACCATCAAGGGGCCCCCAAATCGTGGAGTGTGACATAGAGAAGGGACCCTATTCCACGCTGCCTGCGGTGAAACCCGAAGAGTTTAGTTACGCCATTATGTTCCTTGTGTCTTTCCATATCAAAGTTCGTTTGCCCTTTATTCAGTTCGTTTCCAGCTTTTTTTTTTTCTTTTTTCGGTCATAATCAGGTTTATAGAATGAGACCTACAGATACAAGTAAAATCTCATTCATTGTAGTGCGTTCAATATTCTTACATCGGGATTCCAACCTAAGACCTTGTGCGTCAGAAGCACGCGCTAAACACTAGACCAGCGATGCGGACTAAAGTTTATACTTTAAAAGAAAAATGTATTCAAATACTTATGCATATGCTAAGATATTCAAATAATTATGAATCAAAACAAAAAGAGTCTGAACTGTCTTTCTAATTGTCCATAACATCAGAATGCAATTTTCCAGTTGTGGGAAGTAGACCGTCATAATCCAGGACCCCGATGAGTTGACCCAATGTCTCGCTCTTATTGTTTTGTGACAGTCGCGAAGGAGAGACTTTGACCTCCTCAGTTAACGGGATCTGATCTCGGGCAGGCAGCAAGACTTGATGTATTATCTTGTCAGCAACTTTTTTTTTATTTATTTATTTGTTTCGGCCGAACAAAGAGGAAATTAAATATTGCCATCCTGTATTTTATATGAAGTAGGAGTGTCCTAATACATTCAAAATCTAATCTCATACTTAATTGTTTTCGCGAACACAAGAGTTTACAGCTTTTCTTTCTATGTACTGGTACCTAAATACAAACTATTTGCTGAGCAAAACAATATATTCACATAAAAACTACATACGTGTTACAGTTTCGCCAACTAACACTTTGGCTCTATCAGACACTATGAGATACAAGAGAAATACAGACAGATAAAAATGTACATTTCTCCTGTATCTCATAGTGTCTGATAGAGCCAAAGTGTTAGTTGACGAAACTGTAACGCGTATGCAGTTTTTTATGTGAATATATTGTTTTCCTTAGCAAAAATTTTGTTTGTGTTTAAGGTTTTACAGTTTATCTGTAATATATGCAAGGGTTGCCTCTATCGCTTTAGGTAGACGATATAATATATACACACTTATGTTATCTATTGAATTAGCCGTAGGCTCAACGACATTAAAAATATTCTTTTACATTCTGTTCTGGTTTACGTTTACTTTAAACTTCTAATTAAACAAGATTATAGTAGTCCTATAGTGATCACAAGGAGTATTGAGGCTTGACCTAGATCTACCCATTTCAGTATCCAATAAAACACGAGAATGCGTCCCAGTCGTCAACCGCCATCTATGATATTTTCCCAGTGTCGTCTCTCAGGCTATACGGAGAACATCTCCTGAGGGTCCAGTGTTGTGGCATTGCCGTTAAGTTTCGTTTTGTTGTTATTATTGTTGTAGTGCTATTATTGTTATTGTTTAATTCTAATTATTGTTAGTGTTAGTGTTATAGTTCTAAGTTAGGCAACGTTGTTGATGCACTTCTCCTATTTCACTTTTTCTCAAGTGTGCGTTCGGAAGGCAGCTCCACGAATCGTCCCCGAATTCTTCCGATGCACCCACCACACGTGAGGAAAAGCAATTATATGATTCGTGTAGGGCCCAGGCGTCACGACTCTTCGCGGTCACTATAGCATCTCTGAAGAGGATCTTAATAGCTGCCTTCTCTGCGCACGCCACTCCTCAAAACCAAGCACGCGTCCAGAAATTTTTTGTTCGGAGGGATCCAAAGTTTCAAACGGAGTCGAATACTACAAGACACTACATCTTATATAGTATTAAACTGGTGTTATTCTACACCCGTAAAGGCGCTAAGTAATTGTTAAGCACTGCTACCTATAGTCCCTCCCTCCCTCTCTCTCTCTCTAAAAAAGAAATGATGGAAGTAGCTTGTGTTTATAAGAAAACAGGGAGTACAAACGAAATGAAGATAAAATCACATTAAGATA
The DNA here is from genome assembly GCF_964235325.1 of Thermobia domestica. Classification (NCBI taxonomy): domain Eukaryota; kingdom Metazoa; phylum Arthropoda; class Insecta; order Zygentoma; family Lepismatidae; genus Thermobia; species Thermobia domestica. Next base: position 5,690,871 of record NC_137468.1, read on the forward strand.
AGACATTAACCACTTCTCTGCTAGTTTTATTAAGAAAGTATACACATACATGTTGTGATTTTTTTTGGGGGGGTGGAAGAGTGGTTCCGAAGCTGATGGACCCCTCGTGTGGGCGCGTCCCTGCTTAAAACACATTGTCACTTAACCAAGCTTTATTATTTTGTAGATAGTACCTACAAAAGTTACAAAATCTTCCTCCTTTCATTTATATTTCTAACACCACTAATGAAACGGACGTAATTCTATTAATTGTTGACATATGTTACATTGACAGGACTTGAACTTATCCCTTTTCCCTACCATTATGGCAACCCCATAATCTGTCGGAATTCGTTTGTTAGTTTTTTTGTTGTTTTATAAGACGGCTAACGTGTGTCTGGAATAATTCACGGCGCCTTCCTTGCCATTACTTTTCTGCTTTTTTTTTCGTTCTTTTTTCTTATTCACTGTAATGGTAGCGTTCACTAGTAATAGATGCGTCTGTGATCAGTGAAGACTTTTTTTTTTTTTTTTTTTTTTTTAAGTTCTCGCCTTAAACCACACTACGCGTGGCAATAATTATCGCATGGGTAGCAGCACCTCAACCACTAATCAACAGCGCGTGAAACCATCATTTGGTCATTCGTTCTCTCCCTCCGCCTCTTCCAAAGAGAGAGAGGTAACTTGCGGGGGCAGACCAAGAACAACACAATCCATTAAAGTCAGTTTACCTCCAGGTTAATTTGATTTCTGTGTGTAAGTGGCCGCGCAATAAATCCCGCGCGTTTGACTACCTTACAATTTGTCGGTATAATTTTATACAAGAATCTCAGCGACCAAATCCCACGTCCATAATGATCTTTTTCTCTCCCTCTTTTCCTTTCTTATGTAGAACAAACAGCACGATGAGAGATGCAGAAGACAACATGTGTTGTCTCGATTATCTTGTTTAAATTTGAGACGAGACTAAGTAGAAATCTTGTTCATTTTCGAGCCGAGCCTAGATATATCACAACACTTGTAGGCAACATTAGTTCACGCCAATACAGGGCGTTTCAAAATGAATGTCCAAGGTTTTAAGGTTTTGTAGTATTTTTACACTTAAGAAGCCTCATCATTGCGTAATTAAAATACCGCTAATTTTACAGTAATTATGTGATATCTTCAAATAGATAAAAGATAATCGAAAAGTGGAACAAGACCTCCCTAGACAATATTATTTTGCGTGAGATACCGTTATCATGATTCATTTATCTGCTTTCGATTTCCAGCCATTTAGAAAATCGGCATTTATTTTCGCGTTTCTAAATAACTGCAAACGGAAAGCTACTAGGTGACTCATGCAAAATATGTGATAACGGTACCTCATGCAAAATAACATCGTCTAGGGAGGTCTTGATCCACTTTTCGATTATGTTTTATCTATTTGAAGATATCACATAATTACTGTAAATTTAGCCTTATTTTAATTTCGCAGTGATAGGGACTCTTAATGTACAATTATGAATAGACTAATACATCAAATGAAAGGGCAATTCAAAAAGTTTTTGCTACAAGTGTTCAATGTGAGCACCATTCGTCACACGGCTCACATTGGGACGATAGGCAAATTCTTCCCAAACCTTGATTGGTGCGTTTGGAGTAGTTGGATACACGGATGTCACTGGAGTCAGTGATGTCAACCTGAAACGTTATGAAATCCCATGTCGAGAGGCAAAAGAGTCCCATTTTATGTATGAATTTGCAACGTTATACTAACTAAAAGTATTCTATAATGTTAAAAATTAAATTTCTCTGTGTTAGTCAGTTTTTACAATATCTAAATGAACTTCTCGAAAAATCCCATATATACTGGTTTTATCCCTTTCCGAGAAAATAAGGTCAAAAACTCCCACGATATGGGATTTTTCCCACAGGTTGGCATCACTGACTGGAATTGCTAATTCACGACTAGCCTCCCGATTTGGTTTTTGGTGCTACGCGTGAAAGACTCTCTCACTCGTTCAACACGTTCTTCAGTCACTCTTCGTCCTTCCGTACTCTTCTTTTTGCACAGACAGCCGGTGTTTACAAACTGAAGGTACCATCTATGGATGTTATTAACACTTGGTGGACTGTAACTCAACTTAATACGGATAGTACGTTGCACTGTAACTACAGATTCAGTCTTTGCAAAATGCTTTCATACACAAAAAAGCTTTCTGCTCACTAGTCTCCATCTTTGTTACTAGCGCTTCCTAACGGCAGACAGAGGAAACAGTGCACGCGTATGCGTGTGTACAAAACTGTTTGAGTTGCTCTTTTTATTCGATGTATTATTTATAATTGTAAGTTAATAGTAATAAGTATCGCAAAGCTTTAAAACTCTGATATTCATTTTGAAAAGACCCTGTATTAGACCTGAGACACTGTTTTATTGTTATACGATTCATACTAACAAGTTGATAAAGTGATTGTACAAACACAGTGAAGAATATTTATCAACGTTTAAAGCTAAACAAGTCAATACACAATATACTCTAATAATAAAATATTGTTTAAATGTTGTTATATCACACCTTTCGTGGTCCTCTCGTGACGTAGAAGGATTCTGGTTAACTTTTAAAGATGAAATTAAAATTTAGAAAAAGCAAGAAAATTTTTGTACATAAGTTTACAAAACGGGACCTAATTTCTAGAAAATTTACGAAACAAGAGAAAGGGAAGAAACAGTGGAGAACACTAGTCATCATCTTCTTTAAATATTCCGACGCCCAAAAATAAACTTGAAACAATAAACTTGAATTTGCCCCATCACGGCAAAATTAAAATACCTCTAATTTAACAGTAATCATGTGATGTCTTCAAATAGATAAAAGATAATCGAAATGTGGAACAAGAGCTCGCTAGACAATAGTTTATTTTACATGAGATACCGTTATCACGACCCACTTATCTGCTTTCGATTTCCAGCCAGTGAGAAAATCAAAATTTATTTTCACGTTTCTAAATGGCTGCAAACGGAAAGCTACTAGGTGACTCGTTATAATGGTACTTTATGCAAAATAATATTGTCTGTCGCGCTTTTGTTCCACATTTCGACTATCTTTTATCTATTTGAAGATATCACTTAATTACTGTAAAATTAGCGATATTTTAATTTCGCAGGGATTAGGCTTCTTTAGTGCAAGATGTGTAGCGTTTCCCCCTAGGTTTTGGTAATTGAATACCTTTTTTATATACAAAGGATCTAACAGCATCGTGTCCATGAATTCTTCCGTTTTATTAATTATTTGTTTATGTTTTTCATTAATTATTTCGTCACCTTCCTTAGTCAAAAAAGGACATCGCATAACCATAGGATGTTAAGAAATTTCTTTCCTGCAGCAGATATATACCGTCCAGTTAATTTGGTGTGTTGAAACTGCTTGAAATAAAATATTTTTGTGAAAATGTAGGTAATCGAGAAAGACGACGACTGGCATAAGGTTGATATTAGCTGTCCGGAAGACGCCAGAAATAATCCGAAGAGACGACGAAAACAAGAGTGACATACGGGTTCTCCCTTTCAACTTGTTTCAGAAAAGTCTTTGTTGTTGGGAGGTTGCCAATGCCTTTTTAACTCTTTACATAATAATGCTTTTAAATTTCACACAGTTTGGCTTTTATCTTCTCTTGCTTGGGAAGTGAAGGAAGGCTCGTTTTTCTCTTTTTTTTTTTTATCCTTGTGACGTAACCAGCCGTCAAGAAGCAACGAGGATCTTCGCTGATTACCTCTTAACAAAGCTCTTACCATCTCTTTGCTCTCCTCCTTGACTTCTTTTTTTAAAATTTTAATATTCTTATTTTGTACTGTAACTTAAAAGAAATTAGTTTATACGTATTCAAAGTACATAAACAGAAGATACGAAATAGCCAAAATCATTTCGGCTTAGAATACCGAAAAGTATATGTGGGTTACCCGGAGGTTTGAAAATCCAAGAGTGCATTTCAAAACAAATCAATGGGTCAGGTTTACATTGCACGCTCCAGTTGGTATCCTTACGCAGACGCGAACAATTGCACTAGTTTCAATCATAACAAACAGTCGTACTAGGAAATGAAACAAACTCCTCTTTATGAATATACTCACCTTCTCTAACGCGCCTACATCCTACAGGCTCACTCTCGTTCTAGTGCGCGGGTACACCTCTTTCGCTTTGCACTGACGCAGATTAGATCCAATACTAGCTTCTAGTAATCACCTAGCACAGGTTGGTTGACATTTTCCACACAATTACATCGAGCATGCCCTATCTGTCACAACAGAACACTTCTTAACCAGCCCTACTTTTTAATGAACTGGAGTGCGAAATGTAAAGTTAATACAAATCAGGAAATGTCAGCGTTAATGAGAAATGGCGAGGGGATAACCAAGATGTGAGAAAATATTGTCCCTAGTCATGCCATAAGAATAGAAATATGGGACCCTCATTTTCAGGTACCCTGTAGAATAACTTAGTTAATCTTTGAAACACCCATAATAAACTGAACAACATATATTAGTAGGCGTATCTCGACAATTCTAGAAATAGTAGAAGACTTACTTGAATAATTCATGCTAATGTGACAATGCCCGTCCGACCAAAATTCACTTGCATAAAGATACATGGGCATACCTAATGGAAAGATTACCACATATCAACATTCTACTTCTTGTAAAGATGGCCGTTAGCTTTCCTGTTTAAATAAAATATATAGTTTGTTGTGGCAGGACACACAGAATATGATAATTTCGCTCAATTGTTCATCGGTTTTCCACTTCAACGGCCATTGTACGCTAATGTTGGCATCAGGAAGAACGTCTACGCGGAGGACGATGGCCTGTAAATTCCAGAAGATCAGGAGATATAGCTATTCTATGCACATATTGCTTATGTTGCATTTGATCTATTGAAATCTTCCAGACAATCTGCTCTTTTCTGCAGAGGCAGTGACATATTTAAGTGCTAAGTCAGGAGAGTAAGGAAATAAGCATGTACTTTTTTTTCTTCTTAGGTATATATTCGCGTTCATGAACGTTCGTACTTGATTTACGTTCATAAGCCTTTAAAAAGAATTCATATAAATTCTTGACAAAAAGTTTTGGTCCTGAGGAAAGAAAAATTTAGCGATATCAAAGGTGAGCGATATATCAGTTTTCAGAGGTTTTTTGGGGGGGAAGGATAGACCCCGCATGATGATAGTGCAATTGGAGAACTACCGAAATTAAAATTGCAAACTCAGATATAAAAGAATGGATAAAGGCAAACGAAATTAATGTGTTACCCATTTATTGACCAATTAAAGCTGTCTGGTCGGTCATAACCCTTTTGTAACCTGTATAAAGCCAGGGAATTTAGTTATTTCTATTTAAATTTCGAGTGAGTTAAATGACATCGAAATTACTTCTTGTATATCTTTGATCCAAAAATTGTCACGATTAGCAATAAATTGTGCTGATGATTTTCTTTAGCCTTGTGAGACTTTTAGAGAAAATGATCGTGGAATTGAACACAACTCGCTTGTGTGTCAGTCTCCCCACTTCGTCCCCACCCTTTTGTGGAATAAAATCTGCAGGCGTTTCTAGGAAGTGATATCCAGTACAAACAATAACGACACTGGTGCAATTGCCATGTGTTTCATTTTTAAACCGATATAAAAATAAATAAAGTGCATACACTTAAGAAGAAAGTATGTATAAAGTTTAACGTTTCGACACTACAGCAATATCTTCATCAGACAAAAGATACTACTTCTTATAGCATCGATACTATAGTATCAAAAATGTTATACTGGCCTTTGTTAACCGTTTATAACTATCTTGTTCCCTATTGTCAGTTTTAAATTACTCTTATAACATATTTTCAAGAATAAGCAGGGTTAGTTTCTATTTCATTACGAAATCTGCATTGCAGACAAATATTACGGAATATCAGAATTGTTTTGTTTTTCTTCAAGAGTGGACTTGTAATTAATATTGGTCATTTATTTCTTGTTATTATTAGGTATTACAATCTATAAATACAGTGCCGTATATCTCTTGTATAATAGATTATCACAAGTACTCCTTGAACATACATTTCGAGCTCCTTCGTGGCTAAGCGGTTAGCATACGCGCCTTTGGCGTAGGAGACCCGAGTTCGATTCCCGGCGGGAGCTCATGTGGTTCGGATTCCACGTTAATCAGTAGGTCCACGTCTCATATAGCCTCGCTGCTGAACGGGACGTTAAACTCAAAATCAACTCAACTCAACTCCTTGAATATACATTGTAACGAGGTTCGTTTCCGTACAGTCTACCTGCGAAATTACTAATTACTGCCGTTTTGTACAACTTGATCTAATAAACTAAAAACAATAGGGTGGTAATTGCTTTGCAATCAAAGTATTTACATTAGAAAGAAAATGGTGGGAGAATGAATAATCAAACTGTAATAAAGCAAAACGGAAAATAGCATTAGGCTTTATGGTAACTTCTCTCTCTCTCTCTCGTGACTTTCGGATGGATTAGAAGTTTGGTTAAAAGTTTTCGACTCAAAAGTTCGCAAAAGAAGAGAGAAGTCGTGCTACTAATGGCTGTTTAAGAACTTTACTTGAAAATGCTTTTCAGATAGATTTTTGCTACACAAATGCAGAGAAAAGTTTCGCATCTGTGTCAGGTCCAATTTTCTTCTTCTTCTTCTTGTTCTGAACTTCCACTGAGGGAGGCAGACTGGAGGTCGCATGGAAAAATCTTGCAGTCGGTCAAACTACCCAACTGGGTCACTTGTACCTATTTTCTGTTTGTCTTCTTGTACACACACATGTGCTGCTAAAGCCTTTGACAAACATCTTGGCATTTCAGCTAAACGAATAAAACGCAAGCTATGGCGCGACGTTGCCAAGTGGTAAAGGAGTGTGGCTATGGCTAAGCTGACAAACTACAGCGTGATCAGCTGACAGAGGATAGACGTGGATGTGTACAAAGTAAACGTGGCAATACCGCTGGCCTCTCATTTGCTAGCAGCATTTAAAGGGAACTTGGAGCGTCGCCTTCAAATGTCAAGATGTTTGTCACGCATTTTAGTTTGTCTTCTAATAGTTAATTCGAAAATGAATTTGAGAATTTAATCGTTTCTTGCACTACTGTCTATCGTCATAAACAAGTTTCGTTTTCTATCTATTTATATGTTACTTTATATTATGATACTAAATATCTACACGTCATATTTATTTATTTATAAATTTACTTTATTCGTAAATTCATGAATTCCCGATTTCATAAACTCACTTTAGCTTTATTATTAGACATTGTCACGAAACTACAAAGTATTGGAAAATTCAATAAAAGTTTTTTGAGTTTTTCTTTAGTGACATTCACAAAAAATATTGCTTCATCACTGAAGATGGGTTTCACACAAAACACGTCTTTTTCATAAGCTGTTGCAACTGTCCCGAAAATTCAAAGCGTCTGACTTTGTCATCAGGTGTCAGGGCTTGTAGTAATTGCAAGAGATGTAAGGCTTCTGCTTCAATCGTTTCCATCAAGATCTTCCAAATGGTAAATTGTAATCGTGGGATGTTCAGCTCTCTGCCTGCTCTATGGGTCGACTTCTTGCTAGTTTCGTGCAAAACTCGCTCAAAGGCGATCAACCGTTTGTCACAGTAAGGTCGACCACTTGATTTCGCCTTAAAGTGGCATCCTGAAGCTGTAAGCTGTGTATACCATCACCGAATGGACTTAGCAGCTGATGGAACTTTGTTCGAAAGTATCGTTGCACTGTTAGGATAGACTAATGTTAATGAAACTAGACTAGAACATAGCTTTCTCTGCGCCTGTCGCCATCTTGAATAAATGCTCACTACTGCACTCTCGTGGCAGAAATCTAAAGCGAAACTGCAATATAAAAAACTTTTTCTATACGTCTGCAAAATTATGTGACAATATGTCGAATAGTAAAAGTACAGTAAATTTATGAAATCGGCTCAATAATTTGTGATAACCCGAGTATATATAATGGGATAGTAGATCTTTAAAGCATAAAATAAGGAGATTAACAGATACGTAGTGACAGGAGGTGTAAGACCTTAATTGTGATTAGATTATTAGCATTCTAGTCTTTTGGTACAGAAAGCCACTATTCGACTTCCGGAACGAGTACATGTCTGGAATATCTGGATCCCACTTTAAGTTGTATATTTAGACTATATATCAAGAAAGCGCGTTAAATTCTTTATTTATTTATTTATTTATTTTGACCGACAATTGTTTTCAACCAATCCCTAACATTACGGATTTTTTAAGAGAAGAAAAGAAAGAAATTGTGACGTAACAATTGCAGTAGTATTTCCAGAAATTTCCTAGTTAACAGATAGACCAAATGTTTGAGTAATCAATTATTGTACGCTCATAGCCATTTAGAACCTATAATAGGCTACAGTTCAATATACCGTAGGTTATTTCTATTTGTTCGATAGCATTAAATAATAGGAGCAAGTGTTAAAGTCGACAAGTACTAATGTTACACTGATAACTATCGTTGAAGGTATAAGGACTCAGACAAAAGAAAGGTACAAAGGCTTTCTTGAACTATACACTATTTTGTGGCTAGAGGCAGTGCAATTCTGGTATTAATTAAAGACTGGAATATCCAGCGCCATTCTTTGAAGTATGCCGTCCTTTAATAGACCGTCTCAATTCTTCTCAGAATTCCTGGAATAAGAATGTTTATGAGGTTCGCGTATGTGTACACTGTTTCAGAGAACCACATGTATTTATTCACAGTATCGGACAGAACCCACATTAATCAAGCGTCCCAGGCAGACGGTGATAATCCTTTGACAAAGTGTCCAGATGCTTTATTGTCTCATATCAGATACTTTATTGCCGATCCTGTTCACATTATTGCAATATTACATATGTCTTCTCGGCTATTATGGTGAACTTTTAAGACGGGCGTTTATACACCTTATTTCAAGACGTCAAAAAGCATTTTGTGTGTCTGTTCAGGACTCATCAACCGTGGAGTCATATTTTCTTCAAGTGAAGAGGGACTGATGAACAGAAATATTTGCAAAATAAGACAATGAAGACCGGGGGGGAGGGGGAGTGAAGTAATAAGAATAATAGTCAGGGGTGGACCTAATTTATGAAGCTGTTCAATAGTCTTATTATGCTATAAGAACTCAGTACTTCTCCCTCCCTCCCCCTCCCCATGCGCTTTGTGTCCGCCTAGCCTTCTCTGTGACGAAGTGGGTTTGGACTTTGGAGTCGGATTCTGTTGTTTCATTGTTGGCGTGAGGCCAGGTTCGGCATATACTGCGCGACACAACATGAATAGTCTGACGGACTTTTTTAGGATATCCACTGGGGATTTCGTTGGGCAGGAGAAAAATGGAATGGCATGGGGAGACTGATAGGGCAAGCAGGAAGAGCATGGCATTTCCAAGGGTGAATTTTTTTTTTTTTTTTTTACTTTTTTTTTATTTTTAATTTCGATTACCAAAAGGTTTTTTTAAGTAGTCTGTGCATGACGGCGAGACAAGGAATGTCCTGAAGAATGTAAAACGACGAACTAAGAAGTTCATGGTCTTCATTTGCAAATTGAAAAAAAAAAAAAAAAAAAAAAACTTTTTGTCGTAATGATGCAGACAGACATTGATGTTATAAATAGTTGTGTTGCAAAGATGTACCAACATTTCTGGAAAGATTTTTTTATTCCATCGATATACAATAACTTTGGCTCGTGGGTTATTTTGGGGCAGTGACAACGCCAGGCTTTTTAATTTCTTAAGAAGAGGGGCAGAGAGCAGAGAATATTTGGGAGGAGGGAAACTTTTTGTATAACGAGGTTTGTTTTTTATTATTTGACCAATATTACAATACAACATGTCTGGGGATAGGCAGTCGAAGCCAACGAGGGTAGCTCGAGTATAAGAGAGATGCTAGCTCAGTGGCAGAGTTCTTGTCTGGTGCTTGGATTCCCTGGTTTGATTCCCGGCCAAGTTTCTGGTGGACATCGTCCTCTTACATTCTCATTCCACCAATGTTTCCGTCGTAATCACTCACTTGCTTTAATCACCCGTCTCTGTTAGCTTAAAGAGCGTAACGTTGGGACAGTAAACTGAAATATTTCATTTTTCATTTAATTTCTCACTTATCTCTGTTCTTCCCCATTTCAGAAACTTAAAATTTGTAATTCTCTCTTGCATTGTAATATTTAAAAGCCAATCCAAAGCGTAGCCATTTATAAGTTCCACGGACAGCTCACGACTTTTGGAGCCCAACGGAAACAAATGAGCATCAAATATTGGCGAAGAAACGACATGCTTAACCAGTTGTCATAAGTATACAATATTCTGAAATTAACATAATGCCGACACACTTCCATCTGGTTAGCTTGATATATAAACATTGGTTTCGATATCACAATGGTAAGATTTATCTTTCACCTTTAGAACTAACTAACTCTATGAGCTATGGAACCCAGAGGTTCAATGTCGCATTCACAAAAGCTCTCCACTGACTTCTATCCTTAGACAACTGGATCCAGTTTCTACTTTGTATTCCTATTTCTGTGAGATCCATCTTAATATTGTCCTTCCATTTGCGCGTAGGTCTTCCTAATGGTCATTTTCCGATTGGATTTCCAGTTAAAACTTTGAAAGCGTTCCTACTTTCTTCCATTCTGACTACATGACCTGCCTACCTGAGCCTCCTAGATTTTATGACCCTAACAATGTTTGATAAACGATATAAATTGTGTAGTTCCTCGTTATGAAGTTTCCGCTATTCCCCATTCTCGTTCCTCTTGATTCCGAATATTCGTCTCAGGATCTTGTTCTCAAATACTTTCATTCTATATTCTTCCCTCTTTTACCTAGAACATTATAGAAAATATATTAAAGGTTAAAAAAAAAAAAAGAAAAAAGAAAAAGAAAAAAGAACTGTAATTCATGTTTTTCAATAGACCGATTTCTTTTTTTTTAAATAAGTCCTTTAAACACAAATAGCCAAACATTTTTTTTTCATTGGAAATGTTTGCAATTAAATTGACAGTACACATGAGTTCAGAAAATAGGAACATATCAGGGAATTTCAGGCGGAATTTTTTTACTCTGGAAATGAAAACATGTCCGCATAAATGCCGACGTATGATAACCTTACATAAGAATATTGACCTGCTCGTTCCTTTTGAGAAATGTGTTGACGTTCGAGAAGAAAAGCTGTTCTGTATGTGTGTGTAAAATAATAATAATATTACTATTAATAGACAAACTGTTGGTCGAAGAAAGAGACCTGCGATGTTACCCGTCGTTGATGTTGGTCAATAGAACATTTGCAGTGACCTACAATGTCGAACATAAACAAGTATTAAAGTAATACATCACACACACACATACATACTAACCCACTCATATCATAATAAATTGTATATGTAGGCCTATTTGTTTTTCATAATCCTTAATGAGGAGTTAAATCTCTGAAAACCCATCCTGTATTCCACTGGTTGTAATATATATATATATATATATATATATATATATATATATATATATATATATATATATATATATATATATATATTGACACTTCATATATAGCACCTTTGGTGGGACTTCCCGGTGGAATCATATCGCTCGGCTTTTTCGTTAAAATGTAAGGTCCTTGTATTATATTAGGTTTGGTGTTTCAATGGAGTGTTATATTCAGTAAAAAACTAAGCACAGTATTTAAGTTTGTGTACAAACTCTGTAAGAAGTTTTGCATATTATTATTCTCATATTTATCAACAATATGATGATATGAATAAAGCACTGTAACTCTTATTGGGAGGGGGAATTCCCCCGGGCCACCTCCTGAAATGATTACTGAGCATATGGGAGGAAACAACGACAAACGCACATGGCCTGAAATCGGACCATCGAACCAAGAATCCCTCACACCAAAGATATCCCTCTATACTTCTGAGCCACCGCTGAACTTGGGTAAGAGAATAGGCTTTTATTAATGGCAGTTCAACAGCAAAAATAACTACTGCTTACACTGAAACACACTGTTGCCACAACTTCCAACGCTGTAACTCGATATCCAATAGATGACGTCATTGGAGGAAGTATCGGCCATTCTGTACAATGAAGTTAAAATATTTTAGCATAATGGCTGGGAGAGGCCGAGACTCCGCCAGCTAAATATTATTATTGTCTATTGTTCTAGCGGTTACCGTCCGTTCATTCCTTTGTGATATTTAATTAAAATGTCGTGTATTTCTTCTTTCAAATCGACTGTATTGTACACAGGTAATCATTAGTGTTTACTTACGACTCTTGTCGATGTAATACTATTTTTTTTTAGATGGTCATCATATTTTATTTGGTAAATAGAATACCCAAAATGTTCTTGGAATTTGCAAGTATTCTTGGAACTGAGAAAATGATAATAGCGTTTACATCTTGTAAACTGAACCACTGAGACAAACTTGTTGTCAAAGAGGAATAAACTGTAGATAAGTACAGTATAAAGTGGATTTAATCGTAGAAAAAAAAAGTAGCCTTGGGCAGCAGATGTCGCTACTGTCAATAGAAAACGCAAATAGTCTGAGTGTTGTATGTTTCTGTTATACCTAGTATTCCATGATTAATTGTTAAGCTCGTTGTGTGGTTCAAGTTCCCCTTTTGAGAAGCAACACACACAACACTTTTGTATCGCGGTGTCACATACCTTTCAGGATTCTATCGATCGCATACAAAATATATTGTCTTTATAAGTAACTTCAAAAATAAATAAATAAATAATGAAAGAAAGAAGGAAGAGTAAGACAATTATTCTTCCTGGTTATATGCTGTACTACGGACTTTGTAAATTGTTTCATTGTCTGTGATGTGACTAATCCCCTAAGCCGTCAGATTTTAATACCCTTACCTAACCTAGCGACTAGAGGAGGAATAGGGTGGCTAGTTACTTTTCATTATGGTAGAGAAAACCGTATAGAAAACTGAAGAATTAAAAAGAAAACTAAGTTTAGAGAGTTCAAATCACAAGGAAATCAAGTCTATTACCGAAATTCTGAGTAAAAAAATATAAAATTGTACATTTAAAAAAAAAATCATTAAAGCCATTTACAATATTTGTACTTGCTTTTTGATTTTGATTGATTGCTACTTGATTTTTTAAGCTTTGAAAGGAAATTCAGATAGATATCTTTAAAATATAATATGTTTAAACGACTAGCAATGGATTTTATTTCCTTGTGCACTGTACTCGCCATGTTACGAAGACAGGAAAATGGTTTCATTACATACTCTTGCTAATTAATTAATATTTCGTCCATACTCGTATAAAGGCACTCTTATCTTTTTACGTTGTCAGGAAGTTTTATTATTCTGATCCAGGTTAAAATTTGAATTCCGATAGCCCAATAAAGCATATTGCATGAACATGTAGTACTGCAACTACAGGTACAAACATTTCCCAATTTACCCACTTTACGGAGGGTAAGTGAACGCATTGGAACGTGGTTTTAATGAGCATACATCTTGCCCTATCTGGGATTGACTGAGATGGAGTGGGTCTCTGGGTCAGGATTTGTGAGTCGATAGGACGTGACCCACTGTGATCCACTTTCCACCATGACCCACTCTGACCCACCGAAATTCTCACCCACCGACCCACTCTGCTCAATGCATTGTAAATATCATCTTCTGAACACTGGTGAATTTATCTACGGTTTTACTTTCAAGGCCTCTATTTTCTTCCTTTTCCATTTGTTTCCATTTACTTACCTGAGATGAGTATAAGCGATGCTTGAGTGATTGACTATACGTAGCAATTCAAACTCAGTTTAGAGATAAGTTCACAGCCTTATTTTTATTACAAGTGTAAACTCTTTAGTCAGTGGAGAGGAGGGCGTGGATCATAGGCCAGACCCAGGGTTGATGACGATGGGTTTCGGTGGTTGATGGATCAGAGTAGGACACGATAGATGGTGGGTCATGATGGTTTGTTAGTTAGAGGGGTCAGGTTGGCAATGGGTCCACTGGATCATGGGTTACGGTGGGTCGTGGGTCAAGGGGTCACGTTTTCATTTACCCACGCCATTTCTGGGAATCGAAGCCAGACTGCCTAGTTGGTAGGTAGATGTGTAGCTGACTAAAGCACGTCGCCCCTCGTTCAAGTTTAGAACTGAATATGGGACATGAATCTACATTCTGAAGTGGGATCCGCTCAAATCACGTTTCTGTCTAGACAGGAATAGAATCCGGGTCTTCCATGGAAGGTGAAAATTGGGTTTGGGGTTTACTGTCCCTTTTCAGCGCCGAATCAATATGAGACGTGAACCTACAGTTTAAAGTGAGAATCCGAATTAACGCAATACATTCAAATGTCACTGTTCTGTCACTGAGAATCGAACCAGGACCTCGTGCACCTAGAGCCAGTGTTCGTAGGTTTCCTTAAGGAAATTTCCCTCGACTGATACAAAATTTTCCTTTTTTCTTATTAAATTTTCCCTAGTTTATTCAGTATCAAATTTCTATGACAGAAGCTACGTAATAAGATTAATTTAGTTATATTACATGAAGTGAAAACCATATTTGCTTTGTTCAGGTTTTTCTTTTTTTACTTTTCCTTCACTTTTTTTTTAAAGTACACACAAATACACCCACCCAATAATGGGTGAAAATTATGCTACTTTGAACACACACAAACAATTGGTATTGTATTGGATTATTTCTGAAGAAGAAAGAAAAATTTAAGCATTTATGTTAGCCAATCAACCACCGCGAGAATTTCCCTGGATTTTCAAGTTTTATCGAGAAAAAAAAACTCCTTTATTCTCTTTTTACTAAATTTATCTATGAAATTTGTCTAGAGTAGTGAAATTTCTCTCAAATACGAACACTGTATACAGCGCGCGCGTTAGCCACTAGACCAGCAGAAAGAGCGAAAGGTGGGAATTGAATCCGAACCTCATAACCATTGGCTGCACCCAAGGATTTTCACAGCATTAAGCTATTATACAAGCTTCTAAAATTAATGAATGGTTAGGATGAAATACATGTTTCAGAAAAGCACAGCCATAAACAAGGAAACAATGACGAGGAAATAACCACACTTTTCAAGAAAAAGATGAACAAGAGTATAAAATGACAGATTTAAGAGTGCTACGCAGGTGTACTCTCTCTCTCTCTCTTGGTCTGTATGTGTGAACGTGTCCTTCTGTTCCTAATGTCCGATTCGCATGTCGTCTCCACGCCTAGAGAGCTTCTGTTGCAATTATGGCTATTAACTGGTCGTTTCCACTCGGTGGCACTTTACCGCCATTTGGATCTTCTTGTTCGCGTGGATCACCAGCTTCCAGGTCCACTCAGAAAGTCTTTCAACCTTGCGAGTGATTCTTTTCTTTTCCTGGTGACTTGCGTAATTCCCAACTTCTCTCTCCCCTGCCTGCCCACTTTACTTAGTAGTATACTGGTCGCGCGCCACTGCAATTTCTTCAGCAGCAGAACAACAAACAACACGCATAACTTTAGCTCTAAACAAAACAAACAACGTTTTGCACTGCTTACTTGGTTCATTCCTGGAAAATAACTGATCCGTGATTTTTCGAGTTACTGTTACCGCACATTTGCAATTTTTTAGGACACTAATTGTATTTCAGTCCCAATTAATCGGATAGGATACACTAATATTATCAAAAGAAGGATGAACTATGGGAACTTTTAAAAGGAGTTTGGTTTACCAGAAACTCGTTTCTATATTTACCCCACTCCTTTCTATATATAGCCTATTGCGTTCTATATTTACTATATTTCTTTCTAGATTTACCCTATTGCGTTCTATATTTACTATATCCTTTTCTATATTTACCCTACTTCTTTCTATATTTACCCTACGCCTTTCTATATTTACCCTACTTCTTTCTATATTTACCCTACTTCTTTCTATATTTACCCTACGCCTTTCTATATTTACCCTATTTCTTTCTATATTTACCCTATTGCATTCTATATTTACCATATTCTTTTCTATATTTACCCTATTCCTTTCTATATTTACCCTACTTCTTTCTATATTTACCCTACTTTCTATATTTACCCTACGCCTTTCTATATTTACCCCACTTCTTTCTATATTTACCCTATTGCGTTCTATATTTACTATATTCTTTTCTATATTTATCCTATTCCTTTCTATATTTACCCCACTTCTTTCTATATTTACCCCACTTCTTTCTATATTTACCCTACTTCTTTCTATATTTACCCTATTGCATTCTATATTTACCATATTCTTTTCTATATTTACCCCACTCCTTTCTATATTTACCCTACTCCTTTCTATATTTACCCCACTTCTTTCTATATTTACCCCACTTCTTTCTATATTTACCCCACTTCTTTCTATATTTACCCCACTTCTTTCTATATTTACCCCACTTCTTTCTATATTTACCCCACTCCTTTCTATATTTACCCCACTCCTTTCTATATTTACCCCACTCCTTTCTATATTTACCCCACTTCTTTCTATATTTACCCCACTCCTTTCTATATTTACCCTACTCTTTTCTATATTTACCCTACTCCTTTCTATCAACGTTTTAAGATATGCAAGACGGACCTCTCGTGACGCGGAAGAATGTAATTAAGAAGCAAATCAGAACATAACATTTTTTACGTAAATTTACAAAGCAAGTGAAGACGAGACGAGACGAGACAATAAAATCTTATTTCTCTTCTCATCTCGTCTCGTCCGCAACGTGAGTAAGACGTAAAGCCAGTGTTGAGTTCTTTAAATATAATACATATATAGCGCATGCTTCCAGTATCTAAAATACCTAGTTCCGTCTGGAAATGATGATAATAGCAAGAAAAGACAATAATGAGATTAACATTTAGTTTCTCTGCACGTAGAAGGCCCTGTATAACGTCTGAAGTTGCCTTCAGTGGCCACCCAGCTTCCTGCAAATAATAATAACTCAACGGATGAAGAGTATTGTTGTGTTTCGGAGCGGGTTCTCATCTCTATGTTAATTTTACATGAGCTTACACACACAAAAAAATGTATATCAGGAGAGACAATGGTTTTTATTCAAGGAGCTGAGCCAATACAGTGAACTTAACGGAAGGGAAAAAAATTGGAATGTCCAGTAAACATAGTAATAGTAATAAATCAACAAGTTAAAACATTGGAAATCTGCTTGAAGCAATTCTGCGTCGTACAACATACTTTGAGTATATATTTTTTTCCATATAAAATGTGTCTATTTATTTATATATACCAGTAATTCTACCATCAAGTCACTACTTTTTTTTTTTTTAAAAAAAAAGACTTATTAAGTCTTTTTTATGTCTTCAGTTACGATGTGACCTTTTTATTAACTGGAAGTCCTCTCAAATTTCTTCTATTTATAAACAGATGTTCGATTATTATACGGGTATAGGTAGCTATACTAATTGTTTAGAAGTTAATAATAATAATAATAATAATAATAATAATAATAATAATAATAATAATAATAATAATAATAATAATAATGTGTTTTTCTTCTTGTTAGGTGCAGAAAAAGCGACGAGTGTTGGCAAAAGTCCAGTGTCGCAATATCAAGAATGAGTGTCCTAAACCGACATGTGACGAACCTATTCTTCCACCAGGGAGATGCTGCAAGATTTGTCCAGGAGACCCAAACAGTAAGTATCGGTTCTTGTTATCTACAAGGTTTCTCCAGGGCTTTATTTTTCTAACCCTTTGTGCTCTTATATCAGTTAAAAGGCCTCATCCCAGCGAAATTAAAATACCGCTAATTTTACAGTAATTATGTGGTATCTTTCAATAGATAAAAGATAATTGAAATGTGGAACAAGAGCGCCCTAGACAACATTATTTTGCGTGAGGTGCCGTTATCACAAGTCACCTAGTGGCTTTCCGTTTTCAGCCGTTTAGAAACGCGAAAAAAATAAATGCCGATTTTCAAAATGGCTCGAAATCGAAAGCAGATAAGTGAGTCGTGATAACCGTATCTCATGTTAAATGATATTGTTTAGGGCGCTCTTGTTCCACATTTCAATTATCTTTTATCTATTTGAAGATATCACATAATTACTGTAAAATTAGCGGTATTTAATTTCGCCAGGATGAGGCCTCTTAACGAACCGACCAGGTGAAGTTTCCCATCTATTCCTGTATCGGGACTCTTCCGACATTGTAATTGGTTATCGTTTTCACTCCGATATCTTATATCAACAGACTTCACTTTGAATATAGTTCATTATTTCCACAACAGATGGCAAGAGTATCTGCGATTTCCAGCATTCGTAGAAAACTGTTTCGAAATAAATACTAAACCAGTTTTGGAAACCCTAATAACATCTTCCCAGAAACCGGTCTCCGATTTTGGTCGTTCCTAATTAAAACCAGAAGCAGCAAGTTTGTACAACATCCCCTCAGAATCGATGTACCGATACTAGAGCCGAGATCGAACCTATTCTTCGGACATTCAGTTCACATCAAAAGCCATTGTTTCTATCTACAGGGTGTTTCAAAACAACACCGACAAATTTTGTGAGGTGATACCAGACACCAAGATAAGACGAAAAATATAGACCAACATGGGTGCACAAATCCTTCGGAGTTATAGGCTGTCGAAAACATGGAAAAATGAACTTTAAAGATCCATAGCTCCAATACAACGAGACCTACTGCAGTCGGGTCAAGACTTCACTTAGGAACTAATAGGCGTATAATTTGAAGGCTACAGGCATATAATTTGAAGTACTCACCAACTATCTCTATAAAAAATGTTGCGTCAGTACTTTAGAAATATGAAACATGCATTTTAGGATAGCGCACATATTAGTTCCTAAGTGAAGTCTTGACCCGACTACGGTAGATTTCATAGTATTGAAGCTATGGACCTTTAAAGTTCATTGTCTTAAGTTTTTGACAGCCTTAAACTCCGAAATGACAGATTTCTGCACCCAGGTTGGTCTATACTTTTTATCTTATCTTGGTGGCAGGAATCACCTTCCGAACGTTGTCGGTGTTGTTTCGAAACAGCATGTATATTAGCTGGGATCAGTGGCGTACGCAACGGTGTGTTCTTGGTTTTAAGAACCCCACTTTTACCAAGATATTATGCAAAAATAATCATTTACGATGAAGGGCGTCGATTTCTCTGTAAATTTGGGGGGCCCATTCAGATGCAGAAAGCATATATGAGGATTTTTAACACAAATTGCATTCAAATTATGCCAAATATTGTAAATTTATAAATACAATGAGGGGGGCCTACACGAGCTTTGGGGGATCTCGGCCCCCCAGGATCGGCGCTTTTGTTTACGGTATTAAAATATGTGTACTCAAAATGAGTAGAACCCTAGGTACACAAACTGTTGGAGATCAATATTGAAAAAGGTAGTTGCTGTGGGTTTCAGTTCCAGCAGAATTAAAAAAAAAAAAAAAAAAAATGGCAATGAAGATCGTACATATGTTGGCGCCGTAAAAAAAATGATTTGTTGATTTTCTGAATCATTATTACTGAGAATTGACTTTAATAATATTCAGCTTGATCGCTCTATTGACTGGTATATGTGTCATCGTTGTACAATAATAAACAAAAATTGAATTTTAAAAAATTAATAATGATTATGTTAGGCTTACCTTATTAGCCATATTATCGTCTCCCTATTGTCACAATAAAGGGCTTGATGAGAGTATTTTTCAATATGTTTCACTTCATTATGGTTCTTGTATATCAATTTTCAAATTTGTAAAAAAAAAAAAAAAAAAAAAAAAAAAAAAAAAAAACGAAAACCACGCACGCATATTAGTTTTCTTAGCTCTATAACATCTATTTAAAAAAAAAAAAAAAAAAAAAAAAGAACACTTTTCGTAACAGCTCTTTTGTGGGCCTGAACAGCTCCAACGCCATCTGTCAGCGACATGCTGAACTACGTCTAGTCTAGTGACGCACACGGGGTCAGCATTCTGCGTCGCCCTGTCTCTATAACATGTGTATCATGAGCTTTCTAGACCTAATGACTGTCACGTATTTTATTCTCGTGAATTCCCCAGTTTGCCTCACGATGCTGGGTGGACATCGAAAATTAGGAAGCACCAGCTGGGAATCGAATCCGGGACCACGCGGACGTGAGTCAAACGCTCTTAACCACTTAGACTGTGGTCACACATTAAACCGTAGGTTCACGTTTCATATAGCCTCGCTACTGAAAGAGATGCTAAACTGAAAATTAAATTAAATCAAGAAATCATGTTTAGCTCTTTTAAATGTGACTTGCCCGATATTCTTGACTTGAGGCAGAAGTCGTTTTTTTTTTTTTCGTCCTAGTGTGTTACTGCGTAATAATTCTTTAACAAGTATATAACAAGGGCGGAAAGAAGAGGGAGGGGGGAATTCCACGTATGAAGACCAGAAGTAACTACCTTGATTAGTTAGTGGCCGAGAGCAATCGAATCGTGTTATGAGCAAACGATTTCCCTCTGGCAAATATTCTGACCAGCCAAGAGACGGATAATTTTCGCTTCAATGACAAAATCAGCGGTTCCTGCTGGCCCTGTACAAGTTAAAGCTCAGACCATCCAGTTAACAAAATCAAGTACAAATTACTATCATCAAACGCTTATTTGGATTCGAGAGAAGAAACACGCCGAGGTCAGGAACCGTTCGTTTTTTATTTTTATTTTACTTTTTTCATTTATTCTCTCCGCTAAATGATTAGGCACAAAACCCGCCATTAGAGAAACCACAAGAAGTATCCACAATTATGTGTTTAATGAATTATGTGGACAAAAATGGCTCGTTTATTTATTTTGATCTTTTACAAAATGGCGTGACGATAGAATTAGATGTCAACCACTTAATGTTATATGTTTATAACTCAACTGAGGTTTTTGTTTGAAATGTTAGCTCGCATAACTTGTTTCAACAATGATCTTCCGAGTTAATACATTGAGGGGGAAATGTCGCTCGTAATTTATGCTGAAGAAGGAAAACTTCCTAGGTTCGTGTAGTAAATTTACTTTCAATTATTAACAAACAAACAAACAAAAAAAGTTTGTTTCTACTTGGAGCCAACAATGACTTGAAAAGAATTACTTGCTACAGAAAGCAAACGACTTTTCACACGAAGTATAAATGTTCTTTTATTAATAATAATACGAGGGTGATTCAGAAAGTAGTGCCTCCAAGATGATATCTTTATTTGTGTGTGACTAGGGATGCGCACGAGACGAGTCGAGACAGGATTTTCATGACAAAATTCGAGTCGAGACACGGCTCTTCCAATAGAGAAATATACATTTTTCGAGTCGAGACCACTTTTACGGCACATTTTCGAGTCGAGACAGCCACACATCTTGTCGCGTGCGCATCCCTATGTGTGACAGATAGTACCGATACAGATATCATTGGAAAGCTTGCAGTGTCAGCTACAAATGGTGGCATCATTTTTCAACATAGTCCCCATTACGGGCAACACACTTGCGCCAACGCGAAACAAGGATTTTCATGCCATCGGCGAAGAATTGTTGTGGCTACTGGTGATATTGCCGAACTGCTCTTCCAACTCCGCGTCATAACTGTAGCGTTAGCCCATATGGTGATCGTTATGTTTGGGGAAGTTGCAGGGTCCAAGATCCGGACTATAAGCAGGGTGAGGCAGAATGTCAACAATACTTTGCCAGTAGATGTGACAAGTTTGAATTTTTTGGCAGAGGAGAACACGTGTGCCTTTACTCGATCGGCTGACGCTTCGTTTCCGGGTCGTAATTGTGTATCCATGACTTGTCACCGGAGATGAATATTCCTGGACGCACAACCTTCCGCAGTCAGACGGATGTCACCAGTGGATGCCATGAATTGCTTCATTACTCTGGAACGAGAAGAGATAGGAGGTTAGGAAGTGTCATTCTATAGCTTAAACATCAGTGTATTAATAATAAACAGTTCAGAATGTTTGGAGTACTATTGGCCAAGTAGTGGGCTTGGAGACATTACTTTCTGAATCATTCTCGTAAAATTGAGACCACCATACATAATCAGCATGTTTAGACATATAAATTCTATAGTAGCCAATCATTAACGCTTAACGAAAAATTAAAAATTACAAAAAAAAAAAAAAAAAAAAAAAGACCAAAAATGAAAGACAGATTAATGGATAAATCTCATAAAGCTAACCAAAATGATACGGGTTGGTATGCATTCTCATGCATAGTTTTTGCCAAAATAAAAAAAACCTAAAAGGTTAACGCTGTGCGGTTATTATCCCACGAGTGAAGATGAAACTGGTCTTGAAGAATACGGCAATGAAATTATTTATTATGACAGCAACGATGACAATTCGTGCCAAAAATCTAATTTTGTAAATTATTTTTTTGACAATTTTTGAAAAGGGATAGGGGGATTTTTCGTTCGAAATTAGCAGCATGTAGTATATGAGTTTTCTTATATGTAATTCATCAACAGCAATAATTCTCTATGTACGGGAAGTGGACTGATGAGCTCAATAAGTGTGAAATAAGTGTTCGAGGAGAAAGAGAACTTTGGGTAAACAAATGTAGTTCTAGTTGAGAAGCCTAGGAAAAAGAGAACTTTGGATAGACCAATGTGCATAGTTCTGTCGGGAAGCCTAGGAGAAAGAGAACTTTGGATAGACCAATGCGCATAGTTCTGTCGGGAAGGCTAGGAAAAAGATAAGTTTGGATCGACCAGTGCATAGCTCTAGTCGAGAAGCCTAGGAAAAAGAGAACTTTGGATAGACCAATGTGCATAGTTCTGTCGGGAAGCCTAGGAGAAAGAGAACTTTGGATAGACCAATGCGCATAGTTCTGTCGGGAAGGCTAGGAAAAAGATAAGTTTGGATCGACCAGTGCATAGCTCTAGTCGAGAAGCCTAGGAGAAAGAGAACTTTGGATAGACCAATGCGCATAGTTCTGTCGGGAAGGCTAGGAAAAAGATAAGTTTGGATCGACCAGTGCATAGCTCTAGTCGAGAAGCCTAGGAAAAAGAGAACTTTGGATAGACCAATGTGCATAGTTCTGTCGGGAAGCCTAGGAGAAAGAGAACTTTGGATAGACCAATGCGCATAGTTCTGTCGGGAAGGCTAGGAAAAAGATAAGTTTGGATCGACCAGTGCATAGCTCTAGTCGAGAAGCCTAGGAAAAAGAGAACTTTGGATAGACCAATGTGCATAGTTCTGTCGGGAAGCCTAGGAGAAAGAGAACTTTGGATAGACCAATGCGCATAGTTCTGTCGGGAAGGCTAGGAAAAAGATAAGTTTGGATCGACCAGTGCATAGCTCTAGTCGAGAAGCCTAGGAGAAAGAGAACTTTGGATAGACCAATGCGCATAGTTCTGTCGGGAAGCCTAGGAGAAAGAGAACTTTGGGTAGACCAATGCATAGTTTCAGTCGGGAAGCCTAGGAAAAATATAACTTTGGATAGGCCAGTGCATAGCTCTAGTCGGGAAGTCTAGAGAAAGAGAACTTTGAATAGGGCAGTGCATAGCTCTAGTCGGAAAGCCTAGGAGAAAGAGAACTTTGGGTAGACCAATGCATAGTTATAGTCAGGAAGCTTAGGAAAAAGAGAACTTTGGGTAGACCAACGTATAGTTCTAGTCGGGAAGCTTAGGAGAAGAAAAAAATGGGTAAACCAAGAAGAAAGTGGGAGTTTAGCTTCCTTTTTAGTGCCGAGGAAATATGAGGCTTGGACTTACAGTTTAACATGGGATTGGAACCACACGCTCTTCCACGGGAATCGAGCCCGGGTCTCTCACATTAAAGACGCATACGCTAACGTAATAAGCATGAGTGGGCTTTCGTATAAAGTGTAGTCTAAGATGACCCAGGATAGAATCCAGTGAAGATATTTAGTTTCTATGGCTATAAACGTTCAAGTTCTTTAATCCATATTGCCAGTGAAATCTCCGCTGTTTCATTTTTGTTTTGTAGGCATTGGCCGTGACGGTTGATGTAGTTGTAAATCCACAAAGCGTGCATGTTGGCGCGTGTGAGTTGATGCATTGGAAAGCGTGATGTTTTTACACTTTTCGTGGTGGCACGCATCTCCATTCCTTTCCAAGAATTCCCCAAAGTCTTCTCACCACGATTTCCATCCAATACATCCAAGAAGGCCTTCCGGCAGCGCCGCGCTGGAGCCGCTCACCAAAGTACTACCACACGAACAGTAGCTAGGCGCTGATTGGCGATTGCGCGTGACACGGCCACATCAGGAAGGCCCCTTGGACACTTCAACGGAGAATGCAACCATTACATAATTAAATTTAAAAAAAAAAAGAAAGAAAAAGAAAGTAATACGAAATACGTAGTAGTCTGTACTATACGTCTGATGTATCTCTTTCCTTTCTGTCTCATAGATCATTCAAGTTCTAGATTGATTTTAAGTTTTTGCATTCTGCGTCCTTCTGCAACAGCTAGATTATGAAGGACGGCACCTGCCATCAACGTTGGTTCCGAACCATGGCTAGGGCTATTTTCCACCATACTAGAGAGACCTGGATTACACCACCATGTTACTTCGCCAGGCTTATTCATTTATTTACATCATTTTTAGCACCAAGTCTATTAACTTAATGGAATCTTTCAGTTTATTTGTCCTTTAGGCTAAGGAAAGACGGATGATTAAGATAACTGAATGCTGATGGAAGAATTAGTGAAATGAGAATGTAGGAGGAAATGGGAGTCTCCTGAGAAAACCCACGGTTACAATATTGTCCACCACACATACTTGCTTAGCCGGGAATCGAACCTGGGACCCCACGCACCAGAAATAAGCACTCTGCCACTGTTCCATCGTGCCCCCATTACTTAAAGTAGTACCCGGACCATTATAATGCTATCAATACTCTTCCATTCGGAATCGAACCCAGATGAGTCAACACGAAACATAAAAATAAATCTTTGCCATAAAATCCAAAAACTAGTTGCCCGTCCCATTTTCACAAGTCTGAAAGCTTTCTCCGTTTCAATCAGCATTACCTTCGTCTTTTTAACGTCTATTAATTTTCATCCCATACGCTCCACTAAATTTCAGATTCCGCTAAAATTGAAATTTTCCATTTTACGTCCCACTTAATACTAAAGAGATAAATTATTATTAAAAGTGAATAATTATTACGAAGAATATTTTTGGAATGAAAATGTGGGAGGAAAGGAGAAAATCCACCCACTACATAGTCACAGGACCTGAGATCGAGTGAGGTACCCCTTCATTCCAAAGATTAGCGTTGTGTTACTGAGCCATCTTGGCCCAACATACTCTGCTGTATGAACCGTAATGGGAATTCTCACAATCATTTTGAAGCCCCTTAATATCTACCGAAATGTTGTCTTCCTCCCATTCTAAATGAAAGTTTTACGTCCCACGGTTATGCGGCTACGCTGAAGGAAGCGGTGATAATGAAAAATGAATGAAATTGTGGAATGAAGAAAGTGGGGGGAAACGGAAGAAACCCGAGAAAACCCTCACATACGGTGTTTGGTCACCACAAAGCTTACTTGGCGCGAGCTTTGACCGAACCAAGGACCCCATAAACCAGAGGTGAACGCTCTACCACTGAGCCACCGCGTCCCCGTCTTCCCCAAGCAGACACTTTCGTGGGTATACGATCAGAGTGTGCATTTTTGGCGCGAGAGACCTGAGTTCGATTCCACGGGGAAGCTCATGTGGTTCTGATCTCATATTAACGTGGAGATTTCATATATCCTCGCTGCTGAAAGAGACGTTAAATCATAATCGAAATAATCGATCAAATGTAGGTTTACCACGCTGTTGGTGTGTGGTCCTGTCATCCAGTTTTCACTAGGCACAGTGCGGCTTGGTTGCGTGATGGTCTGCGCATCCACCGGATTCAAACCCCGGTCGTCATTCGCAATTAATGTTAATAGAAGTTACTGTTGTTCTTTATAACTTGTGTGTTTGTACGAAGAGATAAAACACAAAACCTTACTTCAAATCTCGCAACTTTTTAAAGCAAGATCGAGGCAGAATTGTTCTGTTAATTGATAAATAACTTGACGTTCGGATGGATTAAAATTTAGAGAAAATTTTTCTCTTTATTTTAGCTTCTTGAATTAAAAAAAAACAACAGAACAACAATAAAAGAAATTTGTAAATCCGATTTGGCAACACTGCAACAAAAAAAGTTCATCAATTGTGTTCATTCTTTCTTTCTTTCTCTCTCTCTTTTTCTAAATGAAGTCACATTACAAAAGTGGTCAGTAATCAATTTCTTATCATTGCTTAATGTTCGTTGAGCAGATAAACCTTTCTCGTGAGCTTGTTTCTACATTTGTTTAAAAGTCGGAAGATGTTTGTGAGCTGTCCTGCGATGTTCCAGGCGCAATAAAATAGTTCCAGGAACCAGATGAATTTCGTCTCATTCGATTACGTCATCGCAAAGGTCATGATATAACTTCGGTCAGCAACCTTTTATCCGAAAATGTTGGATCTCCTTTGCCTTCTCACAATAATAATAATAATAATAATAATAATAATAATAATAATAATAATAATAATAATAATAATAATAATAATAATAATAATAATAATAATAATAATAATAATAATAATAATAAACTCACACGTTGATGTTAATCGAGGTTATTTGCTAATCAATGACGTTAATCGGTGTTATTTTTATCTCAAAGTGAAAAAGTGAAATCGTTGAGTTTTACGTTCCACGATTATGCCGGCTAGGCTACATGAGACGGTGATGGTGAGAAATGAGTAAAATGGTGGAATGAAGAAAGTGGGAGGTAACGGGAGAACTCCGTGAAAACCCATGTACACGGTGTTTGTCCACAATAAAGTTCACTTGACGCGAGCTGGGATCGAACAGGGACCTCATGCACCAGAGGTGAATGCTCTACCACTTTTTTTTAAAAAAAAACTTCCTATTTTTTCTATTTTCACCATTTCTCAGGACTACTAGACTCGACAGGGACACGAACACACAAACATTGGGGACAGTTAAAATTCCACCCTTGCTACTACAGGGATACTCGAACCCCCAATGGGCTTCACCTCACGATCATCAGCCTAACGCCTTAGACCGCTCGGTTACACCCACCGGCACCACTGAGCCACCACGGTCCAAGTATCTCAAAGTATTGTGGTTTCAAAGCAGATTCTATTTGTCATGAAGGATACATGGGTGACTCAGAAAATCAATATTGACGTAAGAAAATACGCTGACTGATCTAAAAGAAGACACTATCTGATCTAAGAGAAAGCACTAGTTAATCTAATTCTTCTAAAAGAAGACACTGGTGTCCTATAATTTATATAACTATTGTTTACCTTTTAATCATTATTTTCTACTTTTTAAATCTTTTGTTGAAGTCAGTTAATATTGTTTTCCTTTTTAATCATTGTTTTCTACTTTTGAAGCTTTTGTTGAAGTCAGTTAATATTGTTTTCCTTTTTAATCATTATTTTCTGCTTTTTAAATCTTTTGTTGAAGTCAGTTAATATTGTTTTCCTTTTTAATCATTGTTTTCTACTTTTGAAGCTTTTGTTGAAGTCAGTTAATATTGTTTTCCTTTTTAATCATTGTTTTCTACTTTTGAAGCTTTTGTTGAAGTCAGTTAATATTGTTTTCCTTTTTAATCATTATTATCTGCATTTAGTGAGTTCTTGTCTACACTAAAGATAGGACAATAAAATCCTATAGAATAAGTCGACCGGAATCTTCACAGAATGGATTCGTACAGTACAAGGTATATCTAACTTCTTCAATATTTGATGCTGCGATATAAACTTTTGCATAGATTGGCAACGTAAATATCACCAGAAGTCAAGTCAAGTTTTTGTTTGTTTGTTTGTTTACATGTGTTTCTTTCCTCGGTGACCTTATTCTTATTCATTGCCGGTAGTTGTGTTGATTATGTCGTCTTTAAAATTGAAGCTATACATATCAAAGTGTTGCATAGAATTAGTTCGCAGCTAGAGAATATCTCTTCTCCTTTAAACCAAGACATATGTTATAACTGTTCCCTCTGTACAGTATCTCTGAAGAAGTCCACAGCTAGAGAGGACGAAATGAGAGTGATTTCGTGTCAGGCAGAAACTCCTCCCCGCTCCCTCTCCTTATCCCCCTATTGCCTTCTCTCGTTATCTTGATGAGAAAAAGAGAGATGATGTTCTGAAAGGATCATGACGTCACAGCCGGAAGTAGCTTAAAAAAAGAAAAAAAAAGGCGGTGCTGACCGCAAACGAAAGTCAAACAATGTCATGGTCTTTTAGTGGCAACAATTGAAGATCAAGAGCAAAAAGGGTTTGTCATGACCCGACTATGTTACCAGTGTGCATGTGCTAAGAATGTTGATTATTATCATACCAACAACAATCAAAGTGACAATTAGGATAATAATGATGATGATGATGATTACGAAATTGACTGACAGTTTTGGTATTCCGCTGGAGCTTTGCGAAGACAAGATGGATTGGATAAACACGCTTTTTTTCTTTTCTGTTCAGCGAAGATTTCTTCATTTCCTGCGTTAACGAACTGTCAAATGTGGGAAATTTTGTCAAATGCCGTAGAAAAGTCACAAAGAAAGCACTTTTTAATCGCTTTTTTCGACCAAAATATAAAGGTTATTATTTTCTGAATTAGAGATTGTGTTGCGTTATTGCAAGTTGTTAGCCATACCTTTCTTTGGTGTGCCATGTCGCAAGGTCAGTAAACAGTGTTGGTTGTGAACCATTTAGAGAACTACTTGAATCTGGATCTTTTCTGCTGTAGAACAACATGGGAGGTTTTTTTTTTTTTTTTTTTTTTTTTTTTTAAAGAGGAAAACTATGTTAAGGGACGGTGTTTGTGACATTTGTAGGCGGTGCTTTGAGTTACCTTTAAATTCTGTTAGCAAATGAAAGAGCTGCAGTGTTGTCTAAGAACGAGGGTCCCTGCCACCCGCTCGCGTTATAGTGCGTCTGCCTAGCCATACCCCAGATGCCATTGATTGTAATTCAGTCTTTAGATGATGTTGGATTGAAAATAACCAATGGTACATGTTACACCCGTCTAAAGTAGATGATTTAGTCATCTTAAGAGGTTTCATCACAGCGAAATTAAAACACCGCTTATTTTACAGTAACTATGTGATAGCTTCAAATACATAAAAGATAATCGAAATGTGGAACAAGAGCTCGCTAAACAATAGTTTATTTTACATGAGATACCGTGATCACGACTCACTTATCTGCTTTCGATTTCCAACCATTTAGAAAATCGGCATTTATTTTCGCGTTTCTAAATGGCTGCAAACGGAAAGCTACTAGGTGACTCCTGATAACGGTACTTTATGCAAAATAATATTGTCTAGGGCGCTCTTGTTCCACATTTCGATTATCTTTGATCTATTTGAAGATATCATTTAATTACTGTAAAATTAGCAGTATTTTAATTTCGCAGTGATTAGATCTCTTAAAGAAAGAAAAAAGAAATCTTTATTCTTTAATAAACACTCTGTGTATTTTAGATCGTCCATTTTGAATCCCTTAATTGCAAAAATATGTTTAAAAATAACTTGTTTCTTCGTGCTAAAAATGTCGTTCGGGGGAAATTCTCGTTGTAAACTGTGAGAGGAAGGCGGGGAAATATCGAAAAAGAGGAAGAAAAAGAAGGAACTCGATTTCTTGTGCTTCCGTGAGGTGAAGCTAAAAAAGTATGTCCAGCGCTCTTCATTTTTGCGCTCCTTCAGGCAATCCCGAATAATAATAGCATCGGGAGGATGCATATCCAGCAGAAATTAGTAACAATAATAGTACTTTGTTTTTTTCTTTGGGATCCCGTCAATTGTTTACGCGTGATTTCCTTCGACAGCTATCTTCGTACACAATCTGCTCGATGATACATTCCTTATATAAATGAAAGCCACAAGACAAAATGGTTTTACACATACACACAAATGAAACTTATGTTTACAAGGACAAATGGCATTCCATACTTTAAATATTTTAGAGAAAAAAAATGTTTTCGTGACGATTTATTGTTCGTTTCCGCTTTTCCAATCGATTGTGTAACTTCATCCAAATAAAAAGGAGGAAAGACAAGTAATGCAGGATTGGAAAATTTTTCATAATAAATTATCAAAAGTTATTTTTTTAAAAAAAATCATGGAAGATATTGGTCAAAAAAGAAACTAAATTTAGTATCAGCGGGAAAGAAGGGTCTCGAACGGGGAACATCTGTATAATTTTTCTCAATGAGTGGGGATGGGGGGACAAGCGAAGTCGCGAATACACATCTATCTTGATGCCTGGGGCACGGCGAATACACATCTATTACCTCTCCTGCTCAATGTGGAATCCCAGTGTTCTTGCAGTACTACTTTTTATGTTCACTGTATTTAAATGTTTCCTCCACTGCACTAACACGATTTTAATACTCAAATATCTACAATCAAACAGGCGCGCACCCAGAAATTTTTGTTAAGGGGTTGTCCAATAGTACAAACCATTACGTCTATCCAGCGTTGAATAGGTGTTATTCTGTACCTGATAAGTCATACCTATATTCTGAGGGGAAAATGATATAATTATATAAATATATATATATATATATATATATATATATATATATATATATATATATATATATATATATATATATATATATATATATATATATATATATGATGAAGTGTAAAATTAAATGTTGATGCTACATCAATTACACTTCCCCAAAAGAAGTAAAAGTTTTAGTAAGAAAGTGTACAAATGCATGCTGAGTTAAGTTTTTCTTGTTTTTGGGGGGGGGGGAGAAGTCCGGACCCGGCCTTTCCATATATGAATCTTAATTTATTTCTATACGTGTGAAAATATAACCATTAACATTACGTAAGTTGACCATGTTCTCCAGTGAAGTCTGACACATTTTGGCCTACTTAGATTTTGAATGTTTTAAGGCTGCCTCCTAATTGCTTTGGGTATTCTACAAATTAAAAATAACATTTTGTTTCTTATCTTTCAGATCCTCCAGATTTAGTTGGTGATGTAGCCCCTACAATGTCATATGAAGAAGAAGAGAGGAATTCTAAAGGTAAGAGATTAAATATATTACTCTATGAGTCTCTATGAGTGACTTAGTATTTTAGAAGAAACAAAATTGCGTCGTCGAATTTTGAAAACAAAAACTAAAATTCAATTTCAAGAATATAGAGTACAGTGAAACCTCTCTAAAGCGGACAGTCGTGGGGAATCAATAATTGTCCGCTATAGAGAGGTGTCCGCCTTAGAGAGGTCTTGATATTTTCTTGCGAAAATTAGTAAAGAAGGTAATTGCAATTAGTAACAGTATTTTTAGATGAATCATGTATTCACGAATATTACCAAAATGTTACTGTACCTGTGTTGTCCTTTGCTGTCCAATACTCTATGTTCAAGGCACTGATGGAAATAAGATGTTATAGTTCTCTGCACTTTACACTTACGTTTTCGGTATGTCGCTTTAATTTGTGGGTTAATTGCAGTCCAGTAGTTTCTTTTTTGTGAGAATATGCGTACCCGCGGCAAAACTATCGAATTTGTCTTCTACTTGGTTAGAGATTTCAACAGGAGAGTAGAATAACGTGTTATTCCAAACGGCGGGCAAATGTCAATCACTTTTGTGACTAAAACAGCTTGGGTGGGAGTGGAATGGAAGAAAAGGACATGAGAGTGTTGTTAAACAGACTCTTCGTCTGGATTGCTGAGTAGACAGTTGAGGAGACAAAATGTCACAATGCTTTCTTGGTGACACATGTATGAATTACAAAAATGTATTTTTACAATACTTTTCAACTTATTTATAGAGAAAGTGTCCGTAATACGGAGGTAAGTAATACGTATAAAAGACAGAAAAGACTGTCCGTGTCCGTACTAGAGAGTGTCCGCTTTAGAGAGGGTTGCCAATATGTTTTTTCCTATTACAACGTTTGGGGATTACAAAATATGTCCGTTACGGGAGGTGTCCGCTTTATAGAGGTGTCCGTTAGTAGAGGTTTCACTGTATATGTAATTTGGGTACACATCGAATATTGGAAATGTTTGGTCTATTTGAGAAGTGATATACCATCTGAAAGATAGTATATCTATTCTAATTGAAATTGTTACGAAGTTAAATGTCTTTCTTTCTTTCTTGACAGTGTTCAAATGTACTGAACATTTCTTAGCTATGAAGTTATCGTATGAACACAGTAATTACCATGCAGTTTCCAACCCTGCTTATAACAGGTTCTCAAAATCTTCCGATTTGTCTAAAAATTTTAATTGTCATTACCTGACAGAAATGTTCGCAGTGTTTCTTTCAGAAAAATGTTCCGTGGGATACCCTTTGGAGGAGCAAATATTATTTTCACACAGTACTATTCTATTTATCATTATACTAACTGAACCTGTGCTTTCTACACAGCGCATCATTCATTTATGAGCATGAATCTCCTTGTCATTCCTCACAACATCTGTACATGTCCCTTTACAGACACAAGAGAAGGATGCCTTCATAAAAATCGGCAAAGAGTACCGTAAAGGGTAGATTTTTTTCAATATCTCGCACCGTTCGCAAGATTTGAGCCTACTTCTGAACCGATTCATGTATGATTAATGTTTTCTTTCTTCTTGCATGCAGTATGTAATAAGCAAATACATTACACACACAATTAATTACAATGTCAGTGTTATATATGGTGTTCATTGGGCAAAACACTTCAAACGATAAAGATTCATCTTAGACTGGAGAAATGGTTATCCTTCGTTTTTCATTATCAATTAGCCATAAAACAAACACTAGAGAGGTATACTAACGCCGTATACAAACGTGTGGTGTTGAAATGTCTAACTCGTAGGATATGATGCTTTAGTTTTTAAAAATTTCAACACTTCCAGTGTACCCCTAAGAATGTAAAAATGAAAACGGTCATTTTAAAAAATATTCAATTAGAACTTTTGCAGTCGATCAGTGGAAACGGCATCTTTCTAGAGCCTATAGTACCCGAGGATTGACCACACTATCGAAAGGATTGGCCAAAACATATAAACTTTTCTTGATCACAAACATATAAATCTAGCATTTTAATATATAGATTGTACACGTATTATTTTGGTCTCCTCCGGGGGGGGGGGAATTTTCAGAGCTCCGGGGAGGGGGGCAGTGTTTCTTCAAAAACACATCCGGAAGAAACACTGAATGTTCGGTGTGTATGTCTCTTAACATCTTGTAAATCCCCGCCAAGTGAACTTTGTGGTGGACAAACATCGTGTGCGTGGATTTCCTCGGGGTTCTTCCGTTTCCTCTCACTTTCTTCATTCCACCATTTCATTCATTACTCATCATCACCGTCTCTTTTAGCCTGACCGACATAAACGTGGGACGTAAAACTCAAAGATTTCATTTCATCTTGTAAATCATTTGTTTCAGTTATCTTATTCTATATTATTGTATATTATAAAATACAAGTGTCTATATTTCTGACTTAATGCCTCTTGAACCACCTGACCGATCTCATTTAAATTTTCCAACATAGATCAATTTTATCTATGGGATGGGTTTTTATCATTTCACTTTGAAGGTGTAACTTAGGAGAAACGGACAGGGAGATATTTAAAAGTGATCGATAGTGATCGATATTTGTGTTGAATCCTTCGTGATCGCTGAGACGAACAATGACACGCGTTTAAATCCAAATTCAGCCCCGCAGCTTGGGAAAGGGGAAGATATGATTGAAAATGACCGATATCAGAGAGCGCTTCAATAGTACTGAAAACTGGCTGACTAACGGAGCATATTTTAATCGAGCGAAATGGATAACTCACGCTAGTATTGTCTAAAAGCTTCATAAACTCCATCCATCCATCCGTGTGTGTGTGTGTGTGTGTGTGTGTGTGTGTGTGTGTGTGTGTGTGTGTGTGTGTGTGTGTGTGTGTGTGTGTGTGTGTGTGTGTGTTTGTTTTAAGAAAAAAGCTCTTTATTGTACACTTCTGTTCCTTGCAAAATAAGCTTACACAAATAGATATGTAAACAGAAACACAAAACATTAGCAGTACAGAATCCTTGGTACAGACAGTGTGCTCAAATGTATAAAACAGCAGACTGGTAACTGCAAATGTTGATCCTACGTTGAAAAATCATCGCTTTGCCGAGGACTTGCCAACGTATTAGTTACTGGTACGAAATAAGATTTGGTGACTACAAGGCTCGAAACTGTTGCATACATGACCTTGGTTGATAACCAACGTAGACGACGTTGGCATACATTGGGCCAACGAATAAATATTTTAGCTATATTTTGCAATCCTGCCAACTATTAGCCTACGTAGGGTCCAGTGGTGCCGACACTTTTGGGATGGTCCGTTCAGGGGCAGATCTCGAATCAAAGATCCAAGTAAAATATCCATATCCTGGCGGCAAGCAAACTTAAGGGGGGGGAAAGGTTCTTCCCAGGATCGACGTCCATGTTAAGGTCTTCCAAGTGTGATGCTAGAGTATGCAACGAATTATATATACACCCTAGCATACCCTAGCATTACACTTGGTATATATGGAGTAATTTCCAAAGGTAGAAACCGAATTTATATTTGGAAATTGCAAATTGTCATTTTTTGCAAAAGAATAAGAGCAAAATACGATTCAACATAAAGTCTTCCAGCAATTAACAACTTAAATTCTTCCTTCTGCAACAATCATCAGGAATTTGCATGACTGCATTCTTGTAATCTTTTATTTTTCATCCATACTTCTCCATTTTTTACGTTTTGTTTTTAAAACTATAAAAGAAGATTGCACCTTTTAGTTTGTCTGGAAGAGAAATAAACCAGCGCTGAGTCATACGCTTCTGTTGTCGTTGTAACAATTTTTCTTCGCTTCCAGCGCTCCTTATTCGACACCAGAAGAGGGTAATCATATCAATGAATTGATTACGTCACGCCTTATGGACAAGGAATTTGATAGAAGAGGTTAATTCTTAATGGACAATGTTAAAAGATAAGTGTTAACTGGTGTTCAAGTATCCAGACAACTCATACATGGAAATTCCTTCCAGCTGTTTCTCTCCTTAGAGGAATGTTGTTCAGTCTCAATTGAAGCTCAAGGGAAGACATCTCCCCCTCCTTCCCTTCTCCTATTATATCAAAAGATCCTCTCTCTCTCTCTCTTGGCTGTATCTCTGTCTTGAGGTGCGAGGGTGGACAGCTGGAGTCGTGTGCAGGCGACAGCAACTATAAGTTAGAATCCGCAGGCCTCACGCTGCGGCCGGCGTCTGTATGGCGCACCGCTCCCATATGTGGTACATCGACCTCTCATCACAGTCACCTACCTTCGCCGCAACATATTTGCCACGCATCTCATGTGCAAATTGCTTGGCGATGAGTGCTCGCCATTATGGGGTCATTAATAATTTCTCTACAATCAACATATTCGTCAGACCAAATGGATTGCTTATAAGTTTGTTTTTTGCAAACGTGGACAGTGCCTGACATTTACCAAAGATTTTTTACTTTATATTCGTAGATATGGCATTACTATAGTAGATTGTATTTCCTAATTTGGTTGCCTGTTTAATTTGATCGTCGGTAAATCTGGGTATGTTGACCATGTCGATTTTTTCTTTTCTTTGTGATAGGAGCAAGGGTGATAAGTTAGACTGTTTTACTGTATTTTAATTTCACATGTGAACATATGTACATACTTGATATGTGAACATTTGAAGTGATTAAGTACACATTTTTATGTATAAAATTTTAGGAGACTTAAAATGAGATTAGAAACATAATCGATATCGAAATTATTCAAAAGTTTCATTCAGTGTTACGTTACTTTGTACTTCATTCATTATTTACTTTGGTTTATCAAAATTCCTTTATATAAAGCATGTATTCTGTGTGTCCGGCCGGGAAGAAACTACTGTACATAAAGCTTTCAATGAAATAGCCATTATCAGACTATGTAATAACATATTCAATCACAATTAACTTTTCTATTACATGGAGTAGTAATTTGTCTACGATCTCCCTCGTGGCTCAGCGGTTAACATATGCGCCTTTGGCATGGAAGACACGGTGTTCGATTCCCGGCAGGAGCTTATGTGGTTTGGATCCTATTAAGCTGTAGGTCCAAGTCTCATGTAGCCTCGCTGCTGAAAGGGACGTTACTCTAAAAATTAAATCAAATCAAATTCGTCTATTTGCTTTTGACGGTCTTGCTTACAAGTGTAAAGAAGAAAAATAATAAATTGAACACTTTTCGTATCTCTTACTATTTCACTTGATAAATACTCACTAGGATATAATATATTATAATTCGTAATAATCTTCCTAGAGAATTTATTATCCATGTTTAATTCACATCTGCTCTTCATATCGGTCTCTACCTGCAAATTACATATGAATATAATCCATATTTGAGTCAATTTTTGTAGACATTCCTCTCGGTATTCTACGGTGCTTGGATTCGAAGATTTTTCGCCGTGACCGTTCTTTACACATTGAGAATAGATCTATAGAAAGTATTTGATCCCCTCATGATACACATTTCAAGGAAAGCGTTACCCCTGTTGTATAGGCAACCAACATCGTTTTAAGTTAAGAAGTGTTGCATAATCTGTTAGGGACGATTGTTAAACTTATTCCCCGTCCCAAATCCCAGCAGTTTTTTCTACATTGTAGGTAGGTTGTGTACCAAGTTTGGTTGAAATTGTTCCAGGTGTTCCCAGAGTTATGCTGAAACATTTGGAATTTCTCAGAGAAATATGTATAACAATTAAGAATTTCTTGTCCAGTCTTTCTACTGATTAGAAGTTTGTTAGAAATGTGTATAACTACTAGAAATATCCCTTAGAAATATCTATAACTATTAGATAACTGTTAGAAATTTATTTTAGGAATATTTTCAACTATTAAAATAAATACACCATTTTACGAACACTTGTATACAGGAATTCTACTGCTTATTTGTGCTCACGTAGGGAGCTCTCGATTTGGGCGAAGATTAGAGAAAGGCGAAACAAGGGATAAAGTGACACGGCTAGTTTTTTGTCTTACCAATGAAGGTAAACTTTAGTTCAGAATGGCTTTTGGTTGGGTAATATTTGGTCAGCTCATTGATTCCCATTGGCTTAGACAGTGGTGCCCACCCCCCACCCCCCTCATCACCATGACGCACCCCCCTCAATTGCCTATCCGTAGGTGTTCTTCAATGAAAAAATATCTTTTCGATTAATTTTTACACTCTCTCAAACATATTTATATAGATTTTTAACCCCCTCCCAAATATTGCAATGACGCAGTTTGCGTCATAGCCCCCCTTGTGGGCACCCCTGGCTTAGACCAGACTTTTTGTTATTTTTTAAATAGTGCTCCCCAGTTCGTTCACGATATTGGAAGAAACTACGTCAACATTGGCAATGAACCCTATCTTTTTGTAATATTAAAGAGAACGTATTTGAAAATTAGGACGATGACCAGAATTCAATAAACAAAGTTACTGTTATGGAGAAGGTAATTATTGTTGCAGTCGTACAGGTGTGCGGGAGGGGACTACCCCAAAGCACACCTAAGGTACTTAGGCACCAGCAGAGACAAAGCCAAAAGGCAGCATCGTTAACGAGCTGTAGTGGATAATTTTTGCTGCATAGCTAATTATTTGCTGGAAAACTCGTTTAGCACGGCAATGATCAAACAACCTGGAGAGCTCTGGTGTTGATTTTGGTGTGTCAATTGTTGCAGAACGTGATTAGCTGCATAACGGTGTCAGTTCGGCTCCTTTGCCCCACCACCTTCTTTTTTTTTGGAGGGGGGAAGTAAGTGTTGCCAGCTGGATAAGTTCCAAGTCACCAATTGTCTACAACGCGGGAAAAATGGGTGATATCTTGTTTTTCTGGCAGAAAACTTTGTGTGTAGATCTGTGATGAGCTTCGTCAACAAGGTTATGAGCGGAGTTAAATGATGCGACTTCTTCAGTAAGGCTTTGTATGACATTACTAACGGGAACCAGTGCTTGGCAGTGTTCCTGCTTATTAAATAAATAAATAATAATTCTTAAAAAAAAAGCGAGACATGTTCACGGACATCAATTCCGTGAGGTGAAGAAATCCTAAAATATATTAGAGTATGTATTGCTTAACTTAATAGGACACCAGAAGTTCTGAACAAAACAACTTTTTAACCGACTTTTAAAAAAGGAGGTTTTCAGTATGGGCTCTATGTATATATGTAATACGTTATTCCCAAGGAAGATTTTACGTATAATACATATCTTAGTAATAAATCAACAGTAATAAATCAACAGTAATAAATCAATTATTTAAAAGAAATAAAGTAACTCCTTCGTCTGAAGAAAAATTAATTCTAAACTATGCTGCAACCAGAAATGCAGCAAAGAAGTGCGGGTTGCATAAGACAAGGGGTTAAAAACATTAATCAATGTCAATTCCTTCAACGTGTTTAAGAAAAAAACTTACCCTAAACTACGCTGCAACCAGAAATGCACCAAAGTAATGTGGGTTGCTTATGACAAGGGGTAAGAACCCTTTTCAGCCAGGTTTCTTATAATGACATGCCGGTCTTTCTCAACTTTTTTTTGACAAAATATAATCCATTTTTTCTATAATTGGTCGCCCATTGCGAGGAACATCTTGGACAGCGAAAATTCCAGAACGAATGCGAATGAGCCGTCTTTTGATTGGAGCTTTTGATAATATATCTTGCCCGTAAACAGTATAAATTTCTTCACGAGTTTGCGTAAGATTCGCATCTTTATCGAAATAAAATTGTAAAATGTAGCGATGTTTTGTGGGAAGTTCATTCACCTTCATGGTGCAATACTTTTCGCCTGATTGTAAGAATTCCGACATTTTTTTTTTGTATATCTACTAGCCTTATCTGCCAACTGTCAAATGACGTTATACTTGACCCACTGCGATCAATATAACCTGTGATTTGGAATACTAACGCTATCTCGTCACGCAAAAGACTAGTTTTTACACACTATGTAATATTTCGATGTGGTTTTCATTAAGGTAATGAGCTATTCTCAAGGAATAATAATAATAATAATAATAATAATAATAATAATAATAATAATAATAATAATAATAATAAAGCAGAAAATAATTTATTACTATATATATTGAAGTTGTGCCAAGTCACACATATTAATGCCTCATAAAATTATCATCGAAATACTGTTATATTTACCTTTCCTTGATCTATTGAATTAGTGGCCTCGTTGGGGACAGAACAGCCGGACAAATTAATAAATATGGTAAAAGTAAAGCAGTGGCGCTCTAGCCCGGGGTCGGGGGGCCTAGGCCCCCAGTTTTTCAATGATAAAAGTAATTGAAACTTATTTATATATTTTTTTTGAAAGTTTATAGTTAACTTATGATATACCTATCATAATCTGGCTTCTGGCTGCCCCCACCCAGTTTTTACTTTCTAGATCCGCCACTGAAGTAAAGAATTAGGCGATAGTAATTCCCTATAGAGAAGCCTAAATCCTACAGTTCACTCCTTATACAAGTAATGGATTATTATTATTATTATTATTATTATTATTATTATTATTATTATTATTATTATTATTATTATTATTATTATTATTATTATTATTATATCATTAAGTTAGACATTGTCAATTGAACCAACAATAGTCAAATTAGCAACTTTTTTTTTTTTTTTTACTAAACTAGTACCTAAATCAACAAAGTTAGCAATCCTGCCTTCTTAACTATTTTCTTTTTTCAAAATTAATAAAAAAAAAGTAAGAAAGAAACAAAACAAAACGCTTCATCTTCTGTGAGTACGAATTGTGTATTTACATGATGGGTAAAGTTGGCAGGATTAAAAACCGGTTTGGCCACCCAGAAGCTTCCACACGGCGGGCACACGCTCCGAAAGGTGAAAGAGAGAAGATCGGAAAATTAAAAGACGCAAAATAGGATACAGCAGCAGAAGTAGAGAGAAAACTACTCCCCCAAAAAAAGAAACAGAAAAAAAAATACAAACGGTAGTTGTTTCTCTGAAACGTCCAGCAGCAGCCTTCAACACATCAATTTCTCTTTATTGAGTTCTTGTCCTTTTACTTTTATTGTTGGTTAACTTCATTCTACCCCTCCCCTCCCCCCTCAACTGCTTATTTTGCTGTTGTGCTGATTCCAGCCATTGCATCTCTTCCTCATTTCCTGTATTGTTGTCTTAATTGTCTGGTTGGTAGAATTTTCCGAAAGATA
This sequence comes from Thermobia domestica, assembly GCF_964235325.1. Classification (NCBI taxonomy): domain Eukaryota; kingdom Metazoa; phylum Arthropoda; class Insecta; order Zygentoma; family Lepismatidae; genus Thermobia; species Thermobia domestica. The sequence goes on from NC_137468.1 coordinate 5,731,070, forward strand.
GATAAACCCACATAATTAAAAAAAAAAAAAGAAAAATTCTTAAGTTTTATAGACCCCACGGACACCAGTGGCGGATCTGGCCCGGGGCCGCGGATGCATAGCCCCCTATTTTTTGAAACTATTATTTATATACTTTTGTAAGTTTATAGAAGTTTAATGTAAAATTTTTGAAACATTAAATATAGTTACAGTTGCACTTTTTCTGTCATGCAATGTGTAAAATAATACTTGTGGTCCACAATGTCAATATTCAATCTAAGCATAATATCCCTCGGGAAAGGGTTAAGTTGGAAACTCCTATAGGACCCATGGGAAATTGTGAACTCATTATATACCTATCATGGTCTGAGTTATGGCTGCCCCCCTCCCAGATTTTATCCTCTAGATTCACCACTAACGCAGACCTGCCCCCATTAGTGTTGTCAACGACTCGAGTGGCTGGCTCACGGCTCAGTCACCGCCGAACCGATGGCTCACCCCAACCGAGCCGAACCAAACCAGAGCTCGAGCTGAACCGGTGGCTCGTGGCTCACTAGTCCCCATGGATTTTGATTAGGTGATGCGGGGTTATTTTTGGCGTAGTTGCTCAGCCTTCGCTACGCCGAACAATTTGAGTATCCATCATGATCTGAAATATCACGGAAAATATGTAACGAGAAAAAATTAGGATGGTGCCTCTACAAAATTACTTGAAACTCATTCGTGGAAGTATGGTTTACGTGTACATCTTCGGCGTGGGAGACGTGGATCCGATTTCCGGCGGGAGGTCCTATGGTTTCGGTCCCATAAATGTCTCGGCAAAACACTTTTTCTTATTAAAAAAGCCGTTTTTATCTGTATAAACTTTCTTTAGATAAAGAAGACCGTCCCTTAGTACTTGATTCGTCGCAATGACGAAAATTATGGACTGTTGAACTCTTTCTTCCTGAAAGTTTAGATAGAGGGGTCCTCAAATTCAAACGGAAGCTCATAATCTACATACGAATACATGGATTCTTGTTTACGTGGGTATTTACAAATGTAAAAATTTCGTGTCATATTTATATGTGGGTGCATAAATTAAGAGCCTGACATACTAAAAGTAGTACAAAATTTACTATTTTTCTTTTGCATGTTTATAATGTTATTCTACAACAGAAAATATAAACCTGAAGAATTTTCAGTTTTGCCTTCCATAGAAGTTACAGTGTTGCCAGAATCACATTTTCCCGAAAATCTAAAATAAGGCAGACATTAGAGGAACGAACTCAACTGCATTTGATTACGTATCATATTGTTATGGTATCTTGTGAACTACTTTTTAAATAACATTGTTATTTTATTTTAATAACTGTTAAAAGCATTTTGTTTATTACAAACTAAATACAACTCTTATTTAAAACGTTATTCACAGGATTCCAAGATAACATGATACGTAATCAAATGCAGTTGAGTTCGTTCCTCTAGTCGCTGCCTTAACTTAGATTTTGGAAGAATTGTTATTCTGGTAACACTGAAAATTAAATTCTTCAGGTTCATATTTTCTGTTGTAGAATAACATTATCTATGATTGTGGTAAGTTGCATTTCATTACCTCCCTTCACTTATGAAAACAAGCAAAAGAAAAATGGTAAATTTTGTATTATTTTTTTTAGTAAGGCAGGCGCTTATTTCTGAAATTTCCAGAAATGGAGCATGAGAAAAGCTGGTCTGAGAAACCTTGCTGGCCACGATCATGGGCCATATTGACTTGTGTGGAAATATGTCACTGGCTATAATTTCTTTCATTGTAAGTATACAGCCCTACAGTGGCGTATTTAGGGGGGGGGCTTCCGGGCTTAAGCCTCCCCCCCCCCCGAAATCTTACTTACTATAGTAAAGTATATGAAATATCTTGCAGAATTTTCACATTTTCAGGCAAAGCCCCCCCCCCCCGAAACAAAATCGTAAATACGCCACTGGCCCTACATGTATAAACAATTTTTGAAGTAGGAGATCCAAGCGAACTGGAAAGAAGGCGTTCTCACAGCTCTTCTGGTCCACTGTCCGAGTCACTTCATAAACATTGCCACAAAACTAACTGCTGATTATATCCTACGACGACGACGACGACGACGACGACGACGACGAAGAAGAAGAAGAAGAAGAAGAAGAAAAATTCAAATAATAATCATAATAAAAAAACACACAAACACGAATGGTTGGTTGTCACTCGAAACGAAAGCACTCTGAAATGATCATAAGGAGAATCATTCATTGAGAAAAGTGTGTAGTTCAGTTAGCGGCCGTGTGGCGCCATTGTGGACTGGACTTTCTATCCTAGGAAAAGAAATCCTTTGCATCTTGCTTTCAACTGGTGTTCTCATCTTGGTTATCCCTTTTTTTACCAGCAACAGTCTGGACCAATATGTTTGGCGCCAAAGTGAACGTAAAATCAGTCATTTTTAGATGTAGCATAATGTAGTGTTCGTGTAAAAGCAAAGAAAAAGTTTTTTTTTTTCAAAAAAAAAAAAAAGATAAAAAAGTAGAAAGCGTGTAATGATGCCTGCTTGGTTGACCAATGAAGGTCTATTCTTTATAAAGTACAACTACAACAGTAGCCATCGAGGTCTCTTCAGTTTCATCACCCACAGCGATGCGTTTTACGCTGTGCTACTTCCAGCATAACACGTTGTTTGTTTACACTGAGTAACACGAAACTACAGTACAAGTACAAGAAGCGTTATGTACAGTCGTGAACAAAAATATATACCTATCTATTATATATGTACATATTCTTTTGACAGTAACAATAAATAAAATAGAACGATATCAGTGGCGGAACTAGAAGGTAAAAACCGGGGGGGGGGGGGGCAGACAGAACCCAGATTACGATAGGTATATCATGAGATTACTATAAACTTCAAAAAAATATACAAAAATTACCTCAAATTATTTTTGCCACCTCAAAAACTGGGGGCCTAGGCCCCCGGCCCCGTACTAGATTTACTATTGAGTTTAGTTCCAAGTGAAGTGAAAGCCAAAGTAGAGCACTAGGACGTAATATATCACACCAAAAGTCAGTAATATTTCAGAAATTCTTCTGGCAGTGTTTCAGCTGATATTTCACTTCCAGTAACGAGAAAAAAAGAAGAAGAAATCTTCGAAAAAAAAAAGCTGTAGCTTGTAAGATAATGAGAAAAAGTAAACAAATAAGCTGTAACTCTTTGCTGGCGAAGTATATTCTGGACGACGAAACTCACAGAAAGACGTAAACAAAATATCAAATTCACAATTTTTGACAGGCGTGGTGTGGCTTGGTACGATTATTAGTGTATACTTATACAGTACATATACCAGATGAGCTGATTAAGCACAACATATATTCTTTGTACGTCGTCATAATTATTATTATTATTTTTCAAGAAACCAAAAGTTTCGCAAACACATGGGTAATTTTTCAATCTTTGTGGAGCGACAAATTCGATGGTTTGTCCCATATGGACATGTGCCATCAGGAAGACGGCGCAAAGCAGACTAAACAGAAAATTTCGCAGAAAAAGAAGCAGGTTTGAAGGCAGCAAAGAAGAAATGATCCAAAAAGCTTGAGTCACCAGACGCAGCGTGAGGAGGTTTTTGTATCTGGGTGTAAACATGTGATATTAATTGCAGTGCGTTACTTAATTCGCCGTGGACTGACACTTCAAAGAACCGTGATTGCGCTGACGACAATTTGTCCTCTTCAACCGTTCAAAGCATATCAGCTACGCTGTTTAACCCTCCCCCTTCATTCTTCGTGTTCCGCTTCATTTGACTATTTCACACCTCTCAGTTTCGGTAATAATGTAGCGTGGTCTTAGAGGAACAAACGATGACTTGACGGTCACCTCTGCACGAATCCAAAAGCCTCGGTTCTATTCTTAGGGGGTTCTTTCTCTCTTTCTCGAGGTGCCTTCAGGTATAATTAAAACTAAAGAAAGTTTGTCATGCAACAGATATTCCCTGTTTCCTGTTGCTATCTCTTGATGGAAACTTGGAAGAAAAGATGTGTCTGGTTTTAGAAGCATTGTATAATTACTAGGGGCGTCATTTCAGACTTCGCTTGAGGGGGGGGGGGGGCAAGAGCACCACCAACGTAAGACTCATGTTTTGTACTAGTATATTAGTAAACAATCAATTATTCCTCAAACTCTTAGAGGGGCAATTGTCCCCTCCTGCCCTCCTAAATGACGCCTCTGCATTATACGGATATAAATATTCAAGTTTATTTGGCACCTATAGTTTTTTCTAATATCTGCAGGCGTAAACTAATGTTTAGTGTTTTGCTTTGGAATCGAATACTTAAGGGTTCCAACTCTAATGGGCATTTTGATTACATTTTTTCTGGGTTTTCCGTCCGTTCCACTAAGCGAATGTAGAGATTGTATATTTAAATTTAAACTTATTATTATTATTATTATTATTATTATTATTATTATTATTATTATTATTATTATTATTATTGAGTTACATTAAGGTGGCCCACTGGTGCAGCCCTCACGTCTTGTGCTTACGGATCCCTGGTTCGGTACCAGCTCGTGTCAAGGCCTTTGTTGCGGACAAACGCCATGTTCGTGGATTTTCACGGAGCTCTCAGTTTCATCATTTCGTTTATTACCATTAGAGCTAGAAATTTTAATGCTATTCAAATGCCCAAATTAGGTTGTCTTGCACAGAAAATATTGTTTTGTTTTGGTTGCACCTTTTCTCAATGTCATCATGTTTATGTGCTTTTTAAAACTTTTTTATTTGTTTTACTCCTTTGTCGCATTTTGTTTTTATAATAATTAAAAAAGGAAACACCAAACGCGTGCGACATCTAATTACTTTCGTTTCAACATAGTCTCATTGAAAAGAAGAATCTTAATGTATGTTTTAACAATTTTCTAGGCTTAGTGACTTTACAGGGTTCCTACTGATCAGGGAAAACTCAGGGAAAATGGTGCAAGTCAGGGAAACTCAGGGAAAAAGACTGGAAATCACGGAAAGTCAGGGAAATTTTTAATAAAATCTATTTTTTCTAACATTAATTGTACACCAATTTCAGTTTAGCCAACTATTATTATAATACCTATTTGATATTTTATTGCTGTTTACATGTCAGCGTCATCCGGCAACTGTCATAAAAGTCAGGGAAATTCCTGCCAAAGATTAGGGAAAGTCAGGGAGAAGTCAGGGAAATAGATTTCTCCAGACCCTGCTTTAACAACCTTGTGTTTTGGGACTTGTTTAAGCAAATTGCTTAATACATGAATGAATTTTGATTTCTTATACATGATGTAAGTTTCAAAGCTGCTTGTATTAATTTAAAATTTGTACCTTCTTTCCCCCCAAAACGGACTTTTTAAAACCAAAAATGTTCACTTTTTCTTGCACTTTTAAAATCAGAATCTTACACCTAAAATTCGTCGCTCTAACTATCATAATCAAATTCTTTCTCAGCTCGTGAGCATAATCATAAGACGTTGAACTCATAAAAGGCCCCGCCATGACATGAACTTCCAGATATGGTAGTCATGTTACTGACCATAGCACTGAGAGAGAATTTCTATATTTTCAGCCACTGGTCCGCAAGATTATTTTAGCGATATCGTGATTTTATGATCAAACTGCAAACAATACGTTCTTCCAATATGTGCAAGTCGATGTTCGAGATAATTGAATTATTATCTTGTTCTGTTTTCCCCCACATAAAATTTCCCCTCCTATTAAGTATCAAAATATTGAAAGCCGCTGCAATATTCTTCAAATGACCTGTGATTCTGGAATGAGAGACACATAAAACCTTAAAGACAATCCATTTTACGTAAATTGTGGAGTTCGTAGAGATATGGGACTGCTATTATTATTATTATTATTATTATTATTATTATTATTATTATTATTATTATTATTATTATTATTATTATTATTATTATTATTATTATTATTATTATTGAATCTCTGAACATTGTTGTATGCTTCATCTTGTTGATTCAAATACTTACTCCGGCGGCCACCAGATGGCAGTAACATGTGGTGTCAACATCACGACAACGTGCTGCCATCTTACAACAAATTTATAAACTCTTGCCTAACATTGGTTTTTCTTCTAGATAGATCACACGTAGGGTGGCTTTTATTTGAATTTGAGTAAAAAATATTTAAGGGTACAATTTTTAAATTTTATTTGAATTTGAGTAATAAATATATTTATTTATTTTTATTAAAATATAAAGTTTTAATTATTAAAATCGGAGCAGTTTTGAACAAACTATTTTTATTAGTAGTTTTCACATGCTTTTCGCTATCTGTTTTTTTTTTTTTTTTTTCCAAGAAATTTATCTTAATACAATATTGTAAAATTTCATAGTAATGTTTAAAGTGACAAATCTTTTGCTGTCAATTTTACAGTATTAATATTCAAGCAGCATATTTAGTTGCTACAAGCGTACTATAGAACTGAAGAAATGACTGTTTAGAGTACTTGTACGAAACACGCAAAGAGTGTAATAATTACCTGTTTTTTTTTCTGTTTTTGTTTCTTGGTTCTTTATTGTCACTTTCAGATTTTTTCCTCTCATTTCAAAGCAACCATTTTATTGGTCTAACTGTTAACGTATTAATACATTTTATTTTTCAGATTATGCCGCTCTGCTAACGAGAAGGACGTCTTTGGAAGAATCCGAGTCTTCTGAGGATTCCGCTGTGGCAACAGGTCGCTTTACCTTCCACAAGAAAAACCTTTACTTCTCATTCTACTATTCGCTTTCGATGCCGCGACCGAAGAAAATACAGTTCACGGATGTAGATAAAAGCATTCTGTGGGAACAAAAAATATCAGAAAACAGGTACTTTTTTCTTTTCTTTTCTTTCTTTCTTTATATATAAAATCATGCTTTGTTACAATATTCAATACTTGTGGTAAGATTACTATACTTTAAAATCCCAAAATGCGCACACATTTCCATCTAGATAACTTGTTACATAAACATAAATTTTCGACACAAAAATTATGTTTTATCATGTACACTCATGTCCAAAATGATTGTCACATATCTATAACCGTCTTCGTGTAAGAATATAATTTGAAAATGATTTTTCAGGATACTTTTAATACTGATACTATGTGCATAATCGGGAAATGCATATTTGTGGTAACTTTCATAGGAAAAGAATTATAAATACGAAAATTAGAATGAGTACAACAAAATATTGCTAAATAGACAATAAAGTTTTGTTTTCGTTTTATTGTTCTTATTTACTGCTCTTTTGACATGAAATTTGCCACATCCATGTCTTTGCCGATTATACACATACTAACAATATAAGAAATACCGGACGAATTTGTTATCAAATTATATTCCTACAACAACATATTTATAGACATGCGACAATAATTTTGGACATGAGTGTACTTTAAAGTTTGATTTTAAAACATTATGGAAAATATATTCAAATCTTTGAAAAATATAATTAAACGAGAGCATGGGCGCCTGAATGGGGGCAGGGGGGGGGCTAGCTCACGAAACTCTATACGTAATTTAGCAAACCACGTATATTAAACATTAGAAATGCCAAACGTAATATAGCAACCATGGAGATGCCCCCCAGAAAAAATTCTCGGGCGCCCCTGAACGAGAATACTTAAACAGCATAATGTTGACTTTGTCTATTCATATTCTAAAGTACATGGTTTGTGACAATTCCTTCTTTCAACAAAAGTAGTCACACACGTATGACTTGCACCTAACATTGACTTGACAACACATTTGGATTTTACTCCCGTCTTAGATCTCAAAATCTCAAACACTGTTTTAGATATACATAATTCATAGTGTAAAAACTATAAATTGATAAACCGACTGTACAATCACAAATAAAAAAACGCATCTATAAACAATTAAAGATAAGTAAGTCATTACATAATATACTCTAATAATAATGGTTTAAATGTTGTTACATCACACCCTGTTTCGTGGACTTCTTGTATCGCGGAATGATTCTGATAACCTGTAGATGAAATTTAAAAAAAAGGACATAAATGTTTTTACTAGTGATGGACACAAAAAACGGTTTTTCACCGAAACGATTATCGATTTTCTCCAAAACCGGTTCGGTTTTTCACCTGATCCGGTTTCGTTTTTTTCAAAACAGGTTCCGTTTTTTCCCCAAAAATTTGTTTTATTTCTGACCATAATAGTGTTTCGTTGTTCTCCGGAAACCGATTCCGTTTCCACAGAAATAGTTTTGTGTGTTTTCCAAAAGTTTTAACCGAAACTAGTTTCGGTGAAAACCCGATCCGGTTTTTTGGAGAAAAACGAAACTGGTTTCGGTGAAAAATCGAACCGGGTTTGGAGAAAACCAAAATGTCGGTTTTTCGGATTTCAGTTCTGTTAGAAATCGGTTTTCGATTTTTATAAAAAAAACGGTTTTACCCATCCCTAGTTTTTACACATCTTGTTTATAAAGGGGAGTGAGTATAAACCTCGAAACATTCCTCCTTGCATTACTTCACTATCATAAAATATTCAGTTGAAAGTGAGTGTTCTGTATTTTCTATTGGTAGCAACATTATTATTATTATTATTATTATTATTATTATTATTATTATTATTATTATTATTATTATTATTATTATTATTATTATTATTATCGCTGGTATAATCGCATCGAAAAAAGCATTTCCTTTTCCATTGCATTTCCTTGTAAGCAAATTCATCTAATTCACAGAAAATTTTATGCCATGTGTACCGTGCTTTTGTAAATTAATAGAACAAGATCGTTTATCTGAAAGAATCCACTTTTGAAGGTCACTGTACAGAAAACAAAATAATTCAATGTCCCCATCATAATTACTGATTATTTATTTATTTATTTATTGAAAGGCATACCGAGTTTAAAATTTTAAGTTTTTGAATACTCTAAACATAGGGTGACAGTTAATACCATGATTATTTACTTTTCAGATACCAGAATAGTACTGGAAAGATTTGCGGCGTGTGGCCAAGAGTCCCTCGAGTGTACCGGAAACTTCTGAGGGAAGAACGGCTGTATGTATTTCTCTTGAGTGAAGATAAAGAAGAATCCAAATTGGGAGGTCAGGTTGCGAAGTACAAATCTTTGTCGTCGGAGAGGTTTAGCGCCCTGCTTGAAGCATCCCCGGAAAACACCCTCATGAGGGGAGTTGGAGGAACTGCAATATTATCGGTTTCTTTTACTGCTCCTAGTGTTCACATTACGCTTATTTACAACGGCGTCTTCTCACCAGAGGATCTGATAGATGTGCCATTGGTCGTGCGACTGCAGTCCAATACGAATTTGGTCTTTGAGGAAATTGTTAAAGTCTCAAAGCCAAGACATGTAAGTTAAACACTGGCATATCATACAATAGTTATTTTAAATTAAATTCGTTTCCAACATATTTTTAACTTCGACATTTCTTTTTTTTTAAATTTTAAAATGCTACGGAATGTCCGTAAAGTTACTGTGCACTATGAATGTATTTTTCTTTGGAAATATGATCTGTTAGCCAAATTGCACTAGGCTATAGTAAGGAAGATATGCGTTACACTAATGTGCAGAATGTATACAGACATATTAGTTTTTGCGAAGAGATTCCTTTTTAATATTTTGTATGCAAACCATTTCTCAATTGTGTTATTTTTTGTGCACAGAAATTTTCCAGGCACTCTGTATAGTAGATTGCTTTCTAGTAATTTTATGGGATGCCAATATATTTGAAACTACTTTACAATTTGCTGAGTCTGACATAAGAAATATTTATTTCATTTTTGTGTCTTGAACGGTACTCCGAGTAACACAATTTAGATTTTTTTTCTTGAGGTCCATTAGGGACAGATGAAGCAAAGTGGTGCCCATTCTACTTATCTTAGTTATCTAGGAAACATGCCATCCAACCAATGGCGTCTGAAAATAATATTGTCAATGGGTTATGAGTTCATATCCATTTCTGTAGATGCAGGTCGATATAATCCCAAAGGTTTCTATTTTTATTTATTTGTTTATTTTTGCTACCGAATGCCTGTAGAGGTAAAAAAAAAAAAAAAACTCTGTATATTATTCCTGTATACTTTATCTATATCAATTTTATTATTTTTCAGGAGATAAATGTAGTTGAGGTGCGATCAGCTGTAAATTTAGCTGACCTTCGACAGATGACACAAGGCCGTCTTCATTTGTCCATTTCGTCCAAAAATCATCCTGAATACCGACTAGAAGGACCCGTTCTCACGAGGGTAGCGTGTGAGTTCTTCGAAACAACATTGTCCTCTGCAGATTCCGATGAAGAAGCGCGACCGAACACCAAGGCGTCTGGACTAGCGTGGTTGTATTTGGAACGAGACGGCAGTTTGTCTTACAATGTTAGGGTAGACGACCTAGATGGAGCTCCAACGTCTCTTAGCATTGTAACTGGCAGAGCTCGTAGACGACAAGAATTGAATGATCTTCTTCCGTCTTATCATGATGGTTGGGCCAACGGATCTATCACCACTCTGACCCCGAGGGAATTGGATCAACTTTATAACGGAGAGCTGGCCATCAATGTTGGAACTGAAGAACACAGCAGTCTTATTCGAGGAAAACTCTCGACGCATCTTGTAGGAGACTCAAGACTCACAGATTATCCAGTGCTTCTGAAGAGAGTAGATGCCACAGAACCTGCAACACTATCTGGTTCGGCGTGGGTTTCTGTGGATGAAGAATGCAGTCTTCAGTATGAGGTTGGTATAAGGTGTTAATCTAATGAAAATATTAATTTTAGACATTATTAAACTTAATTATTGAGTTTCTAAAGCTGTTACTGGCACACTATCAACTGAAAGGTAAAGAAAGATAGAATAAAAGATTAACACCAGCAGGTTAATTATCGTGTCTTCAGCTGTTACCGTTGACGGGAAACAAAGAGTTTAAGGTTAATGCGCCTCGCAGTTCGTTAGTGGCCACCACTTTATACCCACCAGAAATCTAAGAGCTTCATTTTCATACCCCCTCTCCACACCATTGTCATCCTATCTGCTTGTGCTAAGCAAACTAATTTCCGACAACAAATCTCCTCTATTTACTACAATTGCCGCATTACGGATGTGAGGATTTAGTGGACACTATAAAAATATTTCTAGTGGAAGTGATACGGAAATTTTAATCACGATTTACACCCGAGTGAGTAGATATTTAGTTACGTCTTGGATCATAAAACAAACAATCAATTTATTGTTTATTGTTAACATCTGATATACAATATTTATTCATTTTTCCGCGTTGGGAACTGAGGGTTAAATAATACTTGTATTTAGTTAGTTATGAACAAAATAGTTTTAACACATAGTTATTAAAATTAAATAATAATGTTATTTAAAAAGTAGTTCACAGGATACCGAAACATGATACGTAATCAAATGCCGTTGAATTCGTTTCTCTAGTCGCTGCCTTTGGGGAAATCATATTCTGGCAACACTGTAATTTCTATGGATAGCAACACTGACAATTCTTGAGGTTCATATTTTCTGTTGTAGAATAGCATTATCTATGATTGTGCTAAGTTCCACTTCATTATCTCCTTTCACTTATGAAAAACATGAAAAAGAAAAATGGTAAATGTTGTATTATTCTTTAGTATGTCAGGCTCTTAAATCTGATTACTTAAATATGGTTTGTTTTTTAAAAGTTATATGTCACTTTAAATCACAATAATATTCTCTCAAACTTCTCTGGCCTACTTTGAATACATGGAATTGAAATTGACTAAAGCTCAATGTATTTTTTTCTGACTTACATTAATGTTATCTTCTTTTTCAGGTATTTTTGTCCGGGTTAACTGATCACTCTCGTAAGATGAACCTTTATCTCGAGGACCTTCCAGCGATGCCCGCCGGCGCACCTGTATCCGAGCGGTTCCTAACAGATTTTCAAGGAAACCATATAGAAGGATACACTGTTGATAATTTAGACGACATGGAACGAGCTAGACTGGTTTCCAAAATAGCCCACCTGAAGGTTGTTGACGCAGACAAAGGGAATACCGTTTTGTATGCCAGATTGAAAGATGTAAGTCAATGAATATTTTTTTCTATTTTAGAATAAATAGTGTCTGGAGAGGTTCTTGTCTAAAACTTTACAGCGATAATTAGATATTTTCCACCCTAATACATGGTAATAATAGTACTTAAAGCAAAAAATAAACTGAAATGGAAGTAATATTGTAATAATGAGGCGAAGAGATTAGTTCTGTTTGGCGTTTACTAAATCAACACGAATGTATGTACAAAACGAGCGGAAACAATTCCCATTGTGTTCTACAATATAGAGCTAGTAATTAATTATATTTACAGTAACCATTAAACGTAATGATATAAATCAACTGTGTTAAAAAAAAAAAAAAAAAAAGATAATGTTTTGCAGGAATCCAGGTACTTTTTCTTAAAAAATATTACAATTTCGGTAGTTTCTGTTCACATTAGGTTAGTTCAGGTTAGGTTTGGTTAGGTTACTTTAGGCTTGGTTACGTTATGTTAGATTATGGGTAGTTTATGTTACATTATGTTAGTGTAGGGGTCCAGCATAATTTTCCCAAAAAAATATAGAATTTAGTTTAATTCTATTAACATTAGGTTAGTTTAGGTTAATTCAGGTTAGTTTAGTTTACTTAAGGTTAGATTTGGTTAGGTTATATTAGGTCTAAATACTTGCTTTTTTTTAACGTACTTTTGGACCCCTTCTGCTAAACATCGACCAAAAATGCTTTGCAATTCGCTCATTGATTGGTAAAATGACAATGCATACAACCAACACATTTATATTTTGCAATTGTGAAAGATATGTAAATATAAGGGTAATATTACATCACGAAAAGTATTCAAGGTTCAAAGGAAAATTATCAGAACTATTACCTGATATAATAAAAGAATAAACCAAGAAATATATAAAAATGTACATGTACATAATCATAAAAACATATGTTCTGAATATGTCACTAATATCATCCCAGAAACAAAACAAAATATTTGAAATTAAGTAAATGTTTTAATTGTTATTCCAGGTGCATGTTCCCACTGATTGTTACCCAAATGATCCAGATAACGATCTTCCCTTGCTAGAGGACAACGAGCTGCCACTTCCAGAGACTAATAAATGTTTCCACGAGTCACGCTTTTACGAAGAAGGCAGTCAATGGAGGGCTGAACACGATCCCTGTATGATGTGTCACTGTCATCGAAGACGAGTTACGTGTGACCCTGTGGTCTGTCCACCTCTCCCGTGTGAGAATCCTGTTCACTGGCCTGGAACGTGTTGTAAATCTTGTTACAGTAAGTAATCTACATGTAAATAAAGAACGCCACAATGTGTGAATAATTGTATGTGTATCTGTAGTATGCAGTGGCGTATTTACGATTTTCTTTCGGGGGGGGGCTTTGCTAACTTTCGGGGAGGGCTTTGCCTGAAAATGTGAAAATTCTGCAAGATATTTCATATACTTTACTATAGTAAGTAAGATTTCGGGGGGGGGCTTAAGCCCGGAAGCCCCCCCCCCCCTAAATACGCCACTGGTAGTATGTAAGCTCACAATAGTGAGAAGGGACGGTTTTTCATTGTTAGAACTCTTACTTCTGGTGCTATTACCCTGAATCACAAAATAATTCGTGTCTTTACAGGGAATCGAACTCAAAATCATTAGATGGTCTTGAACCAGCTGTTCTTCTCATAAAGACAGTATACATCCTTGGATATAAACCGTCACTCGTAGATCAAATGTATACTCACTACCCTATTGTTATTCATTTTAAAAGAATATATGGAACAATTCGATAAATTTTGGCACAGAGATGTTGTTGAATGCTTTATTATTATTATTATTTTAGACAAGAAAAGCCCCGTCGGTTGTAGGCAATCCTAAGAAACTACAATAAAAAAGTATCTTAATTGAATTCATATTTAGAATCGTACAGTCACCCACATAAGTACCTGGACCCCAAGTAATTGAATTATAACAGTCAGGAGCTCAGGTAATTATGTGGGTGACTGTACATATATTTTAATAAAAAGGGATAGTTGTGTATGTAATGGATAGGGACATTTATATGTTAATAATATATGACAATTTGGAAAATTTGTTAAACTGTGAGTAAGGAGGTGAACATGATTTTAAATCTGTTTTTTAAATGGACAAAATTTTAATTACCATTATTATTTATTTATTTTCAGATATTACAGGCTTGGAAGAGAGTAATATTAGTAACACAAAAAAATGCAATCTTGGAAATCTATACCACGTTGCTGGCAGTAGTTGGCACCCATATATGCCTCCAGGAGGATTCAACCGTTGTACGATTTGTACATGTGATGTAAGTATTATTCCCTTTTATGTGTAATTCATTTGTACGCATATGTTCAAAAATGTTCTTTCCTCAAAGAAAGATTCACCTAATAAATTTGAAATATACTCTCTTCAGTTGAGATTTCTATAAATTAAAAGATGACTTCTTTGATTGTAAACGTATATGTAGTGAACTAAATAGATAATTCCTCTATTATAAATGGATACATAGTGAACTAAAAGATAATTCCTCTACTGTCAATAGAGACACAGTGAACTAAAAGATAATTCCTCTATTGCAAATGGATACATAGTAAACAAAAGAATAATTTCTCTACTGTAAATGGATACATAGTAAGCAAAAGAATAATTCCTCTACTGTAAATGGATACATAGTAAACAAAAAGAGAACTACTCTACTGTAAATGAATACGTACTATGCAAAAAGGTAAGTACTCTATTAGGAAGTAATCAACTGCTTGTTATTTAATTTGCGATTCAATGATATAATTCCTCATTTCATACGTGCTAATGAATCCTCTGGCATACATATTTCAAATAAGAACAGTCTTACCTTGTGTCTCGAATTTCTGATTTAATCATATGGTTTCAGTCTTTTCTGACATTTTCTTCGGTGGCTGTAAAAGTAATAAACTAGACGAGCAAAATAGTGGCAAAATTCCAGATAATTGTAGACCGTGTTGTACTACTTAAAGAAACATGGTTCTTAGAAAAAGTATGATGCACAGATTAAATACTAACCACATTAGAGAAGAAGAAACGAAAGAAAAAAAAATCTTGTGCATCGAAATTGGACTGAATTATTAGATAAATGTGAATTCATTTTTATGTTGATTGTAGGAAATGAATGTACACAAATCTGTCTTTAGAACATATATTTTTCTAAAATTTTTGCTGTAGTTTTATTGCAGCAAAAATTTTACTGTATTTTTTTTTTAAGGAGAGAAAGTATTTGCTTTCTTTTTTTTCCACTCAGAGGAGTTATACAGAAGGGGAGGAACCTTAACCATGCGTCCGGTTTAGCAATTTTTAGATGTCACCGAAGAAAGTGTCAGGAAACACTGAAACCATATGGATAGGGCTAGCATATTATTCTGAAATGCCACAATGCCAACTTTTTTATATAGACATTAACTTTCTACACAAGAATGGTACATTTTGTCGTTTATTTTCGTGTTTGCTTTTAAATGCATTATGAAAAAATACATTGAAATGTATGAAAATAATAAGAGTACTTGCATAGCATCACCTTGACTTTGCTCCTTCATATTTTTCAATATTCTAAACTTTTTTATAATGATTTCATCTTTGAATACAAATAACCAGACATATTTTTACATGCAAAGCGTCTGGAATTGAATTGGTAATATATTTAAGCTCAGAAAATGAGTATAAATCAGAAAATTTCAGAAAATGAATTCGGACATAAATTTTTACCCTCAAAATGCAGACATGTCTGCATAAATGCTGACATATGGTAAGCTTATTCTGAAATGCCTATCCTGCGTATGAGTAAATCACAAAAATTCGTGGCCGGATTTAACACTAGGCTCACGTCTAGGGGCATACTTTGGACGAAAATTTAATAAGATGGAAACATTTCCAAAAGTTCAATAATAACATAATTAAAGTTAAAGTGAACGCTCATCATACTGAATGTATGATGATGTACACTCGGATAAAAGCAAGGAATATACTTTAAAATTATTTTAAAGGCAAATACTGTTTCATAATTCTCTATTCTTCAATTTATTTTATTTTTTTAGTATAAATAGAAAAGTAATATTTAAAAAACTGCTTTTATTTTATGTAACCAAAATAATAACATAAATTTCAACAATTATTGTATTCATTTTAGTGACATTTTAATGTTTGAATGTTTACACTGTTAGGACGAAAATTCGAAACGAATTTATTTCATTGTAAATTCATTTAAACTTGTAATTTTATTTAAAAAATAGTTAAATTTATCAGAATTCGAATCTTACTGTACGGCAGGTTCAAAGTGGAAATTCATTAACATTTATACAAAAACGTTGAAACATTTTTTTTTCTATTGTGTTAAAATTTTGTACATCGGGGCGAGGGGCGGCTAACTCCCTTCAGTCTAGAGACGGCAAAATATTAAATCTGGCACTGGATAAAAGTTAAGACTGTTCTTACCCTCAATTCATGTACATGAAAGAAACTGTAACCATATATGGATTAGCTAAAATTAATGTTAGAATGAAAATCTAATAAAGGAATGCTAATCTGCTGTATATTCACTGGTGTTGATACTCAATTCCTACAAGCATTTATTTATTTGTTTTATATTATTATTATTATATTTTTTTTTTTTTTTTTTTTCCTGTGTGAGTTCTATTGTAAGTCTAACTTACTCATTTTTTAATCCCATTGTAGCCGTTGACATTGAACGTAACCTGTTCCCACACTCAGTGTCCGCCACTGACATGTTCAGCGAAGGAAGCGTATCGACCGGACAAAGATGCCTGTTGCAAAGTGTGTCCACCTGAGCCAAGTACGAGCACGCCTAACCCCACGCAACAAGCAGACGCCAGCTCAGAAGACAAAAGAACGAAAGAAGACATTCTGAAAGCTGGAGGCTGTCAAGCTGCTGGGAATGAAGTCCGTGAGAATGGAGCTGAATGGCACCCACGGATTCAATCCACAGGCATTGTCAAATGTGTCATCTGTAGATGTAAGGTTAGTAATTAGGTTGTTTGTTTGTATCCATGTTCATATTCATATTCATATTCATATTTATTTGCCTGTTCATAGCTTACAAATGAGGACAATCCTCAATTAAGCATTACAGTTGTCAGATATGATTTACATTCTCTATATATTATCAGTAAGATAAGTTTCCACAGAGTAATAGCTTTTTTCTAACAATAATTCTAACAGAGTATTTCTGAATATTGTATTGATCTACGCAAAACAGAATGTTCCTACTAAGTTATATAGACAAGGTATATTCGTTAACAAAAAATTAGCTACTCACCAATGAATCCTCCCTTGGAAAGCCAAAAATGTCCTTACAGCTACAGCTAGATACAAACCTGCTTTGAATCTGGATACTGGCAGCATTGATAGAATTCGGTTACTTATCTTTGATGCTTATTTTGAATCTGGCAATAGTGGCGTAACGTACACATCACGCTTCCTTCGATTCAGTTCACTCCTTTTTTTGCACTTCGCTTTGCTCGTGACATTTAGGGATCTATTCTTTACGTTACATTTATTTATTTAGTGGTATGTATTCCTTGTTTTACACCTTTTATCTCCTTTACGTTTTAATCCTTTTCATCTTGCCACTGAGGACGGAACCAGCTTTGAGTTCAAAAACGTTTGAAAAATATTTAGGCTTTCCATTGGAAAGTAGCCAATTTTTTTGTTAATTTGAATCATCCTCTTATGCGCTCATATAATTGTAAGATATATGTGTATTATATGTATAAACTAGATCGTGCAAACAACTTCGTAAACACTTCAGTACAGCGTCTTTGATTAAAGTTCCGAGAACCATTTCCAACTACTATAATATTGCGTTACTCCTTAGAAATCACATTGAAGAGATAGGGGAAACATAATTTCCGTGTGGTGATGGTTAACGTACACTTTTTCAACTGATATTGTTTGAGGATCCTAGCGTACGTTACAGTTAGTGTGCCCATGAAAGAATGAATATACAAATTATTTTATCGAAAGGCGGATGAAGGGTAGTGTGGACGTGACCTCTGAAATTTACAGGTGAAATAACACTTCCTATACATTATTTTCCTTGAATCTTAAATTACATCATAGGAAAGGAGAGGTGTCTGGATATTCCATCCGAGATTTTACAAAGTTTCAAATTCATTTCTCTTATTAGCCAGGAACATTTCCGTACTGGATCCTGGTCCTATTGTCAAACCAAACTAGAATAGGGATAAAAAGTTATTAACTACAGTGGAGTCTTTTTAATTCGAAGTCCAAGGGGACACGAAAAAACTTCGAATTATCCAAAATTCGAATTATCCACCAACATTCATTTTCACATATATAACAACAAACAAACCAAAGTACTGTGCATCAAAAACATGTAGACTTTACCTTTAAAGAAGCTTATTTGCGTGATCGAATACCGCAAACTAACAAACGACATTGACTCCACATAATTCAAACTGCGTGTGCAATGGAAAATATATTTACGTACAACACTACAACATACTTTGAATAGCCCAAACAATTAAACACCAGTAACAATTTGAATATTTTGTTCTCACTTTTAAGAAGTCGTAAACCTCATTTGCTTAAATTTGATTGTTTTTGTACGGTCAATAAACCTTGAATTTCATGTATTGCGTGGAATACGGTATTAATAACATTTGGTTGACTTTATCAATAATTCATCTTAAATTTTCAACCAATTCTGAAACAAGATGAGATTGGCACACGTTCTCTATCTTTACTTCTTCTCCAACTCACCTTTATCTTTATCATTATATAGATTTTCTATTTATCTTTTGTATTACTCTTCCCTATGGCTGTATCTGGATAACTGAAAACACGTTAAAACTGTATTTCTCTCTTTACATATGTCCAACATTAAAAATTTTCAACTGTATTTACTTCGAATTATCCAAAACATAGGTTCAAAAGTTCGATTTATCCACGATTTTTTACTATTGTTTTCAATACAGTTTTCAAGGGGAATGGACTTCTGTTCGAATTATCCAATATTTCGAATTATCCAAGTTCGAATTAACGAGACTCCACTGTATATCACACACAGGTCCTTCATGTAGATTGGAAACAAGTAGGCAGTTTTTTTTTTTCTCCCTGGGCGTTCATTAAGTTGTTCACATTTATCATTAACCATGACACTGAATAAAGATATTCACGGCAGCATTTAAGAAAAATTATGTGAAATATTGCATTTTATAAGGGGAGAGGTCCGTAGTCTAGTGATGAAAGTGTTGAACTCACATCGGCGTGATCCCTAGTTTTAATTCTCGGTCGATGCACCCCAATTTTGAACATTCATCTAGCGTCGTGGGGCAAACTGGGGAGTTACACAAATAAAAGAGGTGACGACCACTAGGTCCAGAAAGCTCCTGACATGCCTGTTAGAAGCGCTAAACATTGTATTCGTCGCTAGGTTGAACGTAGTTTTGCCCACTGCTAACAGGTGGCATTGAAGCAGGCTTTAGGCTTGCAAAAGGCTGTCATACCAGTGGTTGGTTGGTTAGTGCATTTAGTTTCTTACTGAAGAACCTAAACAATAGTTCTAACATAATTATAGCAATTATTAACTATTTTACTTACTGTCACTCATGTAAATAGTGCCATCATATATTGTAATAAATTACTACATGTGAACGTAATATGTAGTAATCATGTTAATGTTTGCTGACATGTTCTATATCACCGTGCAGTGAATGCAATAAATACATGAAATATTTTCTGTATTGCAGGATGGTGTTGCGCAATGTAGAAGAAAGGGATGCGCCCGTTGCCGTCGCCGAAGAAATCACCCAGATAACGAATGTTGTTCGAGGTGTCGCCGCAATCAGCTGCACAATCAAAGGAGGAATCGCGGAACAAGAGAAAGTTGAATCTACAGAAGTAATGAAAGAGAGAAAAAAATACAGTGATTTTTTTTTTCAATTTTCTTTCGGTTTTTTAGAGAGGCTATATAAATAAAAGTTCCTTCGTGGGCTTTTGAATGAACTTAACAAACGTGGCGTTACCAAAGAAGACTGATAAACGACGTGGTTGGTAGCAGGTGGCATACCGAGGTCCCTCCCCGTATGCCATTAAGTAATTTATTATTATATTTCTTTTGTTGTGTGCCATTTCTCTGTCCCCGCCCGGCTTCCTCCCAAAAAGGACTGGACATACATGAAATTGTGCATATGTAAAGACGGAAACGGGGAAGATGAATGTTTTTTATTTATTCTGACCGCGTATGTGGTCGCTGTATTATTAATGTGCTTCAAGAACAGACTATTATATAAAAAATAACATTTGTTTTTTATTGACAAAGTGCGATCGAACTGACTTTTTTTTCATGTACTTAATTTTTTTTAAGTTGTTCATTTCTGTTTCTTTGGCTTTATCTGGTTGAAAAAGAAAGCGAAATTGTTGTTGATAACATTTGCATATAGGTTACTAATTTCCCACCTTTATAGATAAATATTCCTATTTTTATTTCGTATTATTGTGAAGGTATGATGTGTAAAAATGAGAGGGTATGCATGAGTGTATGTAATATATATAAATATATTAAAAGGATGTATGAAAGAGTAAAATAAATGTGTGTGTGTGTATGGGCGTGTGTTTGTGTGTGCGTAAGCAAAGGTGTTAGTAAAAAAAAAAAAGTTGGTAATAGACAACGAAGCTATGAATCTCAGTGCAGTGTTTTAGACTGCTTATGACGTAGTACTCACAAAAGTTAATAAATAAACAGCACATTTATTTAGAATTCTGTCATTTTTGTTTAATTAAATAGATCATGAGTGTCTTTGCAAGAGAGAGTGATCTTATAGAATGCATATTATTTGTGCATATGTAAAATTGTGGCTGTGTAAAATTAGAAAAAAAAAGTGCACGGAGAATTCTATTTAGTGCAAGTGTGTATGTGGTTGATATGTGAACGCATTTTGAAGAGTTACCTGAATACGTTAAAGCGTAACAATCCACCGTTTGAGGAGATGAGTAAGAGTAATTTCAAATATTCTTATTGCAATACCGAAGATGCGCGGGAATTCGTATCTTCATGTCACCATAGTTAGGTAAAAAAAAGTAAAAAAAAATACACTGAAAAATGTACTCTAGTTAATGTTCTTCCTTTACAAGAGTTAAATTAAGAATAGGGGGAACTGATGTAACATTTCTTATAATATTTATTGCTATTAGATTTTTGTTAAATATATGTATAAGAAAGTGTTAGTATTAATGTCACACACGCTCACGAACTTCGTTTATTAGAAAGTCATAACAGCTGCGCCATAATCACAAGTACAACAATAATAATAAAATCATCAGTGAAATAATGCTTGTAAATAGACAAAACGAGTCACCAATATAACCTGAGTTTATGTTAAAAGAATCGGAGGTCCAGTAGATAATGAATGGACTAGTCAGAAACCTATTATTACTATTATTGTTATTATGACTGTTGCTTTTTTTTATTTTACATGTATCTAATCTAATCTAATCTAACAATGCTGCCATTTGAAGGACTTTACTGTGTGCCTGAAAAATGTTGCTTCTGTCATAGAAATAGTCCTTAATAGTCCACATACAGTATATATACACACAAAGGTGATGCTTTCTGTAATTGCAAAAATAGTCAAAAGATCCAATACAATGCATTTGGATATGATGTATGGTCTAAATCGAAGTACTTTTATGTTTCAGCCCTATTTATGTAATTATAATCTGTTTTACTGGTTCGAAGATCAAAATAGTGAACATGCAAAGTACCTAACATTATTTTTTGAAAAAGTATGATGTACACAAAGAAGTGGGTTTTTTTATTCTACGTTATAAAAAAAAAAGCCGGGATTACTTTAAAAACTTATTAGGATTTATCAAAGTAATATAAGAAATATATTTGTTTGCAATCACTTCTTTTATCTTTACAAATATTGAAATATTCAATGAATTTTGTTAGTATAGATTGATAACTTCGTTTCGAATTATGCGCTAAGGTGATACGTATTATACCATTAAATACTTGCGTGATCATATGTACATGCAGCTTAACCTATATGTTAGGAGGCAAAAAACACACACAAACCACAGATATTAGAAATTGATGTTATCACATGTCTATTAATGAACGTACAATTTCCTAATATTAACGACGTAGTAAAGTTTAGAACGTAGACGGTATTATACTTTAGATATAATTGTTAATCCACAGGATTATAAAGCAGCACCAATAATTTTAATTGTTCAGATTGTGAACTTATTTTTTAAACTTGTATTGAATATACTATGGTGCACAAAGTATCATTCTTAGGGTATATTTTGATTTTAAATTACAACTTTCAAAAGACTGACTTTGTTTTTCTACTGTAGATATTTAAGTGTCATACTACAGGGTGTACCAGAAGTAGTGACTCACTTTCTGAGTGATCAGTACATTTTTATTGTTAACAAGAATGGCTTCAAACAAAATTCTAGGAACAGAGGAATGATGTAGAAATTACAGTATTATAGTATCTAATCCCTATTCTCCATTTGGAGGTCCACCTGGTGGCCATTAACATCGTGCATCTGGAGACGCACATTTCTGCATACATCTGAACGGGATTGTCGTTGAATTCCTTGGTGATTCGTGCAGTCAATACCGCAACACTGTTTATGGGTCTTTCAAACGTCTACATAGGAAAAAGTCGGGAAATATGAGGTCTGGTGGCCATGATGGCCACTCCACTATTCCCTGACGACCAGTCCATCGTCCGGAGAAGGTGTTCTTCAAAAAGTCACGGACAATCCGAGCACCGTCTTGCTGCCACCACAATGTGTCAAAATCATCCCTTTCCTGGAAAAGAGATATCATAGATTCTCCAATAAGTTTGTCTACCCAGTCACCGAACTATCAAGGATACAACATGTGAGTGATTATTTCTGAGACACCCTGTATTAAACTATAGAGGACTGAAAATTTTATTTTGTTGTTTTGGTTTCTGTCACATCATATCCAATCATGATTTGTTCCATATTGTTTGATAATAACTTCTCTATAGCAAAACTGGTACTAACTAAGCGTCTAGTCCATATTACTCTGTGTGATGATTTCAAAACTTTTCTTCATTATATAAAAGCAAATTTTTGTAACAATGATGTAATACCTGGTGCAGAAATTTAACATTGTTCTGTGATCTAAGAGTAAGACAGTATCTTCGATTAAAACATGTTTTATATGTTACTAATTTAAGTCAAATTCTGTCATTTTACTCTGTGTATTGTATTCGGTACACAAAATCATTTGATGGATAATACCATTAAAAATATAAACTTTGTGGTTTATTAAACTAAGGCTTTTATTAGCTGTAAAAAGAGAACAACGCTTCTAAAAGCGAAGTTCTGGTTTTGGAGGTTATGCCACAGTAAATAATAGTTCAATATTAGAAAATGTTACAATGCTCTGAAAGTTGAGTTTATGTTGTTAGTAACAACTACATATTCAAATTCAATTTATTACATTCTTGGATCATATCTCTATGACATTGGCCTTCGATTTGTCAATTAGCAAAGATAATTATATGTTTCTGCAGTAAAAATTGTAAAACTCATTAAGAGTGCAAAAACAGTTCTTATAAGAGATATCTCGTAAGTAACTTTTTGAATTTAACAATACCCCAACTAAATTAGGTTAAAATGAAAGATATTTGTTTTGTATATTGAGAGACTTGAACTTGTGTATTAATTATTAATTTCTATTTATGTAAAAAGAAGAAAATAAATAAAAAATACCACTTTAAATTACATTCTCATATTGCATAAGATAGTCTGATCATTCAGTTAATTTTTAACTTAACTCTAGAACTAAGTGCGCAGCTGAAAATGTAAATTCAAATGTTTTTTGTCACAGCGTTTGGTAATAATTTGTATCCGATGGAAGTATGTACAGAACTGAAGAAACAGGTTGATATATACTTTAGTTTACAATTATTTGTGACTGCATAACTAGGGATCAATGTTGCTTATGCTACCTCTTAGCTATCAGTTTTTTTTTTTTAAGTTCACATTATTAATTTTCTAATACTACACGTCCATTATCGTCTGTACATTCTGATTATTATTCGATTACGTTATTTGTAGTATTTTAATGAGAATGTGTATTTTAGAGATCTTTTTAATCATTTGTAGGATCAAAACAACGTTTTGGAATATTTTCAGGCATGAACAGTACAGTACCTATTGATGAAACACAGCAATCTGTGGCATTTATATAGTATAAAAGATCAGTTTCACACCAGATACCTCGCGTTTCACCATCTTCACTAGCATGTCGCCCTCCGCACATTGAAAACCCTCCAGGCACGACGCTCCTCTCTTTGGTTTGGCAAGCTTTTCTTTTACCACTCCTCCCTATATCATACCTAACAAAGCCCTAAATAATTTCTTTTTCTCATTTTAACACTTCAATTTCATCGTTGTGTGTCTTTTTTCAACTTCTGCCTTGTACCGACTAACGGTGATAAAATAAAATATAGACACATTTCTCTTAACTAAAATGAAATATAGAGAAGTCTAACACATTTCTCTTAACTAAATAATACAATTAACATTGTAGTGTCAATATATTTATTCCAAGGAAATTATTTTCAAAAGCTTTCATTCTCTTCCCAAGCAATTAACGATAAAAACAGTAGACTTTCGAAAATTTTTTGGCTGGACTAAAATTCAAGGTTAAGTTTAGTTTCAAGTATTAGTTGAATCTTGAGATAAATATGTGTAAAGGTACTCTCACGACATTTTATGCTCAAAATTAACATAATTAATGCAAAGAGAGGTGCATTGATTTTACTTATCACGCGAGTAGGAGAGGTGTTTATTTTTTAACACTTTCAGATAATAGAAATAATTAAAAAGAAATAGGATCATTGATGACGGATAATTAAACCCAGAAATATATCCTTCACATATTTCTAGTCGAAGTTTCCCGAAAACTAAATTTGTGATGATAAAAAAAAAAAAAAAAAAAAAATTGGTTCTTTACTTGCCATTTGTTATTCGTAATGCCATATTCAGATACAGTAAAACGTAAGCAAAAGCTGTTTTTTAGTGACAGATATTTAATTAATTTTATATACACTTATCATTCCTAGTAAATAACACGGCCTGGTTAGCTACCAATTTTTATCCACTACGTGAATTGATTAATACAATAAACAAGTAAATCGTGAGTTTTTTTTTTTTTTTTTCATGTTCTGGCAATCTTCCTGCCTTTGCCATTGAATATAGACCTATTTTCTAGCAAATGTTGCGTCCAGCTGATCTTATATATACTGTATAAATGTCTTCTTATTTCGTGATACTTACTTTTCAAAGCCTTCTCCTTCCGATGTGCCTACGCTTAAAGCTTTGTCGTTTTAAATACGTAATATCAGGCAGGGAGTACGATGTACGCAAATAAATAGCATTTCTTGCTTATTCAAATTTTGATGCAACGAATGAATGTGTGTGGAGAATCCCTATGATATTTTCTAGCTTTTTAAAAAAGTATAAGATTATGATTTTTTCCCTTAAGTATCCGCTTTTCTTTCATTATAAATCAGCCTTTGGAAAGGTACTTTTGTGGAATTGATGCAGAATAATGACTCGTGTTATATTTATTATACGTAATGTCCTGAACGGAAGTAACTTGAGTATGTTCACATTTTGATTCCAAAGTATCATTTCAGGAAAATATGTTCGAATATCAAATGGTCGAAGCAAATAGATATGGTTCATACTAAATCCGTTTATACTTCAAACAACCTGTGAGTAGGGGCTTAGTTTGATTTTTAATATTAGTTATCCATCTTAGTTTTGTCGGGCAAATGGAGGCTTAATATCTGTGAGTAACTTAGACTACCTAAAATGTATTTCCCTTTCTGGATGATGTCACAGATGATCAGTGGTGGATTTTGAGGGAAGCCACATCGGTGAAGAAAATTGAATTTTTATCGTTAAAAAATAAAGGAAGTAAACTTACTTACGTAGCGATAAAAGTTCAGTTTTCTTTACAGGTGTAACATAATTCTAAATCCACGATTACAAGTGGTACTGCTCCATTTATATGCCCTATTAATTCACCTTCGCCAATGAAGAAACCGAACTGGTCAGAATTCAGCTCATGCATTTTGGTTTTTCTTTCCTCTTTTCATTCAGTCACATACCGCTACTGCTTCGATGGTATATCCTAATGGATAAGTAAAGTGATTTTGTCACTTCCGGAATCAATAAGAGATCAATACAAAACAGTATGGCCACTGAAGGAAGCATGGGGAATGTTTCACGTTTGTTTTCATACGAAATGTTTGCATACCTTTATTTTTGATTATTTATTGTTTTTATTATTATTATTATTATTATTATTATTATTATTATTATTATTATTATTATTATTATTATTATTATTAAACACAAATTACAGTTTTCCATTTCGCTATGATATTTATATGACAGGGTAAAATCGTTGAAATTTGTACGTTTCTTTGGAACTTAACCGGTAATCAATTTTGGTGGGAGTAAGTCATACTTGACTGATCTCTTTTTCAAGTTTATAGAAAGTGATACTTTGGAATCACAGTGCATGTCATATGTTTTTTCTGAAGAGGAAGAAATTAACTTTATAAAACAGAAAATCTTGTGTTGTAAGCGGGAATTACAATCAGCGTGCGCGTAAAGATATTCTGTTTTACAAATACACCCCCCCCCCCCCCTTGATGGAACGATACGTTGTTATGTATTGTATTGTAAATCAGCTTTAAAAGTATTTCTTAATATAAAGAATCCCAGAGTTGTTATAGTGTAATTTTACATCGCTTAAAAAATACTCCCCCTACATATACATCAAATTTCTGGTACTTTCACGGGATAAAATAAAAGTTTCACTGTTGCCAGGTGTCTGTTTTTACAGATCATGCAGTGCATATTAAAAGAAGAAAAAAAACTGCTTTGTAATTTCATTGTGCCATTTCTGTCAAAAAGTGTAAGATCTTAGTGTGAGAGTTTGTAGAATAGTTTTCATAGCCAATGTACCTGTTAATAAAATGGGGTGATTCTACTCCATTATTGTACATTATGTCTGTACACTTTTATATACATAATTGTGCATAAATGCATTAAATAAAAAAGATAGCTTCGAATGAACTAATTAATTTTTTAGACAGTGTTGGATGTTAGTTATTATCATGGTAAAAAAATAATTAATATTTATTTACAAAAAAATACAATGTATTGCAATTAGCCAAGGTTTGCCAGAGTACATAATAAAAATATATTACTATATAATTTTTACTGTTTTCTTCAATTTAACCCGAAATCAGTTATCACTACCCTCAAATATGGTTGCCAAAAGCAAGGATGTTTCAAAATAGAGGATCTGCCTATACAACAAAATCGTGGAGTCATACGTTACAGTAGGTGAGTGCGGTGACTCAGTAGTAGAACGTTCACCTCCGGTGCTTGGGTCCCTGGTCCGATCCCATCTCGCGTCGTATGGACTTTGTTTTGGACAAACACCGTGCTCGTGGGTTTTCTCGGGGTTCTCCCGTTTCTTCCTACTTTCTTCATTCCAACATTTCATTCATTTCTCATAATCACAGTCTCCTTTAGCCTAACCGGCATAACCGTGGGACGTAAAACTGAAAGATTTCATTTCATTCGTCACAGTTTCTCCACCAACTCCACTCTGCCCGCTTCGCCCAATAAGATCGCAATGTTTTGAGCCAACATTCATGGCGGGAACGAGAGTAGCCAATAAGACGTGCCGATGCTGGTGTTTATTTTCTTTTGGCTTCATTGAGTTATTAGGATGTAGATATATATGAGCAGATCCTCTATTTTATAACATCTTTGGCCAACGGCCTTAATTTTGTCTTGGAATGTCCCATTTTTCAATTATGGACAGTTATTGTGAAATACTGATATAGTATATCTACGTTTGAAAACAAATTTTAAAAAATACACTGGTGTATATCATCCAACGACAAGAGACTTCATTTAGTGCAAATTAAACAAAAAAGTGTTATTTAGAATAGATCACTTTGAACCTTGCAGTGCTTTGCAGAAGGAAGAATTATACAAGTTCTAAAGTAGTCAGACTAATCAGACAAAATTTGAAGATACTATACTAAAATATTCAAACAATATAAAATTCGGGCAATATTTGATAGTGATAAAATATTCAGGCTAATCAGGGAAAATTCAAAGAAAGAATGTTCAGGCAAAATTTATGCAGGATAATCAGGAAAAATTTTAAAGTAAAAATATTCAGGCAAAATTTAATCCCGGCAGAATTTGATATTACAATATTGATTAAAAATTGGAAGTTATGAAATATTGCAAGCTAACCAGGTGAAATTTGAGACTACTGAGATATTCAAGCAAAATTTGCCAACAACTCCATTTTAGACAAAGAGAAAATTTCCTGTCCTTAAGATTAGAATTTGTGCAATTGATTTTTGCGAGAACGACGTGGTTGAATTATTATTATTATTATCATTATTATTATTATTATTATTATTATTATTTTATAATGAAAAATTTGTTCACAAATCAAACTTTGACATAACTTCAGTAAATTTGATTGAAAAAACAAACTTTCAGCCTACCTGTATGAAATTTTTAGGATTGTGAGAAACGAAAACAAATTGTTGCAGACAGTAATTGAAAATTGTAAATTTAAGTAAGGGGAAAGTAAGATGTATTTTTTTTACTGTGTGCGGACGTACTGTTTCTCCCTCTTCACCATCTTTTCACTTTAAATGTTTGGCAACTTTACCCCCAAAACTCAAATACAACAAAATCTGTCTTATGTTAGCATCATTGACTCCAATGAAGATGTCAATTTTTAATAAGGTCGAATTACGAAGTGATAGAAGCATATCGTTATATTCATATAAATCAACAGGTTTAGAAGTTTCTATTGTATGGTAGACGTTAGTTTACGTCATAGTTAACTGAGTAACTGTGGAATATGCACATTCCTTTATTTATGTAAAGGAAAATAAAATCAATCTTGACGAACGTCAATAAAATAAAATAATGATATTCTTCGATCATCATGGATCTAAAGTTACGCAATTCCAAACCTTCAATGCCATCGATACATCAATACCCTTGTATCATTTCGGCAGAAGATTAAGACAAATTGTTTTCTTCTACTGACCAACATTATTCTTTACGATAACGCAAACAAAAGTGTCATTAGGAAGTCCTGGCCCACCCATTCTACAACCTAGATCTGTCTCCATGTTACGATTTTTAATTTATTTCTAGAGTTGAAGAAGAAGAGCTAGTTTCAGTTGGACGAAGAAAGGAAGCATTGGTTTCAGAAGAGATCAGAGCATTGTTGCCTCTATTACTATAGATAAAGCAGAAGCAAACTGGCTCTTCAGAATCTTTGGCGTCCGTCGAGAAAATTCCTGAACCAAGTGCGTTAGATGTGGCCGTCGGTGGGATTATCTTATCCGCAAAATATGTCAGATGAACGTCATTTGCGGTCATATGGAACTATTATTAGTTCAATATAACTCATTCATTATGAAGCCACTTGAGCTGGGCCCAAGCACATACAGTGTAGCGGGTGGTTTTGCACGGAACCTTTAACATGAGCTTTATACCACCATAAATTCAACATGAGGCTAGGACGAAGGAAAAGATAACATACACTTATTCAAATCTTATGCTTTACCTCTGCAAAAGTCCTGTTTTACTTTCTCATTACAGAAAGAGTAAAAAGAAGAAGTTAATTCCCAACCAAAGTGGATTCATAACATAGGCTCTCCCTTCTTCTTCCAGCGGCACAGGCATCAGTGCTGAAGAATCCCGGTGAGAGAAAAAACTGAGAATTTTTTACCCATCCACTCCCAGGAGTTCCTCCTGGTTCTGCCTCTGGTTTACAATTAGTTAAGTCGAATTGAATTAACGTAACAGTTTCACGTAGCCTTTAAATAATGTATCTACAGCATTTTTTTTCACATAAAAAGATAAACCTATTAATTGCTGCATCTAATATACTTAAACAGAAAGTTTCACCATATTCGAAAAAGACACATGATCCATGGGACTGAAATAGTATGACGTCATATCCTTCTTGTTGCAATGGTGACTGTCATCCTTTTGTCAGTTTCCGGCGTGTAAAGTGCAAGGATGAAAACCGACTGAAAGCTTTCGAAATGTGTGTGTGGAGAAGAATGGAGAGAATCAGCTGGCTCGAGCGGAAAATGAATGAGAGGGTGTTAGAAATGGTGGAGGAGAAAAGAACAATTTGATATATTATTCAGAAGAGGAAGAGAAACTGGTTGGGACATTGGTTAAGAAGGAATTGTATCATGAGGGACGTACTAGAGAATATGGTGACAGGAAAGGGAGGGAAGGGGCGAAGGAGACTATAGTTAATGGACTTTATCAAAACAGAAAAATCGTAGACGTGAAGACGAAAAGGTTTGCAGAAGACCGTAGACATAGCTTTCTATATGGTGTATAGAAGGCTGTGCCGTAGAGCATAGAAGCTTCTCAGTTGCAGCAAGTGACCTACGAATAATGGCAGAATACCTATGATGATGATGATGATTATATGAAGTTCTTGAATAATATTGTGAGTACGTTAAGAAGGTTAAATAATTTTGATTTGATTTGATTTTGACTCTAGCGTCCCTTTCAGCAGCGAGACTAAAGATTAAATCATTAACAATGTAGGCTATAATGGAATCAATTTTTATTCACATAATTACATATGAAAGATTAAAAAAAAAAACCTGGAATACTTTTAGTTACAGAATAAGACTGTTATTTACAGTTTTCCTTCAAGTATGTTAGCATGTTCCATGCTTTCTTTGAGTACCATCAAAGTATAGTCCACTTTATCAAACGTTGCATTGTAACCCATAAGACCAATTCTCATCGCTTTCCCAGCAGTTGGACCCAGTCCCCCAGCGATCTCTACTAAGTACCTGCAAAACAAACAAAACAATTACGAATAGTCATATAACCCAGCGGCGATGAAACGTATTTAAAAAAAATAGATAGATATAGATTCATAGTGAAAGAGAGAGGATAACAGGCTTTCTACCACAAAGTTTTGTGGGATAAGTAAATTTAAAATGTGAGGAGGCTGAAGTGGGACAGTATTTGCATATCTGGTTCATGTTAGTTTTGCTTTAGTAATTGAAAATAGAAATGACACACTGAGCAAAACACAATGCTTTTATTAAAATATCGATGTGTAGTAGTTTCGTCAACTAACTGAACTTTTGGCTGCATTATACACATTATCATTATAATAGAGAGATAATGTGTCTGATAATGCCAAATAATTAGTTAGGTATAGTTGGCGAAACTGTTACACTCGATATTTTAACAAAAGCATTGTGCTTTGTTCAGAGATTGTGTGTCACTTCTATTTGGATTGTGTTCTCCAACAGTGTTCGTAGGTTTCCTTCAGAAAATTTCCCCCGACTAACAGAAACATTTTCCCTTTTTCTCATAAAATTTTCCCTTGTTTGTTGAATGTTCAATTCCTATGACAGAAGTTATACGATAAGATTAATTTAGCTCTATTAAAGGAAGTGCTAACCACATTTATTTTATTCATTTGCTTTTTGCTTCTATTTTTCCTTTTCTTAACAAATTCTCCCTAGTTTGTTGAGTATCTAATTCCTATGACAGAAGTTATACGATAAGATTAATTTAGCTATATTAAAGGAAGTGCTAACCACATTTATTTTATTCATTTGCTTTTTGCTTCTATTTTTCCTTTTCTTAACAAATTCTCCCTAGTTTGTTGAGTATCTAATTCCTATGACAGAAGTTATACGATAAGATTAATTTAGCTATATTAAAGGAAGTGCTAACCACATTTCTTTTATTCATTTGCTTTTTGCTTCTATTTTTCCTTTTCTTAACAAATTCTCCCTAGTTTGTTGAGTATCTAATTCCTATGACAAAAGTTATGTGATAAGATTAATTTAGCTCTATTAAAGGAAGTGTCAACCACATTTCTTTTATTCATTTGCTTTTTGCTTCTATTTTTTCTTTTCTTAACAAATTCTCCCTAGTTTGTTGAGTATCTAATTCCTATGACAAAAGTTATGTGATAAGATTAATTTAGCTCTATTAAAGGAAGTGTCAACCACATTTCTTTTATTCATTTGCTTTTTGCTTCTATTTTTCCTTTTCTTAACAAATTCTCCCTAGTTTGTTGAGTATCAAATTCCTATGACAAAAGTTATGTGATAAGATTAATTTAGCTCTATTAAAGGAAGTGTCAACCACATTTCTTTTATTCATTTGCTTTTTGCTTCTATTTTTCCTTTTCTTAACAAATTCTCCCTAGTTTGTTGAGTATCTAATTCCTATGACAAAAGTTATGTGATAAGATTAATTTAGCTCTATTAAAGGAAGTGTCAACCACATTTCTTTTATTCATTTGCTTTTTGCTTCTATTTTTCCTTTTCTTAACAAATTCTCCCTAGTTTGTTGAGTATCTAATTCCTATGACAAAAGTTATGTGATAAGATTAATTTAGCTCTATTAAAGGAAGTGCTAACCACATTTCTTTTATTCATTTGCTTTTTGCTTCTATTTTTCCTTTTCTTAACAAATTCTCCCTAGTTTGTTGAGTATCTAATTCCTATGACAAAAGTTATGTGATAAGATTAATTTAGCTCTATTAAAGGAAGTTTCAACCACATTTCTTTTATTCATTTGCTTTTTGCTTCTATTTTTCCTTTTCTTAACAAATTCTCCCTAGTTTGTTGAGTATCAAATTCCTATGACAAAAGTTATGTGATAAGATTAATTTAGCTCTATTAATGGAAGTGTCAACCACATTTCTTTTATTCATTTGCTTTTTGCTTCTATTTTTTCTTTTCTTAACAAATTCTCCCTAGTTTGTTGAGTATCAAATTCCTATTACAAAAGTTATGTGATAAGATTAATTTAGCTCTATTAAAGGAAGTGTCAACCACATTTCTTTTATTCATTTGCTTTTTGCTTCTATTTTTCCTTTTCTTAACAAATTCTCCCTAGTTTGTTGAGTATCTAATTCCTATGACAAAAGTTATGTGATAAGATTAATTTAGCTCTATTAATGGAAGTGTCAACCACATTTCTTTTATTCATTTGCTTTTTGCTTCTATTTTTTCTTTTCTTAACAAATTCTCCCTAGTTTGTTGAGTATCAAATTCCTATTACAAAAGTTATGTGATAAGATTAATTTAGCTCTATTAAAGGAAGTGCTAACCACATTTCTTTTATTCATTTGCTTTTTGCTTCTTTTTTTTACTTTTCTTTTACTTTCGGTTCTTTTTTAAACAAAAATAGTCACAAATTACACTCATCAAACAATTGGTGCAAATAATGCTACTTTCAATAGGCATTCCCTCCCTTTCTCTCGCACACAAACTATTGCTATTGCATTCATTTATTTCTGAAGAATAAAGAAAAATGTAAGTATTTATATTGGTCACTCCGTCAGCCTGAGAATTTCCCTATAGTTTCGCGTTTTATCAAAGAGTTTTTGCTAAATTTACCTACGAAATTTCCCTAGATTAGGGAAAATTCCCTCGAACTACTAACACTGTGATCCACAAGAGTCATGCAATCGCAAATTATTTTATCTCAGCTCCGGAGAGGTCATTGGGTACCTGTGCTGTGCGAAGTCTCCTCGCCTCAGTGGTATCAATTCCGAAACGTTATAAAATCAGATCTCAAGAGGCAGAAATTCCCATTTGGCTCTTGAATTTCCCACGCTATACTAATAACAATTTTTTTCTGAACTTACAGATCATAAATAGTGAAATTAGTGTATATCACTCATTTTCTTCAATATATGAGTGAATTATTCAAAAATTCCGATTGTCAACATTAATCAAACAGTTTATGAACACGTATTTTCCTAAATTAAAAGAAACAATTGAAAATGTTGATGAAAATAAGTACATTTTGTTATGAGTTTAGTATTTCCATCACACCTTTGTGCCATAATCTTGTATTGAACGTAATAAAACTAGAGAAACTGCGTTCTTCAGTCATTTCGTATGAAAGGATTTAGAAATTGGACATTTCTCATTTTATTATCTTCTGTTAATTCTGTTCTTTCTTTTATTATTCCTCTTTTTTTCTTTTTTTCTAAATACCAGAGTATCATTAACGCTCCACAAGCGTGCAGTGTTTTTTTGAAATTCACAAGTCACTGCATAAGTCATTTTAAAACTAACATGCGTTAAATAGTAACAAAATTTGACAATTAGCATTAATAATTTCAAGTTTATTGGAGATTCATTTCTCTACTCCTCCACCATAGACAATTTTGTAGGTGTCAACGGAATAGATATACGAAAAATCCCAAAAATTCTGTGAATTTTTACGAAAATTTTATCCCATTTCGAGAAATCATTGTCAATATGGGATTTTTTCCACGGGTTGACATCACTATTTTACCCTAATATATGCCTGGAAAAAACAGTTTAGAAGAGACTGAGCCCCCCCCCCCCCTCGGAATGAGACTGTCGTAACTCAAAATAGGTTTTAAATTGTTACAAAATTTTTATGTGTAATTACCGTAATTTGTCTGTATTTAAGAAAGGTTTTCTACTCAATAGTTAATGCTGTATCCTCTAGAGTCCATTCCATTCCATTCGGTATCAGTAAAATGCCGTGTAGTTTGGCCCAAACTTAGATTCAAATGGCCTGTTCCCCTATAATTGTCCAAAATAATGTTGTATTAATGGTAATTTATAACATTTGAATGATAATGGAAAAACTGGGAGTTTTAATTGTTGAGTTTTCTTTTTCTTTTTTTTTTTTCTTTCGTTGAAATGCTCATATTAGTTCTTGAACTTCTCATGATCATGCTGTTACAAGTGAATTATAGTGGCAATAATTATTTCCCAGACTTTCCAAATATTTGATGTGAGTTAAATATATCTATGTAACAAATTATTCGTCATGTCATTTATTAAATTATTTTTTATAGATTTAAGTTATTATCCTGTATATACTGTAAGAATCTTTTAATAAGCATTTAATTTCTTGAAGTGATTATCATTTCAACTGTAATTGGGAACGTATAAAAGTTATTCAATAAATGTGTTATAAACTCTTTTCTTTTGTTTTGTAATATTTCACAATAGAATATTAAATGATTTAGATTACCAATTTCTTTTCCGCACCAACAAATATTTGTATCTTTTTTCCTTATACAGAACAGTTTTTTTTTGGTGTTAATGCTGTGTTGAAAATTATACGATAAAATAGCACAATTTTCGATCTGGACTACATTCTTAATACTTCCCAGTTGTTAACTTCCAAATTATCCGCTAAACTCCAGTAATGTTTGCCAGGACCTTCTCTATTTTTCTTTTTCCATTGGGTGATTATTTTTTCTATTTCATTTTTGATAATATATTTGAAATTATAGTAAAGAATTTGAATATTAGTTTTGATGCCTGTATTAGCTGCAGCTTTACTTAATTGGTCCACTGATTCATTAAATTCTATGTTTACATGAGCTTTTGTGTAAATTAAAATAGTGTTGAAGTTATTAGATTGTAATGACTGATATATTTTTTTAATTAATAAAATATTCCATGAAGTTTGAATAGTCCATCTTGTATTGTTAAGAGCTGTTATAACAATCAAAGCATCCGTACATATACAGGCATGTTTAAGATTGAGTTTTTTAATAAAAAAAATGCTTGTCTTATGGCGAAGGCTTCGCCTTCAAACACAGACATATTACAAGGTAGTTTGTATTGTTTCTGTATACATAACTGTGGTATCAATAAGGCTGCACCAACTTGTTTATTTTATTTTTATTTATTTACTTATTTATTTATTTGTTTTGGTGCATCAGTGAATATGTGTATATTCTTTTGGAAGAGAATCTATATAAAATTGCCAAATGTTTTTATATATATTTTGTAAGTTTTCAAATTTATGAAATTGTACATATTGTGGAATAATGACTGAAATTTTTATTAAGTTAATATTATAATTGAATAAGTATGCTGGTATACTTGGAGCTTTTGCGATGTTAGCTTGCAATTCTTTTATATTCATAAAGACAGTAAAGATCCATGGTAGTGATTTTTGGTAAGGAAGTTTTTTACTTTGATTTATAATTTCCATATTTCCTACATTTTTAATTGTAAATGGGAAAGTTTTTGCCATCCGAGAAAGTAAAAAGTTTGCCGTATGTTGGAATATTTTTATTTCTATCGGTACATTCTTTGTAGCTTCTAAGATTGCATTCCTTGGACAAAAAGCTGGTTGAGATAATATTCTCTTGATCATATCATAATGAAGTTGTTGAATTTTTGTATAAAACATTGAATAATTTGTATTATAAAACATGGAACCGTATAACATTCTTGCTGTTAATGTTTGTTGATTAATCATATTCAGCACATGAGGTTGTATACCCCATCTTTTGGCACTCATACTCTTTCAAAATATTATGATATTTGGTTGCTTCTTTGGTTAAATATTGAAAGTGCGACTTCCAGGATAAGGTGGTATCAAGATTAAGTCCTAAATATTTCAAATGTTTCGTAAATTTTATTATTTGCCATTAATACTTATTTGTGGAAGATGTTTTATACGTTTTTTTTTTTTTTTTTTTTTTTTTTTTTTTTGTGAAAATTGTAAATGATGATTTTTCCCAATTAATATCCAATCCATTCTGAGAACTCTATTGATGTATATTTTGCATATTGTGTTGTATTTTCTCCACTCCAATTTTTAGATTTTCCACTATTTCGTATGTGACAAGGTCATCAGCATACAAAAAGGTATTTGTAGTTTTATTCAACAAATTAATAAGATCTAACATGAAAAGGTTAAAAAGAGTTGGACTTAGTTTTCTGGCTTGAAGCAGGCCAGTAGAAGTTCGTCTAGATTTTGAATAAGAATTGTTCAACTTAATATGTACATGTATATCATATAATAAATTGTAAATGAGTAGTATGAACTGTTGAGGGCTATGTAGTTTAAATAATTTGGAAATTAATATATTTAGATTTATAGAGTCATAGGCTTTTTGAAAGTCAACACTAATCACAATGAGATATTTCTTTTGTTGGAAAGCTCTCCATATATAATTAGAGGACCAATAGAGTCAAGAGTCGAGCTATTTTTGCGAAAACCTGTAATATTGTCTGGTAACAAGTGATTATATTCTATGTACCATTGTAAACGATTTAACATTAATTGTTCAAAAAATTTTAGGCTACATGAGAGCAGAGTTATTGATCTATAGTTTGTGGCAATATGACTTGGTTTATTAGGTTTAAGAATTGGTACGATAAGCGATTTTTTTTTCATATTTCAGGTACTTTACCTGTTTTCCAAACTGAGTTTAAGTAATTTAGGAATATTCTTTTCGCTTCTAAAGGTAAGTTTGTGTAATGGACATATTGAGATCCATCTACGCCTGATGAGGTCTTCTTCTTGATAGTGTTAAACACCACTTCTAATTCTTCTAATTTAAAGAGCTCATCCTTATTTAGTTCTTGCTTATTTTGTAAATTAGCTATTATAAGTTTATTTGAATTTACGAAATCAGGTGTCAACATAGCGTAAAATTGGTGTATCCAATCGCTTTTTATTGAATTCCAAGTACTTGATGCAGATTTTATAGTTTTTTTTTTTTTTAATAAGTTGAGAATGTAAAAATTTCCAAATTTTCATTTTAGGAGTTTGGAATGATAAATTGTCACAAAATTCTTTCTAGTGCTTTCGTTTAATTTTATTTAAGATAATTTTTGTTAATGTCTTACTATTGAGGTAGAGTCTAAAGTCTTGAAGAGTTTTCGTTCGAATAAATTGCAAAAAAGCCGCTTTTCTTTTATTAATTGCTTGTTGTGCTTCCCGGTTCCACCAAACAGCTTTGTATTGGACTCTGTACCAATTCTTTGTGTTTTGATCTCGCTACAGCTTGCGTTAATATTTGGTTTAATTTAGATAGAGAGAAATTAGAATTGTTAGATTTATTTAAGCTTTCTGAAATAAAATGTTGAAACTTATTCCAACTGATGAGGAGATGCTTTATCTAAAAAAAAGGATGAGTGAGCGTCAGAATAGGACGATGGTCACTACCTAATGGATCAAAGTAGACAGACCAATGTGTTAAAATGTAGTATTGAATTTTACAAATAGTTATGTCAGGAACGCTATTACCTTCTATAGTAATTCGAGTTGCAGTACCATCATTTAGACATAGATAGGGATATTTAGTTAGGGCTTGATTAAGTATTTTACCAGCAGTATTCCCTTTGGATGCTCCCCATACTGGAGATTGAGTGTTACAATGGCCCATTAAATAATCAATCTTATTATTTACTAACAGTTCTTTCCAGAATTGGAGTTGCGGTGTAATAGCAGGCGGTATATAAATGTTAACAAATTTAGTATTTTTTATTTCAAAACCAGTTATTTGTATTTCATTATATGTATTACTTAATGCTAAATTGAGCGTACGAAAAGGAATATTTTTCTTGATACATGTAGCTAAACTACCATATCCATAATCCCTTAAATGTTCAATAATATTGTAAATATGTAATTTTAAAGAAAATTTAGGTTTTGCCCAAGTTTCCTGTAAAAATAAGATATCAGGAGAAAAGTGTTTTATTAAATGTAGAATTGCATATTTTTTTTTTTTTTTTGTAAATACTCTGACAGTTCCACTGCAAAATTTTAAGATTTTGTTTATGCTCCATGTTTAAGTGAAAAAAAAAAAAAACAAGTTTTTGTTTTCCGGCACGAAAATTAACTTGAATGTATTGAATTGAATAGCAGATAAAATTGCTGCGATAATTGTTCCATATGCTCAGTTGTTACGTTACAATTTAAGGACATTAGTATGCTACCTAGTAACTGTATAATAGCAAATATTGTTTTTGAGTTTGCCGAATCTATATCAATTTTCTTTTCCAAATTTTTCGTAGATTTTTGAAAAACATGTTTACTTGTTTTTTGAATTGGAATATCTGTTGTGTGCAAAGATTGCCCTGAGGCCGAAGCATTGCATTGGTTTTGAGCTACATACAATGGGAATTTTTCTTGGAAATGTAGGTTATTGTCGTTAGTAATATATTTCAGGTCATACAATTGTTGTGGATTTTGGTCCATCATTGTATGTCTGTTTCTATAAGAAGTTACCACTGATATCAATTGTCCGCTCGTACTAGCTGAAGTAAAATCGTAACCCTTGCGTTCAAAGTTTTTCCCATTATTAACGTTAAATTTACCATTATTTTCTTCAGTGCTTTTCCATCTTTTCCTGGGAGGTGTTTCTTGTTCAGTCAGCTTGGTTTTTTTTCCTGTAGTTTGAAATGTTTACAGCATTTGTATTTTTATTTTGTGGTGTTTGTGCGGTACCTCTGTTCTGAAAGTGATTGATCACATTCTCCGATAATTTAATAGTGCTATTACTTGAATTCCATTTCCTTGATTCTGAATTTAATTTACCAACTTGCATATTTGCTTCATTAAATGAAATATGTTCTGTAGCCATTATAGACATGATTTGTTTTTGTCGAGCCCTTTCCGGAAACTCAACATTATCCGCTTCGTGCGGTAGTCCACAGTGAAAACATTTTATTACATTAGAACATTGTGATGATGGATGAAATTGAGCACAAGTTTTGCAAATTGAATTTTTTGCTTTACAAGTACGGAAAGTGTGACCGTATCGTAGGCATAATTGACATTGTCTTATAGCCGGG
The DNA here is from genome assembly GCF_964235325.1 of Thermobia domestica. Classification (NCBI taxonomy): domain Eukaryota; kingdom Metazoa; phylum Arthropoda; class Insecta; order Zygentoma; family Lepismatidae; genus Thermobia; species Thermobia domestica. Next base: position 5,770,847 of record NC_137468.1, read on the forward strand.
ATATACGTTTCCACTTGCAATCTTAAGAAGAAAACTTTAATGTGGAGTGGTAGTCGTTGCGAGTTGAAAGTTATTATTATTGTAGAAGTTAGGACTTTTTTTGCCTTCATATGTCCTGTATATACGTTTAATTGATATTATTGGAACATCAGAGACTATTTCTTGTAACAGTTCCTCTACCGGTACTTCCGGGTCAACCTCTTTTACAACCCCCGTTGTATAAATTGCAAAGTTAGGTATATATGCCATCCAATTTTGTGGTTTTAATATTGGATGACTTAAAAAAGCGTTTGCTGCTTTGGCAGAATTAAAAGATACTTTTAATAAGTTTTTTCCGATTTTTTCGAAATTAGTAATGCCTTCTACTGAAGCTAAATAGAGTTTACGGCTAATTGCCATTACATGCTTCGTTCCCAGGTCCTCTTGATTCGATTTTATGAATACATAATAAGGTGCTACATGCTCTTCCGTATAACGATTTTCAAGAGATGTGTTTATATTTACATAATCTCTTGAATAATTCTTTGTATGATCCATCTTATTATATTCATTCTTATCTGAGCCTATTTTTTATTGGATTTGATATGATTTGCTTATTTGCATTACCAGTTATTTCCATAGCTGATGAATTGTCAGATATTTCTTTGTCTTTGGCGCTTGTTGATTCTATGTTGCTAATATCATTAAACTGGTTGTCCGCCATCTTAATATTGAATTACAGGTATAATGACTTACAAGAATTAAAGTTTATACACTTAAGAAAATACACAATCGATAAAATCACAAACTCTTAACACTAAAAGGAAATGAAACTATTGCCACCATAAATACCAAATCAACATGCACATAGGAATGTATAAAGAATGTTGAGATCTCACCCAATTGCAAAGAGCAGGATTCCAGTTAGGCTTATTCAGTCACTGTTAGAAATCCTTACAGTTTTGGGTTTCACAACTTCATTTTTACACCTTTCCCACTTCTACTGCAGTTTCTGGGTATATAGGTGAACTTCGGATCACTTAATATAGTATATTGAGATATTTAACAACACTAATGAATATATATAATAACACATATCCATTATGTTACTTGATTCTCCTCCATGATCTTCAACTTCCATCCTCTAGAGTTCTGGCACAAAGTGCTCCATTTTTTTCAACTATTGCTTGAAATATGATGATTGTTGATGCTATCTAATGAACAAGATTAATAATAAACACTGGTGGGAGGTACACAAACATTACAAAGCAGTTTCTATTACGATGCAAGCCGCAGAATAGAAGCATAAAAATAAAGAGCAGAGGTACATATATGTGCACCTATGGACTGAAGAGAATAAATATTAAGATAAAGACACGATTATCAAAAACAGAAAAGATATATATATATATATATATATATATATATATATATATATATATATATATATATATATATATATATATATATATATATATATATATATATATATATATATATATATATTTAGAAACAAAGATCTATTCTGGCTTACTTGCAAAATTGACATTAAAGTTAGGACAGTCTTATTCTGGGAATGCGAATAATCTTGGGCTACTAGCGCCTTCTAGAAGACTTTCGGAGCCATGGTGGTTCAATGTAGTGGAATGGACAGTTCATCTCTGTTGTTTGGGGTCCCTGATTTGATCCTAGCCCGTTTAAGTTCTTGGTGGATAACATGGTGTTCCGTGACTTCACTAGAAATTTATCTGTTTCCTCCCACATTCTCACTCCACAATTCTCTCTCACTAATCATCCATGTCATTGAGTTTAAAGCACAGATTCTTTTTAATGTTCTATTTTTGGAATTTAATTTATGTTCCAGTTAACAGTCACACATATCTCTTTCTTTCTTTCTTTTTTTTTTTTGTATTCCATAAATCCTAAAACATCTCTCTTTCTCTCTTTTTGTATTCCATAAATCCAAAACATATCTCGTTCTCTCTTTTTGTATTTCATAAATCCAAAACATATCTCGTTCTCTCTTTTTGTATTTCATAAATCCAAAACATATCTCGTTCTCTCTTTTTGTATTTCATAAATCCAAAAACACATCTTTTTCTCTCTTTTTGTATTCCATAAATCCTAAAACATATCTCTTTTTGTATTTCATAAATCCAAAAACACATCTCTTTCACTCTTTTTCTATTCCATAAATCCAAAAACATATCTCTTTCTCTCTTTTTGTATTTCATAAATCCAAAAACCTATCTCTTTCGCTCTTTTTGTATTTCAGAAATCTAACATTGCTTGGGTATGCTGAGAGGTGCTTTTTAAGAAATTAAACTAATATACTAACAAAAACTTAAAACCCTTATGTTGGTGGACAATGTTTCCTATCTCCCCCGGCAAAGTTTAAATGACACTACTGATCGCAATATAAAAAATGCAACAAGGAGTTTATAACACTCTGCCGATTATCTCAAAGAAAAACGCCAATTTGACCCAAATTGATATGTAATGGGACCCTGAAGATCTTGATATTAGAGCAGAGTGAATTTTACTTTATTTTTTTAAAAAGTAATGTTCGATGGAAATATTTAATCAAATGTTACATACAGTACTAAAATGGCACAGAAATCAGTCTCGTACACGTTGAATCTTTAATTTGATAGAATCTCTGATATAACAAGGAGTGGAAAATGTGTTCGTGTTTAATCGGCCTAAGTAGCATAAAGAGACAAGAACAGAAGGAGGCGGGGCATTCGGTAAACTGGGAAGTGTTGGCAGTGAATGAGTTACCTCGATATTCTTTTTGACCTGACACTACTGCTTTGATAAATGTCAAGTTGTTCGGTCTCACTCTTGAATTTACCGTGTCTCACACCTTACAGAGCGTAGAGTAGGAAATGACTGCTAAAAATAAATGAATGCTTACTTCTTCATGGCATAGGTTTGTAATGCCTTGGCATCTACATTTGTCGGGATCTTCAAAGTGGTGACGGTCGGCAGGCGAGCTTCTTCATCAGGAACAAACAATTCGATTCCCAGCTGTTTGAGGCCCTGGTGAAGGCGATTGGCGCATGCACGATGCCTCTTCCAGCAATTCTCGAGACCCTCTTCCACGACGAGAGCTAGGCCTTCTCGAAGAGTATACAATGCGTTAGCAGGAACAGTGTGGTGGTACCTAGAAGAGAATTTTAAAAATTCATTAATACGGATGACACTACAGGTTAAATACAAACTGACCCCAAGGCCAGTGATTAGCATTATTGCTTTACAAACGGGAAGTGCTGGGATTTAATTCCGTGAGTAGCTAGAGTACGGGGTTTTACATTTCTTCCTCAATGTAAACCCGGGTCTACTTCCTACACATTTTTATGCATGTATACATTTCTAAAATCTTAATACAATGTCCAGTTTCTTTGGGGGAATCTTGTATTGTTCTCTGAACAGGGGCGGATCCAGGACGGATTTCTGAGGGGACGGTGGGTTGTAATACTGCTACTTAAAGCTACTTTTAAGAGCTCCAAACTCTGGGATGGAAAAATGAAATGAAATATTTGAGTTTTACGTCTCACGGTTGTGCCGATTAGGCTAAGACGGTGATGATGAGAGATGAATGAAATGGTGAAATGAAGAAAGTGGGAGGAAACGGGAGAACCCCGAGAAAACCCACGCACACGGTGTTTGTCCACCACAAAGTTCACTTGGCGGGAGCAGGGTTTGAACCCGGGACCCCAAGCACCAGATGTGAACGCTCTACCACTGAGCCACCGCGGCCCCCAAACTCTGGGATGGGTTTAATCCCCCTGGATCCGCCACTGTCTCTAAAACGGTTTTCAAAGTTAAAATATTTTCTCATATTTCTTGCTTATCCGTCTTTCTACCTTCTCATACCCAGCTACTAATGTCTTAGAAATGCCTATCAAACTCAACTCCATGTTTTAATAGTAGTAGTTAGGACATACGTGCAAAGCGCGAGCTGAAAAATTTTGACCAGTTCAGCTTAAGTGAGTTTCTTGCAGCCCAAAATACATTTTCGGATGATTCATTCTAATAATTACTTTAGGATTGTGTTCAAACAATTCGTCTCAAAGGTCGCAAAACTGCGCGTAGTAACACCTAAATTTTATAACGCACGTTCAATCAACTCCTACAGTATTCTCTGGTAACAATAAAATAACTGTAAAGATAATGTGTAGTTTGTATTTCTTATTTTAAAGAGTTTTACAAATAGAGATGCAAAACAGCCAGCTTTTTTGGATGGAGTTTTTTTCATAAAAAAAAAAGATTTAAAAATGAAATTGTCGCTTTATATAATTCTTACAACTTTCTTGTTCAAGTAACACATTTGTTTCGATGTAATGGATTGGATTCTATAATTAAGAAAGCATATTTACAACATTCAGTCCTGTTCAATCCCAGGTTGAACTTTCTTGACTCGTTCTCAAACTGGCATTGTAATTGTTGCAATATAGTGCAAGTTATGCAACCGCTATATCCCAAATGTCGTTCTGGTTGCCTAACCATATTGTCAAGGTTCTAGATGCTATATATCTTGATATATGTGTTTTATTGGTTGCCTAATTTTAATCTGGCAGGCAAGAAAAAGTGCCATAGACCAAGAAACAGATATAAAGCCATAAACTGCAATTTTGGGTATGATGTTAGTTTAACATCATTCTTCATAGAATATCCCTTCTTTCTTTACTGATACATCGTGCCAAAATTTTGAAATACGAAACTTATGGATTATGAAGTACTCATTCTTCACATGGGTCAGATAAAATATTTATGTAAATAAAATGAACAAGGAAAAAAAATATCGGTCATTTTCTACTACTTTCACATATTCCGGTAAACGCCCTCTGAGACCCCTTGGTTCGAATTTAAAAAAAAAAACCTCTGGCTCCCAGCCAATGGGGGCTTTATTCGGCAGCCAACGCCTGTGGGAGTATCACCATTCATCTCAGCGACCGTGAAAACTATGGATTTGACACTAATATCAGTCATTTTGGATTATTTTTAAATGTCTCGGTAACCTCCCCGCAGGCCCGCATACTATGGTAGCTGAATATACTACTTTGAAAACACTCACACACCCAACTATTTCTAATGTATTGGTTTATTTTTGATGAACAAAAAAAAAAAAATTATATTGGTCACCCAGAATTTCCTTGAATTTTCACGTTTTATCCAAAAATTCCCTATTTACCTCAAACTACGAACACTGGGCGGAAGAGGAAATAAAAATAAATGGCTAAAATTATGGTTCAAAAATCTTGGAGAAATGACATTTTGGTAGAGTGAGGTGTAAAACTGGTGTTGCACACAAAATAATTGACAGGATTTTTTGTCTCTTTGCTGATGATCCTTTGCATTGGTTAAAAGCTGTTTACGTACTTCGTTAACAAGAAAGATTGTTTTACTTATTTGATATAAATAATTAATGTTACTTTTATTATATACTTTATAATTTATTGTACGCTTTTATGTGTATTAATTTTAACACATGTCATTAAAGTGTAAGCTACAATATATATTTAAAAACTTCCATTTATTTTTGTCTTCAGGAACAGCATCAGTGGCGGATCTAGAATGCAAAAACTGAAGGGGGGGGGGCAGCCAGAACCCAGATTACGATAGGTAATCATGAGTTTTCACTTTTTCATGGGTCCTGCAGATGTTTCCAATTTTACTTTCTCCCAATGAATATTGTGGCTAGGTTGGACATTGACACTGTGAACCTCAAGTATTGTTTTACACATTGCATAACAAAAAACTGCAATTGAAATTATATCTAATGTTTCAACAATCTATATATATAAAAGAGAACGTACAAAATTTTGTCCGCTCATCACGCTAATACGGCTGAACCAATTTCTTTCATTTTTGGGGGGTTATTAGGATTTGGACCCTAGATGGTTTTTATCATATCACTTTAATTTTTAATTACCAGTGTCTTGAGATAATTGACCATTCAAGTGTCCATAACGTACAAATCCTTTGTTAGTTCATCATAGGTAAAAATAAACGTATTTATATGCAACCCGCATGACCGTGTCACTCGGCGGGTTAACATAAATGACAGGCGATATAATGTTAACATTTACTGCAATCGACTATGGTTTTTATCATATCACTTGAAAGCGAAAACTTCCGGGGTGACCGCAGCGAAGCGGGGCGGGTTAACATAAATGACAGGCGATATAATGTTAACATTTAATGCAATCTTCTATGGTTTTTATCATATCACTTGAAAGCGAAAAAGTAAAAATTATCTAAGTAACAAAGTTTATTGCGTTCCGGGGTGACCGCAGCGAAGCGGGGTGAACGCTGCTAGTTTTCCAATAAAGAATAAAAGGTATCCCTTAAAAAGTGGGGGCCTAAGTTCCCCGGCCCCAGACTAGATCTGCCATTAAACAGCATTTAGTTTAATTTATGACTCGTAAAGGATTTTATTTTAAAATTGCTTGTTAATCAGGTTTCGTATTTGGGGCACGGTGGCTCAGTGGTAGAGCGTTCACCTCCGGTATTTGGGGTCCTTGGTCCGATCCCAGCTCGCGCCGTGTGAACTTTGTGGTGGACAAACACCGTGCTCGTGGGTTTTCTCGGGGTTCTCCCGTTTCCTCTCACTTTCTGCATTCCACCCTTTTCACTCATTTCTCATAATCAACTTCTCCTTTAACCTAACCGACATAAGCGTGGGACATAAAACTTAAAAGATTACATTTTCAGGTTTCGTATTCTGGATGAGAAATAAAACGGTGGTGTTAGAACAATTACAAGAACCTAAATGTTTATTTTTGTGTGTTTTTTTTTTTTTTTCATTTTTATTTATCAGTATTGCAGGTGTACTATCAGTATTATAATCACACCATTGCACAAAGCTATCATTCATTCTACCTAACATGAGACGACATCAGAACAAGTTTTCTCACCACCAGGCTTATGCACATGGTCTGTTAACCTTGAATTTTGAAATTCCTCTTTCCACTATCAACTATTGCACACGGAGGTATAAAAGGTATCTAAAATATGGCTACAGAATTCATTGCAACTTTCATAATTCTACTACATATTTTAAAAGTCTTTAGTACATTAATATGTATTAATGAGATGGGTAACCTTCTTTTAATATACACTGCGTTAGTATAGAATACGAACTTAATCCGTAACAGAACACAGATTTTTTTTTTTTTTTCATTCATTTTAAATAAAGGAAAGTGGATTGATCTGTTCCTGGGTTCCACGAACTCAAAATGTTTTTAACAATAAAAGTACTGGTTTTTAAGGTAAAATTAATAATAATAATAATAATAATAATAATAATAATAATAATAATAATAATAATAATAATAATAATAATAATAATAATAATAATACTTGAATAAAAGTGAGCCGCGGTGACTCAGTGGCAAGGTGACCAGAACTTTTACTTTCAAAAACGGGACGCATACGAATCGGCGACGGGGGGGGGAAGGGGGTTGACTTCCACATGGCATTTTGGAACTCAACTGTGTTTTCAATTTACAAAATACACAAGTAAGAATAATAACATAGCGTTTCTAACTTAAGTACTATCCAACAATATTTTTAACTACTTCAACACTCAGAATTCCCTCTCAATTCCCACTTGAACCACAGAACACTCGATTCTCATTTGAATATTCAGAAGTTCTAGGGACGGCTGAACCCTCCCAATGCAGGGGTGGATACAGGACCGACTTCTGGGGGGGCGGTGGGTTGTCATACTGATATTTTAAGGGTTCCAAACTTTGGGATGGGTTTTATTTATATATATAAAATAAGAAAATTTCCTCTTCTGGGGGAGAGGGCGATTGCCTCGATCGTCCCCCTCTGGTTCCGCCCTCTGTCCCAATGAGTATTGGTACGGAAGAGTGTAGAATTAACATTGACCATTTATATTTTGAATAATAATTACGGGATACCTGGGTCATGTTTGCTTAAAAAGGGACGTTTAGGCGTCCCGTTTGAGAATTAGAAAAAACGGGACAACTGTTGAAAATAAGGAACTGTCTCGGCTAAAACGGGACGACTGGTCACCTTGCTCAGTGGTAGAGTGTTCACTTCTGGTACATGGGGTCCTTGGTTCGATCCCAGATTGCACCAAGTGAGCTTTGTGGTGGACAAACACTGTGTGCATGGGTTTTCTCGGGCTTCTCCCGTCTCCTCCCACTGTCGTCATTCCACCATTTCCTTTATTTCTCTCATCACCGCCTTCTTTAGGCTAGCCAGCATAAACATGGGACGTAAAACTTAAAGAGTTCATTTTTTGAATAAAAATGAACATTTTAGGCCTCATTGTTACTTTGCAGTGATTGAAAATGAAATGAAATCTTTAAGTTTTACGTTCCACGATTATGCCGGATAGGCTAAAGGAGACGATGATGATGAGAGATGAACGAAAGGGTGGGATGAAGAAAGTGAGAGGAAACGGGTGAACCCCGAGAAAACCCATGAGCATGGTGTTTATCCACCACAAAGTCCACACGGCGCGAGCTGGGGTCGAACCAGGAACCCCAAGCACCGGAGGTGAACGCTCTACCATTGAGCCACTGCGCCCCCTTGCTTGTAGCGATTGAGTATGAGCGTGAACCTGATACAACCCATTTTTTGGAAAACAAAAATAAATCATGCACATCGTTTCTTCACAAGACCTTTGTGACTTCAAACTAAGGAATGAAAACTTCCCTAATCTTCTAGTTCTTATGAACAACAATTATTTCATTATAGGTAAACTCTTTTCTCTCAGTTTGAAGCACGATAAAACTATTTATTTACTTCTTCCCTGAAGTTACATGAAACCCACATTGAAAACGGAGATCTCATTTATTAGCAAGCTCAGGTCTTACAGTAAACTCATCTGTCTCCTAGTCTGGCATCTGCCTGCCTCCTCCCAGTTTTTACCTTCGCCACTGTGAACTTGGAGCCTTAAATCCCCCTCCTCTCGCTTAAAAAACTTTTTCGTGCTCCACTGATTGAAACATGTCGAAACTCTAGTGCAGTGGTTCTCAAACTTGTTGTTGCCGCGACCCACATTCAATATTAAAAAGTACTTTGTGGCCCATCTACTTTTATGGTGGTATTTCAAACCAATTAAATTTTGTAAATCATATTTCTAATTTTTTCCATATAAAGGTAACACAGAGCTAACACTATTTTCAACGCAATGCCTTACTCCGTGACAGAGTTTGACTCAGCCATCCTCTTTCCATTTTAACCCAGCATCTCTACTGACTGTACAGCAGGGTAGGGTTCTGAGTAACCACTTACTCTTCACCCCATTAACAAACGCTTTCAATTTTCATTTCCTGAATGGCGCTTACTTTACAACATATGTTTCTGCATCAAAATAAAATTTTCACAGTTAAAAGAAAAAATTTCTCGCGACCCACCAATGAGTCGCGACCCACACTTTGAGAAATACTGCTCTAGTGTATTTATAAACAGAAAGTAAAATAATTTCTTAATGAAAGAAACAATTTTTTTAAAAAGAATACTTACGCCCTTGGCTTTCCATCACAACCCCAATAGTTTGCCAGTAACTTCATATCGAAGTAGTATACATCGATTGGTGTTTTTCTGTTTTCGATTTTATTCCTAAAATGACAAAAAAAAAAAAAAAAGCATATATAATAGTATTGGAAAACAACGTCAACACAAGGAGAAATGGGGTATGATTGTATCTAGATTAGTGGTCCATGCACAAAAGAAAGGGAATAATATTCTAAGTACATGAACTGATATGAAGTAACGGATACTTCCGGTTAATGTGGAAAGTTGAAATTTGGCATAATTGTAGCCTTTTGGGACTAATCCATAGGAAAATTGTCAAAAGTGAATATATTTTTTTTTTTTAATTTTTAGGGGGTCTAAAGGGGGATGAAGAAATCCCCCATGTTATTTAAATGGGCCTTTTTTGGACATATAATCTCAAGTTTTAGGCATTTGGAATTTTAATATAAACTTGAATTAGGTATGTTTGTACGTTTTCCATAGGATTATTTAACAAAATCAGTAAAAAGTAATCCAACTTTAGAGTGGTTTTAAGGAGAACTGAAAAATCTTCCTCGTATTATTTAGATACGATATGCATCCCAAAATTACTGGGCACTTTCTGTAGGACTACAATAATTAAATTTGGCATGATTGTAGTAGCCTTTTGGCTACTACCCACAGAAAATTTGCCAAAAGTGAATATTTTTAATTTTTAGGGGGTTTAAAGGGGGGATGAAGAAATTCCCTATGTTATTTAAATGGGCTTTGTTTTGGACTTATAATCTCATATTTTAGGTACTTGGAATAAAAGCTTGCAATTCGGTATGCTTGTACGTTTTCGTTAGCGTTACCTAAGGAAATCACCAAAATAAAATTTTCCAACTTTGGGGAGTGGTTTTGTGGGGAACTGAAAAATGTTTCCCATGTTATATAGAACATCTTCTACACACCTAAATGTTTAGGCACTTCCGATAGGATTAGAATGATGAAATTTGGTATGATTACTTATAGCCTTCCGGGACTAATACACAGGAAAATTGCCAAAAGTGAAAATTTTTAGTTTTTAAGGGGTCTAAAGGGAGGATGAAGAAATTCCTATGTTATTTAAATGGGCGTTTCCTTGGAATACAAAATCTTATCTTTTAGATAATTGAAATAGGAAAAGAAATTTGAAATTCGGTAGAATTGTGGATTTAATAGGTGTGAGGCCGTAGGCCGAGCAAACATGGGTCTCTGGGGGCGGAGCCCCAGCTAGTCAGAGGCTAGTTGATTTTATAAACTTTTGTAGACTAATTTGTTATTTTAAATTTTTAAATTATGTTAAAATCACTTGGCTTACTACAAGCTAATTTCACTTTTTTCTCCAATCCGTAAAACTAACAATCTGAGCCCACAAGTTGTAAAACAGTACCATGAAATTATAAATTTTAATTTCTCAATTTAAATAATGTCAATAAACTTACCATGCTCTTGGACTGAAGCTAATTGGCGCTAGCCCTGGAGGTGCTCCTAACACTTTTTGAGATCCCGTGTAGATCACATCAACCTCCCATTGGTCAGCACACATTGGGACACCCCCTAAGGACGCCACTGTGTCTACCACCAACAAACAATTGTACCTGGAAAAAAAGTTCTATTTTCATAAGAGAAATTTCATCACTCAATTATATTATCAATTACGAGAACTGGTCAACCTGAAGTTCGTAATATTACAGTCAAACCCATTAAATTGAGGTCCACTTCTCAAAGCGTGGTTCGGGGACATGGTCGCTACGCGTGGGGTCCCTGATTCGATCCCCGACCAAGTAAATTTGTGGTGCACAACATCATGCCTGTGAAGTTTCTCGGGTACTCCTGTTTCCTCATACACTCTCATTCCACCAATTCTTGCATCATAGCTCGAGTGTTTGAGACTTGTTTTAGGCAGAATTTTTTAATACATCAGTGAATTTTGAGTTCAGGCTGCCACTTTTTGGAAAGGCTAAAAGGGGGCCACACTTAGCGAACACATGCAGATTGTCAGTTCTTTAGACCCAAGTTGTACATGGAACAATTTATTTAAAATAATAAAAAGAAATACGTATATTCATGATTGAACACTGTAATGAAAATTTCAACCCAAAACACATGAAACAAAATTCGAAAAGTCAGCTTTTTGGTGGTTTGTTGAGCAGAAGTTACGAACCACTCAACGATCGAAGAATAACATTATTGGCAATGAATGAACCAGTCAACTGGTCAAAAAGAATAACATCATTGGCGGTGAATGAACCAATACACTGATCAAAGGATAACATCATTGGCGGTAAATGAACCAGTCAACCGATCAAAGAATAACATCATTGGCGGTGACTGGACCAATCAACTGGTAAAGCAATAACACTATTGGCGGTAAATGAACCAATCAGTTGATCAAAGAATGACATCACTGGCGGTGAATGAACCATACAACGGTCAAAGAATAGCATCATTGATGGTGAGTATACGGCTGCTTTTTTTTTTTTTTTTTTTTTTTTTTTTTTTTTTTTTTTTTTAAGCGATATCGATATCTTGACAGTCATAAAGATTCATCGCGGGTTGAAATTTACAAATGTCACTAAGAAGCTCTGTATCATATTTGGCAAGTGTTTTGGTTAATTTGGCGTTCCGCCATATAACGTGTCCCTATCTATCCCATATTTTGTAAGTGTTTTAGTTAATTTGGTGTCCCGTCGTATAATGTTTCCCTATCTGCCCCATATGTTGTAAATGTTTTGGGTAATTTTGCGTCCCGCCATATAATGTGACTCTATCTGTCCTATATTTGTAAATCCTCTGGTTAATTTGGCGTCCCGCAATATAATTGGCGCAATTCGGAACGCTGAAAATTTTCTTAAAATTAGGAATATCTCTCCTAATTCGGGACAAGTGGCAATTCTATTTTAAGTTTGGACCTTTTACTTTCTCCGAAGTTTTGCACTCATTTCAACCAAAATATTGCATGATTTTTGCACCTAAAATTTCATCCATAAAATTTTAGTCTATTCTAGTTTCATAACGTTAATCGCAACATCCTTATTTAAAATGACATTTTTATAGCAAAGTAAGAGACTTAATTGTTTTACTAAGATATGTATGTTTCAAATATATATATCCTCACCGATGGCAAAGAGCTCCGAGTCCCTCGATTGGTTGATAAACGCCTGTCGAGGACTCTCCTTGGGTGACAAAAAACACAGATGGCCTATGCACTTCGAGGGCTTCTTCAATTTCTGCTAGGGTAAAATTCTCTCCCAGTGGCTTCTCTACTTTCCTCACTTCAGCACCTGAAATCAGTGATATAAATTACAGTAAATTTAACTATCTTAATTTTTTAAAGTTCTTTTTCATCGTCTGAACATGGATCAAAATTTACCGTTTGCGGCGTGAGAGGCACTTTATGCATGCACATGGCATGTGCACTTATATAGTATGCGTATGTGTCTGTGCACTTCTTCGACATGGCAATTATTAGACTATCTCATTATGTTTTTCTAACTACGCCATTGGCTAATAATATGGTTCTGTACTTTAAACAAATTTCAAGCTTTTCACATTTTTACTTTCGAGCGACATAGAAAAGTATCGTGTTCGTGAAAACCTAAATTCGGTATTTCAACGGTTTTACTCGTTTTATGACCGAGTTCTATCGTGGCTAAGTGGTTAGAGTTCATGCCTTTAGCGTGGGAGACCCGGGAGCTCATGTGGTTCGGATTGCACGCTAAGCAGTAGGTTCCGTCTCATATAGCCTCACTGCTTAAAGGGATGTTAAACTCAAAAATCAACCAACGTTTTGTGTCCCCCCTTACACACCAAAAAATGCTATTTTAGAATGTCTATCCCAGCATACCGTTCGGCACGGCCACATGTGTCAACCAAACCTCTGTTTTGAGTATAGATAAATGCTGTAGATACTGTGCTCTCAGCTTTAGTATAGTCTTTTTTTATCTTAAGTTATTCACTAAAAACTCAAAAGAAGGTGTGGGCAACATAGAAAAGGTCCTCAACATTACTACAATCCTTATAAAATTATATTAATCTACATATACAATAGTCTTGCATCTATCTTACCATGTCTTGCAGCAATGTCTGCTGCCCGATGTCCCCAGTGGCCACTGAAAGCAATGAGAATAACATCTCCTGGTTCTAATACATTGCACAACGCTGCCTCCATGCCTCCGTGGCCTGTGGCGCTGATAGCAAGTGTGTGGACATTCTTCGTTTGGAACACGTACCGTAAGCCGTCTTGAATTTCGTCCATAATCTGCAAAGAACAAGAACAAGTAATGTTCAAACAAGTCGAGGTGAACCAAACACAAAATCTCAGGGTGTGCAAACTGTGAGGTACAGTGTTTGTTGTTGAGTCGAGCCTGTTCATGCCCAAGTTAGCCATCAAATATAGCCATCTTTATTACTTAGAGGATCGGCTACTTGCTCACCAAATTTGGTTCAGATTAGGCCAATAGTTACCGGGAAATAAAGTACCACATACACACATATACACCTGGAGTAAAAACCAGGGCAGAATTAACCTGTCTGGAGGCCCGGAGCTAAGAAGAAAAATGTGGTCCTTGCTCATTTCGCCTAATACATTTCTGTGGAAGTACAGTAGGAAAGTTAAGAGAATATGTTTTATATTTTTGGTCATATTTTATTTTATGATGATGATTGTATCTTCATGATTCTTTTTTGATATCCAGTTGAGATTTTGATCAGAGTGGAGGCTCTGTCCACCTGGAGGACTGGTGCTATAGCCCCCTAAGCCCCCCTTAATCTAGCCCTGAGTAAAACTATAATCTCGCGTATACTTATGCCGGGAGCTAATAAACGTGAACATTATGTGCACTGAAACTCACAGATAGTTATCAGAGCAATGGTAACATTTGAAGAAAATAACATTAGATCAATACGGTGTGGGATCATCATTCTCCTGCAGGATAATTCTAATTTGTCGTGGAATGGTTTCAAGGAAAATATTGTATCTTTCCTCATGGAGTCAGCGAAAATAGAGGAGTACATTCGCTACAGAACAGAGTGCAGGTGTTCAGTACTATTGAGGTCTGAGGATTGGGTGAGGCATGGCAAATGTTGTAGTTCATCTGGATGCTCATGAAACATCTTCAGCAGTATAAACTGGCGCTTTGCCGCTTTCGAAAATTAGGCTATTGTTCGGAAACAACATTTGGACTATAGAATGCATGTGGCGACATAAAGGTAATGTGTTCTGTGAGAATAATCATAGGTCAGATGAAATACAGGGAAATTGGCGTTATATCAGAGTAAAATTTACCTCTGAAAAGCATAAGATTTCTTAAAAGCAAGACTTGCAAGACTTTTGCAAGCAGGACCAAGACTGGGTGTACAAGACCAAGACCAAGACCAAGGGTTCCAGTGCAAGACCAAGACCAAGACTGGATGTGCAAGACCAAGACCAAGACCAAGACCACCCTGGTCTTGGTCTTGGTCTTGCATTTGCTCATCACTAATTGGCATCGCTTGTTTGAGGGTAGAGTTGAGACAGTACAGAACAGAACATAAACTTCTTTGGGTGTCCAACATACATAAATCCGAATCATTGTTGGAAGTACAAGGAAACTGCTGCCCACAGAACTACATAATCACCGCTTCTTTCAGGGTACTGATGAGAAACTTCGGAGCATAAGCTTGTTTGGTCGACCGACATACATAAATATGAACTGTTGTTGGAAATAGGTATACACGGAAATTGCTCACCACAGAATCACAGCTTGTGTCAACCTAGAGATGAGACAATTCGGAGCATAAGCTTCTTTGGGTATCCGTTGTACATAAATACAAACTGTTGTTAGAAATAATACGAAAGAGGACTCTACGATCCATATTACGTACGTGCTTCCAATTATTGTGAGTTTACTTTTCACGTTCTCGGCTCCATTTTCTTTGTTCTAAAGTGTTATTAGCGTAATCAACGGTTTGGAAATTGCAACTCGACCGCGGGTGTTTAGGTTATACAACTCGCATCGTACTGTGAGTGTCACAGGCTGCTCCAGACGGTGATCGAGTTCCTCAGTCATGTCGATCCATTAGCTTTGGGAGCTTTGGTGACAATTGTAGGCTGACTATAAACTCTGTGCTAAGTGTCAAAATGAAAGTATTGAGTAAACAGCCCAGATTTTACTTCAGAACTGATGGGACATATAGGCATGCGTCACATTCTGGGGATTATTTGAACTACTTCCACAGTGAATGCTAGATAACCAGTTTTTTCACTGAGTAGTGTTAGGCACATAGATTACGTTTTTACACTAAACCCAACTTTTTACGTTTTTGGCACTTAGTACGGATTTTGTATTCAGTCTACAATTCTCTTCAATATACGGCAAGCCTGTCACTGAGGTCTCTCTTTCTTCATTGCACTATTACTCTTCGCTCTTTTGGAGCGAGGAGTGCATGAGTTATGTAGAACGTTATCGTTTTAAATGTTCCTCGTTATACACCTAACATACTGGCCACCTAACTGCACACACACACAATTTGGCCTCTTTTCAACTCAGAGAGATCTTCCGCTTTGCATCACAACCGTCTCCCCACTTCAGTAGACACCCCCTTTTTACCTCACCTAATAAACTATAGACGATCATCTAAAATCTAACACACCAACTAACAAAGGCCAAGCGTTGAACACACCATCTCACACATTTCAGTATTACCATCTCAGTATTACCATGTCACAATTTTAAGTGTTACAAACAACATGTGTTTCCATTATTTTGATAACCATCTGTAGCATGCGAATATAAAAACATAGAACTTTCGAAAGAAAATGAGATTTAAAAAAATGTATTACTGTACAAGTGACGTGAAGAAAACACGAAGCAAATGGCGACAATTATTATTAATGCGTATTTTTTTTTTCCTGGATCATATTCCATAGATCAAAACATGTTAGTACATGGCGGTTACATTTATCTGTTTGCTTGTTTTACAATACATGTGGGCTTAGTGTATCTAAATGACTGGAGCCGCTCACCTCTGATATTTAGGTTCTAGGGATGGCCTTTTTCCAAAAAATCTGTTTTTCGATTTTCGGAAATTTTATTTTTCGTTTTTTCGTGTTTTGCTTTTTCGAAAAAAAATTCGTTTTTTTCGAAAAAAAAATTCGTTTTTCGTTTTTTCGAAAAAAATTTCATTTTTCGTTTTTCGAATTTTTTTTTGTTTTTCGTTTTTTGAAAAAAATTCGTTTTCGAAAAAGCCATTTTTCGAAAAAGTATTTTTCGAAAAAATGTGGCCATCCGTATTAGGTTCCTTGGTTCAATCCAACGTCAAATGACGATGTGGTGAACAACATCATGTATTTGGTTTGATGAGGTTTCCCTGTTTTCCTCCAACATTATCAATCTATCAATTATTTGATCATCATGTACACTCATGTCCAAAATGATTGTCGCATATCTATAACTGTCTTCTTGTAAGAATATAATTTGATAATGATTTTGTAGGGTACTTTTAATACTGATACTATGTGTATAATCGGCAAATGTATATTTGTGGTAAATTTCATAGGAAAAGAATTATAAGTACGAAAATTAGAATGAGTAAAACAAAATGTTGCTAAATGGACAAGAAAGTTTTATTTTCGTTTTATTGTTCTTATTTACTGCTCTTTTGAAATGAAATTTGCCACATACATGTCTTTGCCGATTATACACATACTAACATTATAAGAAATACCGGAAGAATTCGTTATCAAATTATATTCCTACACCAACATATTTATAGACATGCGACAATAATTTTGGACATGAGTGTACTTCTATTAATCATTCGCCTACTTGAGCCTAACGGGCATAATCGTGGGATGTAAAACTGAATGATTTCATTTCATTTTCAGGATTGGAGTGCATGGGTACGTTTAAAAAATAAATTAATAATAAAAAGTAAGCACGTCTTCGTCATATGGTATCAATTCTCAATAGGAGTCAGAGTCTACGATGAACAGTCGGTCTAAGTCTTGCTACTGATTTATTGCTTTTGGAATGATCGAAATTGAATGCATACTTGTTTCTAAATATCATCTTGTCCCTATTTTAGAAGCCAATAAATACAGGAGAAACGAAGTTAGTTAACTCTTACTATTGCATAATTTTTGTATCCGTTTTAAATCACATTTTTAAGTATATATGTTAATCGATATGTAACCGAACGATTTTCACAGAATTGATTGAGAGAGGGGCACACTGTCTCAGTGGTAGAGCGTTCATCTGTGGTGCTAGGGGTTCCTAGTTTGATCCCCGCCCATGTGAGTTTGTGGTGCACAACATCATAAGAAACGAAATGAAATCTTTGAGATTTACGTCCCACGGTTATGCCGGCTACGCTAAAGAAGACGATGATGATGACAAATGAATGAAATGGTGGAATGAAGAAAATGGGAGGAAACGGGAAAACGTCGAGAAAACCTACGCACACGATGTTCGTGCACCACAAAGTTCGCTTGGCGTGAGCTGGGATCGAACCAAGGATTCCATGCACCAGAGGTGAACGCTCTACTATTGAGCCATCGCGGCTCCACGTGGACAACATCATGTCTGTGAGTTTTCTCACGTAACTCTATTTATTTAGTTTAGCGTTCCTTTCAGGGGCATGGGTATATGAGACGTGAACCTACAGCTTAACGTGTGATCCGAACCACATGAGCTCTCGCTGGAAATCGAACACGGGACTCCCACGGTAAAGGCACGTACGCTAACCGTTTATCCACGATGGAACTCTAAGCTATAATAGTATCCAAAGATGAGGCATAGATCGATAGATTACATAGTGCTGAACAAAATTACATACTTCAGGGTGCATTCCGATGCGTCGTTTTCGAGAAAAACAACGAAAAATGAATTCTTATGGCGTTAAAATGTATCTCCTGCATTGTCAGTCTGATGCAGTTGATATAGTTTTTATTCTGCTGAAATATATTTTTATTTATTTATTGTGTATGAAAAACATACCGTTCAGTATTAGAATGTATCTATTGATGTTTGATTTCTCCTACCAGTCATACAAATACTTCTAATAGTGTCACACATGCAATTTTTGCGAAGGAGGGTCATAATCTAAGGTTAAAGGCTAATATTTCTGGAGTGTCGTCTGTTATAGAGGAATGAGAAGAGTCCGGTAATTTTAATACATAGAGTTGACAACTGTACAGAGTTTCAGCCATCCCGCCACCTAGGGTGCTAGTTGGAGCTAAATACAAATGTAGATTCGTTTGGAAAACTGGACTCTCGAAGAAGTCCGCTCTGTTATTCGATTTCTGTGGACCAAACGTGTAACGGCAGCTGAAATTCACCAGCAGCTAGTAGAAGTTTACGGAGATATTGTACCGGTAATGTCTCGTTAGTATGCCGCACAATGTTGTCGAAAGTTTGCAGTTGGTAGAGATAACGTCACCGACTGGGAGCGTAGTAGCCGACCTAGCACGGCATCAACAGATTTGAACACAGCTTGGACATCCTTGACCCCTGCTTACAGCCCGGACCTCGCTCCAAGCGAGTTTCACCTGTTCCCGCACTTGAAGGAGCACCTAGGAGGCCGTCGCTGTGTTTCAGACGAGGAGGTGAAACACTTCGTGATAACGTGGCTCAACAAGCAAGAACAGGATTTTTACCAGAAGGGAATCTTCAAAGTCATCCCACGATGCGACAAGTGCCTCAACCGATATGGCGACTCTGTCGAAATATAACCTATTGTATGTACTATCTGTTGGCCGTATTGGTTGCATTTCACTGCAGGCTTTGTAACCTTACTTTCTGATCACCCCTCGTAAATGTAATATCTCTGTGGACAAATCTGAATTTTAAAAACTAAATTCCAGAGAAATTTCTTTAGACATAGACTCCTGGAGGGATTATTGTGCCTATGCGGGGGGGTTACCGGGTTCGTACCCCTTACCCCCAAAACTTTGTTAACTCGTCATACATAGTGTTGCCACGAGACGAGACATTTCTCGTGTCTCGTCTCGTCTCGTCTCGTAAACGAGACGAGACACGGGACGGGACGGAACCCTTTTAGACGAGACACGAGACGAGACAGACTACTTGTCCCGTCTCGAAAACGAGACGAGACACGAGACGAGACGGGACGTCTCGTGAAATGTCTCGTCTCATCTCGTGTCTCGAAAATGAAAACGCTAGCGGGAATGGCCAAGATTGAAATTGCTAGTGGTCATATAGATTGCAAAAGGAAAATCCCCTTTGTGAGAAAACATGTTGAAAAGCCTTCATAGAAAAGTGTCCTCTGTCTATTGAATGAAACAATCGTGATACATGAGCTTCCAGGAATATCATCCTTAATGTCTTGTCCCCAATTCCCCTTGGTGTAAACTGAGGAATTCTCATTTTTTTCATTTCTGGCTGGAATGATGACAAACAAAATCAAAGACAGGGAAGATTTTTACAAGGTCAAGAAACCGAACTACCACCACCATCTATTCAATTTGAAAACTGGATAAGGTCTACACTTATTACAGGCTGCAGTTGAAAGCTCTGGTTGAGATGGCAGATTCTCTGGTGGCGGTATTCTTTTTGCTATATGAACCGAAATTAACCGAAAACGGCAATTGAAGTATGTCATCTTGCAACTAAAATTGTGTCTTCTCTCTCTTTCTCTCTCTCTCTCTCACACACACACACACATACATACACATAAAAATACACTTTTACCATTTTACCAATCGCTCGCTTATATACAGCAGTCATGTTGTAAAATTCACCTCTTCGTTTGGAAGTCGGGCGCAGGACAAAAAAGCATATATTATCGACGAACCCTTCAAACTGTTTGCTTTCAGCAAATTTATGATACTAACAATAACACTTTAAATGAAGAGGTTTTACAGGGGAATCTTCGTTTTGTTACGCGGAAATGTTTCATCTGACCAGTGTGCGAAATTGCCCTCTGCTTCCAAGATTCGTCGACCCTATTGTTCCTTTCCTCTTTTAAGGTCGCGTCATAACTACCCTTCTTTGAAAACCGAAGATGCAGTAAAATTGTGACGTCACGGCGGGAGCAGAAACAGCTTTCGCCCAAGGTCCTTGTCATTCACCCTTGTTTGTTTCTTTGATTTTTGCAGGAAAGTGAGTGATTCTTGCTTTTCTGTATTAAGAAAACATTAATTACTGTAGTGTTCTTGTTAGCCTATAAGCATGTCGAATTCTACACTAAGTACTTGTCGCAATTATAGTAGAAATACTACGGGTTCCAAAGTTATTTATCATGTATTTCCCTCGGTTCCTTTGCGGAAAGTTTGGCAAAAGAAATGCTGTCGGAAAGACATCTTTAAAGTTGAAAACGCCAGCGTCTATTCCGATCATTTTATTCCCGAAGCTTATGGACATAATTTAAAATGTGAGCTTCTAAATATTCTACCCAAGAAAAAGTTTAAACAAGACGTGCCTTCACTAAACTTACCTTTACTATACGGAACCGTGTTGATGTAAATAATGAAAGAATTAAATGTACGGAAGTTAGGTGTTTAAAGAAAAAACAAATCAGACATTGGGGTGCAGCCAGATGAAATAACTATTGTGACTGAAATAAAAATAATAACTCTTTGTTTGTTATTTTTCGTTTGTTTTGTGGAGAGTGAGAGGCATAAACCAAAAGAAGAGCTCTCCAAAAGAGAACGAAAAACTGAAGTATAACAATATGTACAAAGCCAAAATAATATGTTTACAAACGAAGTTAAAAGAATTGGAAAGCAAATATAATAAAGAATTAATTTCAAAGGCCAGTTCTAAAATATAATATTGTGATCGTTTCAATAAAGTGGTTTATAACCGGTGGTGGATATATTACGAAAAAAAAAATTATACAGGGCCAAGTAAATATGCTAATGAATGGCAAGAAAAAACTAAGATGGATTGATTAAGATATCATTCGTGCGTTAACACAACACGCCTCATTGATAAATTATACAATCATCTGCGGTTACAAGTTCGAATCCCCGTACCCAATGTGTCAACATTTCGACGTTGTATGCAAAAATTACCGTTTTTTCCTGGTATTCCTACCCCAGTTTTGAAAATTTTGACTTAGCAAGGGCGCTACTTAAAGAATGTGGAAAAATTTTCAGTGCTTATATTTGATGAATTGAATGTTAATAGGCGTGTATGCTATGACCAAAACGTTTATTTATTTTTAGGACCACACAGAAATGTACAGGTGTCAATGATTCGAGGTTTAATAGATGTGTGGAAACAGCCAGTGTATTATGATTTCCATAAGACTATGAAAAGTAAAAATTACTCTTCGAAATCATATCGAAAGTTGAAGTCTCAGGATTCAAGATAGTTGCGATTCTTTCGAAGTTCAATGGTGGCAATATGAGGCTATGTGGTGGTCTCGTTTCACCTTCTTCCAGGTGGATGGAAGCAATAAAATAGTATGAAGTTATATTTCGAATATTTCACAAAAAACTGTGAACCGAAGAAAAGAAAAAGAATGTGATTGCCTGACCGTTTTATGTCCTAAAAAAGACACTTCGATCTTGAAACTATTCGACAAGGTTAAGACATACTTCAGAATTCGGTTTTTGAGTAGAAAAACACAGGAGCTCCGCAGGAGGTATGTTCTTTAAGACAGCGGATGCAAAGCTGTTCTTCAAGTGATACTCAATGCTATAATGAGTACATATTGTATCTGTATGTAGTCTTTACTTTTATTGCACTTAAAAATTTGTTTCCTTTGCAAATCGCAAAGACGGAACATAGGCTTACCACACGATATTTGTCCCTGCTTCACCACGGTGTCGTCACACTACAGCTGGAGAAAGTGGCTACGCAGAAACAGCGAGTTATGAAGGGACCTGTAAAAGCGCGGAACAGTAGGGTCGACGGACCTTGCTCTGTTTCCATGTTGAGAGGAGGGGAATACTTCCCTTTCCTAGTGAATAATATATTTAGGACCTAAATTATCTTCAGAAATGGTTTCTTACAGAGTGTAAAGAACATTTGGTATAATATTCATGGAACTCCATTGAAAGCAGAAAATATCATGAGAATGATCAAAATTCGAACATTGAAGAACATAAATTAACAGAAAAGAAATAGGATACCCAAACCATAATTTTAAATCTGCTATAAAATGTATATCCTATATTTTTACTAATTCCTTACTCCCATGAAAGTATCCTGGGGAGGATATTCTCTCTAATTTTTTCAGACTGAAATCCTTTTATCCCGTACGATTTCGCCCCCCTGACACAATACGAAAAAACAAATGCTGTTAAAATCCATACACATGACCCTTCCGGGACTCAACCCGGGGCCTTCAAGCCGATGGTCTATCGCCGCAGACCGCTCAGCTTGTTATGAAGATGTACGTTTTATGATTGCGAATAGATCACGACAATATAAGAAACTTTAATCCAAAATGGCCACCCAAAAATCAACTTTTTTTTAGACCAATAGCTAATCTGGGTGTACTGTCATGAGTTTGTTACACAAACGGGGCAACCACCATATAGTGGCACACACCCCGCGGTTATGGGAACAGATTTGTACCATGGAGGTGGAGACTGGCCCCAAGCATTCTTTGGTCCGATGTGTCGTTCAGCTCCCATTACTATGGCACTTTAAGTAGAGCTTACTGTGCAGTAACATATAAAATGTCAATCAAATACTTTCCATTACTCAATAAAATTATTTGGTTCCGAGCTTTTTTTAAAAAAATAATTGCAACAAATCTAAACATGCTAAAATGGAAAGTAGTTTTTGGATTGGTATGGAAACCTAAAGGCTGGAATATATGAAATCAAAGTGTACACACATATCTATCTCTCTATTTATCTATATATCTTTCCATCTCTCTCTCTCTCTCTCTCTCTCTCTCTCTCTCTCTCTCTCTCTCTCTATATATATATATATATATATATATATATATATATATATATATATATATATATACAGACACTATAAAGCAAGTGGGCTGATAGTATACGATAGTGTCGTGGATGGTGACACCTTTACATCGAACTTTGCTTGTCGTGTAAACATTATTTGACATTAGTGTCATCTTCGACGTACCTATGAGCAATTTACTGTATATTCGTGTATTGAAACTGGTGAAACAAATTTCAATGTTTTAGTATGAAAAAAAAAGCCAGGGTTGAGAAGCATCAGACAACTAATAGCAGAGATATATTATCTTGTAAACTATTTGTCCATTGCCTTGTGAGCTTATTTGAATTTATTTTTAAGACTTTTAGGCAACTTTGGCCCACCCCGAATGGATGATGATGGGAAAATTAGTGGAATGAAGAAAGTGGTAGGATACTAGACAACTTCGAGAAAACACACACATTCGAAAAATGAAATGAAATGAAATGAAATCTTTGAGTTTTAGGTCCCACGGTTATGCCGGTTAGGCTAAAGAAGATGGTGATGATGAGTAATGAATGAAATGGTGGAATGAAGAAAGTGGGAGGAAACGAGAGAACCCCGAGAAAACCCACGCACACGGTGTTTGCCCACCACAAAGTTCACTTGGCAGGGGCTGGGATCGAACCCGAGACCCCAAGCACCAGAGATGAACGCTCTACCACTGAGCTACCGCGGCCCCCACACACATTCGATGTTTGTCCACCACAAAGCTCACATGGCACTAACCGAGATCGAACCGACTACCACATACACCAGAGGTGAAGGCTTCACGGTGTAGCTACCGTGACATTTCTTGTCTTTGTGTTCTGGTTAATACTTGTAACTTAGTTTTATCTTGATTAGCATGGTGCAGCCTGCTACATTTAACTTTCGTTCCCATGGTATGCTGCTATATTTTTTACGAGACAAGACGAGACAAAACGAGACAAACGAGACGAGACGAGACGAGACGGGACAGAACCTCTCGAGACGAGACACGAGACGGGACAAGCACATTTTTTCGAGACGAGACGCGAGACGAGACATGCTTTGCACGAGACGAGACGAGACAGCCTGAAATCTCGTCTCGTCTCGTCTCGTGGCAACACTAGTCATACATTTGTACAATTTCCTAAATAAAAGTATAATTGTTTAGTAGAGAAGTGACTGATGTAGACTAAAGAATTTTCCTTATTCCTCATCTGTACTGTTTCTTTTCTGACAAAAAACAATCTAATTTTATCATTTTTTCGTGAGGAAACAGGTGATAATACTTAACAATTACTTGTCGTTTTTTTTTCGGCTGAAGAATAAATCCCGTTCAATACTATATACAAGTAGTGTCTTGTATCATTGGACCCCCGAAAAATCATTTGGCCCCTCCCAACAAAAGTTTTGGGTGGGCGCCTCTAGTGACCCCTGGTAAAATTGCACATTATAGTTTCTGTCTCTATGACTGAAGTGGGTTTCTGTGAGCGTGGTCCCGAATTCGATTCCTGATATTTGAACTCTCCTCGGATCTATTTCCAACTAACGGTTCGCACCCCACGTACTTTAAGGATTAGATACTATGCCATGTTGGTATAGTTCTGGAAAGGAATGTTAAACTCCAAAATAGTCAAACAACAAAGTGCGTTTTGAGTTGGTGAAGGCACTTGCTGTATTCAGATAATACTCAGGGCCGGATTTCCCAATAGGCCCGGTAAGCCCGGGCCTATGGGCGCAAGCTCCCAGGGGGCGCACGGCCAAGAGAAAAAAAAATTAAAAATATCTAGAAATAAAAATAAATAGCCATAACTTAACATATTTTTTGAATTGATTTTAAAAAATCAGGCTAATAAAGCATTCTGATTTTGAAGTTCATTGGAACAAATAATTGTTGGTAAAGTTAAACTATTTTTCAACATTATGCGTAAACTTCGTTACAACATTGATCTCAAACACGGGAGAACTGGCTGTAATTTTTTAATAAAGGTTTTTAGGAAAGTAACTTTAACCAGACTAGGGAGCGGAAAAAAATATTGGGCTTAGGGGCGCCAAAATGCTAAATCCGGCCCTGATAATACTTTGGATTATTTCATATCTGGGTGCCCTATTTATTTTATGGTGCTATACAAGATAATATGCACTTTATAAGAAGTAAATTTCGTAAAAGCATAACTTCACTAACAGAGCGATGCATGAACAGGAATGGATACATACCTGGAAAGTTTCTGCATGCATGTGGCCCAAAACAGGCATTCCGCTTGAATAGAGAACTCTAGGCGGACAGTTGGAAGGCCCAGGTCCCATCAACAACTTATGTGGGACATGTACAGGCCTCAACAAAGACTGTGGCCTCTCCACATCCAATTTCAATCCCGCTTGATCGATCTTCATAACTCCCGGTGTGTGTGTGTATGTAGGTACCAAAACGAGCAAGAATCACAAGACAACTGTAACTAACTTCCAAAAACAAGACCTGTTTATATTATGACCAGATTTTGAAGGGCATTCTGGGTAGATGTTCTTAACTGCAACTTTTTACTTTATCAGCTACTCTCTGACCTTTGATGACGTTTCACAGACAAAATGGAGGAAAAGCTTAATATATATTTTTTGTAACTTTTATTCTCCGTTTTAAAATTAAATGTATCTAGAAGAGAAAGAAATTGTATTCTTGTGAAATTACAGGTATACGTAAAAAAAAAGGGCAAATAAGGAAAATATTATCTTTTTTTTTCTTTTTTTGGTTTTTAAATAGAATATTTTATCGCTTTTGCTACTTATCGTATCGTTATATTTATAAAAGCAAACAAGAATACCGAATTATGCAAGATTAACACAATAGTATAACAGACTATAATTGCACGTGTTTTGGTTCTATGTGCAAGGTAGGTATAACAAACAGTGTTAATTTCTTTTATCATTTTCCTTCTTTTTTTTAACTGTCTACCTCAAGAGATAGTCTCTTTCTTAAAATATATAAAAAGAAGAAGAAGAAGAAGAAGAGAGAAAACAGTAATATCAAGTGTTGATTCGGAAAAATTGTTTCGAAATTACATTTGTAACAAGCATATGCTGCAATATTAATCTCTCTCTCTCCCTTTGTGTATGGTGGCTATGTTTAACTTCCATTCATTCAGGCAGATAAATAAACATTGCGCGGGGAATTCTTTTCAATTGAGGAAAAGTCGCATTGGTTTATTTCAAGGTGTGTAGAACAGAGATTATACTTTTCAAGTGTTCTAGGAAGAATATCACAAAACAAGATGCACTTACTAATGAAGGTCTATTTCGATATTGCGAAAGGGGAAAACGACGTTCTGTGGCAGCTAAAACCTAGCACGTATTGTTTTACTATATACACACTTACAGAAACTAATTGTACGAAATATGTTTTGAAACTAACTTGTGCAGGTGCAAGGGTGAACAAGCTTCAGTACACGTTGGCCAGGCTTTCTTCCGGAAAATTTATACAACTCGGGGGGAAGGGGGGAGCAGAAAGAATAAAAATATGAGGGGTTTGCATTGGGACACTATTTGGTAAAGAACGTACCCTGCTTAATCGCAGTTAGCTCTGGACAGCTTTTAAGCATTCAGCATGACCTTTGCCTCCAGAAGTATACTTGAAAAAACACTCGTTAAGGGCTAACCGATCCAATTCCCAAATGCAACTAAACGCTACCAATTTTAGGTAACTTAACCTTGAAAGAATATATTTTGATAAATTAGTTTCGTTTTGCACTCTGAAATTACAGTAGACTTCCAAACTATTGGTGCGTACGGATTCAGAAGATAGAAATTATAACCGAGCCACTGAATTTGTATGAAAACCCTGGTATGTAGCTTTCCTATACAGGACCCTTATATACCTATTAACGAAGTACACAAAACAAAAATATTCCTAACATTGCTAAAGTACGGGACAAAAATAAACCATGAAAAGCACCATTAATTAAAAAAAATGAAATCTTTAAGTTTTACGTCCCACGTTTTGCCGGTTAGACTAAGAAAGTGAGAGGAAACGGGAGAACCCCGAGAAAACCCACGAGTACGGTGTTTGTCCACCACAAGGTCCACACGGCGCGAGCTGGGATCGAACCAGGGACCCCAAGCACCAGAGGTGAACGCTCTACCACTGAGCCACCCCCCCCCCCCCCGCCATTGATACAAATTATGATTTTGGTCCTTTTTTTTTTTTAATTTCCTGTGGCAGAAGATCAAACACTTCCATTTTTAACGTTGATTACTATGGAGTATAAACGGTAATACATAGGGAGAATCGCTTTCCTGCAATCGATTAAGTCAGCGTTTCCCAACCTTTTTCAACTTGCGGCAGACTATAGATGAATTGTCGCGGCACACTCATATATATTATTATTTGTAAATATAAAATACTGCGGTATTTTTTTTCTGTGATTACTGATCTCCTCACAGAGAAGAAAGCTCGATCACTGGTTTCCCCCCGTGGTAAATCATTATGCTTATTTTTCATTCTAATTTAAAAATAGAAAACAATTGCAATGAAATATTGGACTTAGATTTTTAAAAATACGCTTTCTTTTTAAAAACTGTATCCAACCTTTCACTAAGAAGAAAAATCACTAAATAATGAATGCACAAACAAATCTCTTAGTTTTTTTTTTTTTTTTTTTTTTTATGTAGGTAATTTGTATGCATGTTTGCTTTGTCGAAAGGATTGAATATTTTAAAGTTTCAAGTTACGAAATAGTCTGCAATAATAGTCATAACAATGATAGCAAATACTTTTTTCAACATTAAAAATGTACAAAAAAGTAACACGGTATGAAACTCAAAATTGTTGATTTATAGTACAGGTTCATAGTAATGTGAAATACAGATATACATTTTTCCTATGTCTTGCAATTTGATTGCTATAGAATTAATAATTTGTTTCGATTTCCACGTGGCACACCAGCGGCCCATTCACGGCACACCGGTAGGGAAACGCTGGATTAAGTGTCTTATAGATATACCACACAGACTTGACACCTAGTCTTCTGTTCTAGGCGCTGCTATCAGCTAAAGAAATTCCTCTCTCTTTCGCTACGGCTCTCTCGCTTAGCAAGAGCTGAACTCTTATTGGCTCAACACGT
This sequence comes from Thermobia domestica, assembly GCF_964235325.1. NCBI lineage: Eukaryota > Metazoa > Arthropoda > Insecta > Zygentoma > Lepismatidae > Thermobia > Thermobia domestica. Next base: position 5,799,336 of record NC_137468.1, read on the forward strand.
GGGTGTGAGCTTTAGTTCGCATTTTTGCCACGGCTCATGACATTTTGGCAACACTATAACAATACATTTCATTTCCATCCCTAAGCCTTCACTAAACCAAAAATGATAGAAATCCATTACAAGTTCCGGTTTCAATATTCATCATAGAGCATAGAGCAAAAACACTAAAAGATAACGAGAAACTGTTTTTGGAATCGATTTAACGTTCTCAAAATAGGTACCATCTTCACTCTTAACACCGTATTCGAACCGTAAGTGCTAGAAATCAACCACTTCCGGTTTTAACGTTATTTGTTATAGAGAGAATAATGTAACAAAAAACTAGAAACGATTTTCTGTAATCAATAAAGCATTCTAAGAATATATTCCATCTCCACTCTAATCCCTTTATTTAAACCGGAAGTGGCAGGAATCTACTCCTTCCGCTTTTAGCTGATCGTCATATAGTGAAAACAGTAACGAATAGGGAGAAGCTGTTTTTTTCTGCAATCGACTAAGAGTCAAAATTCATCTTTATTCTAATCTCTACTAAAAGCGGAAGTGGTATTAGTCTACAACTTCCGGTTTAAATAGTAATTGAGAAAATATCACACCATACAAACCTAACTCCTTCACGTGGTGTACCGTACACCTGACACTGCTGCTTGTTTGTAGAAGTAAAGAATATTCTCTTGGCACGCCGTCTTCCACAAGCGCAAGTCTATATGTGACCCATCAACATATTGATACAAAGTTGTAGTCAGAACACTAAGATAGGGTGGGTGGGTTAATTTTTGGGGTGCTAACTTGAAAATGAAATGAAATCTTTGAGTTTTACGTCCCACGTTTATGCCGGTTAGGCTAAAGGAGACGGCGATGATGAGTGATGAATGAAATGGTGGAATGAAGAAAGTGGGAGGGAACGGGAGAACCCCGAGAAAACCCACGCACACGGTGTTTTGTCAGGAGCTAACTTGAGTTCACCATAGATTGTAACAATAATTTTTTGAACGTACTGTATATGTATTTAAACAATGAAAAGGTTTCAAGGCACTGAATCCCTTCCATCTGCTAATTCTCCAGCTACAAGCTTGTCTTAGTTAGTAGCACATTATATATCATGTTGGTTATAGAGGGTGTTACAAAAATTTGGGATTAGATTTATCACATCAAAATACGGGAAAAAAAAGTTCATATGGTTGATTGATTGAGTTTGAGTTTTACGTCCCATTCAGCAGCGAGGCTATATGAGACGTGGACCTACTGATTAACGTGGAGTCCGAATCACATGTGCTCCCGCCGGGAATCGAACCCGGGTCTCCCGCACCAAAGGCGCGTATGCTAACCGCTTAGCAAAGTTCATATGGACCTCTGGTCGGCAGTGCATAGCTAGTTTGGGATTAGTTTCGTAGTAATACGGTGCCGAAAACGTGAAAAAAAATGAAGTTTAGAGGTTCATAGTTCCACTACTATAGGACCAATTGTAGTCGGGTCAAGACATCACTGAGGAACTAGTATGTGAACTATCCACATATCCAGTGGCGGCTCGTGAGTATATGATATGGTAGTGCCAAAACGTACACAATAAATAATCGCATATTTGTAAAAAAGAAAGTACATGTAAAGGCACAAATAACATTATTTTATTACAGTCACACACACACACACACACACACACACACATATATATATATATATATATATATATATATATATATATATATAGAGAGAGAGAGAGAGAGAGAGAGAGAGAGAGAAAGAGAGAGAGAGAGAGAGTTATTTAGAATGAAGTTGTTTGTGCCTACAGTTAACTTATTATAAACATAAAGCAGATTTTGTCCAGCTTGCGACCCCCTTTCCCCAAACAACACACGGAAAACAAAATAAAGGATTGGCTACATCACAACCACAAATTCGAACTGTGTTTCAAATATATGTTCATGTTAAATTGATGCAATCTTTCCTTATTACGGATCACTTGCTTAACACATAATTTTAAATTAGGCATTTGTTTTCCTAAATTTCCTGGCTTCCAGTTAGTTTGTTGCCATATGATAGGGATGAAAACGGATATTTCACTAAATTACTTGCCGCATTCATCGTAATGTATTGTTCATCGCCCTCCCCCCCCCCAGAAGAATAAACTTTCTTATTTTATACATATAAATAAAATTTCATCCCAGAGTTTGAAGCTGTTAAAAGTAGCTCTAAGTAGCAGTATGACAACCCACCGCCCCGCAGAAGTCTGTTCTGGATCCGCCCCTGCTACACTTAAATACTCAGCATCAAAAATTCGCAAAAATATATAATTGACAAGTTACATACACACACCACATTCAACACCACAAACACTCAGGCGCACAATGTTTTTATGTATCAATCAGGGGGGATCATACCTGGGTTGACAACACAGTAACGAAATAAACTCCAAATCGATTTTTGGGAGGGTCAAATCTAGATGGTACATATTGATATGTAATAAGTAACTAGTTTGGAAACACTGCAATAGGAACAATTGAATCAGGAGTCACGTGTTAGAATTCCAGGCGAGTTAACTCCAAAACAAAGCCCCCTTTCCTAGAGCATCAAAACATAAGACGAAACAAATCTCCCGCTTCGAGCCACCTTCGAACGTGGCACAAAACGCTAGTTATTTCTCCGTACTTTCCTTCTGCTCTCCAACTAACGAGCATGCGCACAAACCATTTTTAGAACAGTCGGGAGAGCACGGGAGAACTTGGCACGAACAGTGTAGAGATAGGCCTATGTACTGCTAGCGTGCGAGTAATTCTCAGCGCATTCAATCACTGAGCGCGACTCAAACCAGCTTCTCGTGAGCAATGATGACGTTGCAAGTAAAGTATTGTGCATAAAATTAAAAAGTTTGTTATTTAGTAAGATGCAAATATTATTTATATTATTTTTTGTATTATTTGTGGTAGTGCCACGGCACATTGGCCCCCCTTCAGCGGCCGCCGCTGCACATATCCAATTTTCAGAATATTAAGTACTTGCACAATGATTTTTAGAGAGGCTTTTCGGGAGTACTTGATCACGCTCCATCTACCTCTAAAAATTGGTGTGCAAGTACTAGAGCATTCTTAAATATGGATATTTGGATAGTTTACATAGTTCCTTGACCCGACTACAATAGGTCCCATAGTACTGGAGCTATGAACTTTTAAAATTCACTTGTTTCACGTTTTCGGCACCCTATAACTCCGAAACTATCCACTTTTGAGCACAAGTCCATATGAACTTTTTTTTTCTTATTTTCATGTGAAGAATCTGTTACTGAAACATTGTAACACATTTTCTGTAACACCCTGTATAGATAACTGTCAAACACATTTCCTTAAAATCACGGCCAGAATCACTTGTGTTAATGCAAGCTTTTTCTACTTTTTAAAAAAAAAAAATCACGACTACTCTTTTATCCTTTTCTCTTGCAGCAACACCCCCCCCCCCCTACATATTTTTTGGTTTGTAACAAGTTTATTTAAGTATTACTGTTTATCGTTTACAGTTGAATTGTATTTCAACATGCAACTTTTGTTGTATTTGTACAGTTTTTTCTTGTATTTATCTCGTTGTTTTGAAGCCACTTTTTATTCTTCTTTTATTTCAATTGTTCTGAAATGATTTTTCTTTATTTGTTTAAAAATATTCTTTCCTGTATTTGTCAATAGGTATGAAAATAAAAAAAAATATGTCTAGCAAAACAAGAAATTCAAAATAATCTTTACCGGAAAGTATTTTTCCGGTACTAGATTCTAAATACTGGATATTTATTTTTGACCACTTTTCGCGACATCGTCCTAATAGACTCATTTTACTTACATCGAAGCTTGTAATTTGTGGTAAAAAGAAAAGTCATAAAATTGATGTTGATAACACTGCTTTATCTGCACACAGAGTTGTTATTTAAGGTGACCATCTGGATATAAAACACAAGGAAACTATTATCTCCAATTTTGTCGCTCTTTCAGAGTTGCTAACTCGGGATCTATTCCTCTATATGCGTTACTACCAGTGGGATGGCGGGAAAAAAATTTTAAAAAATAAATAAATAACGAGTTATGATTTCAGGAGTGTCCGTAGTAGTGAGGCATCGTGCGCCCCCAACTGTCCCTCCCAGAAATGCTGTAGTGCAGGCGAGGCGGCATTTTCACAAACCCAAGAGCTTCAGATATTCTCTGTTCTGATTGGCCGATACAGATACGACATCACGAGTCATGATATACATATAGCACAAAGTAAACGTTAGCTGCTGTTGGATCTCGTGGTTGAGAGAACTAGAGCATCAAGCTCGTGAAGAAAATCGTTTTTGGCATGGGTTCAAACTAGTGCTGTCGAAATCGGTTTTTGAAAAAATCGAAAACCGGTTTTTGAAAAAAGTGAAATTTCATAAAACCGAAATGTCGGTTTTGAAAACCGCTTTTTCGGTTTCGGTTTTGAAAACCGTTTTTTCGGTTTCGGTTTTTGAAAACCGTTTTTACGGTTTCAGTTTTGAAAACCGCTTTTCCGGTTTCGGTTTTGAAAACCGCTTTTACGGTTTTCTGTTTTCAGAAAATCGGTTTTCTCAAAAACCGAAAACTGCAAATGTCACAAAAATTCGACAGCACTAGTTCAAACCCTCCCTCCTGCCTAAGGAAAGATTTTTTTATTATTTTTAAAATGTTTTATAACAGTTCTTTTGTTAAAATAATATTAAAAATAATATTCACAAAGTGATTTAACGATTATTTTTTAAAAATTTTCATTAAAATAAGTTTGCCCTTGTACTACACAGATCCAAAGTGATTTAACGATTTTTTTTTAAATTTCCATTAAACTTCTTTCATTAAGGTAAGTTTGCCCTTGTACTATACAGATCCATAGCAAAAGTAGTAGTAGTGGTTGTTGTTGTAGTAGTAGGTGACGTCATCGGTACGTGGCCAATAAGAATGCTACTTCAGCCATGTTTTTGGATGAAGCTCTTGGGATTGGTGAAAATGCGTGCAGGCGCACACCGAGAAATTTTTGTTCGGAGGGTCCAATATCACAAACCACTTCGTCTATGTAGTATTGAAAAGGATAATATTCTGTACTCGAAAAGACGATAAGTAAATGTAAAATACTTTTACATATACTTGAAAGAACGTTAGAACTATTGTGCTGCCAAAATGACTTGAGCCGTGGCAAAAATGCGAACTAACGCTCACACCCTCACACACCCACGCTTTGAGCCAATAAGGGTTCAGCTGTTGCTAAGCGAGAGAAAGCGAGTGGAATTCCTTCAGCCGATAGCAGCGCTTGCAACGGAAGACTAGGAATCAAGTCAATGTGGCATATCAATAGATTGTTTTTTTATGTGAAAGAGTAGAGATGAAATGTAAGATCAAATTTTCATGCTACATCCATCATTTTCCTCTTACAAGGAACCCTAGGTATCTATCAGAGCCCGATTTTCACGAAACTTTGTATATAGAGAGAGTACCTAGGGAAACTCGCACAGCCAAAATTGTAGCTGCAGAGTCCAAGATGTTGGGGCACTAGGGCCCGAGAAAGATCAAAAGTGGAACGTCAGTACATTAAGGACATGGTGAGAAAATGCACGTTTTTCTTTAAAACAAATCATTGTAGCGACACGAAATGAGCATACGTGGATACGAGATGGTCAATATGATCTGTTAAAAGTTATAAAAAGAATATCCGCCATCTTGAAAGAGGCCATGTTGAAACTGGCGTGATTGGTGTAAATGAGAAGAGGGTCATCCAATGCATTAATTTTAACGTAAATAGTCACAAAAACCAGTTGGTGAAGTCTGTTGTGGGGTTACATTATTCCTGTGCTTCTGGTTTAGGTACAAGATAAGCAAAGTGTATCTCATGATACTCGAGCAGATGTAGGGTGTGGAGCGCTATAGGCGGACTGATATGATGTCCTGATTTCTGTTCGAATTAAGTCAAGTCTAAAAATAAAAAGTTACAAGTTAATGTCAACCATGACATTATTATGAAGATTGAACCCGTCATATCACCACATCCACACCAATTACTTGGTGACTGTGACATAAATGATGTAGTGCTAAAATTATATTTCTACCGGTTTTCTAGTTTCACTGATCCCACTCATAGCGCTCCATAATCTGCATCTGCTTGAGTGTCATAAGATACACTTTGCTCATTTTGTACCTAAAGCACAGGAATAATGTAATACCACAACAGACTTCACCCACAGACCAGAAGCACAAGAATATTGTAATCCAACAACAGATTTCACCAGCAGATTTTTGTGGTTATTTACGTTAAAATTAATGCATCGGATGACCCTCTTCTCATTTACACCAATCACACCAGTTTCAAGATGGCGGATATTCTTTTTATAACTTTTAACAGATCATATCGACGATCTCGTATCCATGTATGCTCATTTCGTGTTGCTACAATAGTTAGTTTTAAAGAAAAACTGCATTTTCTCATCATGTCCTTAATGTACTGAGGTCCCACTTTTGATCTTTCTCGGGCCCTAGTGTCCCAACGTCTTGGACTCTGCAGCTACAATTTTGGCTGTGCGAGTTTCCCGAGGTACTCTCTCTATATACAAAATTTCGTGAAAATCGGGCTCTGATAGATACCTAGGGTTCCTTGTTAGACACGTATACACTGAGAGAAAAAAAAAAAACGTATGTTATGTATCTGAAAACGTAGGTTACATGTGTAAATCCTGTAATTTTTAGACTTAACGTACAGCAAACGTGTAACTGAAAAATATATTTTATACGTGCTTTCCGTGCAAGTGTTCGGAATAACCGTACTTTCTGTACGAACGAAAAACTATAGGCCTATATAGGTGGTCAGGATCTTAAATACAGATGGACTCAAGGGCGGATCCCAGGGGGGGCTATAGGGGCTATATCCTCCCCCCTTGACCCTCAAGTATACACTGGATAAAATGGACTTCAATCCTGTTTTACACTGGATAAAGTGGCAAACTATGGTTTAGCCCCTCCCTTGATTATATCCTGGATCCGCCACTGGATGGACATATGTAACATTTAGCTGACGTATGCAACATACGTGTATGTATGTAATATACGGAAGTCTATTAGATGTCAGACATACTGCAACGACATGATGTAAGATCTAGTATAACGTATGCTCCGTGCTGATTTCCGTAGTAAATATAAGGATTCCGTATATTTGTACAGTATACCACTGTCCGGATAACGGATTTTCCTCAGTATAGTTTTATTGAGAAAGTGTACAAAGGTATGTTGAGTTCACGAAGTTTTTCTTTTTTGGGGGGGCGGACTCAGTATACCCACCGTGGGTGTGCCCCTGGTTTAGTGTAAGCTTTTACACTTATTAGGGCCTTATGCAGAGTTGTTCTAACGAGTGATTAGTGCCATACTAAAGAGTTTGACTAATATATGTTTCCTTCAGTAGTCAGGTCTTTCTCGAATCACGCTAATCATACGTCAAAATGACTCTGCATAGGACCCATTAATGACTCTGCATATACGTCACATACAGAAGTTATAAGTAACTTTAATATCTTAACATTGAAACAAATAAGAAATCTCCATGACTAAGTGTTTCTTCATAAAATTATTAATAATAATACTGAGTTAAATTCTAACATAGTATTGCGTGTTCTGACAAACAAAACTAGAACTGACAATAGCACTACATTTTACTGCATGAAAGCACTGATGTGCTACTTAAATCCTTTATATGGAGAATGGTACTTCCTTGCATAACATTGAAGTCCAAACCTTATATTATGAAAAAAATGAAATGAAATCTTTGAGTTTTACGTCCCATGGTTTTGCCGGTTAGGCTAAAAGAGACGGTGATTATGAGAGAAATGAATGAAATGGTGGAATGAAGAAAGTGGGAGGAAACGGGAGAACCCCGAGAAAACCCACGCACACGGTGTTTGTCCACCACCTTCTTCTTATATTTTGATTGACCATAACTCGCTAATGGTATATTTCCCCTCCCCAAGGTGAGTGTATGCTCATATGTCTTACTAAGTGCTATTGAAATATACAAATAAAAATCAATCATTTTTATATGTCACCATTCCCTTCCTCCAGAGGTACTAATGGGACCTGAGCTTGGAGCTAAACAGCTTTGAGAGTGTCACTGTTCATCCCAGCGATAGCGAAAACAAGTTATTCGACAATAATATCAGTCGTTTTCGATCATTTTTATGTCACCCCTTCCATTCCCCTTCTAGATTTCCAAGGGTGGTCTTATCTTCACAGTACTCTTTCTCAGGCTGTAAGTAATATGTGTACCAAGACTGATTAAAATTACTCCAGGCATTCCAGAACTATGCTGGATCATACACATACATATATACAGTGAAACCTCTACTAACGGACACCTCTATAAAGCGGACACCTCCCATAACGGGCATATTTTGTAATCCCCAAACACTGTAATAGGTAAAAACATATTGGCAAACCTCTCTAAAGCGGACACTCTCTAGTACGGACACGGACAGTCTTTCTTGTCTTTTATAGGTATTATTTATCTCCGTATTACGGACACTTTCTCTAGAAACAAGTTGTCAAGTGCAGTAAAAATACACTTTTAGTAAACCATACGTATGTCAATAAGGAAGAAAATGTGGCTGTGACAACATTTTGTCTCCTCAACTGTCTGTTCAGCAACCCAGAGGAAGGTTCTCTGTTTCACAACACCCTTATATCCTTTGCTTGCATCCCAGCCCCACCCAACCTGCTTCAGAAACAAAAGTGATTGACAGTTGCCCACTGTTTGAAATGAACATCATTCTACTGTCCCGCTAGATTCTCTAACCAAACAGAAGACAAGTTTTTTTTTTTACCACGGGTAAGCATATTGTCTTTTTTTTTAAAAAAAAAAAAAAGTCATTGCTGGACTGCAATTAACCCACAAATTAGAGCAACACACCGAAAACGTAGTAAGTAGCGATAATTGTAAAGCGCAAAGAACTATAAAATTTTATTCCCATGTTGTGCCTTGAATTGGATGGCGCAAGATAATGCAGGTACAGTAACATTTTGGTAATATTCATAAATACGTGATTCATGCAAAAAAATTCTAATTACATATTACCTTGTTTATTAATTTACATAAGAAAGCATTGAAACCTCTCTAAGGCGGATACCTCTCTATAGCGGACATTTTTGATTCCCCACGGCTGTCCGCTTTAGAGAGGTTTCACTATATATATATATATATATATATATATATATATATATATATATATATATATATATATATATATATATTTTATCGGGTTGTGGCAGTTCAGTTACACCATGAACTTCCGTAAGGACAGAGTGAACATGGGATCTTCACACAGCATCATAAGGGAGTATGTACAAGTTTAAAGTGGAGTCAAACGGCACAGCAGCGGAGCGGAAGATATGTCAGGCCTTTGGTGAGGGTGTCGTGACTACACAGACAGTGCTAACAAGTTTAAGGACGATGACGAAACACTCGAAGACGAACCACGTGCCGGAAGACCAACACATGTACAAAATGAAGATCTTTAGACAGAAATTAAGGCGAACAGTGGTCAGACATGTGAGGAACTGGGACTATAATTCAGTATGAGTGGAGAAACCATTCGGCAGCACCTCCATCAACTTGGGGAGCACTACAAGTTGGGTCGATAGGTCCCACATGATTTGACTCGGACCAGAAGATAACGCGAGCAGACATCTATGTTTCATTGCGGTCTCGTCTGAGGAAGGAGCCATTTCTGGACAGGGTGTTGACATGTAATGAGAAGTGGGTCCTGTACGTACGAAGCTCCACGGCGCCGTCATCATTGAATAGCATCCCATGGACCGGTTCCAAAACAGCCGAAACCAACACTGCACCAGAAGGTCCTTCTGTGTGTTTGGTGGACTGCTCGCGGCATCGTGCATCGAGAACTGCTACCAGCTGGTCAGAACATCAATGCAACTGTGTACTGTCAGCAGTTGAACCATGTTCAAGAAAAACTCAAAACTCTGGAGCCAGCACTTCTGAATCGCAAAGAGGTCCTCCTGGTACAGGACAATGCTAAGCTCCACGTGGCTAGGATGACCCGAGATACCATTCTACGCCTTGAATGGGAAACGCTATTGCATCCACCATACTCCCCGAACACTGCACAGTCCGATTATCACCTGTTCCATTCCTTGGACAATCATTTTAGAGATGCCAGTTCAAATCCCTAGTAGAGGTGCAAAATGCACTTGAAACTTTCTTCGCTTCACGGCCTACCAAGTTCTACCACGATGGGCATAGCCTTCCAGAACGTCTGCAGAAGATCGTCGATGCTGATGGGGACTATTTTTGATATTCCAGATACGTCTTAGGTGACATATCGATGTTCGAAGGTGGTGGGTGAAAAATAAAAGAACCGTGTATTCATTATTCAAGAAAAGAAGATTCAATTCCGTCCCGATAAACAAAATAATTCGTAAGGGATATCGCCCAAACAGGGATAGTTGGATACCTTATAACAGCATCAATTTATAGATTTTCCAAAACAAACCTTCTATCTCGATATCTTCTAAAACTACGCATGAGGATTCACATTCACCTATATCATTTTGTCGGTTCAATAAATTCTAATGTGTGGTATGCGTTTTTTCTTGGTATAGGCCTATATTTTTCATAAAACGCTAATAGAATTCATATTGTGACCACAATATTGCTTGCTTCTATTTATTGTTATTTTAATTACAATACACTGTTATCTCGTATGCTGATAATTTCAAAGTAAGTTTATTTTCTGTTTAAGAATTATACAGGGTGATTGCTTTTTGAAACTCACGGATTTCATTTTGGTCTAGAATTTCTAACTGAAGTCCGATTTTCATGCAGTTTGTGGCAAATGATCAAGAAAGGATAGGAGATTTATGGAACTATGTGTACTAGTTATAACTCATCCGGGGTAAAATCGGCCATGCCTCAAGAAAAACAGCAAATATTCGCCAGCGTACCTTACACTTGGAATGAGGTGCGGTGCGGTGTGGAGATTTGAGTTTTCTTCGTTAGATGGCAACCTCGCCAAGGTCAATAAAGAAATAGGAAACTAGGCCGTTGTATTGCGAATTGTGCTGTACAGTTCTGTGCTACTGTGTATGATAAGGACACAGTAAAAATAGTGTACTCTTTGGAGCAACGTGAGTTTATTATTAAAAAGTTTTTGGAGAACGGAATCTGTTGTTGCTATGCAAAGGGCATTTAGGAACAAATTTGCCTCACGTTCTGACCCAGACAGGAACATAATGTGGTCGCTACTGAATAAATTGGAAGAAACAGTATCGCTTCTGAGTGAGAGAGGGAAACATCGGACCCCAGCAGGCGGGTGGTCGACTCCTTAGGTCGCCCAAGAAATCTCTTCGTCGTTTGTCGCAAGAACCGCGCTATAGCTTTTCAACATGTGATTTATGAGTGTTACCACTAACACTTAATTAGTATTCTCACTAACGCTTAATTTGTATTCTACAATTACGTTTCAAAGATCCAAAATCTCATTCCAATTGTAAGGTACACTGTCGAATATTTGCTGTTTCTCTTGAGCCGTGGTTGATATTGCCCGTGATGAATTTAAACCAGCAAACATCATCCCATAAATCTCCCATTCTTCCTTGATCATTTGCCACAAATCGCATGAAAATCGGACTTCAGTTAGAGATTCTAGACCCAAATGAAATCCGTGAGTTTTTTAAAAAAATCACCCTGTACTATAATTTACGAGGAGCTTTTAAAAATTTTAACAACGTGATTCATCTTTGTGATACTCTCCTCGACCAACTAACGCTCACGTGTCATTTTCAGTGGACTACTTTATTTATCCCAAGAGACATTTAATATGGAGGTTTTCCGTAGCCCAGTGGTTAGAGCGTTGAACTCACATTAACGTGGTCCTGGGTTCGTTTCCCGGCCGGTGTTTCTTAATTTTCGGCGTCTATCTAGCGTTGTGAGACAAATTGGTGAGTCACACGAATAAGAGACGTGACGGCAACTAGGGTATGTTAGAGACATAATGATTTAGTAGGTAGGCTGGAGGAGGTAAAGCCTATCGCTAACACATAGTGTTGGTAGAGGCTTAGCCCCACGAAGGATTGTCACGCCAAGTGGTTTTATTTGGTTTCATGGATATTTAATGAAGAATGCAGACACTTTATATTCTATATAATTTTCATCTAATTTTCTCTTATCTCTGCTGTAGAGAGGTGGCTTCATATTCGAAAGGTTATGGGTTCAAAGTGTGCAGACGGCCATCTTGAGTAGTTTTGCAGTTTTCTTTCTTTTTTTTATTAATTACACCAGACGTGTCCAGGGTAGAACCATACAAATCAGCCCCTGAACCACTTCTTTCCTCATTTCCTTTAAAACAAACAAACAACAAAAATAGTAGCGGGTCTAGCCCGGGGCTGGGGGGCCTAGCTCCCCACTTTTATGAGTGATAAAAATAATTGAAGTTATTATTTATATATTTTTGAAAGTTTATGGTATATCTTGCCTTTTATTCTTTACTGGAAAATTTTTGAAACATTAGATATAGTTCCAGTTGCAGTTTTCTGTTATACAGGGTGGCCCAAAAGTAGGTATACAGTACATACTAATCAGCTCATTGCATTTTATATTATTTCTTATTGTTATCCATCAGGTATCTTATTCTTATCCATTTCTTTATTATTTGTTCTTAATTGCTTTTAAGCTCGGAAGAGCCGAAACAAATAAACCTATAAGCTAGAATGTTATACTTGATCAATGCAGGGGTGCATACCTACTTTTGGGCTACCCTGTATAATGTGTAAAACAATTGAGGTCCACAATATCAACGTCTAACCTAGCCATAATATCCATCACGAGAGAGTTAAGTGGGAAACTTCTGCAGGAACCATGAAAAACTTTAAACTCAGGATATACCTATCATAGTGTGGGTTCTATCTGTCCCCTCCCCAGGGGTGGCTTTAGGATTTTAATTTTACGTAGGCCCGCTCCCTCGCTTATGGATGCATAATTCATTTGATTGATTAATGACAGAAGGAAATTACTGTACTTTTACAATAGTGGTTGATGCAATCTGTTAAATAATTATCTACCACTAATATAAATAGTGGAAAATATATTTACTCTTCATTGTATCTTTTACTGTTTATAATTTTTCAAATTTTTTGTGTAGACACGTACCTACCCAGCCTACTCGCTAAAGCCGCCACTGCCCCTCCCAGTTCTTACCTTCTGGGCACCACTGAATAATAATCAGGAACTTTAGGACTAGAAACTTGTCTCCGACCTCACTACGTTTCAGGGCCGGATCCAGGGGAAGCGATCGGGGCAATTGCCGCCCCCCCCCCAGGAGAGTAAACTTTCCTATTTTATATATAAATAAAACCCATCCCAGAGTTTGGAGCTCTTAAAAGTAGCTTTAAGTAGCAGTATTACACACACACCCCAGAAGTCCGTCCTGGATACGCCCATGAGCAGGAGAAATTTTAGAAGACATGTCCACTTTTTCTTTTCCGCTATCTTCCTCAATTTTAATGTCATCTTATTGCAAGTTGGTAACATTGAAGCAATGTAAGTTTGTACTACTGCATCATAAGAAGCACACTTCTTTAAGAAGATAAAAAATAAAGAAAAAAACGCGGACTGATTTTCCAGTGACATCTGGCTTCAGTAGGTATTTGTCATCGCTGTTCAGAGGAAGATTGTGTTTTTTGTTCAAGAGTTACTAAACTAAGTAAGTACATAATTGATTTCGTCTTTTAATCAATGTTGATATTGATACTGTTGTAATTATTTGCTGGAATTATTTCTGTGATTAATTTGATCTATATCATTTTAATTACCTGTTTATTAATTTGTTTGTTTTAGTGGATTTCCCACGTGCACCGTTTTGGAATGCGCGTAATTTCTGCGCTGTTGATCAGAATCATGTGGCTGGGGAGGGGGAACTTTTGGGGAGGGGAAATTTTGAATAAACTAAAGCAGCAATGAAGTTAATATATTGCCGCATGTACTGTACCATCAGTGGACACGTCTAATCTGTCTTTGTGTGTCACTCGGTACACGCCCCCTTTATTTTTTTAGTTTATTTTTAGTTTAACGTTCTACTTATGCACTGAGACGAGGGGCGGATCCAGGGGGCGATCGGGGAGATCGCCCACCCCCCTCCGAAGAGAAAACTTTCTTATTTTATATATATAAATAAAACCCATCCCAAAGTTTGGAGCCCTTAAAAGTAACAGTATGACAACCCACCGCCCCCCCCCCAGAAGTCGGTCCTGGATCCGCCCCTGACTGAGACAGTGAGACAGTGAGAATGGGACAGGTGATAATGGTGAAATGATGAAAGTGGGAGGAAACGGAAGAACTCCGAGATAACGAACGCACATGCCGTTTGTTCATCACAAAACATACTTAGTGCAAGCTGGGGTCGAACCATGAACTCCACACACACTATGTGAACATTGTACCATTGAGCAACCACGGCACTTCTCATTTCTGCGTCAGGAAATACGTACCTGTTTGGGCAAGAAATTACAGACATGAAATTTGGTATTTACTGTAGATTGTTCAGTTAAAACAGAACACATGTTTCAGCGGTTTTATGTATATAGGTCTCTACATGATACATACTTATTTGATCATATCAGATATTAAAATCTCTGAAACACGTGTTTGCTTATTTCAGGGAAGTCGTTAAAAATTCCTGGTCCATATTTCGGAAACCCCTGTTGTCTCACCATCACAGGAAAAGAGTTACCCGCTACAATTTAATTTTGCAACATACCGCCGCGGTAGCTTAGTACTAGAGCGCTCATTATCGGTGCGTAAGAGAGTCTGGCTCGATTCCAGCCCGCGCCAAATGGATTTTGTGGTGGACAAATACCATGTACGTGGGTTTTCTCAAGATTCTCCCTTTGTCCTCCTTTCACTTTCCATATTCATCAATTATCTTCCATCGGAACATCATCGTCATCTAGCCTCGGTGCAAGGGCTGGCTCTATGTGCAACAAGTGCATTTGCACGAGGCGTCAAGTTTCGAAGGGGGAGGGGGCAAAATCTGTTATAAATAACCATATTCCTTAAAATAAATATTTCTTGTTGGAAACAGACTTTTTGCTGATGGTAGTTAAATTTACTAAGCTGGCCTTCTATGTGAATATTACATTCATAAATCATGTTTAGGTCATATTAGTTTAAGGTCACATGGACAGTGCTAAAGCAAATGGTCAAACAAATCCCTGCATGAATTGCTTCATTGTTGTCAAATACAAGAACTCAATTCCCAAACTGTAGCGAACACCTGTTTCATTTAGTTAGTTATCACAGTTTAGATATGAAAACTAGTCTTGTCTGTGTCACAAACAAGTTCCTTATCATTGAAGTTGGAAACAAGTTTTGTTCTTTTAATTTTTTAACAGATGTAGAAGGAAAATCAAGAAATATAGATAAAAGAACTAGTTGCACTGGAATTGGAAACAGATATATTGAGATTGAAGCTCGGTATTCAATTCTATAAAAAAGAATTACCATCTTTCCTTTGCAGATGTGTTTACTTCACTAACACAGTAGATCATTCTTCTTATTATTATTAAAAGCACACACACACAACGAGATTGCATTTGTAGTGTTTAGTGCGAATGATCTTTCCCTCTCTTTCTTGGTTCATGATGGGTGGCATACTTAAAATAGTGGCTTACGCTGCTACTGGAGAAAAGGGACAGCAAATGATGCCATTCCACGGGGCGACAAATTTCCTAGCGCCGGTCTTGCCTTGGTGCATTATCGTTGGACGTTAAACTAAAGAAAGTAAGCATTTAGCTCGGGTTGTTTTTATTTTTTCGTAATTTTCATTAAAATGAGGACCCGAAAAGGAAAAGATTTAAAATTTATAACCAAAGTAGGGTATTTCAGGAGCCCCTTAGTCGTTCAAAATCGATCTTTGAACAAGTTAACACTTGAGTCCATTTTTTTTTCCCTATCATTTCATTTTGATTATGTATATCCTAATTGTCCAGTCAACGAATGAAAAACAGGAAATAAAAATAATAAATTATCTAGTTTTAAAATTTTACTTAGTTATAGAGAGAAGTGCTCAAAACGACATATTAAAAGTCCTCGAGCCGAGGGTAAACATTTCAACTACATTAAACTATATTATTATTATTATTATTATTATTATTATTATTATTATTATTATTATTATTATTATTATTATTATTATTATTATTATTATTATTATTTACGAAAATAGTCCTACTTTTTTTTTCGTAGGATCAATAGTTTAGGAGATGGAGGAGTTTAAAAGATACATTATACATATTCACGGCGTTTCGAAAAAACATTGACAACGTTTGGGAGGTGATTCCAGACACCAAGATAAGACAAAAAGTATAGACAAATCTCGGTGTACAAATGCTTTCTTTCGGAGTTATAGGCTGCCGAAAACATGAAAAAAACGAACTTAGGTCTTCCATACCTCCAAAACTATGAGATCTAACGTAGTCGGGTCAACTCTTCAATTAGGAACTAATATGTGCGCTGTCCGAAAATACATGTTTCAGAATTTTAAGGTACTCACGCAAGAATTTTTATAGAGAGAGTTTCGCTACGGGCACATAATTTGAAGTACTCATCAACTGCCTCTATAAAAATTGTTACGGTTTGATATTTGAATAGAACACATACTAGTTCCTAAGTGAAATCGTGACCCGACTACGGTACGTCTCATATAATTATAAAGTTCATAACTCCGAAATAACGGATTTCTGCACTCAGATTGGTCTATACGTTTTGTCTTATCTTGGTGTCAGGAATCACCTCCCAAACGTTGTCGGTGTTGTTTTCAACACCCTTAGACACTGGCGGATCCACGGAGGGGGCGGAGGGGGCGACCGCCCCCCCAAAGGTCTTTATTTTTTTATATTTCCAGCATTTATCATTAGCAAATATAAATATTGTCTTTTCACGACCGATCCAATTTGTGTAACAAGCCTAGGAGAGTCTAATCAAAATGTGTGGTATTATTAATACTTAATACAGACATATTTTAATTATGAATACTTTTGTCTCTTGTTCCTTAGGCAGACACCATAAGCCCCAAAAGAGCGAATATATGATTCATTCGTTGGACGAACAGCTGTAGGAAGGAGGGTAAGACGGCTCACTCTTTGAACTAAAGACGTATATTTTAAAATTACGTCCTAGAAAAAGGATATGAAAATGAAATTCGGGTCCCGAAACTTAAATTACCTTTTCCTGAATAAAGAGAAATGAAGGAAAAGAGCTGGGGGTGGTTCACTAAAATGCCTTACGAGGTGTTTGAATTTTGTGACAGTTTTAGCTCAATTCAATTCTATATGAAAGATACAGAAGAAAGAACGCTAAATATTGAAAAATAGTAACACGTATGAGCATTTGCTATATTGGGCGAGCCCGTATTCCAAGCAAATTGGGGGTCTGGAGGCGAAGCCTCACCCTAGGCGAAGGCTAGTATAATATAATTTTATTGTTGTTATAGGAATAACTATAATTATACTGTGTTTCTAAAACCTACATTTAACAAATTACTTAATAGAGCCAATTTCTAACCTCCTGTTCTTAGTCTGGTCTATTGCTTTTTTTCTTTACATACTCAATTATACTACTGCAAAAGCGGACAAAATACCCTATACGGTGCTCATGGTCCCCGGTTCGATTCCCGGTTGGAGTACATTTGAACAACAAAAAAAAGTAGTTCGGATTCTACTATAATCAGTAAGTGAACGTCTCCTTTAGCCGCCATGTCGTTACCTCACAAGCAACAAACCAAAATACCCTTTGCATACACTTTTGTAACAGTGTCCCATATTTGTCTTCTCGCTCTATTCTGTTTAAGTGAAAAATTCCTGAACGTACCAGCAATTGAATTCCTGATACTTAAATACATCAATTGAATACAGTTGAAAGTTTTTTCTTGAGAAATAAACAATTTTATGGATACATAATGACAAGGTTTATCAGTAACTTCCAACAACTCATGAATCCTGGGCTCTATACCGATCATAGAAAAGTTTTCCTCACCTTTGATACATCAGAAGATTTTGGTACGATTTATGGAGCCGCAATCCGAACACGCATTTAAGAAAACCTCAACAATGTTGAAAAACTCAGTGGTGAAATATTGAGTTTCACAAAACGAAATGCATCGAAAATTCGACAACATTTTGCCCATCAGGAAATGTTCTTCGCATAACGCTATAGCTCAAAGATTATGTCCCTCTCAGAGAGGACAATGAAAAAATATAATGGATAGGAGTCGACGACCGGAACATACCCTTGCATTCTATTGGATAGTGAAATCGATAGATTTAGGTCAAGCTTCATGTTTTCCTGCAATCACTTTAGTGCAACAAAGGAAAGCTATATTTATCTACACAGAGGAGAAATGGGAGGGGTTTAATGGCAGATAACAGATGACAAGATAACTTTTAACCGTGTGACCCTACTCTGTTACATTGACAGCGATAAAATATTTTTTGTGTGACTGTAATTTTAACATATTTCAAATTCAACCCATTATATATTAATTTACGGCGGTTCTGTTAGTGTGTTTGTTTGTGTTGAAGATGAGTAAGAAACTGAAGAACGTGACTCTGTCGTCATTTTTGGTGAAGCGACCGAGACTGGAAGAGGCAGTATAAACATGTGAAAATCCCGTAATGAGAAATTCATGCAATTCGGGGAGGCACATGAAAACAGGATGTATGTGTGGCTTTCAATTATTTCGAAATACATGCTTTGTTTATCATACTTTGGCTAAAATCACGGACTCGAATCAAATCGAAAGAAGTAAGCGCTTTACAGGCTTATACCACAACTCACCATGACACCCCTCCCAAAATATCAATATCAACAAAATATGAAGAAAGCTTGTTCCTTTTAGCACCGATGCTATATGAAACGTACATCTGCAGTTTTAGGTGGAATCCGAATCACTGTAATGCGCCCAGAAAACAAACGATAATGCCACTAGTAGAAAGTGCCAACTCTTGAATAAATTTCTAATTGCTCTTTCCATACTAATTTGAGGATCCTGAATCAAATTAAACTATTTTAACGCATATCCGTTCATGGAGTCATGAGAATGGAGTATGCATATCCATCCATTGATGTCATTTTTCTCGTCGCTTCATACACCAATGTGTTGAAACATCCTTCCATTGACCTCAGTGTCCTCAAATTAGTATACAAAAGAGCAATTCGAAACGTATTCAACCATTGAACTTTTACCATTGGCATAAATGGAAGTTCAAAAATTCCAGTTTTGAGGTTATTTGGCTAGTGACCCCATGAACGGATTTGTTTTAAAATAGATACATTGCATTTAGCGATTTAAAAAAAAATAAAAAATTTTTCCAAACGAGAGCACTTTTTACCAGTGCTATTGGCGTTAGTTAGTCCTTTCAAGCAGGGACGTACGGAAGGGGGGGGACACGGGGGTCCGGACCCCCCCCGAAATTTCGACTTTTTAAAAATTTAGCCTAATTTTAGGGGCAATTTTAGCAATTTTAATATAAAATAGCTTCATATTTAGTTTGAACCCCCCCCGAAATAAATTCCTGGGTACGCTACTGCTTTCAAGGTTGTAACACCAGGACCTCATGAATGAAGAAAACGCAGTAAGTTATACATGTCTTGTACCTCGTGATAGGCACGTACGTTGGACTATTTCGGGAGGGAGTCCAAATTTAAATTGAGAATAAATTATATTCAAATTTGTAAAATCACCACCAAAATTAGACGAAATTACAGAAAAATCGAGATTTTGTGGAAGGGATCCGGACTCCCTGGATCCATTCCCTGCGTACGTCCCTGCCTTGTGATATGATACTTCAACATCTCTCTCTCTCTCTCTCTCTCTCTCTCTCTCTCTCTCTCTCTCTGTCATGCCTTGTAAAGGAATATTTACGAAGTTCAAGAAAAAGTTTTATAGAGTTTTAGATGGATCTTTAAGTAGACTGAGAAGAAGAATATAAAGAATAATCTTATGCAAGCAAATTATGAAAGTAATTACTTAATTGATACAGCGCAAGGGAGGATGCACTTGCGTTCTTTTGTTACTGCGGCAATGAATCTACGGGTTCATTCAGCCGTAAGAAAGAACATACTTTCATTTTTTAAAAAAACACAAGCACACACAAATTCGGGTCCCAAAATGGAATCTGGGAATCAGGATTACACCCCCCTCCAACACCGGATTGGTATGCGTCCCATACTTGCTAACTAAAATTTTAGTCACCTTGAAGTTACGCTCATCTTCAGGAAGCGAACCGCCCCCTCCAAACGATCCTTCTGGATCCGCTAGTGCCCTTACACACATATATAAATAGATATATGAATGTATGTATGTTCCAGCGTAATTCTGGAACACTAAAGTAATTTTAACCAAACTTGGTACACATATTACTTACAGTATGGAAAAGAGTATTATGTGTTTTAAGACACCCTAACATACTTGGAAAAGGTGACGTATAATCAGTGGCGGCGGTTAGACGTTAAAAGTGGGGGGGGGGCAAGACATGATCTGAATATTTGATATCAACGTTAGTTTTCCTGGTTGCTTGCTATGTTTGACGAAAGGTTGTATAACTATTAGGATACTGTCTTTTTCAGTTATACCGTATATCTTGTTTCGTATTTTATTGAGTAAATTGACAAGGGCAATGCACGTACATACTAGCCCTTTGTACTCTTAAACAACGAAGGTGTAAGAAGAGATTTGATTCCTTGCTCATGAATATCTGTCTGGAAAATTGAGTGATCAGATTAGGGGCCTATTTAATAACAAATTTGCAAAACAAATAAACAAAAAGGATATTAATCAAATAATCATAGTAATGAATAATGAGGCTTGTTTTGCAAAAATTATATTGAAACTGGAAATTAATGAACAACTTATATTTTTAATTCCACGAATGCTATTATATGTGTTATTACTCTTAGAATGACAGTGAATACTATAAGCATATTCTGCGACATTTAAAGAAATACTTTTGCAGCTTCCCGAAACATGTTCGCTGCCATTAGGTACAGTTTTCACTCTCTTGGAATATATCAAAACTCAGCAATACTTAGAGTCACTCACATTTCAGTTATACAAAATAATCCTAAAACCTAGAATTATGCTGAATTCACTAAATTTAATTGTATATACAAAACTGTATATGTACACCCCTAAACTCGTATATTACACTGCAAATTTAATATTTCTTACTGAACTCTTTCGTGGCTAAGCGGTTAGCGTACGCGCCTTAGACGTGGGAGACCCGGGCTCGATTCCCGGGGGGAGCTCACGTGGTTCGGACTCCACGTTGATCATTAAGCCCACGTCTCATATAACTTCGCTGCTGAACATGATGTTAAACTAAAAAAAAATCAAATCAAAATATTATTATTAGAAAGAAGAAAATACATTTTAGGAACTGTCGATTTTTGTACAATTAAAGAATAACTTGTGAAAGACTTCTTTTCTTGTGAAATGTTATCTCAATTAGTTCCAGAGCGGCTGACTAACATATCGATCAATTGCAAGAAGAAATGAAAGTACGCTCGAATTGTGGCGCTCCAATAGGTTAATTTTTGGGCCATTTTTAGTTTCAGTTCAAACGCAATTCCTGTAAGTTAACTTTCTTAATTCCACGCGAAGACAACCAATACGTACTCATAGAACGACAAATATTTTATGGCACCATTTTTATTCTATGAACCAATAATACCTACAAAACTTTATATTTCCAAATGAAACTATATACATTAATGGGTATTTTTTTAAAAAAAGTGGGGGGCAACTGCCCCCCTTTGCCCCTCCCCGAATCGCCGCCCATGCGTATAATAATGAACAAAACGCCTGATATTAGTATCGAATCTATAGTTTTTAGGTTCACTAAGTAACACTTTTGATGGATTTAAGTCCAAGTACAGCATCCAATAGCACCCCTGGGGTATGGTGAAATGTAAAAATAATAGAAAGAGACCATTAGGGTTGAATCCATACTTTTCGGAGTCCCTAAGTTGATTTGTGATTTTTGATAATTCTGATGACCTTTAAGTCAAACTTCAGCCCCCGAAGAAGGTAAGAGATCCTAGCACATCTACAGAAGCATGGGAGGAGTGACACATAAAATAACTACAAACGATCTAATCCAGAATTTCCGGGGTCCTGAGACAAATACTATTCTTCCCGTGCTATTTAAAGTGTACGTTTTGCTCTACTAACATTTTGAGGGTGGGAAGGGAGTGAAGTGTAAACATAATCGAAAACAACCGATATTAGTGTCGAATCCGTTGAGTTGAGTTGAGTTTGAGTTTAACGTTTCTTTTCAGAAGCGAGGCTATATGAGACGTGGACCTACTGATTAACTTGGAATCCGAACCACATGAGCTAACACCAGGAATTGTGACGAATCCGGTATCGCTGAGATGAAAATCACACTCGAAAGCGTGGAGGTCAAATTCAGACTCTATCAGTACGAGGGGGGAAGGTAAAATAAAATATCTCAAATAACCCAGATTAGTGTCGAATCTAATTTCGGCGGAGCGAAGCTGCTAGGTAAGAATCCCGATAATATTTAAACTCAAAACAAAAAAAGGCATGTGAGTTAAATTGGGGATTTACAGGTGACAATTCCGAAAGGTATGCTGATACACACACACACACGTATATATATCATTGGCGGCTACGATATCACTACTTTCATTGGGACAGTTTGAATGTATGAATTGCTTTTTTTTTTTTTTTTTTTTTTTTTTGAAAGGGCATTAGTCAACTAATATAAAATTTAGGAAAACAACAAAAAAACTGTCCCAATGAAAGTAGTGATATCGTAGCCGCCAATGATTTGAGCTGATGATTCGTCATTCTATACTAGGCGTTTTAACATGATTGTTAACTTTGCATGCATAATGTATGTTATGCTGTGGGGTTGTAAAATTTGCAAAATGATGCCCTTTCAACACACACACACAAAAAAAAAAAAAAAAAAAAAAAACACGAAAATTATGTTAAAACTTGACATATTTGTTTTATTACTAGACTACACATATTACTTGTCACAAAATAGACATACTATTTAGTAAAGAAAAGTGAATACCTATAACGACTAGCCGTGGGCAGAACAGTTCTTGTGAATACAGGGTGTTTCAAAACAACACCGACAACGTTTGGGAGGTGATTCCTGACACCAAGATAAGACGAAAAGTGAATAAGAGTGATTTGTTGAACAAAATCCTCTATTATCTAAATTCAGCATATCTGGTTATTATCTTTGCCAGTTTCTGATGTCAGTGACTAGCGCAGAAGTTCACAATAAAGCTACGTCTTCTCCGCATTAACAAAGGTTTTAGTCGCAACATGTCTTTCATTTTACATTATTTAATGGGAACTTTCCCTGTAGGATAAGCCTTCTCGTGTGCGGGTTGAATCACGTGATGTCGCTGGAAGTGTCATTCGAAATATAGATATGACGAATGAGACCATTGATTGTTGTGTAGTTTGTGACAACCTTTCATTTCCTTCTCTAACGAAGTGAAACAGAGTTGATATGGAAAAATGACAATTGTTCAGTCCGTGGGTTTGTTCACTTTCAAAGAAAATAGGTATCTTCTTGTCTACCTATTTGTATCATTATATTTTCTACACCCCTACCCCTACAAGTGAATCTTCTTGTCTACCTTCCTGTCTAGCAAATAGTTACACATTGTGAAGTTTTTGTTATAGTTGATCCCCTGTGCGCGGCTCTGGAGGGGTCGCGCGGTCTCACAGACGTACTATAGTAGTTACGTGAGTATTTTACGTATTAGCAGTCTTTCGTTATCTGCCAATTATTAGCGGTTTTGTGTCCTACCGTGTGGCTTGCCTGGCACCACACATCAAATAATGAGCCAGGGACTCGAAAATCTGAAATAATTATCTCTTATAGCATGAGTAAAGGCGGAGTGGATACTCTAGACTAAAAAAGTACAAATTACACGTCAAGTCGTCGAACAAGACGATGGCCGTTGACAATTTTATTTATGCTGGTGGATGTTGCGTATGGTATCAATGCGTGTGTTTTGCATCAATCCTACGCTAAGTCAGCAGTAATGACATGACTTGATTTCATGAAAACGTTGGCACAAGGACTTTTTAGGAATCACATGGAACGTAGTTTATTCATCGGATGTATGCCAGAAAGGCTATGTTTTTCAATCAAGAGCATACTCCAGATTGAAAGTGAGATTTTCACAATCCCGCAGGGGGAAGGAGTTTGAGAAGAGGAAAACGTGGCCTTCTATCCACTCCATCCTAAACGGAAAGCTAGATATTCATGTGAGCAGTGTGGGGTGCAGATTTGCTTTCAGTGTAAACAAAGAAAAGTTACCGTAGAAAGTAAAAAAAGTTCAGTGCCTACCCGAAGAAAGTGCATGAAGTCAGAACAGTTAGTACAGTGCTTTCTTTACCGGCAAAATGTATTTTCTTTACTTCACCATTATATCCGATCGAAAAATTAGTTTTATTCATTACCTTTTCACTAAACAAAAATATAACAATACTTTCTTGTAAGTTTGAAAAAGCTACAAGTTCATGTTTCTTTCCTCCGTTTTTACTGTATATTTTATTCTCAGTGCATCTACAAGAACAATTTATTTTGGATCAGTGTTATTTTAACTATATAGAAAAAGAGAAATAAATTGAATATTTTAACAACTACAATTTTAGGATAACAGTGAAAGTATTGTTGCAACTTTTCACTGTATTTTCTTTATCATTGCTTTAAAAATATAAAAGTTTTTTGCATAGTGAAATTACTACATTTTATTTTTCTATACACAACTAAAATATGTGGGATAGCATTTTAAAAAATATATAATAAAACTACTTTTCAGAAAATGTGAATCAATAATGCGGTCTGACAGACCGCTCCATAGTAGTTATGTGATTATTTTCGTCCATAGTACTTAAGGGTTAAAAGAACAAACTTTTCGTCAGATATACTTCAGTGAATCTAATGTGAATCACAATTGCCAGCTATAAACAACTTCCGGTTTGCATCGGTTTCCAAATTTTGTCTTCATTTTTTCATATTGCCGATTGGAAATGGCCTTCTTTCAGGTCACAATCTCTCGTTCGATTCAAGTTCCATCAGTGTCGTATCATATTAATGAACTTCTGCCAATAATGCATGATACAGGCAAACAAAGCAATGAAACTGTATTCAACAATTAATTTCAACTTCTGAAGACGTTACCGACTTTTGTGCTAGAACGGCATCAGACAGTGACAACATAACTTCGTTTTTTCCCTCTTTGTTTTTGACCATTTCCATTCATCACTTTTATGCCTCTTTAACACCAATACATAGAAGTATGTTCGAAGATTACGAATTCGCACAAAACTTAATTTCGGTAAACCTACACTGATGCCCTTTCTAAACAACTATACTGTTAAGGTGAACTATTATATTATTATTATTATTATTATTATTATTATTATTATTATTATTATTATTATTATTATTATTATTATTATTATTATTATTATTATTATTATTATTATTATTATTATTATTACTCGCGTACTTTTGAACTTGCACGGCGAAATTACTGCATAATATGTTATTTCTGTAATTTTTCCTGGATTGTATGTTATTTCATTTATTAGTGGGTACTAATTTTTCTCCAGTTCGTCGAATAAATGAATTTAGTTGTATCGTGCCGGACATAAGTCCTTGACCAGGTAATGACGACTAGTTATGAACAAAATGCAGAGTATAAGAATTAAATCTGTTATATCTGTAGTTTTGTGTGGAGAAAAAGCTAAATTGTGAACGAAAGATTTAAGAACAACTCACAGGGTCGTGTAGTGAGTGCATATTACCGCTGTTACCGGCGCTAACGGTAAAATAATTAACAATTTTCTGTTGTTTTAATATGTTTCATGGGAAAATGTTTACATTTTCTCTTGTTCTTTTCTTCTTTTTGAAGTTTGGACAGCCTATGCCACTTTACAATATAAACGAACGCTATGTGCGAACGCCAAATAGGGAAATATTGTTGTTGATACCAAAGATTTCACAGGTAACGCGAACCCCGATAGCGGTCATCCACTCCAGAAGCATCCTTCGCTCTCGTATTTGGTATTTCGGAAAGGCCCTTATGTTACCGCTCAGCTGAATGGATCAGGAAAAAATAGGAACGATCCCTGACTAAAGAAGGAGAATCTACTTTTAAAAAAATAGAATTTTATCAGCGTGTTTATTCTGTTATACTGTTTCGTTTGCTTCCCCATTCCAAGGATGAAAACAGCTGTAATTCCTGTATTCATGCGGTTATTTCATTGTGCTTACAGTGTGCAATTTTGGACAAATACAAAAGAAAGTATTTCATAGTAATAGCATTAACCACCCGTTACTGCGAGAATGTTATACAATCTAAGACAAATATACCGTAAGTAGTAAGTATTTCATAGTAACAGCGTTTAAACACCTGCTACTGCAAGATTATATGTGCCGAAATGCGTTATTTATATGTTAACATTGCTGCTTAAATGGTATTAACAGAAAAATTTAGATGATAGTTGTCTTGTGCCTCAAAGAGCAAAAATATTATCAATCTCTAAAGTGCGTTATTAAATGTATAGAAATGCCTATCAGTCAGTGGCGTGCCGTGACTTTTCTCACAGGGGACTACGTTCGAAGAGAATGTGTGCTATAGAGTGGAGGTCCTGAGTAGTATTGTTGACACCAAATAACACAATTTATATGTTTCTGTAAACGCTTCTTGAACCAAGCCTTTTTCTTTCAAGAAATGGACAATTTCAGTCACAGTTTTATTTGAAAAATCTGTCTGTAAACCTATATTAATTCACTCCGCAAATTGTTAAAATTAAAAAAAAAAAAAAAAACTCCCGTAAATTGATTTAAGGGTCTAAAACAAGCAATCAGGAAATCGAGATTTCAAGCACTGAAAATTCTTTAAATCTAACAGCTCAAGAAATTGTAACTCACTGAGATCTTGAAACCACATTATCTATAATGTCATTGAAGATACGCACACATTTAATTTCTGAATCTGTTGAGTCATCTACTTTACGTCTTTTATTAGAAGGTTCCCGTTGTCATCCAATTCTACTTTTCTATAAGTCTTCAAAATCGTTTCTTGCATTTCTAAGTTGAGATACCATCTTTTGTACTTTTTGGATGCAATATTTCACATCCAAGGTTTTACTTTAAAGAATGTTGAATAGTATATCCGTGCGGAGAAATGCAAAATCGAAATCCTTCAATAATAACTCACACATTTTTTTTTTCTTTTTTGTAGTCATGAAAGCTTCGGTGTCGCAATTATCTGAATCTTCTACAATGTTCTCAGAACACCGTAAGAGTTCTATTTGATTTGATTTTCATTTACTGCATTCACAATTTTGGAATTGTAATTCCATCTTATAGTGGCAACTGTAGGAAATCGCTTAGTTACTTCTGATTCAGCAAGCGTTACAGCGTTTCGATGAATATGAAAAGAAATTTGGAATGCCACTTATTCTAAAAAATATTTTACATTTCTTGATGTGATTAACAGACTGTGGAACAACGAGATTGAGTCTGTGAGCATAGCAGT
Source organism: Thermobia domestica (assembly GCF_964235325.1). Classification (NCBI taxonomy): domain Eukaryota; kingdom Metazoa; phylum Arthropoda; class Insecta; order Zygentoma; family Lepismatidae; genus Thermobia; species Thermobia domestica. Next base: position 5,826,951 of record NC_137468.1, read on the forward strand.
GTATGGTAAGTGCACTCAAACACCATTTCACAAAAAATTGTAAACCGTTCAAATGTCCAGAAAATATGGCAGCTCCATCCATAGCCTAGTGCTACAAGCTTTTGCTTACAATTAAAGTGAGAGAGAACTTCGAAAGCATGCTCACTTAGAGCAGTCGCAGTGCAATCACTAGTAACATCTGCAAATGCTCACTTAGAGCAGTCGCAGTGCAATCACTAGTAACATCTGCAAAACAAATAAGTCTTTCACGAATTGCCGTCTTTCACGTACCGATTGATTGTTGAGAGATCTTTGCAATGTCCGTAGTTTTATCCAACATTATTGCTGTAAGAAGTGTATTGTTTATTTCTGACTTAATTTTATCCAGAATTACTCACCAACACATTTAATAATATAATTCTGAATTCTGTTTGACGTTCCTTTAAACACTCCCATGCTGTGAAGATGACAAGTCAATATGGGCGCCCGAACGAGAGGGCAGGGTGGGGCCCGGACCTTCCTCTGGCTCACAAAAATGTATACGTAATATAGCAAACCATGTACATTAAATACCAGAAATACCAGACGCAACATAGCAACCATGGAGATGGGCCCCTCCCTAGAAAATTTTCTTCAGTCGCCCCTGCAAGTCTATTTAGTGTCGTACTTAGAAAGTAACTGAATTACTTCAATATAATTTCCCTAATTGACAGAATCTTCCTGTTTGTTATGACTTCTAAATGATAGCTCTTGTTTAGCCATAAAACAAGAGGAATAAATCAATCGGTTCATTAGTTCTCGGTTTGAATCAACTTCTGCATTGCTCGCTCAATTAAAAATCAATTCTGGTTTCCCGAAAGTTTTCAATTTAGTTATTGTGGACAGGTGTGAATAACATTTTTCTTGGCGCAACTTGGGTTTGTGAAAATTGTTCATGTCACAAAAGCCATCATTCTTCCACACGTCCTTTTCTATTTGGTCTAGGAATTAATTCGTGCGGGTGGACAAGAGATGGCGCAACGAACGGAGCGTCCCACAGTTCCGTGTATCCACACATGTGTTGCAAACCCCTGTCATCGCGTATCGTTCGTAGTATAGGGCAGTGGATTAAAGCGTCAACAACACCACTTTGTAGTTAAGTGAACATGGCGCAATTTGTGCCTGATAAAGTGTTTTTGCGGGGTGTCCTGCTGCATTACTTTAACATGCAGAAAAGTGCGACTGAAAGTCATCGTATTTTGGTGGAAGTGTATGGTGACCATGCTCTAGCTGAGCGAACGTGTCAGAAGTGGTTTGCACGGTTTAGAAGTGGTGATTTCGGCTTGGCAGACCAAGAGCGAGCTGGACAGCCAAAAAAATTTTAAGACGAAGAATTGACAGCATTGCTCGAGCAGGATTCGTGTCAAACGCAGGAACAACTTGCAGCAGCATTAGGCGTTGATCAAACAACAGTCTCCAAACGCTTGAAAGCCATGGGAATGATTCAAAAGATGTCACATTGGGTTCCACATGAATTGAAAGACAGAGACGTTGAAAGACGAAAAACCATTTGCGAATTGCTGCTTCAACGACAGAGCAGAAAGGGGTTTCTGCATCGAATTATTACAGGTGATGAGAAGTGGATCCATTACGAGAACCCTAAACGAAAAAAGGCCTGGGTGAAACCAGGTGAACCAGGTCCATCACAACCAAAACGAGATATTCACTGTGCAAAGGTTATGCTGTGCATATGGTGGGATATGAAAGGTGTGGTGTACTATGAGCTGCTGCAACCGGGTGAAACTATGAATGGAGAACGTTATCGATGACAATTAATGCGTTTGAAGCAAGCTCTGGCCAGAACACGACCAGAATGGGAGAACAGACATGATAAACTTATTGTTCAACATGATAACGCTCGCCCACATGTCGCAAAACCGGTCAAAACCTATTTAGAAAATGTCGGATGGGAAGTTTTACCCCACCCGCCGTATTCACCAGACGTTGCTCCTTCGGACTACTACTTGTTCGATTGCATGAACAACGATTTGATTGGACAGCGGTTTACTTCTTCAGAAGATATCGAAACATGGGTCTCTGACTGGATCGCTTCCAAGGATGAGGACTTCTTTCGCCACGGAATCCGTACATTGCCTGACAGATGGGCGAAAGTAGTGGCTAGCGATGGACAATATTTTTCTTAAGGTATTTATGTATTTTGTGTTTGTACTACAGCTTCAATGTGTGCGTACCAACCGCACGAATTAATTCCTAGACCAAATATGTGGAACAGAATACAAGGCCAGCAATACAGTTTGTTTCTTGTCTTACATGCAGTTAACTATTTTGAAGAAGCAAAATAATCCGTTTTGATATTATGTACAGGTATATAATCTTTCATTTTTGTCTAAATGGAAATGCTTGGAGTTATTCTACCACTGGTTATTATTTGTTGCATTTCTTGAAAATTAAGGAATCCAATGGTCCAGAATACAAGACTGAAACGGCCGATACCCACCCCTACTGTCCCCTATACCAATTGAAGTAATATCACTGCTTGCGCCATCGCTTTGCTGCAAGGGACTCGATTTCTCAGACGAGTCCCCTTCCATAATTTATTCTTCGAGTCATTTGCAAAATATATTGATAATCTAAAAAGTTCACACTTTTCTAAAGTGTCAAGATTAATACTGTAAATTTGATTGCGTTAAAACTATTAACTATAAAAAGCAAACGAGCATTAAATTCGCTTACGACAGAACGCCCGTGCTTAGAGCTTAGACAATATAATATGAGGACTAGCTGACTGGACCCTGTTCCCTTCCCCGAGAAAAGCCGATTAAAACCCGAGCGTTTCCGATCTCCACTTCGCTGTCGCACCCAGCACACGGGCGCTGACTATAGTTGTGTCAGAACAATTGAAATAGCATTATTTTACAAAAATAGAGAAATACAAACAATGTTTTCGTTTTCTTTGGTATATATTTATCACAAAATACTTTAATTAAAATTCCAGGGGACTAGCCTAGTCCCCTAGTCCCCGTGACGGCACGCCGCTGCTATCAATGTAATACATTGTGCGATATGGAAACTGTTTCAAGAGTAAGGGAGAATAGTAACGATAATTAGAGAGAAGTAGAGATGTTTTCCGCGCTCTTTCCAATTCGAGTACCTATTATTAATTTAGGATTTATGCTAATTAAGTTGAATATATTTTGTTTTTAATTTAGTTCACATTCTATTCAAAAATGGCCAAGCTTAGCTGCTAGCCTATTTGTTGAATTTGCACTTTGATTTGTTGAAAAACGACTGTCCAATTGTCTTCAGTGCTGTCTGGGTATCATAGTGTTAGTTAGTAAGCATGGCAATAATTCAGAAAAACCCGAACTATCCTCGGTGACATTGACTGTCCTATAGAAAGCATCACGAAACAATATTTTGGTGTGCGTTCGTTTGAAGGAAAAATTAAAATAATACGCGAAGAAAGACCAACACCACATTTAAACAGTTAAAAAAAAAGACTGGTGGTTATGAACGCCATTTTACCGCACAATGGCATGCCTAATACCCATGGCCGTGTGCGTATGTGAAGATAATAAAAAAATTACTCGATATTATTCTTTTTCTTTCTTTTTTCTTTTTTCTTTTTCTTTCTTTTCTTTTCTTTTTCTTTTTTTTTTTTTTTTTTTTTTTTGGTAGAGACAAAAATACATGGCGTTCTCATGGCGTCGATCATAGAAAACTTTAGTCATGTAAAGTCGTTATGAAAATTCCTAAGAACACTATGTGTTCGGGAAAACAAGAATTGAATTTTCTACTCTTTAAATTCATAATGGAAAATACAGTCGAATGGGATTCTGAAACCAGAGTTTGTGCAGCTGGATATAATTAAAACCTTCCAAGTTTTAATTTCAATTTCCTAATTCATCTGTGTCTGTTGCATTATCAGGTTGAGAAATATTGTTGAATATGTTACAAAAGAAAATTCATAATGTAGGTTATTGCGAAAAGAAAATGGATAATTTTGAAGAATATGTAAGATCATTGAGAGACAGTTTCGACAGTTTTTTGGCAGAAAATGGAAAGCATTTGAGAAACCTGAAGAACCACACTGTTTACAATATCAAGTCCAATTGCAGTAGGATTTGAGAAAAAAAATCGTTCCCAATGCCGATATTTTGAAATTGTTAGTACGCTGAAAGAAAAAAGTGAACACTAAATTTTCTGATATTGGAAATGAAATGAAATCTTTGAGTTTTACGTCCCACGATTATGCTGACGTGGCTAAAGGAGACGATGATGATGAGAAATGAATGAAAGGTGGAATGAAGAAAGTGGAAGGAAGCGGGAGAACCCCGAGGAAACCCACGCACACGGTGTTTGTCCATCACAAGATTCACTTGGTGGGAGCAGGGTTTGTACCCGGGACCTCATGCACCAGAGGTGAACGCTCTACCACTGAGCTACCGCGAGCCCCTTTTCTGATATTGAGAAACTAGAATTATTCGTAGTATCAACAACCAGTAACAATCATCAAAGTGCCACGCCACGCCACTGACAACCCAAGTTATTAATATAAACTATACCAAAGATAATTGACTTATATCAGCGTTTCCCAACCGGTGTGCCGTGAATGGGCCGCTGGTGTACCGCGAGAAATCGAAAAAAAAAAATTATTAATTTTATAGTAATCAAATTGCAAAACGTAGGGAAAAGTGTATATTTGTATTTCACATTACTATGAACCTTTACTATGAATCTACAATTTTAAGTTTCATACCGGCTTACTGTTCTGTACATTTCTAATGCTGAAAAAAAGTATTTGTTATCATTGTTATGACCATTATTGCTTGTTTATTATTGTAGACTATTTCGTAACTTGAAAATTTAAAATATCATTTAATCCTTTCGACAAATTAGCTACATTTGCGTTTTAAAAGTAAAATATATTTGTTTGTCCATGCGTTATTTAGTGATCTTCCTTCTTAGTAAAAGGTTGGATACAGTTTTTAAAAAGAAAGCGTATTTGTAGCAACCTGAGTGCAATATTTCGTTGCAACTGTTTTCTATTTTTAAATTAGAATGAAAAATAAGCACAGTGATTTACCACGGGGGAAAAACCAGTTATAGAGCTTTCTTTTCTGTGAGAAGGAGATCAATAATCACAGAAAAAATACCACTTTTTTATATTTACAAATAATATCTATAAATGTGCTGCGAGAATCCAAGTAACACCCGTAGTGTGTCGCAAGTTGAAAAAGGTTAGGAAACGCTGACTTATAGCATCATAAAAGAACTACGAAAGACGTTTTGAAACTAAGAAAACGTGTAGCTTCTGTTCCCAAAATTCAATATGGGATTTTGGTAAAACTCCATCCACAACTATTTTACGACCCTTACCCTCCAAAAGAGGAGCGTTACCCAAAATAATGTTCCAGACAACTATAGTAACATTGCGGATGAGTGTTATTGTATTTTGTAGCAATAATATTCATGTGCCCCAAATTCGTTACCAATAATCATTGGGGAAGACTGCCTCAAAAATTTAACATTAAATCTCCCAAAGGATAATGAACTTTTGTGCTTTCTCCCCAAAAGAGGGACTAAAGAATGACTTTCTCTAATTTATTATTAAAATTTAAAACATTCAGACATTTTTTAATAAGAATACCAAATTTAACATTAATAGTGTGAAAACTTTATGTTCTTCCAGTGCTGTAGAAAAGTATACTAATTACGGAACAGGCTGGATATATATATATGGGCGGAAATAGGGGACTACAGGGGGTTTTAATCCCAAATTTGCACTACATAATGGCAGTTGAATTCACTAGACAATAGAAACCATGGTTGGAAAAAACAGATCTTTTTTAAAAAAAGAACAAAACATGTTTTTATAACATAAAAAAGATGTTTTAAATATGTTTTGAAACACACATACACACACACAAAAACATGTTTTAAACATTTTGAACGGTTTTAAACATATATTTCAAAATCGTGTGATAAGTTATTTGTTAAGATTTTTTGCTCTTTAGTTTCAACGTGTAATGTTATTCTAATTTTTTTAACAACCGGTTATGTATATATACATACGTATCATTATATACAGTATATATAAAGAGAGAGAGAGAGAGAGAGAGATACTAGATGGATAGGTAGAAAGATAGATATAACTCTCGTAAGAAACAAACCATACAACGTAGAAATAAGCAAATATTTTACTGAATACCACAAGTGACAAGCAGGGACCTACACAGCATCCTAATACAAGGAGGTATGACGAAATTAGGTACTACTGCGAATATCTTGGGATAGATGGTTGTCAAAAAAAGTATTGGAAAGACCTTAATCCAGCAATAGATTGACAAGTGTTGATAATGATATGTATGCGTTTTAACTCTCACCGCTACACTCGTGTGATCCCAGTTCTCATTCATAATATCTGAGCATTTGAGATTAAGAAATAAACCACTTATAATTTGTTCAGCGGAATCATATATTTAGCCCTTTAGCTGTAAGAATTTCTGAAAACAAAGATAGTTAAACTAAAATTTATAGTTCCTGGGTATATCTGGGTAAAATTTAGTGTTATGTCTGGGTATGACAAAAGGTTCTGCGAATTCGAAATATTTTGACAACCGATTCTAGCGAACCGGTTGAATAGGATCACTACTTGCAACCGACCATTTTGTTTATATTATGCTGGTTAAGACTACACTGTGTTGGGTACAGAATATTTCAGTACAGATTAGTAATTATAAACTTATTTCGTATCACGATCCCCTTTTATTACACCCTCGTGCCCGTGACTCTCATAAGAACTTTCTTCGTTCTAACAAGCTTTTTAGGCAGGTTTTAAAATCTATCTACTACGGGGATTCCACACAATCTATCAATATACATGGTGAAATGAAAGTCCTCACCACTCTTGTGTGTTTAGAAGGGGTAATGATGAAACTTGGAAGCGGTCTGACACATCAGATGGATCTATCAAACATCATGGTGGCCATTTTTGATTGGTATATCAAACGCAAAGGAAGTCATGTTAGATGTTGTAAGGCTAGAAGTTTACCAGAACTAAGCTTGTGCGGTTACTTTAGTCCTAAAACAAGTCATTTTGGAGTTACTGCCTCTGAAAGTTTTCTAATTATGCCCTTATAGGGTAAACTCGCGTTTCATGGAGGCGGGTGAGATTTTAGTTGCAAAAGTTGATTACTATTTCAGAACACAGATGCTAATAAAGTTATTTTAAAATAATAAATTTTCGAAAAGTAATGTTTGAAGCATACTTCATGTTGTGCTAACTTTAGAATATTTTCTGCAAGTCTATGTAAATGGTTGTTTTTTAAAGTCAATAATTTATTGATGAAATAATAATATTTGGGGCGCTTAGAGCACAATGGATCCAAGTCCATTTTCAATAAGGTTCAGTTTTACTCAGCAAATGGATTCTATTTCAAAACGTAATACCTCCGCAGTCAAAAGTCCGACATAAATGTAAATAAAACCACGTAAAAGGGTGTAACATAGTTTCATATGACAGCCCCGCGTCAGTGAGAAAGGAGGGCAGCCGCCTCCACCTCCATTCTGAATTTCAGATTTTAATAGCGGTAAGGCAGTTTTAGAAACCTTTTAATAAGCAAAGTCCAACAAAATAAGCTTGAGGTCCTTATACCGAATAAATACGGAGCAAATATTGATCAAAACTGGAAAGTTGCTTAGGCCCAATTTCCAGAATTTTAAGCAGACCATAGCAAACTCGAAAGCCATCTTTGGGATCCTTAAGCCAAAAAAAATATACAAATATACAATAGGCCTATAGCTCCTTACGGGCAATAGAAATGGATTTAACTGACCAAACTTCGTATTTATTCGGTGTAAGGACTTCATATTTTTTCTGTGGACTTTGTTTAGCAAAAGGTTTCTAAATCTATATTACTGCTCCCAAAATCTGAAATTCAGACTAGAGAGCGGATGACATCTAAGCGGATGCCTCTCTCTAGCGGCAATCATATAAAACTCTTGATTGCACCTCGTCGCGTAGTTTTTCATTCTTTCATTTCGGATTTTTTCTTTCTCTAAAGCAGGGATGCAAATAAGCAACAAAATTTTACTAGCCCAAGAAAAAAAGCTACTAGCCTACATCCCACAACAGAAATCATTTACTTACATTCGGTATGATACTAAGTACTCGAGTAGGCGAGTGGTTATATGCATCCCTACTCTAAAGTATGTATATAGAAACAGAAAAAATAAACTTATATTGTAACAACGAATGCCTGTGATATTTTAGTTTCAGAACCGCAATTTAGCAAAGAACTCTTTGTTTTCTGAATACAACACAAAAACTTGTTTCCATGATAATTCTTTTATTTATTTTTTAATATCAGTTTCTGCAAGTAGTCGAACCTTCGACTACAACTAGTGGTGGGCACAAAAACTGTTTTTTCGTTGGTTTTTTTTTTTTTTGAAAATTTTAAAAAAGAGGTTTCGGTTTTATCCAAAACCGATTTCGGTTTCCTTCAAAACCGGTTCGGTTTTTTCTTACCGAAATCGGTTATCGGTTCTCTCCAAAACCGATTCGATTTTTCACCGGATCCGGTTTCGGTTTCCTTCAAAACCGGTTCCGGTTTTTACCAAAATTTGTTCGATTTCTGACCAGAATAGTGTTTCGTTGTTCTCCGGAAACCGAATCCGTTTCCACATAAATAGTTGTATGTGATTTCCAAAGGTTTTCACCGGAACCAGTTTCGGTGAAAACTGAACCGGTTTTGAAGGAAACCAAAACCGGTTTTGGAGAAGACTGAAACTGGTTTCGGCGAAAACCGAAACCGGTTTTGCTGAAAAGACCGAACCGGTTTTGGTGAAAATCGAAACCGGTTTCGGTGAAAATCCGAACCAGTTTTGGAGAAAACCGAAATTTCGGTTTTCGGTATTTTCTAGAGACCGGTTTCCGGTTTTTATAAAACCCGGTTTTGCCCATCCCTAACTACGACACTTTCTCGCAAGTTAACTGAGAAGCATTTAAACAATATAATAAAGGCTAAAAACAAGGGAAAAAGAGACAGCATAAATTGTAGATCAAATTGACCTGCTGTAGCCACGAGAAAGCAAAACATTGAGATGGGAAGAAAATAGTCTCCAGAATGGGAAGCAGTTTGTGACAATTTTCTTTCTCTGGTAGATTTTTTTTTCAAAAATAAAACGAAAATAAACATATGTTTAAAACAAGTCTTAAAAATACATGTGTTTAAAACAAAATGTATAAAACGTATATAAAATGTGTTTTAAACAAAATAAATTGTTTAAAACAAGTTTTAATCACAGTGGTGCTCCTCCCACCATGTCCATGACGCACCCCCCTCAATTGTCTATCCGTAGGTGTTCTTCCATGAAAAAAAATATTTTCGATTAATTTTTACACCCCCTCAAACATATTTATATAGATTTTTAACCCCCCAAATATTTCAATGACGCAGTTTGCGTCATAGCCCCCCCCTTTGTGGGCACCCCTGCTAATCATTTGTTTTAAACAAAACAACCCTGATAGAAACATCAACTACAGCCTAGCCACTAGCCGTGTTCTAAAACGTGGTTAACCGCTTTGGGTTCGATTGAAAGTTGAAAAGAATGTGTCGGTTTATTTCAGAAACCGAACCGTAATTTGGTTCAGTTTTGTTTGGAAATAGGGATGCGCACGAGACAAGATTTGTGGCTGTCTCGTCTCGAAAATGTGCTGTAAAAGTGACGTCTCGACTCGAAAAATGTATATTTCTCTATTGGAAGAGCCGTGTCTCGACTCGAATTTTGTCAGGAAAATCCTGTCTCGACTCGTCTCGTGCGCATACCTATTTGGAAACAGACACTATATTGCCTTTTTTCAGAATATCCATACATATTTTGGAGAAGTTCCGAAATATATGTAATGGTTTTGTTTTAAGTTAAGGTGTTATGAATCTGCTGTTGCATTTTTGAATGGAATTACGATACTGCATATTTTTCTTTATATATATTTTTGTGAAAACATGTTAATCAGCAATAGAAAATACAACTTTTTTTTTAGTTCGGTTTGGATTCGGTTAACCTTTTGAAAATGAAATGAAATGAAATCTTTGCGTTTAATATCCTACGATTATATCTGTTAGATTGAGGGAGACCATGATTAAAGCAAGCGAATTATGATAGACGAAGTGGTGGAATGAGAAAGTGGGAGGAAAAGGATGTGTCTCGAGAAAACGCACGAGCACGAGTTGTTCACCTCAAGTTTACTTGCCGTGGGAACGAACCAGGTACCTCACCCATCAGGTCGGGGTTCCGGGGTCGATTCCAGGTGGGAGAGCCTTCGAAATTTTAAATGTCCTTAATGTATCTGTATTTGTGTCCCTGTCGTTTAAGGTTACTGGAAATAACTGTAAAACGAGTATAACTGAGTATAATAGATACAAGTTACGGAGATGCTTTCGGTAAATCAGAAAAAAAAGTGGTTTGAGGCACCAGGTTCCAGTTAAGAGTTCGAATTACTCTTAAGTAGAGATGCAAGGGCTCGGAAAAAACCGGCTTTTTGAAAAAAAAAACTCGGTTTTTCTGCTTCGCATTTTTGCTTGGGAAATTTTGGACTTTTTTCAAAATTTTGCTTTAAATTGATAAAGCAGACTTTGTTTCGCTTCTCTACAGCAAAAGAACTCATTTGGTTAGTGGTTGATGTAGATAATAATATAGAACCTTTAAAATAAACCATGAATTTCGAAAAGATATTTACATTATGAATTCCAAAGGATTAACCAATATATATATATTATAATTTTTTAACTTCTTATACACAAAAATAAGTACTGTTTTTAAAAAAAGATACACAAATAACTAGCAAAATTGTACGAAAAACAAAAACAAGAGCTCTCTCGTGGCTAAGGGGTTGCCAAACGCGCCTGTCGGTAGGAAGACGCGGGTTCGATTCCCGCATGGAGCTCATGTGGTTTGGATTCCACGGTAAACTGTAGGTCACGGTTTCTTATAGCCTCGCTGCTAAAAGAGACACTAAACTGAAAATCAACACCCCACAAAAATAAAACAACCCAGGATAGAAACGAAAATGTTGACGAATGACAAATGGACTAATAGACATCAACAGAGTGAGCATTAAGCAGTGGGCAGTGATTGTGTCTGTCTTTTTTTAATATTCGCTTTCCACCTGGACCAATGACAATAAAAACTTAGTCGTTTGAACTTGGATAATGTTAATTTCATCCGAAGTACTGTGCGAGGACATCCTTATGACAAGGCGGAGCACCCTCGAAAACATTTCTTTTTATTGTGGTAATGTTACCCTATCCATAATCAACACATGCAGTTGACTTCCATTTGTTTGCTGATACATTCCCATTTCAAATACATATTTGGCAATGATATTCTCTAGCAAGATGGCGAGGGTTGTTGGGAGAGGAATGAAGAGTCTGTTACATTTGTATTTTATTATATGGTGCGATTGTGGAAAGTATACCGCTGTCTTAAGTTGTCCTGCCATAGTGCTTAATATAACATCTAGTGAAAAGCTAAATTTCGCTACATTTTATTCATATTCGTAAAATCTTCTTTTTAACCTCTTTAACCCTTTTCTTGGCAAGAAGACTTGCGTTGCTCAGAAAAATACTGCATGCGATCAGGGCCGGATCCAGGATTTTCTAAGGGGGAGTGCACCAAATAACTGCCAGTATATTTGAATAAAAATTTAAGGTTTTAAATGCCTTTATTTGTGGTGTGAATGAGGAGTTGTCCTGGAAATGTTAAGTGTTTGCTCTCGATGAATCCTTTCTGGTGCTTGGGACCCCGAGTTCGATCCCAGCCCTCGCCAAGTGAACTTTGTGGTGGACAAACACCGTGTGCGTGGGTTTTCTCCGGGTTCTCCCGTTTCCTCCCACTTTCTTCATTCCACCATTTCATTCATTACTCATAATCACTGTCTCCTTTAGCCTAACCGGCATAACCGTGGGACGTAAAACTAAAAAAATTCATTTCATTTTCGATGAATCCTTTTCGTTCAACCTGCAGAAAATTGACTGAAACTATTGATTTTGCAAAACTCACTTCTAAGTTCTCACTTTAAGTAGTGTATATTTACAACAAAGGAGGGGGGATGCACGTGCACCTTTGCACCCCCTCCTAAATCCAGCCCTGCATGCGATTTCCGTGTCAAATAGTTGTAAAATAAGATACTGTACTAATAAATAATACACTGTGATATATGTAACAAAACACACAATCGCATAACAGTTTCGATACAATAACTGTGTCTTCATTAGACTTCCACTCCTTCTCTGAAAGTCTGATCAAGACACAGTTTTTGTATAAAATAACAGACAAATTCTGACCAAAGCATATATTAACTAATAAATAATAGCGTTACAGTTTCGGCAAATTAACTTTGCCTTCATCAGACACATTATCTTTGCTTTGGTCAGAATTTGTCTGTTATTTTATACACAAGGTGACCAGAACTTTTACTTTCAAAAACGGGACGCATACGAATCAGCGACAGAGGGGGAGGTGACTTCCACATTGCATTTTGGGACTCAGCAGTGTTTTCAATTTACAAAATACACAAGTAAGAATGATAACACAGCGTTTCTAACTTAAGTACTACCCAACAATACTTTTAACTACTTCAACACTCAGAATTCCCACTCAATTCCCACTTGAACCACAGAACACTCAATTCTCATTTGAATATTCAGAAGTTCTAGGCACGACTGAACCTTCCCAATGAGTGTTGGTACGGAAGAGTGTACAATTAGCATTGACCATTTATATTTTGAATAAGTACGGGACACCTGGGTCATGTTTGCTTTAAAACGGGACATTTAGGCGTCCCGTTTGAGAATCAGAAAAAACCGGGACAACGGTTGAAAATAAGGGACTGTCCAAGTTAAAACGGGACGTCTGGTCACCTTGTTTATACAAGAAGTTCCAAAGCTAGAATGAGTGGCATACAGTTTTTGTGTCGAAACTGTTACGTGATTGTGTATTTTGTTACATATATCACCTAGCCTTGCTCAGTGTATTATTGCATTTTAGTACAAAATTCCTTTTCCAATTTGGCGCCCTCTTCAACTGGTGCCTTCTGCGAAAGCGTAGTTCGCAGGATTCAAGATCCGGCCCTGAACGTGTACAAACTCGTCTTATAACCACAACAGAAACTTTATTCCCTCCACACACACACAGAAGGTTGTGTTTGGGAAAACAAATTGAAGATATCGCAATCTCATACACCAAAACAATGTTATCTTCTTGTACACCTTATGCAGAACTCGTTAACAAGTTCCATACATGCTGGAATGTTAGAGTTCGCATGTTAGTTACTGATAATTACGATAATCATAGAAACAATAAAAATAATAATAAAAAAACGTCTGGAGAACATTTGCGCCAGTCTTGATTCCAACAAACAAAAAAGAGTAATACAAGAATAAATAACCAAACAAACAAGCTAAAACGACTAATACAACAGGAAATGGAATTCCTATTTTTACGTTACATTATCATCTCCTTTAGACCATCGGCGCAAATCTGTCTTTAGCATTGGGAGGAGGGGGGACGGGTAAGACCGTTTCCATATATATATATATATATATATATATATATATATATATATATATATATATATATATATATGAGACATATTGCGGTAGATGAATCTGATTTCTGAGGTGAACTTGTATATTATACAGGGTGTCTCAAAAGTCCTCTGGCATAGGATAACTTGTTATTAACGAGCCGTTTCGGCTGTACACTCTTTATGTGCCCAATGTTAAATGAAAATGCAACGTTGCTATTTACCTGGATCCGCAATATCAAGTGAATGGGGGCATGTTTAAAACGGGGGCTGGCCATTGATACGTTAGCATAAAAGACAGTAACTTCATTCACTTATGTTTGTGAGACCGGGGGCCTAGCCCCCCAGTTTATTAAGTAATAAGGACAATTTACGCAATTATTTATATATTTTTGAAAGTTTATAGTAAACTTATGATATACCTATCATAGTCTGGGTTCTGTTTCCCCCCTTCCTAGTTTTTACTTTCTAAATCCAGCACTGCAAACGAAAGAATTATGCTGTATACTTATGTTTCACACGCTACAAAGAAGGTGAACTGAGGAAAGAAGTTTACTAAATTTCAGAATTTTGTCCACTATAGCTACAGTGCAAAATGAAGAGCAGTCTCTAAAGAGTATAGTATTGAGTGTTTCCCACGAGATAAGAAATTTCTCATCTTAACAACGAGTCGGGCAGTCAGGGGCGGATCCAGGGGGGGGGGGCGATCGGGGCGATCGCCCTTCCCCCAGAAGACGAAAATATTCTTACTTTTTATATATAAATAAAACTCATTCCAAAGTTTGGAGCCCTTAAAAGTAGCAGTATGACAACCCACCGCCCCCCCCCCAGAAATCGGTCCTGGATCCGCCCCTGCGGGCAGTGGTGGATCTAGGAGAGGTAAAAAGTGGGAAGGCCAGCCAGAACCCAGACAATGATAGGTATATCATGAATTTACTATGAACTTTCAAAAATATAGAAATAATTGGTTAAAAATTATTTTTGTCACTCAGAAAACTCGGGGACCTACCTAGACAGCAGCCCTGGGCTAGATCCGGCACTGAGACGAGGGTAGAGCAGAGAAGTACATTTCTAAATTCGAGACGAGATGAGGAATGTGATCATTTTCGTTTCGAAAGGAAAATCGTGACGACACAAGAAATTTCACGAGTACCGTGGACAACACCAAGGGCGGCGATTTCTCTGTAAATTTGGGAGGGGGGGTATTCAGATGCAGAAAGCATATATGAGGATTTTAAGACAAATTGCTTTCAAATTATGCCAAATATTGTAAATTTACAAATACAATAAGGGGAACTACATGAGTTTTTTTTTGGGGGGGGGAACTCGAGCCCCCTCGTCCTCCAGAATCGGCGCCCTTGGACAACATTAGCTAAGACAAGTCTTAGATATCAAAATACTATTTTAGTATGAAATAATATATAGTATAAAAACTATAAATTGATAAAGGGATTGTGATGAACACAATAAAGTGTTTATCAACGCACGAAAGTCATTGCATAAAATACTTCATAATAAATATGATTTTTGTCATTGCATGGCAATGATACTTTCAAATATTTAGGATCAATATTAACAGACGAAAATCATATTCACGAAGAAATTAAATGTCGACTAAAAGCAGGGTATTCGTGTTACTATTCGGTTCAAAATCTCTTGTCGTCGCGAATTCTGTCGAGGAATTTGAAGCTTAAAATATATAAAACGATAATCATGCCTATTGTTTTGTATGGTTGCGAAACATGGTCGCTTACTCTGAGGGAAGAACATAGACTGAAAGTATTTGAGAACAGGATCCTGAGAAGAATATTCGGACCCAAGAGGAACGAGAATGGGGAATGGCGGAAGCTTCATAACGAGGAACTACATAGTTTATACGGTTTACCCAACATTGTTAGGGTCGTCAAGTGTAGGAGGCTTAGGTGGGCAGGTCATGTAGCTAGAATGGAAGAAAGTAGAAACGCTTTCAAAGTCTTGACTGGTAGACCCATAGGAAAACGATCATTAGGAAGACCTAGGCGCAGATGGGAGGACAATATTAAGATGGATCTCGCAGAGATTGGAATACAAAGTAGAAACTGGATGCAGTTAGCTAAGGATAGAAGTCAGTGGAGAGCTTTTGTGAACGGAACGCGGCATTGAACCTCCGGGTTCCATAGGCCATAGAGTTAGTTAGTTAGTCATTGCATAATTCATGAGAAATATGGTTGAAGTATTGTTGTATCACACTAGAGGCGCACCCACGTGGGAGTTCTACCGAACCCAGACCCCCTCCCTCCAGGCCCGTATCCATGGGGGGCTAGGATGGGCCGCCCCCCCCTAAAGTTTCAGTGCCGCTCCTAAATTTTTCATGGTTGGCTTGCAAATGAACTATAATATGGTTGGGTCGGCCCCCCTAACCTCTACCCCCCCCCCATATTTTTGGGCTGGCTACCGGCCTGTCTCCCTCTTAATTAAAACTATACTTGTTTAGCAGAGAAATAGCTGATGCAGCGAAAGATTTTTATCTCACACTTTATTTGTACTCTTTCTTTCCTTATTAAAAAAAATAATCTGCATAGTTCTATCATTTTTTCTAAAAATATAGGTGGCAGCACTTAACAGTTACTTGTCTTTTTTTATTGTGTAGTGTAAAATAACACCGGTTCAATATGTAATATCCTACTTAGTATTTTGCGGTATGGAGTCCCCAAAATTTTGGACCCGTTTCAATAATATAATAATAATAATAATAAAATCTGTGTGTGCGCCTGTAGCACACCATCGTGGACATTTCGTGACGTACGTACATACATTTACAGAACAAGACGAGAAATAGCGAGAAATAATTATTCGAGAAGGGAATCATTCGAGAGTGAATTCATTCTGAATCGTCGGAGCCGCAGTTGCTCAGTGATAGAGTATTTACTTCTGGTGCATGGGGTCCATGGTTCGATCCAAGCTCGATTTAGGGACCGTTCAAAAATGTTGGCCCCTCATACAAAATCTAATTATTGGCCAAGATCGCAATCTTTTGATGCATTTTTTGGATCATTCCTAAAATTCCTATATGAATAGGCCTATATAATATATGAATATATAATAGGCTATATGAATATACAATAGTTGACATAATTTGAATTCAATTTGTCTTAAAATCTCCATATAAGCCATCTCAGACCTTTATCCTTAAAAAAAATGAATATTTCCAGTCCCCGCCAAATGAACTTTGTGGTGGACGAACACCGTGTGTGTGGGTTTTCTCGGGGTTCTCCCGTTTCCTCCCACTTTCTTCATTCCACCATTTCATTCATTACTCATCATCACTGTCTCCTTTAGCCTAACCGGCATAAGCGTGGGACGTAAAACTCAAAAAGATTTCATTTCATTTTTCTCCCCGCCTTCAAAGTTACAAAGAAATCGGCGCCCTTGTATGGGAACGTGGTATCAAAATATCCCTTGCCTTTGAAATACTGTACGTTGCAAACGCTTTTTTTTTTTTTTTTTTTTTGAACTAGATTTTCCGCCAATCCACTGATGAGGCTAGGTGTGATTATAAGTCGCAAGATTCAGCGAGAAACCCCTCACGTGGACAACACTTGCTCTAATATACCTCTACATAATGTTTTAGTGATAAAAAAAAATCTTCCAGAGGCTTGTAAAAAGACAGAAACAATACTTATTTTCCTTTGTTTTTTTTAATCATCCTAACAGCTGCGTATTTTGTCTACCGCAAGTGCTGGCGCCTTTTTTCTAAGGGTTGTGACAATGGGTGATACAGAAATATGAGCATTGATCATAAGCAACAAACACAGCCGAAGAATAAAGAAGGCGAAAAAAGAGTGGGGGATGCTGATAAAGACTTCACACGACTTGCGAAAGCCAAAGGACTGTCAAAGAAGTTCAAACAATGAAAGTTATTTATTATAAGAGCCTGCCGAATCAAATATTCTTCACGTCCTTAGAAAGAAAGAAAAAAAGCTTTCCGTTGTAGTTGAGGTTACTTGAAAAACGCTTGATATAAACGACGTAAATGCAAGTGATCAGTTCTATATCTGAGTGTGTGGAGTGCAGTCGTGAAAAGTCAACCAGTGATGTTGAGTAAATTACAGAAAGATATGCAGGTAAAATATATATATATATTTTTTTTGTTTAATTTTATAGTATTAAGGTAGAATTAACTTCCTTAAGAAATAGTAGAAGAAGAAAGATCGTGTAATAGTGGCGTGAACAGCAAAGAAATTGGAGGAGGAGAGAGCAGTTGGTTGAATCCCAGTTTAGCATTCTTCTTAGCACCGAGACTGCATGAGACGTGGACTTAAAAAAAAGAAATAGAAATATGAGTTGATTTTGAGTTCAACGTCCCGTTCAGCAGCGAGGCTATATGAGACGTGGACCTACTGATTAACGTGGAATTCGAACCACATGAACTCCCGCCGGGAATTGAACCCGGGTATCCCATGCCAAAAGCGCGGACGCTAACCGCAGATAGAAATATGAATTAGATTTCTGGACTGTCGGCATCTTAAGACCATTTAGCCTGTCACGTATATGACGGGGGCGCAGTGGCTCAGTGGTAGAGGGTTCACCCCTAATGCGTGGGGTTCTTGGCTCGATCCCAGCTCACGCCAAGTGAACTTTGTGGCGGATATATACCGTGTGCATGGGTTTTCTCGGGTTTCTCCCGTTTCCTTCCACTTTCTTCATTCCATCATTTCATTTATTTCTCATCGTCACCGTCTTCTTTATCCTAGCCGGAATAATCGTGGGACGTAAAACTCAAGAATTTTATTTCATTTTACGTATATGAGAGATGGCATCCCTCAGCGAGCACGCTATCCGATGAAAAGGAGGGAAGAAAGAGGTCTTGGGCGCTTATGTTAGGTACCATTCCAGCATTTGCCTGGTGTGAATGAGGGAAATCCAGGAAAAACTTCAGTCAAGATAGCTGGAGTGGAAAAAAACTGTTACAGTTTTCGACCGAGTGTCCCCACCTGGAATCGAGCTCGGGACCGCTCGCAGGAACGACGAGAGCGTCAGCAGAAAAAGATAGAATCTGAATCATCGTAATATATTCAGGTTTCAAACTTATTGTCTTACCGGAAATTTCTGTGACCAAAGGCGCGGACGCTAGCCACTACACTAGCGATGAGGAAGTGGTGAGGCACTATGAAATGAAGTGAAATAACTTATCTCACTTTAACGTCCCACGATTATACCATTTAAGCTAAGGGAGACGGGTGACTAAGGCAAGGGAATCGGTGGAATGAGATTGTGGGAGGAAACGGGATCCGGGGATCGAATCAGGGACCCCACACACCCGAGGTCAGAGATCTATAGCACGGAGCCACCGTGCTCCCCGGGTGAGATAATAAAAACAATAAAAGGGTGTAGATATCTGATGCCGATTTCTGTTCAACTTTAGGAATCTGTTCAAGTAGGCTATGTACAGTGGCGTATTTAGGGGTTATCGGACTAAAGCCCCCATGAAATAAATAAATAAATAAATAAATTTTATATATATATTGGTTTTTCGCATTCCACGTACAACAATAATCCTTACCATTTCTAAGAACTTCATTGACTTTAGGGATGCGCACGGGACAAGATTTGTAGCTGTCTCGTCTCGAAAATGTGCTGTAAAAGTGATGTCTCGACTCGAATTTTGTCAGGAAAATCCTGTCTCGACTCGTCTCGTGGGCATCCCTAATTGACTTTCCATTTTCTTATGCTCTTTGTTCAGAAATAATACTGTACTGTATTTGTTAAATTTCATTCCATGTAGCACCTGTGTTCTTTTTTCTTTCTTTCGTCCATTCTGCTTTTCGGTTTCATTTTCTTAGTTGTTACTTTCTTTCGCTTTTTCCTATCATACTTTCAACCGTTGTTAGTTGTGTTTCAAGTCGATCGTCGTCAATAACACCAAAATTAAGAGGAGCTGATAAGCGAAACTGATATTCCACACCAACTTGCGCGGATCTAGTTATTACAGCAAAGAAATATTTACATCGTTTAGTTATAAAGAAAAGTAAATATTTGAATTAAAGGAAATCAAGAGGAGAATAAGTAGCCCGGGAAATTAGGGAAATTAGATGCTTCCTTTTTCTTGTATGAATAGAATAAAAGGTTAGATTCACTGCTAAATTTTTGTGTGTATTATATCACATAAGATTCACCAGTCTGCAATTCTTGCCGTCAAAACTGCGATCAGTATATTTCAGCTTCAACTTGTCTCAACATTTTCTTTCAGATAAAATGTACGCAGATAAAACTGAATAATTCATTTTTTTTTTTCTAAAATGAAATCAGTTAAGTTGAAATAAGATTACAAGTATTCAACGTGTGTTTACAGGAGCGTCATTTCAGATTTTCCTGAGGGAAGGGGGGGGTAGATCTCCACTGATATACGAATTTCACGTTTTTTCTTGGTATATTAGTAGACAATCGATTAAAATAAGCTATTTAATTTTCAAACTCAGGTGGGCAATTGCTCCCTGCTTTCGCGTGTTTATATACCCCCTGAAACAAGATCCTAAATACGCCACTGGCTATATGTATTTCATTGTCAGATATATATATTACACCCATGGAGAGCCCAAACTAACTTAGGGGGAAAAGGGCTTTCCCCGTTAGAATCACCTCCTATGGTAGAGATGAGTGTTCCCAAACTGCAGAGGCGGATATAGAAAATGAAATGAAATTAAATCTTTAAAGTTAACGTCCCACGGTTATGCCGGTTAGGCTAAAGGAGACGGTGATAATGAGAAATGAGTGAAATGATGGAATGAAGAAAGTGGGAGAAAACGGGAGAACCCCGAGAAAACCCACGAGCACGGTGTTTGTCCACCACAAAGTCCACACGGCGCGAGCTGGGATCGAACCAGGGACTCCAGGCACCGGAGGGGCGGATACAGAAGGTAAAAACTGGGGGAGGGGCAACCAGAACCCAGACTAATGATAGGTATGTCATGAGTTTAATATAAACTTTCAAAAAATATAAATAATAGGTTCAATTACATTTGTCACTCAAAAAACTGGGGGGCCTAGGCCCCCCGGCCCCAGGAAAGATCCGCCAGTGCCAAACGGGCACAAAGAATACACGTGTAGGCTTCCTAATAGCTAAAATGTCAAAGTTTGGAAGCCCGGCTCCAGCTCAATAATAATGAGCGAGAAACCTATATAGCTATAGGGATACCGAATTAGAATCCGAGTGCGAGGCCCTTTGAGGTAGTGAGTCAGAATACTTAGCGAGCGCGAGTCTTGTTGGAGATAGCAACGACCCTAGTTCGAACGAGTGTGAACTTAAGATAACGTAGTACTTATGAGATTAATAAACGTGTGCCTCATTCGAGGATAAGGAGCACTGACTTCGCCAGACTGCTCCTACTACCCCCTTCCCCTTCCATACATATATTTTAATGTAGGTGTTTTACAGGCGGTTCATGAGGGAAGTCACATCGATAAAAAAAGAATAACGCTTCATCTAAGGAGAATAGCTACATTGATTCTTGATTCTTGTAAACAGCTATTATCATCAGTGGCGGCGTAAGACAAACTGGGGCCCGGGGCCAGCGAAGTAGATCGGGGCCCCTTCTCGAACAATCATGATTTATACACTGCTATTTTTGACATTCATTTGCATAATCATTCTTCCTGTTTACTCCTCCTCCCCCCTTTCCCATTGGCGCTTGTGTTTAAACCACCTTAACTTGGGATATATTAAATAAATGGGGGTGAAATTCAGCATTCCTGTATATTTTTATAACGTTCAGAATCGCCTTTAGGCTGGTATCTAAAAATAAAACAGGACCTAATTTTTAAACAAAGGACACGATAAAAAAAAAAAAAAAAAGATTAGAGATACAATTGAAAAGGAAACTACAACACACGCCAGAAATAACATAATCTCAAGAACAAACAAAACGTAACAACAAAGAATCCATAATTCATCCTACACATATCCTGTACTATCCTAGTTTAAACGTGTAATGTGATTAGATTTAATAGTGGAAGTAATCTCCTAATAATACATTTAGAGACAAATTTACGCACAAAATGTAACAATGAGCTGATATTGAAAAAATTGCAAATAATTTAACCGATGCGATTTTTAATGAAAGCTCTTAAGATTTCTAGAATTTTCTTGCTCGGTTCTCGCCTGTGGTGTTTTTCCTGTTCAATTTCTCATATGGTTAAGTTTTATTCATGGTTTCTCATCTGTCTGAGTTTACGCCAAATGGGTTTTATTTGATTAGATTTTTCTCCTACAATTAGCCCCATTCACTTTAACATTCGATTTCTCTCCAATGATCATGCACGATAGTTAAACACTTTTTTTTTTTTTTTTTAACCGAACTATTAGTAAATAGTGGCTAGAATACATTTCTCTCTTGCGTGTCTTTTTCATTTGTCTTTTACTAGGTTTCTCTGCAGTGATAATATACGATTTACCTGTATTTAGTCCCAATGCTTTAGCCGAAATATCAATGAACAGTTAAGCACTAGAATGTTCCTCTCCAGCTTGTCTTTCTGGATCAAAAGATTCGTTATATTTCATTCAAAAATTTTCTTGTACGCCTTATATCTGGCAAACTACATATAGTGTATCCTAACCCAAACTATTACTTAAACTCAGTATGGTGTACTTGTCCCGTTAAAAAAAAAAAAAAAAAAAAAAAAAAAAAAAAAAAAAAAAAAAATCCCGTTCAAAAATTTTGTGACCCCTGATCCAAAAACTAATTATTGGCCTAGATCTCAACCTTCTGATGCATTTTTTTGGGGCATTCCTAAAATTCTTGTTTACTATTGTTTCCAGATTTCACACTTGATTTATGATTAAATTACTTTGTATTTTATAATTCAATCATATTTATATTCTGTCACTTATGACTGTTTCCATTACCACTTACTAACACACTTAGTATTAGAAAATATTATATCAAGAAAACAAGAATACATTGAATAATTGTGGATATATCATAGATTAAATATGTGAGCTCAGAATTCTACTACCAGTAGAATCTACTACGTACTTTTCATTACCACCCATCACCAGTCAATTGACAGATTTTGACGGCTTTTTATTATTCTTTTGGCACTTTTGTAATTTTGTTGTCTTAAGTTGAAACATGAAACTACTTTCGAACCAGTATCACTACCTTATTAGCCGATTCCACCAGCATTCAGAATACTACCTTCCATGCTTTGGTAGCTGTGAAAGTTTCAACTATATTATAAAAATCCAAAGCAGATGTTTATTTCATTTTCATAGAAAGAATGGCCAGATTCGTGAATCTTTCTTGATTCATTTCGAAGAGCAAGTATGATTGTATCAGCTTCATTTTGCTGGAAGACCTTTCACGTGATGCGACAGATACGGGCAGTGATCTGAAGAGCGGTTGCCAAACTTTTGTAAGCTTCAAGCCCCATTGAAAGCATATTTCAGTATGCCTTGTGGGGAAAAGTTAAGTTTTTCTTTACTTTCTGAGCACATCTTAGTGAACGGATTATATCCTTACAATCCTGAAATAATTCTACGGCATTCGGGTCATTTGGGTAGAACGAAGCCAAATAAGAGCAACATGCTTTTAGCCTTTCCTCGCTCTCAACATGTAGCTGCTGCACAAAGTTGGCAAAGTAAAAGAATAGTTCTATTTTATTTTCATCTAAATATAGAAGGAAATAGTATAACATATAATTCACGTAAATTATTTTTTCCTTTTGAATATTTGAACATTTGTTTTCTTATTGAACATTTTCTTCACTCTAAATTTCTGGGCTGAAGTGTAAATTAATCCGCCAAAAAACAAAAGCAAAGAAGGGGAAACCAGCTAAGGAAAAGGATTGCGCTCGCTGAAAATTAGACTTGTGAAGGACAAAAGAAACAAGGCAGAAGTAAAACAAGTGAATCAGAACTATAGCGTCTGTATCAAAGAGCTTTTCGTTAGCAACAGAAAGCTAGTACCCTAATAAAGCATTATGTACATTCATCACTTCTTTGTGGCCTTCCCTTAAACTGATAAATAAATAAATATATGTAAACAGTGATATTTTAGAAGCAGGCTAGCAAACGGGGCCCATTACTTGCATCATAAGACCTTAGAATGAAAACAGCAAAATATACTTCGATTTTTCTTTTATTATATTTTAATCTATTCTCAGCTTTTTCCTTTAAATTTCTCTGAGGTTGTTGAACAGACTGAAACTTTTATTTTATTCATATTGTATTACACATACGTTTTTCCCTTTAAATTTCATTGTGGCCCCAAGAGAGTGAAACTTTTATTTCATTTATTTTTCGCCTACATTCAGCTTTTTTCTTTAATTTTTTAGGGGCCCCAAGAAAGTGAAACGTTTATTATTTTTTCACCTACATTCAGCCTTTTTCTTCAAATTTCTTTGGGGCCCCCAAGAAAATAAAATTTTTATTTTATTTATTTTAAATCTACATTCAGTTTTTTAAAATTTCCTTGCGGGTCCCCAAGACAGTGAAGCCCTAAGCTCTCAGTATAGCTTGTTTAGTTTATACGGAAATACAGCACTGATTAGTTTTATTCGGCAGATACTTCTGTTATTTCATCTGTTATTTGATGTAATACTGATTGACAATTAATTGCGTTTACTTTTAGGAAAGGTGTGGATTATAAAACTTGACGGCCCTTGTAAGGCTCATGCTAACAAGTTTCTTTAGTAATTATTTTTACCTACAGTCCGGGGGCCCCCACAAAGTGGGGCCCGGGGCGGGGGCACCGCTCGCCCCGCCCTTACGCCGCCACTGATTATCATATTAGGTAACCTTCTTCTCTTAGTTTGAAGCAATAAAACTGTGAATTTCCTTATGAGCCGCCTCTGGTCGAATATAAACTAATCTTTTCGTTATATAAAAATAGTCTACATGTCTCACCTAAAATGTTTCTACCCGTCCGTTTGCCCCCTCCAGTGGTGTGTCGTGGAAAACCAGCGTCCGGGGCGAGAGTATACGACAGCGTCCCCGTATATATGAGTGAGGTCGATTGACCAGCCGAGAAGCACCACCATGGTTGGCGCGAAGCATAAGAAAATTTTCAAAAATAAACCTTGCTTTTCCTTGACTTTGAGCACTTTTTATTACTTTTCCCCTTCATTTTATATATATCTTTTCTTTTTACCTCCCAAATTTTGCGTCCCTCTTACTTCGATGCACGGGGCCGTCGCTCCGCTCGCCCCTCCCACGGTACGGCATTGGATTCCGCCTCAAGAAATTAAAGGCTGGCATTGTCATTGATAGTGAGTGAGCCTGAGTCCGCACGAACACGAGCACAAAATGCAAATTTCTACGTTGGGTGCCGACTGTACGAGGCAGAGAACTCCTACAAGCTAATGATATTTTGGACATCCCAAGCTCTGGATATATTTGATTGAAACGTGTCTAGAAATTAGGGCCGCTGGTCTCTGCTGAAGAGATTACCAGAAATTTCATTATGGAATCAACGTTTGCTATACAGTATGTTACCACTTGATCGATTTTGCTATTTCTTATGTGATTTCTTTGTGTTACATCAGTGGTTTTCCACCTCGGGTGCATGGGGTTCCTGGTTCGATCCCAGCTCGCGCCAAGTGAGCTTTGCGGTAGACAAACCCGTATGCGTGGGTTTTCTCGGGGTTCTCCCGTTTCCTCTCACTTTCTTCATTCCACCATTTCAGTCATTTCTCATCATTCCCGTCTCTTTTAGCTTGGCATAAGAGTGGGACGTAAAACAAAAATAAATCAGTGGTTTCCAAGTGGGGTACGAGGTTCAGAGATACGCGGAAAACAATAACTAATGACGGAAAATACATCTCAAACTTTGTTTACAGTGTAAATAATGTATAATCATTGTACGCAACAGTACCGTTTAACCAGTGGCGGATTTAGCGGGTAGGCACGGACCTACCCAACAATTTTGAAAAATATAAATGCTAAAAGATACAATATATATATATATATATATATATATATATATATATATATATATATATATATATATATTCTACTCTTTATATTGATGGTAGATAATTAATTAATAACATCAACGACTTTTGTAAAAAAAAATTCCTACTTTCATTAATCAATCAAATGTATATATCTATAAGCGAGCCTACGCAAAATTAAAATCCTAAAGCCGCCCCTGCGTTTAACCGAATCCCGATTAGCCGAATTGCTAGGATTTTTTTTTTCACAAGCTGAATTACTCCTCGTTCTTTTAATTGTACGGCTTTACCAATAGTTTAGCAATGTTCAGTTGTAATGTTATTCTGAAGGCATAATATGTTGACAATAACGTGTTTTCACCCCGAAAATATATCAAAATATACCAAATATCGACGGCTTATAGTGTCAAACGAACGTATCTAAAAAAGAAATGTTTTCTTGAGATATGAACATTCAGAGGTCAAATGTTTCTTTCTATGAAATGATTAGATTATGTGAAATTCAAACCTCCTTGTGAAAGATGATTGCTCAAATAAAAAGCATTTTGGATTATCAAAAGCTAAAATCAAATACGAAAAAAAAAAAAACATTTCTTTTCACGATTCTGAAACACTCACTTTTTGTAGATACATTCCATTGACACTAAGATGTCGATAGGGTAAAACTCAATTCAAGGGTACACATCTGTTATCGTGATTTTCATCAGAAGATTTGCTTCTTTCCTTGAGATCGTTCCACCTGACCAATTAGTCATACTTGGTTTTCCCACGCGAGAGGCTACGCGACTCTCTCCCCTCAGTTGTCATAGTTGTTATCAGCTGCAACCCCTAGGCGGTAAGACTTACACGATCTCATTTCAAGGGTACACATTTTAATCAGTTGTCAACTAGTTTACAGGCCAGTCAATATGGACACCTTTAAAAGCATTACAGGGCTACGTAGAACTATCGCCACTTATGGACTGAAACAATTTCTTTTGCAATGACATCTGGTTCAAGCTTTGAAGTTCTATGGTACATGCGGAGGCAATAGTAATATTTGTAAAAATGGAAATGGTAAGCTATTTTAGGTCTCTTAACATATATGAGTATTTATGGAAAAAAAACGAAATGAAATGAAATTTTTGAGTTTTACGCTCTACGGTTATGCCCGCTAGGCTAAAGGAGACGCTGATGATGAGAAATGAATAAAATGGTGGAACGAAGAAAGTGGGAGTAAACTGGAGAATCCCACGCGCATGGTGTTTGTCCACCTCAAAGTTCACTTGGCGGGGATTGGGATCGAACACAGGACCTCAAGCACCAGAGGTGAACACTCTATCACTTAGCCATTGCGGCCCTTTGAGTATTTATGGAAGTTTGTCAATGCGAAGAAATATATATTATATACAGTATATTTTCCTTAGCGTCATAAATAATGAAGAGTTCAATTTTCATGTAGAATATTACAAATTATCTTGTATGGTTAAATGGTAATCTCTTCAATATCGAAAATTTTTGAGACTCATGTTGTAAATTAGCATTTCCTACTGTATTTATTTAATTTTTCGATAGAAAACTCAAATTTAGAATTATAATAGCAACCAATCTACAGTACTTTTTTAAAATAGGTAAAGAACTCAGCTACAGATAGGAACTGTAGGAAGAAATCTTCTATTCGACATGTCATTTTGTTTTCGATAACAAAAGTAAAACTTGACTTTTTTTTGACGTTCTACTTGGGTGGTTTCTATGATACCCAGCCTCGGTAATTACAAGTGAAACGGATCTAAGTCAAAATACAATTTCAAAACTGTTAAACGAATTTAGAGAGCTCCTTGCAATGTGGCTGTTAGAAACCAGTGCCAAAATTGGAAGTAAGGGCCACAAAGTTGAAGTGGACAGGAGCGTGTTTGGCAAACGCAAATACAACAGAGGCCGTATAATGTGCACCAAATGAGTTGTTGGAGGAATCGACCAACAAACTAGAACTTTTATGGTGTTGGTGTAAAAAAAAAAAAAAAAAAAAAAAAAAAAAAAAAAAAAAAAAAAAAAACCTGCAACTTTAGAAAACGTTATATCAAATAATGTCTTACCCATCACAATTATAAAAATAGATTGCTGGAGAGGATATAGCAGATATATCTGCTTTAGGATACCAGCATGATACAGTAAATCACAGCATTAATTTTGTTGATTCGAATGACAATACAACACATACATCAATGATTGAATTTTATTGGGAGAAAGTAAAACAAGACATTCGACGATTCATAGGGAGGATGAGCATCAGAAGAACCGAATCATATTTAACAGAATATGTATGCCACAGTAGACTTAATACCACTGAAGAACTCTTTCAGATTTCTTACGTGCAATGCAGTACTTCTGTCCAAAGTAAAGTTATGAACTAAATGAAACAAAATAATGACAAGGAATTTGACAGCTCCTCCCGCCAAAAGAAGACAACAATAAAAAAGGATTTGAATTGTTTTACCGTTACTATATACAGGCAAGAAGATATAAGATGTTTTCGCAACTCTTAAACACGCCAATGGAAAAACTGTTTCTAATTTGGTAGAAACAATTGATTCATAATTAGTCCTAAGCTTGAGTAAAGGTTGAAGGAAAGTTACAATAAGAAGATAATGGGGTTCTGAATTTGTATTTCCTATGTATTTGAACTTGTATTGATTTGTACATCTTCCCATTCTACATATTTCTACTTGGAGGATAACAATAATTATATACAATCCACCACCAGTGTTGAATTCAGACATTTTCACCCGGGGGGGAATATGAACTCCTCGTGGGGAGGGAAGTTTGGGTGAAGTAATTTCTACATTTTGTGACTGAAATTTTGAGTTTCTCCGGGGGGGGGGAATAAATTTTCTTCGGGGGAGAAATTCCCCCCCGGGCTACCCCCTGAATTCATCCCTGTCCACCACAATTCAAGGATAACGAAGATATTGCTATTTTATCTGGGTATTGTTCATTTGACACTTCCAGCGGCCATTTTCCAAAATGGAGAGCGAAGATCGGGTGAGATTGCAGGGGTCTTTTAGTATGTTGCTTAGAACATCATTTCCAATATCTATATCAATTTTCAGCTTGTTACTAATTTGTTCCTTACCTTTTATTAATTTGACTGCACTATAATGGCATACTGTAATTCATTGTAATAGATTGTTACTGCAAATATATATATATATATATATATATATATATATATATATATATATATATATATATATATATATATATATATATATATATATTATATGAAGTTGCTTTTCAAAGATCTTCACATAAAGCAGAATTTTGTAAGTAATATTTATTTTATAAGGTGTATCAAAATCAAAATTTTGTGTTAGTTGTGAAAAATAATTGCAGTTATTTCATTAAATAAGTCTAGAACGATGTGTGACTTTCTCTCGTAATAATTTTAATCATGATAGACGAAAGCAACAACTTTTATAGCTACTGCTGCTTGGTAGTTTATTTCCTGTTGATTGATTTGTATGACGTTCTTACCTGTTTTGCTAAGTTTTTTTTTTTAATTAATGTTTTTCAGAAGTAACTTATAATTTCCTAGTTTTTTTTTCAAATATCTGATATTAAAGAAAAGGTCAACTTGTAAAAGGAAATATAGTTTGTATGAAGCATGAACAATACATCGTTTGATTATTTTTTTTTTCACGGATGCAGTAGTAATTTTCCATTAAAATTACTCAGAATATATTTTTTCTATGAGTTGGCTTTCATTACTGATATTTAGTCTCTATACTCTGAAAACGTTTCAGTAGACGTGATACGTGAACAATACAGAATCATCTAATTAACAAATTTTACAATAATACTTTCGGATAACAATCTAGTTCTACACTTACGATTTTTTTTTAATGTAGGACTAATATACCTATTTCTAAAACAATTATGTTATCTCTTCAAATTCTTTAAAGAATTAATATCTGTTAATTACCCAAAAGAGATGGGGAAAATTGATAGAACTCATTAAGCAGAACAAAATGAAATGAAATCTTTAAGTTTTACGTCTCACGCTTATACCGGCTAGGCTAAAGAAGACGCTAATGATAAGAAATGCATGAAATGGTGGAATGAAGAAAGTGGGAGGAAATGAGAAAAACCCGAGAAAATCTACGCACACGGTGTTTGTTCACCAAAAAGTTCATGTAGCGCGAGCTGGGATTGAACCAAGAACCCCATTTACCAGAGGTGAACGCTGTACCACTGAGCCACCGCGAATTTTTACAATACAATGCAAAATGTACAAAAGCGAATTTATACGATAATAAAAAATATCATTTATGGCAAACAATAACAGAGCTCGCACCGTGTGGACTTTGTGGTGGACAAACACCGTGCTCGTGGGTTTTCTAGGGGTTCTTCCGTTTGCTCCCACTTTCTTCATTCCACCATTTCACTCATTCCTCATAATCATCGTCTCCTTTAGCCTAACCGGCAAAACCATGGGACGTAAAACTCAAAGATTTCATTTAATTTCAATAGCATAGCACCTATATAGAAGTGAAACTGATTCTAAAACGCATAGCTTAAGTTCTTCGTTATTACCTTTTCAACTTTAAAGAGATTAAATAGGAATTTTGCCAAAATTCAGAATTGTATTTCTAATAATGTGTCCCCTTGAATTGGGATCGTATAAGTCTTACCGCCCCGGGCAAGTGCTGATAACAGCTATGACAAACATGTAAAAGTGATCGTTCAAGTATGACGAACTCACCCGAGGGTGATGTGAGCATTCACGTGGAACGATCTCCAGGGAAGAAGCAAATATTCTGATGAAAATCACAATAACAGGTGTGTATCCTTGAATTGAGTTTTACCCTGTCGATATACAGTACTACATATCAAAAGAGCTATATTCTGGGTTAATGGAGTGTTCGATTAACCGAAGCGTCATTGAACCCATAAAATGTGATTAGACCTCACGCTAGTGTAATTACTGATGAATAAGTAAATTAGACAATCAGAATGGTAACAGGCCACATAACTGATGTTGTTCCCATCTCTACGAATTATCGTACCCACTTCCACTCGCCAACAATCTTGGTTCTCAACCTTCTTTGACTGACGGCATAATTTACGGAACATTCAGGAATCGTGGCACACTTGTTGGATACTTGTTGGATATATATTACTGACAACAATTACTTTTTTTTATATACTGACTCTATCCGTATATAGCGCTGAGCATTATTGCTACCGCTTGAGGTTGAGTTGAGTTGATTTTGAGTTTAACGTTTCGTTTAGCAGCAAGGCTATATGAGACGTGGACCTAATGATTGAAGTGGAGTCGGAACCACATGGTCTCCCACGCCAAAGACGCATATGCTAACCGCTTAGCCACGAAGGAGCTCACTACCGCTGGAGGTGTTTACTGGTACATTTTGACTCGATTTTAACTAATTATTATTAAATTCTTAATGATTTTTAAATTCTAAAAAAAAAAAAAAAAAAAATCGCTGCACACCTTAGCCTTAGGGGACTGCGTAACACACCAGTGTGTCGCGACACATCGGTTGGGAACAACTGTCTTAGATTTATAATAAGTATGTGAGTCACTGTCAAAGTATGAGGTGTCACTGTTAGGAGAAATGATATAATAATAGATACAGTCTAGTACTTAGTAATATATATTTTTCATATATAGTACATAAATAATAAATAAATAATCAATTCGAGATAGGGGCGTACGCAGGGGTGGGCCCTGGGGGTCCTAACCTCCTGAAATCCAGATTTTTCTGTAAATTTAATCTAATTTTAGAAGTGTAATTTTACGAGTGATTTTACAAATTTTAACGTAAGTTATCCTCATATTGAATTTGCCTCCCCCCTTAAAAGAAAGCCTGTCGACCCCCTTCGAAATAAATTTCTGCATCCCTGTTGATTCCAGAAATAGAGTGCCCACGAAACAAAGGATTTTCTCGTTTTATATCGAAAACGGAAAGAGAACTATCTTTTTAATTTCAAGACGAAAAATATGACACGAAATATGAAGATAAGAGAAAAATTCCAAGATCCTCGTATGACAAAACTAGTTCAGCTAATTCTAGATCTCAAACACTGTTTTAGTGTAATATAATTCATAATATAAAAATTATAAATTGATAAAAGGATTGTACTATCACATTGAATAGCATTTGTCGACATTTAAATATACAGGTTGGTCCATAAGTCTTAGTACAGTGGATTATTTTGGAAACAAACATGATTAACGCAAATCTGACTAGCGGAGGGCCGACTTAGGTAAAGGAGCTACCGATTGATGCATGCGTGGTGAATGGCGGCCATCTTGGATCCAGGTTATTTTTAAAAAAAAAACAGGAAGGTAGCCATGTGGCACATGAATGAACACTCCCCCCCTCAGGGGAATGCAGTCCCGCAAGCAGAAATGCGTTATCATGTCCCGTTACAAAGTTATGACGCCCCAAAGTCCCACCTACAGGATGTGCTCCACATGTTGCAAAAAGAAAACCTGCCAAATTTGGGGCGTCACGTCTTTCTTGCAGCGTTAGTGCCATGTTGCTCTCCGTGCAAGGAAACAAAAAACCGTCAACTTTGGGGCGTCATAACTTTGGAATGGGACACCCGGATACCCCGAAATTTCCGGGTGGGCCCTGCCCTCTGCAAAAAAAAAAAAAAAAAAAAAAAACTTGATTAGTTATAATTGATTCAAAACTCCGTTCTCGTTCATACTCCGTCCGTACCCAGTCGCGTAACTAACGGGCCCGCAGTGCTAGAGAAGAAGAGCACTAGAGAAAGCGGGCCCTGCCCAACCTGTTGCCTTGATTGTTGAAACATCAATAAGAATAAAAAATGTCTCACAAATACATGTAAGTTATTAACTCGAAAGTTTAATTTCATCCATAATTTATGTGTTCAATAGTGTGATGTGCAATCGATAAAATATAATGGGCATGGAGCTGATTCTCCTATGGTAAGGAAACCAAGTTAGACATGGGGTTCTTGGACGCGAGTGGTGGCGATAAATAGTGGTCTCCTGAGCACAGAGGTGATGCCAGAATATGGGCCTGAAGCTCCAGAAATTGGGCCCTGAAGTTTCGAGATGGAGGTCCCTTCTATCTACCAATGAAATGTGTGGTTCTTGGACGTGAGAGATGGGAATGGAAAGGTCGTGGTCCCCTGAGCAAAGTGGTGATGTCACAAATCGAGCCCGGGGCCTGATGCAGGCCCGTATCCAGGGGGGTCTATTGGCCCACTCCCCTAAATTTTTTCTGCTCCCCCTAAAATTTTCATGGTAGGCTTGCAAATGAACTATAATAAGGTTGGATCGGCTCCCTACATTTTTGGGCTGGCTATCGGCCTGGCCTGATGTCACCAGACATCGGGCCCAGAAAGCATAGGTCGAGTACCTTCTATTCACCAATGAAGTATGGAGTTTTTGGACGTGGGTTGTTGCATTGGAAAGCGTTGGTTTCCCTAAGCACACCGGTGTCGTAAATCTGGCCCGGGGCCCGAAGACCAAGAAATCGGGCCCCAACGGATGTTCATGCCATATTCTCCATGTTTTCGCTGACAAAAGTAAGTTTTCTTATCCTATCTGAATGTTATTCAGCTGTACATCACAACACAATACTGTGATGCTACATGTCAGTAAGGGACAGCGCAATATATTTGATATCAAATAGAAGGGACCTGAGCCCAAACATGTGAGGCCTGAAGTCTTGGGTTTCGGGCCACGGGGTCGATTTTTAACATCACCGTTGTGCTCGGGGTCCCGCTTCTTTCCAACGCCACAACTCGCGATTCCAACTCCATGTCTAGAGCCATTCTATTTCAACTATGCCCCTTCTGGCGCTGCTGTCGATATGTGATTTCCCTCGAAAGAGTAGGGACAAGTTGCTGCGACCGAGATCTCTCAATTGTTGGATGCAAAAGCACTGCCACAATGAATTATTTCACGGACTTTGCTGTGCTCTGTCTTGTTAACCATTCTAAGTAGCCTACGATCTTCACTCGTCAAGACCAAACGACTGAATAACAAATTGGCAACACAGCCGAGGTCATTCACTTCCTTCCCCTAAGCAAAGGAAGAATTTCATCCGTCATAAGGTGGCGGGGGTGGGGCCGAAATATAGTTCGCATATTTTCCGAGGGCACACCTGAAATAGGCTCTAACACGGCTTCTTTTACTGTATTAAGATTTTAATGGAATATTCTCCATGTTTTTATCCAAGAGTAACAAAGACATTACAAAGCTGTGGGAGTTAACAGGGCATTAGATTGGGACAATTTATTTTTATCCTATATAAACTACACGGGAAGTAGTGAACCTCAATGGAAAAGCGCCACTCCTTTCTTGGAAATCTATTCTTTAACTTACGAGTTTTATTTTATTTTTTACTTGTTTTCAAAACTCGCGTAGAAAGAGGTCTCCATTGTTGATGCAATCATAGTTTTTTTAAAGTTCTAGTCGATAAAGAGAAAGAGGGATAGCAAGATGGAGTTTCTAATTCGGTATACCTAACAATAGTGCACGAATATTGACGGGGGACTATTTGCGAATATTGTGGGGGGTTGGAGGCATACGACCTTAGTTAAGCTACTAATAGTGACATTAAAAACAATATAATTTAAATCAGTAGCGTAGCCAGGATGGGTGTTTGGGGGGGGGCAAGTGCTGTTATAGGTACATATAGAAAAATTACAAACAAAAAAATATATAAACATAAAAATATATAAAAAATTACGAACGTCAAAGTACCGAAGTACATTGTCGGACCTCTTTGGGGGTGCCGGCCCCTCTGGGCCCCCCTTCCCTACGCCACTGATTTGAATTGTATTTATTCGTGTGTTATGTGAAAAATTCTTCCCAGGGAAATATATGGATTACACAGGGCATATGGGTCTTTAATACGAAGGGAACCCCGAAGCAAACTGGTCACGGAAAGATATTACAATTAATCATTGTTGTAACTTGGAACCCAATTAACGACGAGCTTTCTGATGTTTTCTTAACACTTCATTTCACAGCGATTAGCAACAGGCCGGTAGCCAGCCCAAAAATTTAGGGGGGGGGTCCCGGCTGAAGTTGGGGGGCCCGATCCAACAATATTATAGTTCATCACCATATTATAGTTCATTGGCAAGCCTACGTGAACATTTTAGAGGGGGCCAGCAAAAATTTAGGGGGGCGGCCCCCTAGACCCCCCTGAATACGGGCCTGATTAGCAATAAAGCATAATTTCACCCTTTCCAATCCCTAGAAAATAAATTTTACATTCATAAAATCACACTTTTTTTTTATTAAGTTGCAACACCGAATGTTTTTACTACCATCTAAAACATAGAGAAGATAAGAAAAACAGCTCTCATTGTCGTAACCCGAGCTTGTTCTTTTTTTTAAAAAAGGTAGAATTCAAAAGCGTTAAAAAAATAAACTCCATTATAGCTAAGTAAACACTATTCGGAGTATTCTAGTCCAGTTTCAGTACAATTCTGCTAGATTTGCGAACCAATGCTAATGTTAGGACGTACTGTATGCAAATATCTCCATATTTGTGACGCCCAAACTGTAAGGATTATGTTCTATATGCGATACTCTAAAGTAGAACTGTTTAATTTGACGAGTTTGATTTTCTTTAAAATCTGAAAGTGAAGGAATCGAGAAAAGGTACACAATTAACACAAAATTGAATGAAAGAAAAATTCGGATATTAGAAACGTAAATAAGCAGAGAGTAATGCACTTATCGTAGCTGGAAGTATTCCAAAGCAAGGGCGCCGGCGCATTCGAGCCCCCATGTATTTTTATTGTTATGTGTATTTTTTTAATGAATATACAATATTTGGCATAATTTGAGTTGAAATTGTCTTAAAATCCTGATGTGTGCATGAGTTACGACGCTGGGTAAACGCCTAAAAGTTACACCCCATCGGAAATCGAGCCCGGGATAGCTCGACGTTTTAGCTACTAGACGAAACCGGGGCTCTCTGTATAGTTTGTCTTTCTTTGAGTCCAAAAGGGCAATCCAGACTCCAGAATAATTCGGTATTCATGAAGGCCCTTAAGCACCATTCAGCGGGTGGGCCCTTGTACTCCCAGTCTGCCTGTGATGGGACATGATAACGCATTTCTGCTTGCGGGACTGCATTCCCCTGCAAAAAAATCAGTGTTAATCGACGTGTTACATGCCTACCTTCTGAGCTTCTCCGTGGCTAAGCGGTTAGCGTACGCGCCTTTGGCGTGGGAGACCCGGGTTCGATTCCCGGCGGGAGCTCATGTGGTTCGGATTCCACGTTAATCAGTAGGTCCACGTCTCATGTAGCCTCGCTGCTGAAAGGAACGCTAAACTAAAATCAACTCAACATGCCCACCTTCCATTTTTTTAAACGATCCAAGATGGCGGCCATTAAGATGGTCACCATTCACCACGCATGCATCAATCGGTAGCTCCTTTACCCAAGTCCGCCCTCCGCTAGTCAGATTTGCTTTAATCATGTTTGTTTCCAAAATAATCCACTGTACTAAGACTTATGGACCACTCTGTATACAAGTCCTTACATAATATACTTACTCCAATAATAAATGTGGTTTTACATATTTCATGGACCCCTCGTAACGCGAATGGATTCAGACAATTTCTAGATGAAATAAAGAAAAAATAAAGCCATAAATTTTGTCCACAAATTTACAAACCGAAACGAGAAAAATCTGAGAAGATAAAAGCTTTTCAAGAATTGAGACGAGACTAGAAAAAATTCCAAAAAAATTTACGAGACGAGACGAGAAAAAAGGTATTTATTTTCTCGTTTCGTCCCATGAGTAACACTATCAAGAGAATAAAAAAAT
Source organism: Thermobia domestica (assembly GCF_964235325.1). Lineage (NCBI taxonomy): Eukaryota > Metazoa > Arthropoda > Insecta > Zygentoma > Lepismatidae > Thermobia > Thermobia domestica. The sequence continues at coordinate 5,863,279 of NC_137468.1, forward strand.
TACGGACCGCATTAAATGCAGCGAACGACATTTTTGTTAACGTCATAAAAATATTTTTTCTCGAAGACTACGCATCAGAATGTACGCTTAAGTAGGCCTATGTTATTATCTGATCTTTCATTAGTATACAAGGGAGGACCCTCCCAATATAAAAACGAACTGAAAGCGTGCAGCGGTACCTAGCCATAGTAGAGAATTCTTCCGCTAGGTGGGTCTAATATAGACCTCAAATCATTTGCCCAAGCAGCATCTGCGTAGGAGGTTGATGTTTGATTGTAATGTTGCTTTTGTCAACTGTTCTCGTTTATCACCTCCGAAATCGTGAGAGATTTAAAGGACCAAAGACTATGTTAAGCGCGGGTGTCACGTTACATGAATCTTGTAGCTGTAAAAAAAAGAAAGAAAAAAAGAAAAAAGAAAGAAAAGAAAAGAAAAGAAAAAAACTTGCAACCCTACTATATTTCTCCATGTAAGCATAATTTTGAAAGGGACATACATTTTTTTTTTTTCATCTTGCAAGAAATTGAACCATGTGCAACTTTCTGAGTCGTCTTGCTTGCTATCTGCTATCGCCCTCCCGCTGACAAAAAGAAAAAAAAAAACAGTTTCACCGCTTCCGAAACAACGGATTCTTTTCGACAGGGAGGGGTAGTGCACCAAAACACACGTTTTTAATGAGAAGGTTCACTATTTGTCCACTAGAGTGCAGTGCTGCATGAGTGGAGATACTTTTCTTGCTTTCAGGAAGTTGTAACATGTAAACAAAACATCGGGTTGCAAGGTATTTCTTTTATGACAACTACAAGGTTCATGTAACGTGACAACCACGCTTTAGAAAATTTGCTTCTTACTTGCAACGGGCTTTAACAGACTTTCAAGAAGGATACTGTGAGCGCACACAAGTTTTCCAGTGGTTTGAGAGGTTTAAACATGATGAGATCAATGTTGAAGTACATGCTTATTCTGGGCGCTCTTCATCGTCTCAAAAAGACAAAAACATTGACAAAATCCGCCAAAAAAATCAACAACGATCGTTGTTTCACGATTGACGAAATTTCAGAACAGGCAGAAGTGAGTTGGAGCTCGTTCCAGTGGGTTTTCAATGAGGATTTGCAAAAAAGACGCGTTGCCACTAAGTTTGTTCTTCGGCTGCATAGCCAGGATCTGGATATTTGGGCTCTCATGAGTAGGCTATCGTTCCCTACCCTCCGTATTTGCCAGGTCTAGCCCCGTGAGACTTTTTTTTCTATTCCCGAGAACGAAAAAAAATCTAAAAGGGAGGCATTTTGATGATGGGAGGGTGTAAAAAGAGCTTAGCACAGGGCACAGGACGATATCAAAGTTGAAGAGTTCCAGAGATGCTTCAAACAATGAGAAAGAAGACTGGAGAAATGAATCGCATCTAATGGAGATTGCTTTGAAGGAGACTGAAAGTATTTTGTAAAAACCTTATAAATTATTTTTTTTTATACAAAAGTCCGTTTTTTGGGAGACGCCCTCGTATGTTTTATCTTTGAACCAATATTATAGGTAAGCAAAAGTTAAGGTTAAATGTACACGCGATGAGGATTTCGGGGTTTAACCCCTAAAATATTTACTATAAATAGGACAAAAAAACACACTTGTCGTGAAAACATATGAAATTGAGTGCTTGCAGCCCCCTTGATGAAAGTCTGTGTACGCCACTGGTCTGCTAGTGTCGTTTTAAAGAAGTTTGATTAGTGTATTCACCCTCATGTTACTAGGTGGTATAGTTATCGTACAACATTATTTTTTTAGTTGTTTTAATAGCTGTTTCTCGATTTTTTCAAAAACTACGCATGATGATTTAGACTTATTTATATGTTTTGTTTAGCTCGCTGACTATCATTGTTATATGCATTATCTTTGGATTTTTTTTTTTTTTTTTAGTAAATGCTACTAATAGGTTTTAACTAACTTTCTGTAATTTAAATGGTATTATCTTTTAAAAAAAAATAAGAAAAAGATAAAAGTGTGCAGATAAAGCAGAATTGAACTGAAATCTTTAAGTTTTACGTCCCATGATTATATCGGTTAGGCTAAAGTAGACAGTGATGATGAGAAACGAATAAAATGGTGGAATGAAGAAAGTGGGAGGAAACGGGAGAACCCTGAGAAAACACACGCACACAGTGTTTGTCCAGCACAAAGTTCACTTGGCGCGAGCTCGCATCGAACCAAAGACCGCAGGCACCAGAGGTGAATGCTCTACCACTGAGCCACCGCGGTCCCGTCATTTGACTTTGAGTAAATGGAAGTTCTATGAGTAACCAATCCATCTCTTATTGAGAAGGAACGGCCAATTGAAGAACACTAAAACAGGCGATTAGCCAATCAAGCTGTCCGAAACAATTTCTAGATAACCAGAAACTAGCTTTTGTGTCATTACTTCTATTACTTCCATTTACTCTGATTTGAGTGGCCCAAAACAGAAGAAAAGAATTTACACAGAACTGTCAAAAATCAAGTTATTATTATTATTATTATTATTATTATTATTATTATTATTATTATTATTATTATTATTATTATTATTATTATTATTATTATTATTATTATTATTATATGCGTTTAGCAGCTTATTGTATACTATTGAGCATGGCCGTCTGGAGGATTTTTCGTGGGAGGGGCAAAGTTTGAAGCGCTTTTTCTTCATTTTTTTAATGTCCTTTTAGGAAATAAGGCTCAGCTTGGGATAGGATAAGTGAAAGAAGGTGGAAAGGAGCCACCCATTCCCTGGTTTGTATGGTACCATCTCGATATTTACGGTATTATTTCAGCAAAAAGACAAATGCTTTAGTATTTTGCTAATCACTAGGGAAAAATGAAATGAAATTTTGAGTTTTACGTCCCACGGTTATGCCGGTTAGGCTAAAGGAGACGGTGATAATGAGTAATGAATGAAATGGTGGAATGAAGAAAGTGGGAGGAAACGGGAGAACCCCGAGAAAACCCACGCACACGGTGTTTGTCCACCACAAAGTTCACTTGGCGGGAGCAGGGTTTGAACCCGAGATCCCTAGTACCAGAGGTGAACGCTCTACCACTGAGCCACCGCGGCCCCAACTAATCACTAGGGGAGGGGTTTTAAAACAGAAGATGGAAACAAAGATTTAAAAAAAAAAAAGATTATTTATTGGAGAGTTAAATTTATAAAATATTACTCGTGTCCAAAAACTTAATTCAAATTAACGGCCTCACCTTGTCTTCCTTGTTAGAAGTTTATGATATTAAACTAAATCAATTTCTAATGCCGGATCTAAGCAATATGAAAACACTCAAAATTATATTTCTTTTTTTCTTTTTCACTTTCAGAACATGCACAATCCAACTTTTCAGCAGAGGCTGGATAAGGACAAAAAGGTCGTAGAGTTGATGGACCGAACAAAATACACGCTCATTCAGAGGAATGGGCAGAGAGTTTACGGTGGTCCACCGCCCGACTGGGTCGGGCCTGCACCTCCCAAAGGCTCCGAGGTTTTCGTTGGTCGCATCCCAAGAGACTGCCTAGAGGACGAGCTTGTCCCTGTGTTTGAAAAAGTGGGAAAAATCTATCAGCTACGGCTAATGATGGACTTTAGCGGATCCAACAGGGGATATGGCTTTGTAACATTTACAAGCCAAAAAGAAGCCGCTCGCGCTGTTGAAGAATTGAACAATTACGAAATTCGACCAGGCAAGTGCATAGGCGTCGTAAGGAGTGTCGACAACTGTCGTCTCTTTGTTGGAGGAATCCCTCGCAACAAGACCAAAGAAGACGTCTTGGAACAGATGAAAATGGTGACGGAAGGAGTAAAAAATGTCATCTTGTACAGCAGCGTCGCGGACAAAACGAAAAACAGAGGATTCGCGTTCGTTGAATACATCGACCACAGAGCAGCAACAATGGCGAGAAGAAAGCTGGTGCCTGGAGGAATTACGCTTTGGGGTCATTCCATTTCAGTAGATTGGGCTGAACCGGAACCAGAAGTCGATGATGAAGTACTGGCGCAGGTTAGTAGCTCTTTTTGTACGTGACGGGGAGTTATGAGTTTTAAATGTCTCGGGAAACATAGTACTTAATAAGGTACAATAAAACCTCGTTAAGCAGGACTGACTAAGATAATAAGTTGACCGGAGTAACGAAAGTCCGCAATAACTTAAATAAGTTAAAAGAAAGTGCAATAATACTGCTTGTAGAAACAAAATATGTTATTATTTAAAAGACGTAGACATACATGTGCTACTACTGGAGTATCCTATCAACTGCATTATATACTGTACTGTACTGTAGTGTACAGTATTTGCCAACAGCAGGCAAATAGAGTACAGCAGTGGCTCCCAATTACTCCGAGTTGCGGACCCTCTTTTTATTTTAAAGGCAAAGTACGGACCCCACATCTTTAAATTTCGGTGTCTTCATAGTAATAGTAGTTGAGACGTAGGTAACAACATGAACAGCAATTAAATTATAGATCTTTTACGCAAAAATGATGAAAAACGACTGGACGCTTTCGAAATGTGGGTGTGGAGAAGAATGGAGAGAATTAGCTGGGTCGAGCGGAAAACGAATGAGAGGGTCTAGGAGATGGTAGGGGAGAAAAGAACAATTTTAGATATTATTAAGAAAAAGAGAAACTGGTTAGAAAATTGCCTAAGAAGGTACTGTATCATGAGGGACGTGCTAGAGGGTATGGTGGCAGGAAAGAGAGGGAGGGGCGAAGGAAACTACAATTAATGGATGATATCAAAGCAGAGAAATCGTACGTGAAGCCAGAGAGGTTAGCAGAAGACCGTGGAGCATGGAAGCTTCTCAGTTGCGGCAACCGACCTACCAGTAATAACAGAATACCTATGATGATTTATGTTATAAATATGCAACATACAGTTCATACATATGGGACATTATTTACATTTTTTATATATAAATTATGAGCTGCAAATAATGTCACGGACTCCGTAAATTTGTTCGATTTATTCCTAGATGTCCGCGGAACACCAACTAGGAGAGACTGCAGTTCAGTATTCTTAACTGTCAAGGTGGTATGCAATGAATGCAATTGTTGACTTCTAGCCACATTTAAAAACATTGCGCTGTACCTTTTATTTATTTATTTATTTATTTATTTATTTATTTATTTATTTATTTATTATTTTTTGATTGTCCGAATTAAGCGAAGTTCGGCTTATCAGAGTCCGTGTTAATGAAGTTTTACTGTATATTCATATTTAATTGTATATTTCTGACTGTACACTGAATTTTGTCCTCGCAATTCCGGTGAATTTCGAGACGAGACAAATTCAAGTCTTGTCTTGTGCGTATCCCTAAACATAGCGCAGTTTGGAGAACATATTATTACTATTACTATTATTATTATTATACTTCCAAACTATGCTATGCTTAAAATGTCAGAAGTCATACAAAACGGCTATGCCCATCCCTCTGTCTGTCTGTCAATAGACAGCAGAGCAAAGACGAAAAGAAATAGTGAGAAACAGTTTTTCGGAATCTATTCAACGTCCCAAGAATAAGTTCCATCTCATGGTAACCTATTTAAACCGGAAGTGGTTGAATTTAACCATTTCCGGTTTCAGGGATGATGGTCATTGAACGAAAATGACAAGAGGTAGCAATAAGTTTTTCTTAAAATTGATTCAACAATTAAAGAAAAGATTCACCCGCATCTTCCTCTCTACTAAAACCAGAAGTGGTAGAAATGTGTTACTATATTTACGGGTTTAATATTGATCTCGAGGGAGCAAAATTAGTAAGAAATATAGACAAGTGTTTTTCTAAAATTGATTCAGCGTTCCGAACAGTATATTCAGTCTACTTCCATTAACCATCCATTCAAATCGCAAAGGATAGAAATTGACCATTTCCGGTTTCAATGTTAGTTGCAAAGCTGTTTTTTTTTTTAATCTATTCAACGTCCCAACAATAGATTCCATCTACTCCGTTAACCCTTTATTCAAGCCGGAAGTGGTAGAAATTAACAATTTCCGGATCTAAAGTTGATCGCAACAGATCGAAAGACTTTGGTCGCCGTGTTGTACTATCTTATGGTTGATTTTACCGAAGTCTCGGACAGCGGTCAAAAGTTGATGTTAAAGCGATCAACAGACCGAAGTCAACCACAATCTGATCATCTGATGAAATACAGCGACGAAAGTATCATGGTGTGGAGTGAAATTTGGAAAAGTGGTCATAGTACGGTAAACTCATTTGTTGCAATAAACTCATCAATGCTGAGAGATACATCGATGTTTTGCTGAGTAGATTGCTACGATTTTTGTAAACAAGTGAAATATTATGGACGTCATGCAGTTTCTAGACAAGGAGATGTCATATCATTCGTCCCAGATAGCACAGAAAATTTTTTAAAAATGTTTAAAAATTTGCAAAGGCAAACTAAAAAGTTTGCAAAAAACTTGCCTTTTCAAATGAGAAAATTTGCCGAAAGTTCAATGCAAATAACGAAGTTGACGCTGGCTGAGTTTGCAGCAAAGTTGCCTCAGAAAATGAAAACATCTGCTAATACAAACGAAATGTTTGCGACTGCAAAGCAAGAAAGTTTTCCAGGACTTTGCTGCAAATATTTTGTGCAAATTTTCTTTGACAAAATTTCCGAAAATGAACTGATAAATTTGGTGAAAATATTAAAAGGTTTGCAGCAACATTGCAGAAAGTGTTTTCACGATCGCAAGATCATGTTTGCTGTAAATGTATCAGGTAATGTTTGCTGCAAAATTATAAAGTGAAACCTAACTTTATGAAACATCAAAATTTTTATAATGTGGATCCGTCTTTTCTTAGTGGCAAGCATTAAACATCTTTAGCTACTTGCCAAAGATAATAAACTTACGAACGATAAATGCACAGACAAAGGATATCGCAATTTATCTACTTACTCAACGATCATATCCCTGTACTTACTCTCACACACATTTACAAAATAACGTCAGGCTGCCTGGGTCAATAAAAACATCTGATAAGAGACCAGTGAGTTTATTCTGGAGTTCTCTGGTGCATTGGTTTTTCTCGATTCTCACTTCCCGCTTGTTTTGTCACAGTTGATGTAGCACAGTGAATTCTGGGTACGATGCGCGCGCACTCGGTAATATCATCACATATTTACTTTCAGCAAGTTTTTCGAAACAAGTTTTTTACAGAGTAGCAAACTGTTTGCGACGGCAAACTTTCAACGTTATATTTTCAAAAAAGATGCAAGTTAATTGCAGTGGTGAATTTATTTTTACAAATCAGCGAAAATTTGCAGATCATATTGAAAGCTTTTAATAAATATTAAGACATTTTGCCTTCGCAAACTTTCAGATTGTTTGCTCCACTAAACGAAGCAAAAATTTGCCGCAAGCATTCGTGCTATCTGGGGTTAAAGCTGACTATCTGCTACTGCTGACTAGAAAGAGAAGTCCGTTGATTCAGGTCCGTTGAATCGATGGTTTACTGTATTTTCTTTTTTCTTTTTTTTTCGATGCCGTATTTATATATTATAAATTTTACTGCAGGTTGTAATATTTCATAATAGTGAAAACGCGGAAAACAGTTTATATATACCATTTCATTTAGATGTGAGTTATCAAATTTTCAGGTTACCGTCCTGTATGTAAGAAACTTAATGATGACTACAACAGAAGATAGTTTAAGGGACTTATTCAACAGGTTCTCTAACAACGGTGTAACCAGAGTGAAGAAGCTGCGAGACTTTGCCTTTGTACATTTCGGTACAAGGGAACAAGCAGAGCAGGGACTTGCTAATGCCAGCAGTAAGTAACATCTAATTTCATTGTATGTTTGACAATACATATCATGTAAACAAAATGGTATCTGATAGTGTTGATCGTTTAAAGATAAAATAAAGATTTACTAAATTACTGTAGTATGTAACCAGTTCAATTATTTAGTAAATGGTGATTATTTATAACAATATGCAAATATTAACTTTTGCAAGTACAAACAAAATGTACAGCAATTTTGGATTTTCACAGTTTTTGTAACAAAATTAATTAAAAAGTATGCAAACCGATCACTGGGCACTATATTGTAAAATTCTTCTCTTTGTGGCCTAAAAGCACCGCTTATACCAATGATTTAAGTATCTGCAATTAGATAAGTTTCTAACTTTTTTTTTTTTTTTAATACTAACTTGAGGAAGTTGTACTACTTTGTCAAACTATTTTTTTAACATATGATTCCATGGGCTCACGGAAGAAATGGCTTCGTGAGTAGATGTTAAAAAGAACAGTTTTATTGGATTCGTCGTCCTAAAAATTAGTAAAAATAGCGCAACTATAAATTTATCAAAAGTATGAGCACTTCTACCATTGGCATGAGCGATAGTTCTTTAGCTAATGTAAAGAAACTGGAGGAGAGGTAGACACTTTTTTGTTTCGTCACTCAAAGCATGTTTGGGATTTCGGTCTTTTTCTTTTAGTTTAACTTCCCACGATTATGTACCAAGGTTAAGGGGGACGATGATGATGACGTAAATGATAATGATGGGGTGACGTGGAGGGGAACATAAGAACCCTCAGAAAACACGCACACAGTGCGTGTCTACTACAAAGCCTTATTGGCGAGAGCTAGATCGAACCAGGAACCCCACGCACCACAGGTGAACGGCTTATCACTGAGCCACCGCAACCCACACGTCTATACTTTCATATATATACACATATTAACACAAGGATGCAAATAACCACTCGCTCGGGGCGAGTGGATCATCGGTGCGGGCGAGTTTTTAATATCACTATTATTTATTTCAAAGGTAACAAAATGATCTCTATTGTGGGATGTGGGCTAGTCGCTTTTTTCTTGGACTAGTAAAATTTTGTTGCTTATTTGCATCCCTGTATTAACAACTAAAAATATATGTGGACATTTATTCTATACTACAGTTAAATGTTTTTATTTATTGTTTTATTACAGACGTCATATTGGATGGATCAAAGATCGAGGTTACTTGGGCCAAGCCTGCTAACAAAAATATTTACCGAAATGCTCCCCGGAAGCGAGATGGCAGTGAAGAAAGCGGGTCCGAAATAATGTTCGAACTCCCACCATCATTCTTCAAGTAAGTTGTCGTTTCATTTGCATTATAAATACGAAAGACTAACTATAAATGTTAAATTTAAAGTATATATAGTAACATTGACTCTAAAGTTGTTTACAATGTACATCGTGTAAACTATTATCATTTAATGTAAAATAATCCTTAAGTAATTTTATTGTGAGTGGGGCGGGTAACCATACATCTCAAAAGAACACTTTTAAGTGTTTGAACAAAATCGAGATGTAAGACACTCGGGAGTTACATTTAAACGTATTAAAATCAATTAACATATGTATTTTATTAATGAAAGAACAAATATTGTTACCTGTGGTACCTTATGAACATAACATTTTACTGTGATATTAGAAAACCTTAATGTTAGCTTTTCCCAGCAAATATTTTCTCTAGATTACTTCGTAAACCGCTAGTTATCCGCGTTGTTTCTCTTGTGTACGGAAGAAAGGATAAGTAGTCTTAAAAATGCTTATAAGGCTAACATTTGGAGCAGAACTTATCATGGAATTTTAATACTAGTGTTGAAGTTATATTTTTTTACCTTCATTTGTCTAGAAAAGCTTAAGAGGAGATAGTTTATTGTTGGGAATGAATTTTGAGGATGATTTTTTTCGTTGATGACTTAGGTAATTTTGTTCAGATTTCACTCGTAACTCAATATGGAATAACTTGTGTCTTTTTTTCAAAAAAAAAAAAAAAAAAAGTTTAATCGTGGGGGTAAGTTCTTTTCGAACGATTTTTCTCTAAAACGGCTCAAACGATTTTGTTTATATTTAAAAAAATATATATATTTTTCTTTAACTTTACAAAAATGAAATAAGGTATTTCACACGAAAGATCCACAAGGGAACTATACTCTCTTGGGGTAAGTTTTCTTTCAACGAAGTTTGCTGAAAATTCGTTACAATTTTGTTCACATTTTATAAATAAATGTTTTAGTAATATTGCAGCATAACGGGATTTATTTAAAGAATGAGATCGAGAAGATTTAGTTTGGGGTCCATACCTTTTGTTAATTTCTAATTTCTTCTTGCTTCTTCTCTTTCTTACCTGATGAAGTTTAGCGAAAGTGCTTTTTTTTTTTTTTTTCAAAATATTTCGTAATAATGCTTTCATTATTTTCTAATGAGTTACACACACACACACAAATTATATATATTATATATGTATATTGACGCAATGGTTTATTAACGACATTATGGTACTGCTTTTAACCTTTTAGTTTACTTTTCAATAAACCATGACACTTGAATTATTTGTTTAATTTGTAAAAGGATTGCACTATTAAGCAAGTACAGTATTAAAAAGAATTAAGTTGAAAAACAAGAATGTAGCTCATTCCAGAAAAATGAACACACTACTGAACAAGACTGCACTTATTTAATATAAAAACACATTTACACGTGACGTTTCGATCTTCTAGCCAAGATCCTCATCAGACGTGCACTGAGTGATACAAAAAAACTACTCAAGTATATGTACACAATTCATCTCCCTATCTGCTATTTCATTGGCCCGTTCAAACAGCCAATCAGAAGCGTGGAAATCTATCTGAACTGACCAATGGGAAAACATAACATTCTACCAGAAAGAAACAACAAGGAGCAAGCAACCGTTGAATACATTCACGTACCTTTTTCTGTATTTATCAATAATATTTCTCCATTCTTTATTAATGCTGATACCTTTGGTCCAATTCATTAAGTTTATTCCCCTTCCTTTTCTATCCACCAGGCTTCTTTCCACTTTCTCGGCCACAACCTTTTTTCCCGTTCCAGCACAATAACTTCTTCTCAGTTTACATCATGTCCTTTTTCTTTTACGTGTTTAAAGATTGCGTTAGTTTCTCTGCCATATTTCACATCACTTTTATGTTGTTTAATTCTTTCTTTCAATAATTTCCCCGTCTCCCCAATATATTTCATATTACAATCCTTACAATTTGTACAATAAATGACACTAATTATTAAAAGAAAGAATTGCGTTAGTTTCTCTGCTATATTTCACATCACTTTTATGTTGTTTAATTCTTTCTTTCAATAATTTCCCCGTCTCCCCAATATATTTCATATTACAATCCTTACAATTTATACAATAAATGACACTAATTATTGAAAGAAAGAATTAAACAACATAAAAGTGATGTGAAATATGGCAGAGAAACTAACGCAATTCTTTCTTTCAATAATTAGTGTCATTTATTGTATAAATTGTAAGGGTTGTAATATAACCGCTACCAGGTTATAGAAGGATTTTTTGTGGACACTCTGTATATTTCGTCAAGACAGTGATCATTATTTTCAATTTATACTTTATTCTGCAACGCACATAAGTTCTTTCTTGGTGGGAATTGCTTCTTTCCCACACAATTGGATAAAGAAGTCTTTCATCGTTTTTTTTCATATATATATTTAAAACATTATTTTGCTGAGAACATTTCAGTTAGTGACGAACCATTTCAGTGTTTCTCCCTGACTCATTACATACACAGTATATATTCTGCAGTTATTGGGAACTGAATTAAGTGCTTTCGTTAATCGCTTATGGAAACATTACAATAGATTAGAGAAATACGGACTGACCAGATGTCCCAGTAGCCAAAGTGGCACCAGCCTCACAATTTTCGTAGTTCGTTATCTGTACTTTCTCACGCCAGTGTTATCGCCGTGTCTAGTGCATTATGGGCAGTTGACTAAAATTAACAGAAATTGTTTTCCATATTCTGTTTGTATGTGTATACAGGTGAGTTAACTGCGTGATTTTTGAAATGAACTGCCAACACTTTTCTGTTGACCATTGCAACCCGTAGCTTGAGCTTGGATGCTCGAGGAGTTTGACTCCAGGTCTGGAAGATGCAACCACGCATCTCGCGTTGAACTTCAAACATAAGTTGTGTTAAGGGGCACAAGCTATTTAGCCGGTGAAGGACGATTTCTTACGGCTAGCCCCAATCAGTGAAATCCCAGGTCCTCAGACCTTGTGCGTTTAAAATGTTACATACGCGCCCTCCAATATCTGTATTCCATTGTGGAGATCTTCTTTTGTGTGTTTGCTGAAGATTCACCTTTACGCTGCAGGACTGTTCAGCGTAACAACTGGATACATCGTGGGACGATCCAGACAACTTTTCCCCATGCGAATCCCCCAAGTGTGTTAATGGTGTGAGCAAAGTATTTATAGTGATACCTGAATTATAATCATATATATAGAAAGGGCTCTATTTCCCGAAAAGGGCAAAACGTAATTTCAGCGGCAAAATTTATTAGTGTCCAGTGTTGTATTCATTTCTCTTCGTTATTTTTTTTTCAAAATAGTGTTCTAATAAATAAGTATAGTGTCAATTAATCCAGTGTGTTTTCGTTGTTTGTATGAGTGATGTTTGTGTGCGTTATGGTCTGGATGACCGTCTGATCGTCCGTGAGGTTTTCGAGACGAGACACCCGAACCTCTCGGCGCCTAATGCTCATCTCATTATTGAGACCGACGAGCTTTTTGGGAAACAGTTTGTAACCTTTCTTGGAGAGGTCTTCGTCGTCCTGTCCAGGTAAGTTAAAGTATCAGGAGTATACTTATTGGTAATACCACGAGCCGAGGACAGCTAACAGAACTACAGCCGGTTACAAATAAATAGCTGCCCGAACATGGACCACGAACTTGAGATTGGCTACAATAATATGAAATATATTGGGGAGACTAGGAAATTATTGAAAGAAAGAATTAAACAACATAAAAGTGATGTGAAATATGGCAGAGAAACTAACGCAATTCTTTCTTTCAATAATTAGTGTCATTTATTGTATAAATTGTAAGGATTGTAATATGAAATATATTGGGGAGACGAGGAAATTATTGAAAGAAAGAGTTAAACAACATAAAAGTGATGTGAAATATGGCAGAGAAACTAACGCAATTCTTTCTTTCAATAATTAGTGTCATTTATTGTATAAATTGTAAAGATTGTAATATGAAATATATTGGGGAGACGGGAAAATTATTGAAAGAAAGAATTAAACAACATAAAAGTGATGTGAAATATGGCAGAGAAACTAACGCAATTCTTTCTTTCAATAATTAGTGTCATTTATTGTATAAATTGTAAAGATTGTAATATGAAATATATTGGGGAGACGGGGAAATTATTGAAAGAAAGAATTAAACAACATAAAAGTGATGTGAAATATGGCAGAGAAACTAACACAATTCTTTCTTTCAATAATTAGTGTCATTTATTGTATAAATTGTAAAGATTGTAATATGAAATATATTGGGGAGACGGGGAAATTATTGAAAGAAAGAGTTAAACAACATAAAAGTGATGTGAAATATGGCAGAGAAACTAATGCATTCTTTTCTCAATAATTAGTGTCATTTATTGTATAAATTGTAAGGATTGTAATATGAAATATATTGGGAAGACGGGAAAATTATTGAAAGAAAGAATTAAACAACATAAAAGTGATGTGAAATATGGCAGAGAAACTAACGCAATCTTTAAACACGTAAAAGAAAAAGAACATGATGTGAACTGGGAAGAAGTTATTGTGCTGGAACGGGAAAAAAGGTTGTGGCCGAGAAAGTGGAAAGAAGCCTGGTGGATAGAAAAGGAAGGGGAATAAACTTAATGAATTGGACCAAAGGTATCAGCATTAATAAAGAATGGAGAAATGTTATTGATAAATACAGAAAAAAATATGTGAATTAATGTAATGTTATTCAATGGTTGCTTGCTCCTTGTTGTTTCTTTCTGGTAGAATGTTATATTTTCCCATTGGTCAGTTCAGATAGATTTCCACGCTTCTGATTGGCTGTTTGAACGGGCCAATGAAATAGCAGATAGGGAGATGAATTGTGTATATATACTTGAGTAGTTTTTGTATCACTCAGTGCACGTCTGATGAGGATCTTGGCTAGAAGATCGAAACGTCACGTGTAAATGTGTTTTTATATTAAATAAGTGCAGTCTTGTTCAGCAGTGATTCTAAGTTTATTCGCAAAACGTATGAGTATGATTGTGTGTCAGCTCATTCCAGTATGGCTGTGCTGTCTGCATTGGATATCGATATATCGAAGTGTCAAGATATCGAAATATCGATTACAAAATATTGAAAACTATCAAAACATTACCGAATATCCAAATATCGCAAAGTATCAAAATATCAAAAATATATAAATATCGATAATGAATATTTTATATCGATATGTCGATATTTGAAAATGTTCGATTGATCGATACATCTGTTAAAAATATTGAAAAATATCGAAATATCAAAACATATTGATTATCCAAATATTAAAAAGTATCGAAATATATATATATGTATGTTGATATTTGAAAATGTTGAACGATTGATCTATATACTGAAATATAGCGGAATCTACATTCAAGGTTAGAAAATCTTCCTGGAATTTCTTGCTGATCCAGTAAAGTGATTTCAACACCAACAATCCAGTGTCAGAACTGGGATTGTTTGCTTGCTGCTAATTCTACATGAAATATTGAGCTTAAAGAGTAGAATTCAGCAAGAAATTTAAAATGGAACCATACTGCTCTGATTCAGTATTTTTTTTTTTTCTTTCTTTCAGAAGCTGTGCACCAATGTCCCCAGTAGGACAGACGTCTAACGTAATTACTCATCCAATTCCAAAATCGATGCCAACCATGGTATGGATGGACTTTTCATGTAATTCATCGCATGATGCAAGGATATTACTAACACACGAGGGTAACACTATTGGAATGCTGCTAATTCTGCGTTCGTTATGCACCGCATGTACTTCTCTCACGTATATAATTAAACAGAGTACATATAATGAGATTGGTCATTTAAATAGGAAGCACAAGTAGATGTACACCTAGTAGTCCATTCTGATTTTGCTTTAGCACTAGTTTGCAGTACTAATAAACGATTTGGCTTTTTTAAAATTTTGATCAGAATTATTTGAAATTCTAACTTAATATTTGTATGGTTTATAACTCTTATCTATTAAAAGTAGATTAGAGAGATGCTTTTGCAGTAGTGTAATGATAAAAATGTGCTGGATTTATATTTATAATTTTAATAGCCTATGTCAAGAAGTCAGAATCTCCATAAATAATAATCAAATGACCTGGTTTGTGCTGACATCAGTTGAAAACGACTGAACTGTTTGAAATGAATTTTTGGAAAAGAACTATTCTATCAGGCCTTGTTTTCATATCGCCAAGCTAAACACAGCAACACACTGAGGAAGGCTATGTGATAATATATATAAAACACACAATCACGTAACAGTTTCAACACAATAACTGTGTCTTCATCAGACTTCCACTCCTTCTGGCTACTTGGGAGTTGTTCACCTCTTATATACCTCCCGGAGATCAACTTTTAATTGACTCTCCCCCTTCATTAAAATTTAACACCTGTGTTATACACTTTTACTTATACAGCTGCGCACCTGTCCAATTAAAAATATGTTTTTGCTGGAAACATTCTCTAATTATTCTTGTTATGTGTCCCTATTGGTTTGTTCTCTTTCTTTCTTCTTCTTCTTTAACAAGAATCTTCTCCCACTCTTTATTTATTGTGGATCCTGCATTCCAACTCATCACCTTGTCTCCTGCCTTCATAATTTCCCTGGCTTCTTTCCATTTTCTCACCAATGTCCTGTTCTCTGTTTCCATAACCTTTGCTCTTTCTCACGCTATCCTGTGGTTTGTCTCTTTCTGATGCTTATATATTGCGTATCCTCTCTTCCATCTTTTTATTTCTCCTATGTAAATTTTGCTACATTCTGTGCATCCCACTCTTATATATTACACGCATTTAATCTTTTTCCACTGTTGCTTTAATCTTGTTTTTTCTGACTATTTCATTTATTCTGTTTCCTTCTTTCCTGTACGTCCTAATTCCTGCTTTCCAAAGTATCCTCTTTATCTTCTCTGTTTCTTTGCTTTGGCTCTCTATACCAAACCATTTTTTTCTTATCTTATTCTTATTCTTCCTTCCTCTTTCTTGCCACGTCTGTTCTCACTCTATCCTTATCATTGTATCCGTTTCTTCTTAATTGTATCCAGATGAGGGGGCGGAGCCTAATTAAAAGTTGATTTCCGGGAGGTTTATAAGAGGTGACGAACTCCCAACAAGCCAGAGAAGGAGTGGAAGTCTGATGAAGACACAGTTATTGTGTTGAAACTGTTACGTGATTATGTGTTTTACACATATTATCACATAGCCTTGCTCAGTGTGTTGTTGTTTTTAGAACATACGAGTAATTACTACCTACCTGAATTCTTATCGTGTCACTTTGATTAAAATACGTATCCTAAGAGTAGCGGAGAAAAGAGAATGCAATTCCTATAATACAGCATTTTAAAATCCCGTTTTGTATTTATAAAATGGCGGAAGTGAGAAAACAATTGAACCATTTACAATGAATATATTGAACATAGTTAGGACTTGAATTGTCTTGGGTTTTTGTTATTACATTTCGATTGATAAGGAGGGAAAGGAGGTTAAATATACCACTCAAATATTTGAAATAAGCCTGCTCTTCTCGTGTAAAGAATGAGCATTTCAACTAGTATCTTATATCTATGCAAGTAACCAACTGTGCAATGAAGTATTAATTTATTCAATTTTTGTACAACTAGTACAGGTATTTCTAATCCTAAATTTCAGTCTGTTCCTTCAATCTAGTTCCGTAGCTTCTGTTTCAAGTGTGCCCTCGGAAAATATGTGAAACATGCTTCGGTCCCACCTCCGCCGTCCTCTTACGGAAGAAACCTTCCCTTTCTTTTGGGGAAACAAGTGAATGACCTCGGCTGTGTTGGTAATTTGCCATTCAGTCGTGTGGTCTTGGCGAGTGTGGTCGTAGGCTACTTAGAATAGCTAACAAGACAGTGTACAGCGAAGCCGGTGAAATAATTCAATGTGGCAATCGTGAAACTTGTCCCTCCTTTTTCGAGGGAGGTACGTGAAAAACAGATCGATAGCAGCGCCAGCTGGGGCACATTTGGAATAGAAAGGCTCTAGCTTTCCTTATGCTCTTTTGAAGTAGAGGGGCAAAGAACTGGCCATTCCACCATTGGTCTGCTTGCTGATGAGCCTACCTAGTCACGTAAGGTAAATGAATTACAACCTATTTTCAGATAGAGCACTCAGACAGGCAAATAATAGTAACAAAATACAATTACAATAGCTCCTGAAGGATATGGAATACTTGGGTCTCCAGTGTTGAATGATAGAAATGCAACAAGTTATTTAGTTGCAGATATTTTGACAAATACCCGTAGAAATTGAGAAAACGTTAATAAGCCAGAGAAATACGTCAAAATTTAAAAGTACGAAAACAAAACGTTTCCTGACAGTTTATAAATAAGAAATTTATTGTATAATATGTAGTTATGTACAGAATTGTTCTCTCAAACTAAGTTGTAGCTATGAAATTAGCAAAAATAAACTTTAGATTGTTTTAATAATCTGTTAATTTAGGTTTTGACAGTTTAGGATGTTGGACAGTTGCCAAAAAATAGTGCAGTCAAAAAAATAGTGTATGTGGAGAGAGTGAAATGCATACAATAGAACCATATATTCCGTAGCCTAATCGAACAGAAAAAGAAATCGCTTTCAAGAAATACAAATCTCCGAATGTAGAAGAAATTCCTATTTCGTTTATTTTAGCTGGAGAGAAATAGCTGTGGAACGAGATACACAAACTAATCCTCCTCATCTGGAACAAGGAGGAATTGTCATAGTATTCTAGTGTCACGCTTGATGAGGGTATTATAGTTAATCAAAAATTAAAATTAATCAATAATTTTGATCTATATATCATTAACCGTACAGCACACTATCATCTTGGTAGTGCGTAATAAGATGGCATAACTACCGTATAGTATTAATTTTTAGATTTACAAAAGAAACTGTTTCTTTTTGAATCCAACTTCTCAAAAACTCCGCATGAGGATTTATACTATACTGACGATAAACTGGGACATTTTCCACGTTGTTTTGTTTTCTTTGCACATTTGGTGATTTTTCACTTCAGTTGCTGTTAGTCAGTTTAATTTTCTAATTCCATTCTGTTAACAGATGCTTGCAGAAATATGTAAAACACATGGCTTGGGAGAACCAGTGTACGAAGTAAGCTTCACATGTAAGGCAAACGAAACTGGAGGAATTGAACCGTTGTACACGTGCAAGGTAAGAGGGTTGAGTGTTGAATAGGAATTAGCAATATTTGCAACAGAAGTGTGTGTTCTCTTTATACAGCGTGTTCATAAAAATACTATCGTATTTTAAAATTGTATTATGTCGCTTTGGATAATTGTATTTAAATGAAATTGATCACATTTGAAAGAAAAACTCAAATATTTTTGTGCATGTCAACAATGAACAACAATGCCAATAATGAAGGGATTAAACATAGAAAAATAAATTCTCTCGAAAGGCCATTTTTCTTTCGAGAGGCCACTGTCACAGGTCCAACTTATCTTGACATGCTCACTAATTGGTTATTTCCACAATTAAAAGAATAAGAAGACAATGACTTCATTTTCCAACAAAATGGAGCACCTCCTCAGTGACATTTACATGTTCGGGAACATCTGAATTATCGGGTTCAGGAAGATGGATTGGATGTGCCGGAAATGATGATAATGTCTTCTACAAGTGGCCGCCGAGGTCGTCAGCTTTGGCAGTCTGCGACTTCTTTTTATGGGGATACGTAAAGGATTGTGTCTTTGTGTCTATGTACCCCCATTGCCTCAAAACTTGCAAGAATGCAAGTTTGTGTTAGTGCTGCCATTCAGTCCATTTCATCAGATATGTTGAAGCGTGTGTGGCGTGAATGGGAATATCGTCTTGATGTTTGCACCGTCAATCGTGGTACCCACATGCAATGTCTATGAGGTACAGTAAAAAATATTTGAGTTTTTCTTTCAAATGTAATCGATTTTATTTGAATGCTATTATCCAAAGCGACGTAATACCACTTTAAAATGTGATAGTATTTTTATTGACACGCTGTATATTTTGGTTACAATATAATTGGGTTTCCGTAATCTTAATTACGGGTCTTATGATAAGTTCATTTGCCTTTGAGTTTTTATTTTATTTTATGTATTTATTTATTATTCTTTTGATACTCGTCGAAGCGATTCGAAGTGCTTTGTTTGAAGTATAAAGATGATGTGCATTGTAACTTATGAACTCTCACGTTAAAAAGTAACCGATCTTTAAAAAAATGCTAGTTTAATTTTTTTTTTTAATTTTTTAGACTATAATTTACCAAGGAAACAATAAAAATTGCACATAAAATTAACATGAAAGAAGTCTTTGGCCATTTATACTTTCAGATCGTAAACCTGGCACATGATGATGTATGATCGGAGGGCTACAAATTGTTTTCAACCTATGTGACTCTTAAAGAAAAAATCAGATTTTTACCCAATTAAATTAATAAATTAAAAGGCTAATACTGTCACGGATATTAAGAAGATAAGGTTGCTCTAACATTAGATTTTCTGTATTAAGCAATGCACTTTCAGCCTATATATTCCTGACTTAAGCGTGGGACGTTAAACTAAAAGATTTCATTTTCTATATACTCCAATGCATTGGAT
Source organism: Thermobia domestica (assembly GCF_964235325.1). Lineage (NCBI taxonomy): Eukaryota > Metazoa > Arthropoda > Insecta > Zygentoma > Lepismatidae > Thermobia > Thermobia domestica. The sequence continues at coordinate 5,882,971 of NC_137468.1, forward strand.
TAAATTTAAATATAGCACTGAGATTATATTTGAGTGGAGGCTGTGATATATATTTATATAAGGTAATAGAAAATCCATATTACAGGCTTTTATTCCTGATAGGCCAGTCATTAAATACTGCCGCCTCTAGATATTAGACAATACGCAATAATAATTTGGAAAAAAATACAAAGTACACTTATCTGATGGACATTTGAAGTATGATGTCTCTTAAACATGATTTAGGATTTAGATTTCTGGGCTTTTGGCATCTACAGCCATTTTGCCCGTCACGTATGAGGAAAGGGAAGTAAGAAAAGATTGGGGAAGGAAGGAAGCGGCCTGGGACCTGTAAGTTAGGTACCACCCCGGCATTTGCCTGGTGTGAATGAGGAAAACCCTTGAAAACCTCATTCAGTATGGCTGGCTTGAAAAAGATTTTTTTTAAAAAACTTTTTCGACCGAGTGTCCCCACCGGAAATCCAATCCGGGACCTTTCGCACCGAAGGCGATGTATCTTAAACATCATATTAAACATAATACTCTAGATAAATTTTTAACAAACGTATTTTGTAGGATTAACAAAAAATCGGTTAGTTACCAATATCTCCTTCCGTGGGAAAACTAAATGTACTCCAGACTTATCGGAATGTTATTAGTAATAATCTGTGTATCCGTGTGTGTGTGTGTGTGTTTATTAATCATTCTCCGGACCATGTTACATGTACATTTGTACAAAATGGTATAGAACTCGATGATTGCGAGTGTAATTTAATTTCTGTTGTCATTTCAATGTGTGTATGTTTCACTTGATGTTTGCATGGTCAAGTGGGAGACAAGGCATGATTAGCCTTAACTTCGCCATGTAAAATAAAACTAAATAAATAAATAAATAAAACAAACTTGTTCCGTCTTGAGTGATAAAAATGAATGAGAGAAATATGGTATGGGAACAGGAATATTCCACATTCCACCAAATGAGTGTAACTTAAAAAAAAAAGGTTGCTAAAAACAAGGAGCAGAGCACAGTAGAACAAACAAAGAAAGAAAGAGTTTGCAAAAAACGATGTCTGTGTTACGTCACTGTTGTCAGATCCAAAATACACATCAAAGGTAGGTAGCCAGATTTTATCAATGTTTCCAAAATCCAGATTTAAAGTCGGTTTATAGTAATAAATAAAGAATTGTTCTTTAATCTCCATTTTTTCCCTGAACTTATAACATTAACCTATTTTATGTTATGTGTATGCTTTTTAATTCTGTAAAGTGACAATCCTGACATACCCTCTTTTTATGACTTTTTTAACTTTGATTGTCTTATGTGTTATTTAATTCGGATGTTAATATTGCGTTTGGTTTGTTGTTTTAGGTGAAGTGATTCTTTAACCCAGATAACACCTGAATTAAAAAACACATTAGTCAACCAAAACAGTGACAAGAAGAGGGTATGTCAGGATTGTCACTTTACCTAAAACAACATACACATAATATAAAACAGGTTAATGTGACAAGTTCAAGAAAGAAAAGAAAAAAAAACTGGAGATTAAAGAATCATTCTTTATTCATAAATATAAACCGGCTTTAAATCTAGATTCTGGCAACATTGAAAAAATCTGGCTACCTACCTGTGGTGTGTATTTTGGATAAGGCAACAGTAATGTATCATAGACACCGCGCTTCTTTCAAACTCAACTGTTTCTTTCTTTGTTCCACTGTGCTCTGCTCCTTGTTTCCAGTAACTATTTCTTATGTTACACTCATTTAGTGGTATGTATTCCTGTTCCCATACAATATTTCACAAGCAAATACTGCTATGAGAAAACTGGGACTCGTTTATCGCTTCATTGACATAAAAAAAATCCTAATTCCTTAAGCTTGTTCTATAAGTCATATGTTGCTCTCACTGTTGATTACTGTTCTCCAATCTGGACTATGGCCTGCCATACTCATTTAAAAAAAAATACATCCGTAATTAATTTCTTTTTAGCCATTGTATCCTACTGAGTACCTTACCTCCGAACACTTCCAAAAAATGACATTTTAAATTCCCTCAATACAAAACCTCCTCTAGTAAGAAACAAAATTTCTGACCTAATATTTCTGCATAAAATTGAAAATGGCCATATACCATGTGAACATTTATTAAGTCAGATGAATTTTCACGAACTCACTAGAACAACACAGTCTAGTGATCTGTTTTACACTCGAACGGCGAGGGTAAACATTGTCCATAGGTCTCTTCTAAACCGAATTGTCAGTACTTATAATCAGTTACCAGAAACTGTAGACGTTTTTTTCAAATGAGTATACTTTCAGATCATCTATAAATAAGCTATTTTTGAAATGTTGCTGTTGTGCTGTACCATCTTGAGCTCAAATTGGTATTCAATTGTTATGTTATCAAAATTAATTAAAATGTTTTAGTGTAAAATGGCTTTGTGCTGTATCTGAAACCTATTATAAATAAATAAAATAAATAAATAAACAAATAAATATCCATTTTTATGCTTGTTACCTTACCACTAATGACGGAGCTAGCTTCTTCCGAAACGTCTTGAGAATATTTAATTTTCCCACGGAAGTATATATTGGTAACACTTTTTTCTTAATTTGAATCATCCTCATGCGCCTACTTAATGTTAATGTTAGTATTTTGGAAGAGTTTCATTAATAATTATTTATCTAATATGATTTTTATTATTATTATTATTATTATTATTATTATTATTATTATTATTATTATTATTATTATTATTATTATTATTATTATTATTATTATTATTATTATTATTATTACATTTTCTCGGCTACAAAGAACAAGAATTCCGTCACTATTAACATGGAAGCGAAAATGACTTCGAATTGGAAATAATAGATCTATGCATTTAATTTTGGAGAAAGGCTATAGGGAACTTTAGAGTTTATTGCTTTTCTTTTCATTCCCCGCTCATTGTTGGACAAACTTTTTGTTTTATTATATGCTATTTGTGAAAGTTTAAGGAAATGAGAGTTTTACCACAACTGCATATTCAACAATTAGGTTAAGAAAAACAACGTATTGGCTGTCCTTTCTTCAGACACACACGCACACACAAAGCGAGAGAGAGAGAGAGAAAGTCTTTGGTTGGGATTTGTTTGAATTAGATTCGTGGCGTCTTGTAAGAAGAAATCTTCTAAATACCGTGTATATCTGGTTTTTATCTGGTATATCAGTTGATGTATCTGTACTTCAAATGAAAAGCAAAAAGAAAAGACAAAGAAACTCAAGTTTATTTTTCTATATTTTCAGCACTGACGGTTGCCGTTACCGTTTGAGCGATCTATTAACCAAATCCAAGCCCCATTCATGTTATACCATATAGTTCGAACTTGTTTTCTCTGCTGTCAATGCGCCTTTTCTTCAAGGAACACTTTTTTTTTTTTTTTTTTTTTGGTACACATTAAGAAACAAGGATAGGATGAACCAAAACCTGAGAAGGTCTGGAGGATGATCCACTAGCAACAAACCGACAAAGGGAAGGAAAGACAGAGTGAAAAACTGTTTTATAACCCAAAGTCAAGGCATTTTTACCTGGAACAAACCCATCCTTCAAAGAAAAATATCTTGAAATAATAGCAATACATTTGCTCCTTATTTTAGCTTCCGTGATAATAATGAAAGATACATGGCAATTTGCGATACATTTTTCAATTCGTATCACATTTCCATGTTTTTGCATCGTAAACTACGATGCGATACCGGTTAAAATAACGCTATATATATAAAGAGAAGAGCTAAGGATGTTCACGTAATTCAGTATTCGTTAGGTAGTTATAAATTAAAAACACTTCAATTCGTCAGAGGAAAAAAAGCTGTAATTCGTTTTCTTTTTTTTAAATAATATAAATGAAGGAATGATTTTTTTAAAGTAAGGATTATTTAAAGTTGTACTATTCTGTTGTAGGTATTCATTCCGAAACTACAGAAAACATACCAGTTTATTGGACCTTCATCAAGTCCAGACTTCGCTCAAATAGCCTCCGCAAACTGCGCACTTTCAGAGATTTATAGATGTATCTCAGGTAAGATTTTAATTTAAGTTACTTTTCACAATTATTGTAGAAGTATAAATAGAGATAAGGTAAGATATCATTCCCTTCATCAGACACATTGTCTTTCATTTATTTATTTATTTATTTTTGCCACTCTTTCACTACCTTAAACCTCGCTTATTTTGTCCATAACACTTTCTTTATGAATGTTGGTAAGTACACGTCTCACAGTTTACTTATTTTATCTCGTATCTTACCTTTTGGTTACTCATACGTCATGCGAAAATTACATACAGTACACAATATATATATTTGTTATAAATCCAAATATAGGCTAGTATCGAAATACTATACTCGGTGTTCGAAACAGGGTAAAGAGAAGACATATTTATCTTTAAAATTTTCCTGTAAAATTCTATCTGAACAGGTGCAGGGGAAGATAAAAGCCTCAAGGAAAAGAGAAATTTATTTCTTAGGAAAGGGAAAATGTTCCGTATAGAATTTTTGGCCATACGACTGGCTCTTCACTATTATTTTATTCTTTAAATATTTTCTAGCATTTCCGTCAGAAAGCAGCTTGTTTTGGATATAGAGAAAAGAGGAATTTCACTCACAGCTTGCAACTGCTCTTTGTAGTGGTTCACCGCACCAAGTCGTCGACTTATAACAAATACAGGGTGAACCTGAAAGTTGTGCACGAACTCCAGGAGATGACTCGTGACATCAAAAGAAGACAAAATGTTTTCTTGCATATTGTCGAATTCCGCATCGTGTACGAGTGACAGAGTTGCCAACTTGGAATCGAAACTCGAATCCTGACAATTGGGACGGAACAGAAAGATGTACACATACTTCGGAAGGTGATTTCTAACATCAAAGAAGACAAAAAATCCTCTTGTTTGTTGTCGATTTCCGCGTCCTGTATGCTGTGTACATCTTTCTATTCCATTCCAATTGTCAGGATATGAGTTTCGATTCGAGGTTGGCACCCCTATTACTCGTAAACGTCACGGAATTCTACAACATGTAAAATTACTTTTTATCTTCTTTTGATGTCACGAATAACCTCCCGGAGTTTGTGCACATCTTTCAGATTCACCCTATATATTTTGCGGGGAAGAAAATTTCTGTCTGTTGTACTGCGTTGCATATCTATTTTCAAACTGCACAAAGTATTTTCTGTGTTGAATACGTATGAACTGATAATGATTCCTGTCCCTTGTGAAGAGGTTACTAAAACGTTGGACAAAAGGAAGACTATCCAATCGTATTTAAGGGTGTCCGTCAAGAGTAGGGTTCTGTCCTATAATAATACAGATGTTTTTATCGGAACGGAAAAATCTGTCCCTATCATGGAGGTGTCCGTTTCTGAGAGGCATCCTAATCACTGTAATGTATTAACAACTGTAGTAGGTTTGTTTTAGTGGGTTTCAAAAGATAGGAGAAATGAAATATAGGAAATACTTCATTAATTGCATCTTTATGTATTTTAGTACAATTCTAAAACGTTGTTAGCGTAGAACGTAAAAATTTATACAGGGTGTTTCGAAACAATACCGACAAGGTTTGGGAGGTAATTCCTGACACCAAGATAAGACGGAAAGTACAGACCAACCTGGATGCACAAATGTTTCCTTTCGGAGTTATAAACTGCTGAAAACATGAAAAAAAAAAAAAATGAACTTTGATGGTCCATAGGTCCAATACTATGGGACCTACCGTAGTCGGGTCTAGACTTTATTTAGAAATTAGTATATGCCAGTGGCGGCCGGTGGATTGTGGTTTCGGGTGTTGCAGTACGAACGATAAGAGACAGAAGATATAAAGTTGACTCATTGACTATTCAGCATAACTTTAGATGCAAAAGCTATGTGACATGTGAAATTAAATAAAATTCTGTTTTTTAAAAATAAAAAATGCAGAATATTTTATCCGATAAATCACCTTAATTAATTAGTAAGTTCATTCTCCTCTCTTTGATTGGAGCAAATCTGTCTAATACATGCTGGTTGAACTCTGGTATTCTTATTGTCAGGTCTTTTTCGATGGAAGGCATGACCAATGGTGATAACCTTTCTTGGGACATTCAATTTCTTGAAAGTGTCAATTATTTTTCATGTAGAAAAATACTTTTCGTATTTTGCTGACGCCATAGGTACAGTTAATAGTAATTTCAGAAGCTTTGTAGATTCACTAAATATTTTTTCTAGATTATTGCGAACGATTCATTCTAGCAAACTCAGTCCCTGACAGTGATCCGAATTCCTCTTCAGCGTTGACTGAAGAGAGTTGGTAACAGAGATTAGTGTTATAAAAAATGTCCATTGAACACACTTTATTCACAGTTTATCCAGGAAAATTTAAAATAAATTGAGGAAATGTATCTAGTGCAAACAACATTACTGCTATAAAACATCCTGTAAATTTAAACTGGATTTTTTTTTCGAACACTCTCCTGAATTTTGTCCTTTGCTTGTTTTGTCTAAGCTTTAATTGCGAGTTTTTCCTCAGTTGAAAGCTGGTCAATGTTTTTTTGCAAGTTATCTACAGAAGTCACGGTATACAATTCGTTCAGAATTTGTAGGTTATTTGCAGAATTAAAGCACACACAATAAAATTAAATCTAATAAATAAAAATCAAAATAGTGATACAAAAGAGGTACTGGTATATGAATTCCGAATGTCACATATTCATACATCAACACACACACACATGTACGTGAAAGAAAAAACTACATTCCAAATCATCCGTCTTGGTTGTTACGCAATGCACGATAAACACAATATACTTCCACATGAGGCGAAAGAATGCTTATCAATGTGATATGTTCTGGAAAGGAAACCTCGAAACCCGCCAGATGAAGGATCAGTATGTAACAGAAGCCAAAAATCAAAGAACATCAAAACAAACAGCACTGCCAGTTCTACATCCAGAAATGTTAACTGGAAGGGGTCCAAAGTATTTGAGGGAGGTCCAATACGTCTACATAATATGGAACCTGTCTTATACTGCACCCGAAAAGACGATAAGTAATTCTTACTTACTGTCACCTATATTTTTAGAAAAAATGATAGAACGATTATTTTTATAAGAAAAAAAGAGTACATGATGAGGCGTAAAATAAAATATTTAGCCTACATCAATCGTTTCTCTGTTAAACAAGTATAGTTCGTTAAGAAAGTCTACAAATGTTAGTCAAGTTTCGAAATTTTTGGGAGGTCTGGACCCGGTGGACCCCCTCGTGGCTACGCCCCTGAGCATTGCTAACTAGTCCCAAATTCAATGTACCGTTCCCCATCATACAGTTTTATGTGGAAATTATCAAGAGTATAAAATATACTTATTTTATAAAAGAAATATGTATATACTAAAATACTAGGCTATCCACAGAGGGAGGGGGCGATTCTACATACTGACTTATTAATATTTGAATCACAAATTATTGTGGAAGAAGCCTTCATTATCAATATAAGCTAAGAATTAACTTGTAAATGCGAGTCTACTTTCATTTGTTCTCTGCTCTACTAGATATTTTCTTTCTTATTTTGCAATTCTGCAACCACTTTTTTAATTGTCATTTTATTGATTTGCTTCAGTACGGTCCTGTAATTTAAAAATATGAATGCATAAAAACAAATTCCATTTGTTAGTTGCTAGTGAAATAAAATTTAGAAATCTTATTTAGCGCGAAAAACCTTCTCGTTCACTGGAAACCGTGCTGTGTTGCAGAAGCACTGCAACGACCAGTCCCTTTAACTTCTGAGATAGGGGAAAGGAGACTTAACATTCGCTCCAATTCCCGCGCTGAAGGAATCTGGTCGTTGCACGCTCGCTGCAACACAATATAAATTAGAGACTCTGTGACGGATTATTTTTCGCTTTTTAAAATGGATTAACGGAACGGACAGTTACAGAAGTAAAAAATATGTTATTTAAAGTGAATATATACGAGTATTAAAAAGTATATTTCTGTTCTTTACTATTATTGATAATAATATTTTTTTCTTGAAATACTTTGGTCGTTGCGCAACGATGCAACACTCACATTAGCCGCCACTGGTATATGCCCTATCCAAATGTCCATGTTTCAGAATCCTACGGTCCTTCCGCAACAATTTTTATAGAGGTAATTGGTGAGTACTTCAAATGATATGCTTGTAGCCAAACTGCGTCAATAAAAATTGTTGCGAGAGTACCTTAGGATTCTGAAACATTTTATTTTTGGATAAGGCACATATTAGTTCCTAAGTGAAGTCTTGATACGACTAGGGTAAGTCCCATAGTATTGGAGCTATGGACCTTTAAAGTCCACTTCATGTTTTCAGTAGCCTATAACTCCGAAAGAAAGTATTTGTGCATCCAGGTTGGTCTATACTTTTCGTCTTATCTTGGTGTCAGGAATCACCTCCCAAACGTTGTCGGCGTTGTTTTGAAACACCCTGTATATATCGAAAAATGAGACATACAATTATCAAGAGATTTCATTGAACTCAATAAAATAATATGGTGGAGTGAAAATTCTCATGCGAATTTCTCGAGAAAAACGAATTTTTATAAACCTTTAAATTAATGCTGTACGGCAACCACGCTTCCTCTTAAGAAGAAAGTAAAGTACGTATACCTCCATCAAGGTTTTCATTACGACAGTAGACAGTATAGTCCCAAAATTGTGATTAACTCTTTAAAAAAATAAATAATTTTTGTTTTTTAATTAGAGTATTGTCCAAAGACCAAATATATATTAATCGATAAATCATTTTCAGTTGAACAAAATGAGGTACTTGAGGATGCGTAGTTTTGGAGAAAATAGAATTCTTATGAGGCTAAGAAAGTAATTGTAATCGATAGTTTTTATCCTGCTGAAACATGTGTTAACAAGTATGTAAATCACATAGGTATCACCAGTGGCGTATTTACGATTTTGTTTCGGGGGGGGGGAGCTTTGCTAACTTTATTCCTGGAAATGTGAAAATTATGCAAGATATTTCATTTCCTTTAATACAATACATAAAATTTCGGGGAGGGCTTAAGCCCGGAATCCCCCCACCTTAAATACGCCGCTGGGTATCACCATTAGGAAAACAAACAAACAAACCGGTAGCTATGAGCGTATTTTACCATATATAGAGTACACAGATAAGTGACAATTTGTTTCGGCAATATAGGGAGGGGAGGAGAAGGCATTGTCGCTCAGTAGTAGAGAGGTTACCTTTTGTGCGTGGGGTCCCTGGTTCAATCCCCGACCAAGTAAGTTTGTGGTGGACAACATCGTGTCCGTGGGTTTTCTCGAGGAACTCCCGTTTCCTCCCACATTCTGATTTCACCAATTATTCCATCCTCACTCATTTGTGTTTGTCATCCGTCTCCTTTAGCCTAAAGGGCATAATCGTGGGACGTTAAACTGAAAGATTTCCTTTCATTTTCCAGGAAAATAGAAACTGTCAATTTTTATTGGCAATGAACGAAATACTATTTAGCACCATAAGAGTTTTTTTTTTTGAGTTTCTCGAAAATTACGCATGAAAATTTACCCACAGACATCTCATTTTATTCAGCTCCATTGATCCATCGACCGATGTAAGTCTTATATTTGGACAATATTCTACTTAAGCAGAAATTAAAGTTGAAGAGCCAACAAAAATTTTAGACTCTATCTTATTAACTATCGTATGTAGTGTATCTAGCTAGTGACCCAGCGTAGCGTAGTCGCTAACACTCTCGCCTTCAGTGCGAGCGGTCCCGGGTTCGATTCCCGGTGAGGACACTCGGTCGAAAAAGTGTAAAAAGCTTTTTCAGACCAGCCATCCTGAATGAGGTTTTCCAGGGTTATTCCTCATTCACACCGGGCAAATGCTGGGATGATACCTAACATACAGGTCCCAAGCCGCTTCCTTCCTTCCCTTTCCCCGGATAGTGTGCTCGCCGAGGTACGTCATCTCTCATACGCAGGGGCGGATCCAGGACCGACTTCTGGGGGGGGGCGGTGGGGTTGTCATACTGCTACTTTTAGGGGCTCCAAACTTTGGGATAGATTTTATTTATATATATAAAATAAGAAAGCTTCTTCTTCTGGAGGGAGGCGATCGCCCACCCCCTGGATCCTCCCCTGCTCATACGTGACGGGCTAAATGGCCATAGATGCCGAAAGCCCAAAATTCTAAATTATAAATTATAAATTCTGTGTCTAGCTAGTGTCGTAGCGAAGAGCTTAATAAGGAATATTCCAGTATGAGTTTCACCTCAATAAATGATATAGTTCTCGTATACTACCAATTTTTAGGTTTACAGATTACTTAGTTTTCCTCCATATCTCTTATCTTTGGACATCTTTTTTGTTTCTGTTAAAGACTAATAATATTGTGGAACTTATTACTGTATTTTATATGTAATACAAGCACACTGTTGTTGGCATAGTCCTCATGTTGACACATATACTCCTAATAATTACACCTATCTACTATATCCTTTATGAGAGTGTGTACCTACGCCGAAGGCGTGGTCAAGTGTTCTGGTGTGTATTCTAGGAATGACACTTTTTTCTTCGAAAGCAAAAAATGAAATACGAAGTTTTTTTCGAAAAACGAAAGACGAAAAATTTTCCGAAAAAAAAACGAAAAATCGAAAAATGAAATTTCCGAAAATCGAAAAGCCTTTTTTTTTTTTTTTTTTTTTTTTGAAAAAGGCCGTTCCTAGTATATTCAGAGACGGTAGATGGAAAAACTTGAGCGCTGCAGCGCTTTCGACAATTAATTAATGTGAATTGAAAGACGACGTGTGTCAACCATTTCCTTATTCTTTATTTCTCTCACTCCTTATCTGACGAAGTATTTTAGCGAAAGATCTTATTGCTTTACTTCTTACTCTCTCTTCCTGATGAAATATTTAAGCGACAAAGCTTATGACTTTACTTCTTGACCTCTCTTCCTCTTCATCATCATATTTCATCTTTGAACTTTTTTTTCGCCAACGCCAGTAACATTCTACAATATTTAGCACTTATTGTGCGATGATTTCATTAATAAGGATTTTTTTTTCCTTTAAACTTACCAAAGAGTTTGGAGTTTTACACTCCGTTTTGTCATTATTCAGAAAATATATAGATGCTTCTTGGAAACTCACTTCATCATTAACTTAGCTTGTGAATCAGACTAAAAATTAATCATATTTGTATAGTACAACTCAGAAATTAGAATAATTGGATAAAAATACAATATAAAATATGTAATTTCTTCCTTTTACACAAAACAGTAGTATTTTTTGTGATTGATTATTAGAAGAAACTTCTGAATATTCCATGTATAATGGCACGTTCTGTTACAGAAGATTTTTGCCTGACATGCTATCTTCTTGGTGATACCTATTCTTTCTTGTTAATATCATTTAAAGTTCGTGTATTTCATAATATACATTTATTTCTGTCAAATTATGTTATTTTGCAGGTGATTCTAATGATTTATTGAATTGAGTATGCTGTTTATATATTTATGTTGTCCTATTTCTAATATACGAGGTGTTTCAAAACGACACCAACAACGCTTGGAACGTGATTCCTGACACCAAGATAAGACAAAGAGTATAGACCAACCTGGTTGCACAAATGTTTCCTTTCGGAGTTATAGGTTGCCGGAATCCTGAAAAAAAAATAATAACTTCCAAAACTATAGAACCTACCGGGAGTCGGGTCAAGACTTCACTTAGTAACTAATATGTGCCCTATTCAAATATCCATGTTTCAGAATCCTGCGGTACTTCCGAAACCATTTTTGTAGAGGTAGTTAATGAGTACTTCAAATTGTATGCCCGTAGCAAAACTCCCTTTATAAAATTGTTGCGTGAGTAGCACAGGATTCTGAAACGTATTTTTGGATTGTGCACATATTAGTTCCTAAGTGATGCCTTGACCCGACTACGATAGGTTTCATAGTTTTGGAGGATGGACCTTTAAATTTCATTTTTTTCATGTTTTCGGCAGGCTATAACTCCGAAAGGAAGCATTTGTGCACCAGATTGGTCTATATTTTTTGTTTTATCTTGGTGTCAGGAATCACCTCTAAAACGTTGTCGTTGTTGTTTTGAAACATCCTATATATACATATATATATATATATATATATATATATATATACTGTGTGTGTATATGTATATATATTACGATTTAACCTTTGTAATTTTTGTGCTAATGAATATACTGAATATTATGGAATTTAAACTACGTACATCACGAAATTCTGATTACTCTAAATGCTTATCCATGGGTTCTAGTTTTAGAAAAAATACATAAACATTGGTAAAAATCGAATTAGTAAAACCAAATGTTGCAAGATTGTAAAATTTGATGGTCACAAATGTTGGAAGTGTATCTGTCACTGCTAGGAGTATCTGTATCACTGTCAGAAGGAGACACGATGTGATATTTAACACATTATTACATCTTTAATAGTTCTGTAGTGCCATTAGTATTCGGTATACCACAGATTTTGAAACTTATGAATGTACTTTTTATCGTGTTGGATCAAACTCAAATGTGGCCTCTATTTTTTATTTTAAGTTGTTTTTTTGTTTCTTCAAACGACAAAATGAAAAAAAAAACTATTATCCAATAAATAAGCTACAGAGATGAAATCAGGTCTGTGAAAATCCGATTTGATGACCAAATGCGATTCTACTATCCTTAACAAAATAATTTATAAACACTCCACACAGAGAGATAAACTAGCTGTTATCATTTCAATTCCACTTGTCACTCTTCCGAAATACACAAAGTGATAGAGTTACCAATACAATATCTGAACTTTTCGCGAGGTATTTTTTGTATCCGGATGTTCGAGACGCATAACGGTAAAATATATATATTAACAACCTTCCACCGTCGTGCCTATTTAGCATGGGGATGAAATGTTAAATGACGGTCGAAGATCGCTGCTACTCACCATCTAGAATGAGTAGGTACAGGATGACGGGAAGAAACCACATTGAATTAACTTTGAATTAAACTTTGTATTTTCATTAAAAGCTTGTGTACTATTGTTGTTGATCGTCGACTGAGTATAAACGCAAGATCACATATCTTCAAGCAGCTAAGAAGTTAACCACGAATAACTCGAACATAGCTGAGATACACGTACCTTTATACAACTGGTGTCTGGAACTGATGTCGATGCTCGTAGAATAGAATCACAGCTAAGTAACTACTGTGATATAAGTCGCAGTGGATCTCTATGTGAATACTCGATGTATGATGGTCCACCTCTGATCCTGTAGACTGATCATGGAGACTGATTTCTAAGACTGCTCCAAGACTGACCCCAATCTCTAAAAACCATGAGGTTTTATACTAAGATTCCAGACATCCTGGAATTCATTGTCGTTGACTTTCTGTATATCTCAGCTATTGGTAAAACGTTGGTTTCACCCGAATTACATCGTGATCAAATTCTCAGACTCACAAATTTCTGCAAACTCAACGATTATACCACAGTCAAAGTGTGTCAATGTTACGATGTTACAATCTGATGACAATTCAAAAACATTACAAATACAAATTACAATAGCTTACGAACTGACGACCAAGCGTCTAGCCGTAGCGAAACATCACATACACAAAACATTGATGTCAACACATAAACACACACACACGTGTTTACGTTACATGATAACATTGAGTTTCTTAACATTCGATTAATTAAATATACTTCCTTTACCAAAAATAATATCTTTCTGAATAATATCAATGACATGTATCAACATGCCCTACCTTCAAAATGAGAGAACTCCGTTCTCGACTCAATTTCTTCCCTGAAATTGACCGTAAAAACAATTAAGTATATTCATCCATCACCCTGTATATATCTTTATATTCATTTATCACATTTAAAAGAAATCATAAAAACATTATTTATTTACATTCATTGTTTTTCTTTAAAAAAAAAAAATACTTGTCAAGAGTCCTCATAAAAGTATGAGCTCCTGCCATCTGTTGAGTTATCTATATAACTATTTGTAATTGTCTAGCACATCCTGTGCTCTTGAACACACATACATATATTTTCTCGCTCTCGTTCTCGGAAACTTCCACTGTATTCGGTCGCAAAGTCCAACTCAGTGTTTATTGTCTCCGCACATTTTCCACTAGTATCAGTGTCCATATCACTGATGCTTTCCATAAATATAATGCACTTCATTATACACTATATATGCTGTTATAAACCACTAATACACTAATGAACAACGTCTCTTGTCGTTGCGAGATTTTAGAACACAAAAATAAAATTTGAAAATATTATTCACTTCACTTATGGTAAGTTTGCTATCTGTAGAGTTAGCAACTCTGGTGCACTTCCTTCCGCAAAAATGTTATGTCAGCAACGTTTTTGACACTGATCTTGAAAATCTCCACGTCCCATCCTGTTTGCCGCGTTGCTTGGATGGTGAAAGTTAACTTTGAATACGTGCTCCGCACTTTTCGTGAAAATTTCGGCAAATTGTTCACAGGATTATTACGTCGCATGGACGCATGTACACTTTTTCGTGTTTCAAGTTTGTGACTAAATGTTTATCCGTCTTTTCCGCTTCAAAATCGAAAAATTCGTGATTTGTGATACATCCCTCTTTGGTTTTGGTGCAGTGCATAGCAACAGTGTTCAAGTTACCTTGTGGTTCCTCTTTTGCTTGAGATAGTGATCTGCATTTTGTTTTGTGCAAATAGTGTGCTTTTTAGTGTGGTTTTTATCTACTTCTGCATAGATTGGAAATAATCCGCAGTTTTCTATGTTACTAATATCGTCATATACCTTTTTCTCTACACTTCCTTCCTGTTTTTTCTTTCTACTAAATCTACGTAATTTAATAATTAAATAAATAATAATTATAGACGTCGCTAGTACTAACACTGTTAAAGATGTTAATGCAATAGCAAGTATGGTAAACTTCTTTTCCATAATACCTGTAAATATAGATAATCTAAGTGTGAAATCGCGTTTTTATTTTCTTAAAAACTAATATAACTACATCGCGGTCTATGACTCTCTTCTGAAAAATATATTCATACTTCCAGCATAGGCCTAGTATTAATGTTCATTAATCGTTCATTATTCTCTATAAAATGCATAATCGATGCATATTCTAAATAATGACTAGTGTTCTAATCGTTATGTAACCTATTCGGATACAAAAATGCTATCCTCGTTACATTTTCACTCGTTTGACGCTGTTATTGTCATTTTTTTTAAAGTCGTAAAATCCTACATTTTCGTGCATATTTCTGTTCTTAAATACACTTTACAGCTAGTTTTAACGTTGTTTGTAGGTACAATTATCTTTATTGATGTTCAATCCATCTTATTTTAACATTCCAACATTCTCTGTACTTAGAAATCATTCATAAAGCATCAAAAACATTGTGAATGAGAGAAACTCGTCCTCAGTGGGAGTGGCTTGTTGCTTAGACGGCGGCCATCTTCTCGTAAGTCACGCCCCTTAGCAACGAATCCTCTCTCGCAAGCGCGAGCAGCGAGCAATAGGCTCCCGTCGATATTCCGCAAGTAGTATGTTTTAGAAAACAGAAAACTACCAAACTGAGTATTGTATCTACATGAATACTGAAGACATTCATGCACTGAATACAATAACTTATTATTATACAAATAACCCATATGCCAATTGATCATTCGATAATAATAATAAATCAATACTTCTTCTCTCATTTTAAAAAAACGTGAATTTAGAAAATGAATTTTGACAAAAATAATGTGTTTACATACAACTTAACAATGATTATAGAGATGATGCATTATGATTGTATTCTATTTCCGACTATTTCTCGTCTATTATCTATGATTTTCTACTTTTCTATTCAAACTATTTACTTCTTTTAACGACTTTTTCATACTTTTTCGTACTTTTTAACGACTTCTTATTGTAGATTTGTAAGCTTACTTGAACTAGTTTATAACACTAGCATCTACTTTATCTATGATTTGTCTATTTATCTAGCTTTACTAATAGACAATTTTCTATTTTTCTTCTTTTCGTTTTTGTTTTCTGTAGCTTGAAGCTACTGATTTCACTAATATTCTGCTGTTATTTAACTTAGCTATTATCTATTTACACGCTTGTATCTATTCTTATCTATGATGATCTATTATCTATGCTTATTTTCTATTGCTTCTTTTTCTACCAAAACAAAGAGTTTTGCTGTATTAGTACTACGTAACCATTTTTATTCAACAATTTAATCGTTTCACCAACTCAAATATACCAATCCTAGTTTTATCTAGGATGACTTAACCAAAGGCTTTTCAACTCACAACTACCTCATGCTGTAGGTAAGTATCTCTACATATTACCAACTGTTTTAAATGTTAATCCGATATTCCTTTTCAGATTTTAATTGCAACTTAGATTTTTTTTCAAAATAAACTCCATTCTTCTTCATATCCAAAAATGTAAAACTTTTTTTTTTCATAACCCAAGGCACATACGATATTGATTTACATACTACGCTTACTTTATTATTACTTTTTGATGATTATTATTATTATGATTATGATTATTATTATTATTATTATTATTATTATTATTCCTGATTTTGAATTTTATACTTCCGTATTGCTCTATAAAGCTTACAATACAGTACTAATAACAATATTGTTGTCAAAATTAATGATATTATTACTCCAAAAATTACATACATGATATAATCTGTTTTTAGATGTAGTTCTGGGATCGACGTGTCGACTTTCAATTTTAACAATTTTTCAGTTAAACTATTTAGCTCTTGCGTATGCAAGGTGAAATTTATTTGTCTCTCAGTCCAATTACCGATCAATTTAATATGTTTATTCTGAATCTGAATTATCCGTTTGGTTGGAATGACCAGCTCTCCAATTATTATGTTATCAAATTTATCATAGTTTATGAAATTTGATTTAGCTTTAGTTTGATCAAGTTTTGTTGAAGTAACTTCTTGATGTACACCCACTTTTGTCATGTACGCTTCTTCAATAGAAGAATACATCACACCAGCGTGTGTATATCTAAATATCACATTCCCCAAAAATTTCTCAGAATTCTGCTGGCATCCTTCTAGAGAATTATTTAAAACGATATTATTCAAACATTTCGATTCACGATCCATAGTTATGCCTTCACAAAAATATAGAAAACTTTTAAATTCGCATTTACTTTTATCCAATGAATGAAATTTACCTTCAGCCAAATAGACTGCTTCCGGTAATTCATAAAATATTCTTGTATTATTTATTAAGTAGCCCATTGATGTTACGTCATACATTATTGAGATACTAGTATCATATATTATCGGAGTCTTTATTATTAGATCAACATTATTTTCTTCGTAATGGTATTTTACTAAATATATGCTAGACATTTGGTAAAACATCCCAATGTCTGACCTATAAATAGTATTTTTCAATACGTCATGAAGACTAACTAACCTTTTAACATCAGCATTAGATAATATATGATATGTTAACTGATTATTTAAAATGCTATTTAATATTTTATTCACTCTCTCCTGTACAAGATGAGCAAACAAGTTTGCCATAATCTTGCGTTGGGATTGATGTAAATAACAGTATAGCTCCTGAATTTTATTTTTAAAATCTTGCAATACATGTTGCACTTTTACGACAATTCCATGGACTACTGCAATTTCATTATTAAATGATTCTTTTAGATTTTTAATTTCATTAGTTAATACATTCTCATGTTTACTTAACTTATCAATAGACTGAGACAACTGTTTATTATGTACTAAATTATACGTCGATAAACCAATGGACGACAATCCCAGTAACCATGAAAATATAAATCTTTTATTTCTGTGATTATTATTACACCTAGTTTTACCATTTTCATAAACAAAATGGCAGGGTAATAAATTTACTATGTTCTGTCTAAACTCTTTCTCTTTTACTGAATAGTCATTTAAAATCTCGTATGCATCAGTACATTTGTCGTGTACTGGCACCGATTCTTAGAAATTTAAATGCATTTTGACGGTCGTAAATACCATGTTCGTAGCATGAACAGCATAAGCATTCTGTGTCAATGCTAGTCCAATATCTGATAATGTTATTTGTTGATGTTCTTCTTCAGCTACCCCAATACTAATCAATAGTACTAGACAAACAACAATCTTGAACATGATGATAACTGTAAACAATTAAAACTTAGAATTACTATTCTGAATTTAACTTAGTTATTTTAATTATTTCGATATATCTTATTTATTTAATACTTATGTTTTATTTATTTAGTTTACTTTTGTATGTGTACCTTGGATTATTTAACAATTTAAATATATTTACTAGATATCTCTAATTTTAAAAAAAATTCTCTAATTTCCTATTCACTTTACGCTCTGTACACAATATATTTTTACCAGTTAAGGGATTTTCAGATGGAAATCAACATTTACTTTGATTTCGGGACACGGACTTTTGTTGATAAACAGCGGTCCACCTCGCTGTTTCACTGATAAAAACATGTTGTATACAGATACCTAACAAAAAAAACTTGTATACTAAAACTTATTCATATTTTGTAGTTGCAAAAACTTTTTTTTCCTCGTGATGTAGTCCTTTGAGTTTAAAAATCTCTTGGTTTTCCACGCGTTGTTTTTTTTTCTTTTTAGACATCACTGTCCAAATCCGACTCTTCTTCTTGTCTATCCGAATCTTCCTCATTTGCACTTACAAATGGCTTTAAACGTCTTATGTCAACGGAATCCGTTTTCTCTTGTCCTTTCTTAGTCTCATATTTCACATTATATGAGTTATTATTCAACTTTTGCACTATTACTCCTCGAGTGTTATATCGCTTTCCAAAACAAGCTGGAATGCCTGCTCTTGGCATTTCACGAATCCAAACTTTTTGTCCTACGTCGAAGTTCGGTTGAGAGAACTTCTTCTCAATCTGCTTCTTTTGGGATTTAAACCGCTTCTGCAAATTCTGGTACGCGACCTTCCTTGCTTCCTTTACATTCCTTATTCGCTCTTCGTTTTCTACATACTCACAAGGTATGTCCAGATCCTGTTCCAAGAACGTTCTGGGTTCACGCCCTGTAAGCAAATAATAAGACGAGTGTTTTGTTCCGTCATGAATCTGTGTATTCATGGTAAACACTATTGAAGGTAAGATCTCGTCCCAGTTTGTAAACACACGGTCTATATAGTGCTTCATAATCTGTTGAATTGACCCTATAGCTCTTTCCGATGTTCCGATGTTGTAGTGGGCATCTGTATTGGCAAAGTTCAACCGCATACCAAACCGTTCAGCCATCTCTTCCATCACTCGGCTTCGGTGTGTACTGTGCCGGTCCATCGCAAGAATTTCAGGAATCCCATGTTTTGTAATTAATTCTTCAAAAATTGCTTCTGCTATAATTTCTGAAGTTATAGCAGGAACTGCTCTTGCAATTACGTATCGAGTGGCACTGTCAACGAATACAATAACATATTTATTCCTGTGATTTTTCGATCTTTTAAACGGCCCAATCTCATCCATAGTTACATGCTGGAATGGCATATAACTCGGGTATGTTTGTGGATGCAGTGGTGTCCTACCAGCTTTACGTTTCTGAATTTGGCAACTGATGCACTGGCTGACCTTCTCTTGGAAAAATCTTTTCATATTTGGGAAATAGATGGATTTCAATGCTCGATTATAGCACTTCGTGTAGGAATAATGTCCTCCTCCGTATATCGAACAATGCAAGTTCTTAAAAACTTGTTCCCTTAAAGAAAAAGGAATGCATAATAGAAATTTCTTTCCATTAGCCATCTTCTGAGTTCTGAAAAGTTTTCCGTCCTTAATTTCATACCAGCGTGCCTGCTTTTCCGCTTTTTCATCTGCTTCTTCCGGATGTTCTATTGCCTTCATTATTGACCCGAAGAAAGAATCTTTCCTCTGCAACTCCGCTACGTCCACATCCTCGTCGAACGTGATGTTGACTTCGAGGTCTTCTGTCTTTACTGGTAACGCATCTAAATCGATGTCTTCATCGGTTGGTTGGATGTTCGTGTTTCTTGATAATACATCGCTAGGATTTTTCTCTCCTGGACAATGCACTGGCGTGTACTGATATTGTGCCATCTCTAAACTGTACCTTAACAGTTTCGGTGATAATTTTGGCGTTGTTTGAAGGTATTTTATACATCTGCAATCAGTGTATAACTCGAATTCTTTATTGTACAAATAGTAGTTGAATGCTTTAAAGGCACTCACCACGGCCAAAATTTCTAGCTCCACTATATGTCTTCTTGTTTCGTTTGGTCTTAACACTCTGCTATAATATGCTATAGGTGTCCACTCTCCATTCAATTGTTTTTGCATAAGTACAGCCCCTATTGATTTTGTAGATGCATCCGTATATACCCTTGTTTCCAGATTTTCACGGAAAGGCGCTAATAAAGGTGCATTCATCAACGCTTCCTTTAATTTCTCAAAACTAAGTTGGTGTTCTTCCGTCCACACAAATTTATGGTTTTTCCTTAATAACTGTTGGAAATTAGATGACATTTCTGCGTAGTTTTTACAAAACTTCCGCACATAATTAGTCAACCCAAGGAATGACTTAAGCTCTTTCGCGCTTGTAGGTGGCTTACAAGCCTTTATTGCCTGAATCACTTTAGGACTTATTTCGTAACCAGCTTCGCTCACGATGTGACCTAATGCCATTACTTTTTCTTCCATGAAGTGACATTTTTCTACTGATAACTTTAAGCCATATTTCCTTAGTCTTTGAAAAACTGAGTGTAATACAGATACCATCTTCTCCTGATTGTTTACATATAGGAATACGTCATCCATGTAATATGACACCGCCTCCGAATGAACGTTAGCTAATGTCATTGCCATGATTTTCGTATATATAGCGGGCGATTGAATGTAACCCATTGGGAGTTTAGAGTATTGATACGCCCCTACGCCAGGAATATTGAATGCTGTATACTTCCTAGATTCCTTAGAAATTGATACCGTATGATAAGCACTCTTAATGTCCAACACACTAAAGAATTTGTGACCACCCATACATGTTAAGATCTGATGTATAGGCGGCAACGCCACGGAATGGAACTTTACGTGCCGATTCAGCAATCTACAATCCAAACAGGCTCTAATAGATCCATTTGGCTTCTTCACAAATAGCATAGGTGAGTTATACGAGCTATTACTTTCCTCGATGATGTTTTGTTCGAGTAAGATGTTTATCTGTTCTTTAACTTTATCTTTCATAGCTATAGGTATTGGATACTGTTGACGTCGAAACGGAACTTCCGTTTCCAACTCTATCTTATGTTCTACTCCCTTGACTCTTCCTAATTCGTTTTCTCGCCACGCAAAAACATCTGCGTAATCGTAACATAACTTCTCTAATTTCTTTTTAATTTCTGGTTTAGTCTTATCGCCAAATTTTAAACGTGATTTATCGTAGTTTTTTCTCGCATCTAAAACCTCTTCAATTTCCTCCTCTGTTAATCCTTCCTGTCTTAATTCCAATTCACTCATGCATGCTTCTGCATCTCCAATTTTTAAATTTCTCGTCAACATGATCGTCTTATTTGACGGATTGATTACTTCTAAACACCTATTTTCTTTCGACAATATCACTCTAGGTACAAATATGTTATATTGAGACTCTAACAATTTATCTGGCTCTAACAAAAATTCGTTGTTTGCCCAAGAGTTAACTAGGTTAACTTCAACAGTTGTCCTAGTTCTTGGTAACAACTTTACTCTATGTCCAAGAACCCATTTAGGCTTTAAACTTGTTTTTATACTAATTGCTATATTATCAGATACTGTTCTGGTTTCTTGATCATTTCTACAAATTTTGATCGGTTTCCCGAACCTTTGAACTATAATTTTACCAGTACCATAATCTATTCTACAATTCTGCGTTTGCAAAAAATCATTCCCAATCAACATTTGATATGGGAAATCTTTTATTATCCGAAATTCTTGGTGAAAAGTTTGATTTGAAATTTTGACCTTGATTACAGCTAATTTATTAATTACAAGAGTGTTTTGCGTGATGCCTTTGATCTTAGTTTGTCGTGGGATTATTTTTGCACTCGGTGGCACTAATTTCTCATTAATAATCGAAATTTGCGACCCACTATCGAGTAACGCTTTAATCTGTCTATCATCGATTTCTAATGGTAAATATACCATATTATTATCTAAATTAACTGAGGCAATTATCTCTCTTGTTCGTACATTTCGATTGCCTGTAAATGCGCCTCGCCCATTTACAGATGTGTTCCGTTTAAATTACTCGGACCTGGTGTTTGATAGTAAGTAGTACCATTTACTTGTGCTGGTACCACTTGCACAAATCTCTGCTGATTCGGATTTTCGAAATTATAAGATTGGTGACAACACGAATTCTGACAATTTCCTTGCCAGTTTCCTTGTTGACCACGTCCTCTATTATTTCTCCAATAATTACCTCTATTACCACGCTTATTGTAATAACCATTATTACCTCTATTGTTGTTTTGACTCCGGTTACTATTACTATACCAATTCTTATTCTTATTTCCACGGTAATTATTTCGGTTATTACCTCTATTCTGCCTGTTATTTCTATAATACTGATTTTTCCCTTGTTTTCTACCGTCATTCTCGTGTTTTTCTTCATTTTGTGTTTTCGCCGATAATGCAAGTTGTAATTTGTCTATCTTCTTCTCTAACTCTGCGATTTGTGTAATACTCTGAGGCTCTTGTTTGATCTTACTCTCTTCTTTATGTTTTCTTACAACTACGTGATCTGAATCAGATCCACTCTCGTCATCTTCTACTTGCTCCCTAATTTTCTTAACAAGATCTTTAATTGTAACTTTACCGGATTCTTTTTTCACACGTTTTGCTATTTTACACTTATTCTTTTCTATCTTTTGCAAATCCTCAACGAATTTGTCTAGGCTAGAATATTCTCGCGTTCCTACTTTTTCCATATAGTATGGATGTAATCCTCCAACTATAATACTTATTTTCTTAATATCAGTCATATTCGAATCTAATCGTTCACAGAGAACGAGCATGTCATATACGTAATTGATGACAGCCTCGTCTTCATGCTGTAACCGTTCCTTAATTTTATCTTCGATATCTATTGTTACATTAGATTTCGTAAACTCTTCTACTATTTCTGATTGCAATTCTTTATACTGTATTTCTGCCGTGTTTTTCCGTTTCAGGAACAATTTAATCCATTGCCTCCCTACTCCTTTGAAAATATTAGGCAGTAATTCCTTTCTTTTGCTTTCGGCGATACCTGCCATTTGACAAGCATCGTCGAATTCATCGAAAAACGACACGATGTCATTATCGTTCTTGAGATCGAATTTAGGCAGTTTGTTAATATCTGCATAAAACGTAATGTTAGACGCCATCGTAAAATTCTTATCTTCACTATTTATTAATTTCGGATCTAAATTTATAATTGAAGGAAAGTCTTCCGATACGGATTTAGTCACCGGACTACTTGGGACGTTAAAAACTGGTTCCTTACTCAAAACAATTTTAGGACTCGCGACCTTGTCCTGACTACAAGAAGTATTTCGTCTTTCCGGTGTCCTCACACCAAATAAATTATTCACATTAATATTTATTCCCTTACTCGCTTTCTGTGCTCTAGTTAACACAGTGTTTTCATTCATTTATCTATACTTAATTAAACTTTTAATTACGAAGTGAGGGTGGGTGGTGAGGGTTAACGTATTACTTATTCTACTTGAGTCAATTGCCTTAGTCATTCGAGATCCGAACCAAATCTCGTATTCAAGTGGTGAACGATCATAATACAAAATCTTAACATACTAAATAACTTAAACTATAAACCGGACTTAACCATAACCTATTAAAATGTATTCTTAAAACTAAAATTATTTCGTTTCGGGATTCGAATCATAGCTATTTTCACCATAACACTGGTGAGAGCTACTGTTAGCACTGTTCGGGGATCGAACCAAAATATCTCCACCATAAAACTACCCTAGGATCGCTACAAAAACTAGCATCTCTACCATAAGTAAAAACTACCCTAGGATCATTACAAAACCAGCATCTCGACCATAACAACCTTCCACCGTCGTGCCTATTTAGCATGGGGATGAAATGTTAAATGACGGTCGAAGATCGCTGCTACTCACCATCTAGAATGAGTAGGTACAGGATGACGGGAAGAAACCACATTGAATTAACTTTGAATTAAACTTTGTATTTTCATTAAAAGCTTGTGTACTATTGTTGTTGATCGTCGACTGAGTATAAACGCAAGATCACATATCTTCAAGCAGCTAAGAAGTTAACCACGAATAACTCGAACATAGCTGAGATACACGTACCTTTATACAACTGGTGTCTGGAACTGATGTCGATGCTCGTAGAATAGAATCACAGCTAAGTAACTACTGTGATATAAGTCGCAGTGGATCTCTATGTGAATACTCGATGTATGATGGTCCACCTCTGATCCTGTAGACTGATCATGGAGACTGATCTCTAAGACTGCTCCAAGACTGACCCCAATCTCTAAAAACCATGAGGTTTTATACTAAGATTCCAGACATCCTGGAATTCATTGTCGTTGACTTTCTGTATATCTCAGCTATTGGTAAAACGTTGGTTTCACCCGAATTACATCGTGATCAAATTCTCAGACTCACAAATTTCTGCAAACTCAACGATTATACCACAGTCAAAGTGTGTCAATGTTACGATGTTACAATCTGATGACAATTCAAAAACATTACAAATACAAATTACAATAGCTTACGAACTGACGACCAAGCGTCTAGCCGTAGCGAAACATCACATACACAAAACATTGATGTCAACACATAAACACACACACACGTGTTTACGTTACATGATAACATTGAGTTTCTTAACATTCGATTAATTAAATATACTTCCTTTACCAAAAATAATATCTTTCTGAATAATATCAATGACATGTATCAACAATATATACAGTGGCGGATCCAAGGGGAGGGCTATAGGGGCTATAGCCCCCCCCCTTGACCCTCAGATATACACTGGATAAAATGGGCTTCAATTCTGCTTTACACTGGATAAAATGGAAAAATATGGTTTAGCTCCTCCCTTGATCATATCCTGGATCCGCCACTATATATATATATATATATATATATATATAGATAGATAGATAGATAGATAGATAGATAATTCTGTATTAGATTCGTGTTACCGCATCAACCGATAGAAGCGTAGAAGTACACGCCGCGCGCAAAATTAAAGGTCAATCACTTGCTGTGTAGAATCCCTGAAAAGACCTAAGGCTCTCTGTCTATTACAGGGTTTCAACTCTAGTTTAGTTTGACCTAAAGTAGTAAGTGCCAAAAACAAACCGTTTTTTTGTTCTTTAAAAATATCGAGCTCTTATAAATTGTTAAATTGTTAAAACGTCCACTTAAAGAACTTTACATATATATATATAATCTCAATTGGACATTGTCTATTGCTTGTAAAACTTAACGACAGGAAAATATTCTATTCTATTTTAAAGAAAATCTAAAGAATAGGCAATGTTTAGATTTAAAGAAAATCTAGCCAATAATATAGACAATATAAAACGAAAATAGGGAAAACAAATTTTGATGAAATTGAAGCGAAGACTTCCTAAAAGAAGAGATCGTTCTTCTTTATTATCTCTCTAATATTTTTTGAAAAATATACATTTTGTCTAACATCCAGTGCCTATTAATTATGTTTTCACTATTAGGTGTTCTGAATGTAAATATAAATTAATCCAAGTTTTTTTTTTTAATTACTTAGCAGATACTCCGAATCCTAATTTGGCGGCCATTTCGTATACGGGTGGATCACAGCTTCCTCAATACGTTGCACAAAACATATATCCGGGCACTTGGACACCGTCTGGCAATTTTCTTGCTGAGAATCCTGCAAATGGTCGTGGAACGCCAGTACCTCAACTGATACTACCTCGGTACTAATCTTTTTTACTTGGAACGATGCAAAGAGTATATGTATATCAAGACAATATATCTTTGTAAATTCCTATAATGTCATTTTGAAAGAAGATCTTTTTGTTTATCTAATGTGATAAAACTTATGATGTGATTGATGTGATATTAGTAAAGTGAGAAAAACGAAAAAATCAAAAACATGCATTTTTTTTTTTAATCGAATGTCTAAGTCAGTTTTAGTAAAGTATCGAACTAAGGAAAGATACACATTCCTTTTAGTCATACGAAAGTACAAAATTTGTGCCAAGAGCAAAGCATCAAAAGAAAGAATGAATGTTTGCTAGTATTTGTTTGTAGCATGTCAATTATTGTGAAACATTTTATATTAGAAAATATAAGTTCTCAGGTAGAATAATAGATAAAGTAAAAAATAACAGAAGATACCAATACATCTATTTTTTTTTCAAATAAAATAATTAAGAAATAGTACCATCTTTACAATATATGTGCATCACAATACTACTTTACATATTTATGCACTTTTGAAACTGAAAGTTTTCTTCGTTAAGTCCCAAATCACTGATATTAGGTGAAAAGACATGTTTTAAATTTCATCTTTTCAGTATTATTTTACCATATATAGTATTATTTTTTAATAAATATATTTTGGGATTAATCAGAAAGTAAGTACTTTCGTAAGTGCAAGTATTATCAACCCCAGTATTATTATTATTATGAATATATATGCTTTTATAATATTTGTCTCTAAGTAGATCATGGGAATTCACATTTATAAAAATTAAATACAGGATGTTCCAAAATGAATATCGGGGTTTTAAGGACTTTGTAGTGTTTATTACGTGTAACGTACAATTATAAATAATATATGAAATGAAAGAGCAACTCAAACAGTTTTTGCTACAAGTGTTTAATGTGAGCACCATTCGTCACACGGCTCACATCGAGTCGATAGGCGAGTTCTTCCCAAACCTTGATCAGTGTGTTTGGAGTAACTGTTTCAACAACTGCTTCAATCTTCTTTCTTAAATTCTTCAATCTCCTTAAAAGTTCTCCACACAGATGTCAGTGGAATTGCTAATTCACGACTAGACTTCGGAATTGATTTCTTTGGGCTACGCGTGAAACTCACTCATTCAACCCATTCTTCAGTCACTGTAGGTCGTTCCGTGTTTTCAAACTGATGATACCATCTACGGATGTTATTATCACTTACGGGATGCAATAATTGAACTTAATACGGAAAGCACATTGCACTGTAACTACAGATACAGTCTTTGCAAAATGTAAAATACAAAAAGCTTTCTGGTCACCAGCCGCCATATTTGCTACTAGCACTTTCTAACGGCAGGCAGAGGAAACAGTACATGCGCATGCGTGTCTAGATAACTGTTTGAGTTTCTCTTTCATTTGATGTATTACTGATAATTGTAAATTAATTGTAATAAGCACTAGAAAGCATTAAAACCTCGATATTCATTTTGAAACACCCTTTATTCTGCCGCTACATGCTAGCGGAAAAAAAAAACGCACGTAATGTCCTAATTCTTGTGTAGAAAAATGGAGTCATTAAGTTTTTCTCCGCTGGCGAGTAACGGTAAAATTCTAATTTTTACAAAAGTAATTTTCCTCATGAGCCGACACTGAAGGAAAGAGTCTTGGAGCGATCTGAGTAAAAAAAATTCTATATTTGTCCATTAATTTCTGTAAACTTTTGTTGTAGAAGCAGCAGCTTTGTTTGAATCACAAAATAGAGTGTGTAACTTCCATGACATTATTATTCAAAGTAACGATAGTTCCAATGGCAGTTATTTCTTTCTAAGATTGTCCAAATGATCACACCTGAAGAGTGAGAACAACAATGTAGCCTAAGTCGTTTGCACATTTTAGCCATGACAGAATATAAGATATACTATGACATATACGAAAACAAACAAGTCATTACCTTATAATTTTTCAATCAATGCTTACAGTTGTTTTCGAAAAAACGCTTTGCACATGTTTATTCTCTTGAACCATATTTTATAGTAATTTCCAATATGATATATGAACCTTCATATTATCCAATATATATCTTAATGTTAACTAAAGTTTAGTAATAGTATAACAAAGCCAAACTTTCTTTTAAACTTATTGTTGTCTTTTAAAGAAGCCATTTTAGTTCTGTTTTGTTTTAGTTTTAAGTTTATGTTCTAAACAAAAATAAATAAAACACTGAGGGAGTGTTTGTTTTAATTATCATTATTTGAAGTCTGATATAATTTCAATAAAACCATCAACACTAGAGCTAGTACATTCCTATTTTTACAATTTGTATATTTTTGATAGTATTAGCTTGTAAGCTAAGATATTTAAAAAAAATTAAATCACACAATTTTGAAAATTTTATAATTGGTATGTTAAAAGTATTTTATTACCAAATCCTGAAAATAATCATAATTTGCGATAAATAAAACTAAGGTCAAGTGTAGAAACAAATATTAAATGAGTAAAAATGAAGTTTATCGCAAAATAATTTACTTTTTAAGAAAAAGTAAAAACATCATCAATTACTTGTTCATATATTTAAAAATTTGTCGTCGTTGTAATTTTTTAAAATCATGAATCCGTCAATAAACTTAATAAATTGGTTGAATCAGTATTTTTTAACGATTTGAGATTGTTGATAAATTTTGTGTGATTTAAATAGTTCTTTTTTTAAAGAAGGAAAAAAAGGAAAAGAAGGAAAAATGCAATTTTACATTACATTTTGTAGACTATACATAGCTGGTTACATTCCATACTTGAATTCTATATAAACAGATAATTCAATCGTTTATTATGTACCATCAATAGAAATAGTTTTTTTTTTTTTTTATGTAACTTGAAGACTACAATTACGAAAGACTGAAAAGTAAGTCATTTAGCATTATTATTATTTTTTCCTTTTATGTTTTGTGTTTTTTTTTTATAGTTTATATTAAAGTTTAATAAAGCATTTTTACATATTAATTTTGTTAATTTCATTCGAACTGAACGTGAAGTGTATAACCACAAATGCTTTTTTAATGTAACTTGAAGACTACAGTTACGAAAGACTGAAAAGTAAGTCATTTAGCATTATTATTATTTTTTCCTTTCATGTTTTGTATCAGTTTTTTATAGTTTATATTAAAGTTTAATAAAGCATTTTTACATATTAATTTTGTTAATTTCATTCGAACTGAACGTGAAGTGTATAACCACAAATGCTTTAAGTAAATGTAAAGTTATTTTAGTTCACGTGAAAGCAGTGGCATAGCCAGGCTATAATTTCAAAAGTATTACATGTACACACATGAATGATACATTAAAAGAACCACAAGCTCACCAAGTTTATTGTGTGCCAGCACGAGTCCATTCTCTGATCGATCGGGTGTGGCAGTGCGAGGTTAGTACCTGTCGAGAATGCAAGGAAAGCAAGAAAAAAAGACTTCGAGTATCGTCTGGACGGTGTCGTGTCACCAAAAGGGTACATATGAGTGAACATTTGCAGAGAGTGTATAAACTTGGTGAGTTTGTGGTGGTTTTCATATATTTTTCATGTGTGTACATGTAATACTTTTCAAAATATAGCCTTTTCAAAACAAATTAATTATTTTTGCTAACCCTGTATATATATATATGGAGCGAAACTGTTGATCGTCAAGACGCCATTGGTGACCAAATATTTTAGTTTAGCGATAGGTGTTTGCATAAATTGGACCTGTGCAAGAAAAAAATAGGAACCAGACCTGAAATTTCGAGCCATATATATATACATATCTTATGTTAGGTATACTTATATGCTTACGTATGCTTATATGTATACTTATATGTTACGTGTGTTTATATGTATATTTATATGCTATATGCTTACCTTATATATCTAGATAGATAGATAGATAGATAGATAGATAGATAGATAGATAGATAGATATAGATATAATTATATATAAGGTAAGCAGCAGTAATACTACATCTACTTCTTTTAGCTTCCAGCGTAAGCAAATATGAGCTTACAGTATGACTATGTTTCTGTATGTATGATACTTCATTTATCGGTAACTGGCCGGATGTAAACTAAATGTGGTGGCTAAGTATTCTATCGTCTAAAAATATAGATCACTATATTTGGTGGGCGTGTTCCGCTAGAAACAAGCTCCGCCTACTTGCTTTGTATATGGTACTTTATTTCTCGGTAACTACTTGCGTAATGTGAACGAAATTCGGTGAGCAAGTAGCCAATTGTCTAAAGAATATAGATTACAGTGTTTGGTGGCCGAGCTCGATCAAGGACAGGCTCGGCTCGGCAAGAGAGTCTGTGTCCTACAACTTGGCACACTGGAAGCTTCTGAGTTCCATGTTTCGCTTGTTAAACGCTTTTAATTCTCACCCACAGATGGTAAATTTCGACGCATATGCCACAGGGAAAGGACTGAAAGTGATTAAGAATACAATATATAACCGGTTTGCTGAAATCTTATGAAGGGTTAAATATAGAGCTTCTGAGAAGTAATTTTCCTTAACATGACTGTACAATACTTGTTTATGTGATAAATTATATGTACAAAAAAAGTCGCAATATCGGGATAACACATGAAGTATACTTCATGTAAGCAGAATTCATTTTCAGTGTCACTGGGAGAGGAGGGGGACTTGAGCCGAGTGAGCTCCTTCCTAGTTAAGCCAGTGTATGAAAGTAAAAATGTATTAGTCTCATAAGCATCTTCTCAGAACTGGAAGCTCACTTGTCTCCTACTGAGAAGCTTAATCCTTTAACTTAAAATTCCGAATTATCTCGAGTTTTTAATTCATACAAAAATTAAAACCCCGAATGTGTACAAACATTTTGAAGTATTCTGTAAATTTTGTTTAACCCTTGGAGTACCAAGATGGGGTCAATTTGACCCCAGCAAGATATCTTCTATTTTTTTTATTGCATTAAAAAAAATATATGCTGAAATGGTCTTCTAGGAATGCTTTTATAAGAGTCTCTGGAATAATTTTGTACACTTAAAATTATCAAATTGACCCCATCTTGGTACTCCAAGGGTTAAGTCACGAATTTACAGGGTACCATCCAGTCACGTTTATAGCTTCAAGATAGCAACGTAGCGCCATGCTCATAATGTTCACCTTCACAATGAGCTGACTGTTACTAAGTTCAATCCGTTAAAAGCGGTAAGTGTGTTCCTTCATTTATTTTTCTTCATTTTGTTGAAGAATAGTCATTTTATTGATGTAGACTTAGTATACAACGGATCAGAAACAGAGTATTATCGCAGTAAGAAAATAAATATTCTCGTAATTTTTAAAGTTATTTTTCTTAACGCATTGTAAATGACGTGAAATTTATACTTTCATTGTTTGTTTTGCTGCACATTTATTAAGATTTTGATAGTAATTAACTGCTGGTATCTGATTTACTTTCAAATATCTACCATCAATGTTAACAGACTAAAACCATATCCACGAAGAAATCAAATGTCGACTGAAAGCAGGAAATTCGTGTTATCATCCAGTTCAAAATCTTTTGTCGTCGTGAATTCTGTCGAAGAATGAGAAGCATAAAATATACAAAACGATAATGTTACCTGTTCTGTATGGTTGCGAAACATGGCGCTTACTCTGAGGGAAGAACATAGACTGAAAGTATTTGAGAACAAGATCCTGAGACGAATATTCGGACCCAAGAGGAACGGAAATGGGGAATGGCGGAAATTTCATAACGAGGAATTACATAATTTATATGGTTTACCCAACATTGTTAGGGTCGTCAAGTCTAGGAGGCTTAGGTGGGCAGGTCATATAGCTAGAATGGAAGAAAGTAGAAACGCTTTCAAAATCTTAACTGGAAGACCAATCGGAAAACGACCATTAGGAAGACCTAGGCGCAGATGGGAGGGCAATATTAAGATGGATCTAGCAGAAATAGGAGTACAAAGTAGAAACTGGATCCAGTTGGCATTGAACCACCGGGTTCCATAGGACACAGAGTTAGTTAATTTACTGTGAAATTCTAACTTCAGGAATTACTTTCCAGTTTGTATTTCATATTTTGACAAAACAAATGTAATCGGGATTTTAAAATTACTTATTTTTAAAGCACTATAACAGAAAATATGAAACGGACATATACGGACATAACGACGGGTCTGTCTGACGGGGAAAAGTACTTTGTATAGAAGTGTAAATGGATGAAGATTGAAAGTACTTACTTGGAAGAAGTAAAGAAATAAAAGGAATACATGGATGCTATATTTATAGTATTAGTATTCCGTGATAGTATTGTTATAAATGGTTAGTATTGCATTGTGTGATAGTATTACATTGTGTATATGGTTATACGAAACTTCTGAGAAAGAATTGTCTTTTGAGTGTCGTGCAGAGTCGCAACAAGGGGGTGGCCAGGTGCTTTTGTAGTAATCTGCCCAGGACATCAGGATGTTTTCATTGTTACTGACTATATTTCACTCTGTGTTTATGATAAGTTCAGAGAAAGGTTTAGAATTCTTTTCATATTTAATTTCCTTATAAAAGTTTCTAGTCTGGCCTGAGAATTTGTAGTATAGAATTTCTTGTAGTTAATTTTCCATAAGTTCTTTCTTTATCCTCTTGAATAATTTCGTTGCCTGTTGTCTTGCCACTTTATTTTCCTTTTTTTTTCTCTCTCTCACTCTGTGCGTCAGCATTCTGGTTCTTGCTTGGTTTTCGTTATTTTGAGTATCCTGGCATTCATCACACAATTTGTTCCTCTTGGACGTAGTTCTTTCTCCCAGTGTGCCTTTGCCGTTTCGGTTATTCCTTTCTTCAGTATTTCCCATAGTTCCTTTGATCCTTTATGGTGCTGGTCATTATTTCTTATATTCTGTGTTTTGAAGCTTGGAGTTACTGGTTCCTTCTTTAGTTTCTCGGTTTCCCATCTAGGTATTTCCTCTAGTTTCAACTTCCAATTTCTAACAATTTTGTACCTTAGTTTTGCTGTTACAAGATAGTGGCCTGAGCTGTTATGGACTCCACGCTTTAATCTCACGTCTAGTACATTCCTGTTGTGCCTGTTATCTACCAACATATGGTCTATTTGATATCCTACCTGGCCATTACGGTATTTCCAAGTGACTGTATGGATTCTTTTATGAGGAAATCTGTACTTGTTACTGTCTTTTTTTTTTTTTTTTTTTTTTTTTTTTTGAAGATGGAAAAATTAATCAATTTTATTTCATTGTCATTAGATGTGTCGTGGGTGCTGTGTTTACCGATTGTTGGTTGAAAGAAATACTTTATTCCTAGCTGTACATTAAAATCTTATTTCCATATTGAGTGGATGCTTGATCATATATGGTTTCTAGTACACCGTTAGAACTTTTCTTTGGTGGTGTCTTTTTCTTCTGTCGAAAATGAAATGAAATCTTACGTCCCACGTTTTTCCCGGTTAGGCTAAAGGAGACGGTGATGATGAGAAATGAATAAAATGGTGGAATGAAGAAAGTGTGAGGAAACGGGAGAACCCCGAGAAAACCCACGAGCACGGTATTTGTTCACCACAAAGTCCACACGGCGCGAGCTAGGATCGAACCAGGGACCACAAGCACCGGAGGTGAACGCTCTACCACTGAGCCACCGCGCCCCCCTCTTTTCTTCTGTCGGTACAAGGACTGTAATTACTGTTACATTATGTGATTTCATTCTGAGTATGAGTTTACATATTCTTTCGTTTACCGGTACAAAAAATTATTACCTTTTGGTGCAGTCTATTATTTACGTAAAACCTTTTACCGCATTCCATTATCCTCTTATTCTATATTGTAGTATATTGTTTTATGCTGCCTTTGAAGGATTATTGTAATTCAGCTATAGAAAAAAATGAAATTTTTGAGTTTTACATCCCACGGTTATGCCGGTTAGGCTAAAGGAGATGGTGATGATGAGTGATGAATTAAGTGGTGGAATGAAGAAAGTGGGAGGAAACGGGAGAACCCCGAGAAAACCCACGCACACGGTGTTTGTCCACCACAAAGTTCACTTGACGGGGCTGGGATCGAACCCGGGACCCCAAGCAACAGAGGTGAACGCTCTACCACTGAGCCACCGCGGCCCCTAATTCAGCTATAGAGTATAAACACACATATTGAGAATAATATCCCATATATTAACTAAGCTACAGACGATACGTAGTTTCTAATGTTATGAGCTTCAAAGACATTACTGTGCTATTGGTTACGGACCTGAGAGACATTCTTCTGCCAAATACAAACAGTGCTCAAATTGTATTTGTTTGTTGAAATTAAGTGCTTCTTTTCAACAAAGAAGCTATGAGACGTGAATCTACCGTTTAAAATGGAATCCGAATCATCAACATGTGTTCAGACTTTTTAAATACTCTCCCACTGGGAATTGAACCCGAGACCACGTGTGCCGTGTCTCCGTGCTAGTCACTATAGACAAGTGGTGAGGGTTAAACAATGCTCTAGTAGCTAAACGTATGACACTTAACCACGTATAAAAACCTGATGGTTTATTATTATTATTATTATTATTATTATTATTATTATTATTATTATTATTATTATTATTATTATTATTATTATTATTATTATTATTATTATTATTATTATTATTATTTTGTAGATACAGAGAGTCTGTTATAATTATTTACTGCCATAGGAAATGTGCTATTCTTCTATATTATAAACGTCAGCACTATATGGGAGATTCAACTTTTGTCTCGTATTATACAAGGGAATATCTGAATAACCGGAAGTTGCTTGCATCAGGGGCGCTCGACGAAAATTTTCAAGGGGGTATCTCCATGGTTGCTATATTAGTCTGGTATTTCCGGTATTTAATATACGTGGTTTGCTATAATATGTATACATTTTCGTGAGCCGGGGGGAGGGGCTCGAGCCCCTTCCTGCCCATGACTTGTATCTTTCTGTGTATCTTTCCCTACAATGTTACGAGTTCATATATATAGGCAGGGGGAATAGCAAAGATTGCAAGGTTTTAAATATGGGTTTACAAGCAGTTCGAGGTTTAATTTCTCGTCATAAACTTTAAAAGATTTTATTTTTTCCAAAACGAATATGGCGTTTACTAGTGCAATAGATTCCCAGATAATACCATATGTTAATTTCGAATGAAAATATTCAAAATAAGTTGTAAGCAGAACTTGCTGATTATTACCTAAAAACATTAACATGTAGCAGATGTGTTCAGTGCCGTATAAGCTAATTACGTATAAGCTAAACAAACTATAGCTTAGGGCCCGAAAAAGTAAGGAAAAGAGAACTGGATGTACAAACAGGCTCGTAGCCAGCCCGAAAATGTAGGGGGGGGGGCGATCAAAAAATATTATAGTTCATCACCATGTTATAGTTCATTTGCAAGCCTACTGTGAAAATTTTAGATGGGGCCAGTAAAAATTTAGGGGGGCCGGCCCCCCTAGACCCCTCTGGATACGGGCCTATGTACAAGTCCAAAATATACTGTAAGATAAAAATAATGAAAATAATACCTACAAGCAGCAAGAATAATTTGTGCTACGGTATGTAGGCTCCTATAATGCAAGTAATACGATCCCCCTACTGCTAGCCTGTTTCCTAAAATATCACTCGTTTGCTCATTTCTGTATATAGAGTCCCTACGTTATTCATGGACTGGTTGCATAGCTGGACATACAAAGAATACATTACCTTCAATAGCTTATTGCTTTATCAAACTTAAATCTGTCTCTGGGTTTGATCCATCTTAGTAGATATCTTCTGAATGTGGATTTTCCAATCTTAGTGTATCTGAAGGTTTGGAAGTAATGCGTTAAATAGCTGATTAAATTCATTAGTTAAAAATTTGATATTTTCTAAATTTAATCAATTGAATTTTCCAGGAAATACTGAATCAAAAGATCCAATATATTTCAATCATAATTTTTCTTGTACGCCTTATATCTTTAGAACTATATATAGTGTAGCCAAACCCAAACTATCACTTAGCTCACAAGTAAACCTTACGTTTGGGTGAATCGAGTTGCTGACTGAGACACATATGAGAAAGTAGTACTAAATGTGGTCAGTATTTCAGTGAAGTTATAGGTGCGAAGCTCCAGGGGTTTAGGAGATACAGCTACCAGAACATCACATGGAAGTACAGAATAGTCTTCATACAGTTGGAGGTAAAAGCTCTGTAAGACCTCTTGTAACGACAAAAGGTGAATAACAAATATATGGGTACATATTAGGACTAGGGGGAAGTCATATAGTAAGGGTATACTTGACGGCAGCCATCTTGAAATCCGCCATTTTGAATTAAGGTTAAGTTTTTAAAATAGGAATAGGGTCATGTGATACATGATTTAAGGTGCAAATTTAATCAGAAGAACAATGGTGTCGTTAATTTTGATTTACGCGCAATTGGTAAAAAGTTACAGGAAAATTAAATTTTGTTGCAGCATATGTATTAGTCCTTTACCCCACATTGTAAATTTTGTGTTAATGTTAATAATTAAATAAAAACCAGGTGGATAAATATTAGGTCTATGGTAAGAGTTGCCTTGATGGCGGCCATGTTCAAATCCACCATTTTGAATCAGACAAAAGTTTTAAACAAAACGCATAACAGTGACACCTTATTAATAGCAAATTTTACCATAACCATAACTTTTTATAGAAGAGATGATGGAAAAGGGCCTATAACGAAGACGGCATTTCGGTAGGAGTTAGAATGATTAGATGTACAGTTTGCAGATAATATGGCGCTTGTTGCGGAACCTGAAAACAAAATCAATAAAATGCTTTAAAAAAAAAGCTTGAGAAAGGACTGTGAAGAATATGAAATAAAAGTAAGGATAGGAATGGTGAAAGAAGGCTTTAAGAGGAAGAAAATACTATTTTGTGGGATTTTAATAAAGAGAGGAGTGGATTTTGAATTTAACGTCCCTTTCAGCAGCGAGACTGTATGAGACGGTACTTACTGATTAACATGGAATCTGAACCGCATGAGCTCCCACCGGGAATCGAACCCGGATCTCCCACGTCAAAGGATTTTAATACACAGTCGAGAAAACACTACTCGTAAAGTGCTTTGTGTGGAGTATTGTTCTGTATGAGTCACAAACATGGACATTACGCAAAAATCATGAAAAATGACTGGAAGCTTTCAAAATGTGGGTGTGGAGAAGAATGGAAAGAGTTGACTGGGTCGAGCGGAAAACGAATGAGAGTGTGTTAGAAATGGTGGGAGGAAAAGAACAATTGTAGATATTATTAAGAAAAGGAAGAAAAACTGGTTGAGACATTGGCTAAGAAGGAACTTCAATAAGGGACACGATAGAGGGTGTGGTGGCAGGAAAGAGAGGGAGAGGGCGAAGAAGACTACAATTAATAGATGATATCAAAACAGGAAAATTGTATGTGAAGAAGAAGAGGTTAGTGGAAGAGCGTGGAGCATGGAAGCTTCTCAGTTGCAACAAGTAATTGGCAATAATGGCAGAATAATTATGATGGAGATGATTAGTATAATTCAGGGCTGCCAACTGTACGGGTTTCACCCGTATTGTACGGATTTAACAACTCAGAAATGAAATGAAATGAAATTTTGAGTTTTACGTCCCACGGTTATGCCGGTTAGGCTAAAGGAGACGGTGATAATGAGTAATGAATGAAATGGTGGAATGAAGAAAGTGGGAGGAAACGGGAGAACCCCGAGAAAACCCACGCACACGGTGTTTATCCACCACAAAGTTCACTTGGCGGGAGCAGGGTTTGAACCCGAGGCCCCTAGCACCAGAGGTGAACGCTCTACCACTGAGCCACCGCGGCCCCTTAACAACTCAGATACGGGTTGCTTTTCAAAATGTACGGGTTAACTAATAATTTTGACATTGGTTTTGACGGTTTCTTCGTTAAGGCATTTTCGTACTTATACTCGTACGAAAATTCCGTGTACAAATATTGTGAACCATTAAATTTGGAGGAAGTTCAACTGGTCTGATGTTACTTATATTTTGAATCATGTTAAAGTTAACGTAATCATTGACAAGTCGTATTCAGAATTCAGTACTTCAAAAAAGTGCAAAGCGAAATTGATCTGTCTTCATCCGTTAGTTGTAAATCATAGATGCAAATAACCAGCGCCGTGCCGTGGAAAATCAGCGCCCGGGGCGAGAGTATACGACGGCGCCCCCATACATATATTCCAAGTAATTTTTCCTTTCTTTTGCCCTTTTTTCTCCCGATTTTTTTAGCCTCCCTTACTTCGGCGCCCGGGGCCGTCGCCCCGCTCGCCCTTGCCCTGCACGGCCCTGCAAATAACCATTCGCCCGTTCGCCAGTGGTTCATCAGGGCGTGCGAGTATTTAATATCATACCGAAGGTAAGTAAATGATTTCTATTGTGGGATATGGGCTAGAAGCTTTTTTGTTGGGCGAATAAAATTTGTTAGCTTATTTGCATCTTTGTTGTAAATGGTTCAAAGTTTTTCAAGCTATACCTACCTGACTCAGGGTTGTTTAATTTAGCTGCATTTGTATTATCAATAATTGCAAGCAATGCAAGGTGCTTTGTAAAAAAAGTATTTACTATGATGAGAAATGCTTGAACTGATGCAAGAAACTGTATGTCTAAAAATTTACTGAAATCTGAACTAATGGTAAAAATTAAATTTCACATGATCTGCAAAGAATTTTACTTTTATTTAAAAAAGAATCCTGCTGTATTGAAAAGTGCTAAAAATGAAAACGGGTATAAGTTTCAGTCTGTTCAGAAATTAATGCTAATTACAGTTTCAAATCAATTTTATTTTGTTTTTCCAACAAATATATTTAAACATAGACTTTTTTTTTTTTAAAAAAAAAAACATGGATGTGTTTAACTGAAATAAGGTTCTAATTTAACGAAATTGAATGTGGAGGACTCAAACTGTGTATGCTTTCGTGGCTAAGCTATTAGCGTATGCGCTTTCGGTATTGGACACCCGGGTTCGATTCCCGGAGGGAGCTCATGTGATTCGGATTTCCCGCTAATGAGTAGGTCCCATCTCACATAGCCTCGCTGCTGAAAGGGACGTTAAACTCAAAATCAACTCAACTCAAGAAGCTGTGAATATACGGGTGAGCAGGTTTGAAAAGTTGGCAGCCCTGGTATGATTTTTATTAACAAAATAACAAAAATGAAATTAAGTGCTTCAGAATGTTGTTAGCGTTCAGTAAAAAGTGTGTCGTAAGTCAAACAATGTTGGGAATATTGCCCTAGAGGCATGGCTGGAGTTAGTTATTGTTTGCTTGGTGGGCAGACCTTTTACCTGTTGGGGGGGCACGGTAAACATAAATGAGGATTGAAGGATCTTATAGGTGGCATCTTTATTTTTTGTCAAAAAGTTGGGGGGCAATGCCCCCCCCCCATAACTCCGCCCATGCTTAGAGGCCTAGACGTACTAACTCAAATAAAATTTTAATTTTACTTTCCAAAAAGTTATAGTTCAAATGTAAGTAATATGGCAACATTGAAACTTCGTTGCGTGGACCGAACAGTGGGGCCATCTGAACTTAAAATGAAGAACCACTATGCAGTGACAACTCGTGAATGTTAGCGCCTCTACATTTAGTTTCTCGAACTACTTGCACCGCGTGAGAAATAGTGTACGATCCGACGATATACAATACGAGCGTTTAGTGTTCCTCGTGCAGCTGCTGCATAGAGAAGAGCTACAATCAATTCTATTGGCCAGAGGAAGTGCGGTGACCAATAGAGCAAGTTTTTACAAGGTGCTCCCCTTCGAGTACTGATCATGGCCACCTGTTGAGTGAGCGAAGGTATTTCGCAAGGGTGGCTGTTTCTTGGTGGGTTAGTTGTTGTTCCCGGTTTAGCGGGTGGAAGTGACAGTGTTTTAGCTTTTGAATGACTAGTGTGGAGTTTTCGGTTTTTCAGTGTTGTGTGACATAATTTCAGTTATTTTAAGTTCCCGTCATTCGTTGGATCTTCAGGAAAACCGGTTTTTTAATACTGAAGGTAAGTACCAAGTTCGTCAGAGCGACGTGTTCTGTCTGAACCCAAGGCTTTTTAAAAGTGGAACTTTTTTTTCGTTTCGAAAAAAAAAGAAAACATACAGTGATCAACATTTATTTCACTGTGCTTTACGTGGTAGCGGGATTACAATTTTACATTCCATTTGGTCTTTCTTCAGTTATTTATTTTCTGTAATAAAGTAAAGAAAAAAATAACTAAAAAATTGAAGAAAACTTTGACAATATACTAAAATGAAACGAATTGTTTAATGATTTTTTTTTTTACACTCCTAGCACAAAGCAGAAGAATTTTTAATTTAAAATGTTTAACGTTGGATGAAAGTAATTCTTAACTGTGAACACTATAATCTCGTATACTATTAGGATATGTAATTTAGAATAGTATTTGTGCAATTTTGGGGAAGAAGGAAAGGGTGGCGAAGTTGAAACATTTAAACCAGTTACCAACCAAACATTGAAATAAAAATGTATAAAGATGGTTACGACATGAAGGGGGTGTGGTGGGGTGAGGGAAATCAGAACCATTCAGTAGCTTTTGTAAGGAGTATGTCAGTAAAATTTACAGAAGTACGACTTGACCGTAAGGGGGAGCAGGTCCGTATCCACAGGGGGTCTAGGGAGGCCGGGACCCCTAAAATTTTCACGATAAGCTTACAAATGAACTATAATATGGTTGGATCGCCCCCCTAACTTCTACCGGGGCCTCCCTACATTTTGGGCTGGGGGGGAGGAACCCCAACTTACTATACAATTATCAATATTATAAGCAGAGACCTGTGGAATGTAATTGTTGCTTCACTTTGTACCACATCATGATCTTATTCCACCTGAAGTGTATTGAGTAATTTTATGATTATGAGATCCACATATTGGTCCGAGAATCTTGTTTTAATACTGCGAAGATTTTCTTGTGAAGAATGGTTTAGCGAAATGCTCTTGCTTTCGCAAGTTATATCAAATAACGTATTGAGTATGGATTATCTCAAAAACCCAATGTAGCTCTGTAACTTTGAATATGCCATGATTCTTCTGCAGCATCAAGGAAGAAATTTGAGAGAAACCACCCCCGGTAAAAGTTCAAATTTTATCCTTTCAAACTAACAAAAGAAAACTTCACTAATACACTAGGTAATTATTATAACAAGAATTTATATTAGGTAAATTTTCTTTAATTTAAAGTGATACAAGTTAGTTTATTTATTTATTTTACTGACGTGGCTACCAGTGTAGGAATATTTATATACTTGACTTCCTACGAAATATATAGCCTAAATGTGACACCTAGACTCACATGCAAGACAATTGAAAGATTTTTGGTTATAGATGTTGAAAGTAACCCAGTTATTTCTAAAGCCCAAAAAAAATAATTCAATACTTGATCCATGGTATTATTTATTTATTTGTATGTAAAGTTTTCAGATAAGACACCAACACAAACAATAGCAAATCAATAACAACAGAAAACCCCAACAAAATCCGATTTTTGTTATAAACCGGCCCCTTTCAAGGCATATTGTAAGTATTCACTTTTCGTTTGTACAGTTGTGGATTTGGTCCGCTAAATTGATCAGAAGTTCAATACGGATAATTACTGTATTCAAAATAATGTATCTGTAATAACATATTTTTTTTAAAAAAAATAACTAATATTAGTTCAGGCTTTATTTAGAAGGTATAGGTAAGGTGACTATTGTTCGCCCGGACAGTTAAAACAACCCTCAGTCTTTTGACTCAGGTGGAATTCCGAAAGCTAGTGGCGTACACAGAATTTTATCAAGGGAAAAAGATTCGAGCACCCAACTTCGTATTGTTGGTATTTTAGATAATATTGAAATGTGTATTATGATGCATATATGACGCATAATATATCTGCATATACCTTACCGTATATAATCCGTTCAGGAGTGCTCACAGCATGGTTTTAGGGAGCAGATTGCGTCCATTATTTTTTTGGGGGAGGGGCAATTTTCCATTGAAAATGTCACAGTCGAACTATAATTATACCCAGGGCCGGCGCAAAGGGGGGTGGAGCCGTGCCATCGCCCAGGGCGGCAAGTCTGATGAGCGGCAAAATTAAAAAAGAAAAGAATTCAGGGGCGGCAAAATTTAAAAAAAAGAAAATAATCAAGGCATGCATGTGAAAGTATCGCACAGGGCGGCAAAACTTCTAGCGCCGGCCCTGATTATACCATAATAATGGTTGTAAGCACGGC
This sequence comes from Thermobia domestica, assembly GCF_964235325.1. Classification (NCBI taxonomy): domain Eukaryota; kingdom Metazoa; phylum Arthropoda; class Insecta; order Zygentoma; family Lepismatidae; genus Thermobia; species Thermobia domestica. The sequence goes on from NC_137468.1 coordinate 5,925,210, forward strand.
AAAGTTCTGAAATTGAATACAATTTAGGCTACAAACAGGGGCTGCTTTAGGATTTTAATTTTGAGTAGACTCGCTTCCTCGCTTATGGATACTTATACATATTTGATTGAATAATGACAATAGGAAATTACTTTTACAGTAGTGGTTGGTGCTATTTGTTAAATCTACCATTAATATAAATAGTGGAAAATATAGTTCTCGTAATTATGGTATATCTTTTAGCGTTTATGTATTTTTCAAAATTTTGGGGTAGGCCCGTGCCTATCCGACCTACCCACTAAAGCCGCCACTGGCTACAAATCAAGCTATCTTGATTTTGCTACAACAAACTCCCGTGTTTTCTTTTAAGAGGAGAGAGAATGACAAATTTAGGGGTATTGCTCCCAAGCATCTGGAGGAGGATGTATATTGCCTTGCAATTACCGGCAATCATAAAATATTTCTCAGCAATGCATTGAATAGTAATATAAACCCTTATACTCGGAATCCCTCGTGGTTATATGATTAGCGTACGCACGGCTTTAACCCTGATGACCCGGATTCCATTCCAAGTGGCGTTGTTGGGATCTTACGTTAAACTGTAGATCCACGTCTCATGTAGATTCCGTACTGAGCAGGACTCTTGATTTAAACTCCAAATCAAGCAACCTCAGATATGCAGTATTAATGGCATGTTTAGACTTCTCCTCCTACCCGTAATTTTATAATAATAATAATAATAATAATAATAATAATAATAATAATAATAATAATAATAATAATAATAATAATAATAATAATAATAATAATAATAATAATAATTCATTAGCAACCGTAATTTAACAACGTAAGACTGACAGCGCCTTTGCAAGTTGACGTTGTAATTTTACTAGAAAATATACAACAGTATGTTATTCAATTTTACACGGACCTTACTTCTCTCTCTCTCTCTCTCTCTCTTTTTTTTTTTTTTTTTTTAACCATTTTAATAAACTGGAGTCTAAGTGTGACAATAAACAGTCTGCAATTTTCTTGATCCCAGCAAAGACATTGAAGACTTTATCGAATTTGGTGCAATAGTCTTGGCTTAAATAAAGTGAAAATTTGAGTTGTAATATGTATAAGTACACATACGAGTATTTCTTATTAGATAATTTAGACTTCCCAGCTATGCTGGGCATAACTGTCGGAAGTGTTATAGAACTACTGTGTCCGTCCGTCTGTCTGTCGACAGGTATCAGAAGTTATATCGAGAAATAGTATTTTGGAATGGATTCAGCGCCAGGAGCGGATCCAGAGGGGACAATCCCCCCCCAGAAGAGAAAACTTTCTTATTTTATATATAAATAAAACCCATCCCAGAGTTTGGAGCTCTTAAAAGTAGCAGTATTACAACCCACTGCCCCCCCGGAAGTCCGTCCTGCATCCACCCCTACTCAGCGCCCCAGGAATTGGTTACGTGTTTTCCGTTAGCCCTTTATTCAAACCGAAAGTGGTAGAAATCAATCACTTCCGGTCAGTGTTCGAAATGGAAATAAGCAGAGGCGGTATGTTTTATTTTGATTTTCACTGGACATAACATCTATCTAAATGTTGAGATACAGTGATGGTATATGTTGCCTAAAAGATGCATTCAATTTACATACTGACTAGAAACCATTGGAGAGTTTCTCTGTAGTTACGGGAGGGAGGGACATAAAGAGACTTTGATCCTCCGCCAACAACTCTCTGAAAAGAAAATTAAAAAAAAATATCCCCTTATGTTGCATTATAGAGAATTGTGCACGAAAATTCTCAAAAACCGAGTTTTTATATTAACAATTTCCTGCGGGAAAACTGCCAGCCCCCCACTTGACTGAGGAGTATTCCAAATCCCCGGAAGATCCGCCCATGCTCAAAACACGACATTTATATGCATTCAGACAAAAACACACCATACATAAGAAAGAAATAATTCAATATGGTACATCAAACTAATAGATGAACTTCTTTGAAGACATCTCATTTTACAAACAAAAATGTCGGTGTTGTCAACTTAGAAATTATTCCTACATAAGAAATAAAATGTTTTTTATATGCACAGTTATTCGTCAATTACTGTGTATAAAAATGGGTTTATTAAAGATATTTAGTATCTATTCTCCAGTGACGGTATGTCCTGACCACTGAAAAACCAGAGGCGGTATGTCTTCGTCACGGAAAATCCACAGGCGGTATGACATACCACCGCATACCGTCTCACTTCGACCACTGCTTGCGGTTTCAACGTTGATCACCGTCGCAGAACCAAATCTACCTAGCTAATTCCACCCTAAAACAAACTCTATCTAGATAATTCCACCCTAAAACAAAATCTATCTAGATAATTCCACCCTAAAACAAAATCTATCTAGATAATTCCACCCTAAAACAAAATCTATCTAGATAATTCCACCCTAAAACAAAATCTATCTAGATAATTCCACCCTAAAACAAAATCTATCTAGATAATTCCACTCTAAAACAATCATAAAAATGATTTTCTTTTCTTTTTTCTTTTTTAGTTTAACGTTCTACGGTTATGCCCTTTAGGCTTCTGGCGACGAACTATTAATAAAAGTGAATGTTTGTAAAATTAAATTTTTGTGCTCTTCCACCGGGATTCGAAGCCGAGATCATGTACACCAAAGGCACACGCAGTAGTCATTAGACCAGCTGGGACGATTAAAAATAGTCGTAGTAATAACATTGTTAATAATAGTAATAATAAAAAAATGAGAGTACGGTGCGTCAGTGCTACAGCTGTCGAGCTGTCATCTCTTCTGTGAGGGGTCGCTGGTTCGAAAATGAAAATCTTTCAATTTAAGTGTCTTCATTCCGGCGAAATTAAAATACCGCTGATTTTACAGTAATTATGTCATATCTTCAAATAGATAAAAGATAATCGAAATGTGGAACAAGAGCACCCTAGACAATATCATTTTACATGAGAAACCGTTATCACGACTTACTTATCTGCTTTGGATTTCAAGCCATTTTGAAAATCGCATTTATTTTCGCGTTTCTAAACAGCTGAAAACGGAAAGCCACTAGGTGACTTGTGATAACGGTACCTCACGCAAAATAATATTGTCTAGGGCGCTTTTGTTCCATATTTCAATTATCTTTTATCTATTTGAAGATATCACATAATTACTGTAAAATTAGCGGTATTTTAATTTCGCCGGGATGAAGACTCTTAACGTCCCACAATTATGCTTGTTCGGTTAAAAGAGACGAATGAATAAAGCAAGTAAATTATGATAGAAGGATTAGTGGAATGAGAATGTGGGAGAAACATGAGAAAATCTACGGGCACGTTTTTGCCCACCACAAACTTGGTCAGGAATCGAACCAAAAACCCGAATCGCGAGAAGTAAGCGCTCTACCACTGAGCCACCGTTCCCCTCCCTGGTTCGATTTCCGGACACGCAAGTTTATGATGGACAACATCGTGTTCCTGGGATTTTCTCCCCCACTCGCATTCCACCAACTTTAATTATGCGTTTTCTTTAACGTATAGGACTTAACCATGGAACCAGTGGCGTAGGGAAGGGGGGGGCCCAGAGGGGCCGGGCCCCCAAAGAGGTCCGTCAATGTACTTTCGTACTTTGATATTTGTAATTTTTTATAAAATTTTATGTTTATATATTTTTTGTTTGTAATTTTTCTATATGTACCTACAACAGCATTTGCCCCCCCCCCAAACACACATTCTGGCTACGCTACTGCATGGAACCTTAAACTAGAAATTACATTATTATTATTATTATTATTATTATTATTATTATTATTATTATTATTATTATTATTATTATTATTATTATAAACTCGAACAAATAATACCAGACCAGCGCATGGTGGTTGCGTCTTTAGACGTTCAGGTTACTTTGTTAACTATGGGAAAGTCTGTGTGAAACTGTGGAATAGCAGTTGTTGTCTCATCAGTACGTATCATTTATCATGTACCCATACACAAAGACAACAAACGTTTCCACTTCAGCGTAAATTAATTTTTCGAGATTTCGAATTAGCTATTTAAACGCGGTACGTCATTAAGCATAAGACGATAATAACAGTGGGGGGAGGGGAGAAGAAAAGAAGAGACTCCTCACTCTCTGTGTGATACTTCCCACAAAATGTGTTCTCTTCCCAGAGGGGGAGGGGTTTATATAAATATTAGCTGTGCCACGTGTTTTCATAATTGCATGCAGATGTGTTTTTAGTCCAAGACAATTATGTCCGTAGCTTAAATTGCCTTCCCAAGTTTAGCTAGTATAATTTATCTGAATTTTTCAGGCCTAAGGATGGTATAATTACATTCTAAATACAAAGATATCCAGTATTAATTTTATACTTTAGTAACTTTTGTGGTTGTTCGTAACTCTAGTATTTTTTTCTTTCCTTTCTTTTTGGAGGAGCAAATTTTGTTTATTTATTCAGTTTAAGGTCTTTTTTTTACCATCGGAGTCATGATATGAAATCTTACAATTTTAATAAGTCTTTGTTCAGAAAATGTTGGAAAAGGAATCAGTGTAATTTTAAATTTTGCGTGGTACTTGGGAGTAGGGCAAGATTCTTCACCGATATAAGTAAAGTTCAAGCATCTTGTTACTAGAGCCCGCCTATTTAAAGTGTGCCCTCGGAAAATATGCGAAACATACTTCTGCCCCACCCCTCGCCAATTTCTAATGAAGGAAACCCTCTCTTTGCTTACGGAAAAGGAGTGAATATCCTCAACTGTGTTGCCAATTTATCATTTAGTCATTTGGTCTTGACGAGTGAAGATCATAGGCTACTAAGAATGGCTAAGAAGAAAATTCACAGCGAAGTCCGTGAAATAGTTCGTTGTGGCAACGCTTCCGCATCCAACAAGTGAAGGATCTCGGCCGCAGCAACTTGCCCCTCCTCTTTCGAGGGAGATACGGGAAAGCACCCGTCGACAGCAGCGCCAGAAGGGACACAGTTGAAATAAAAATGCTCTAGAGACCGGATGTTTAGGTGTCAAAACCTGGAAAATAGGCACTTACAATTCAAAAAATAGGCACTAAATGTAACATGAAATAATGAAGATAAATACTCAATACAATTAAAACAATAGATTCAAGTCATAAATAATGTTTAAAGAATATAGAAACATGCCTGTTTGTTAATAACTTCTTTTATTGTATATTTAAGAACAGAACTTGACATCCTATTCCATGTATATTTCGTAAATACATTCTCTACAGCACTTTATCACTACACAAAACAGTCCATATTTTATACATTTATCAGTACACATAGTAGTCCGAAGTTTTACGACATCCGCCGATTTTTCACGGCACGGGGCACGGCACTGGTTTTCATTATTCGACTAAAAAAGTACCAGTAAAGCTTTTTACTTCGGTTTTTTGTTTGTTTGTTTTTTCAAGCATAGAGTCATTGTAGAACACGTTACGTATGGTTTCACGCCTTTCTGCATGGAGACATACGGTGTGATGATGTCATAACTTGAAACAAAGAAATTTTTTAGGCCTATTTATATTATTTTTGGCGGGCTTACTTTTGCACTTAGCAGATTGAAATTTTGCACACACATTCAGTGCAACCTGTAGTATTTTTTAGATTTTTTTTACACATCTCTGCATTAAAACAGGAGGGTTCATAGGGTCAAAAAGGTAAAAGAAAGGGATATTTTTTTAAAACAAAAAATCCCTTTTTTCACGATTTTCGTGACTCAGATACATGATGGAGATACGTGAATGGTACCGTTTGAAAGTCTGTTCTATTCCGAAGTGAATGATGTATGAACCATGACCCTAGGATAAATAGGGATGTCTCAGGAAATTTTTGCATTACATCCGGATCTTTTTGAGTAATGTGGGGATTGTGGGGCTCATTAGTAAATATTTTTCCGCCCTTACTTTTCAAGATAGAAGCTTGAAATTTAGTACATCCCTTACTATTGTTTGGTTGATTTTGAGATTTATGTGTTAACACAGGTGGGGTCCAGAGGGGCTCAAAATTCAGAAAAAACACCCAATTTCTCTTAAAATTTCCCGCCTCAGGGGCATGATGGGAAAATGTGAATGGTACCGTTTGAAAGTGTTCTATTCCGAAGTGAATAATGTACGAACCATGACCCTAGGATAAATAGGGATGTCGCAGGAAATTTTTGTATTACATCCGGATCTTTTTGAGTAATGTGGGGATTGTGGGGCTCATTAGTAAATATTTTTCCGCCCTTACTTTTCAAGATAGAAGCTTGAAATTTAGTACATCCCTTACTATTGTTTGGTTGATTTTGAGATTTATGTGTTAACACAGGTGGGGTCCAGAGGGGCTCAAAATTCAGAAAAAACACCCAATTTCTCTTAAAATTTCCCGCCTCAGGGGCATGATGGGAAAATGTGAATGGTACCGTTTGAAAGTGTTCTATTCCGAAGTGAATAATGTACGAACCATGACCCTAGGATAAATAGGGATGTCTCAGGAAATTTTTGTATTACATCCGGATCTTTTTGAGTAATGTGGGGATTGTGGGGCTCATTAGTAAATATTTTTTTCCGCCCTTACTTTTCAAGATAGAAGCTTGAAATTTAGTACATCCCTTACTATTGTTTGGTTGATTTTGAGATCTATGTGTTAACACAGGTGGGGTCCAGAGGGGCTCAAAATTCAGAAAAAACACCCGATTTTCCTCAAAATTTCCCGCCTCAGGGGCATGATGGGGAAATGTGAATGGTACCGTTTGAAAGGCTGTTTTGTTCTGAAGAGAATGAGGTACAAACCATGATCCTAGGATAAATAGGAATGATGATGTAGCTGCTTGACTGAAAATTTATAATTTACCTTAAAAAGGCTATGGTTTAAAAGGGTTAAGAAATACTATTCCCTCCACCAGCATAGCTGCACTGTCTCCTCCCTGGCGCCAAGAGATGTCGCTAGCGTGTAGGAAAGTTCCAGACGATCCGAAGGCTTAGGAGGAAGGGATCGAACAATTTTGAAACACCTGTTCTCTCGAATTTATCCGTTTGATCGGGATTTTACTTTTTTTTTTTTTTTTTTTTGTTGTTGCTAGGAAAGTACATTAATAAGAAGGCATTTCGTATGTCGGATTGATCAATGGAAGATTGCCTTCCATCGAGTAGAATGAGTGTTTTACATTGTTAGATCGTTGTTTATTTTGATAAATATCCGCTATATTTATTCAATTTTTCATTTAAAGTAGCTGAACTATAATTGACTTGGAAATTAGGGAAAATGTCAATATGTACGCTTATAATTCAGAAGAAGACTAAGAAAATGACATTGTTATAAGTGTGGTGTATTGTATAGATGGACGCGCACAGCAACACGGCTTGGTTTTTAAAAGGAAAACGTGGTTTATTTTTGGAAGAATGCATCGGCGAGTCTTTTGACACATGCTGAGAACGCATGGCTTCTGTCGCGCTCGGGCTGTGTCGATTTTCTACTTTTTATTCCACAGATGTGTGTAACTCTGGCTGCCACGAACGCAGGGGGACGACCAACTGCAGTTATTCATAAAGAGTCCTTTTCCCTACTTTTCATTATAGAACTAATATTCCGAAACAATTTTTCACAGTTTATCTCAACTGAAGACCATACGACAGGTGTTCTTCAGTTGTGTGAAGCTGTATTCCATTTTAATAAGGGTTATGATTTACTTTTACTACTTAGGAAATCTTCCTCCTGTCCGTACAACTCGCTGTCTGTATCAAATATAGAAGCAGGGAGGGAGAAATTTAGAACAGGTGATTTAGTTTTCGGTGAAGACAAGGGGACACCGTAATCTAGCGGTTAGAGGGTTGGACTCGTTCGTGTCCACGTGGTTCTGGGTTCGATTCAGGCCCGTAGCCACCCCAAAATTTTAGGGGGGGGCGACTCAATCCTATTGTACTTAATCACCATATTATAGTTCATTTGCAAGCCTACCGTGAAGCTTTTAGGGGGACCAGCCAAAGTTTACGGGGCTCGCCCCCTTGCCCCCCGTGGATACGGGCCTGGTTCGATTCCCGGCCCGAACTTCCCAATTTTCGCGTCACCCCCGGCGTCGTGAGGCAAACTGGGGAGCCACTAGGTCTAGAAAGCCTCTGATGGCGCTGTTAAGGTTGGTTTAAAGGGACAAGTTTGTCGATAGATGGCACTACCGTCTTCGTATCTCTCCCATGTATTTTTTTTTATCTTTCACGAAAATTCACGATTTCTCTTACAAATTTCAACCTACAGACTTCAAATTTTTAGAAAAGGAACTTTATAATCTATCGAAGGCAATAATCCATGCTCATTCTTTATTTACAATTTTCATCATTGTTGAAATGGCTTGATTGTTGAAATGGATATCCAAACCTTTAACAATGGAACTGTTTCAACAATGCAGAAAATTCTAAATAAAAAAATCGGCATGGATTGTTCCCTTTAATAAGTTATGAAGTTCCTTCTCTAAAAATTTGAAGTCTCTAGGTTGAAATTTATAAAAGAAATTGTAAATTTTTGTGAAAGGTAAATACATACATGGGAGAGATACAAAGACTGTAGTGGCATCTATCGGCAAAACTTAGCCCTTTACAATAACCTTAAGGACAGGGCGTCGTAGCGCGCCACTAGGCTGGACATAGTTCAGGCAATCGCTATCAGATGGCACTGGAGCAGTCTCGTACCCACAAAATGGAATGTTACGCCAACTGGTTTGGTTGATGAAGACAAAGCGCGAGCGTTAAAATAAATGAGTTTCATTTCATATCTTAAAAATGAAAATGAAATGAAATCTTTTGAGTTTTACGTCCCACGGTTATGCCGGTTAGGCTAAACGAGACGGTGATGATGAGTGATGAATGAAATGGTGGAATGAAGCAAGTGGGAGGAAACGGGAGAACCCCGAGAAAACCCACGCACACGGTGTTTGTCCACCACAAAGTTCACTTGGCGGGGGCTGGGATCGAACCCGGGACCCCAAGCACCAGAGGTGAACGCTCTACCACTGAGCCACCGCGTCCCCCATTTCATATCTTAAGTCTAGGGTAAACACCTATACTGCAAATTCAATACTGAAAACTATCGATTGAACACTATTATCAGTCATTTTCAATTATTTTTACACGCAATCCCTTCCCCACTCCAACCCCTAAACATTTAGTTATAAACGATATCGGGAGTGTCACTATTAATCTGAGCGATTCCGAAAACTATAGATTGGACACTATGGGTTGTTTGTGATTATCCAACCCACCTACTATTTCATACATCCTCATCATCACCGAGCTTTAACCTACACAGCATAAACCGGGACGTACATTTGATTTTTTTCTATCACAGGGCAACGTGGTTGTATTTTTATAAAACAAGAAAACTATCTAACATTGAAAATAACCAAAACCAATTAAGAGTCTCTATCACTGCGAAATTAAAATACCGCTAATTTTACAGTATTTATGTGATATCTTCAAATAGATAAAATATAATCGAAAAGTGGATCAAGACCTCCCTAGACGATGTTATTTTGCATGAGGTACCGTTATCACGAGTCACCTAGTAGCTTTTCGTTTGCTGTTATTAAGAAACGCGAAAATAAATGCCGATTTTCTAAATGGCTGGAAATCGAAAGCAGATAAATGAGTCGTGATAACGGTATCTCACGCAAAATAATATTGTCTAGGGAGGTCTTGTTCCACTTTTCGATTATCTTTTATCTATTTGAAGATATCACATAATTACTGTAAAATTAGCGGTATTTTAATTTCGCAGTGATGAGGCCTCTTAAAGCCTGTGACAAAATATCTTGGCATTTCAGCTAAACGCAGGCTCTGACGCTACGTTGCCGAATGCTAAGGGGTGTGGTTATGGCTAAACTGACAAACTACAGCGTGATTAGGTGACAGAGGATAGACGTGGATGTGTACAAAGTAAACGTGGCAATACCGCTGGCCTCTCATTTGCTGGCAGCATTTAAAGGGAACTTCGAACGCCGCCTTCAAATGCGAATATGTTTGTCACACCGTTTTTTTTTTAATTGCATGTTTATTTTACGTAACTTCGGCGTGGGAAACCCAGGGTTCGATTCCCTGTGAAAGTTCATGTAGTTTGGATCTGATGTTAAGCTCTAGCTCTACGTTTCATCAGAACCGTAGCAAGGGGGGTTGCTCCGGGCGCTGATGGCAAAGGGGCGCTGAACGAGCAAGAAGAAAGAACAAGTGTTGGAAATAAGTAAACGACGCGTTGCCCTGAAAAAAGTATTAGCGTCCTATTAAATCAATATTGACGTCGGTTAGCAAATAAATAGATTTGTTAAAAATTTTCTTGCTCTCTCCGCTCGCAATCTAAAACTTTCAACAACAAATAGCCAAACTTGACTCTTAAGCGAAATTAAACTACCGCTAATTTTAGAGTTTTTCTGCAATATCTTCAAAACAAATAGAAATATTCGAAAAGCAGAAACGTAGTGAACTAGATAATACGATTCTGCATGTGATATCTTTAACACAATTCACCTATCTGCTTTTGCTATGCTGCTATTTACAGAATCCGCAAAAAATGCTAAATCTATCTACAGTTGCAAATCGAAAGCAGATAGATGAGTTGTGGTAATGGTATCACATGCAAAATCGTATAGTCTAGTTCACTACGTTTCTGCTTTTCGAATATTTTTATTTGTTTTGAAGATTTTAATTTCACTGTAGTGAAAACCCTTAACTTCTCTTAAACATCCGAACAACATCAGTCAGTTATGGCTCACATTCCTACAACAACTCAATTACACATTATGTATATTCATAGTAACGTCCTTCTTTTGTTACTAAAATGTCCGAACACCTTGTCCGATTGTTCACAATCAATACCTTCTCCGATAGTTTAACATATCGTAAAACAATCGAAATTAAAATCCTATTTATACACTGTAAAAAATGAGGCGTTGAAACAACTCAAAATCACTACCACTTTAGCGTGTTACTAGCGTGTTAATTTAGCACCAAACACATCGCCTTGCGAGCATAGAAATAACTTGTTACTACCTAAGAGAATTTGCATTGGTATTTATCGTTTAATATGAGCAAAGCTTTGCGAAATATATTTGGCACTTATGCCAAGTAACGAATACCGTAATGTTCTATGTTTTCTGTAATCTGTTACCAGGGTGCGAATTGGCGGGGCGGATGCCAGGGATTTCCCCCCCTGACAAAAATCTTTCCCACCCTGGAGAAGAAAAATTTTATCCCTGGCAGGGATAACTTTTTCCCCCTCTGGAGTATTTTTAAATAGACATAAAGATAAGATAGAAAAAGGGAACAATTCTTACTTTGCGTAGCTAACCTAAATATTACTTGAGTGAGAATCTATGAAAGATCTCACATCTCAACTGTTTTGTACTTGTTAGTATATATATAAGGGTTAGTTAGTATGTATATAAGGGTGAAATTCATCCCCCCTGGGTAAATTTTTCAATTCGCACACTGTCTGTTACAATAAATATTGTTGTAAACCTGTGAATCGTCTGACAACAGTTACATAGGCAACAGTTCTGCCATCTTATGTTCATAAGTGCTAAGACACGAGAATGACAGATAAAGAAAATAGATGGAAGCACAGTTTGTCTGTGTAACTGTTGTCAGATGATTTACAGGTTTACAACAATATTATTGTGACCGATTACAAGAAACATAAACTGTTGTTAGTTACTTGCCACGAAAGCGAAATATATTTCACAAAGCTTTGCTCATACCAAGCTATAAAAAACAATTCAAATACTCACAGCCAGTAACGAGGTATTTCTGATATGCTCTGAAAGTGATGTGCTTGGTGTTTAAACCTCTTAGTCCATCCAACTTATCCTTTGTTCCCCTTACGCATAACTCCACTCCCAAGAGAAGGTATTCCCTTCTACGGGTTCTTGCATTGTAAAAAAAAAATTTAAAAAAAAAAAAATGCTTGGTGTTCAATTGACACACAAGTAACACGCCAAAGTGGTAGTCATTTTTGTGTTGTTTAACTCCATTTTTTGCTGTGTGTGGTCACATAAGAATAAAATTTGTGACACCCATTTTGAACATTTTAAAAGCACACAGTTTCTAATACATCGAAATTTAATTTCTTATCGATAGTATGAAACGTTGTAAATAATTGTAAATTTCCATAACTATTCTTCAAGTGGCTTTTTATACAACCAAAGGTAGTTTTGTCAAGTTTAACAAGAAGTCCAAAATAAGCCCCTTGAAAGCAGCTGTTACACATAATGACACGCTTTAGCGTTAAATAAAAAATTAAGCGTAGTATAACAATAAACGCCGCTTCTCTTATTTGTACATAATAATAATAATAATAATAATAATAATAATAATAATAATAATAATAATAATAATAATAATAATAATAATAATAATAATAATAATAAAAACTTTGTAAGGTGAGTATAGGGGAGCCGAATTCTACTTCGTCCCGGGCGCCAAAACCTCTAACTACGGCTCTGGTCTCATATTGCTTCAGTATTGAAAGGGACGCATAACATGAGTCCAACCAACCAATCAATTAATTACAATTAGTGCACACATATTTATAGAGCATACCTCAAGTTCGTTTAGGTTAGTGAACTGTTTTCATGGTATACATAATAACGGCCTGTACCGTTATATAGACCAGGGGCGATCGGGGCGATCGCCCCCCCCCCAGAAGAGGAAGCTTTCTTATTTTATATATATAAATAAAACCCATCCCAAAGTTTGGAGCCCTTAAAAGTAGCAGTATGACAACCCACCGCCCTCCCCCCAGAAGTCGGTCCTGGATCCGCCCCTGATATAGACACTTGCTTGGCGCGTGTTATCCTATGCTGATACCAGCTATAATCTTCCATGCTTTGAATATACATCTCCTGATTATTTTTTGTTTTATGTGCGGTTTCGTTATAAAATTGTAAACTGTTGTAGTTGTGGTTATCGAAATATTAAACTCTTGTTTTCGTATTTGTTATACTTCCGTGAACAGCGAGAACAGTTGAATTCACAAACGAGTGAGCAGCTGATTTCCGTTTGTGGATGCAGCAAGTATTGTGAAGACAAGCAGGTGCTTAGGTTGTCTGCGAAAATCGACCAGCTGGCAACTGGTAAGGTTTGCAGTCTTCGAGTTTGGGGAGGAACATTAATAATCCCTCTTAAAAGAGTGGAAATTTTATAGACTATGTGCGGGTTTGGACTTTTTCTTTTTTTCGAACAAAAAGAGCTGATAACATGAAGCTCTCGTGAAATGTTCTGAGTTTGAGGTTAGCCACTGTGAGATTTGAATAATGATTTTTTGAAAATGATCAACTAACTGAGCTAGTGATTCACTGGAAGATCTAGCCCGGGGCGGAGGGGCCGAGGCTCCCCAGTTTAATGAGTGACAAAAATAATTTAAGCTATTATTTATGTATTTTTGAAAATTTATAGTAAACTCATGATATACCTGTCATAATCTGGATTCTGGCTGGCCCTCCTAATTTTTACCTTCCAGATCCGCCACTGTAGTGATTCCCAACCGGTGTATCGCACAGTCTTATAGAATGTCTCGCAAAATTTTAGAATGTGAAAATCATGAAGAACTAAATAAGTGATCAAAATCAATTTTAACGTATACTACACCAGTCAACTTCTCCAGCGGCAGAAATACCTCTGGTACATTGGGGTCCCTCGATCGATCCCCGGACAAGGAAGTTCGTCATGGACAGTATCGTTTCCGTAGGTTTTCTCAGGAAACTCCCGTTTCCTCCCACTTTTCATTCCACCAATTATTCCGTCATCATTCATTTGCCTTAATCATCGTCTCCTTCAGTCTGAAGGGCATAATCGTGGGATGTTAAACCAGGCCCGTATCCAAGGGGGATCTAGCCCCCCCTAAATTTTTGCTGCTCCCCCTAAAATTTTCACGGTAGTATTGCAAATGAACTATAACATGGTGATGAACTATAATATGGTTGGATCGCCCCCCCCCCCTACATTTTTGGGGTGGATACCGGTCTGTGTTAAACTGAAATATTTAATTCCATTTTCAATGACAGAAAAAAAAATGCTAAGTACGAGTAGAGGCACTATTATGTAGAAAGTTATAGATTTCACGCTATTATAAATATATATATATATATATATATATATATATATATATATATATATATATATATATATATATATATATATATATAATCAAATGAGTATGTCGTGATGTCGCGGTCTTTCAGAAAAGCTATGTTGTTAGTCAGAAAAATTTTGGAACCACTGGCGTAAGCATTGGTATTCATCCGCCAGATGGTCCATGACTTAACCTTCCTTCAAGAGTTCTTGTGGCATGTCTTTTCTTTCTAAATATCTATACCTAATTCTTTCCTTCATTCCATTCATTTATCCTTTTCTTCAAAATAATAATAATAATAAATTACAAGCATACTATGTATATTGTACGCGATAATCAGAACTCATGATATTTTGACCAAACTTGGTACTGAGAAAGATCGTGACTTGCTTCATGAGTGTCTTCTCTAGATCTTTGGTTCCTGAGCTGTGGGCGATCATAGTTGGAATTTGAACTTCTCTATTTAGTGTAACGTCCAACAATTTTCCTCTGGGGCTAAGGAGACGATCATGTTAATGAGCGAAATAGCGGAATGGAAAAAGTAGAAGAAAATGGAAAATACCACACACAAAGTGTTGTACCAACAACAAAGCCCATTTGACGCTAGTCGGGATCGAACCAAGAACCCCACACAAGGAAGTTCAACGCCCTATCACTGAGCCACAGCGGCCTCAAGGTTTTGGAGCAAACTTGGCATAGTTATACCTTGACTTCCTTAGTACGCATGGGAAATATTTTCCTGTGCAAACTTTTGATTCTCAGGTTGTAGGTTATTAAAGTTGAGAGTTGGACTTCATCAGATTTTCGCAAAATGAAAACTAATAAGTAACAGTGTCACGTGTACATAACGTGAAGGAGTTTGGTTTGTATGGGGTGATTTTCCTTAATATTCAGACTAGAAGTGGTAGTAAATGTCTAAACAGAAGATTTCTACCGCGTCCGGTTTTAGTGGAGAGTTTCGAGTGGGGATGGAATATATACTTTGGACACTTAATTTATTGCAGAAACCGATCCTCGCTATCTATTACCGTTTTTACTGTATCACGATCAATGTTAAAACCGGAAGTGGTTGATTTCTCACAATCTCTTATAGTTTTTGTTCGATGTAGATAAATTTTGAAACCGGAAGTTGCAGTGGATTTCTATCACTTCCGGTTTTAGTACAGAGTTAAGGATGTAAATTAAGTGTATTCTTCGGTCGCTGAATGGAGTGCAGGAAACCATTTAACTGTATGACTATTTTTGTTCTACAGTGATCAAAGTTAAAACCGTACATTGTTGATTTCTACCACTTCCGGTCTGAATTTCACTCGATTCCATTAACGAATTCGATTCCAAATTTTTTACCCTCTGCATGCTGTGCAAAGTTGATAATGATCCATCAACTAGTTCTTAAGATTATTATTATTATTATTATTATTATTATTATTTGTTATTATTTTACCTTAAAAACCAATATTTTTAATGTTAGAAAAACATTTTGAGTTCGTGGAACCCAGGAACAGATCAATCCAGTTTCCATTATTTAAAATGAATGAGGGGCGCGGTGGCTCAGTGGTAGAGCGTTCACCTTTGGTGCTTGTGGTCCTGGGTTCGCTCCCAGCCCCCACCAAGTGAAGTTTGTGGTGGGCAAACACCGTGCTCGTGGGTTTTCTCGGGGTTCTCCCGTTTCCTCCCACTTTCTTCATTCCACCATTTCACTCATCATCACCGTCTCCTTTAGCCTAACTGGCATAACCGTGGGACGTAAAACTCAAAGAGTTTTAAAATGAATGAAAATATCTGTGTTCTGTTACGGATTAAGTTCGTATTCTATACTAACCAGGGTGGAAAAAAATCATGATTTTTTTTAAAAAAAGTCATTTTTGTTGATTTTTTAATTTAAATCGATTTTTTGATTTAAATCAAATCTTTCTCCTCGTATAATACAAGTCGCGAACTGAAGAAAAAGCATTAGAAATTAGTATTAAATGCTAATTATGCCATTTAATGTGATGGCTAATTATGCCATTTATGCCATTATTATTAGTCCCCCGGACGGACAAACACATCTACAGTTAGAATACATGTATAAAGGAGTTTTGGTAAATCAAGCTCCGTAATGAAAATTAAAATTAATTAATTGTTATTGACAAGAAGATTAAAAAAAAAAAACTGAACAAACCAGTGATATGAAGTTAAAACATTAAAATCCTGACGTACTAAAAATAATACAAAATTTACAATTTTCTTTTGCTTAATTGAAAGGAGATAATAAAATGCAACTTACCCCAATCATAAATAATGTTATCCTACAACAGAAAATATGAACCTGAACAATTTTCAGTGTTGCCATCCATAGAAATTACAGTGTTGCCCGAATAACATTTCCCCCAAAATCTAACAGTAAGTTAAGGCAGCGACTAGAGAAACAAACTCAACTACATTTGATTACGTATCACGTTGTTTTCTGGTATCCTGTGAACTACTTTTTAAATTGTAGTTGTATTTAGTTTGTAATAGTTTTAACATACAGTTATTAAAATTAAATAATAATGTTATTTAAAAAGTAGTTCACAGGATTCCAAAACAACATGATACATAATCAAATGCCGTTGAGTTCGTTCCTCTAGTCGCTGCCTTAACTTAGATTTTGGGAGAAATGTTATTCTGGTAACACTGTAATTTCTATGCATGACAACACTGGAAATTGTTCAGGTTTATATTTTCTGTTGTAAAGAGATATTATTATCTATGACTGAGGTAAGTTATATTTCATTATCTCCTTTCACTTATGAAAAACAAGCAAAAGAAAAATGGTACCTTTTGTATTATTTTTAATATATCAGGCTCTTAAGTAAATGTATTGCTCAAATCAATGAAAGACGAATATATATATATATTTTTTGTGCAATCAGGAAACATTTTTAAAAGTAATCGTATTGAATGTTTCGGGCTAAATATTCTTTGTCCCTCCCTTCCCCTCTTCCGGATATGTATTGTTATTACCCGCCAAAATATTTCGGCATCTTTTACTTCGTAGTTTATCCGAACGTGTTTAAACTGAACTTTAAAAAAAATCACCGATAAAAAGAAAAAAAATTCTTCCTTTGGTAAGAATTTGTTGTGAAACGCTTTTAGAAGGATTATTATCCTTATTTGTATATAATGAGTTTTTTTTTTCTGAGTCAAGGTTACAGAAAAGACCTGTCGAATATCTAAAAACCAAGGATTGCTGAAATCTCGTTTTCGTTTGCACCTGTTTCTGAAGAGTTGCATGTCGGGAGGAAATAATTTTGTAAGCCACCGTGACCCAAGAACAAAAGACAAGCGTGGAATGTTGTTCTTAAAAAAGAAGAGCAGGAGCCGTAGTTGTTGTATAATGAGCTAGAATGGAGGGGAAGGTACTTGTAAACATGGGGGGGAGGAAGGATCATCCCAGTTGAGTGGCTCCTATGCTGACGACCTCCGTCGACGGAATAAATCGTAATGCTTTAGGTAGTATAAATGTGTAACAATGCGATAATACCGCGTCCACACAGAAGTCATGCACTGAAGGTATTTGGTTGCTTAAGTTCATTGTCCATTGAGTTGCATTAAACCTTGCAATGCATTATGACTGTGAGGTACAGTGGTTCTGTGCAATGAAGAAACGAGCAAAATACTTTGGTTGGAATTTAGTATCTCTTGCTAGCACACAGGCTATATGAGACATCAATCTATCGTTTAAAGTAGATTCCGAACCACTGTAATAGAGCGAAATTTCAAGGTTGCCCCACTGGGAATCGAACCGGGACTGCCCACCGGAAACGGCAAGCGGACGAAAGAGTATGTTTTAAGTTCCAGGGATTTGGGTTTAGCGTACTTTTAGCAGCGAGGCTAAATAAGACATGCACCCACAGTTTAACCCACAAACGCCCAAGACCAGTTTTATTCGTTAGCAACTGCCTTGAACAATACCGTGTTACATCGAAAACCTGAGAAGAAAACTGAACGAAATTCGTACAACAAGAGTACGGGTAGTGTGCCTGAAGTGGAACAACGGGGGTTTGGCTAACTGAATGATATAGCCCGGATAGGTGCTGACTGCCACAGCCAATTATTGGTGCTGACTGCCACGACTGTCGCTGATTGCAAATATGAAGGTGCTGACTGCCACGACGGCGTGCTGACTGCCACGAGCCTGGGAGAAACTGTATTTGGAAAGAGAGGAATTAATCCCTCATACTAAATTTATGATTGTTAATTAATTTAGTAGGGATTAATTTAGTAATCATCACAGCAAATCTATGTGGCATCCTATAAGTTACAAAGTTGCTCAATAAATGGAACGACATACACTTGGATGTTTATAAAGGGATTGTTTTTTTTCTGTTATATGTACAATTTGCACATTTCATTGTTTATATTAATTGTTTTATTGTATTATTTAATGGATATGATGGTCTGAAGCCAGCTGACAAGGGAAGTTTGGGAGAAGCTCTCGCCTGCAGAGAAAGAACCATGTCATTTGAAGGACCAATTCATACTGATTACAACAGGTAATAAAACTCCTGTACGTTGAGAACTGTTCGAGATATTCAGCTTGGAAATTTATATGAGAAAATGAGTGGATGCACGTTTCAATGCGTTAACTATTCTCACCCATGGCGAAGCCTGATGGTTTGAACTTGCTATTGCTTGATCACTGGGGTCAATTCACAGACAAATTGTCCATTACAAGTTGCATGACGGATGGCAAAGACCTAATGGTTGAGAAGAAACCAAAGAATTGCACACGATTTGTGCAACCATTTGATGTGTTTTGATTCCGATCAATCAAAGATTATGGCAGGAGATTTGTACATAGTATGAATCTTCTTCATCTGGAATAATAAAGACCAACGTTATAATGTACCAACGAAACAATCAAATAAAGTTCGTGTCCATACGAATCACTTCCGATCAGCGCGATACATTGGATTGTTTCAGTTTGCGTTCTGCAATGCAGGTTACGAACAAATTATAGGCCTATAACTTTTGAATCACTTATCGAATTTGGTTTTTGCTTTGGCTCTGCGAACTGTCCTCTTGACGGATGCAACACAATTGCACATATAAAATGTTCATGGTGCAAGGGAGTATTTTGCTTGCGTCATTTCTTCATAAAACAGAACAACAACAGTGATCAATTTTCATCCCTAACCTATGATTATTGTAAACAATGTAATGACTAATTGTATCTAACAAACCCGTTAGTTATTGCGAAACGCTTTTTTCTGTTACTTCCGATAGGTTTCAATTCGTATGTCAATATTCGTTACTAATTATGTTGTACTTAACGCGTATAAATGCGTATATCCTCATTTTCTCATATAAACTTCCAAGTTGAATATCTCGAACCGTTCTCAACCGTACAGGAATTTTATTAGCTTGTTATAATCAGCATGAATTGGGACTTCAAATGGCATGCTTAGTTTCTCTGCAGGCGAGTGCTTTCTCCTGAACTTTCCTTGTGAGGTACAGCCAGCAGTGCTTTTTTGATGGAATTTTCAAGAGCTGCTCGAAACAATTTGCACAGCTGTACACAGTTCATGCTGACATAGAGAGTTCAAGTGAGAACATAAATCGTACCAATTTTGTACGCACCGCTCCCTGACAAAACTGAAAGTACACTCATGTCCAAAATTATTGTCGTATATCTATAACTGTCTTCTTGTAAGAATATAATTTGATAATTTTGCAGAGTACTTTTAATACTTATATTATGTGTATAATCAGGAAACTTATATTTGTGATAAATTTCATAGGAAAAGAATTATAAATACAAAAATCATAATGAGTAAAATAAAATGTAACTAAATGGACAAGAAAATTTTGTTTTCGTTTTATTGTTCTTATTTACTGCTCTTTTGACATGAAATTTACCACATACTTGTCTTTGCCGATTATACACATACTAACAATATAAGAAATACCGGGCGAATTCGTTATCAAATTATATTACTAGAACAACATATTTATAATCATGTGACAATAATTTTGGACATAAGTGTACATACAGAGACCTGTTTATCTTTGTTAGGTGTTGGTCTGAACAACACGATCCTAAGGATCATCTAGTTTCTTTCATGCTTTTTGGCGTCCGGTAATGTTACGTCTAGCAACTTTCTCTCAGGCTCGTGGCAGTCAGCACGCCATCGTGGCAGTCAGCATCTTCATGTTTGCAATCAGCGAAAGTCGTGGCAGTCAGCACCAATAATTGGCTGTGGCAGTCAGCACCCGTGGCAGTCAGCACCCCACCTATAGCCCATGTAACGTAGTGAAAAATAAAGTGGGTCACTGGTGGCACAAGGAGAGTTTGTGGGTTAAAATGGGATCCGAACCCATTAACTCCTGCCGTGAATGCAGTAAAAGAAGAAAAGGGGATTCGAGCCAACTAAGGGAATAAAGAAACTAAAATAGGTTCTGTAAAATTATTCCCAATTGGAAGCACCATTTTACACCTAGGTTCTTTCGGAGAGATCGCTTTTGTTTTTAAAAAGAAAGTGTACAGCAAAAAAATCGTAAGCCTAGACATAACAATAGAAAATTATAAAAACATAATTACAACATCCAATTCCATTTTATCAAACTAATAGGGTCTATTATTACATTTATCAATATGAGTTTTTTAAAGTACTTTTCTGTTTAAGCATGATCCAACACAGCCATTTTGTAATGAGGGTTTACTCGGGCTCGAGCTCTCTATCTCCAGCGGGCCTAGCGTATTGCCGCACAAGATGCGAAATTTCACCTATTCACAAGTATGTGTAGGACATGGTAGGACAGTTTCTGACCACACCGTGCTTCACCAATAACCATCGGTTCGCTACGCTAGGATCAAGAGCAGTGCTGGCCAATTTATACTGCTTGCCACTACAAAGTACGAGCCATATTGGAAGTCAAATTTCAATTTCTCCCCCACCCTTCTCCTTGGGACGACGATTTCATGAATGTAAATAGGTTATATACCTACAATTTCTGAATCTCTGTTCTATCACCTACTTCTTGTTTCACTTATCTAGGCCAATTATGGCCTGAGCGCTACGAATATGTGAAAATAACTATAATGAAATCTACATTTATCTAAAAATTAGCCCGGTACCTTGCAAAATGGGTTTGGTAACCGAAAGGTTAAATTTGATTCAGGAATATTATGAAGCCCAGTTATTCTTTTCCCATTACGCATGAACGTTTCAACAGTTCGTACATTTTCTTATTTTTACTCGTGGGTCGGAAGAAACGTACCCACGGGCCGGGCCCATCACTGATCTGAAGTAAGCATAGAGTACAATTCTACCCGACTGGGCACTCGGGATAGTTTTATGCGCTATGCGCTATAAAGCTAAGTATGAAATCATACCCGCTAATCATAACCTACTTCTTCTGAGCTAACTTTAAGCCAGATTTGTAGACCTATCTACTGCATGTTCTACAGAGGCATCATCACGGTGAACATTAAATACCGCTAATTTTACGGTGATTATATCTTCAAACAGATAAATAATAATAATAATAATAATAATAATAATAATAATAATAATAATAATAATAATAATAATAATAATAATAATAATAATAATAATAATAATCAACAAAGTGGAACAAAAGCGCCCTAGATAATTTTATTTTACATGATATACCGTTATCACGACTCACTTATCTGCTTTCGATTTCCAGCCATTTAGAAAATCGGCATTTATTTTCGCGTTTCTAAATGGCTGCAAACGGAAAGCTACTAGGTGACTCGTGATAACGGTACCTCGTGCAAGATAATATTGTCTAGGGCGCTCATGTTCCACATTTCGGTTGTCTTTTATTTATTTATTTGAAGATATCACATAATTGCTGTAAAATTTGTGGGATTTTAATTTCGCAGTGATTAGGCCTCTTAAATCAAAATTTAAAGAATAGAATGTGTCTTAAGACATATATTTTCAGTAAGTGGTGATTTCGGAGGATCTCACCCGGAGGGAATTTGAAAAAAAAAAAAAAAGACACTGAACATAGTGCTGCGAAAACAGTGATATCCCGGTTGAGCACGATCGGTAGGAGAAATACTCTGGGGGCAAGGGCGCCCATGTTGTGGGTTCCAAGGGGGGCAAGTATAAGCGACGTTTCAAAAATAGTTTCAAATTTTGCTGTAACTAATGTAAAAATTCTATTGGATTTTCGATATTCTGAAGTACAATTTTCTCTAGGGGGGCAAATGCCCCACCTTGCCCCCCTGATGGGCGCCCTTGTCTGGGGGAAAATTTCGTAGGGCCCGGGAGAATTTTTCCTCCCGGGCGATTCCCTGAAGTCGTCACTGCTTTCAGTAATAATGCGTGACTCCTTTCTCCATCCTTTACTTGCTGCGATTCCGTTCCAGAATTATATCGTTCGTACATTCATGAATTTACCCCTTTCTCCCGTCTTCAATAGATGAGTTGCCCAGATACACAAAAATCCACCTGCAACTGTAGTTTTTACGTTACACTCTAGTTTCCACAATCCACTAAGACTTGTTTTACACATTTCATGTATGAATATTTAAAAATAAATAAATAAATACACAAAATATGCAAATTAATGAATGACAAAACTCTAGGTCTGTGCGACTCTTTCCACACGCAATGTTGGGCTTTTCTTTTTTTTTTGTTCTGATATAGTAGTAGAATGTGAGAAAAAAAGTTGCCTTCACCTTGACAGTCTGATGGCTTCACGGTCGCAAACACTGCATTTTTCCCAACAAACAATGGGTAAACTTAGAGGCTGGAGTACATTCTGAAGAAACAAGCTCATTAAAAGGGGGGGAAGGGGTTCTAAAGCAGAAAATTATTATTAATGAATACACTCAACCTAATTTGATATATCGTATACTATTGTCATTAATTGATTTCTTAATTTGTACTTACGTCTTCTGTCAACAACGAGGCTATCTTGAACGACAGCTGAAAGTGGGATGGGAATCACTGTAATGCGATGGGATCCTTTCCGAGGCCGAATTGAACCGGATACCTCGTACATCAAAGGTACATGATAATCATTAGACCAGTGAGGTCACATTATGTATCGATGATATGGATCTTAACAAAACCAAATATTCACCACCTGTAAAAATACTGAACGAAGCCTGGAGAAGGATGTATGCTAGGAGTAACCTTCCACGATTAAAGAACTACATCAGAAAAGTCACAAGTACCATGACAATAAAGGTACTGAAGTCTTAGGATGGCGGACAAATTGCAAGGAATTGCAAGGATCAGTAGACAAAATGCAATCATTGGTTGGATACCACGAGATAAGAACAATTCTAGGGAACATTGTTATAAAGTTATAGCACGGCCAACAAGAGATGGTCTCTGACGTTTCTTACCAAATGCGGTGGGACATTGCAGCCCCTACTTTGATACTGATGTTACCAACCACGATCACTCTCTCTTATACCATTAATTAAATTGCCACTACAGTTGTACCGAAAAAAACCTTGACACGCGAGTAGTGGTAATGTCACTGCGAGCTGTCAGAGACGTTCTCTTACTGGACGCACTATAGTGTGAACAAATCAAGGGCACAATATCACAGCGATAAAGTGCCAGGGTGCACCCACAAGGAAGGTCCATCATGTCCGTATTCCCCCCCCCCCCCGCAAGAAACAAACATCATAACTATTTTTAAACAATGTACTTAAGTTTTGTCAGCGCTAGAGGCACACTAATGGAGTCCAGACCTCCTCCAATCTTTCGACATTAAACCCTCTCCCCAGAACCAAAAAAAAAAAAAAAAAAAAAAAAATGAGTGCGCGGTACCTCTGGTGCGAGAGATCTCTTGATCGATTCTACGTAGGCTATGTAAATTTATGCTGCATTATATCTTGTTGGTGAGTTGTCTCGGGGTTCTTCCACATTCTCATTCCACTAATTCTTTCCTAACAAATCAGTTTCATTAATCATCTGTCTCCTTCAGTTTAATTTCGTTTCGTTTTCATTGAAATCAAGAAACACTAACTGATCCTGCTCTCTCTACACAGCGCATCATTCACATATGAGCATGAATGTCCTTGTCATTCCTCACAACATCTGTACCTGTCCCTTTATAGCCACAATCACAACATCTGTACATGTCCCTTTATAGCCACGATCACAACATTTGTACATGTCCCTTTATAGCCACGAGTAAAGGGGTTCTTGATTAAAAAAAAAAAAAAAAAAAAAAAAAGGCAACGGGTATCATAAAGAAAAGATTTTTTCGATTATTTTTTTTTAATATCTCGCACCATTTGTAGGATTTGAGCCTACTTCCGGTTGGAGTTTCTAATTCATATATAATCAGTGTTTTCTTCCTTCTTGCATGTAATAAGCAAATAAATTTCATAAGCAATTAATTATAATGTCAGTGATATATGGTGTTCATTGGGCAAAACACTCCAAACAATAAAGATTCATTTTAGACTGGAGAAATGGTTATCCTTCGTTTTTCGTTACCATTTGGGCATGAAACAAACGCCTGAGAGATATACAACCCCTATGCACAAAAGTGTGGTATTGGAATGTATAACTCATAGGATATGCTTTACTTTTTTTTTAAAAAAAAAACTTCAACACTTTCAGTGTACTCCTGAAAATATAATAAAGAAATAACGGCCTAATATTCAATTAGAACTGGACAATCTACACAAAAGTTGGAATCGACCAGCGAAAACGGCACGTTTCTAACACTTGTGGTTTTCTCTAATGATTGGGGTTGAAATCGGTCAATGTTACAAATGTATGTCATTTATCATATTGTTTTGCTGAAGAAAAAGCTTGAGGATGGTCTTGTAAACAATCCGAATGTTGTCGAATTTGCAACATTTATTGTAGTTTTGTATACTTTATTTTCTTGTAATTTAGCTTATGTATTTTTTTACTTGTCACATGGAGCATATAGCTCTGTCAACGACATTGAAAAATAAATAAATAAATCTATTCTGAGGGAATATGAGTTTATCCCACGGGTCTCTGTGGTTGTGGACAAAAAAGTTTTTGACATGTTCAAATACGTTTTATCTCCAAATACAAGGGCACTTTTCTAACTTAGGTATGTGTTCTATCCCTGTGCCCCCCCCAAGAGCCGCTCTCGTTTCCAAACGGGGCAATGGTATTTATATTCTGACTTTTGTATCAATTTTGTAATGATGAAAGGTACCCACTGACATAAAAATTCAGTTATTAAAGCTATGGAAAAGTCCGTCGAAGAAAAATTCGTTAATTCATTTCTTTTGGAAAGTGAGGAGGACAAGCATGTGTTTTAAAAATTGCATTTTCCGGGGGGGGGGGGGGTAAGGGAGAAGATGACTAATGTGAGACATATTCTAGAAAGAAAATATTCTTCCACTTATGACAGGGACACTCAGGACAGTCGCATGCACCCAATGGGACACTTAGGCTCGAAACGTTTGAGAACCAGAAATAGGTAGTTTATACTCAGTCCAATTGGATTCAAGTTGATTTCAATTAGATAAGAGGACAATTGCCAAAATAGTTGAGGGAAATAGCACTTTTTTGGGCCTTTTTCGGATTTATTTTTTAAAGTACCTGTTCCCTTTCTTTTCTTCGTATAAGAGCTGCCTCTAAAAATCCAAATCCTGGTTACTACCTCTGTTCTTTCTAAGTGTATACTTAAATTCTTCAAGACAATCAAGAAAATGTGTCTTCTTTGTGAGTGTAAATTTATTTATATAGTTGCTAGTTTGTCTACGTGCAGTGCTTCTCTCATTGGACACCCCTACCTAACAAAAAACTCAGAGCAAAAACCTGCCTTTCAAGGACGTACCAAATGGAAAACCATTTACAGCCAAAGTATTTATTTTTTTTTTTTCGTCCATGTGACATTGAAAAGTTTTTTTTTTTCTCTTCCTTTCATTGTTGTTTACACGAAAACCTGAGATTATAAAGATGTACTTTTCCTCGGTGTCCCTTCATGTTCGATGTTAAAGTGCACCATTCATGCAAGAAACATGCAGGTATAGAAGTTTCGGAAGAGCTTTGCAATATTTCGCGCTATCTTCAGAGTAGGTCAAACAATATTTTCCGTCTTTAGTTTCATTATTAGTTTTGCTGTCTTTTTGTGAATTAAAATTCCACGAAAAGCAGATCATATCACCATAACAAGTGGATTTTGTTTCATATTTTGAAACTACGGTAACCTTCCATACAATTGTATACGGATTATATACAGTGATGAAAATTTTCCGGAAAATTTTCCAGAAAATTTTCCGATTCATAAAAACATACTCCACTTATTTCTACATCGTTGTTTAGCCGTGATGTGAGGTGGAAAATTTTCTTCTACAGTATATATTTTTCCGGAAAATTTTCCTTCCTTAACAAATATCAGTGATCAAGTAACAGTTCCTCAGTATTCATAAAATTGATTGAAATCATGTATAGAAATGTTAAAAAGTGAAAGATCGTTTAAAGAATCTGAAAATTTTCATGGCTCAGACAATTCTCAGTACTATGTAGGCACAAGTGAAACAAATTTTCAGGAATCGTAAAATTGTCTGTCCTGTACAGTGATGAAAATTTTCCGGAAAATTTTGAAACGGAAAATTTTCCGATTCATAAAAACACACTCCACTTATTCCTACATCGTTGTTTAACCGTGATGTGAGGTGAAAAATTTTCTTCTACAGTATATATTTTTCCGGAAAATTTTCCTTCCTTAACAAATATCAGTGATCAAGTAACAGTTCCTCAGTATTCATAAAATTGATTGAAATCATGTATAGAAATGTTAAAAAGTGAAAGATCGTTTAAAGAATCTGAAAATTTTCATGGCTCAGACAATTTTCAGTACTATGTAGGAACAAGTGAAACAATTTTTCATGAATCGAAATATTTTTTGTCTTATAAGAAAAAATTGAAGAACTTTTTATGAGTTGGAAAATTTGCATCATTTTGAAGCAAAAAGTAAAACTACTTTTTGTGAATCGGAAAGTTTTATTGCTCTGTAGAAACAAGTGAAAGGAATTTTCATGAATCCGAAAATTTTCATCACGATGTAGAAACAAGTGAAGAAACTTTTCATAAAACGGACAATTTTAGATATTATGTATGGTGATGTTTGATGGAAAATTTTTCACTATATTTAACTGCACATTCAGCTATAAAATTCAATTCCTGCAGAGGAAAGTTAGACAGCAACAAAATTACCATTTTCCAATTAGCTTTCGGAAACCAGAAAATTTTCTAATATTTCAAGTTGGGAAGTAAAAATATACAGTGAAATTTTCCGACTCATAAAAAAGTTCTTAAATTTTTCCATATAAGACAGAGAATATTTCGATTCATGAAAAATTGTTTCACTTGTTCCTGCATAGTACTGAAAATTGTGTGAGCCATGAAAATTTTCAGATTCTTTAAAGATCTTTCACTTTTTTTTACATTTCTGTATATGAATTCAACCAATTTTATGATTGCTGAGGAATTGTTACTTGATTACTGATATATATATATATTTTTTTTTTTTTTAGAACGGAAAATTTTCCACCTCATATCACTAATTGTATAGCCATCCCCACTGGTCTAGTGGCTAACTCACGCGTCTTTTGGTGCAGGGAATTTCCGATTCGATTCCTGGCATGATATCCTTGAAATTTGAACACATTACTGTAGTTCGGAGTCCATCTTGAACTGTGAATCTACGTCTCATATAGGTTCTGAACGGGACGCCAAGTTGAACTCTGACCTTTAAGCTTATTCAGCATTTGGGCCTCATATGGCCTTATCGTGGACTGGAGTGTTCTTCACTTTTGGAAAGATACACATTAATTTTTAAATTTCTTTGGGGTCTTCTCTTGCACTTCTCCTCCACCATATCCAGATGTGCATTAATTACATCTACGATTAAAAATAATGAATGTCCATTTATATCTCGCTTCGATTCGACATTCCGTTCTCGAGTTATGGCTATGTTCGGACAAATTTTCGACTTTCCGTAGAGCCGAAATGAGACATTTCTGCGCCCTGGTTATTTTAGCTTCTTTTGATGTCAAGAATCACTCCTCAAAAGGTGCTGAAGTTGTTTCCAAATCCTCATTATATCTTACCCTGTATATAGGATTGTAAATACATTCATGAATCATCCGTGTATTATGTGAGAATGTGAGTTAGGAAAGACCAAAATATTACAATAACGGATTTTAAATTAAATATAACATGTGAATAATGGTTAGTTTCCATTTTTAAAATGGAGATATGACCATCTTATGAACGATAATTTTTTTATGTAAGGTTAATTTATGGAAAGTGAATTTTTCCAGTGTGTAAACAGAGGTGGGACGTTAGTAGCACATTGTTGAAGGGAATTTGATTTGTCAGACAGAATTCAAAATAACGAAATGTCTGTTTAATGAAAGTGGAAGATACGCAAAACGCGTGACCAACAAGTAAGCATGGAGAATTCTTTTGTAGTTAAAATTGACCTAACATCCTGTTGAGCTTAGATGATGGATACTTTTACTTGTTGAACCTCTGAGTCATTGTGTTATGTGGACTTGTTGAGGCCTTTGTTATATGTTTAGCTGCGGCCCCTCCTTCAAGAAAAAAAAGGATTATTCACTTATTTCAGTCTTTTTTGTATTTTTTGTCCCGCATCGAGGCGTGTATTTCTGAAGTGGAACGGTGAGATAACGAGGGAGTTGATTACAACCGGCAAATTGCTTTTGCGCTGGAGGGCTCCATGCGTGCAACACCTGCCGGACGCAACAGCTTCTACTTGCCACCAAAAAGACCTTCCTTCTCAACTGGGGTTGCCAGATTTTATGACCAAAAAGCTCTTGAAACTTCTCTTGCGAATAACTCTCCCTCTTCCCTCTAAAAATACAAGCGACGTGGGCATGTTTCAGTCAGTAGCATTTATAACTGGCATTCGAAAGGTCTCGAGTTAAATGCTTAGACTGACCAACAGTACTGCGTTTTTATTCACTGTATAGTGATTCTAACGCTTCCCATGTTAGTGGAATCTCGGTTAGCACTGTGGTTGAGATGTGCGTTTCCTTGCGGTTCGATGGTCGGTGAAAGTACAAAATTTTAGGTATGATCCCATCGTTTCGAGGTTATTGAGGGGCTTCTTCAATTAAGAGTAGCACCTTTTCGTCTAGAAAGCCCAAAGTAAGAGGGCTGTGGGTGAGTGTGCTGACTTTTCATTGCCCAGTTAAACGTACCCAAAGTACTTATTGGTCTGTAGCGCCAGGTTTCGTCTTTGGCGTGAGCCATCTCTCAATTAACTTGTCACCGCTTTCGACCCTCTTATTCTGAGCTAGACTTTTTAAAATTTCCTTATGGGGTCGCGGCGACTCAGTGGTAGAGCGTTCACCTCTGGTGCGTGGGGTCTCTGGTTCGATCCCAACTCGCGCCCAGTAGGCTTTGTAGTGGACAAACACCGTGTACGTGGGTTTTCTCGGGGTTTTCCCGTTTCCTCTCTCCTTCTCATTCCACCCTTTTATGTTCATTCACTTGCCTTAACCATCCATCTCCTTTAGCCCAACAGGTTTCATTTAATTTTTTTGTTTCCTTGTATTTTTGTCTTCCCTACATCTTTTATTTGGTCTGTATATTTCTAGGGATGCGCACGATACGAGTCGAGACATAATTTTCATGACAAAATTCGAGTCGGGACACAGCTCTTCCAATAGAGAAATATACATTTTTCGAGTTGAGATATCCCTTTTACAGCACATTTTCGAGACGAGACAGCCTCAAGTCTTGTCTCGTGCGCATCCCTATATATTTCAATCGCGGCATTCCTGTAAGTATTTTTCTTTGTGGTACTCCGTCTATAGCCAATAATGTGATTGTTTCATGTCTTATAATGTGTCCAATCATCCTCTCTCGTCTTTTAGAAACATTCTTCAATGTACTCCTTTTTCTCTCCAGCGCACAGTGGAGCGAAAACGCAAAAAGCTGGCCAAAAGTATATATATATATATATATATATATATATATATATATATATATATATATATATATATATATATATATATATATATATATATATATATATATAAAACCCGAAAGTTAGTAATATAGGATTTTTTTATGTAGTTGGCTAGAGTGATGTTAGAAAGGTCCAAATCCATAAATAGAATAGGGTTTTTCTTTATTCCGACTATCTGAGCCACTCTTAAATAGACCCTTCAGCAGATCAAATGCGTAGAGAACAATAGAAGAATTGTGACGCGTCAGTTGAAATGGTTGTAACTTTCGAACGCTTTCATAGTTTTTAAATCTGTAAAGTTTTCCTATATCGTACTGGTAAGTAGAATAAGTGTATGAAGTGAAAAATTAATAATAATGATGTATTAATTTATAATTTGAATCGCAAATCAGGCAAAATTTTCACATTGTTTATATATTTTATTAACTTAAAGCGTTGAAAACATTATGTGCACCCTCGTGCACCACGTTCATATTTTGTAGAATGGTAGTCTGAATATTAATTAATACTGTCGACAAAAATGTAGCTGCCAAAACGTGCCAATTACGAAGCGTGTTGATGTTATTATTGTTCATTTAATGTTACAGTGACAAGCCGTTGCAGTTATCATAACCGAATCAAATACCAATAATTTGTATCATTTAAGTAATAATACATTTCTAATAAATAAGAACGTAAGTAACAAGTAATTGTTCATCAAAATATGTGAAAAAATTGAATGTTGTTAAAGATACATTGTGAAAATTACGAAGTATGTTGACATTCTTTTAATTCCGCCATTTTGGATCCGCCATTTTGTTTTTTTCAACTTTAGTTGCAGAATCGTAATCAGCAACCTCAATAACCCCTTTATCGCCACTTTTGAGAACATTTCTACGACTTTTTCCACTTTTGCAAATTTTATTCCGCCATGTTGGATCCGCCATTTTTTTTTTTTTTTTTTTAACTTTAGTTGCAGAATCGTAATCAGCAACCTCAATAACTCCTTAATACTAAATTTCATTCAATTTGAATATAGTTATAATATTTTGGCCAGCTTTTTGCGTTTTCGCCCCACTGTGCAGCGCCGTAACTTAGATTTTTTTCTGGTGGGTGCAAGCATACGCGTATTTAGACCCCTAGAAAAGTTGTTTTTTCTAATTCTTGGGCTTCTCTCTTTCCATCTTTCTCTTACTGTTTATGGGTCCCGGAGCCTGTGGGCCCTCCCGTACGGCAAGGTCTGTGGGGCCGTTAGGTACGCCTCTGGGCCCGTTCCATACATGAAAAATGAAATGAAATGAAATCTTTGAGTTTTACGTCCCACGGTTATGCCGGTTAGGCTAAAGGAGACGGTGATTATGAGAAATGAATGAAATGGTGGAATGAAGAAAGTGGGAGGAAACGGGAGCACCCCGAGAAAACCCACGAGCACGGTGTTTGTCCACCACAAATTCCACACGGCGCGAGCTGGGATCGAACCAGGGACCCCAAGCACCGGAGGTGAACGCTCTACCACTGAGCCACCGCGCCCCCCGTTCCATACATGAGAAATTAATTAAGGGGACAATATTGACAAATCTCAAAGCCGTATGAATAAATATTATTTCTAGGGCCCCTAATAGTAGACATTTTTTACTGGAATGGGCCCATGAATCATTTTTGTTTTATTAATCTTTTGTGTTCTGTTTTGTTTATGTAATATAGTGAACCTGTTTGATGCTTCATTTATGATTTCATGTTCGTATCGTATATGGAGTAAGAAAATTTTGTCTTAAAATGGGCCCCCTTCGAAAGGCGGGGTGCTTCTCTGGGGGGCAGTTGTCCCCTGCC
Organism: Thermobia domestica; assembly: GCF_964235325.1. Lineage (NCBI taxonomy): Eukaryota > Metazoa > Arthropoda > Insecta > Zygentoma > Lepismatidae > Thermobia > Thermobia domestica. Next base: position 5,957,070 of record NC_137468.1, read on the forward strand.
TAGAGATGCAAAAAAGCCGGCTTTTTTGAATCGATGGTTTTTTTCACATAAAAAGCCGGCTTTTTTGGAAAAAAAACGAGAATTTTGGAAATTTTGGCTTTTTTCATTTTCATGATTTTTCTATCCAAATAGCTTTCTTATAGTATATTCTATAGTTAGATAAGATTTCTACGACCTGAATGCCATATTTAGCTCTGTAATTCACCATCAAGATGGATGGAGCACATATTTTACGAATTAAAGCTAACATGAAGAATGTAGTATTTGAGGGCAATTTTACAGGTTATTTAACTTTATTTTAACTTTTGAGTTATCGACATTTTTTTCCTTCTCTAGATCATTTTAGTTTGTCATCCGTGTTTCATTTCTAAGAGCTTAGTACTCCAGCTTCTAGCACGAAAATTAAACTTACGTTTTTCTATATATCCGTCAAAGCATACGTTTTTCAATATGTCCGTCAAACCGTATTTGCACATTTCTGTTATACTGTAGTTGTGCAATGATTTAGCAATAATTTTCCAGATACAATCTTGAATACCAATTTATACAAATAATCAATAGCGGATTTAGAAAAGTACTTTGGGAGGGGTTTCTCTGATTGTTTCGTTTTCTAAAAAGTCCTAATTTTATTTGGGAGGTGCTTGAAGTTTATGAGTACAGGCATAACTAATATTTCGTTTCGTTTATATGTTTAGCAATAATCTTCCGGATACAACCTTGAAGATCATTTTATACTGAGAATCAGTGGCGAATTTAAAAAAGTGTTTTGGGAGGGGTTTTGTTACTACTGATGTTTAGTTTTTCTAAACATTCGTAATTTTTATTTGACGGGAGCTTAAAGTTTATGAGTAAAGGCATAACTAATAGATATTTCGTTCGTTTTAGACATTCCACAACTTTGGAGAACAGGCTTCAGTCCGAAAGACCGATCCTCTAACCTTCGCAAAACCGTCACTGCTGGTAATTAGTAATAATAACGATTTAAAAACAATAAGAAAGGAAGTCGGCCAACTCCTACACTCCTAGTCGGCCAGTACACTCACTATTTCTACGTTCTCAGATGGAATGAAGGAAGGCTTTGTCAGAATGGTCGAATGCTGGGTTGAATCCCGGACTTCCCGATAGAAGCGCAAAAGCCAACCACTCAGTCACGTTTGTTGTGCAGTTGTATTTAGCTTAACTTAAATATATTCCGTAGTCTTTTTTTTTTTGTTCCGTAATGATATGTTGAATCCCTCTTGTTAAAAATTCAGAAAACTTGAGGACTGGGTAAACCGTGATGGTGGTCAAGGGCGCCCATGTTGTGGTTTCCAAGGAGGGGAAGTATAAGCGACGTTTCAAAAATAGTTTCAAATTTTGCTGTAACTAATGTAAAAATCCTATTGGATTTTCAATATTCTGAAGTACATTTTCCTCTAGGGGAAGGGCAAGCGCCCCTTTAACCCCCCTGATGGGCGCCCTTGATGGTGGTTATAAAAAACTTGACTGTAGAATTTCAAGAATATACAGAACCATGTGCAGCCTTTAATTGTATCATACAAATCTAAGTATTTCTCTTATGTTTTATTTTAATTTTATTTTGTTTCAAAAAGAGGGTATGGAATATTTTGAAGTAAAAATACTACATACAATTTTGCTAGTTATTTGTGTATTTTTTGAAAGAAGTTTTTACTCTTAGGGTTGGCTCGTTTACACCAGCGGTTTTTTTTAAAAAAAAAAAAATAACTGGTTTAAACTAAAAAAATTAAAAAACAAAAATGCGAATCGTGTGAACTTCATAGTGACGTTTCACATGTCAAACCATCTGCATTAGTCTTATTTCCTTTTCACCTTTTAATCAAGGTGTCCCATGTTCAATTCTCGGTCGAACCACAACCCTTCTTTCATGTGTAAACCAAGTACTCTTTCGGATGTCACTTTAAGCGAAAGTCTTCTCCTTGATAACCTCGGTATTACGTAAGGATGTTAAGCCTAAACATGCAAAACGAAACCAAATTATATATTTCTGCATGCCTGTTGTTTTATAAAGAAGCGAAGGTTGCTTAAATATATTGATTAAAATTGGTAAAATTTATCGATTGCCTACGTAGTTTCCAACATTAGCTTGGATTGGACTTTCAATGATACCTACATACTAAATTTGTAATTTAATACCTCAGTTTTAGAAAAATAAACACACTGCTGAACAAGACTGCACTTATTTAATATAAAAACACATTTACACATGACGTTTCGATCTTCTATCCAAGATCCTCATCAGACGTACACTCACGTCTGATGAGGATCTTGGATAGAAGATCGAAACGTCATGTGTAAATGTGTTTTTATATTAAATAAGTGCAGTTTTGTTCAGCAGTGTGTTTATTTTTCTGATTTTATTCGCAAGACGTTGACTATGATTGTGTGTCACTCAGTTTTAGGGTACTGATTATAATACGTTGACCTTTAAATTTTACATGCAAATTAAATTTTACAGGATTTTCCCGTTATTGTTTTACATTTAAAAGAATGACGGGATTTCCCCGATGGCTAGGGGCGGGAGTTTCTCAATTTAAAAAATTTACTGACCGGACTTCTTTAAGCTTATGGGACCTCTTCCAGCATAACCCCGTTGTTGAATAATAACACCAAGGCGAAACAAACTTATTTCTGTGAATATGTAATACAAATACATAAAGCAAAATATCTAAATCAAAAAACCTGGTTTAAACCCCAAAAAAGCCTGGTTTAAACTGCCCCCCCAAAACGGGTTTTTGGCATTTTCCGAATCAACCATGGTTCTTGCCAACTCTGCTTACTTTTGTATATAGGAGGTTAAAATGTGTTTATTATATACATTGGTTAATCCTTTGGAATTCATACTGTAAAAATGTTGAAGTAAAATTGTTTAAAATATATTTTCGAAATTCATGGTTTACTTTCGAGGTTTTATATTATTATCGGCATCAACCACTAATTAAATGACTTTCTGTGTTATAGAGAAGCGAAACAAAGTCTGCTTTATCGATTTAAAGCAGAATTTTGAAAAAAGCCCAAAATTTCCCAAGCAAAAAAGCAAAGCAGAAAAAACCGAGTTTTTTTCCAAAAAAGCCGGTTTTTTTCCGAGCCCTTGCATCTCTACCCCTGCCCCACAAGTCACGGCCCTGTTTCTCTCCTACCATAGCAGGGGCGGACTGGCAACCATAGGGCCCACCCTGCTAAACTAAATGAGGGCCCACTGTATAAAAATGTAAAAAAATGTACTTGGCATTCTTCATATGTATTACATATAAAAGTTCATCTTCGAACCCATAAATAGTATCCCATATATTCATACAAATAGTCCAGTCCCTGTCCATAAGACCCGTAGGAATTTTGAGGTGGACTAAGTTTCTCTTCAGATCCAAGTAAGACACTTCTCAGTGATGGAAAACATCTTGGGTGATCATCTGGCAACCCGGGCATAAGTTGGCAAATTGGAAATTCAATATGGCGGCCATGCGAAAATGCCATATTTACCTAAAACACGAATATCTCATCATTAAATGAAGCTAGAAACTTCATTCTTGTACCGAATTCAAGATAATGAATACTGTAATCAAGAAACATTCGTAACGTCGAAACATGGTGCCGCCATTTTTAAATATGGCGGCAGGTTCTTCGAAATTTCGATTTTTTTCGTACACTATTATCATTTACTCGAAGATAACTACGAAACTATAAGAGATACCATAAACATACCTCAGATAAACGGGATAGAGCATAATGAGAGCTTTCCAACGGTATCAATATCTTTTCTCTATCTTTAAATTTGACGGAGTTATTGGAATTTTAGCAGCTCAAGGTGTTTGGCTTCAGATTAAGTTAAGAAAGGTTAAGCGCTAAAGCAAAACTATCCATGATTTTTCTGCACAAGTTTTAATGCTGATAAATTACTCTAAGATCTTACAGTGAGATTTCTAGGTAAAAGTGCAAATGGTTAATAATAATAATAATAATAATAATAATAATAATAATAATAATAATAATAATAATAATAATAATAATAATAATAATAATAATAATAAATCGTGGTTGCTAAAATAATAATTCAACAATTTCAGTAGAAAAAGCAATATAATTAAAAGTGATATAAAGTTAGTACACTAATACAAATAATAATAAAAGCACCATATTTATAATATAACAAAGCTTTATAAAATTACTTGGTTTTGTTTTTCTTACAATCCTGTGATGAAATATTTTGATCGGTCTTGTTGAGGGCAACTAATTAAATGTTATTAATAAGTTCGTTGCATATTTTGTCTACATGAATTGAGTTACAGTTCGTAACGCTACCGATTATTACAAATCATTTTGCACTTACAGAAGGTCGTACAACTAACAATTTTTTAAGGCATTTGCATCGTCTTGTAGAACAGCTCTTGCAAGTACATGTTCGAATAACATCTTCTGGTAGCTCATTAATGCTAGTATCCGGTGTAAGCGATGAATCATCTGTATTGTTTGTCCATCCAAAATCCGTTGGATCTAATGCTTCTTCTGCGCCTAACACTGTAGAATACGAATATACCATTAAAAGGATCTTTTCAGGTGACCCTGTAATGACGAACTGGTGCAAGGTAATTCCTGTAAGCTATGAAGACTACTTTGATTCATAATTTCAAATCGGAGAGTGTTAAATGCCTTAGATTTTGAGCCTGATTTTACAGCTCTGACCAAATGTTCTTCAGCAAGTTCCAAGCACTCAGCACTTGGAGGAAGACTTCGTCCAAATTTGTACAGATACTTTTCCGGTTCTGCCTTAAGAGCGGATATTTTGTTACCTACCTTACTGGTAACATCGACCCTGTAAGAAAGCGTGTTGCAAGAAGAGCATCTGTTGATGCACCTATTTCGTTGAAAAGAGTGTGAATTGGTATAATATCGGATCTCGATTTTCGCATCCATAATTCTGAAAGTCCATTTTCATGTAGGATCTTGTAAAAATGAATCAGTAAAACAAACATCTGTGTTATTTGAGAGCACCACAACGCGTTGCATCCCATGCTTAACCGCATAGAAAACGTGAGGGATAATGCGTATGTCAGCCTCCTCAACAGCTACTTTGAGAGTTCCTGATATTTCCTGAATCTCTTATCTTTGATTGATACAGCTGGAGTAGGACCACCGTCAAGCAAGACGCCACTGAGAATAGTTTCCCAATCTCGATTTATTGTAACTGTCTTCAAAAATTCAGCCAGAGCAGCCTGAATGAAAACTTTGTTCTCAGGTGATGCCCAAATTCTGTCCATCTGTACAGGAAGTGTTCTGGTAGTGCTTATTGATGCCAATGGTAGTGGCTGTACAGATCTTTTCCTCTCAGCACTTTCGATTGATGTTGGAAGATAGCTATCAAACACATAGTCGACACGGCTGAATTTGTAGGCATTATTTACAATGGTGTCAATTGATGTGAACAAGTCTTTAAATGTGACATTTCCTTTAACTTTTAGCCTTCTAAACTGGTTCATTACATCAAATACAACACAGGTTTCGAGAGGATCATTTTTCTGGAAATTCATGGCCGTGGTATCTAATCTTTTTATCAAAATATTGATAAGCTGAGACTTTGAGGGTTTCGTTGTGGCGCCGTTCTCATCTAGTAAGGGTGTAGGTGAAATATCATAACTAAAAATTTCTGCCATCGACAATCCTCTCTCCTTGGCAATTTCTACTTTTCTTTGAACCAGTAATTGATCCTTAATAACGCTTCTCACAGTTTTCTTTTTCATCTGCATGCTAGGTTGTGTTATACTTCGAAATGTGGGAAGATTTTGTCTGTGAATGGGTGCCATCAGTGATTTCGAGCGAGATATAAACCTTTCCTGTCGGAATGTGGCAAAAGCTTCTTCGGCAGTCATCAAAAATTGTAAGAGTTTCTTAGCACTCGATTCCGGGACACACTCATTGGTTAGAAGGTTGTGAAGCTTCACTTCGCCATTCACAATATATGGATTTTTTCTGCTCTCAATGTACTGGAACATGTTTTGGATGCTTTCTTCCATTTTATTTCTGAGCCTTCCCGTCAATTCACGATACATTTTTAACTCATAATCACACGGTATAACATTAAGAACAGACTGAAATGTTTTTCGTATGAGCAGTACTCCATGGTAAGCAAGCTCCCATTCTGCAATATATTCCTTCCTTTTTGTTTGGCCAATAATCTCTCCAGCTGATTTTTGAGAACGATTTATTGTCTGTTCGAGAGCCTTGTCAATACCCACAGCGTTAAATTTTCCACTTGTCCTTCGTACAACAAAATGTTCTTGTTTGAACTTGTTATATATTTCAGGATGGCGTGTTTCAAGATTCAGCATTTGCTGAAAGAATAACAAATGCCCCATCTCAAATAGTTTATTCTGTCAAATACCTGAAAAACTTTAAGGATATCTTTTAGTGTTCGAAGATAGAGACTCCAATTACCTTCTCTGTCAGCTCTTATGAGGTTCTTTAAAAGACTTATTATATGTAAGAACCCCTCAAGGAATTGACGCTCAGACAACCTCATCTGCTCTTCAGTGAAAACATTTAAGGTTTCCAAAACTTCCTGTGATGCTGCAATCAGCTCTTTAAACTTTGCTTGCGCATCTTCTGTTGTTAAGTGATTCATAGCAGTAAGAACTTCTGCAACTCTTGTAGATAACTGATAATCATCGTCAGAAGTATGCAAAAATGCTTCTTAAAATGTTACCTCCTTAAAATGTTATATACTAATGTAAACCCCATTCATTACTACCAAACCAGTGCTACTTCCAACCAAACCATACATTTTAAAAGGGCGTGTCAAAAAATGACGAAGAATGTTCTTAACTTTTTGAGGTGATGTGAGGTGATTTTAGTTTAGCATCCCTTTTCAGCAGCGAGGCTATATGACACGTGGACCTACTGATTAACGTGGAAACCGAACCACATGAGCTCCCGCCGGGAATCGAACCCGGGTCTCCCACGCCAAAGGCGCGTACGCTAACCGCTTAGCCACGAGGGAGCTCTCTTACATTTTTGAATCTGAACTACAAAAATGGTGTCTCGCAATGTATATAGAGGTTAGAGTAGATCTTAGTCGTATTTTTCTGGCACAGTCTACATAAAAATAAGGCGATGCCTATTTTTAATTATTACTTTGGATGAAAATCATGAGAAGATTGGCTTCACCTTACTAAATTTAATCTGAAGCCAAATACCTTGAGCTACTAAAATTTCAATAACTCCGTCAAATTTAAAGATAGAGAAAAGATATTGATACCGTTGGAAAGATCTTATTATGCTCTATCCCGTTTATTTCAGGTATGTTTATGGTATCTCTTATAGTTTCGTAGTTATCTTCGAGTAAATGATAATAGTGTACGAAAAAAATCGAAATTTCGAAAAACCTGCCGCCATATTTAAAAATGGCGGCACCATGTTTCGACGTTACGAATGTTTCTTGATTACAGTGTTCATTATCTTGAATTCGGCACAAGAATGAAGTTTCTAGCTTCATTTAATGATGAGATATTCGTGTTTTAGGTAAATATGGCATTTTCGCATGGCCGCCATATTGAATTTCCAATTTGCCAACTTATGCCCGGGTTGCCAGATGATCACCCAAGATTTTTTCCAACACTGAGACGTGTCTTACTTGGATCTGAAGAGAAACTTAGTCCACCTCAAAATTCCTACGGGTCTTATGGACAGGGTCTGTATTAAAAAGCAAAACATTAATTACAAAAAATCTGAAGTAGGAACATGTTAATAGTAAACTGATACATTGTGTAATTGGCATTATCATTTTTTATTGTAAACACACACAATACCGAAATTGGTGCTTTCAGTTATTTATATAGTGCTATTGTTTTTTATGTAATGAATTTAAACCATTTACTGTATTTAAACAAATGAATGTCATGTTTTAGAAAACCCAAAATATATACATGTGCAATAAGTAAAAACTAATCTCAAGTCAACTTTGAAACACTACAACAACCCCCGCAATGTTTTAGGGCCTGATTGTCTCATAGACGGAACCTTTTCAAGTCGATAAACGTGAAGAAGAATAAGATCTGTTCATGAAAGTTTAACTTTACGTTTTTTTTTATGCAAAATACAAGTTTGCGGGAGTTACCCTGCCATATTTTTGATGCTGGTAGGTTTAATTGAGCACATCTTTTTAAAATTGGTGGAGGGGGCCCACCTGTTTGGGGGGCCCACCCTGCATTTGCAGGGTAGCAGGGTGGGCCAGTCCGCCCCTGTACCATAGCACCACATTTCGAAGACTACCACTTCTCCTAGAGTCCAGATGTTACACTCAATACATATGCTTTCATAAGCTTTTTCTGCAGTTGTATGTTGATATTTCTGGTTAGGAGTTTCTCTTTTTTTTTTTCTTTCTTCTTTTTTGATAAGCGCCTTCTTTTTGTCTGAACTATTGCGAATTTTACATCTCATTTGCACCTATTATCGCCTTGTTATTTTATTCCGTAAATAACAGAACTTCTGTACCTCTTCCACCAGATGATCTCATGTTTTGATCTTCTTTCTTTCTTTCTTTCTTTCTTTTCTCTCTCTCTTTTGTTATTTCCTTGCAAGTCTCATAACATTTGTGTTGCTCTTGTTGATATGTTGAGTTTGTTGTTAGCACCATGTACGTACTTTTGTTTAAATGAGGTGGTACCGGAAGAGCTTCCTTACAATTATGAGCATGCTGCAATCTCGTGTTATCTGTTCCTTTTCCTCTTCCCAAAACTTCATTGGAACATCAATTGAATTGCAGATATTCGAGAAAGAACTGTGTGTGTAATTTTGTGAACTCGGAATATTTTCCCCTGCGAATTTTAGTCCATGCGAAGAGTTGGTGGAAGTTGTGAAGGACGTTAAATTGGCATGAAAGGACCAAAGACTGATAATAAACTCTGACGAAGACAGTATAGAGGATCGTGCCAGACTTAACAGTTATAAATGAATCAATGTTGGTAGTTGAAGCGGCTAGTATTACATACCTCTCGTACGCCAAGTACTTTTGTATAGGAAGGGGAGTTTGATAGAGATACTGTCTCTCATCAACGTATTTTTGTATAGGAAGGGGAGTTTGATAGGGATACTGTCTCTTACCAACGTATTTTTGTATAGGAAGGGGAGTTTGATAAGGATACTATCTCTCACCAACGTATTTTTGCATAGGAAGGGAAGTTTGACAGGGATGCTGTTTTTCACCGAAGTATTTTTGTACAGTAAGAGGTATTTAGCAGGAATACTGTCTCTCACCAATGTAATTTAGTAGGGCTATTTGTCTAGAAAAGAGAATGAGGAAGAATCTACACAGGAAAGACAATGTTTCGGTAGGAAAATTACGTGTATGTGGTTTGCAGATGACGTGGTTTTTATTACGGAACTATTGCACTATAATAAACTCGAAGAAAATGTTTAAGGGACGTGAGAAAATTAAATGTTATAAAAACAAAAGCAATGATAGAAAAGAAGCCGTATGTTCCAAATATAGAAATAGGGGAATAGAGTAGGATAGGTGAAAGTTTTTTGTGCCTAGAATGTATTGTTCGTAAAGACGTGAATTGCGGACGTGAATAGGAATAGCGACAGGAGCATCTGGGAAGAGAAGTATTGAAGTGGGTCTTTGAATATGGATTTAACAAGAAAAAAAAAGTTTCGTGTGAAATATTGTACTCTATATGTAAGAAACATGACACACAAAAGTGACGAAAAGTGCATAGAGTCTTTTGGGTATTGAGAAGAATCCAACTTAGATAGATCAAAGGAAAACGAAGTAGAGACTATTGTAGTGAATAATAAAGAGGAATATACAATATTGAATGTAACTGAAAAGAGAAGGATCACCCAGAAGATGATTCGGACATTATCTGAAAACAGTACTATATCTTGATGTACTCCTGCGTGAGACAGAAGATGTGAAATGGACAATTGCCACGTAAAGAGAACGAGGTTGTGAGGAACGTAATACATGATAAGTTCTCAGTTTCCTGTAGAAGTTTAAACGGTGCTCCATTCTCTTTGGAAGTACATACGTGCCTTTTTTGTGTTTTGTAATAAGTATACAGTGATTCAAAAAGTTATAGACGACCTGTAATGTATGAAATACTATGAAACAGAGTGGTAACGTGTTATTTTCAGCTGGAAAATGCATGACAGTGCTATGGCGTTTTAATTATGTTGTATTTCTCAGTTATTTCTAAAATTCTTACCATTCTATTTCGTAGTTGTACATATGTGCAGTTCTTACTGTTTCATTTCAAATACTTCCTATGTAAAACTTACCATTCTATTGTACTTTCTGTGTAAAATTCTTGCCTTGTGTTTCATAGTACTCTAAATTTCATTACTTCATATGTATAACGTACCATTTCATAGTACTTCCAATGTAAAACTTACCATTCTGTTTTTTCATATTTCCTTTGTAAATCTTATCATTCTATTTCAGGATATTTTTCATGCAAGACTTACCATTCTTTCACAGTATTTCATATGTCAAACTTAACGTTTCATTTCGTAGTATACTCTATACTAAACCCTTACCATTTCATAGTACTTCCTATGTAACACTTAACGTTCTGTTTCATAATATTTCGTATATAAAACTTACTATTCATTCATAGTACTTATGTAAAACTACCATACTATTTCATAGTACATACTATGTAAAATGATATGATACGCCACTGCATCTACATAATTTATTATTTACGTATTTTACCGTACTGTACTGCAGTGCAGATTTGTCTCAAAATACTAAGGTATCTGGCAACCCTATTTTGAACTTTTCTGAAGAATCTGAAGAAGTGGCAGACTAACTTTGGCCATGTGGTGGACGTCAGTTGTTCGTCTAATTCTTGATTAAAAAAACTGTAACATAACAGACAACTTCAACAAAAAGCTGTGTTACGGACTCATTTTGTTTCTTTCTTTGTAGAAGGACCGATGGGGATATATTCCTGATGGCCATAAATCTCGTATAATTACCCACTGCCAGCAAGGTGGCTTCTTCCTTGTTCCAAAACATGGCCAAGGTGAAATCAAATTACTGTTTGGAAGCATGCCGCTGTTTAAATTGAATATTGTTTTTGATGGATTCTTAACAAGGGGCAGAAGGACCACAGAATTGAAAAAGGTTTTTAAGAGGCCTCATCCCGGCGAAATTAAAATACCGCTAATTTTACAGTAATTATGTGATATCTTCAAATAGATAAAAGATAATCGAAATGTTGAACAAGAACGGCCTAGACAATATTATTTTACATAAAAAACCGTTATCATGACTCACTTATCTGCTTTCGATTTCGAGCCATTTTGAAAATCGGCATTTATTTTCGCGTTTCTAAACAGCTGAAAACGGAAAGCCACTAGGTGACTTGTGATGACGGTACCTCACGCAAAATAATATTGTCTAGGGCGCTCTTGTTCCATATTTTTCAATTATCTTTTATCTATTTGAAGATATCACATAATTACTGTAAAATTAGCGGTATTTTAATTTCGCCGGGATGAAGACTCTTAACCAGTTGGAAGATTATAGTGTGATAGACTTTTTAAGATGATCTTCGTATTACAAAGATAATGGCGAAAGTAAAGCATAAAACTTACATTATTTCGAGAAATTTACTAATATTTCATGGATGAAACTGGCCAATTCTGTAAGCTGGACACTTTTCTGTCCACTTGTAGCTAACATGTGCAGTATTTTAATGTTGTGTACAAACAAACTCACTTTTACAGAAACTTCTAGATACGGGCATGAATAGTCTTCTTTTACCTTCTTTGTAGCAGACAGAAATTTTTCTCACAATTGTCAGATCATATTTATTTATTTTTAGCATAGACGACACTTTTCCTTAATTTGAAAATAAATCTGTTATACACTCTGGTAATCCATCTACCACACAAAACATTTAAAAGATGAATTTTCTATGCGCGAGTGATGTTCATTGTTTAATAATGATTATGTATATTTTTATTGCATTACTTTTATTTTTAGTGCAATTGCGAGTGCAAATTAATGGATTTTCTTTTTACACGGGGATGAACGTGTTCCTAAGAAGGAAAACACCACACATGGATGGCCTCCCGCAGGGTAGGGCAAGGGAAGTAATTGCTCTCGCCTGGATTTTCGAAAGTGGTTTAGTTCTTCGACCGAAATGCATGTGAAAAGATGTTAAATTTGCTATTTCACACACTACATTGTTCCTTGTATTTACAGTAGTTAATAAAGTTATGAACGGTGTGTAAAAAAAGTTGTCTTACATAATCTATTACGTGCATTAAGATGTGTACGAGTATGTATTTCAGACACTAATCCGGATTCGGTAAACCTCTCGCGAGTGCGTCACTGATATACTCGCGACTTCGATTGTGTTGATCTTTTGTTCCACTCCGCACTCCATTGAAAAACAAATTCTGCGGGTGTTTTTGTACACATACAGTATATTTCACAGCTCATATAAATGTATCTCCAACGATACTTTTTTTTTCCTTTTACAGAGGAGGGTATCCCCTGTAGGGTAGGTGCTACTAATCATATTCAAAAATTCATTTCGGTCAGTTCAGGAGTTCTCCCGTGCCAGTGCGAACAAGATCACGATATCGCAAATTTTTGCATAAAAATTCATGTTATCAATTAAATCTCATTGCTACAAATTCTCATTGCTTATCATTAATTAACCTAAAACACACATGTTGCAGTAATTTTACGACAACAGTGTTGCCAGGGGCCGCGTTTCTGTCAAAAAACACCCATTTTACGAAATTGCATTAAGTAGCCTTTTTACATGGCAACACTGCATCAACTTTGTCACATGTACACACCAATGGATAAATTATGATGCACTGTATACTACACATATACACAGGGATTCACCCGAAGGAAATCAGTTTTCTGCATCTGAATATTGATTTTCTTCATATTGCACATTTTTTATTTTACACTTACGGTATTTTCTTTCGTTACTGCACAAAAACATTACAAGTTCCAGCATTGGTCATGATATTGAAAATATCTACATAGAACATGTTTACATTTGTTTCAAGTTTCAGATCTTTATCATTCTTAGATCAAAAGCTATACGCAATCGAACTTTGGGTTGCGCAACTTTACGGACACACTGTACCAAGGTAGTTGTTGCGCGCAAGGCTTCGGCTCCCTGTATTTTTTGTGCTTTAAAATCACGCGTAATTAAAAGCTAAAATCATTTATATTTACATTACTATTATTATTATTTAGATTGTCCACTAACCACCCCAGTCCCCATACCATACTTTTTATGCAGTTATTAAATTATTTCGCCACACACAACAATTCTACAGATAGCGACTCTGTTAGTGTGACTGTTCACTAGCGTAGCAACATCTATTAACGATACTGCTCACTAGCGTAGCGACGTCTTATCAGCATTACTGCCCACTAGCGTAGCGACATCTATTGGGGTGACTGTTCACTAGCATAATGACATCTATTAGCGTGACTACGCACTAGCGTAGCGACATATATGAGCGTGACTACACGTTAGCGTAGCGACATCTGTTAGCGTGCTTGCTCAGTAGCGTAGCAACATCTATTAGCGTTGTTATTTACTAGCCTAACGACATCAATTAACGTCACGACTAACTAGCGTAGCGACATATATTAGCATTACTATTCACTAGCATAGCTACAGTATATATATATAAGTGTGATTGCACTATCGAAGCGACGTCTATTAGCGTGACTATTCACTAGCGTAGCGACATGTATTAGTGTGATTACGCATTACCATTGCGACATCTATTAGCGTTAGTACTCACTAGCTTAGCAATATCTATTAGCGGGTCTGTTCACTAGCGTAGCAGCATCTACTAGCTTGACTACTTACTACCGTAGTGACATCTATTAGCGTAGCGACATCTATTAATGTGATCCCTCACTACCATAGCGATATCTATTAGCGTGACTACTCACTAGCATAGCGACATCTATTAGCGTGATTGCGCAACATCTATTAGGAACTAACGTGATACACTGAAGCGTTTATTGTAAGGAATTTTCATTGTACCCTATTCTTCCTACAACAAACATTACAAATCTCTTATGCAAGGTTGTATAACATTCCAAGAAAGCTTAATACACATAGTGCCATGTTTTCCTTGTATAATTAGGATAGATTACATACAAGAGAAGCATGAATGAATATGGATTCTTTAATTATTTCTATCTAATTCTATTAGGTAGCCCGGATAGAATGTAATATTCTTTATTGAATATGCAAGCTTCATTACTTACATGTTTAAAAATATAGTATGTATTTTAGACATGGTATCTTGTGAACGCAAGGACTCTTATTTGTATTCTTGACGTATTATTTGTGTGTGTTAAGTGCCACTTGAAGGATGCTTTGGCATTCGTTTACAACTATTTGATATGCTCCACGCTCAACCTTCCTCTGCAGTATCACTCGTTCGTTGCCTTCAGAGAGTTTTCCCCCTCCCCCTTTTTTTTATTCAATGTCAATCTCAAGTCGAGATAACAAAACCAAAAGAGCAGCGTACTTAACAAATGCAACTCTTAAGTTATTAACAGGTAGTTATTAAATTGTAATTTAGATCAATATCAGTCCAATTACACAATTGGAAAGCGTAACGCGAATCGCTGTGGCCAAGTGTAACGATTTCTTGTCTTATGGAGTTTGTTGTGTCGCGTGTTCAATTCACGGACGTACCATTTAGATTTAGAGTTAACCATTTTTTTCCTACGTCCGTTTACGTCGTTTCATAGTGATTTCGTCTTGCAAATCATTTCATTTTGTAGAGTAAGCAGAATTTCTTCAAGGTTGGAGAGGGGGGGAGGGGGTTCAAACTCCCAAGTCCGTGTCTTTTCAGAATATTTGTATACTTATTTAATATGGTAAACATACAGGGTGTTTCGAAAAGAACTTTATAACTTCGAAAACTCATATTGATTGATTTATTTAGCTTACAGGCATGGTTTTGGTGTCATTTTGTAGTAAAATAGTTTTTTTTTTTTTTTTTTTTTTTTTTTTTTTTTTTTTTACCTTATACCTTTAGAGGTTCAATGTGACTTCCATTGGCGATTCGACAAACATTCCATCTGAAGTCGATTTCTTGCCAAACTCGTTGCAGCATTCTATCAATGCCTTTTAATTCTTGCACCATTTGTAATTTATATGGTTTGAGATGCAACCGTTTTCTTAACACACGCTAAACTGTCATGTGTGGGGACACTCAGCTTTCGAGAAGCATGCCGGGTTGATTTTGTAGGACTATTTACAGAGCTTTGTCTCACTTGCTCTACAATGTCTTCAGACGTACGGGGTCGACCTCAGTAGCGGCTTTAGCGGGTAGGCACAGGCCTACCCCAAAATTTTGAAAAAATATATAAACACCTAGAGATTCAATGAAGCGCAAATATTTTTCCACTATTTATTGGTAGATAATTATTTATCAAAATAGCATCAACCACTACTGTAAAAGTAATTTCCTACTGTCGTCAATCTAATGTGTATATGTATCCATAAGCGAGGGAGTGGGCCTACCCAAAATTAAAATCCTAAAGCTGCTCCTGGACGACCTGAAGATTTGTTGTGCCTTACCGAACATCCAGTTTCAATAAAACACTTATGCCGTCGATAAATAATAGGCCTACTGGTAGGATCTTTACCATACTTTGTACGTTGGACACAGGGGCGGATCCAGAGGGGGCGATCGGGGCGATCGCCCCCCCCACAAGAGGAAACTTTCTTATTTTATATATAAATAAACCCATCCATAACAAGTTTGGAGCTCTTAAAAGTAGCAGTATTACCGCCGACCGCCCCCCCAGAAGTCCGTCCTGGATCCGCCCCTGGTTGGACAGTTGTCGCAAACACGATTCATCAAACCAAACCACACATATAGCACGCACGGAACCAGTAAAGGCAGTCTCTATGCTACAATTACCGTTAGCGTTTGCGGTGGCTTGTTTCTGAACTAGTGCACTACGCGAGTCAAAACTAATGTCCAAAACCATGCCTGTAAGATAAATGAATAGATCAAAATGATTTTTTCTAAATTGTAAAGTTCTTTTTGATACATTCTGTATATTTTTCATATCTTCTTCACAGGTCTGAGCCTCTTACCCTCTTTGCGTACGCCACTGATTTTATAATCACATCACCTATATTCATGTCGCGGCAATAGATCCATAGATTTTGCACTGCCGGTGAGCAACAGGCTCTAAAGAAGACAAGTGTAAAATTGAGTGAAGGTATGTGCGAATTGTGGAAAGACACAAGAATATCTTGTTATGGGACTTTTCATTTGAATTACGGTAAAACATCATTAGTTCGGACTACGTTAAACCGGACTTCGCTTGACCTGGACAAGAAAAAAAAGAAAGAAAGAAAGAAAGAGGTTTTAAATGTGGGTAAAAAGTGAATAATCGTATTCGTAACGTAAGTCCGCGATGCTTACTGGATTTGCCCATTGTGAATATTATTAAAACGCTCACAGTATTTTAAATATGTTTGTCTTTGCTCTCTAAATGCCCCATAATAAACATGTTTTGTTGCTATGAAGAGAGTTTTAATGCACTTTCTACTGTTCTTTTGGGTTATTTCAGTTAATCCGGACTTCCGGTAATCCGGTCAACTTGTCTTCTCAGTTAGGATTAACGAGATTTTACTGCACTACTAATAATAGTCAGCTGCAATTACCAGGTTCAAATATTCGAGCAAGAATCATACCATGATCAAATAAAAATTTTGTTGCATCTAGCGCGATCATCGTCAATTCTGATTCACCTTGGTGCTGGCCTCAAATCATATTTGAATGGCCAATGACGAGGTTTTAGTTAGAACCAGTTAGAGCGAGAGCAGCTTCAAAACAATATACAACGAACTAGCTGAACCTCCGCTATTTACACACCACATAATTCTAATATGAGCGTGAATCTCTTTCCCACTTCTTACTATATCTGTGCAAGTCCGTTTACAAATACAAGCAGGGCCGTGCCGTGGAAAATCAGCACCCGGGGCGAGAGTATACGACGGCGCCCCCATACATATATTCCAAGCAATTTTTCCTATCTTTTTTTCTTTTTTATCCAGAATTTTTCGCCCCCCTTACTTCGGCGCCTGGGGCCGTCGCCCCTTCCCACGGCACGGCCCTGAATACAAGTAAAGGACAGGAAGACTCTCAAAGGGAGTGAATTGCTATAGACAAACATATAAATGTAGTATTTTATTATTAACACGTGTAGTACGCATGGCTATTGCATGGTACAGTGACGTGGTGATCCTTACATTATAGTATGTTGGGGTGAGTTTGTGGGAAACTTGGATAAGTAATAGATGATACCAAATGCAATTTTTTTCCCTTATAATTCCATATCCGAGTATGTCTCATTGTGGATCCACAAGCCTTCGAAGTTGCCAGCTTGCAATAGGTTTTGTCATTGAGATTAAAGCAAAGCGCCTGGAATGTCCATCAACCCGCTATACGTAGCTCCTCTACTGGTTGCCGTTCACAAGGGTATCAATCTAGTTGCAATATTAAACTAATAGAACCAAAACGTCGCCTAAAATATGGAATTGAAAAATAAAGACAAGTTCTTTTTTTTTTTTTTTTTTGAAAATTTGAATGAGAACTGGCTAATCTACACAAAATTTGAAATCGACCAGCGAAAACGGCACGTTTCTAGCACTTGTGGTTTTCGAGATCTCTTTGTAGAAAGGATTCGCCGCAAACTTTTCTAGCATTTTAATATACAGGGTGTTTGAAAACAACACCGAGAACGTTTGGGAGGTGATTCCTGACATCAAGATAAGACAAAAAGTATAGACAACCTGCGTGTACGAGTACTTTCTTTCGAAGTTAGAGGCTGCCGAAGACATGAAAAAGTGAACTTAAATGGTCCATAGCTCGAATATTATGGGACCTACAGTAGTGGGTTCAAGATTTCACCTAGGAACTAATATGTGCACTATCCAAAAATGCATGTTTTAGAATCCTAAGGTACTCACGCAACAATTTTTATAAAGCGAGGTTGGCTACGGGCATTTAATT
The DNA here is from genome assembly GCF_964235325.1 of Thermobia domestica. Lineage (NCBI taxonomy): Eukaryota > Metazoa > Arthropoda > Insecta > Zygentoma > Lepismatidae > Thermobia > Thermobia domestica. The sequence goes on from NC_137468.1 coordinate 5,975,130, forward strand.
TGAAGTACTCAGCAACTACCTCTATAAAAATTGTTACGGAAGTACCGCAGCATTCTGAAACTTCAATATTTGGGTAGGGCACATACAAGTTCAAGTCTTGACCCGACTACGACAAGTCCACAGTTTTGGAACTGTGGACCTTTAAAGTTCAGTTTTTCATGTTTTCGACAGTCTCTAACTCCGAAAGGAAGCATTTGTGCAGCCAGGTTAGTCTATACTTTTTGTCTTATCTTGGTGTCAGAAATCACCTGCCAAACGTTGTCGGTGTTGTTTTCAAACACCCTGTATAGATACTGTATACAACATAATAAACATTTGTATGACAAGCTTTTTTTCCTTTCGGGGAGTGCGGTGGCGCAGTGGTAGAGCGTTCACCTCCGGTGCTTGGGGTCTCCGGTTCGATCCCAGCTCGCGCCGTGTGGAGTTTGCGGTGGAGAAACACCGTGCTCCTGGGTTTTCTCGGGGTTCTCCCGTTTCCTCCCACTTTCTTCATTCCACCATTTCATTCATTTCTCATTATCACCGTCTCCTTTAGCGTAACCGGCATAACTGTGGCACGTAAAACTTTAGGATTTCATTTCATTGTTTTTCCCTTTCATTCTATATTTTGAACTTGCGAAAGTAATGCCAATTACGGAAGTTTACTCGATGTTACTATATTCCATTTTTTTTTTTTTTTAAGGTAAGAAATATTTTCTATATCAGTTTTGTTTTCAGCAAAGACACACAGGAATGTTGTCTAGATATGGAGGAAGTTCTTGGAAGAATTTAATGATGTATAGAGAGTCATAGTTGGTGGCAGATTTTATTCTGCTCACATGGCCACAAGTTCCTTTGTTGTAGAACCTTGAATAGCTTTTTACATCAACTAAAAAAACGCTGTTAACGTCTACAGTATATCTTTTTCACTAGATGTATTCACTTGGCATAACTCCAAATGCTTTTTTTTTTTTTTTTTTTTTTTTTTTTTTTTTTTTTTAACGAAGCGAATTTGTGTCTTCTTTTGTTCAAGCTTCCTCTTAGTTAATGTTTCGGGCGTTGTTTGTTTCCTAGTTGCGTATTCACTTAAAGAATAATAAAATGTGGTTTCTAGTTCGACGACGTTATTTATAGTACACTTGAGTCCAAAAGTTGAGGTTACTTTGGGAAAACTAATCTGGTCAGGTATGCAAGAATTCACTTTCTTTCTCTCTTTCTTTTTCTTTGACAAACTGTGGAACCATGTACTACAATATTTTGTGGGATATATAAGTAAAGAGCATTAAAAAGTGGTTGAGAGTCTTCATCCCGGCAAAATTAAAATACCGCTAATTTTACGGTAATTATGTGATATCTTCAAATAGATAAAAGATAATCGAAATGTGGAACAAGAGCGCCCTAGACAATAATATTTTACATGAGAAACCGTTATCACGACTCACTTATCTGCTTTCCATTTCGAGCCATTTTGAAAATCGGCATTTATTTTCGCGTTTCTAAACAGCTAAAAACGGAAAGCCACTAGGTGACTTGTAATAACGGTACCTCACGCAAAATAATATTGTCTAGGGCGCTCTTGTTCCATATTTCAATTATCTTTTATCTATTTGAAGATATCACATAATTACTGTAAAATTAGCGGTATTTTAATTTCGCCGGGATGAAGACTCTTAAAGCTAACAAAATTTGAGGTTCGGTTGCTGGTGAAAAGAATCGAACCAATGTGTGACGCGTATACAAAGCTTTTCCATGCTACTGTTGCATGAAAATAATTCGATAGAAAATAGTTTAAGGTTAGTGTAAAGGGACAGGTTTTGCACCTAGATGTCACTACAGTATTCGTATCCCTCCCATGTATTTTTTACCTTTCACAAAAATTTACAATTTCTTTTACAAATTTCAACGTAGAGACTTCAATTTTTTAGAGAAGGAACTTCATTACCTATTAAAGATAACAATCCGTGCCGCTTTTTATTTAGATTTTTCTTCATTGTTGAAACAGTTCCATTGTTAAAGGTTTGGATACCCATTTCAACAATCAAGCCATTTCAACAATGAAAAAAATTCTTAATAAAAAATCGGCACGGATTATTGCCTTCGATAGATTATGAAGTTACTTTCTAAAAATTTGAAATCTGTAGGTTGAAATTTGTAACGGAAATCGTGAATTTTCGTGACAGGTAAAAAATACATGGAAGAGATACGAAGATTGTACTGCCATCTATCGACAAAACTTGTCCCTTTAAACCAAGCGTGTGTTGTGTCTTAAAGCGAGTTCCTGTCACTATCTGTAAGTGCTAATGGAGGTAAGATAGTCACATGCGTCATTCTTGGTTTTAAAAATGACATGGAATATGGAAAGTTGAAACGAAAGGGTAGATTGGCAATTATCTAACTAACTCTGTGGCCTATGGAACCCGGAGGTTCAATGCTCGGTTCAGAAAAGCTCTTCATTGACTTCTGTCCTTAGCCAACTGGATCCAGGTTCTACTTTGTATTTCTATCTCTGCGAGATCCCCTTAATATTGTCCTCCCACCTGAGCCTGGGTCTTCCTAATGGTCGTTTTTCGATTGACCTTCCAGTTAAGACCTTGAAAGCGTTCCTACTTGCATTCTGGGTACATAACGTTCCCACCTTAGCATCCTAGGTTTGATGACCATAACAATGTTTCGTAAACGGTATAAACTATGTATTTCCTCGTTATGATGAAGTTTCCGTCATTCACCACCCTAGTTCCTCTTGAATCCGAATACTAGTCTCAGGATCTTGTTCTCGAATACTTTGTCTACAGTTTTCCCTCAGAGTAAGCGACTATGTTTCGCAACCATACAGCACAACAGGCATGATTATCGTTTTTATATATTTTAAGCTTCAGATTCCTCAATGGGCAATTACACTGTAGAAACGGTTACCCAAGAAGAGTTCTTGTCGTTCAAACATACTGTCACTATGGCACCGACAGAATACATCATATGAGGGGGGGGGGGGAATGTGCTGGGTTAGTGGAAGAGCACTCATGTCTGGTGAGAGAAGTTTCTGGTTCAATCTCAGGTCCGAGTTTATGGCGGATGGATTTTCTCCGGGGTTCTCCCATTCCTCCCACATTCTCATTCCACCAATTTGTTCACAGTTATTCAGTTTCATAAATAATATAACTTTTAGCCTAAAGAGCATAAACGTAGACCGTTAAATTATAGTTTTATTTATTTATTTATTTATTTATTTATTTTTACAATGAACGTTTGCATTATAGTAGGCTTATAATATCATTAAGAAATGTTGGTGAGGTAACAATGTGCTTTTAACTCTTCACATTATTATTATTATTATTATTATTATTATTATTATTATTATTATTATTATTATTATTATTATTATTATTATTATTATTTTCACTAGCACAAAGGAGCCTCCATGTTTTTTAAAGTTTCATGGCACGATTCTAGGATTGACAAATGCGAAGACTGTTTTGTTATACGTTTTATAAACATAAAAAAGACTGGCGTTTAAACGAAGTACAAATGTATTTTGTATTAATGGAATCTGTGTACTGAAGAACTAAAGTACAAGTTCCTCTTAGCTCTTTCTGTACACAAGTTCTATTAATACAAAATACATTTGTACTTCGTTTAAACGCCAGTCTTTTTTATGTTTATAAAACGTATAACAAAACAGTCTTAGCATTAAACTGTAGGAACGATGCGTTTTATAAAACTGAAAATATATGAGGACGTTCAAGTTTTACACGTGAACACATCGAAGCTTTAACAGTTCTATAGAACATGCATATCCTACATTTTTTTTTTTTTTTTTTTTAAGTTTTCTGGGATTTTCTGTAAATGGAAGACTCAGTTCTGTTAGTCCTTGGTACCAATTAAACAAAATTTATATGCATTTATGTGGATACTTGTACTCCGACTTGTGGGAATGCGTCTTTAAGAGGCCTCATCACCGCGAAATTAAAATACCACTAATTTTACAGTAATTATGCGATATCTTCAATAATCGAAAAGTGGAACAATATCTCCCTAAACAATATTATTTTGCGTGAGATACGTTATCATGACTCATTTATCTGCTTTCGATTTCCAGCCATATTGAAAATCGGCATTTATTTTCGCGTTTCTAAATAACTGCAAACGGAAAGGTACTAGGCGACTCGTGATAACGGTACCTTATGCAAAATAACATCGTCTAGGGAGGTCTTGATCCACTTTTCGATCATCGTTTATCTATTTGAAGATATCATATAATTAATGTAAAATTAGCGGTATTTTAATTTCGCAGTGATAGGGACTCTTAAGCGATTTTCGTCGGACCCACCAATGAAGTAACTTTGGTGTATTACTGTAAAAATGAAATCTTTGAGTTTTATGTCCCACGGTTATGCCGGTTAAGCTAAAGGAGACGGTGATAATGAGTAATGAATGAAATGGTGGAATGAAGAAAGTGGTAGGAAACGGGAGAACCCCGAGAAAACCCACGCACACGGTGTTTGTCCACCACAAAGTTCACTTGGCGGGGGCTGGGACCGAACCCGGGACCCCAAGCACCAGAGGTGAACGCTCTACCACTGAGCCACCGCGGCCCCTGGTGTATTACTGTATATACAATGTATGCATAACAACTGAATGATACATACATGCAAATAATAATTGGACTGGTGCAGTGATGCACCCACGAGGGGCCCATCGGGTCCGGATCCCCCTCCAAAACTTCCTACCTCAACATACATTTGTATACTTTCACAATAAAATTATACTCGTTTAACAGGGAAATGATTGATGTAGTATGAACATTTGATCTTACAGTTCACCTGTATTTTTTCTCTTATAAAAACAACCTAGTTGTATTATTATTTTTTTTTTCTGGAAATATAGGTGGAAGTATTTTAGAATTGTTTATCTTCTTTTCGGGTGCAGAGTTAATATCCGTTCAGTAGTACATAGACGTGATGGCTTGTAATATTGAACCCCCCCCCCCCCCAAAGCTTTCACCCCTTTCAATAAAAATTTCGGGTACGCGCCTGAACTGTTGTGTGTATTGCGCAAGTGACTAGATTAGAGGACTATACAGTATGATGCTTGTTTCTTTTTTGCTTTCGATAGCTCGAGATAATTTGAGCCAAGTTTTTGATGCATATACCATCATACAATAGCAGCCTTACCATATAAACCGTTCCCCACCCCCAGTATCTCGACTCCCAAGAGAGACCATGCCACCGACTCGAGTCAAAATTTACTCTTGGTGCTTCTGTGACATACTAAAATATACTGTACATTCTAAAATTTCTGCACAATATTTATGTACGTATCATGTTTTGCAGTACTTACTTGCCATTACCATTCAATTACATTCTTGTTCCCGACTGGCGTTGTCAATCTCTCTAAGTATTAAGGCTGGCAATTCAGGGGCGTAAATAAGGGCCCCGCAGACCCCGCCTTGCGGGGTACCCCTAGACATCATGGGGCCCCCAAATCGTAAAGTGGGACGTAGAGAAGGGACCACACTCCAGGCTGTCTGCGGGGGGCCTCTAAGCCTTTAGTTACGCCACTGTGGCAATTGGTCGCAGATTCAAATTCCACTCAGGGTATTCATGTTAGCATTTTTCTTTAACAACATAAATTCTTGTCTTTATATTGGCTTTATTAGAACGACAAATCTTCCATTTCAGGGAACCTTCGAAAGACTCACACTACTCTTATCTCCTTACAAAACTGTAAATTCTCAGAAAACAAAGAGACCAGCCTTGATTGGTAGAGAAACAAGTTGGCAGTTCTTTTCTCTACAGAAATCTTCTCTTTATCTGTTTTTCCATTTGTTTCTTTTTCTTCCCATCTAATGTGGTTGTTACGGGTATCGGGAAACATCCAATAACCACCGTCTTAACGAGGGCTGGCTGAATTATATATATATATATATATATATATATATATATATATATATATATATATATATATATATATATTAGTAGCGGTGTGAAACAAGGATTTCATGTTGGAAAAAAGATCAATAGCTATAGCTACTCAACTTAGGGACTTGGTAAATTAGAGTGTGTTTATTTTTGAGAAAATAGGGTGATTTATGAATGCATAGAATTTTAATACCATTGATTAATTGCTTATTTTATAAGTTCTAGACATGATAAATACTGTATTTCCTTACGTAATTTGTGCCTTCACGTATCGTGTGCTCTCTAATTTGTAAAGGATTATTTTGAGCTTTAATTTTAGTCTGTTTATTTTATACACATTTTTTTAAACGTATTTCTAATTTGACACTGCCTACGGAATTTGTAATTATTTCCCCAAGGCTAGTTATCACATTTCACTGTATTGTTAGTTTACAGTAATTGCAGTATCTGATCCACGAAGAAACATGGGGCCGCGATGACTCAATGGTAGAGCGTTCACTTCTGGTGCGTGGGGTTCCTGGTTTGATTCCAGCTAGCGTCAAGTAAACTTTGTGGTGGACAAACTCCGTGTGCGTAGATTGTCTTGAGGTTCTCCCATTTCCACCCACTTTCTTCTTTCCACCATTTCATTCATTTCTCATCATCACTGTCTCCTTTAGCCCACACGGCATAATCATGGGACGTTAAACTCAAAGATTTAATTTCATTTTTTTCCACAAAGAAATCGTAGATATCTGTCATTTACTTCAACACTATGCAAAATTTAATTTAAAAAGATATTGGTAATAGCGTACTGCAATTTTAATATATATCATAATTTTATACATATTAAAATATAATAATATATATAATTTATATATAATAATATATATAATATAAAAAACTTTAATATGTATAATGTGTATACGACAATTTTATGAGAATTTGCGTATCATACATTTTAATTTTATGTCACCATTTGAGGTGGTGATAATGTTAGTTTTATTATTTTAATAGATCTTGTGCAGTTGGCATCCCAACATCAAGATTCATTAAGGGCGCCTTGATCAACTATGAATTACTCGTACACTGTTTTTATTAATTAAAGACTACCGATCTTAATAGAGAATTCTATTATCTGTTCCGGCTTGCCTCTAAACAGAGATAAACAAAAACATTTGTATCCTACCACCAGGCTGAAAAATACTTGACTAGTGCTGCATCACTCCCACATTTGCGTGGAAGGAATAAATTATACACGTGCGTTTGGACAATTCTGTGTCGTGAGGAATACTTGCAATACTCGCGGAATCATGGATTCACGTCAGTCATTTTTCCAAGTTAAAACCAGAATACTCTTACACAACTGAATTGGCACCCCGATCACTGCACATGTTTTAAACGTATATTTCTGTTATTTTATTAAACATACTTGATGGAAGTATTATTAGATAATCTGTATATATTTATCAGATGTCATCGTTTTATATAGTTATTTCGTAATCAAAGTAATGAACTATTTTGCGGAAACAAAAATTCGAACAAACGTCTTAAAAAGGAGGAAATTATTTATTTACTTATTTATTTGGTGGTGCAAATTGAAGAAACGGGACCAAGAGTAAAAATGTTGGACGCGAGCAACCACTTCACTAATATTTATAAAAATTGTAGTCCTTAACCATAGGAGCTTTAATTCTTCTATCCCTTCATTTTATATCTCCAAAATAATTATTTTTCTCTCTTTCTGTTTTTTTAGGTAGCGCATTTTGATAAAATGAACAGAACGCCAAGTTGTCTGCAACCAGCCAAACTCATGAAAGTTTGGGTTGCATAAGCAGCAGGCGCTCGATAATTTTTTGTGAATTATTAACTGTTAATTTGAGTGTGAAACAATAAGCTAAAGTAAAAATTACTGTATGTGAAAATATTATATTGTCATATGGTTTACGTATCTCTATAAAATTTCAGAGCGCTCGTTAGTATCAAAGTTGATCTAGGAGGCTCAAGTGAGCAGATCATGTAGCCAAAAATAAATAAATAAATAAATAAATAAATAAATGAATAAAATAAAAAATAAATAAATAAAAATGAAATGAAATATTTCAGTTTAATGTCCAACGTTTTTGCGCTTTAGGCTGAGAGAGACGGATAATTAAGGAAAATTAATGATGATGGAAGAATTGTTGGAATGAAAATGTGAGAGGAAGCGGGAGAACCCCGAGAAAACTCACGGACATGATGTTGTCCATCACGAACTTTCTTGATTGAGGAACGAACCAAGGACCCCATGCACCAGAGGTAAGCGCGTTGTACCATGCCAATATAATGTAGCCAGAATAGAAGAAAGTAGGAACGCTTTCAAAATTGAAAATGAAATCTTTGTGTTTTACGTACCACGGTTATGCCGGTTAGGCTAAAAGAGACGGTGATGATGAGACATGAATGAAATGATGCAATGAAGAAAGTGGGAGGAAACTGGAGAACCCCGAGGAAACCCACGCACACAATGTTTGTCCACGACAAAGTTCACTTGGCGCGAGCTGGGATCGAACCAGGGACCCCATACACCAGTGGTGAACGCTCTACCACTGAGCCACCGTGGCCGGCCTCCAAACGCTTTCAAAATTGAGTAGATCATGTAGCCAGAATGGAAGAAAGTAGGAACGCTTTTAGAATTGGTCAGATCATTAGCCAGAACGAGATAAAAGTAGGAGCGCTTTCAAAATTTTAACTGGGAACCAAATCGGAAAAAGATCATTAGGAAGACCTAGACGAAGATGGAAGCGTAATATTAAGATGGATTTCGCCAAAATAATAATACGAAATAGAAACTGGATCCTGTTGGTTAAGGACAAATATCAAGGCGACATTGAATCTTCAAGTTCCATAGCCCATAGACTCTGTTTTTAAATTTGAGTCTTAACAAGCAGAAAAGTTTCCTTAATAAAAAGCGTTGTTTAAAGAAAGAATGAAAAAAAAAATACATAACGTCCTTATCTTTTCTCCTAATGAAGGAAGCTGTGACATTAAAAACTTGTTTCGAAGGTCATCCATAGAGTTCGCATGTGAATTCAACGGAAAATAATTGTTGATGGGAATATTACATGGACTGGTGCTTGTTAGATTGTCCCTGTTTATGTACTAAATCATTTCTTTCAGTTTTAGCTTAGCTTTTTACATAGTGCTTAATCTTACATACGTGATATAGCTACTGAAATGTACAACTACTAAATATTTGTGCCTTTTCTTTCCTTTTATGAGGCAAATGAATATGCGCAACTTGAGTATTCATTACAAAATTATACATTGTTTAAGTATTTTCATTATATAGCCCTCTGCTGTTTTCCTTTGCAGTTTAGCTAATAACAGTGATCATATTTCTTCACCGTTATTAAGACCTGGATGCAGTACTTGGCTGGTTTCCGGGGCAGCGAAAATAATATGATGTTTCTCTTTAATTGTTGTTGTATACGCTGCATACGAAAAATACTGTAGCGTTTAATGTTGCCACAAAAGAGTAACCAGATGTACAGGTAGAAACGTGAAATTTGGACAAAATACTTCTTTATCACGGAAATACGAGAGAGAAAGGATTTTCTTGACATTCGTATTCTAAAGGAAGTAAAGGAGTTTAATTTTCTACAATAAATTTAATTTTCTATCAGACAAACCTCTGAAGTTAGAGAGATGAAATTCAGCATAAAGACTCTTTAATTCAAAATAAGGGAAAACGTGCTTCAGAGTTTTTTTTTTTTAAAGTAAAGGGGATCATTTCTGTAATAACACGTTTCAGAGTTTACTGTAAAGGGGATCATTTCTATAATAACGCGTTTCAGAGTTTATTATAAAAGAGATCGTTTCTATAATAACACGTTTGAATTGTAAAGGGAATCCTTTCTATTATAACACGTTTCAAAGTTTATTGTAAAGGGGATCATTTCTATAATAATGCGCTTCAGAGTTTACTGTAAAGGGATCATTTCTATAATAACACGTTTCAGAGTTTATTGTAAAGGAGATCATTTCTATAATAACGCGTTTCAATTGTAAAGGGAATCCTTTCTATTATAACACGTTTCAGAGTTTATTGTAAAGGCGATCATTTCTATAATAACGCATTTCAGAGTTTATTGTAAAGATCATTTCTATAATAACGCGTTTCAGAGTTTATTGTAAAGGAGATCATTTCTATAATAACACGTTTGAATTGTAAAGGGAATCCTTTCTATTATAACACATTTCAGAGTTTATTGTAAAGGGGATCATTTCTATAATAACGCGTTTCAGAGTTCATTGTAAAGGAGATCATTTCTATAATAACATGTTTCAGAGTTTATTATAAAAGAGATCGTTTCTATAATAACGCGTTTCAATTGTAAAGGGAATCATTTCTATTATAACGCGTTTCAGAGTTTATTGTAAAGGGTATCATTTCTATAATAATGCGTTTCAGAGTTTATTGTAAAGGCGATCATTTCTATAATAACGCGTTTCAGAGTTTATTGTAAAGGAGATCATTTCTATAATAACGCGTTTCAGAGTTTATTGTAAAGGAGATCATTTCTATAATAACGCGTTTGAATTGTAAAGGGAATCTTTTCTATTATAACATGTTTCAGAGTTTATTGTAAAGGGGATCATTTCTATAATAACGCGTTTCAGAGTTTATTGTAAAGGGGATGATTTCTATAATAACAAAGAATTCCATTTCTTCACTCAAAAAGTGCCCAGTGTGTGGATTTGATGAAGTTTGAGGTTTGAAATTCGGTGTATAAACTCTTAGCTAAAAATAAGAGAATATGTGTTTCATGGTTTTCGAAAATTCCCCTTCTAAGCGGGAAAAGGGAGAATTTCTTGAAAATTCAAATTTTCATTTCCTTATTCCTTAAGTGCCAAATCTGAGGGTTTGTTTAAGTTGAAGATGTGAAAATCTCCTTAGCGTTTTCGAAAATTCTGCTGCTAAAGGAGGAAACTTCTTTTTGTTCAGAAAGTGCCAAATGTGATTATTCGTTCGAGTTTAACTATGAAATACACTCTCTCTTCATTAAAAAATGACCGAACACCATATTTGAAAATTCCACTCGTGAAGGGCGACAGGGAGCAATTTTGTCAATAAATACCTAAATTTCCTCTTTCATATTTATTACATCTTATTCTCTCCGTGCGAACAACGGACACTCATGCTAGTTTCTTGTATGGGAAAGTTTTAATTATATGGAGTTTCAAAGAATTAATACTGTCTAGGATATGTTTTCAGTACATAATTTCCTTCAGTTAAACATTCCACTGTTTCCCGTAGTGGCAGTAGTACCACAGATCTGTAGTTTTATATCCCATGAATAAGTTAAGTCCTTTAGGCTAAGGGAGGTGAGTGATGAATGAAAGAGAATGATCATAAAAGAATTGGTGGAATGAGAATGTGTAAGGAAACGAGAAAGCCCATTCCTGATCATATCAGTATAATTCATTACTGATTGTAGCACTATCGATCTTCCATTTCCAGTTTCAGTATTGGATCCAAAAGAGCAAAAATATATTCGATCCAAAAGAGCAAAAAGATATTGGGTCCAAAAGAACAAAAACATATTGGATCCAAAAGACAAAAACATCGGATTCAAAAGAGCAAAAACATATTGATTCTAAAAGAGCAAAAATATATTGGATCAAAAAGAGCAAAAACATATCGAATCCAAAAAGCAAAAACATATTGGATCCAAAAGAGCAAAAAGATAGCGAGAAATTCTTTCCGATATGAATTCAGTGACCCAACTTGGGTTTCATCTTCTTATCTCTCTCTGTTGAAACCGGAAGTTGTCTTTGATTTCCGATTTTAATGTTGGATATTCACGGAATGCTATCGTAATTTCGAACTCCATCATGACTGGATGGATACCGAAGACACCTTTGGCGTTTGAGACCTGGGTTCGATTCCCGGCGGAGTTCATGTTGTTCGGATCTCACATTAAGCTCTAGGTTCACGTTTCATATTGCCTCGCTGCTGAAAGGGATGCTAAACTCAAAGATGTAATCTAATAATAATAATAAAAAATATATCATACGCAATCGATAAAACGCATTCTGTCTTGACCAAACTTGGCATTCATTTTGCACACGAGACGAGACGATAAATAAAATTGTCTCGTCTCATTTTGTAAATATGTACAAAACTTATGACTTGATTAAAAAAAAAAATCCTCTAGAATCAGAATCCTTCTGTGCCACGGACGTGATATAACAACATGTAAACCATATTTATTATTGGAGTATATTGTATAATTACTTGCATATCTTTAAACGGTAATGAATGCTCTTTATTGTGTTCGTACAATTACTTTATTAGTTTGTAGTTTGTTTGTACTATGAATCATGTAACAGGAAGACAGTCTTTGTTTGAGATCTGAGACTTGGATAAACCACTGTTGCCCAGAAACCTGTGAAATTTCTCGTCTTGTCTTGAATTTGAGAAGTCTCTTTCGATATGGTTTGACGAAGTGGTTGTTCAGTTATATTGTAAATGCAGTCGGTACTTCTAACAAACAATTGCTCTAAAAAGTCAGCTGAGAACATATATTCTTTCCCAAAGGGGAAACTTAATACCTCTGTTGTATCGTGTATATCTGTGATTTTGTCTTATTAATGGCAGTTCCACTATCATTACCTGGCCATTGTCCAATGACAAGTTTATTTAACTTGCATTAAACATAACAGTTGCTGGAGGGAAGGTCCTTGCAATATGACTTCGTTACTTGAAGCACTCGATACATAACAATTTAAATGAAGGGTAAGGGGAAAAAACAAGGAATGTCCATACATGTGCTTTACCGGGTGCTATGTCCTATCTGTTGGTGACTCTTGGTACTATTTGATTGTATGTGCCATGTACGCGTAGATGTAGAAATATCCATGTAAAAAGGGACGAAAGATTTAATGACCCTATTCTTTGTACGTGATTTCCAATATTAAAATGCCGTTTTCTCAAAAATGTAATTTTGTGACATTCCTTCTTTTTACCCATTACCCTTCATTTGATATTTGTGAATCACTTCCATGCATGCCCTCTATCCTTGCTCGCGTGACAATGAAGCTGAAGCAATCGTTGTTGGAGGTGAATTACACCTGTGGCACGTAACTTCGCCATTGCTAATGTTCTTTCACTGCGAAACAACGTACAAATGCTCATGACCGTGGCTAATTTGTTCGCTTGTCAAGTATGTTTTGATATTGATGTGGAAAGAAGGAAAAATGAAGTGAGAGTCTCATTATTCTTTTGTCAAATTCAATTCCTTCCATAAATTCCACAGAAAATCCTCGTAAAAACAATTAAAACAATGTGACTTAAGTGCTCATTATTTATGTTTGTTAATAAACCTAAATTCATGGTGCTTTAAATAAGCAATAGAACTGATTTTTAGGCACGGAACGACGTGTTTTACGGATATACTGTAGATTAGACGATGATATTACGGCTCCTCAACGGCAGATTCTAACCCAAACTAAACGGGGTCACTATGCCTCTACGGAAGGAATAAGGTGGTCAGATTTTTTTTCCCTATAGAGCTCCCCCGTGGCCAAATGGTTAGCGTACACGCTTTAGAGTGGGAGTCTCTAGTTCGATTCCCGGTGCGAGCTCATGTGGTTCGGATTCCACGTTAAGCTGTATGTCCACATCTCATATAGATTCGCTGCTGAACGGGACGCAAAACTGAAAATCACCTCAAATCAATTTCTTTTCCTATACAGTCAGTTTCAGATTAATCTTTCGAATAAGTACTCGTCATGTGAATAGTCTTTCAATAACTATTAGTTATCCGAATATTTTTTTTGTGTAACAAGTCGGTAGCGAATAATCTTACGAATAATTGTTCAAATTTTATTTGATTATTCGAATTTTAACAGCATTTATCATCCTAGGTATTCTGTTCGTATTGGCAGGTCATTTGCCGCAATTTAGAAATTTCCATACTCCACTGTCTTCCGCTAATCTCTTCGTCTTCACGTACGATTTCTCTGTTTTGATATCGTCCATTAATTGTAGTCTCCTTCGTCCTCTTCCTCTCTTTCCTGCCACTATACCCTCTGGCACGTTCCTTATGATACAGTTCCTTCTTAACCAATGTCCCAATCAGTTTTTCTTCCTCTTCTTAATAATATCTAAAATTGTTCTTTTCTCATCCACCACTTCTAACACCCTCTTATTCGTTTTCCGCTCGACCCAGCTAATTTTCTCCATTCTCCTCCACACCCACATTTCGAAAGCTTCCAGTCGATTTTCATCCCGTGTGTGATGTCCATTTTTCTACCCCATACAGCGCAATACTACTCCTTACGAAGCATTTTAGGAAGATTTTTCTCAACTCTATATTCAAGGTCCCACAAAATAGTATTCTCTTCCTCCTAAAGGCTTCTTTCCTTATTCCTATTCTTGATTTTATTTCACGTTCACATTTCATATCATCAGTAATAATACTACCCAGATATCGAAAACTTGTTCTATTTTCTCCTCTCCTACTTCCATATTTGACACCGACTGCTTCGTTCCAATCACCATGGCTTTTGTCTTTTTAACATGTTATTTTCATCCCATATTCTTCACAGCCCTTCGTCAAGTTTCCTAACATCTTATTGATTTTCTCTTCAGATTCTGCAACAAGCGTCATATCATCTGAAAACCTTAACATAATTTGAAATACGAATTACTTCACACCTACAAGAACTGACTGAATGTAACCTAATTACAGTTAATTTCTTACATACTGTCTGTCAATTAATATTTTGTTGTACTGCGAGTATCTCTGATTTCTTATACTGACTGGAAACCATATATATTTTTTTTAATTACATTTTTAAGTACATATTTATTTGGTCTTAGTGACGAAGCCGAAATCACTATTTCCCAGGACAATAACACCGTGAAAGTACTGTAATAGTTACCATAATTGTTTTTCAGCCATTTTTCGCGCTCAGTTCTTTCCTTATGGGATATTTCTAATCATATTGCAGTCGATTTCTATCATTTGACAGCAAATAGTCAAGTATTTACTTTCCAGATATGAAACATAGAAAGGAAACTGTGTGTGAAATTCATTTGAAAAATAAAAGTTTTTTTTTGTTGTTGTTGTTTCTTCAAGTGACGAGTAGAGTCTACAGTTGTCGAGATCATTTTGTTTGCAAATGTTATCAGTGCGTATCCAAAGCAAATCTCAGCAATGATGACTTTTTTTCCCCCCCTCGAATTTCGCTTTTAATGAGTCAAAAACAATTCTTCGCAAGTTGAGGATAGAAAAACACTTTCTGAATGGGATTAGCAATGGTATTTTATCGCTACGAAAGTGAAGTACTGTATTTCAGATCCCTTCCTTTCCCCCTTCCAAACACACATTAATTTAAATAACAAATCAAGACAGAATGTTTAATGTTTTCAGAAGCGTTAAAAAAGATATGGATTTCCCGCTTAAGGTTCCCCGCTAACCTCACGCCTACTTTTGATAAAATTTTATTGAATAAATTAAAAACAGTGAAAGATATAAAATTAAAGACAGTGAAAAATATTGAATTAAAGGCTGTGAAATATATCAAATTAAAGACAGTGAAACATATCAAATTAAAGACGGTGAAATATATCAACTTAATGACAGTGAAAGGTATCTAATTAAAAACAGTGAAAAATATCAAATTAAAGACTGTGAAATATATCAAATTAAAGACAGTGAAAAATATCAGATTAAAGGCAGTGAAAAATATCAAATTAAATACAACGAAAAATATCAAATTAAGAACAGAAAGATGTCGAGTTTTCTTGCTATATATATTAAATACACAAAGCCAAAGGCTTGGTTTGGACGAACAAGTAGTTATTTGAACTGCTTAGAGTATGGTCCTGTACCAGATGCAAGCATTTTATAGTGCACAGCTTTTCCCCTTTGTTCCCCGTGTACCGCCACCATATGAATAATTTACCTCTTGTGTACCGAGTTGTACTGTGATGCACAGTTGGAAGTCTCTTGTTGCAAAAGAAGGAACAGAAGTACAGTATTTCGTGCAAAGGAACTTCAGAGGCCAACATTGAAAAGTACAAATTCCACTCAGATAACTAAATGAGACCAGATATTTCAACAGAATGTGTTCTCTTCTTTGTGTAGATCACGTTTTGTTTAACTTCTTTGAAATCAAACATGTAGCGGTTGCTGTATACAAGGGTTTACTGACATCTTTTAAACTGTATGAGTCCTTCTATTTCATGCTAAACGCAATCCCAGCGATGGACATATTTATTGTTATTCGGTGTCCACAAATAGCAACTTGTATTGTCGTGAGCTTGCTTTTAAAATGCTTGGGAAGTACAGTAGTTCAGTGGCATGGGCGCCCGAAGGGGAGGTCAGGGTGGGGCTCCCCGTGGCTCACAAAAATGTACAGTGAAACCTGTCTTTAGCGGAATCGAGCGGGACTTGCAAAAATTTCCGTTAAAGTCAGGTTTCCGCTTAATGGAGGTAGACCTTTCCTTTTTTTTTTTAAAAAAAAAAAGTACATGCTTATAAAGGGGCATAATGAGAAAATATATTGCTGTACGTACATTGTTCGATTACAGTACTTCTTTCTTCTACGAATAAATATACAAAAAAATTAAAATGAGTACAAAATATACTATGCACACGTTTTCTTTATTTTTCTAATAACCAAGCAGGGTTTTCTGTGTACATTGCTGCTTCGCTGCTTGACTTTCCGCATACACTTTAGCCTGAGAAATTATACTAAGTGAATCAGAATCATTTTTCCGTAAGACAAATTTTTCAGTTCCTTTAAACTTCTAAGAGCATCTTGATATATGTTTATTCTACACTCTTCTTCGAACTCGGTATCGTATTCCTCTTCTTCCTGTATCTCGTTTTCTTCTTTCCGACATTCCGTATGATTTTTGATTAAGTTGCGGGGATTAAGGACAATTTGTGGGGGTGAATATGAGTAGTGGTTGGGGAAGGTAAACACTATCCAGAAATATTTAACAAAAGAACTAACATGTTATCGCAGACAATGTAATGTATCTGTCTCACAAAATGTCTAAACATCTAAACGCTGTAGTCCGGAACTCAGAATTTTCCGTTAAATGTTTATTTTTCTTTCCGTTGTCCGCGTAACACAGTTTCCGCTTAATGAAGGGACTTTTACACGTTTTGTTCTCCAAAATTCATGGGACCGTGAAATATTTCCGTTTAAGACAGTATTCCGTTTAATAAAGGGTCCGTTGAAGACAGGTTTTACTGTATTAAATTTGTTAAGGTTTTCTTAATACGAAAATATATATACCAGACATAATATAGCAACCAAGGATTTGACCCCCCTCCCCCACCTAGAAAATTATCTTCGGGCGCTTATGTTCAGTGGTAAAGTGCTTTCCTGTGGGAAGCTATCCACGTGGCGTTTGTGATAGACAGTGGCGTATTTAGGGGGGCGGCTTCCGGGCTTAACCCCCCCCGAAATTTTACTTACTATAGTAAAGTATATGAAATATCTTGCAGAATTTTCACATTTTCAGGCAAAGCACCCCCCCCCCCCCGAAACAAAATCGTAAATACACCACTGGTGATAGACAAACAGCGTACAGTAAATTCCGGATTATCTGCGGAATTGGGTAGCGCGGCAACAGCTGATTATCTATAATTTGGAAGAAGAAAAAAAACATGAACCAATACGAAAATGATTTTGAACAATTTTTATTTATAGTAGGGAGCTACATAGTACACTGACTCGCAACATTTCTTGAAACGACACACTTGACTAAACGCGTACGACTTCGGGACTCATGTGTTTGATTTTTAACTACTACTACTACTACTACTACTACTACTACTACTAATAATAATAATAATAATAATAATAAATATATGATAATAGTGTAAGCGTATAATTTTCACTTAAGTTGTTCTGAGCATCTTTGTTGCCGCTGTCAACTGTTCTTGTTTTTTCATGTTAAAACATATCTTCTTTCTTTGTACTTGAGTTTTTTTTAACAGCATTTTGGAGGAAACAAAGAAGGAAACTGGAAAGAAGGACTATAGATAATCCGCAAAACGGATAATCCGCCTGCAGGTAATCAAGAATTTACTGTATCGGTCTTTTTCTTTCTTCCTCGGAACAGATTTGGTCAAATTGACTCAAACTTTGCTTACAAAACTTATTCTTCAAACTCCGACAAAATAGTTAGTGGGCGAAAGTAGTTCAATTGGTCACTAAGATGGCGTTGGAGCGAGTCAGGCTCACCAAAAGGGCCGTTGCGTTAAGTGGTTTGGTCTTTAAGGGTCTTCACTACAGCGAAATTAAACTACCGTTAATTTTAGAGTTTTTCTGTAATATCTTCAAAACAAATAAAAATATTCGAAAAGCAGAAACGTAGTGAACTAGATAATATGATTTTGCATGTGATACCTTTACTACAATTCACCTATCTGCTTTTGATATGCCGCTATTTACAGAACCCGCAAAAAATGCTAAATCTATCTACAGTCGCAAATAGAAAGTAGATAGATGAGTTGTGATAACGGTATCACATGCAAAATCGTATTGTCTAGTTCACTACGTTTCTGCTTTTCGAATATTTTTTATTTGTTTTGAAGATATTACAGAAAAACTCTAAAATTAACGATAGTTTAATTTCACTGTAGTGAAGACCCTTAATATATATTCACTTCACTATAAATAAGTGTGTGATTTTTGTTAGTGTGTTTTATTCAGTGTGCAGTGTTTGTTTCAACTGAGGCTCGTCGGAACAACTTGCAGTCGAAACTTCTGACTATTGTCAATTAATTGAAGTACATATATTTAAAATACTGTAAGCCTTTTTTAAACCATTATAGAGATGTGCCTTACAATTTACGAGCTTCGAAATGCTGATTTTCGTTTTAAGTGACTTTTTTCGTTATCCGACCAGGGATCGGTTACCTGATGTTCGGTTAACAGGGAGTCTAATATACTATGAAATCGTTGGTGGTACTATAATGTGGAGAGAAACGGGAGACCCTCGAGAAAACCCAGTGCCGTGCCGTGGGGGGGGATGAGCGGGGCGACGGCCTCAGGCGTCGTAGTAAGGGGGCGAAAAATTCGGGAGGAAAAAAGAAAAGATACAGAATAAAATGGAATTAAAAAGTATTGAAAAGTGCCCAAAATCAAGGAAAAGCAGTTTTTTTTTTTTTTTTTTTTCTTACGCTTCGCGCCAACCATAGGGTGGCGCTTTTCGGCTGGTCTGTCTATCTCACTCCATCGTATACTCTCGCTCCGGTTGCTGATTTTCCACAACATGGCACTGAGAAATCCTACGGAAACGATGTTGTCCGCCACAAACTCACATAGTCTGAGATTAAACCAGGGATTCCTCGCAGTAGAGATGTGCACTCTACCACTGAACCATCGTGTTTTTTTTTTTTTTTTCTGGATATTAATGAAATGCATTTATGCGTCGAATTTTTGTTGGGTGCAGTTGTTTTCAGTTTTTGAGAACCTACGTTTTTCTTTATGATAAGGTGAAAAGTAGATATTTTTAATCTCCTTTAACTTTTGATGCATCGATTTATATTCCTAGGAACATCAGCTTCTAAAAGGATAACTAAGAACAAATTGCTCGTTTAGCTAGCGGTCAAAATAATATAAAGTAAAGTTTACTTTTTGTAAAATCAAACACTGTTGCCCTTGTTAAGGGTTGAGATACTATGTGTTGAAGCTGTCCTGGTGTAGCCAGATAAGATAGTAACATGTTTAAACAGTTTTATAGTGTATACATATATGTATACACGCACACATCATCGTAAGAAAATATAGTGGAATGTGTAAATAGTAAGAATTGCCAATCACGCTCAGGATATATGTGTAGGGCAGAAGCACAGTCTGTGTGATGCATATATGGACGATGTTTACAAGGAATTTTCCCACCATTTTGAGAACGGCTGTTTTATCTTCGGCTGATACAAATTATTTATATAACAGTGTTGACTGCCTCCGCTCTTGAATGTCAACATACACCCACCACTCAACAGAGGCCTTTTCAAAATCCTTACAGCCTTCACTTTGTATCGTTTACGCACATCATTGTTACAGTCAAACCAGAATTAAACGCAATCTGTATTCAACGGAAAATTACATTTAGAAATATTTTACATTCTTGTTAACTTTTTGAAACTAATCTCCAGAGCTTCCGACGGGAAAGAAAAAAGTAAGACCCTATCTTATTTCATAATATAGGGTGGTCCGGAAGTGGGCGTACCCCTAATTGGTGTTTTCTGATAATTTGGCGCAGAATTCAGCTGTGTTAGACATGGATGGTTATCATACCGATATTTATGACTCTTAAGACTCTTAAGACTTCAAGGTAAATGTGTACAGAAATTCTACCATAACTAACACTATACTGTTGAAACTAAAGGGGGTACGCCCATTTCCGGACCACCCTGTATAATAAATTATTATTATTATTATTATTATTATTAATAATAATAATAATAATAATAATAATAATAATAATAATAATAATAATAATAATAATAATAATATACTCTTGATTTTTCAGTCCCAAGTAATTCTATTACCTGAGCTCCTCCGTGGCTAAGCGGTTAGCGTACGCTTCTTTAGCGTTGGAGATTCGGGTTCGATTCCCGACGGGAGATTATGTGGTTCGGATTTCACCTTAATCAATAGGTCCATGTTTCATATAGCCTTGCTGCTGAAAGGGACGTTAAAATCAACTCAAGTCAACACAGTTCTATTACCTAACGCCCTGTCCACACTGGAACAGCATCTCGTGAGATTAGCAGACGTAGAGTAGTGCTGGGGGAAGGGGAGTCAGAGGAAAATGGGTGACCGTTCTTACTCATTGCGTTGTCTACTGAGCGTCATGAGGATAATTGAGGAGCTGCGTGAAACAAAGAAGTAGCGTGTTCCAAATTGTTTATGAAGCCAGCATTAGTCGGTCTAGAAAGCCAGTATTAAAAGTGAAGGGAGTCGATATGCTGACCACATAATCCCAAAGACATGAGCGCCAGAAGCCGGGTAGTATACTCTATGACCTCTACGGGTTGTTGCGTCGAGAGTTGGGTTTAGGTTATATTTTTATAACAAACTTCCAGGGCCAACTGAACATTTTGGTTCCCCGATGGGAAAGAAAACAGAGGCCACTATAATTTTACTAATGCTTAATCATTTAATACGTTTTGATGGGGCAAAACCATATATTAAGCGTGGTTGTACGTTACATGAATCTTTTAGCTGTCATAAAAAAAAAAAAAAAAAAAAACTTGCAACCCTACTATATTTCCCCATGTAAACATAATCTTGAAAGGGACATACAACATTTTTGACATCTTGCAAGGAGTCAAACTATGTACAAGTTATGAGTCGTCTTGCTTGCTACCTGCTATCGCCCTCCCGCTGACATAAAGGAAAAACCAGTTTCGCCGCTTCCGAAACAACGGATTCTTTTGGACAGGGAGGGGAAGTGCGCCAAAATACGTTTTTAATGAGGTTCACTATTTGTCCACTAGAGTGCAGTGTTTCATGGGTGGAGATACCTTTCTTGCTTTCAGAAAGCTGTTACATGTAAAGAGTAAATAGAAAGATGAGTTGCAAGTTTTTTTTAAATGACAGTTACAAGATTCATGTAAAATGGAAACGTGGTCTTAGTTAATCATCCAAGTTAATATTTTGTACTTTCTCACGTTCAAGGCTTAATTGTGATTGGGTTATACTGTTTCTTATTTATTTGTTTATTTATTTATTTATTTGATTTTAGAACATATATTCACTACATTGTTGGAAGGAAAATCCTTGTTGCGATTTTCATATTTAGGAAACACTCAAAATGATGATCACTATACATAAGACTTACCTATAAGTGTAAATTTTGTCAGTGGAAAACGAGACAGAACCCTATCTAACATAAACAAATATACTTTCCGAGACGAGACATGGCTCTCACACTTTTTCGAGACGAGACAACCTCAACCGTGGCGCCGATTTTTATAAAACTTGGAGGGAGGAGAGGAATTCAGATATGTGAATTTCCTTGTCAGATATATCTTACAAAACATTAGTGAGGATTTTAATACAGATACGGGGGCCATGCTTACTTTGGGGTGAACCAGGCCTCCTTCCCCCCTAGGATCGACGTTCGAGGCCTCTACTTTTTTTTTCCATAGCAATACTAGTTTCATTGATATGCCTCTTTATTTGAAGTAATAAGTTTGTGTGTAAAGTTATCAGCATTTTTACACGTCTAATTAGATTTGCAGTGCTACCTTGCAAGGTAAAGTAGTCAAAAGCGGCGTTTTTCAACTATATTCAAGCGAGATCCATTTTCACCAGTTCGAATGTTTTTCGGATCTCAATACTCTTGTCTCGTTGGGAAGCATGTGTATCTCTGTATATACAGGACTCTAAGGTATACCGACAAATTATGAGAGGTGATTCCTCGCATGAAAATAAGAGAAAAAGTTCAAATGCACCTGCAGAAAAAAAAATGGATAGTTTCAGAGCTAGGGTTCGTGTTCTCGAATCCGAAATAGTGCATGATGACATTTAGCTTTTCAACGATTTTGGACAACCCTGAAGCTACGCATTTTCCCCCACATATCCATATGAACTTTGCTTTTATTTTGAAATTATCTGTTTCATTTTGTCAGTGTTGTTCATTAACACCCTGTATACTCGAAATTGTCAGCTGTTTTGTATGATACGACATTCCCTTGAGTTTTATTTTGTCTGTATTTTTTGGACTAATGTTCTATCTAAGAGGACCGCAAAGGCAGACGTCAGGGACCACTTGTGGTCCGCAGACTACAGTTTCAGAAACAGGTCTAAGGATTTAGACTTGCGATCGCAATACCTATCTGTCCCAGATTCGAATCCCGCTCGGAACATTGGTGTTATGTATTATTATCCTTTCGCCTTTATTTTAATGCCATAATTAATTTCTCATCTCATCTTTAGTGGGAGCGGTCCCGGGTTCAATTCCCGGTGGGAACACCGTCGAAAAAGTCTAAAAGCCAGGCCAGCCATCCTGAGTGAGATTTTTTCTCATTCACACGAGGCAAATGCAAGGATGGTACCTGACATAGGTTCCAGGGCGCTTCCTTCCTTCCCTTTCCTTGGTTAATGATTGCTGAGGGACGTTATCCCTCATACGTGACAGGCTAACATGGTAATAGATGCCGAAAGCCCAGAAATCTAATTCGTAATCCTAATCCTAGTGACGGACTAACATGCTCATAGATGCCGAAAGCCCAGAAATCTAATTCGTAATCCTAATCCTAGTGACGGACTAACATGCTCATAGATGCCGAAAGCCCAGAAATCTAATTGCTAATCCTAATCCTAGTGACGGGCTAATATGGCCATAGATGCCGAAAGACCAGAAATCTAATTCCTAATCCTAATCCTAGTGACGGGCTAATATGGCCATAGATGCCGAAAGACCAGAAATCTAATTCCTAATCCTAATTCTAGTGACGGGCTAACATGGTCATGGATGCCGAAAGCCCAGAAATCTAATTCGTAATTCTAATCCTAGTGACGGGCTAACATGGTCATAGATGCCGAAAGCCCAGAAATCTAATTCCTAATTCTAATCCTAGTGACGGGCTAATATGGTCATAGATGCCGAAAGCCCAGAAATCTAATTCTTAACTCTAATCTAGTGACGGGCTAACATGGTCATAGATGCCGAAAGACCAGAAACCTAATTTCTAATCCTAATCCTAGTGACGGGCTAACATGGTCATAGATGCCGAAAGACCAGAAACCTAATTCCTAATCCTAATTCTAGTGACGGGCTAACATGGTCATAGATGCCGAAAGACCAGAAACCTAATTTCTAATCCTAATCCTAGTGACGGGCTAACGTGGTCATAGATGCCGAAAGCCCAGAAATCTAATTCCTAATCCTAATCCTAGTGACGGGCTAACATGGCAATAGATGCCGAAAGCTCAGAAATCTAATTTCTAATCCTAATCCTAGTGACGGGCTAACATGATCATAGATGCCGAAAGACCAGAAATCTAATTCCTAATCCTAATCCTAGTGACGGGCTAACATGGCAATAGATGCCGAAAGACCAGAAACCTAATTTCTAATCCTAATCCTAGTGACGGGCTAACATGGTCATAGATGCCGAAAGACCAGAAACCTAATTCCTAATCCTAATTCTAGTGACGGGCTAACATGGTCATAGATGCCGAAAGACCAGAAACCTAATTTCTAATTCTAATCCTAGTGACGGGCTAACATGGTCATAGATGCCGAAAACCCAGAAACCTAATTCCTAATCCTAATCCTAGTGACGGGCTAACATGGTCGTAGATGCCGAAAGACCAGAAACCTAATTTCTAATCCTAATCCTAGTGACGGGCTAACGTGGTCATAGATGCCGAAAGACCAGAAATCTAATTCCTAATCCTAATCCAAGTGACGGGCTAACATGGCAATAGATGCCGAAAGACCAGAAATCTAATTGCTAATCCTAATCCTAGTGACGGGTTAATATGGCCATAGATGCCGAAAGACCAGAAATCTAATTCCTAATCCTAATCCTAGTGACGGGCTAACATGGCCATAGATGCCGAAAGACCAGAAATCTAATTCCTAATCCTAATCCTAGTGACGGGCTAACATGGCCATAGATGCCGAAAGATCAGAAATCTAATTCCTAATCCTAATCCTAGTGACGGGCTAACATGGCCATAGATGCCGAAAGAACAGAAATCTAATTCCAAAATCCTAGCACAAAACACAATTATTGGATTTAAAGCTCGAATCTACAAACTCAATTCGTTATAGGCTTTAGAGTATGGTATAAGCAATTATGGATGCTTTTAGAATCTCAGGGCCACTCTGAGCATTACATAAACATTGAGAGCTGTCAGGAAGTTTGATACTGCACTTTATTTATAGTACGTATGTAGCGTATAGATACAAAAATATCATCTGTATGCGACCTTGCATGCAAGAGCCTCGAACTGCAGCCATTGACTTTCTCTGTTGGCCATGACGTCCAGTCACGAAGTTCCTCACCAGGGTTTCCTAGATGACGTCATCGACAAATTTCTCGGATCATTTAGTTTAGAGGAAGTCTTTTAGTTTTACTAGATTTTAAAGTAATCAAGCAGCCTTATTCTATCGGGTGTTAATTGCTTTTAATTAAACCGTTTTTCGTTAACAAGTGGGAGGCACGCCCTGGTATAGCACACATTACCCTGTATGTTATAACGCAATGTTTCCTTGTATGTAAACAGTACTCGTGCAAGTTTAGATATTATTAAAAGTGAAATCAAAGTTATAAGTATGAAGCATTTGTTGAGTAGAATTACCACCACATACTCCCGAATTGGACTTCCTTATAAAGACACAGATTTTTCAAATACCGAATGAAAGTGATGAAATAATTGGTGGATATTATAAGGGAGGAAACGGGACTACTTCGCGAAAGAACCTAGAAATTGAACCTAGAACCTAGAAATTGGTCTAGAATTGAACCAGACACATTGCACGAGAGGGGAGCACTACCAACTGAGCCCATATGTCTGTCCCATGATACACTTAGAAAAATCCGTTCTCCGGACAGCGGTATATTCTACAAATATACGAAATCCTCTTGCTTACTACATAAATCAGTACGGAGCATACGTTATCCGTATGCTACATAGGCACTGCTCTTAGATGTTACATCATGCCGTTGCAAGATTTCTGATATCTAACAGTCTTCCTTATATTACATACATATATGAATGTCACCCTTGTCAGCTATATGTTATATACGTCCATTTGTATGTGAGATCTTGACCGCCTATATTGTTTCATACGGAAAGTACGTATAGATGGAACACTTATACAGAAAGTATTATAAAACATGCGTTTTCAGTTATACGTTTGCTGTACGAAAGTCCAAAAACTGCAGGATTTACAAATGTAACATGCGATTTTACGTACGCGACATAACAATTTTTTCTCAGTGTATTTATTTAATGTGTTTTCTTGTATGGAATGTTTATAACATTCCACGATTGTGTCCTTGAGGCAAAGGGAGACGGATGATTAAAGCAAGTGAATGATGATGGAAGAATTAGTAGAATGAAAAAGTAGGAGGAAAGCGCTCTACCACTGAGCTACCGTGAGCCCATGAAATGCATATAATATCTTTAAACAAGAATTTTAGGAATGATGCAAAAAAATACATCAAGAGATTGCGATATTGGTCAATAATTAGATTTTGTATCAGGGGCCACAAAATTTTTGAACGGCCCCTAAATCAATTTTTCGTATTTTCTACGGAATAAGCACATCATGCTGAGTTGAGTGATAGTTTTGGTTTGGCTACATTATACGTGGAGTTCTCCAAATATAAGGCCTATAAGAAAAAAATGATGGAATATATTGGATCTTTTGATCCAAAAACGAAGCAGTCTCTGGTGATACAGTCTATGGCCTACGTGGTCAACTAAAGCCTGTGACAAACATCTTGGCATTTCAGCTCAACGAATAAAACGCAAGTTCTGACGCGACGTTGCCAAGTAATAAAGGGGTGTGGCTTTGGCTAAGCAGACAAACTACAGCGTGATCAGGTAACAGGGGATAGACGTGGATGTGTACAAAATAAACGTGGCAATACCGCTGGTCTCTCATTTGCTAGCAGAATTTAAAGCGAATTTGGAGCGCCGCCTTCAAATGCCAAGATGTTTGTCACGCCGTTCTAATGATATGCGATTAACACTGACATTGTTGACGGTTCACGCAGCTAGATCACTTTTAACCAAACTGAACCAATGACTCATCAGAATGGTACGAAGCCGAGCTGATGACACTGGAAGAAGCCGAACTAAGCGTGACTTATTTGCATCATTAGCGAAAATGGTATATCATATGCGAAGATACCGACGCGCGTAAACCTGGGTTCGATCCCCGGTGGTAGCTCATGTAGTTTAGATCCCACGTTAAATTATAGGTCCACGTCTCTTAGTCTTAGGCTATTTGAGAAAGCGTTATCCCCTGTAACGAACGCGGCCAAAGTGGCTATTCAGTAATTTTACTTTCACCAGATGTGTACCATAATCATACTGTGAGCCAGTCAGGGTTTCCAGGTCTTTCTGCCAGGTCCAGGTGTGTAATAGAAGAGTTCCAATACTCTGCACAAACCATCTTCCAAGCAGCTGTTTCTTGCTACAATCCCTTTGCCTGGCAACACGTCTTTCCTTTTTTCCCTTCCTTTTGAAATCTTTTAAACAGCAGGCGGTCTATTGTTCCGACCCGCACCAAATACGCTCGAGCTAACGTTTTCTCAGCGATTTTATTGCTTTCGCATTTATGATTAGCCATCATCATTTAAATACATGGTTAGCGTATTCCAAGAGTACGCATGAGCAATAAATACGCTTTGCGATCGCCTCAAATAGCCGGGTACTTATAGTCTCGATGCTGAGAAAGACGCTAAACTACAAACAAGTGAGCTTAATTTTACGTTGCGAAAGTACGGTACACTTCTCAAACTATGCAGATTCAGTACTGAAACCGGAAGTAGCTTCTACAGCTTCCGGTTGCAATTCAATGATAAGGTCAAGAATAGAACCTGTTCCTCGGACACTGAATCCAAATCAAAAGGTCATTAGGGCTGTTCACTATCTGTTACTGTTCCTACACAGTGGAGATCAATATTGAAACCCGTAGTAGTCCTAAATTTATTGCACTTCCGGTTTTAGTAGAAAGATGTGGGTGAAGTTAAATCTTTCCTTCAGATAATAAATCGATTTCAAAAGAAACGGTTTGTCGCTGTCTTACCGTACTTGCTTCATGGCGATCAACGTTGAAACCGGAAATGGTTAATTCCTACCA
Organism: Thermobia domestica; assembly: GCF_964235325.1. Classification (NCBI taxonomy): domain Eukaryota; kingdom Metazoa; phylum Arthropoda; class Insecta; order Zygentoma; family Lepismatidae; genus Thermobia; species Thermobia domestica. The sequence goes on from NC_137468.1 coordinate 6,002,859, forward strand.
CTTCCGTTTTAAATAAAAGAGTTAACGGAGTAGGCTGAACCTGTTGTTGGGACGCTGAATCGATTTTTTAAAAAAAAGCCCGTTGCTCTCTCTTACCTGTTTTGCTCTATGGAGTCAATATTGAAACCAGAAATAGGTGAGGTGAGGTTAATTTAGTTTAGCGTCCCGTTCAGCAGCGAGGCTATATGAGACGTGGACCTACTGATTAACGTGGAATCCGAACCACATGAGCTCCCGCCGGGAATCGAACCCGGGTCTCCCACGCCAAAGGCGCCTACGCTAACCGCTTAGCCACGAAGGAGCTCTGAAACCAGAAATAGTTGTAAACTTATAACTCTTTAACATTTTCGGTTTAGGAGAGAAAGAGAGAGAGAGGGAGAGAAAGAGACGTGTGAATGGAGATGGTACCTTTTTTCGGACGCTAAATCTGTTCCAAATAGCTACTTGTCGCTATCTATTACCAAGGGCGCCGATTCTGGGGGGAAGGCAAAGCTCATGTGGCCCTCCCTATTGTATTTATAAATATACAATATTTGGCATAATTTGAGTGCAATTTGTCTTAAAATCTTCACATATATACTTTCATCATCTGAATGGGCCCTCCAAATTTACAGAGAAATCGGTGCCCTTGTCTATTACCGCATTTGTTCTTTGGCGATCAACGTTGGAACCGTAATGGTTAATATCTGCCATTTTCCGTTCTGATTAAAGGGTTAATAGATGAAATGGAACCTATTCTTGGGACGCTAAATCGATTTCAAAAATCTGCTTCTTGGTATCTTTTACAATATTTGCTTTGATATCTGAAAACAGACAGACGGACGGACGGATTTAGAAGTTCTATTAGAAATGAAATGAAATCTTTCCGTTTAATGTCCCACTATTATGACCTTCAGGCTAAAGAGACAATGATTAAGGCAGGAGAATGATGGTGGAAGAATTGATGGAGTGAAAATGTGGAAGTACCTGAGATAACCCACGACACGATGTTGTCCAGCACAAACTTACTTGGCCGAGAATCGAACAAGGGACCCCGTGCGCCAGAGGTAAGCGCTCTACGTACCATTGAACCACCGTGCCCCCCCAAGCTGTATTAGATTTCCGATTCACATGCGTAGCATAGTTTGGAAGTGTAAGAAACCAACAATTACAGACCTCAAGGACGATTTTTTATATGCAAAACTGTTAATCCTTCGACATTATTGTCAAGCATACAAGTATTATCTGTAGGGATGCGCACGAGACGAGTCGAGACAGAATTTTTCTGACAAAAATTCGAGTCGAGACACGGCTCTTCCAATAGAGAAATATACATTTTTCTAGTCGAGACATCACTTTTACGGCACATTTTCGAGACGAGACAGCCACAAATCTTGTCTCGTGCGCATCCCTAATTATCTGTTAAGTAGCTTGAACACGCACGTTAGAATTTAATAAATGATCCAACAGCCCATTAGAAGCTACCCGCGCCGAGCTAATAGCTAGTGGAAAATGAAACTTTTCGATTGACGTAACTATACTTAAAAATTTTGTGTCCACACCGAGAGACGAACCACGGAACCGTACGCACCGAAAACATGTGCAGAATTGACCTTACAGAGTTGTATTACACTCGGTTACCGATGTTTTTAAACGATGTTATGTACTGGTGTATTTCGCAAGGGAATAACATTATAATATGAACAGACCTCAAGGACGGATTTTTATTTGCGAACGTAACATGCTGGCACATTGCGTAGCACATAATATTTCTGTAGGTATAGTGCAATACGCGGAAGGTACTTCCGTCAAAGTAATACAACTTAGAAGCTATTAACACTTCAGATATTTCTACTTCCCAAGGAGAAAGTCAGAAAAGAAAATGAATTCATAATATATTGTACACGTGTGTGAATGCGACATATTAACGGGTAACGAAAAAGAAGAATATTTTAAGATCAGACATTACCAATCTTTAGCTCTCATTCAGCTAAGTACAATGATATAAGTAAGTGTAACACTTCGTGGGTAATTCTCGAGAAGTAAATAAATAAAAATAAACCCAAAAATTGATAGCATATAGTAATCATCCTACATGTTAAGATGAAATTGCTATCGAAGTGTACCCTCGTCAAGTTTATGTTGCAGCAACTCCCTCGTGGATAAGCGATTAGCATACGTGTCTTTAGCATGACGGATCCAGGTTCAGTGGAAGCTCATGTGGTTCGGGATCCCACGTTAAGCTGTAGGTGCATCTCATATAGCCTCACTGCTGAAAGGGACGTTAAACTCAAAATCAAATTAAACTAACGACATTTGCAAAACGCCAGTGTAGAGAAGGGTTAGTGATTTTATTTTGAGTGCAGGGTCTGTTACAACAGCGGGGTTATATGAGACATGGTCCTACAGCTTAATGTGGGATCCCGAACTACATGAGCTTCCGCCGAGAATCGAACCCGGGTCTCCCACGCCAAAGGCACGTACGTTAACCGCTTAGCCACAAGGGAGCTCAGTATGGTTCATAAGATGAACCTCAAAATTATGATTTAACTCTTAAATTGTAATTTCTGTTTGACTATAAATTAATATTATTTAAAGACGGCAGATATACCAGTCAAATGAGCTGAACAACGTGAAATGTTTCTGAGTAAATTACGAGAAAAACGTTTTTTTATGTTGTTGAAAAGTATTTTATTTGTTGCCAATCTGATAGAATTAATAGCTTTTATGCTGCTAAATTAAACTGTATTTATTTATGTACTGTGCAGTATGGGAAAAATATAATCTGCTAAGCAATAGGTTATATCTATGTTTTTGATTTCCCCTACCAGTGGGGCGCATACTACTAATAAAATTTATGTCGAAAAATCTCTAGGAGTCTGCAGGCCCGTAGCCAGCCCAAAAACTTAGGGGGGGCCCGGCTGAAGTTAGGGGGGGGCCGGTCCAACCATATGATAGTTCATCACCATATTATAGTTCTTTCGCAAGCTTACTGTAAAACTTCTAGGGGGCCAGCAAAAATTTAGGGGGGCCAGGCCCCCCTAGCCCCCCTGGATACGGCCTGAGTCTGGGTCTAATCTGGTCATCTAGTAATCGTACCAAATCTCTTTTTACATTTGCAGAGCGCTGAACGTAGAGAAGACATGACATTCTAAAGACCACAACTTTTGAAAGGGAAATGAGTGAAATATTTAATACATTTTTATGAAATAACACAGGCGTGTATTACTGTAATCAGAAGCTCTCTGTGGTGCGTAAGGTCTTTGGTTTGATCTGTCCCGGGTTCGATTCCCGGTGGGAACACTCGGTCGAAAAATTGTAACATCTTTTTCAGGCCAGCCATGTTGAGCGAGGTTTTTCCTGGGTTTCTTCATTCACACCAGGCAAATGCCGGGATGGTACCTAACATATTGGTCCCAGGTCGATTCCTTCCTTCCCTTTCGTCAGATAGTGTGATCATCGAAGGACGTCATCCCTTATTTACTCGACAGGCTAAATGGCCGCAGATATCGACAGACCAGAGATCTAATTCCTAATCCTAATCCTCTGGTTCGATCTCAGCTCGCGCCAAGTGAGCTTTGTGGTGGTGGGCAAACACCGTGTGCGTGGGTTTTCTCAGAATTCTCCAGTTTTCTCACTTCCTTCATTCCATTTTGTTAGCACTTTCTGCCTGAACCCCAGAGCATATTCATGGTATGTTTCCTTCTTCAGTGTTGGGGATCGATTTAGGTCCGTGGGTCATATTTGTCTTCCCTTATCTCATCTCTATTACAAACATTCACAAATGTTTGGCCAAATTACCAGGTTATACACAGATCCCCAATGAACAGATTTTACTGTTAGACATTTCTTTTGAAACATTTTTGCATTTAGAAAATCGTGACGTAACACAATGTTGTTTTTCTTCTTCCAGTACGGCAAAATGAACTACTGACCGAATCCATAATCAACAGAACCGTCTTTCAGAATCTTAACTATTGTAGAACATGGAAGACTATATGCTTGCTTGTCCTGCGTATACATCCGGTGGAGTTGACAACATTCTTTCATGACTACTGTCAGTATCCGCTACAGCTAAATTAAAGCCTTGTCCCACAGTAAATAAACGAGCAGTACAAACTGAAAGACACAGAGGGTTGTTGTTAATATTGCAGTGGTCGCTTCGAACGAAGCATTATTTTTGTCTTTGCAAGTACGAGGACATATCGTCAGCAGTTAGCATACGAATAGGTCATTACGCAAATACAGACGTTATATTGTGAACAGCACATAGCATTGCTTTAAATTATGAAAGTTACATTGTGTATTCTACACAATAAATTGTGAAATAAAAGGCCAATTCATTTTCTAAGCTGCATACATCGTCAAAATTTGAATTCCGCTTGGTCAGTGTCTATAAGTATAGAACACATCCCGGTAACAAGGCATCTGATTCCTTTGGCAATTTTATAGGGTGGTTCATACAGGGAAGTCCGCAGGATTTGTTCCAAAAAAGAGGGGAGGGGGAGAACGATCCATACACCATGATGCATGCGTTGTTCACAAGTATGCAAGATCAGTACAACGTTTTAGGCCTACGTCAGGTGTCCTCCGTGGATAACTCTGAAGACTCGTCACCTTTTGTAATAAAAAAATATACACAACTGCATAAATGAAATCACTAGCCATAGTTATACTTACACACATCATTCAGAAGACTACAGAGCCCGTATGCGAGTCCAGATGGAGGGCAATTTCTCTCGACTCCAAGCCGCTTTGTGGTTCGGATCCCACTTTAAGCACCTCTAATGCTAGGTCCCGTTCTTCATGACCCGGTCATTGCATAAAGATGTTAATGCCAAACAATTTTTGTTCTATCCATATGTAATATAAATAAAAGAAATATATTTAAACCAAAGAAACTGTGCTTTTTTGGTCTTTTTTAAACATGATTTTTGCCAACCCTGTTTTGCGCTCATGGAGGTTGGAGGTGCGGTACATGAGAGTGAGTGCACCTGTCATATTTGAGTATGAGAGATTTGATTGAGGATGAGTGTGAGATCATCACTAATATTTGAGGGTGAGGGCGAATGAGTGTGTTTGAGGGAGTCAATTGAGGGTGACTGAGAGTGAGAGCATCAGAATTTGTGAGTGAGGGCGAATGAGTTTGTGTGAGGGAGTCAATTGAGGGTGAGTGACGTGAGAACATCAGTATTTGAGGGTGAATGCGAGGATGAGGGCAAAGAACTGTAAGGGAGTTGATTGACGGTGAGTGTAAGTTGATTGACAGAGAGCGTGAGGGCATAAATAATAATTTAGGGCGAGGGCGAATAAATAGAATTGATTGACGGTGAGGGCGACTGGATGTAAGTGTGGAGTCATTCAGGGCCAGCTCTACCGTATGTGCAACACGTGCATTTCCACGATGCGCCAATTTTAAAGGGGCGGCAAAATCTGTAATAACCATATTATTTAAAATAAATATTTCTTGTTGGAAACATACTTCATGATGATAGTAATTAAATTTACTGAGCTGACCTTCTATTTGAATATTACATTGATAATTTATGTTTAGTTTGCGTTAGTGTAAGCTCACATGGACAGTACTTAAAAAAATGGTCAAACAAATCTGAGCATGAATTACTTGATTATTGTTAAATACAAGAACTCAATTCTCTAACAGCAGCGAAATCCTGTTCCATTTTGTTAGTAATCATAGTTTTCATATAAATACTAGTCTTATCTTTGTCATAAACAAGTTCCTTGTCATTGAAGGTGGAAACAACTTTATTATTATTATTATTAACAGATGTAGAAGGAAAATCAAGAAATAAAAGATAAAAGAGCTAGTTGCTCTGGAATTTCAAACTGATATATTGAAATTGAAGTTCGATATTGAATTCTGTAAAAAGAATTACGATCTTTCCTCTGCATGTGTGTTTGCTTTTTACACTAACATAATAGATTATTATTTGAAGAATGAAGAAACAGACGCAAGGAGATTGTGTTTGTAATGTTTAGGCCTTTCTGAGTGCGAGTGTCTTTCCCTCCCCTTCGTTGTTTCTAATGGGGTAGCATACTTAAAATCGTAGTTTTTAAGGTTTGTTCTTTTTGGAGTAAGAGAAAGCAAATTATGCCATAGCACGGGGCTGTAAATTGCCTAGGCCCGGCCCTGGAGTTATTGAAGGTGAGAGTTAGGAAAAACATGCCATTTCTAGTATCGATCGAACAGACATTCAGAAGTCCATTTTTCGACATGAAGGGGCCACGAAACGTATAAATCCATTGAAATCACGAAATCGATTAACATACGTCATTCCCTAGTATCTTCGGTCGAAAGTAAAAGGACCGTAAAATAAATGTCTTGGGTAAGGTAAACTGCTGATGGAATAACAGCGAACAGTACTAACATTACGATGTATGGAATTCGTATATTCATACAAAAATCTAGAATGCAGTGGCATTTTTCTTCCTCTTTTATTTAATATTTCAAATACTGGTGATGCTGTGTATACGATTATTACAAGGTCTTTGACATTTCAATCTGTTTCCTCCGGAACCTTCAAATACTGAAATGCTGATTCCACGCGCCATGTTTATCGTACGCACAGGAAGGAGTAGTACCAGTCTCAAAGTCATCTTGTTAGACATACAACTTCCATTCTAGCAAAATAAATCGCAGGAAATTCTGCAGATTTTTATAAATTATTCCCTCAATAATACATTTTTTTTTCAATTGGAGTTAGTGGTTATTTATTGTAAATAAAAAACACATAGTTAGCAGAAGGGAATGTCTTTAAATCGGGTTATCGCACAGTCTTACGTATTTTCCATCATTTATTATTATCAAGGATTCCACCGAACGAAATATTGAGATGATGCAAGAGATGATGAATATGCAAGGAATTCACGTGCAGGTTTACTTTTGGCGCACCACTTGAAATAATTGTGGAAAAATTATAATTCTCTCACTAATGCCCTTCTTATTGTCTCCTAAAGGATTTGCGCTGGGCGACATGAAAATATCTCACATGGCATAGATAAAATTCAAGGGGGCCATCATAAGCAATTGATGAAAAATTACAATTCTTCTACGATTTGCGTATAAATACAGTGTTCGGATGTATGCATAAAAACTACAGTGCGAAAAACAGAAAACAACTTGTGCTAGGTGTTCATTAAAAAACACGAGTGCTATCTAACCGAGTCAGGGCAGGGCGAAGCTGGGGGCCAGAGTGTTAGCGAATGAGTGCATCCGAAGGGAGAATTCGCGTCAGCGAAAGTGGGTATACGCATAAGCGAGGGCAGTGAAAACTAGTGGGTTTTGGCAATGATACGAGTTTTAATAGCACTTATCATAGGTTCATAATAGTAGCGTTCCACCTGTAAACATAAAATACAGCTTCGATACAATGTGCAGAATTACACTGCCGGTGAAAAATAGTTTGTAATACAGTCATTTTTCATATGCACTCACTTATTTTATCTGTCGTAAAGCACTTGTAATGATTTTACACTCGTAATCCTACACTTGTAAACTTAAAATACAGCTGTACTGCTTTGTATTTAATTCTATCAGTTGCAAAAATTTGTTGTTTAGAAATATGCCTTTTCATGCGAAGTGTTGAATTTTACCTGTATATCTTCCAAATTGTGGTGCGCCAAAAGTAAACCAGCACCAAGATTGATTCTCCATTTTTATCTTTCATCATTGTCGATCATTTTAAACGTTGTTACATTGAATTTACTAATACAAAATTATTATAGTAATCTTAACTAGTGATATAGGTAATTGGGATACGGGTCCTCATCGAAAAACATAAAACCTGAATTGAGGTTATGAACAAGAGAAACTTGTATGATGGCGAGTCACAAAACAGTCATCGATATTGGTATGTACTGGCCGTACCCTAGGAAGCTTCCATGGGATAAATCAAATCCAGAACTCTCACAGCAAAGGCACATCTAGGATGGGCGTTTCTTCTGCTTGTCATTTGCATAGAAAATATGGTGAGAAGCGTAACTTTTTTGGATATACTACATTGTAGAATAACATCGAAACACTGACAAATATTCTGTCTATGGTTAAATTATTGTGAAAATGAAATCTTCGAGTTATTGCGATCCTATCTCGATGCGTACAGCTGTTATGTTAAACAATAATGATATGATAATTTGTTAGTAATCTACATTTAATATCAACCATATCCCATATCTTTTGAATTCTTAATATAATACAGGAACGTCTCAGTCTGGGTGTAACGCAGTCACCCTAATAGCTGACACCACCTGCCTGTCTGTCTAACACCAATAGATGATGTTAGCGTGCAGTCAATTTGCAGATTTAGTTACGATTTCAAAGTAGGGCTGAACAAGATTTTAACCTAGAGTGTACACTGAGCAGAAGTAGTCTAATCAAAATACCGAATGACCTAAAACAAATTGCTACAGAAATTATTTTTGCTGTTTCAGTTTCTATCAAGTACCCTGAATAACACATCAAAAGTGTATTAAAACCTGACCCGCAAAATCTGCCATCTTGGTCAGTGGCAAGAAACTGTGTTTGAACACAAAATTTATTCTCACTCAGCTTCTACAAGGTCAATTTTCACCAGCGTAGTGTCAAAATAGAGAAAATTGAATACAGATAAAATATTTATATATTTCAAAAACGCTTTGTAAAAAAATAAGGCTCATATAACCACTCAAATGGATAAAATTTACCAAAACTACGGTATTTCTGCAGCAACGTATTTTTATATATTAATGTTGAACATAAATATTTAAATGTATAATGCTGAACAGAAGTGAATATATAACAATCTTTACAAATGTATTGTGGTTTTGTAACTACAGATGTGAGCAGATTGTGTGCCCCACAAAATGAAGTCAACTGTTGTAATCCGTAACACGATGTAATACGTACACTTAAACTTACTGAGATTTTTTCATCATCTGTCGAAGATATATAACTGTTACTTTAGGGGGGACTCGGAGAACGATTTGTGTGCATTATGTAGAAAAACATTGTTAAGTGATGATTTTGTTGTTTTGAGGGAAAAAAAGGAAGTAACGGTGTCAACAAAGCGAGTGAAGAAAGGGGAAGGCAGATAAGTGTGTATGACGGTCAAAGTGTGCATATCAGTTGTAGGAAAGTGTGATGTAACTCAAAGTACACTCATGTCCAAAATTATTGTCGCATATCTATAACTGTCTTCTTGTAAGAATATAATATGATCATGATTTTCCTGGGTACTTTTAATACAGATGCTATGTGTATAATCGGGAAATGTATATTTGTGGTAAGTTTCATAGGAAAAGAATTATAAATACGAAAATTAAAATGAGTAAAATAAAATATTGCTAAATGGACAAGAAAAATTTATTTTCGTTTTATTGTTCTTATTTACTTCTCTTTTGACTTGAAATTTGCCACATACATCTCTTTGCCGATTATATACATGCTAACATTATAAGAAATACCGGGCGAATTCGTTATCAAATTATATTCCTACAACAACATATTTATAGACATTCAACAATAATTTTGGACATGAGTGTACATTTCATCGTCAAAACACAACAATAGTGTGAAAGAATTTTCATGTTCCCTTGTTCATGAGATTTGTTTTGCATTGTGAAATCACGCTTACTTTCAAACTATAACTAGCGTGATTGTAATAATGACTGTTGTGTATTAGAAGGCTCACTAACGTGATTGTAATAATGACTGTAGTGCAGGTCTTTATTTAGGTAAGTGCTATTCTGTGCTTGAGCACAGGGCGGCAGAATTAAGGGGGTGGCAAAAATTTTGGATTTTGTTTTAAAGATTCACAATAAGGTAATACAATACAGGGTGTCCAATATACAATGCAACCCGGACTTTGGGATAGTAGAACTTTTGAACCTGAAGCGATACACAAATAATGGTTACACCAAAATGAAGCTTTGTTCATGCTTATATTTTTAAAGTAGGAAGCAACGATTGAAGTACAATAGGAACCAAGGGCGTCCATCAGGGGGGCAAGGTGGGGCGCTTGCACCCCTATAGGAAATTGTACTTGGGAATATCGAAAACCCAATAGAATTTTTACGTTAGTTACATCAAAATTTGAAACTATATTTGAAATATCGCTTATACTTGCCCCTCCTTGGAAACCACAACATGGGCGCCCTTGCTAGGAGCCGCACAGTGTTGCCAGATGTAACCGAAGGTGTAATTTTTTTTTTTTTTACAAAACATGTAAATTGACTCATTACTCATACGTATGGATGTTCTATCGTTAATTTTCAGCTTGTTTAGTTGGAGTAGCTTGTAAATTATGGAGCAGAAAAAAGAATTTTTCATTTCCACCGATAACTAATCGGATGAGGCCTCTGTAAGGGTGAACTAGGGAAATCGTAGTTTTCATAAATTAACACACTAAATTGGCAACATTGCTGATGTTTCAGAGCATCAAAAGGTGTGTTAAGGACCTGTTTACATTATGCAATTCCTGAAAACAACGAAAAAGAGACTTTGAAATTATCAGGATAAAACTTTTACATACATGCACCCGGTAACACTGCTATTCATTTCTATGGGACTAGCTAAAGCAAGAGGTATACAAGAACAATTCTCGAACTATACGAGACCTAGAAACGAACATTCGCAGTGCCATTGAGAACATTAACACTTCTACTCTTCGTAAAGTGTTCGAATCAAAACTGGGGCACTTCCAGCATCGCTGTATAGCTAGTAAGTCGTTTCGTGATAGTAGCAGTGTTGCCGGGTGCATGTTTTGTAAAAAAAAAAAAAAAAAAAAAAAAAAAAGATTTACACCTTTGGTTACATCTGCCAACACTGTGTGGTTTCTAGTGCACTTCAATCGTTGCTTCCTAGTTTAAAAATATATACATGAATAAAGATTCATTTTGGTATAACCATTATTTGTGTATCGCTTCAGATTCAAAAGTTATACTATCCCAAACTCCGGGTTGCATTGTATATTGGACACCCTGTATTTAAAACTAGCAATCCCGCCGAATCCCGCACAAACGCGAGAAAATATGTTAATAGGTTTAATTTGCTCCAATTACAGTAGTTACTAATTAGCTTATGTGATTATTTTTAAAAAGTCATCCTCTCCCACCCCACCCCACCCCAAGCGGTGAGGATGAACTTGAAACATCATGAAAAACAGATAACATTAACCGCAGCGACCTCGAAAACTATGAATTCAACACTAATATTTGTCGTTTTCGATCACTTTTAAAATCTCACCCCCTCCCTGGGAAGTGGAGTATGACCTTGAAGTCGAATTGGATTAAAACTGTCACTCTTCATCTCAGCCACTCCAAAAACTATGAATTCAACTCTAACATTGTCCGTCTTCGATTTTTTTTTTAATGCTCCATGTTATTCTTATGGGGAACTTCACACACCCCTATCTCAGCTCAGGTGTGACCTAGGGATCTGGAACAGGTCATTTGGATCATTTTTCTGAGAGCTTTAAATCATATTAAAATTTCATGTTTCTATCTATTATGGTTCTCGAGTTGAAAAGCGCTACAGACGGCCAGTTATCACCAATAATTATTAGTGTCTCACAGTGACGTCCACCAATGGTCATCTACTTTCAGGCAGAGCACCACATCATAATCATTAGTAAGAAAATTAGGCTATTTAAAATTACGTTGTAACTTTTGTAACTTATAATACGTCGGTCCAATGCCAAAACCGCGAATGTGCAAATTTTGCTATTGTCAGCCAAGTGCAGTTTCATGTTATTTGGGGCACACATATTCCAATACCAAAGTCCTATTTGTGAAATATGAATATATTAAAAGTTATCGTCAATTCCTAAAACATGTACCTAAGTCTATTTACTGATTTTTCGGGGTAAGTTGAATATTAAAATCCTTATAACTCAAAATCAAATTTAGCACATTCGCGGTTTTAGCATTGGATCGACGAAATCGCTACTGAACAAGAGCTGGCATGTTTGTAAAATCACGTTTTTTTTTGTTTTTTTTTTCTTGTTTGAGACATAAGTTTGTGCGGGGTTGGTGGGGGATTATTAGAAACACAGGGGCGCATGATATATAAATACGGAGGAGCTGTATGTAGTGTATTAAAAGGCCCACTATCGTGATTGTAATATTGCCTATTGTATATTCGAGAAATTTTAGTTGTTGGTGTGATTAAATAATACATTTTCTGAACAATCATTCTGACAAGAAGCCACTTCAAATGAAAGACAGTATTTCAATTCGTGATAAATATTTACTATACAGTGTTACTACTCTTCTTGCCCTTGACAGCTGATTCTTGTGTGGATGTTGTATCGCTACTGACTTCAAATTGGAGATCAGTCAGTGACCTTAAGTTTAACCAGCTGCAATTAATCAACAGATACGGAAATCTTTATTTGACCTTTTGGAGTTTCATGTGCCTCTTATCTCCTGAATAACACAGGCATAACTTACCAACTATGCGTTTCCTTTATTTGATTTTATTAAATATTTAACATTTCTCTGACTTAAAGAAGAAAAAATTCTTTCTATGCTGCATACAAATGCAACAACCAAATGTCAGTGTTTCAAAGAGATAAGGGAAAACCAATAATTTCCAGTTAGTGCTTGCGTAGTTCACATTGACAGCTGCATGGTAGATATCACTCAGAATTAGCCTACGTAGTATTATTATATAGGCTGCAAAAAATAACACAGCAGAACTTTGAGAGGAATAATTTGTATCAAATGGAAAAATCAAACTGAGATAATCGTTTGATAAATGCGTCATTTCGGAACTAGCAGCTACTGAAAGTTCAAAACATACGTATATCGAATAAAAGAAATATTTTAAAATGTTAAGAATATTTAGATTTTTAAAAATATGTTATGTACATGTATATACAAGGTGTTTCAAAACAACACCGACGACGTTTAGGAGGTGATTCCTGACACGAACATAAGACAAAAAGTATAGACAAACCTGGATGCACAAATGCTTCCTTTCGGAGTTGTAGACTGCCGTAAACATGAAAAAATGAAGTTTAAAGGTCTATAGCTCCAAAACTATGGGACCTACCGAAACCGGGTCAAGACTTCACTTAGGAACTAATATGTGTAGAGGTATTTGGTGAGTACCGGTACTTCTAATTATATGCCCGTAGCCAAACTACCTCTGTAAAAATTGTTGCGTATCTTAGGATTCTGAAACATGTATTTTTGGATAGCGCAGATATTAGTCCCTAAAATGAAATGAAATGAAATCTTTAAGTTTTACGTCCCACGGTTATGCCGGTTAGGCTAAAGGAGACGGTGATAATGAGATATGAGTGAAATGGTGGAATGAAGAAAGTGGGAGGAAACGGGAGAACCCCGAGAAAACCCACGAGCACGGTGTTTGTCCACCACAAAGTTCACTTGGCGGGGGCTGGGATCGAACCCGGGACCCCAAGCACCAGAGGTGAACGCTCTACCACTGAGCCACCGCGCCCCCTATTAGTCCCTAAGTGAAGTCTAGAACCGACTACGGTAGGTCCCATAGTTTTGGAGCTATGGACCTTTAAAGGTTATTTTTTCGTGTTTTCAGCAGCCTATAACTCCGAAAGGAGGCATTTGTGCACTCAGATTGGTCTATACTTTTTGTCTTAAATTGGTGTCAAGAATCACCTCCCCAACATTGTTGGTGTTGTTTTGAAACATCCTACATATATGATAGATATTGCTTTGTTTTGACTTGTAGAGCAGTGCTCTGTGGTCCGTGGGCGCCATTTTTGTAGTACCCGATATATATATATATATATATATATATATATATATATATATATATATATATATATATATATATATATATATATATATATATATATATATATATATAGGTATCTCCTTCTCAGTTTCATCTCTAAAAGAAAAGTTGTTATTCATATTAAATTCAATACAGTATTTTTGGGGGTTTAAAATATTTTAATATTTTAACGTAAAATAGTCTATACAGATATTTACAATTATATCAAACAGTGTACTGTTTAAAATAAAATTAAAAGGGTTTAAGTCGCAGCTTTTATGTTTTACCTCCTTATTCAACAACGAGAGTATGATGAATGGGTCTTATCATTAACGCGGCCTCCAATCAACGATCGGGTCATAAAATGCTCCATCACGGCGAAATTAAAATACCACTAATTTTACAGTTATTATGTGATAGCTTCAAATAGATAAAAGATAATCGAGAAGTGGAACAAGAGCGCGCTAGACAATATTATTTTGCGCGAAGTACCGTTATCACGAGTCACCGTTTGCAATCATTTAGAAACGCAAAAATAAATACCGATTTCTAAATGGCTGGAAATCGAAAGCAGATAAGTGAGTCGTAATAACGGTATCTCATGTAAAGTAATATTGTCTAGAGAGCTCTTCTTCCATTCTGATTATCTTTTATCTATTTGAAGATATCACATAATTACTGTAATATTAGTGGTAATTTAATGTCGCAGTGATTAGGTCTCTTTAAATCCGGTGCAGTGGGAAGGTGCACATACCATTATGCGAGATCATTTATTTATAGTATAGGTTGTTCGACACCACACTATTTCATCTTCAACAGAGCTGGATTATAGGGTTCGTTACCTGTCCTGATGCAAATGGAACTCGTTTCTTAACCCTCTGAATTAGTTTTGTTAGATTAAAACATATTACCTCTGGATTATCTCTCAGAAAGGGTTAACTTCCAAAGTTGGTTGTCCGTTTCTAGCAAAATTTTGAAAATTTACCGGGAAGAAATAGATAATTTGCTCGTTTCTGTACTTAATAATATATAAGGAGAACAGCAAATGTTTTGTTCATTTTTTATAAGCCTAAACATGGAACTGTTTGACAACCGGAGGGAATTACTCGGCTCAAGGTTACCTGTTCTCAAAAACTTGAACCTGTTATCCACGAATTCGCCCATAAGGTAGCTAATAACCACAACATACAAAGTGAAGTAAAGTGAAATATCTGAAGTCAATGCGCCAGCTCATGACGTGCAACTATAGACATGTCGGAGAGCTAAGGAATCCACATAATTGCGAAATTTACTTTAGTAATGTGTTATGTTACTTTGGAACACCATTATACAAGCAGCGATAACATATCGTGATAACACCTATAACGCCTTTAGTAACGTACAAATATATATTCAGACACGTAAGGTAAGGAATTTTACGCCTTATACGGTGATTTGTGCTATCGTTTTTTATGTGCATACCCACTTTCGTTGACGCGCCTGCTTCCTACGGACGCATCCCCTCGATAGCTCTAGGGCCCCCTACTGCGGTCTTGCCTTGATTTGGTTAGATAGGTTAATGCTTTCTAGTGGCCAGCTAGCACAAGTTGGTTAGCATCTTTTGCATAATACTTTTTACTGTGTACGTACACCGAAGCCCTTAAAATAAATCTGTACATAACCGAACATAATACCTAGTATTGACAGAAATCTGCGAAATTGTGTCATTTTCCGTAGGTTTTGGTCGAAAACCAAGCGGACAACCAACTTCTGAATAAATGCCCTCAGAAATTTACACTATTTCCTTTGATATTTCATATGTGGCCAAAAGGTAGGGTAAAAGTTGTCTTTTTTTTTTTTTTAGGTAAATGTTTATCTGTTGCTTCAATTTTTCTTTAAGAGTCTGGGTTTGTTTGGTTTTTTCTTGTCTACATTGCTTGTGTGTTTGTTTTTTTTTTCTTATTTTTTTGTAGTGGCACGCGGTGTTGGTCACGCTTTATACATCTATGGTGGGTTTTCGTGCATCTGAAGAAAGGCAAACGGTCAGTTATTTTTATCAGATGATTCCCTTTTTTCGCTGGCTGCCTCTCTTTACTTTTTTTTCCCTCAAACAAAAAGAGAAATAAATATGCTGGAAGCGATTTGATGAAGAACTTCCTTAGAAAAAAGAAGAAAACATTAAAAAAAGTATCTGCAGCAAAACAGGAAGTAAATCGCAAAGGCGCTAGTTAGTTCTCCTATGAGTAAAAAGAAAAGAAAAAGTAAATATGGATGATTTTGGTGATTTTACGCTGTTTGGGTGAAGGAAAGCAAAAGGGAGGAAACTTCGTTGCGGAAATAATGTTCGTAAAAGAAGCATCACGCAGTTTTTAAAGTACATTCCATAGGAAATAATCGTCATGTATAAGCCAAACCGGAAATTACATGACTTAATTATTTTAAGAGGTAAAAATTTTTGATGGTTTCTTCCTAAGAATCAATTCAGTTCCTAGAAAGTTATTTTCAAACTGTATATGATTAGTATGTATCTTATTATTATTATTATACTACAGAGTGTTTCAGAACAACACCGACAACCTTTGGAAGGTGATGCCTGACACCAAGATAAGACGAAAAGTCTAGACCAACCTAGGTGCACAAATGCTTCCTTTCGGAGTTATAGGTAGTCGAAAACATGAAAAAAAGAACTTTAAAGTTCTATAGGTCCAAACCTATGAAACCTACTGTAGTCGGATCAAGACTTCACTTAAGAACTAGTATGTGACCTATTCAAATATCCAAGTTTCAGAATCCTGTAGTGCTTCCGCAACAATTTTTATAGAGATAGCTGGTGAGTACTTCAAATTATATGCCTGTAGAAAAACTCCCTCCTTAAAAACTGTTGCGGAAGCATTGCAGGATTCTGAAACTTGGATATTTGAATAGAGCACGTACTAAGTGAAGTCTTGACCCGACTACGGTAGATCCCATAGTTGCGGAGCTATAGACCTTTAAAAGTCATTTTTTCATGTTTTCAGCAGCACATAACTCCGAAAGGAAGCATTTGTGCATCCAGGTTGGTCTAGACTTTTTGTCTTATCTTGGTGTCAGGAATCATCTCCCAAACGTTGTCGGTGTTGTTTTGAAACACCCTCTATTAATGCGATTGCATTAATTTGAACTTCCGAATTACTGAGCCTTTCACACAAGATTTCAGGCTGGCCAGAACTAAATTTCAGATTATTCGCTTTTTCGGGGGGATGGATATTTAATGGTCTTTGTTTCCATGTTTCCATTTCCAAGCAAATAAATGATGAATAGCTAAAGCAGACGGATAATTAATGAAAGTAGATTATTGTGGAAGAATTTATGGAATGAGGATGTAGAAGGAAACGAAAGAATCTGAAGAAAACCCATGAATAGAATGTTGTCTACCATAAGCTCTTATGACCTGGGATCAAACCAAGGATTTCTCGCACAAGAGGTAAACACTACTACTGCACCAACGTGCATTCACCTACTGCCCGCTCTCATTTTAAGCTAATATTAGTCATACTTTAAACACGGTTATTTCCGATTAACCGAGTTGAAAACAGAGCGCTGATGAATGGTGAGAATCCTACGCCCTTCTACTTTGACTGCCTTTAACTTATTTCTGGCTGACTACGTGAATGTTGATGTAGTATCTCAAAATGCAAGACAAGAAAAAATACAGATTGCTTTCTTCAAAAACTACCTTTCTATATTTTATTTTTTCTTGTTTCGACATAGGGGCTCAGTAACAGAGCGTTCATCTCTGGTGCGTGGGGTCCTTGGCTCGATCCCCGCTTACATCAAGTGAACTTTCTGGTGGACAAACGCCATGTGTGAGGGTTTTCTCGGGGTTCTCCTGTTTCCTCTTACTTTCTTCATTCCACCATTTTATTCTTTTCTCATCATCACTGTCTTCTTTAGCCTAGCCAGCATAATTATGGGACGTAAAATTTAGTGATTTCATTTTCATTTTTATTTCGACATATAGCATATTGCTAATTAACGTCAATTTTATTTAGTGATGAGCAAATGCAAGACCAAGACCAAGACCGGGGTGGTCTTGGTCTTGGTCTTGGTCTTGCACACCCAGTCTTGGTCTTGGTCTTGGTCTTGCACACCCAGTCTTGGTCTTGCTTGCAAGAGTCTTGCCAGTTTTGCTTTTAAGAAATCTTATGCTTTTCATAGGTAAATTTTACTCTGGATATAAGGGATAATAAATTCTACAATGCTCCAATAATAACGGAAATACAATATATGTTTCTAAATATAACATAGTTTATCTTCGTGTAAGTATGATAATAGTGTACAACATAACATTAAGTGATGACCTTTATTTTTTTATTGGGTGCCCACGCTTCGCTACTTATAAGATAAATCACGACGTTTCGTAATCTTTTTATAATTTTTAATAGATCCAACACTCCACAGGTTCCGAAACTGGGGAGTCTACCCCTGAGAGGAATGAAAGAAAACCAAAACGGTACAGATAATTGAAATACCATGAAATGCAAAATTATTTTTACACTCTAAAGGCGTCAGATTTTTCTTTTCAACCACATTAGCTAATCTTTGTGTTAAACAAACTTATAACTAAATAATGAGATTTGGTTTTACTGATTCCATGAGGCAGAAACATGGACATTACGCAAAAGCGATGGAAAAAATTACAGACTTTCGAAACCTGGGCATGGAGAAAAATGGAGAGAATTAGCTTGTCGAACGGAAAACGAATGAGAAGGTGTTAGAAATATTAGCAGTAGGAGAAAAAAGAAGAATTTTAGATATTGACAAGATGAGAAAGAGGAACTGGTTGGGATATTGGCTGTGGAGGACGTGCTAGAGGGTATGATGAAAGGAAAGAGAGAAAGGGAGCTAAGGAAATTGTAGTTGAAGGAAAATATTAAGAAAATTGCTACATTAAGACGAAGAGACTAGCTGAGGACCACCGTACATCGAGGTTTCTCAGTTGCAGCAAGCAACCAGCCAATAATGGCAGAATAGCTTTGATGATTATTATGATGATATGTTTAGCATATCGACAAAAAAGAGAAAAAATAAAATAATTATTATAATCAAAACTTAATAAACTAAAAACGACTCATCTGTCTGTCTGTCTGTCTATGTCTTTTCTATAAACTCAATTTGTATAAATACTTTTGACCTATATTATAAATACAAAATAACGACATCAAACTACAAGTTATTTAAAATAACTGTATAAAATCAGTCTCACTTGTGAATATGGATTACTAGCATCAATTACCCACTTCGTTGGGTTAAATTTAATAATAATATGTTTCGTTAATCAGTCACTTTTCATTATTACTAAGCGTTTTCTGATATCGGTCATTTTCGATTATTCTTATATTTCTCTCCCCTTCTTCTCCCCAAGTTGCGGGGTTGAATTTGGGTTTAATCGGCATCAGAAACGTCACTGTTCATCTTAGAGACACCGAAAACTATGGATTCGGCACTAATATCGGTCGTTTTCAATAAATTTATATATCTCCTCCTCCCCCATGTTGCAAGGCACGGCATCGGACGTGTCACTGTTCATCTCAATGACCTCGAAAACCACGAATTTGACATTGATAATAATGGTCATTTTCAATAATTTTTATATATATCCTTCTTCCCCCTTCCCAAGTTGCGGTGCTGTATTTGCATTTAAACGGGATCGGAAGTATCACTGTTCACTTTCGTGACCCCAAAAACTATGAATTCGACACTAATATTAATTTTCGATCATTTTTAAATATCTCTTCTCTCACCGCCAAGCTACGGGGCTAAATTTGGATTTAAACATCATCGGAAGAGTCATTGTTTATCTCAGCGACTCCCAAAACTATAGACTCCACTCTAATATCGGTCATTTTCGATCATTTTGAAATATCTCTCCTCTCCCAGGCCCCTAACCTCCATCGTCAAAGTGATATGACAGAAACCATCTCAGGTCCGAACTTCATCTATGTTGAAAATGTGATCGAGTTCGGTTGGGTGGTTCAAGAGTTATTAAGTTTTATTTATTTTTGTACACTTCCTCTCCCCTCCTCCTACTCTTAGTTCTACTATCAAAGTGATATGATACAAAACACCCCAAGTCCGAACCTCATCTATGTTGAAAGTTTCATTAAGATCGATTGGCTGGTTCAAGAGTGATGAAGTCACAAAGACAGTCACTTATACTTTTAATTTTTACATATATCTCCCTCCTCCCCATCCCCTATGTTGCACCGTCAAAGTAAAATGATAAAAATCGTGAAAGGCCTGAGCTTCATCTATGTTGAAAATTTCAACGAGATCGGTCGGGTGTTTCAAGAGTTATTAAGATTTATTTTTTTTATATATACCTCCCCCTCCCCTCCTCCACCCCTAGGTTCTATCATCAAAATGAAACTATAAAAAACTTTCCAGTTCCGCACCTCATACATGTTAAAAATTTAATTAAGGTCGGTCTGGTGGTTCAAGAATTATTAAGTCACAAACTTAGTCACTTTTATTTTTATTTATTTTGATTTTTGTATACCTCTCGCTCCTCCTCCCATACATTGCTCCTTCAAAGTGAACTGAAAAATAACATTCCAGGCCCAAACCTGATCTATACTGAAAATTTGATCGATCTCGAGCTGGTGGTTCAAGAGATTAGGAGTCACAAACATAGTCACTTTCAATTTTATAATATAGATTTACTGTTGTAGTGTAATGTTATATCGCTCAATCCCCGATGTGCCGTATACCTAAGGAGGCTAAAAGTTATATGAATCAACAATTATTCAACGTATAAGCATCCGCCCATGAAATCAAACTTGCGGTCACATGCACTAAGTTTTTGTCAATGTCATGAAAATGTTATTTCGATATTAATTTTATGAGCACACATTAAAATTTACGACGGATGCTTGAGTCTCATAACCAAGGCCATACCCATGTAGTTGACACCTATGGTGTACGGAATTACCGATGTTCAATACTACAGTTCTCTTCAGTTTTGGAAGAAGAACACCACTAGTATGCTTTGAAATGAAATGAAGTATCTACTTTAACGTCCCACAGTAATGCACCAACGCTAAGGGAGACGATGATGATGAAAAACGACTGAAATGGTGGAATGAAGAAACTAGGAGGAAACGAAAAAAAAAACTAAGAAAACCTACGCACACGATGTTTGTCCACCAAAATAGCTTACATGGCGCAAGATGACACATGTGGATAACCAATTCAGGAAACGATATACTGTAGCTATATGCTACAGGGGAAGATCGACTCACACGGATTGCGTAACACTACTGGGAACACATTCACTCCAGCAGCATTTTTACTGAAGTCAAAAAATTCAAGTAAAAGATGTAATGAATTTTCTCCTTTTTTACATTGTATAAAAAAATTCAAGTAGTACCAGTACTTGTGCAAGACTCTTGGTCTTGGTCTTGGTCTTGCAAGTATGGTCTTGGTCTTGGTCTTGTTCTTGCACCCCTTGGTCTTGGTCTTGGTCTTGCACCGCTATTCCTGGTCTTGGTCTTGGTCTTGCATGCAAGACTCTTGCAAAAACTGCAAGACCAAGACTCTTGCGCTCATCACTAATTTTATTAGACATATTAATGGTTAAACGTCCTCGTTTCTGTGTCGAGAGATTTAGGGTTTGAACCCCAGTGACCGGCAATCTTGACTGAAGTTCCTGTAAGTTCTACCAGGCAAATATCGGATTCATATCTTAAAAGTGTGTCTTTCCCATAGTTTCAATGACGCTCACCGGAGAGGGCGAGGGACCAGTTGCTCCCTTGTGGTTATGTATGTCCCTGGACGTCCCCCAGATATGTTGTAAATAAAACTATTGTTTTCGGTATACGATTAATTAGTGGCTCCCTAGATTTTCTCTACCATTCAGTTTGATCATGAAGAGTTCAGTTAGGTAATGGTTTAGCAATTAGATTACTGGGCTTTCAGCATCTATGAGCATGTTAGCCCATCACTAGGATAAGGATTATGAATTAGATTTCTGGGCTTTTGGCATCTATGAGCCTGTTAGCTCGTCACTAGGATTAGGATTAGGAATTAGATTTTTGGGCTTTCGGCATCTATGGCCATGTTAGCCCGTCACTAGGATTAGGAATTAGATTTCTAGGCTTTCAGCATCTATGAGCATGTTAGCCCATCACTAGGATTAGGATTAGGAATTAGATTTCTGGGCTTTCGGCATCTATGAGCAGGTTAGCTCGTCACACATATATGAGGAATGACGTCCCTCGGCGATTACACTTCCCGGGGAATTGGAGAACGGAATGGGGAAGGAAGGAAGCGGCCTGGGACCTATATGTTAGGTACTGTCCCGGCTTTTGCCTGGTGTGAATGGGAAAAACTCGGGAAAACCTCAGTCAGGATGGCTGGCCTGAAAAAGCTTTTACACATTTTCGACCGAGTGGCGTCACCGGGAATCGAACCCGGGACCCCGGAACTACGCTACGCAGGATTACGCGAGTCCAGTTAGAATTGAGTGTTCTTGAGCAAACTTTGGTATTCAAACTGGGGTACACGATAATTTTTTACAGGTACGTGAAATTACATTAATAGTACATTATACTATATCGTAATATTTATTACATTCTAACTGTAATCAAGTTTGGGGGAACAGTGACTCAGATCTAGAGCATTTTACTCTAGTACGTGGGGTCCCTGCTTCGATCCCCATTTAAGTAAGTTTTTGGTGGACAACATCGTGCCCGTGGATTTTTTCGGGGGTAATTTCGTTTCCTCCCACTTTTTCATTCCAACAATTCTTCCATCATCATTCAACTTGCTTTAATCATCGTCTGCCATAGCCTAAAGGATATAATCGTTGGAAGTAAAGCTCAAAGATTCATTTAATTTCATTTGTAAACAAATTCTTTAAATTAGCATGATCGTCTCCTGTTTATCGTAAAACTGAGTTATAAAATTAATAAATAATAAATTCTTTAACATTAGACGGTAATTACCTATAATTTGAAATGAAACCTTTGAGTTTTACGCCTCACGATTATGCCGGCTAGACTAAAGGAGACTGTGATGATGAGTAATGAGTGAAATGGTGGAATGAAGAAAGTGGGAGGAAACGGGAGGACCCCGAGGAAACCCACGCACACGTTGTTTGTCCACCACAAAGTTCATTTGGCGGGAGTAGGGTTTGAACCCGAGACCCCATGCACCAGAGGTGAACGCTCTACCACTGAGTCACCGCGGCCCCCTACCTATAATTTGAATTTAAAATAGTCGGAGAAAGTGCTTCAATAGAAAAGCATTATTAAGCGTTAGCGAAAAATAAAAAAAGGATAAATACCACAGAAATATTTCGTTCGGAATTCGATGCGCTGACCAACAGTATTTTGTAAGCTGTAGCGCCATACAATTTAATTCAATTTGATTACAAGAGTGTGATAAGTTAATTATGCATCTTTTAGCTTATATTGTGTATTTAATTTCCATCAAAAGCGTACATTTAAAGTTTTATTCTTTTCTAAAAGGTAACAAAGGAGGAAACGATATGGATCCTATACGATCCACTCAGCCGTAACTAATTGTTAGTGTAGATGCGAAGTGAAAATATTTTTTTCTCCATCCAGAAGCATAAACACACAGTATAGGTACGCATTTTATGCAAATACGAGCAAGCGTGGAAGTTATTTATAATACTTATTATTAATAATAATAATTATAGGAAAGAAGTTGTAAATTCCGTATTATCTCTTTTTTCTTTATGAACACGGATATCCGCTTTTCTAAAAGGCAGGTGGAACGCTTTTAGATTTTGATACATTTAAGATTCTGTAGGATATGTTTTTCTTTTTTTTTTTAACTTTCGAGTGACGAAAGTAAAGAAGATATGGTAATCGTAAAAATAAAAAGAAATCGAAATCGAAATTTCAACGGATTTATAGAGTTTGACCGGAAAGTAGACTGAATTAAAAAAAAAAAAATAGATTCAAAATTTTGACATATCGACTTAATAGCTTTCAAAATATACCCCTTTTGCATAAGGACAGCGTTACCAGCGACTCTATCAATCACTGAAGACTCCCTGGAACGTAGACACTAGAATGCTCTTCAGCACCCTCGTTACGACCTCTTGAACTGCCTGAACTGAGCCGTGGTGCCATCCTTTCACGTCCCTTTTTAGTCGGGAGAAGAGGAAGAAGGCTGCAGGAGAGACATCTGAGCTGTAGGGTGGCTGGGGAAACTGTGTGATGCCATGCTTGGTCAGGAAGTCCTTGACAGGAAAGGCGGTGTGGCTTGGCGCATTGTCGTGATGAAGCTTCCATAATCCAGCGATTGCTGGACGGACGCGGGCGACTCGTTTTCTCAGTCTTTCACTAAGTTTTCGTTACTTTTTGCCATTGAAGGGCGTCCTGACCGTTGCTTATCTTCAACTCGCTCTTTCCCCCCGAAACAATTTGTACCACTTGATCGATCCATGGCATCACTTCCATAAGCAGTCTTGATCATGCCATAGGTCTCACTCGCAGTTTTACCTAGTTTGACGCAAAACTTTACCGTGTAACGCTGCTCTAAGAAACGATTCGTTGTGGAGATGAGAAGATACCTTGAAAGGGGTTCAGCTTAAACTCGATCTACACTCCGTGAATGCTTGAGGAAGGCTAGCGGCTGATGCGCTGGTAGCTAAGACCCCCCTCTCCCCAACACCCAACCAGCGCAGTAACATCTCCCTCCTTCACCACGTCTTGGCGAGAAAAAATCAGTGCTCCTACTTCCCGGACAAACTTTGTACACATTTTATGGTCCGTAGATATTGAAAAAGTGATTTTTTGGCATCTGTCCGTCTGTTCGTCCTGATGTACACTCGTCTAGATGCCATACCGTTCAACGTATCTAAACCCAATTTTAAACTGAAGATTTTTGTGTGATTCTCCAGGAGGAGGGTTGGGTTTCAACTTCCTTTTCTACACCAAAAAATAAGGGTAGTTTACTGAAGAGTGAAAATCAGAAATATGCTATTTTCTCAAAAACAGCTTTAACGATTTTGTTTATATCTTATAAAGAAGTTTTTCAACAGAAACCCCATACTGTAGTATAAGTTATTTCTCTGGTAAAAATCGAGAAGGGATAGTTTGCTCTTGAGGATGACTTTTGTTTTGAATTATTTTCTCAGGAGCGACTCAGACGATTTTGTCAATATTTCATTAAGAGGCCTCATCCCGGCGAAATTAAAATACCATTAATTTTACAGTAATTATGTGATATCTTCAAATAGATAAAAGATAATTGAAATGTGAAACAAGACCGCCCTAGACAATATTATTTTGCGTGAGATACCGTTATCACAAGTCACCTAGTAGTTTTCTGTTTTCAGCCGTTTAGAAACGCGAAAATAAATGCCGATTTTCAAAATGGCTCAAAACAGATAAGTGAGTTGTGATAACGGTATCTCATGTAAAATAATATTGTCTAGGGCGCGCTTGTTCCACATTTCGATTATCTTTTACCTATTTGAAGATATCACATAATTACTGTAAAATTAGCGGTATTTTAATTTCGCCGGGACGAGGCCTCTTAATAACCTGACAATATGGTATAACTTATTTGTCCTGAAAAAATCTACGAGGGATGGTTTATTCTTGGGGATGTTCGATTTGGACGATTTGGATGCTATTTGTTCATACTTTATAAACAAATATTGTATAATAACCTGACTATATAGCAGAACTCAGGTCCTGAAAATATTCCTGGTAGTGAATTTTTTGGACGATTTTCTCAACAACGACTCAGGTGATTCTATCCATATTTCATTAATATTCCTATATAGAATTATTCACCTTCACTGTTTAGTTTTTATCTACATATCCCAGTTGTGGTTAATGCTTCAGAATACGATCCAAGAAATCCGTAATTGGAGGTAAAGTTACTCAAACTGTGGACCATAGGTTGTAAAACGATCCCACGTATTGTTCACTTTCTAGAATAGGGTCTAAGAAATTTATAAATGGTGTTGCAACTGGTCATCACGGACTTTCAGGAAACTTTGAACCACAGGCTGTAAACAGATCCCAGTTGATAACTTTTGAGAATAAATGAAGTGATTTTTTTTTTAACGTCCGACGTTTATGATTTTAGGCTAAACAGACGGATAATTAATGAAAGTGAAGGATTGTGAATTTTTTACGGTGTTCTCCGACGGGGAATCGAAACCCGACACCACGCGCATCAAATATTTGGTCTAGGAATTAATTCGTGCGGGTGGACAAGAGATGGCGCAGCGAACGGAGCGTCCCACAGTTCCGTGTATCCACACATGTGTTGCAAACCCCTGTCATCGCGTATCGTTCGTAGTATAGGGCAGTGGATTAAAGCATCAACAACACCAGTTTGTAGTTAAGTGAACATGGCGCAATTTGTGCCTGATAAAGTGTTTTTGCGGGGTGTCCTGCTGCATTACTTTAACATGCAGAAAAGTGCGACTGAAAGTCATCGTATTTTGGTGGAAGTGTATGGTGATCATGCTCTAGCTGAGCGAACGTGTCAGAAGTGGTTTGCACGGTTTAGAAGTGGTGATTTCGGCTTGGCAGACCAAGAGCAAGCTGGACAGCCAAAAAAATTTCAAGACGAAGAATTGACAGCATTGCTCGAGCAGGATTCGTGTCAAACGCAGGAACAACTTGCAGCAGCATTAGGCGTTGATCAAACAACAGTCTCCAAACGCTTGAAAGCCATTGGAATGATTCAAAAGATGTCACATTGGGTTCCACTTGAATTGAAAGACAGAGACGTTGAAAGACGAAAAACCATTTGCGAATTGCTGCTTCAACGACAGAGCAGAAAGGGGTTTCTGCATCGAATTATTACGGGTGATGAGAAGTGGATCCATTACGAGAACCCTAAACGAAAAAAGGCCTGGGTGAAACCAGGTGAACCAGGTCCATCACAACCAAAACGAGATATTCACTGTGCAAAGGTTATGCTGTGCATATGGTGGGATATGAAAGGTGTGGTGTACTATGAGCTGCTGCAACCGGGTCAAACTATGAATGGAGAACGTTATCGACGACAATTAATGCGTTTGAAGCAAGCTCTGGCCAGAACACGACCAGAATGGGAGAACAGACATGATAAACTTATTGTTCAACATGATAACGCTCGCCCACATGTCGCAAAACCGGTCAAAACCTATTTAGAAAATGTCGGATGGGAAGTTTTACCCCACCCGCCGTATTCACCAGACGTTGCTCCTTCGGATTACTACTTGTTCGATTGCATGAACAACGATTTGATTGGACAGCGGTTTACTTCTTCAGAAGATATCGAAACATGGGTCTCTGACTGGATCGCTTCCAAGGATGAGGACTTCTTTCGCCACGGAATCCGTACATTGCTGACAGATGGGCGAAAGTGGTGGCTAGCGATGGACAATATTTTTCTTAAGGTATTTATGTATTTTGTGTTTGCACTACAGCTTCAATGTGTGGGTACCAACCGCACGAATTAATTCCTAGACCAAATACATACGCACCAGACACTAAACCAGTTAAGGCGGGACTTTTGCAGAATAAGATCCAAGAAATCTGTAAATGGAGGTTGAATTGTACATCACGGACGTTCAGGAAACTGTGAACCACAGGTTGTAAATCGTTGTGATCTACTAATAAGCTGAAAAAAAAAAAGAATTAAAGAACAACAGAGTGTGTGGGACATTGACTTCTTTGGACGTGATATTCACGACCGCTTATCGTGTAACAAACACATTGTGTCACTAACGTTAATTGCGAAATATTTTTAATGTGCGGTGATTGTAGAGTGTCTATGAAGTGAAACGAATAATAAAAAAATAAACTATATATACTTCTCTCCAACCTAACATTTCGAGTGATTCATTTCCGTTACAGTAGGAAATAGGATGTGTCCATACCCAAATTAGACGCGAAATATATTATGTCCATGTATAAGAAAGTAGATGTGTGAATTATGATCAGTTACAACAGGTAATAAAGCAGGAATGTGAAAAATGGAAAGTTTTTTTTTTTTTTTCCTTTTTCACAATTCCCAATGACTAATGAATGACTAGTCTTGTGTGGAAAAGGTTCTTGTACTCGAACTGTTAAATAATACAATTACGCTAAAAGAATTGTAAGCGATTTCTAAGTTTATTATTCACATCTAATGGGTAATATCGTGCGATCTTAACAACACACGTTTATAGTATGAAATTATTCCATTATGAATAATAGCAGACTGGCATTTTTCTCGTATAAACGAATTAAATCCGCACCCAGAATCGGGCGGAGGAAAAATTTTACGGAAAATGATTTTAGAGATTCGGGAGTAACACCGCGCGGACCAGTTATCCTAAAGCTTTTTTTTTTTTCAGGAGTTTTCCTCAGTTCCACCAGGCGAGGCCCTGATCTACACTTCTCTCCCATTGTTGTAAATGGCAATTTTTAATCTAACATCCAGGATTATGCAGTTTTGGCTAAAGGAGTAGGATGGTTAATAAAGGGGAATGATTCAAGGCAAAATGGTAGAATGAGAATGCGGAAGGAAACGAGACCACCCTGAGAAAGCGTACTGACACGATGCTGTCCACTTTAGACCCTTATTATTTGGAACCGACCACAAGCCTTTGCACCAGTGGTGAGCCCTTTATCACACAACCACAGTACTAACCACATGGCCTCTGTGATTGTCGAACACTGTGTGCATAGATTTCCTCTGGGTTCTCCCATTTCCTCCCTTTTAAGTTGAGTTGATTTTGAGTTTAACGAGTCTTTCAGCAGGCTATACGAGACGTGGACTTACTGATTAACGTGGAATCCGAACCACATGAGTTCCCGACGGGAATCGAACTTGGGTCTCTAGGGATGCGCACGAGACGAGTCGAGACAGGAATTTCCTGACAAAATTCGAGTCGAGACAGGAATTTCCTGACAAAATTCGAGTCGAGACACAGCTCTTCCAATAGAGAAATATACATTTTTCGAGTCGAGACATCACTTTTATACCACATTTTCGAGACGAGAGAGCACAAACCTTGTCTCGTGCGCATCCCTACGGGTCTCCCACACCACAGGCACGTACGCTAACTGCTATTATATTCCCAAAATCATCAAACGATAAAAAGTTAAAAATTATTAAACACTAATATACATCGTGATTTCTCCTTGTGAAAATTCTATCAAAATTAACAATACAATACAACCACGAAAAACAACACGTCCTACGCAAACGGATTTTTCAGTGGCATCAAAACATAAAAACCTTCAAAGTGATAATATCAAGCTTATTCAAGGTAATGGTGTCCAAAACATATTAATTAAAATCTTCAAGGTGTCTATTTTAAATTGAAAAAAACATATTTTCCAAAATAAACAGTGCCTTATTAAAACTAAAACAGTTTTTAGTAATACTATAAAACCAGGCATTTTTAAAAATTATCATCATTCAACCTACACCTGCTAAGAGTGTGGTATGGTACAATTATTCTGCGTCCAGAGGAACCACCCAGGACTGACAGCGGTGATGGAAGGCCTGTGTTTGTAAGTATAAGCTTTGCGCTGATAAACTTTTACATAACATAAATGTCGTGAGGGGAGGACTACAAGACATTATAAACACACAAGAGTATCAAAAACTTCTCCTTAATAAACCCTACCATCGTACTACTTATATTTCACATCATGATATTGTAAATATTGTTTGTATCTATATCGTTTACATTTATGGTGACGGTTTTAATAAATACCACAAATATATAACACTTGTCATTTTATTAAAATTCTAACTACTTAACGTAACAGTTTATTGTTGCTACATTCAGTAACATAATTAGTATCATATTATTAGTAACATATTAAACATATTACTGCTTAATCACGAAGAAGCTCCGTTTTCCTCCCCTTTCTTCTTACCATCACCGTCTCCTTTAGCCTACGGCATAAGTGTGGGACATAAAACTGAAAGATTTCATTTCCGTACATTTCGCCGTACACCCTTATTGCATTCAAAGTTAGAATTGAGTGTGCATATTTGAAGTTTCGAATTTGTAACTTTGGTTTCGTTGATTCTCTAGAAAATCGGGAGTACCTATGAGACGAGAAATTAGGTTTTCTTGTCTCGTCTCGTCTCGAATCAAAAAAGCTTTTCTCGTCTCGTCTCGAAATTATTATATCGTCGCGTTTAGTAAATTTATGTATAAAGCTTATGCCCTGATTTTTAAAATTTCATCTAGAAGCTACCAGAATCCTTCGTGTCACAAGAGATCTACGGAAGATGTGATATAAGGGCTTCCAACTGTACGTTTTTTTCACCAGCCTGGCTGAAAATATTAGTGCTGTTACTTTGATTAAGGCCGGTAACCAGTACAAACGTCTTGCCAGCCCTTTATGACCAGGTGTCAAATTTGTATCTAGTTCAAAGCAATTTCTTCTAGTTCGACGTATAGATTTAAAAAGTAATGTTCATTCTGTAAATCCAAAACGGTCACATTTCACCATCTATCAATGATTAATATATTTCGTTTATAGATAATTTTAAGGGTCTTCACTACAGCAAAATTAAACTACCGCTAATTTTAGAGTTTTTCTGTAATATCTTCAAAGCAACTAAAAATACTCGAAAAGCAGAAACGTAGTGAACTAGACAATGTGATTTTCCATGTGATACTGTTATCACAACTCATCTATCTGCTTTCGATTTGCAACTGTAGATAGATTTACCATTTTTTGCGGGTTCTGTAAATAGCGGCAAAGCAAAAGCAGATAGGTGTATTGTGGTAATGGTATAACATGCAAAATCGAATTATCTAGTTCACTACGTTACTGCTTTACGAATATTTTTATTTGCTTTGAAGATATTACAGAAAAACTCTAAAATTAGCGGTAGTTTAATTTCACTGTAGTGAAGATCCTTAAAGAGATGACAGGGACTATGTTAGAGAAAAATTAAAATTTACTTGTAAGGAATTTTATACATTTATTGAGAGTGAAAAAGGACTTGTTAAAGCAATTTCCTGTAGTTGAAGTATATGTTTAAAGAATAAATTTCATTTTTGAAATCCAAAATTGTCACGTAAAGATTAATATACTTTTGTTCACCTGTTTCGATAATTTTAAAGAAGTGGCAGTTACTGGTAAATACAATAAAATGATGAATGCCGATTTCCGTTTCTCATTTATATCACAATGTATCAATTAAGTTTTTGTAAGGATATACAGAACACAGGTGCTAATGCATTTTTGTTCACGATAGTACATTTCCTTCCCATGAATAGGTCCAAACAGAAACACTTCATACTTAGACCCATGTCATGGGGAATTTTGAGGGGGCCGTTTTTTTTTTTTTTTTTTTTTTTTCAGAATTAGCAACCCTACTTAAACCATGTTTATTATTGGAGTATATTGTGTAATGATTTGGCTTATCTTTAAGCATTGATAAACGCTTTTCATTGTGTAGGTACGATCACTTTATTCGTCTATAATATTATATTACGTATTATGTAACACTAAAACAAGTGAATGAAAAAGTCAAATCTTTGAGTTTTACGTCCCACGATTATGCCGGCTAGGGTAAAGGAGACGGTGATGATGAAAAATTAATGAAATAGTGGAATGAATAAAGTGGGAGAACTGCGAGAAAACCCACGAGCAAGGTGTTTGTCCACCACAAAGCCCACTTGGCGCGAGCTCGGATCGAACCAGGGAGCCCACACACTAGAGGTGAACATCCTATCACTGAGCCATCGTGCCCTTTAAAAGAGTGATTGAAAGCTAAACCTTGGGTGTACTGGGGTTAGCCAGGAGACTGAAGGAGTTTCTCGTTTTGTCTCGAATTTAAGGTTGGTTTAAAGGGACAAGTTTTGCCGATAGATGGCACTACAGTCTTCGTATCGCTCCCATGTATTTTTTTTTTATTTTTTTTTTTTTTACCTTTCAGGAAAATTCACTATTTCTCGTACAAATTTTAACCTACAGACTTCAAATTTTTCGAAAAGGAACTTCATGATCTATCGAAGGCAATAATCCGTGCCGATTTTTGATTTAGAATTTTGTTCATTGTTGAAATGGCTTGATTGTTGAAATAGATATCCAAATCTTTACCAATGGAACTGTTTCAACAATGAAGAAAATTCTAAATGAAAAATCGACACGGATTGTTCCCTTTAATAGGTTATGAAGTTCCATCTCTTAAAAAAATGAAGTCTCTAGGTTGAAATTTGTAAGAGAAATTGTAAATTTTCGTGAATGGGAAAAAAAAACATGGAAGAGATATAAAGACTGTATTGACATCTATCGGCAAAACTTGTCCCTTTACACTAAACTTAAAAAGAAATTTCCCGTCTTTTGAGGAGCACTAACCACTAAAGAATCCGCTGATGTAGTATTTTCAGGAAACTGTCTTGTTGCAACTAAAATAAATGCGTAAATAAAACACTAATGAGACGTAGTAAAGTTCTGAATTTGTATTACTGGATATTGGTGATCAGTGGCGTATTTACGATTTTGTTTCGGGAGGGGCTTTGCGAACTTTCGGGGGGGCTTTGCCTGGAAATGTAAAAATTCTGCTAGATATTTCATTTACTTTACTATACTAAGTAAGATTTCGGGGGGGGGCTTAAGCCCGGAAGCCACCCCCCTAAATACGCCACTGTTGGTGATACAACTTCTAATCCAGTTTCGGTTCTCCGAACAAATAGATCGTTCGTTAGTGATTGACAATGTGTGAAAATGGTTCAGCAATGTTTCTTAGTGTAAATGTGTTCTTCATTTTTACTCCACTACTAACAGAAGTTATCGTTATATAGCACTAACACGCGTGAGTGAGTTTAACATTTTATTACGTACATAACAGACATTTATTTATCCTTTTTCTTCGTTCTTTTTTTTTAATGTTTCTGTGAATTTTATGTTTTTAATGCCGGATTATTTACTTTGTTTAACTTACCTTCCGCTACATCTATGCCTTCAGAGACTGAAGGAGTCCTCCTGATGCAGTTTTGTGTAACTTTTCTTAATTAATGGTAGGGATGCGCACGAGACTAAACTTATGGCTGCCTTGTCTCGAAAATGTGCTGTAAAAGTGATGTCTCGACTCGAAAAATGTATATTTCACTATTGGAAGAGCCGTGTCTCGACTCGAATTTGGTCCAGAAAATCCTGTCTCGACTCGTCTCGTGCGTTTCCCTTATTAATGGAGTTATGATCAATTTTTAGTTGGATGGTTGATTGGAGTGCAATTTAGCATCCCTTTCTGCACCGAGTATAGCAAGTACATGGACCTTCAGTTCAGGGTAGAATCTGAACCAACGTAATGCATTCAGATTTAAAAGGTTTCCTTCCACTTTATCATTTCACCAATTTCTCCATAATTATCGTCTCCCTTAGCCTAATGGACATAATCGAGAGACGTTAAAGTGAAGATTTTTGAATCCAAGACTATTTACTATTTTTTTCTTTTTGCCATTATTTTGTGTCCCAAAAATGTAATGTGATCATGCTTTGGCGACGTATGATGTGGAGATTTTATGAGATTGCATTAAGGAGTAACTTTACTCTCTTCCTCACCTGTCTCTTTTAGCAGCGGCGCAAATCTGTCTTCAACATGGGGGGGGGGGGAAGGACAGGTAAGACCGTTGCCATATGTTTTAAGCGATGTTCAAAATATTTATGAAGTTAATAAAACAATGATGTGGAGGATCAGAGGAGCAGAGTTGTCTTCAACAATGGGAGGCGGGCAGATTTGAGGCTTATTCTGTGTGTGGGGGGCATCAATTTCATCTCACTTTTCTTTGTGGCAGTCGTACACAAATCATCACATTTCTTCCGAAAAAAAAAACACATTTTGAAATCGGATTATTGGGGGGGACAGTCCCTCCAGTTACAAGATTGGAAGGGACATATCCCCCCTCAAACCTCCGGGATTTGCGCCAGTGAGTTTTGGTTTTAAACGTTCTCAGATTCAATCCACTCTTGCAGAGAGGAATACTAAGAGAGACCTGTATCTGATATGATTTTCAGTGTAGTTTTATAGAATGTTCTGAAGACACTCCCAATGTATGATATAGATGTATTTTGTAATCTTTGGTTTAAAAAATTTGACAGGGAGGCTTGTCTAGGATTTAGAAATATACAGTATTAATAGTTCTAGAATATAACAGCGTGTAACAGAAAATAAAAATAACAGATCAGACATGAGGGTATAACAGTCGATAAATCTTAGTGAGCTTATGAAGATAGTGTGAGTAAAATAAATCCTCGTACATAGTTTGACAAAATCGAGAAAGAACTTTGTTTTTAACGTAAAAATTGATGATGTACGATAAGCACGCCATCTATTGAGATGAAACGTACTATTGTAGAGGTTTATATTATGACAGTGGCAAAACGACAATACATATTATGGTTTATGAAGTTCGGCTCAAAATGATGATGAAATATTATTATTATTATTATTATTATTATTATTATTATTATTATTATTATTATTATTATTATTATTATTATTATTATTATTGTTTCATTATTAGGCGTAATATTGTCAAAAGCAAGAGGTATATCAATCGTTGATGCATCGAACTGAAGAAAATGAGATGTTTGATGCTAAATTCTCACAAGTAATTTTCGAATAAATGGAAGAAAAAACTTAAAATTTTAGAGCACTAAATCATCTGGTTCATTGCCGATAGTAATTTGTATTCTATTACAAGCTTCTTAATTTATTTACCAGCTGTAAGCATTGTCGTTGCCGAAGGCTTATCCTTTGGTATTATGTAATCCCGCATAACATGTAACGCTGGTTGCATATAATCAAGCGTTCTTCTAGAAGCTGCGAGAAACGTGTATGCATTTTCGCATGTATTTTAACTCCCAGCAAATCCCCAACAGCTAGAAATAATAATAATAAAAAAAAAATAACGGCTTCATATACGATTAGACCTGGTAAAAGTGTATCTATGTACTAAGAGCCTGACTTACTAAAAATAATACAAAACTTACCTTTTTTCTTTTGCTTGTTTTTCATAAATGAAAGGAGACAATAGAAATGCAACTTATACAATCATAGATAATGTTATTCTACAACAGAAAATATGAACCTGAAGAATTTTCAGTGTTGCCATCCATAGAAATTGCAGTGTTGTCAGAATAACAATTCCTCCAAAATGTAAGTTACGCCAATGACTAGAGGAACGAACTCAGCTGCGTTTGATTAAGTATCACCTTGTTTTGGTATCTTGTGAACTACTTTTTAAATAATATTATTTAATATTGTTTAATTTTAATAACTGTATGTTAAAACTATTTTGTTTATTACAAACTAAATACAACTGTTATTTAAAAAGTAGTTCACAGGATTCTAACACAACATGACACGTAATCAAATGTAGTTGAGTTCGTTCCTCTAGTCGCTGCCTTAACTTAGATTTTGTAGAAAAATGTTATTCTGACAACACTGTAATTTCCATGAATTGTAACACTGAAAATTCTTGAGGCTCATATTCTCTGTTGTAGAGTAACATTATCTATGATTGTGGTAAGTTAATTTCATTATCTCCTTTCACTTGTGAAAAAACAAGGAAAAGAAAAATGATAAATTTTAGTATGTCAAGCTCCTAAATATGGAAATCTAGGTGACCCCTTACGCACAAACATACACATTATATTTTTATTATTAAAGAAGTACATTATATGTAAAAATAATTTTAAAAAATAACAGTTAAGTAACAGATTGTATCTTTTGTTGTGTATCTTCTTACGGTGATACAATATACTTATCATAACAGTAGGGCAAATACTACTTGAAATATACTAAGCGTTGAGTGTATCAAAAGATACGGTCTCATTTGTTCGTCTTCGCCTACATTTGTGTAATTCATTGTAGATCTTAATTGGATAGCTGTTTTTAATAATAACAACTTCTATGTTGGATTTTTATGCAATCATTTTACTTTAACAAGACAGTAAGTTGTTTGTATTGTAAATGAGAATGGTGGGTTCTCTGTAACAGGACTGTCACTGATCCTTTCGTCATTTGAAGGGCTTTCGTGTGTTTGTTTGTTTGTTTGACTGAGTGTTTTAGTAAGCGTTTGTAATCCTTCTGATCATGTGTTGGTGTTTACTAGTAGTTACTGGTGAAATTCGGAGCAGATGTGTGACCAAAAGTCTTTTGTAATCTCGGCGGTGAACACACGGAGGCTGCTTTTGATGTATGGATTGAGGTCGAGGTCTTATTGGTGCTTCTCTCTTGTCTAATCACAGACGATACATCAGTGGTTGTTTCCAGCTGATTGGATTTCTACAGACTCTGTTCATGTTGTGTTCCCAGCAATGCCCCTTTTTAAGTCGTCATAAAAAAAGTTAAATTACATAACTTAGATTCAGCTGATCAGTCCCTGAAGAATCTGATCCCTTCATCCCAGTTGCACACCCATAAATTTATGTTGGGGGTGTTCGAAATTTTTTGAGAGGTCTACCAATAGTAGTCACTATGTCTAGGTCAGTGGTTCCCAACCAGTGTGTCGCTACACACTGGTGTGTCACGCAACCCCCTAAGGCAGCGTTTCCCAACCTTTTTCAACTTGCGGCACACTACGGGTGTTACTTGGATTCTCGCGGAACACTTATAGATATTATTATTTGTAAATATAAAGCACAGTGGTGTTTTTTCTGTGATTATTGATCTCCTTCTTACAGAGAAGAAAACTCTATCACTGGTTTTTCCTCGTGGTAAATCATTATGCTTATTTTTTATTCTAATTTAAAAATAGAAAACAATTACAATGAAATATTGTACTCAGGTTTTTAAAAATACGCTTTCTTTTTCGAAAACTGTATCCAAACTTTCATTAAGAAGGAAGATCATTAAAGAACAAAGAAACAAATCTCTTGTACTTTTAAAACACAAATCTAGGTCATTTGTCGAAAGGATTGAATAATATTTAAAATTTTGAAGTTAAAAAAATAGTGGCTCAGTGGTAGAGCGTTCACCTCTGGTGCTTGCGGTCCCGGGTTCGATCCCAGCCCCCGCCAAGTGAACTTTGTGGTGGACAAACACCGTGCTCGTGGGTTTTCTCGGGGTTCTCCCGTTTCCTCCCACTTTCTTCATTTCACTCATCTCTCATCATCACAGTCTCCTTTAGCCTAACCGGCATAACCGTGGGACGTAAAACTTAAAGATTTCATTTCATTTCATTTTTTGATTATTTTAACAAAAGAAACACTGATCAAAACTTAAAACCCACTTTATTTTAAATTATAATTTGTATCGGTTTCGGATATCTAACATATCCTTGTTCAGACACTATAGAACATAAATGAAAATACATACATAACAATGACTCTCTCTCTCTTTCTCTCTCTCTCTCTCTCTCTCTCTCTCTCTCTCTCTATATATATATATATATATATATATATATATATATATATATATATATATATATATGACTGGTAAACATTTAAACTTCGTCATAACAATGACTATATATATATATATATATATATATATATATATATATATATATATATATATATATATATATATATATATCTGTATTTTCATTTATTGTCGATAGTGTCCAATGGCGTATTTACGATTTTGTTTCGGGGGGCTTTGCTAACTTCGGGGGGTTTGCCTGAAAATGTGAAAATTTTGCAAGATATTTCGTATACTTTACTATAGTAAGTAAGATTTCGGGGGGGGCTTAAGCCCGGAAGCCCCCCTAAATACGCCACTGATAGTGTCTGAAGAAGGACATGTTAGACATCCGAAACCGTTACAAATTATAATTTAAAATAAAATGGGTTTTAAGTTTGGTCAGTGTTTCTCTTGTTAAAATACGAAAACAATAAAACTAAATTGTTCTTATAAGAAAATCTAGATTATAGATGTAGTGTGAGATCAGATTTTTAAGGTACATCAAGCATGTCTCTCCTAGAGCAACCATAATTTACTTAAGAGAATGTAGAATTGTCTGTGGAGTTAACGTAGTTTGGGGAGCGAATCCGGATCCCGTGCACCACCCCAGTGAGAGCGCCCCTGCTTCACTTTATAAAGAAGTTTGAGTGCCTTCGATCGGACACGTAGTATTAATTGACGAGTAAAGCTATGTATATTTCTGATGAAGCAATAATGAAACAAGTTCTCTATAATGATGTACCTAAAATTGCCCCCATGATAAGACGAGACAAGAAATAAGATTTCTTTCTCTCGTCTCATCTCATTTCTCGAAAACTTTTCTCGTTTCTCTCAGTGTATTTATGTACAAAATTTTATGCCCAGATTTCTTGCTTATTTCATGTACTTAAGGTAGACATTGTCAGAATCCTTCAGCGTCAGAAGAGATCCACGAAGGGTATAATGTAACAGCATTTAAACCATGTATGAGAAAGATTGACCCCATACGCAGATGAAATTATTGGAGATTATTAGACGAAATCGATCAACTATCGACCAAATATTTACCATTCCCCAAATACTTGAAAAGAAATGGAAATACAATACCCCGGTACATCACCTGTTTATTGATTTTAGAAAGGGATACGACTCGGTTAGGAGAGAAACACTGTACAACGTCCTTACAGAATTTGGAATACCGAAAAAGCTAATTAGATTAATTAAGGTATGTTTAAATGAATACCAACGTCGAGAATGGCCTGAAACAAGGAGATGCTTTGTCGCCATTATTATTCAACTTTGTCCTGGAATACGTTATAAGGAAAATCAAAGATAGCAACCAGGGCCTAGAGTTGAACAGTGTTCATAGTTATGGCGTTTGCTGATGATGTAAATTTAATAGGGGATGATAGGAGAACAATAGAAAGAAATGCAGAGATCTTATTAAACGCTTGCAGGGACATGGGTTTAGAAGTAAATGCAGAGAAAACTAAATACATGGAAGTGCGTCGGGACCGTAATACGGAAAATTGTGGATGTGTTAAAATATTAAACAATACTTTTGATAAAGTGGATAGTTTCAAATATCTAGGATCAATATTAACAGACGAAAATCATATTCACGAAGAAATTAAATGTCGATTAAAAGCAGGAAATTCGTGTTATTATTCAGTTCAAAATCTGTTATCGCGAATTCTGTCGAGGAATTTGAAGCTTAAAAAATATAAAAAGATAATCATGCTTATTGTTCTGTATGGTTGCGAAACATGGTCGCTTACTCTGAAGGAAGAACATAGACTTGAAAGTATTTGAGAACAAGATGCTGAGACGAATATGCGGACCCAAGAGGAACGGGAATGGGGAATGGCGGAAACTTCTTAACGAGGAACTACATAATTTATACGTTTACCCTACATTGTTAGGGTCGTCAAGTCTAGGAGGCTTAGGTGGGCAGGTCATGTAGCTAGAATGGAAGAAAGTAGAAACGCTTTCAAAGTTTTGACTGGAAGACCAATCGGAAAACGACCATTAGGAAGACCTAGGCGCAGATGGGAAGACAATATTAAGATGGATCTCGCCGAGATTGAAATACAAAGTAGAAACTGGATGCAGTTAGCTAAGGATAGAAGTCAGTGGAGAGCTTTTGTGAACGCGGCATTGAACCTTTGGGTTTTATAGGCCATAGAGTTAGTTAGTTAGTTATAATGTATTACCATATATGGTGTAATGACTTGTATATGTTTAAACGTTGATAAAAGTTGTTCATTGTGTTCATACAATCACTTTATCAATTTATAGTTTTATACTGTGAATCGTGTAACACTAGAACAGTGTTCGAGATCTAAGATTTTCGGTAAATTAATATTCCTCACGAGATTCGAGAAAATTCTCGTCTCATCTGAAACGTGTCATGTTTCTCATATCGTCTCGAATTTGAAAACGTGCTTCTCGCTCGATTCTCGTCTCGTTGGAAACAGTATTTCACATTTCATGTTCAGTTAGTTAAGTTTGCCATATTTGTTTTTTTGAACCATAGGAAGAAAGGAACTGGCCATGCTACTCATACGTACCTTAGTGGATTATTGGTACTATTTATCTATCGTAGGGTAAGTCTGTTTACTAGAACGTGGTTGATTGGAGTTAAGAGGCCTCATCCCGGCGAAATTAAAATACCGCTAATTTTACAGTAATTATGTGATATCTTCCCATAGATAAAAGATAATCGAAATGTGGAACAAGAGCGCCCTAGACAATATTATTTTGCTTGAGGTACCGTTATCACAAGTCACCTAGTGGCTTTCCGTTTTCAGCCGTTTAGAAACGCGAAAATAAATGCCGATTTTCGAAATGGCTGCAAATCGAAAGCAGATACTGTAAGTGAGTCGTGATAACGGTATCTCATGTAAAATGATATTGTTTAAGGCGCTCTTGTTCCACATTTCGATTATCTTTTATCTATTGAAATATGTCACATAATTACTGTAAAATTAGCGGTATTTTAATTTCGCCGGGATGAGGCCTCTTAAGCGTTATTTTTCAGCACTGTGGCTATATGAAACGTGAACCTTCAATTAAAGTGGAATCCAAACTATCGTAATGCGTTCATAAGTCAAGGCTCTCCCACCAAGACTCGAACCCGGGACCCCATGCAAGAAAGGCGCGCGCTATAGCCACTATACTAGCGGGAAGAGCTACTACAGTAAGAAGTCAAAAGAATTTTATACCGAAGGAATATAAGTTGAAGTGAGGTTCGGCAGATCTCTCGTACTTGAAGAGGGAGCAAGAATGATGGCTGCAGATTTTAAACATTTTACCCTATACGGGTGTGTCAAAAGTTCGGGGCCATAGGGCATCTCCCTTACAAATAAAGGTACGAAAAAATGGAAAGGGTGGAAAGTTGTTGGAAATAGTTGGTTTTTGATGTAAATTGCTGGAAATTTTTCAATCGCATCAGCTCTTTGGGTTTGCACACTGATAATGCGCCCATGTTAAATGAAGGAAAAGCAATTTTGTCAGTTCAGCTGGTTGCTCAAACGGAACGTAAATGCACACAAAAATCACACAGGAAATGTGAATATTGTTGTTGTGTAAGGGGGAACCTAAAACACCTCGAATCCGCTGTATTGTTGGTGTGCTGGGGCCATAAGGGAACAGGGTGATGAACTGGCAACGCTGCTATTTAATTTTCAATGGGGCGCCTTATGAATGGGGAACTCAAATGGCTTGTGCGATTGGAAAAAATGTACAATTTTAAATTTAAAACCCCTATTTCTAATAATTTTCCTTTCTGTCCATATTTTCGTTACTGTACTAATAATGGAGTTGTCCTATGTCCTCGAACTTTTGATACACCCTGTATATCTCGGTTTTATAAATGTTTTTATTATTATTATTTAGATGACAGACACATTAGTGCAGCTAAACAGATGGAATTTTTATGGCCATTAGTGTTGTAGCCTATATGCCGTTTACCTTAACTGTTCCGTTCTATAAACAAAAACTTCATAGCAATGAGATATACACAGTCCGTTGAATAAATTCAGGGACTACCTCCAAATAATATACTGAATGATGCCAGAAAAAAATTACGTGTTCATTTTTTATAGATCTCCCTTTCCTCTCCACATCGTCGCAGAGCAGGTTGTAGAGGCTCTGGAACGGATTAGGAAAGTTGTCTAATTGAATGCCGTTCAGCATAGAACTCGCATTCGCTTGAATCAATGCAACATCCTGAAAACGCTCACTCTTGATGGCATATTTGAGCTTAGGGACGTGGGAGACCCGGGTTCGATTCCCGGCGGGAGTTCATGTGGTTCGGATTCCACGTTAATCAGTGGGTTCACGTCTTATATAGCCTCGCTGCTGAAAGGGCCGCTAAACTAAAATCAACTCAACTCAACTCAATTGAGCTTAGGGAAGAGCACGAAGCCTGCTGGGGCCAAATCAGGTAAATATGGGATGTATTTAAGGACTGTCACACTTGTTTTGGCCAAAATAGACGCACAAGAAAATGTGTCGGTCCTCATCAGTCTTCTTGTGCGTCATTTCTTTTTCAAAAAGATGGGCCACAGTTCTTGAACACCCCGCACTGTTCGCCTGATTTCATCCCAGTGGACTTCATAGAGAGAGCATTTTCAGGATATTTTATTACCGTCAAGCGAATGTAACGGTCATGCTCAAGAACATTCCATTAGGCAACTTGCCCAGTCCATTCCAGAAGCACTACGATGAGTGTTGTATGTAAATAATAATAATAATAATAATAATAATAATAATAATAATAATAATAATAATAATAATAATAATAATAATAACGTGGTAATACATTTTTCTGGCATCGTTCAGTATATTATTTGGAGGTAGTTACGGAACTTACTGAACGGACTGTGTGTACTGAAAAGCGTTTATGGACCATCCTAAGTCGAAGTTCTTATTTTGTGTTAATTGTATCCATTTCTGCTTTTTTTCTTAAGACAGTTCGTTAGTTTGCTTGTTGTAGTTTCTGTATCCATTTTTTGCTCCTTCTTTATTCGGAAATTTTAAAGCGTTTCAGTGGCATTAACCGCCGTGCTTTACCAAGAGAATGCACAGTGTCTCGTAACTATGTTCAAAGCACTGAGGTATCCAGCATCATTAGTGTTGCCCACGAGATGATAGATGTCTCGTCTCAGAAAGCAGACAAGATGTTTTATTTTAAGAGGCTTCATCCCGGCGAAATTAAAATACCCCTAATTTTACAGTAATTATGTGATATCTTCAAATAAATAAAAGATAATTGAAATGTGGAACAAAAGCGCCCTAGACAATATTACGTATTTTGCGTGAGGTACCGTTATCACAAGTCACCTAGTGGCTTTCCGTTTTCAGCCGTTTAGAAACGCGAAAATAAATGCCGATTTTCAAAATCGCTTGAAATCGAAAGCAGATAAGGAAGTCGTGATAACGGTATCTGATGTAAAATGATATTGTCTAGGGCGCTCTTGTTCCACATTTTGATTATCGTTTATCTATTTAAAGATATCATATAATTACTGTAAAGTTAGCGGTACTTTAATTTCGCCGCGATGAGGCCTCTTAAGGGTCTTCACTACAGTGAAATTAAACTACCGCTAATTTTAGAGTTTTTTCTGTAATATCTTCAAAAGAAATAAAAAAAAATATATTCGAAAAGCAGAAACGTAGTGAACTAGACAATACGATTTTGCATGCAATACCGTTATCACAACTCATCTATCTGCCTTCGATTTGCAACTGTAGATAGATTTAGCAATTTTTGCGGGTTCTATAAATAACGGTATATCAAAAGCAGATAGGTGAATTGTGGTAAAGGTATCAGATGCAAAATCGTATTGTCTAGTTCACTACGTTTCTGCTTTTCGAATATTTTTATTTCTTTTGAAGATATTACAGAAAAACTCTAAAATTAGCGGTAGTTTAATTTCGCTGTAGTGAAGACCCTTAAATTCGATTCGAAAAAAATAACAGTAGCTCACCGGTCTTAAATCTTACTGTTTTCGTTTCTTTTTGGTATGTATGTATGTGAGTATGTGTGTGTGTGTGTGTGTGTCCTAATAGTCTAACATCTTTAAATTGATAAAGTGATTGTACGAACATAATAAACAGCAATTACCAACGTTTAAAGATACGCAAGTGATACCACAATATACTTCAAAATGATGCCTTTCAGTTTAACGTCCCACGATTATATCCATTAGGCTAAAGAACACAATGATTAAAGCTAGTGAACGATGGCGGAATCATTGGTGGAATGAGAAAGTGGGAAACGGGAGTACTATTCCGAGAAAACTCACGGACACGATGTTGTCCACCACAAACTTACTTGGCCGGGAATCGAACCAGGGACCCCACGTACAAGAGGTAAGCGCTCTGC
The DNA here is from genome assembly GCF_964235325.1 of Thermobia domestica. NCBI lineage: Eukaryota > Metazoa > Arthropoda > Insecta > Zygentoma > Lepismatidae > Thermobia > Thermobia domestica. The sequence continues at coordinate 6,046,340 of NC_137468.1, forward strand.
TACTAAGCCACTGTGCCCCCCTATAATATACTGCAATCCAAAATATGGTTTGAATGTAATATGACAGCTTTTTTCTTGAAACGGAAGGATTCTGAGAACTACAAGATGAAACTAACAAAAATTATCTGGTCATATATTTTATACATAAGTTTACAGAATGAGACGCAAAATACTTTTCAAGAATCAAGACGAAAGTTTTATTTTATTTTATTTTATTTTATTTTATTTTATTTATTTATTTATTTCAAAATTTGCGAGGCCGTATTTCTCGTCCCGGCGCAAACGTTCAGCATCATCACCAATGGTGGCGCTGTACGGACTCTGAACTATCTAAAGAAGCCATTTCTACCTGAATGGTCTGTGACGTCACAGATCTGCTCTTGCTTTCACAGTAAGTCATACAAAAAGGATAAGAGAAGAAGGTCCGCGGTGGCTCAGTGGCAATCGATGGCTGTAGTCGAGCGGTTTGAAGTGTTAAGTTGACGTTTGGAGGTTTGAGTTTCTCTGTAGCAGCATGAGTTGAATTATTAGCTGTCCTTGTTGGTTCTGTGTTTGTGTCCCCGTTGAGTCCGGTATTCATCAACAATGAAAACAGAGAGGAAAAAAATAAGTCAGTAAGTTCTTTTTTTTTAAAAAAAAAGTTGAGCTCTCACTTCTGAGGAATCAGGTTCATGGTTCGATTGTGGTTCACGGTCTAGAGGGTGCAAAATCCTTCATTCAATATCAACTCTTCCAGTGTTGACCGTTCACCAACACATTGTATCGGATCTTAAAAAAAAAAAAAAAAAAATCTGGATTACCAGACCACGCCAAATTAAACAAACAAGATGACCATTGGATTTAATTTTCCAAGGTTTATATAGAATTGCATACATAATCAAATTTTATTCTCTGTTTTGGAAGATGAAGTGAAAATCATTAAGTTTTACGTCTCACGTTTATTCCGGCTAGGCTAGAGAAGACGGTGATGATGAGAAGTGAATGAAATGGTGGAATGAAGAAAATGGGAGACTCCCGAGAAAACCCACACACACTATTTTTGTTCACCTATTCTCTGTTTTGTACACACCACGAACCAGGGACGGATCCAGGACAGACTTCTGGGGCAAGGTGACCAGACGTCCCGTTTTAGCCGGGACAGTCCCTTATTTTCAACCGTTGTCCCGTTTTTTTCTGGTTCTCAAACGGGACGCCTAAATGTCCCGTTTTTAAGCAAAAATGACCCAGGTGTCCCGTAATTATTATTCAAAATATAAATGGTCAATGCTAATTCTACACTCTTCCGTCCCAACGCTCATTGGGAAGGTTCATCCGTGCTTAGAACTTCTGAATATTCAAATGAGAATTGAGTGGGAATTCTGAGTGTTGAAGTAGTTAAAAGTATTGTTGGGTAGTACTTAAGTTAGAAACGCTGCATTATCATTCTCACTTGTGTATTTTGTTAAATTGAAAACACTGCTGAATCCCAAAATGCAATGTGGAAGTCACCCCTCACCCCCCGTCGCCGATTCGTATGCGTCCCGTTTTTTAAAGTAAAAGTTCTGGTCACCTTGTTCTGGGGGTGGGCGGTGGGTTGTTATACTGCTACATTTAAGGGCTCCAAACTTTGGGATGGGTTTTATTTATATATATAAAATAAGAAAGTTTTCTCTCCTGGGGGCGATCTCCCCCCTGGATCCGCCCCTGCCACGAATCAACATGGCCTGGATTCGAACCGCAGTCTCCTTGTACTAGTTATGAATGCTTTATCACTGGGTCTTTGCTATTCAGTGATTCATGGCAATTTAAGTGAAGCATCCTGTAGTGTAGAACGTTGAAAACATATTCAGAATTATGAAGAAAATTACTGATGCATTCACTTGAAAAGGAACTGGTGAGTGATTTTTGGAATACATTTCAAAAGATATCTTATCATTTCCACCTTTACATAAAAAAAATGTATTTGTTTAGTTTCCGTATGAAAAGAGAAGAAAGTAGGCGAGTGTAATTTTCCCACGGCTCAGTTAAGAGATGATAATAATATGTTAAAAGTCCTCTCGTCCCTTCCATTAAGTGTTGCTTAATGCATTTCTTTGTTGTACTTGTTTTTCTCAACAGAAATTTAAGGCAATACTTCCGTTACTCGCAACCTTACTGTTACGATATCTTACTGTTTATAGACAAAAATTTAAAACCCAGGAAATAGATTTATTGTTATTAATGCTTTTAAATTCATTTCTTGATAAATTGAACTTTCTAAAGCCACCTCTTCTTGATCATCATCGTAGGTATTCTGCCATTATTGGGAGGTCACTTGCTGCAACTCTTGATCATCATCGTAGGTATTCTGCCATTATTGGGAGGTCACTTGCTGCAACTCTTGATCATCATCGTAGGTATTCTGCCATTATTGGGAAGTCACTTGCTGCAACTTTTGATCATCATCGTAGGTATTCTGCCATTATTGGGAGGTCACTTGCTGCAACTCTTGATCATCATCGTAGGTATTCTGCCATTATTGGGAAGTCACTTGCTGCAACTTTTGATCATCATCGTAGGTATTCTGCCATTATTGGGAGGTCACTTGCTGCAACTCTTGATCATCATCGTAGGTATTCTGCCATTATTGGGAGGTCACTTGCTGCAACTCTTGATCATCATCGTAGGTATTCTGCCATTATTGGGAAGTCACTTGCTGCAACTTTTGATCATCATCGTAGGTATTCTGCCATTATTGGGAGGTCACTTACTGCAACTCTTGATCATCATCGTAGGTATTCTGCCATTATTGGGAGGTCACTTGCTGCAACTCTTGATCATCATCGTAGGTATTCTGCCATTATTGGGAAGTCACTTGCTGCAACTTTTGATCATCATCGTAGGTATTCTGCCATTATTGGGAGGTCACTTGCTGCAACTCTTGATCATCATCGTAGGTATTCTGCCATTATTGGGAGGTCACTTGCTGCAACTCTTGATCATCATCGTAGGTATTCTGCCATTATTGGGAGGTCACTTGCTGCAACTCTTGATCATCATCGTAGGTATTCTGCCATTATTGGGAAGTCACTTGCTGCAACTTTTGATCATCATCGTAGGTATTCTGCCATTATTGGGAGGTCACTTGCTGCAACTCTTGATCATCATCGTAGGTATTCTGCCATTATTGGGAAGTCACTTGCTGCAACTTTTGATCATCATCGTAGGTATTCTGCCATTATTGGGAGGTCACTTGCTGCAACTCTTGATCATCATCGTAGGTATTCTGCCATTATTGGGAAGTCACTTGCTGCAACTTTTGATCATCATCGTAGGTATTCTGCCATTATTGGGAGGTCACTTGCTGCAACTCTTGATCATCATCGTAGGTATTCTGCCATTATTGGGAGGTCACTTGCTGCAACTCTTGATCATCATCGTAGGTATTCTGCCATTATTGGGAGGTCACTTGCTGCAACTGAGAAGCTTCCATGTTTCACGATTCCGCTAACCTCTTCGTCTTTATGTACGACTTCTGTTTTGATATCGCCTATCAATTGTAGTCTTCTTCACCCTCTACCTCTGTTTCTTACCAAAATACACGTTCCTATCCTCCTTCCTTCTTATCCAATGTCCGAACCAATTTCTCGCTTTCTTCTTCATAATACCTAAGATTGTTCTTTTCTCCCCCATCATTTCTAAAACCCTCTTATTCGTTTTCCGCTCAATCCAGCTAATTCTCTCCAGTCTTCTCCACACCCACATTTCAAAAGCATCAAGTCATTTTTCATTATTTTTCTGTAATGTCCACGTTTCTGCCCTATATAGTATAATGCTTCTCATGAAGCGTCCCTAGAATTTCAATAAAAATTGGTGATATACATAAAACTAATGTAGCCAAATTTTTGAAACTTTTTCAAAATCAAAGAAATAAGCTTTCTTTGGTACGTTTTGAATGGAGATCATTTCAATTAAAAAAAAAAAAAACACACACACACACACTCGGCTTTAGATATTCTAACTGTTATTATTAAAATTCACGCATACTATTTTATGTGTCATGTTTTTGTTTCAGAATTCTGTGTTCAATGCCAGACGAACTAATGCCCTGCTACAAATTATGCCCTCAATTTATATATAACGTCGTCTGAGATTCAATACCGCGTAAGTAACATTTCACCAATTTTTACAGGAGAGACAAAAAACTGTTTGAAAATCATTCTCTACTGATTCTAGTGGTATCGTAAACTCAAATTCGCCCAATTGAATATACGCGGTGTTGAATCTCAGATTAATATATGATGTGAGTGTGTGTGCGAAAGAGAAAAGGAGAGAGAGGGAGAGACGTCCAGAATGGCATTAAAGACAAAGAAGACACAGTACTTTTTTGAGATTTGCTCTATTTTTGAATATCGAAAATAATAATTTTAAATTATTTGACCTATGTTACCACACAATACGTCTGGGGGACAGTCGGCGGTGGTGCCCCTCTAGCGTCATCATTGGTTCATTGGGTTCATAGCATCACCGAGTTGGCGCTGTATTCGATATATGTAGTGTGCAGTAGAAAATATGATCATGTCCAAGTAAAATATGATAAAGTCCAGAATATCAAAATTTACTAGAAGAGATCTTGGCTGTACTTTAGCGTCCCTTTTCAGCACCGAGGCCATATGAGACGTAGACTACAGTTTGAGGTGGAATCCGAACCACCGAAATGTGTTTAAATTTCAAAACTCTCCTCTCGGGAATCGAACCTGGGATCATGTACCCCAAAGGCTCTCTTGCTAGCCATTGGACCAGCCGGGAGGGCTAGGAGAGACGTGTAACGGTGTGAGACTGAAAGGAAAAATGAAAAATGAAATGAAATCTTGAAGTTTAACGTCCCACGGTTATACCGGTTAGGCTAAAGAAGACGGTGATAATGAGAAATGAGTGAAATGAAGAAAGTGGGAGGAAACGGGAGTACCCCGAGAAAACCCCACGCACACGGTGTTTGTCCACCAAAAAGTCCACACGGCGCGAGCCCAGGGACCCCAAGCACCGGAGGTGAACGCTCTATCACTGAGCCACCGCGTCCCGAGACTGAAAGGAAAAATCATTTGAGCAGTGTCGTATGCAGAATTTTGTCAAGAGGGGGTTCAAACACCAATGGTCATATTTCGGGACACGCGTGAATTTTTACAGAACTATCTTAATATGTTAAAGGAGTCTTTTCCATAATATCTTGCTGAAGGAAGTTAACACTTAGAACTCTCTCCTCCCCTTTGAGTACGCCACTGACTTTGAGAAGCAGATTTGTTCTTTGATACGTGCTACTTTACTCTTTGTACTATCTCTGTGTTTTTGAAGATACGAGAGCGTGTTTGTTTACCTTTTCTGGTTTGCTCATAAGACTGATGAGAATTCAGGATTACAATCTCCTAATTGTGTTTTGATATGTTTGTCTCTGTCACTGAGAGCGGCGGGTGCTTGCTCTATCGTTTCTCCTGGAAGGGTTGTTAACCAAGTAGCACGACGTTGTTCATTTGCGCTGCCCAGTCGGTGGGCGGCCTAATTATCTCACCACCGTGAAAAACAAGTTTAAAAAAAGAAAACTGACGAAGGAGATACAGCTACAGTTATTTGGTGAATCTTCCGGAATCTAGCGTATCAAGATCATGATGAGATACTGGTCATTAAGTAGCTTTTTTTATTTAATTAATGAAAATTTATTTTTAAAGGCTAGCTGCCTTGGTCTGTTTGAAGAAGAACGAACATTGTGTGCTATGCCCTGAGCTAGAATTCTAAGGAAATTAAAGTGTACTGAACCATGTTTTACTAGTAATCTTCATAAGAATTACTTCTGTAGTAGCACATTGTGATTTTCAGTAAAATTACGAGACGAGATAAACGAATATAGGAGCGGAGAGAAAACATCTGACTAATTAAGGGATTTGGTTTACCGAAAACTCCTTTCTGTCTGGCGGTGGCTCAGTGGTAGAGCGTTCACCTCCGGTGCTTGGGGTCGCTGGTTCGATCCCAGCTCGCGGCGTGTGGACTTTGTGGTGGACAAACACCGTGCTCGTGAGTTTTCTCGGGGTTCTCCCGTTTTCTCCCACTTTCTTCATTCCACCATTTCACTCATCATTATCACCGTCTCCTTTAGCCTCACTGGCGTATCCGTGGGACGTAAAACTGAAAGATTTAATTTCCTTTCTGTCTGTCCGTGTGTCCGTTCGGGAGACACAAAACCGTAAAAGGGGGCCGCGGTGTCTCAGTGGTAGAGCGCTCATTCTGGTGCGTTCACCTTGGTTCGATTTCAGCTCGCGCCAAGTGGACTTTGTGGTAGACAAACACCGTATGCGTTGATTTTCTCGGGGTTCTCGCGTTTCCTCCTACTTTCTTTCTTCATTCCACCATTCCATTCATTTCTCATCATCACCGTCTCCTTTAACCTAGCCGACATAAACGTGGGACGTAGAACTCCAAGATTTCATTTCGTTTAAGTTTTACAAAATCTTAAAATAAAAAAGCTATCTGGTGGAGCAGTTTTTTCAGGATGTAGAGGATCGAACGTCAGGAAGCGACTTCGTTAATGGGTGTGATGCATACAGTTGATCCCAAGATATGGACAATCAAAAACGTGTCCTCTGTGTATTCCTGTGGGAGTAATTGTGGATATTATCGTTGCTTAATAGGCTACCCGCATTATTGTTGTAATTAGCGGGCCACTATAATGGTCTGGGTGCAAAATACTATTGTGCTGCCAAAATGTCTTGAGCCGTGGCAAAAATGTGAACTAAAGCTCACACCCTCACACACCCACGCGTTGAGCCAATAAGGGTTCCGCTGTTGCTAAGCGAGAGAAAGCGAGTGGAATTCCTTCAGCCGATAGCAGCGCTTGCAACGGAAGACTAGGGATTAAGTCAATGAGGTGTATCTATAGTATGTCAGTGGAATTCTACGTTGAAATGAAACTAAATCTCTTTCTACTTGACCAATTTAAGGACGTAAATATTTTCTATTTTCAAATATTCATCCATTTTAGTAAAGTTTTTGTATGTGGAATAGAGGGTGAGGGGAAATGCACTGTGACAAACCAAACTCCTTTATGTGGTGTACGTTCTGATATTGTTGCTTGTTTTACGTACAGTCATCGGAAAAAAGTCTTTCCACTTACTAAATTTTATTTTGGGAATAACGGTGGTATGACTGTAAAGTAGAGAAAGTTACATCATTTCTAATTTACTGAAAAACTTTGGTCGAATTGTCCTTCCATTTTGAAGTTAATTACGAAAGTAATTTCATCAAACGGAAACAACTTTTGCCACTGACTGTACACAGGTAGCATGATATATTTGATACAATAAAAACAACTATACTTTTGTAATTTATCATAAACAAGAAAGATTCATGTATGTTTGTAACTACCACGTATTAAATTTATCTCGGTGGTAGAGCGGTTGCCTCTTACGTGAGGGGTTCCTGGCTCAATACCGGATCAAGTGAATTTGAGTGGAGTGCGAAATCGTGTTGGTGTTCGCTATTTTCTCCCACACTCCCCATTCCACCAATTCTTTCATAATTCTTCAGTTGCGTTATACTGTCTGTGTCCTGTAGCCTATAGGGCATACGTAAAACTCTTGTGTTATACAGTATCTGAATGGCCGACATTCAGGTATATCTTACATTTCGAATACACGAATCATCAAATAGATTTATACATTAGCTGAATTTGTTGCATAGAAAAGAATTACTTAAAAAAAAAAAGTGAACCGAAGTCAACGAAATTGTACACACATATTGTAGACATAAAATGAGGGAATACGTGTTTCGTATTTTCCTGGAAAAAACGGTTAGGTGGGGCACGGACCCCTCCAAAACTTTCATCACAAAATATTAAAACTGTTAGTAACAGTATGTCAGATGGGTGTAAAGGACATGAAAAATTGCAACGAAATTTTGTGTATGAACAATGCGCAAAAAATTATCGAATACGTGTTTTTTATTTTCTGCGGAAAAAATATTTTAGGGGACAAAACCCCCATCCAAAATTTTGAAAGTTGACGCCCGAAAGGCCAGAGGAAGTGAACCAAAGTGAATGAAATTGTGCACAGATATTGTATACATAAAACGAGGGAATACGGGTTTCTTATTTTCCTGAAAACGAAAACCGTTTAGGTGGGACACAGACCCCTCCAAAACTTTGATCATAAAATATAAAAAGTGCTAATAACAATATATCAGAAGTGCTTGAAAGACATGAAGAATTGGAACGACACATTGCGTAGGGACAATACACAAAAAAATAAACGAATACTTTTTTTTTTATTTTCTGCGAAAAAAACTGTTTTACGGGACAAAAGCCCCCACCAAAAATTTTGAAATTTGAGGCCTAAAAGGCAAGAAGTGCACCGAATTGAATGACATTGTGCACAGATATTGTAGACGTAAAATGAGATAATTGGGTTTCGCATTTTCCTAGAAAAAAGCGGTTGAGTAAGGCACGGACCTTCTAAACCGTTGATTACGAAATATCAAAAGTGCAAATAAGCATACGTCAGAAGTTCCTAAAGAATATAGAGAAGTGCAACGAAACTTCGTACAGGGACAATTTGTAAAACAATAAATGAAACGTGTTTCAATTTGTGCGGAAAAACAGTGTTGGGGCCTAGGCCCCATCCGAAAATAAGTAAATATTACCGTAATTGCGCAGGAAGGAGTGGTCCGAAGCAAATGAAATTGTGTGTAGATATTATATAGACCCTATGTGAAATAAGGTCTTTCGTGTTTCTCAAGTGTCCCTATCCGTTTTGCTTCAAATTTAACATATCAACAGCAAACTGGAAATAAATCGACACGTGTTTTTGTTTATGCGGAAAAACATTGTAAGGGTTAAAGGTGCCTCCTAAAATACTATAAAATACACTATACTGGTTGTGCTTGTAGTTGCTCTGCCAAATTTGAAGAAATCGGATGAAGACAAGACACTTGTGAAATAGGAAACGCCATATTTTGCATATCCAATATGTACATACAATTTCATTCGCTTCAGTCCACTCCTTTCGCCACTCAACGCCTCGGTCCACTCAACAGTTTTTTTTTTTTTCCTTCAGGAAAATACGAAACACGTATTCCCTCATCTTACCTCTACAATTTTTGTGCACACTTCAGTCCATTTCTTCTTGCCTTTCGGGGTCAAATTCCAAAAATTTGGACGGGGGCTTTTGCCTCCCAAAACAGTCTTCCCCCCGAAAAAAAAAGTATTCGTTTATTTTTTGCCTATTGTTCATACACGAAGTTTCGTTGCAATTCTTCATGTCCTTTACACAAATCTGACACACTGTTACTAGCACTTTTATATTTCGTGATCGAAGGTTTGGAGGGGTCCATGTCCCATCCAACCGTTTTTTCCAGGAAAATACAAAATCCGTCTTCCCTCATTTTATGTCTACAATATCTGTGCACAATTTCATTCACTTCGATTCACTTCATCTTGCCTTTCGGGCGTCAACTTTCAAAATTTTGGTAGGGGGCTTTGGTCCCCTAAAACCGTTTTCCCGCAGAAAATAAAAGAATCGCATTCGATTTTTTTTTTTTCGTATTGTCCATACACGAAGTTTCGTTGCAATTCTTCATGTCCTTCACACACGTCTGACATACTGTTATTAGCACTTTTGATATTTCATGATCAAAGATTTGGAGGGGCCCGTGCTCCACCCAACCGTTTTTTTCCAGGAAAATACGAAACCTGTATTTCCTCATTTTACCTTTGCAATATCTGTGCACAATTTCATTCACTTCAGTTCAGTTGTTCTTGCCTTTCGGGCGTCAACTTTCAAAATCTTGGGTGGGGCTTTTGCCCTCTAAAACCGTTTTTCCGCAGAAAATAATAATAAAAAAACACGTATTCGATTATTTTGTGTGTAGTATCTACCTGCCAAATTTTATCAAAATCAGAATGTTATACTTGGGAAGTGTTACTTGTAAGGGAAATGTTGATTAAAGCAAGTGAATGATCATGAAAGAATTGGTGAAATGCGAGAGTGGGAGGAAACGGGAGTACCCCGAGAAAACCCATGGAAACGATGTTGTCCACCACAAAATTACTTAGCTTGACCGAGATCAAAATAAGCGGTCTACCACTGAGCAGGGTGTCTACTGGTCATGAAAGTCATGAAAGTCATGAAAAAGTCATATATTTTGCTTAGTGGTCATGAAAGCCATGAAAAAGTCCTTTATTTACCCAACTGGTCATGAAAATCTGAAATCTCAGAGTATATTTTTATACTTTTATACCTCATACTGCATGTACTGAAACAGTTGTATCAGGTCAGTAATTGTGAGAATTTCCCCCGCCAGTTAGTGCTGGCTAACTGGTACTTTACTGTCTTCCTAGCTGCTCCCCATTTCATCTTCTAGTCTCTGTAATATAGTAACAACTTTTTACTGTCCAACTTTCTGATCTGCTATTTCTTTACTTCTAAGAAATGTAAATTGTGTATTTTTGGCCTTTAGACTTATGCAAATATTATTCGTTTGAGTTTGTAGATTTTAAATTTGATCTATTTTTTAAAAACGAATTTCTTTTATAATTTGTTTTGCCTTTGGACAGTTCTCTGAGTGCTTAATTTCAGACAAATTTCTGCTAGATGGATAATTATACTCAGAATTAAAACTTCAAATACAGTATAGAGTGATTCACTGGTAAGAGCAGGCCCGTATTTAGGTAAGTGCTATTCTGTGCTCGAGCACAAGGCGGCAGAATTTTAGATTCTTTCTTTAAGATTCACAATAAGTGATATTTAAGACTAGCAACCCGCATAGTTCCGATGCACAACTGATGGTAGGGGTTTATTATTACTAATGGTAAATTTTTATCGCCATGGTCATGAAAATTTGAACAAAAAGGTCATGAAAAGTCATGAAAAAGTCATGAAAAGTCATGAAAAAGTCATGAATTTACTTTCTGGTATTCCAGTAGACACCCTGCTGAGCCACTCTGCCTCCCGAACAAATTAACGAGACGAGATTGAATTAGTTACATTTGTAAAAGAAGTGTAAAAGATGCAATAAAATACTGAGGCGCGAGAAGGAAAAAAAAAATGGTTGCGTGTTCTATATTTACACGATTTCACAGATATGTCAAATTAACAAACAACTAAGCATGTCTCACTGTACTAAAGAGCTGGTTCGCTTTGGAAGTACCTGTTTTGTTTTATTTTATTTTTATTTTTTAAAGATGACTGTTGTTATAAGTATCATATTGTAAAATTGCTCTTGACGTTCCGTGTTGCTGCCCATCTGTCAGTCAGGTTGAGAGACAGACCATTCCATTGAAATTGTTTTATGAAAAGTGCTTAGAAAGCGAGATAAGGCCACATTTTCCGCCGTTCAAAGTCGAGATGACATTTCAATGCAACTGCCATTACAATAGCTCTTTTGTTGGGCTGGCTTGGTTATGAGTTGATACTTGCATTACTCACGGTATACACTATGGGATATTCTGGCTTCATACTAACTCATCCTTCGTTGTGGCTGTTGCAGTACTAGTCCCATATGCATAATTCGTTTCTTTCAGCACAAAAGTTACGTAGGCCTATGTGAGCTGTGACTGCAATTCACGGAACTATATTTCGTTCTAAATTCAATTCGCTAACAGTGGTGTTAGTAGTTAGTAAGTCGTTCACCGTGCATTGTTCTTGACATCGAATTGTTTTGTTTTTGTTTCGTATTCTGATTCTCCTGGATTATTTTTATTTATATATCCTGGAGTACGTAATGAGTTTGAGAGACAAGTTTCCGTAATAGATGACGTATTGTGCTTTCCATGACAAAGTGTTTTTGTTCTATAGTTTTTCCCAAGTATGTAAAGACTTCTGGAAGCGAAAGTATCTACTCTATGTTACAAGTATTGGGACCGCGGTGGTTCAGTAGTAGAGCGTTTACCTCTGGTGCATAGGGTCCTTGGTTCAATTCCAGCTCTCTTGAAATAAACTTTGTTGTGGACAAACACCGTGTAGGGGGGTTTCTCGGGGTTCTCCCGTTTCCTCCCACTTTCTTCATTGTACCATTTCATTCATTTCACATCATCACTTTCTCCTTTAGCCTAGCCGGCATAACCGTGGGACGTAAAACTCAAAGATTTTGAAAGTACTGTATTTTTCCAAGTAGACAGATCATTTTTGGTGTTTTGTAAATCATATGAAACAAGATGTTTGTTTTTATTTTAAGGACATTTCTGAAACTTGTAAAGCTTTTAAACATATTATACTTACAATAATTGTTCTAACGTTTACAAATACTGTATATTTTGTTAATACTTAAAAATTTCAACATCTTACTAGAATTTATTGTACAAATATTAATAATAAATAATACACAGATAATTGATGCAGGTATTTTATAAAAATTGAATATACCATGTTTCACTGTTTATTAGAAACTGATGAGAACCGGAACTCTTATGAAGATGTTCCAAAATCTGATCATCATCTAAATTGCTCTATTCTGTTCAAGTTCATAAATGTGAAAACGACATGTCTTGAAGTAAGCTTTCCATCTGACAATAAATAAATAAATAAATAAATAGAAGTAAAAATTAAATTAAAATAATAAATAAATAAGTAAATAAAATAAAATACGTCCGTATTAACTAGTGGCTCAAATTTGAACAATGGCAATAAATTTACACAGGATGAGACGATGCGCTGCATATAGAGTCCGTAGTTCAGTAGCAATAAAAGTGTAAAGCAAGGGGCAGGGATTTTCCGTCGGTCATCCTACTGGAGATCAGATCCACGACGGGCATAACCCATCGTCGTCCGGTAAGTGTTAAGGTGGATCACTAGGGGTTTTCGGTGCTATGCTAAACGCTGACTGAATAATGCGACGTTGCCAGATAGTGTCGAGTGTTTACTGATGCCAGATAATAAAGGAAGTAACGATGGAATTCTGCTTGGATACTTACTGGAGAAATTAGTTTTCGACTTTACCGCAATTCACAGCTAAGTTCTGCTTCTCAAACTGCAACGCTAAAATCCAGCATTTTTTTTAGGTGTAAGGTAATATTTAACTAAAATGTGAAACATAACACGAAAAACGGTCAAACAATATATCTATTTCGTAATAAAATCATTACTTTTAAAATACTTTAGATATATAAATAAACTTTCATAAAACTGAGCACTTCCAATAAGATCTAATAGTAAGTGTTATCTTGTGTGTTCATTGTAAAATGAATCAAATATAGTATTTTGTTTTATTTGTTACCTTTTCCGATATCAGAAGACAGAACCAAATGGATCAGTGTCTTGTGTTGTAGCTGAAACATAACTTTATCTTATAGTACAATATTTATAATATGTAACATTTCATTGCGCAGTAGTTAAGGGAATGAGCTAAAATATGTACCGACTTCCGGGTGGTGATCCGCCTCTGCATCTGGTGCAAGTAATCGCATCGGGGATCGACAACACAATCACGCGTAAATAAACCACATTCGTTAGGTTCTTGCCACATACGGATGCTGTTACAATCTTCAAATTCTCAGCCATGTTGGAAGTTTCGAAATTTGAATATTTGGTGAGCCGTAAATATGCAGTTTCGGTTTTTGTAACTTCCTGTAAATTCATCTGTTTGTTCAGTTCTTTTCGTGCCATATTTCTCAAAGCTTTGTTTCTGGAAACCTCAGTAGTGTTTCTTTTCTTTTTTCTTTCTTTTTACGTGTCAGTGCCCAACAATCACATTCATACAATACACACAACGGATAGAATTTTGGTTATTATTATTAGCATGTGCAACTCTTTCATTAGGTTACTTGTGTTAGAATCAAATGTTGCAACTTAAATTTGACGCAAATTCAAACAAACTAGAGCTTTGAGATTCTGTATTGATACAAAAACCCAAGAACAATACAATATTTTTCATTTTTTTTTCTCTAGCCTATTGTTATTTTACTCTAAAATTAATGAAGTATTTAATTAGAAATAATTGTGGAACGCCTGCTAGTTATGCAACCTTAACCTCACTGAAATCTAGTTGGTTGCAAACGACTAGGCGTTTTGTTAACTTCGTATCAATAAGTTCCAGCCTTTTTCTTTTTGTTAATAAAAGGAGAGAGACTATGATATTCCACAGTGCAATTAAAAATATTGAATAAAAACTAAAAAGTAAACAATAATAACCGTAAAAAAAACTTTTAAAAAACATTCTTAAGGTATTTCATTTACCAAAATCTCCTTTTTATATGGTACTTAGCCTATATTGTTCGTCCAGGAACACGAAATTTCAAAACTACTTAATGCATCATCATCAATTTTGTCGAGAATATAGAGTTAAAAATTTAGAGTTACGAAGTTCGTTGATGGACGTGATCCATCCAATTGACCCCAACATGTGGACAAACAAAAATAAGTTTCCCATTGTATTTCTTTATGGGAATAATTATGCATATTCTCTGTACTTGAAGGTTAGTATAATGGCCAGAACGCAAAATATTGATCTGTTTGTGTAATACAATACCACATCAAAATGAAACTAAATGATTTTCTGCTCGGCAAACCTAAAGACTTATATATTTTCAGATATTATACTATATAATCTCAATAATGGGATTTTCTTTGAGAGCGGAATGGAGGGTGAGAGTGCAAATGCAAACGTTCAAACTTAAAATTTCACATTATGAACGCTGTGACACTGTGACTTGTCATAAAATACACTAGGAAGGTTTTTTTTTGTGAGATGACACCCTGACTTGTCATTGGGGTGATACTGTGACTTGTTATAAACTGCACTAAAAAAAGACGTTTTGTGGGTTGACACCTTGACTTGTTATAAAATGAACTAAAACGTTTTTTTGGGGGGTGACATCGTGCCTTGTTATAAAATGTACTAAAAATATCATTATTAGGTGACTTTGTGACTTGTTATAAAATGCACTAAAAAGATTTTTTGTGAGTTGACACCGTGACTAGTTATAAAATGCACTAAGAAGATTTTTGTAGGGTGACACCATGACTTGCTATAAAATGCACTAAAAAGATGTTTATGCTGTGACACCGTGACTTATTATAAAGTGCACTAAAAGGTATTTATAGGGTGCCACAGTGAATTGTTATAAAATACACTAAAAAGAATTTTGTGAGATGACATTGTGACTTGCCATAAAATTCACTGAAACGTTTCTTTTACGGGGTGGCATCGTGGCTTGTTATAAAATACACTGAAACGTTTTATGTGGGGGGACACCGTGATTTGTTATAAAATGTACTAAAAAGAATTGTGGGGTTACATCATGGCTTGTTATAACATCCACTAAAGAATTTTTTGTGGGGTGACACCGTGACTTGTTATAGAATGCACCAAAAAGATTTTTGAGGGATGACAGTGTGACTAGGGATGCGCACGAGACGAGACGAGACAGAATTTTCCTGACAAAATTCGAGTCAACACAAAGCTCTTCTAATAGAAAAATATACATTTTTCGAGTCGAGACATCAGTTTTACAGCATATTTTCGAGTCGAGACAGCCTCAAATCTTGTCTCGTGTGTATCCCAAACTGTGACGTGTTATAAAATGGTGATAAGTTTGTAAGATTTTTTCTGGGGTGAAATGAAGAAATGGAACTAATACTAGAATCATTGGGCGCGACCCCTACTAATTTTTCTCCGTTTCTAAGATCATTGTTTTTATAAGATCTTTTTTTTTAATTTTATCTTTACTGTTGTAGTTTCCTTGTTTCTTTTGTTTCTATTTATCACTCAAGTATTTAATAGTATCAATTTAGAGATTGCAGAACTCGTACTTTCAAATTTCCGCATGCTCTTTATCTTGATGTTATTCACGGAATTTAGGAACTTGAACATTAAAAAAAAAAAAGTGGATTAAAATACATTTGTGTGTTGCACTCGTTCACTGAAAACAGAATACTTTCACGTAAGACTTCCTACTGAGACAGATAGCATAGTAAGTCATGACTAAAGGCCAGGTGTCAAGTTAGAAAAATATATAACCTTTACTTTTTAACCGGATCTACTGCAGACTGCACGCGTTTGCTGCTTTTGTCATATCACTCGTTCGTGCTGATTCATACATATATCAAAAACGAAAAGAAAAGAAATCTACTTTGTACACCTCTTGTACTCAACATGTTAACGTGTTTCAAATTTCATTATACAAGTAAATTTAAAGAAAAATACACAGTGAAAAATAAATGAAGAACAGAGTGCTTCGTGCGTTCTCGTAATAAAATCTCTCAGTGGTGCCAGCATGAAACGCTATAAAATCCTACTTCGAGACAAAAAAAAAAAAAAAAAAAAAAAAAAAACACATTGCATCTGAATTTCTCGCGTTGTGCTATAATAATAATAATAATAATAATAATAATAATAATAATAAATACTGCTTTTACTTTACTGTACGTTGTGTGTGACTTCTTTTTTTGAATTTCTGGGTAAGTTGTCAGTAAATTTAGATCTTTCACCCTTATAAAATAGTTTGTGAATAACTATTTTCATTAATCAAGAAAGAGTATATTTTTTATGTTGTTACTGACTCCATCAGAGGTAAAAGTGAGGGAAAACGCGGAGGTACGTCGTTACCCCACTTCAAAAAAAATATCCATGGCGTCCCTCCACTTCCTAAAAACACAATAGCGTGACGTCATGCGTCCCCCTACTTTTTTAGATTCACTGTTACCCTTGGACTCCATCACATCTTTGTACTGACCCAAATGAGACTAAATTAAGTTTTGTTCTCCGTACATTTGATGTGAAACGTTTCGAAATTGATTGTTTCTCTTTTGATATTTTAATTTTCTTTTTATTCGTTCATCGTTTTGTTTTCGTTTGTTTTAAATTACCAGAGCACAAATTTCGTTTCATGATTTTTGAGGTTTTTAAAGTTTAGTAGCTCCTCTCACTAGCTTGAACTTTACCGACAAAAGACTTCCGACTTAAAAGTTGACAAGGTTGACAGGCTTTAATGATGACTAGAGACCGGATGTTTAGACATTAAAAACCTGGAAATTAGGCAGGCAAATAGGCACTTAAAATTTAAAAATAGGCACTCAAATTTAACACGAATGATGAAGATAGGTACTCAATACAATTTAAAAAAAAAATCAATTCAAGTCATTGATAATGTTCAAAGAATATAGAAACATACCTATTTGTTAATATTTTCTTTTATTGTATATATACAAACGAAGCTTGACATGTATTCCGTGTATATTTGATAAATACATTCTCTACAGCACTTTATCACTACACGTAACAGTCCAAATTTTACACGCTTATCAGTACACACAGCAGTCCAAAGTTTTACAACATCTTATCACTACAATCAGTACTTATATTTCTCGGAAGGGGTAGAATCCTTTCTGGAAATACTAAATTATGTATTTTTCCCCAATAACGTCTTATTTTGAAGAAAATACATAGAATAGACAACATTAGGCACTAAAGCAATTATTTAGGCAGTAAGGGGCGAAACAGGCAAAATAAAATTCGCTTAAATTGAAACTATAACCCCCGATATAAACTTTAAAACGTTTTTGATCATACCTTTAATATTAAAGAATAGGTATTTTGCCTAACATCCGGTCTCTAATGATAACTCATTATGTCTATTTCTCGTTCGTAGAGAATTTTTGATGTTAATTATACATATATTTAAAAAAAAATCTCATATATGTTGTCAATTTCGACGAAAATTCCCTTTGTCTCATTTCGAATAATTAATGTAAAAAAAAAAAAAAAAAAACATGAAATGGGATTTTCTCCACGGGTTGGCATCGCTGATCTGTCTTGATTTAATTTCTATGCCTATTCTTTCTCTCTTTTTCTTAACAGTGTTGAATACTTTTACCATCTTGCCTTTTAACCCATCAATTTATGTATGGGAAATTATAAAAGTAGTTTTCTTTGCAACGAACTGCAAAATTTAATGGTTCGATTTTTCTTCTTCTGCAAATGTTTTTAGATGTCCTTTACTTTGTGCAATTTTAATATTTAATTAACTCTGGCAATGGCAGAGAAGAGAATCACACAAAACTTATATGTGTGTGATATAGGAAGCCACCGTTATCCGTTAAAATGTTAACGGATTTGGCTTCATTAACGAACTCGGCCCACATAATTGCAGTAATATGGGTCAGAATAGGGAAGAGTGGAAAAATGCGTAAAACCGATTGAAATATACGGACCAACATACAAGACTAAGTGAATAAACAGTTCATGAAAATGATAAGTTTGGCTTAGCGTAGGGAAGAGTTAAAGGGTGTAAAACTGATTAAAATACACGGAGTAAATAATACAAGACGAAGGGAAGAAAAAGTACATGGAAGTGAAAAGTCTGGGTTAGGATAAGGAAGAGTAGAAAGTTGCATCAAAGCAATCAAAAGATTGCTGACCTGAGGAGAAGAGGGGAAATGTTTGCCTCCACATAAACTTATCTATATTAAGTGGAAGCTGCGGATAATACAGTATACTATAATCATGCTCTTATCCACTGCGTTTAGAATGTTTGTCTCCGTGTCATTTGCTTTTCGTGGAAATACATACTTCTGCGAAAAGTAGATATCATAGTTTAGCCAATGAGCTCTTATAACTCCATTTTTTTTTCTTTTTTGTTCGATAACCTAACATATGACGTGTTTTTTCTTTCCGTAGAAAAGTTTACGACATTTTGTTTATTTTAATTTTATTTTTTTACGTTATGCTGGTATGATTTGGAAGATCAAACGTTTTTTAAGTTACATTCACTTATACTTTTATATATACATGGGTCGGCTAAAAAACTTGACAGTTAACGAAGTCGTGCTACTTTTGGTAATTTAACACAGAAAAAACTTTACTATTTTCTTCTATTTATTTAACGTACTTTGACTTTAGAAAATAGATAAATAGATTTAGAAATGAAACAGATAAGTACCAGCTATGTTCTTAAAAACATGTAATATTTATATTTATAATTACAAGATTGCGTTTGAATGCGACGAAGGACTCCCTTTTCTACAAAGAAAGGGTGACCTTAATATACATTTGGTCCACAGTAAATTAAGCTCACTGGAATAAATTTCTGTAGTTTAAATTAGCAAATATCAATGTATAATCATTTATCCTTTATTTTGTAAGTTGACACACTTTTCTTTAGATTAAATTACAAAATTTGCTGCTTTTTTTTTATTATTTACAAATTTACAAGTAAATTTATAAGAAAATATATTTTTATTGATAAAAATGTAATTTTACACCATTTCATATGAGTAATTTTACATCATAGGTGAAAATTAATTTACATAGAGGCTTGGCAAGCAAATTACCACCGGTTTTTGTAAATTTACCTATGAATTTTTTTTACAGTGCATGTTCTGTTATACGGTAAATTTTATTTTTTTTTCTCTCTCTCTCTCTCTCTCTCTCTGTCTGTTTAGCGCTGAAAACTACTGTTTTGTTTCTTATATGGAGCCCTAGGCAGAAGTTTGCCGCTAGAGTTGTATAGTTCGCTCACTTAGTATCAGTGGCGTGCGAACGGAAATTAAGGTTAGTGTAAAGGGACAAGTTTTGCCGATAGATGTCACTACAGTCTTCGTATCTCTCCCATGTATTTTTTACCTTTCACAAAAATTTACAATTTCCTTTACAAATTTCAACGTAGAGGCTTCAAATTTTTAGAGAAGGAACTTCATAACCTATTAAAGGGAACAATCCGTGCCGATTTTTTATTTAGAATTTTCTTCATTGTTGAAACAGTTCCATTGTTAAAGATTTGGATATCTATTTCAACAATCAAGCCATTTCAACAATGAAGAAAATTCTAAATAAAAAATCGGCACGGATTATTGCCTCCGATAGATTATGAAGTTACTTTTCTAGAAATTTGAAGTCTGTAGGTTGAAATATGTAACGGAAATTGTAAATTTTCGTGAGAGGTAAAAAATACGTGGAAAAGATAGAAGATTGTACTGCCATCTATCGACAAAACTTGTCCCTTTAAACCAAC
This sequence comes from Thermobia domestica, assembly GCF_964235325.1. Lineage (NCBI taxonomy): Eukaryota > Metazoa > Arthropoda > Insecta > Zygentoma > Lepismatidae > Thermobia > Thermobia domestica. Next base: position 6,066,285 of record NC_137468.1, read on the forward strand.
CTTAAGCTATGTCAAGTGCTGTGGCCCAAGAGACGAGAATTTTTGTCTAGTCTCGTTCATCTAAGCCTTAGATATCAAGCACTGTTTTACTGTTACACGATTGATAATGTAAAAAAAAACTATAAATTGACAAAGCAATTGCCTAGAACCAACCAAAGGCGTGTTCCAAACAAATTCCTACATGAGGAAGCTCATAATATCTAGGAATATTAGTAGAAAAAGCAAAAATAAATGAAATCTTTCAATTTTAAATCTGACGGTTATCTCCTGTAGGCTAATGGAACGAAGGCGTGGCTAGAAATGAGAGAACAGCAAGAAAACTCACGTACACGATGTTGTCCACCATAATTTCATATAACTAAGGATCGATCCAGGAACCATTCGCAGGCAAGATATAAGTGTTGTATCACTGCCCCCCCCCCACTTCCCGTGACCCAAATTTATTACGTGAGATGAGAAGTAACCGTTATTCTTATGCTTATGTACTTAGTTTAATACATATATAAAGTTTAAAAATGTAATTTAAATGAAGGAGAGACAGGAAGTTTATGAAGACGATTCGGAGGTGGAGTGTCCCACCCCTCCGTGTCTGGCCGGAAGTTCTAAGAATGTGTTGAAGACAAAGGGAGGAAACGTAGTAGAGCGGAGAAGTGGCCCAATAGCCAATGAATTTGAATCTTCTCCTGCTTATAGCATAGGAAATTATGAAGACATCTAATGCAAAGCTGTTACACTTGTCTCAGAAGGGGATTTGTATTATTCATCAGTCTTTTGCATGCATTTTTTCAACTAATTTGTGCTTTCTCCAGTTCGAAGAAATACAGGTTAGTAATGGAAAATAAAACAAATAAAATAATGGAAAATAAAGGATGACGTAATGGCGTCAATAAGCTTTTTGTCTCAAGAACGGTCTTCAGAATGCTCCCAGCCCCGTTTCCTCCATTATTTTTCAAAATATTGCAAAAACCAAAGAATAATGCAAATTTTTCTATGTAAAATTATTTAGTTGAAAGAGTCTGTGTTCTTGATGCTAGGGCCGTTAAAATTCGAATAATAGATCCTTCGGGTATTCGAATAATATTTCTAACAATTATTCGGATAATGAATAGGTATTCGAACGACAATTATTCGGATAATGAATAGGTATTCGAACGACAATTATTCGGATAATGAATAGGTATTCGAACGACAATTATTCGGATAATGAATAGGTATTTGAACAACAGTTATTCGAATAATGAATAGGTATTGGAACTAGAGTTATTCAGATAAGGAATAGGTATTTGTATAACAGTTATTTGGATAATAAATAGGTATTGGAACTAGAATTATTCGGATAATGAGTAGGTATTGAACTAGAGTTATTCGGATAATGAATAGATATTGAAACTAGAGTTTTTCGGATAATGAATAGGTATTGGAACAACAGTTATTCGGATAATGAACAGGTATTTGAATAACATTTATTCGGATAATGAATAGGTATTGGAACTAGAGCTATTCGGATAATCAATAGATATTGAACTAGAGTTATTTGCATAATGAATAGGTATTGAAACTAGAGTTATTTGGATAATGAATAGGTATTGAAACTAGAGTTATTAGGATAATGAGTAGGTATTGGAACTAGAATTATCCGGATAATCAATAGGTATTGAACTAGAATTGTTCGGATAATGAATATGTATTGGAACTAGAATTATTCGGATAATCAATAGGTATTGAACTAGAGTTATTCGGATGATGAATAGGTATTCGACGCGTGCTGCAATCTCGAATCTTCCTTCTTTCCGGAAAGCATCTTCTCCTTTTCCTAAGCTCAAAACTACTTTAAATACATTGACGGCAATGCAGTACAATAAAAAATAAATAAATAAATAAAAAACTGACAACACGCTATGACGAGTGCTTGAATGTATATGGGCATACGATAATCTGTGGCACGGCCCATATGATTTAAAGTGGAGTAGCGGATGTAGTTTCTGTACTGGGAATATTTTGACCACATAATTTGTCGTTTGTATTGCGCTCCAAAACAGTCTTTTTTTCTGGATGTCTCTCGTGCTTAATTTCTTTAATATTTATAAATACATAACTTTAAAACTTCAACATTTCTAGCATTTCTAGTTTACACAATAATTCAGTCTTTATTTTACGTTCACATCACTTATCGTCGAAAGTGGTATAAAGTGTCAATGGATCCCGTAATAGTATCTACATATTATTTATAAATACTATAAATTAATACTTTTTTTGCTTTTTTTTCTTTTTCCATAAAATAAAGAAACTGTGACAAGTGAAATTATGCATCATATCTGACGAATTTCATATGTCCGTTACACAAAAACGGATTAAAAGAAAGTTAAGAGAAAGTGTATTAAAAACATATTACTTTACAATGAAACAAATCTTTTTTTTTTTTTCGCTTTAAAACTGGAAAGTGAAATGTTTTGTTATGACAAAAATGGTGTTAAAGGGATTAATATTGTTATGTATCGACTGTGAGGTTACAGTTAAGTATTTGTACAAAATGACGAAATACGTTTCATATTACAGCATTTTATTTGAATTTAAGGATAATGAGCAAATATACAACATATAGTTATGTGAGCGACCACATAATGAAGTAAAATAATTTCTAATATTGAAATAAATGCACTAAATAGCTCATTATTAAGTTAATGTATCTTATGATAATAAAGGAAGATTGTTGTTTAGGCTTTCTTTTTTTATTTCAAATTTAAATTTTCTTCTCATCAATGTATGTAAGTTTCCATGCTGGATATAAATATATGTTTGATTTAGTAATAATGCAATGTAATAATGATGTTACTTAACTGTTAGAAGGGCATATTTAAAAATTTAGTATCTAAGGTATTCATAAAATAGCAATAATAATGAAAACACAAATGAATTTTCGAAATAGTTAACACCTTTGATGGACATTGTTTTTATTATTGCACTTTGATTAAAATGCCTATCGTAAAGGAGAGGGAAGGAAGGGGATTTAAAATGAAACGATTTTTTTTTTTAAGTTTTACGTCCAACGCTTATGCCGGCTAGGCTAAAGGAGACGGTGATTATGAGAAATGAATGAAATAGTGGAATGAAGACAGTGGGAGGAAATGGGAGGTTCCCGAAAAAAACACGCACACGGTGTTTGTTCATCACAAAGCTCACTTGGCGCGAGCTGGGATCGAACCAGGGACCGCTGGCACCAGAAGGTGAACGCTTTACCACTGAGCCACCGCAGCCCAGGGAGGGTATTTAAATTTCTCACAAGGAATAAGGGGTGGGTGCACCGTTTGAAATTAATTTAGAAGAAATTGAGCTCTTGGCTAGATGGAACTTGGTTTGCATCGTTTCACTTGTCGGATGGAAGATGGTAGTCACCGGATGATGTTGGCATTGCGGCGTCCACCCGGCGTCGTGAGGACAACTGGGAAGCTACATAAAAAATTAGCGAACTATGCTCTAGAAAGCCACGTTTAGGGCGATGAGAGCTAGTGTGCTGACTACACATCAGCTAAAACCATGAGTACCACAAGCCGATTGGTAATCCTTGTCACCGGACTGCTAGGCCAAGAGTTTAGTTATTTTTTTAAAAAATGTTATTAGAAGAGGTGAAAGTCAATGCACTATGATAATTTAATATATATGCAGTGTATGAAATATGGATTAGTGTTCTGGGCTTTAACAAGCTAATCTCTTAAGGATTTGTCGTCAGTTAGAAAAGTTATTTTCTATCTCTTTATTATGTGTGTTTGGTGGGTGGTGTCGCCCTGCTCTACAACTTTCACCATCACAAGATGTATATTTATATATCTTTGTACAATGACAAAACTGAATAGATCATTCCATCCTCCGTATCTTTAGAAGGTGGAGGTCCAATTTCAGATCACAATCAGATTACTCAGGGAGTTCCTCTAACGAAGAATTGCACACCTTGCGTAATTTTTTTTATATATGTTTCAGAGAGAACAACTTACACTCTTACGATATTATTTGTTAGTTTGTTGCGAAATGTTACATTTTCTTATCACCTTTCTGTTGCATAATTTCATATGTATACTCTTGTGTTTTTGTTCTGTCAGCATTGGAAGCCAAGGCCAGAAAACACTTTACCGTGTTGTACTATAATCTCTGACTGGCTTTAGACCTTCGAACGCTGAAGCGACACGGAGGTTTTTTCTGATTTTAGTACCAGGTGCTAAACGGTGGTGACCAACCAGATTGTTTTGGACCTCGTGAATTGATGAGTAATACTGTAAATATATCATCTTGTATGTTCTGTAAAATTTTTAGTGAAACTACAAGGAATAGTTGGCAAATTATAGTCAAACGTACTATAAATATAAAAATTCTTATTGCATAGTAGTTGTGCTCATATCGTTTCTGTTCGGCGATAGTTTTCATTGTATAGTTGCCACTCTTATAATATTTCCAATCATAGAATGCCGAGAGTAACAGTACTTACAATATTCCCAGCCGGAGAATTAAAAATATTACATTCGATAGTAGTCCCATTTATAATGTCTCCAGTTGGTGAATATTGAAAAATATTGCATTGTATAGTAGTGGCGCTCATAATGTTTCCAGTGGGCAATTACTGAAAAAAAAATATTACATTGTATAGCACCTGCGCTTATGTGATTTCCAGTTTGGAAATTCTTACTAAATAAATAAATATAGGGAAGAACGGTACTTGCTATTAGTGAATACGCACGACGACGATTAAGAACAAGTGAATCACAATGGAAGAATTAGTGGAATGAGAAAGTAGGAGGAAACGGAAGTACCCCGAGAAAACCCACGGACACGATGTTATCCACCACAAACTTACATTGGCCGGGAATCGAACCAGGGCTCCCATGCATCAGAGGTAAGCGCTTTACTACAGAGTCATTGTGTTCCCTCCTCCCCTTTCGTTTCAACAAATTGGCAAAGATCTGAGCGCGGCTACTATACAAAAGCGTCTCTCTTCCTTTGTGTTTATCGTAATAATTCTTTTCAGAAACGAAAAAGAAGACTTGAATTTATCATTGCATGGTTCTTAATGCTTAAATACTGGGATTATTTTGTGTAGCTTGAGGTAACTAATTTTAAAAAAATAACACCTAGTTGACGCACGTATGAATGAAATCACCGTGAAGAGCAGAGAGCGGAATAATCAAGTTTCTCTCCCCGCTGAATGAGTGGATCTATATGTAGTCAACAAATATTCTTAGTAATCCTATAAAGTTCCTAATTTATGGAGAGATGCCTTTTTTTACTTTACGATGCAGGAAATTCCTCTTTTTAACAACGTATTATACAATGGATGAAATCATGTCATGACTACACCAATTCAATGGAAATATTTGATCATCTTTGGTGGAACAGGTTGAAATCAGGTGACGCATAAAAATCACAAGTGAGACAAGGATTTTTTTTTTTTTTTTGCTGTACCGTCGATAGGACATTGCCTAGTCCCTTTTGAAATATTCGTTCTTAATCAAGGTTTAAATATAATTAACAGTAGCAACTTCTTCTATTATGGAAAAATCTTTCGTAAATGATTTTAAAGCTATGGTGTAACAGCCCTTTGTAGGACTAAGCTGCTGCAGCGCCATCTGTTAGCGACCGGCTGAACTACGGCCAGCCTAGCAACGAATACGCGTATCAGAAGTGCCTCCGGAGTTTTTTTTTTTTTATTCACATGACTCCCCAGTTTACCTTGCTGCGCAGGGTGGGCGCCGAAAAGTAGGAAGCACCGGCCGGGAGTCGAACGTGAGTCTAACGCTCAAACCACGAAACTATGAGTTCCCGTGTATTTAAGGAGTTTACCCTATCTATGTGTCCGTCCGGGAGACATGAAATCACCAGAATTATCAGTCGATCACCAGCAAGTTTGGTCAGAATGTGGAGGATCAAAAGTTAGGATCCAAGTTTGCTTTTAAAGGCGATACTCAAACCGGAAGTGCTAGAAATTCACACTACAACTTCCGGTTTCGACAGTATCTGAACAGTAAGAAGTATAACATATACCAAGAAGCGCTTTTTGGAATTGATTTAGCGTTCTAAGAATAGGCACCATCTTCCCTCCTAACCCGCTATTCAAACCAGAGGTGGCAGAAATCAAGCTCTTCCGGTTTTAACGTTGATTGTTATAGATTAAAAACGGTAATATATAGCGAGAATCGGTTTTCTGCAATGAATTAAGTGTCCCAAGTATATATTCCGTCTCCACTCTAATCTTTCTACTAAACCCGGAAGTAGTAGAACTATGTTACCACTTCCGGTTTCAGTAATGATCTAAACAGCAAACACGATAAGAGATAATGAGAATCGGTTTGTTGGAATCGATTTAGCGTTATAAGAATAGGCACCATCTTCTCTCCTAACCCTCTATCCAAGCCGGAAATGGCAAATCAAGCACTTCCGGTTTTAATGTTGATCGTTATAAAGTAAAAGCGGCAATACATACCGAGAATGGGTTTTCCGCAATGAGTTAAGTGTCTTAAGTTTATAATCCACCTCCACTCTAATATCTGTACTAAAACCGGATGTGGTTAAACTGCCACTTCCGGTTTCAATATTTATTGAGAATATAGCACGCAATACAAACCAAACTCCGTTGCATGTTGTACGCATGGCAATGCTGCTGTGACTTATTATCTCATCATTTATTTTCTTATATACATTATTGATCAACAACAGATTTGTTCTCCGAATTTTTGTTCTAAAAAGTAGTTTAAGTTTTTTTTCTTGGAGGGGAGAGGGACGAACTTTTGATTCTTCAGCTGTGGTAGCCATTAACTTGGGAAACAAAGACGTATGCACTATATTTCACACGCGTACTAAGCTCGTTAAAGTTACAACAAAACCAAGTTTCATGGAAATAAGGTGTTTATATAGCCGAGATCAGCTAACATACTGGTCGTGTACGATTTTTTTTTTTTTTTTTTTGAGAAAAATCAAATCAAGGGGCGAGAATTAACGATAACTTTAGTAAATATTTGAACGACTTAAAGTTATAGTGGTGTAAGCCACATTTCCGTTGTTTTCCACAAATTAGCACAAAAGGTATTTACTGAAATAAATCCGGGTACAAAACAGCTGTTTCCTTAATCACTAGAACTTCCATTACCATCCATTGGTAGTTGAATGACTTACGTTTTCTGTCAGCAGATTGACTTGTCTAGATTCGGTTTCTGTGTCTAAATCTTTTCTTTTTGAAAAAGTAACTTACACCAGTGTGTAAATTTAACTAGTCGACATATATTCGATTCGAAACTTTTATCTGTTTCGAGATCATATCTATTACTTGGGGTTGAAACCGGTCGAAGATAAAGGGTCTAAAAGAGCTAAATTACATTCCAACTAGGAACTTTCTATACATAATATAATTTAAAAAAAAAAATCTATGCAAACTTTTTGTTATTATCAGTTTTGATGGAATACGGTACTTATATTCCCAAGACTTCTGAGTCATTGACATCTTAAAAGGCGTTTCATCGTAAATTTCAAAATAATAATAATAACAATAAAATTATGAAACAGCGTGAAACATAGATTCAAGAGTTGCAGCTTAGGTTAAAATCTATCAAAGATAAGAGGCTGAATTTATCCCACGTTAGGCCTATATAATGTACAGATTCCTAGACATTGTCCAATTATTATGAATCATAATGAGTGTTTTGTTTCAGTGTGTATGTATATTTTTTTCCGATTTCAAATTCTCTATATAAGAAATTGTTTACACCACGTAACATGTCAAGGGATTAGAAACCCCTCTTGATCTAGTGGCTAGCATGCTTAACTTCGGTTCGCATGGTCCCGGGTTCGATTCCCGTGGGGGTACATTTAAACGATCAAAGTGGTTCGGGTTTCACTATAATCAGGTCCACGTCTACTTTAGCCAAGCAGGTATAATCGTGCGACGTTAAACTAAATCAAATCAAACCATGTCAAGGAATCCTAGATGACTGTTCCTGATTTATGTTAATGGTTAATACGATGTATTTTAATAATAGTAATAATAAATATTGTCACTTGCATCAGAATATGTAAATTAAACGATTTTATACTAAGTAGTAGGGTCTATAGTAAAGAAAGGGTACTGGAAACTTATGAAACAAAATTAGTGTTATTTTTCGCTGTTGGTGTCCTTTAGTCGTGGTGATCATTGAAATCAGGAGTGTCATTTCAGATTTTGCTTGGGGGGGGGCAAAACCCCTCGATATAAGTAAAATTTCGCGTTTTTCACTCATTTACTACTACTCTATTAATAAAATCTATATAAATCTCAACCTCAGGGGGTCAAATGCCCCTCCCTGCCCCCCTAAATGACGCCCCTGATTGAAATTGCAGGTTTGCGACTCAATATCTCTGTTCTGGTTTTTCCCTCTTCTCCTCTCCATTGACAAATTGTATTATTACTTCTGGGTGGAGTCAGATTGGGTGGAAATAAACTCCTCGAATTCTCTTGGAAGGAGAAAGAAGGAAAAAAGTGTGTTTGCAGTTCTTACACGTAATCACGTTCATGATAGCAATAATTGATGTTTGGTTCACCAATTGTCACACTCTTTGATTGGTTTTTATTTTGTTTTGCTTCGTAGAGAAATTTAATCCTTTCTTTTCCAGTGGTTGACATTACAAGCCTTGTTAATTACGTGTTGTAGATGGTAATATTTGTTTTTTTGTTTTTCCAGGTGCAGCTACTGTCGACGCTGGGGTTTAGAGGGAGAGAGCCTAATGGGCGACCACATCAATGGATCAGCAGCAACAGCAGCCACTGTTGCACGAAGTGGTGATCGACAACACGATCTTTTCGGCTCGTTACGCCACGCCCCCTCACCCAAGTAAACGCCCGACATTTGAATTTCCTCCGCCGCCCGCGTATCCTCCACCGCCACCTTTGGAGAACGAAATTGAGAACGGTTTTGCCATGTTTCGTGCGGGGTGCGAAGCCATGCGGCTTCCTTCTATTTCATCGAGTCGAGCGACGCGCCAGTGCTGGGCTCAAGAGGAAGAAATGCTTCTGGAGATGTTGTGTGCAGAGAAAGAAGAGGACCGAAGTATGGTGGAAGACGAAGGATACGTCCCGGATGTTTTAAATGCCCCCATCACAAGTTATTACCCGGAGGACGAACATGAGTACTCGTACGCCTATGACTCCAATCTACCCCCTGCAGTTATGCTTCAAAATCATAATCCTTATCATCACCATCATCATCACCACCATCATCAATACCAGCGAGGACACTACCATCAAAGAAATGGCGACTCCAGGCATGGCAATCGTCATACGTATATCAGTACATACGGTGTCGAAGAGAACATCTATGAAGAAATTAGTGAAGTGCAGAATGCTTTTCGTAATCCGGACGATTTTGCCGATAGCATTGACGACTTCCCTCGCCCACCGCACCTGTCGCGTCCATGTAGTCGTCAACAGCGTTCCGGGGACGGTGTCATTGAAGAAGTGCGTAAAGTGCAAAATTGCCACAAGAAAGTTCTTGGAGAACTGAATCTAGCCGTCGAGGCTATGTTGATGCCTTCCCGACCTCTGGAGGACATTGACCTCCCAGTGGGTCCAACAGATGAGCTTCTCACTCCAGACAGTGGTTTCCAGAGCGGTTCCGGGTATGTTGGTTCAAGGGCCCCTGACACACCGCGATCATCGAAGAGTTTCCCTCGCACTGGGGGCCCGCCCCCGGCGCTGGATAATGGCCATCAGCGGCTTCATAAATGTGAATCATTAGACATGAAACAACTCCCCCCGCAGTCTTCTGCTCGTCGAAGGAGCTTACGTCATGAGCTGGAGAAGAATCTCGGCTTTTTCGGCCGGAAGGGGTGGCGATTCCCGGGCTTCGGAAGTCATAAAGGTAAGTAATTTATAGATAATTTCTTCCAGTTGATTCCATAGAATTTCATCACCATATCTTTCCATGTGTTTTGCAATTAAGTGACTTTTTATAAAGTCTTATAATATCCCTAGTTTATACAGCCCTTTTTTATCTGTGTAGCCAGTGAACCTGTATTTTTTTTTCCGTACTTCTTGGAAGGGTACTCATAAAATTGGAAGAGTAGGGGAAGGAGGCTAAAGTAAAAAATTGTTTGAAATGTTTAAATAATTTTGTAAATAAAGTTTATTATATAGGCTATACCTAGGTATATCGTGCGCATGTATTAAGGTGTATTATATAACTATTGATCTCTTGAATTTGCTTCAATTGTTTTGAATACTGTCCCTCCGTACAAAATACATTGAAAATGCAAAGGGCACGTGCTGACATCTATTGGTCCGAGTCAGCCTTTAGACTTAGCTTAATAAATATTACTTGAAGGAAGATAGTCTAACAGTAAGACATTGCACTTGTAATACGTATGCGGGCAAAGAAATAAAATAAATTACCCATGTCAAGTAATTGATAGATCAGCCTTGGCAATAGAAATACCGTCCTTCCGCATTCTGTTTCATTCGGCGAAATAAATATAATTCATATATATATATATATATATATATATATATATATATATATATATATATATATATATATATATATATATATATATATATATATATATAAAACGATTTTTTCAAGGTCTTGTGACAATATTTATGTGAATAGATAGAGAAAATCGATGCGTTCCACTTGAATGCTCTACTTCGTTCCGCTTTTTGTGGTTGTTAAGTATAGAATGGAACGTGGATAACTGACAATACCAGTGAACTAATATACATCTATACCTCTTGAATATTCCGGAAGGTGTTGAGTTAACCTTTGATATTATGATTATTTATAGTGTATTAAATCATCATTAAGATAAGTAACGCACTTGTGGCATTTCTTTTCAGGGCGCTCAAATTGTAGCTATGTCATTTCATAAAATTTAATTTCTATATACAGGATGTTGATAGACTGTAAGACGTGATTAACGTGTAAGACATGATTTCTCACCTCAAAATAAGAAGAAAAGAAAAATATCATATGGACCTATGGGGAGAAATGCACAGTTTCACCGCTAGGGCTATCCGAAAGCGCAGGAAAAATATATTGCAAAAAGTGTTATTTCGAATGCGATGCAAGGAACCGTGAAACTTACGGTAGCTAACACTGCCGACTTTCCGCTGACACATTATGTATTCACCGGTGTCAAGGCTTACCTTAAATTAGAACATAGCTTAGAAGTGTAGCTATGAGTATAGTGTACGCGCCCTTCGTGCAGGAGACCGGGTTTGATTCCCGGCGGTATCTTATGCGGTTCAGATCCAACGTTAAGCTGTACATCCAAATTTTATACGTATAGACTCCTGGTGAACGGGACGATAAACTCAAATGAAATGAAATTATTGTCTGAGAATTCTGTTAGGAGCAAGTCTGGGAATTAAACCGTGTGCGGAATCCTTTCGTACACATTGCTGAAATACTTATGCATTTTTGGATGGCGATTGTGACTTTCTTTACGCTCATTTGGACAACCACTCGCAGAAATGGCGTGGATCAATGAAAACTTGACTCACGACTCACTGACCCGCCACCCATCGTGACCCATGACTCACCATGACCCACCACCTATCGTGACCCATTGACTCACCATGACGTACCACCCACCGTGACCCACTGATCCACCATGATCCACTCTGACCCACCAACCACTATGAACCACTCTGACCCATTGTGACCAACTCCGACCCACTAAAACCCATCGTCATCAACTCTGACCCATGATTCACGCCCTGCTCTCAACTGACTAAATAGAGTTTACACTTGTAATAAAACAAGGCTGTGAAATTATCACTAATCGGAGTTCGCATTTCTACGGTCAATTGCTCAAGCACCGCTCTGTTACAATACCGATGGATCTGACCTTTACGATATAAAATAGTAAAGTGTTTGTCATGGGGCATATTACAATGAATATCAATTTAATTATCGTATATAATTATTTCTTTGTCGAATTACAGATATTTTTCATTTTCAGTGATAAATAGGATAAAATCGAGGTAAAACGGGCCAACATAAGGGGAAGAAAAGTGTAAAATTCGACCGTGTCTCAAAAGCCAAGTACAGTAGAGCGTCGATTATCCGAACGTCGGTCAACCGAACGACCACTTAACCGAACTGTGTACTCGCTCGCACATGTTACTCTCCCACCCTACCGTCCATCATCCCCCTCACTCCCAAACCAAGTTTCCCACAGTAGTCGCCGCACTGAGCCACCGCTGGCGGAACATTGCTTCTAATGGGGCCTTCATAAGGCGCTGCTGACTGGCCAAGCCGCCAGTCGCTGTGTTTCAACAATCATCACACTTCTGTCGGTTTGGCACTGGCTGTAGAAGTACAGTACAGTACAGTACAGTTCGATTATCCGAACAAACCAGTTTTCCGAACACCCATGTCCCCCTATTACTTCGGATAATCGACGCTCTACTGTAGCAAGTCCTATTGCTATTACAGTATTACAATATTACAAATATCAATATCAAAAGGCCTGGAGTTCTTTTTTCACTTAGATATACTAATTTCAGATAAGTAAATAGAAACAAATGAAAAAGGAAGAGAACTTGAGATCTTGAAAGTAAAACGTCAAATTCACCAGCGTTCAGAAGATGCTGTCTACAATGCACTAAGCAGAGTGGATCATGGTAGATCGGAGTAAGTCGTGGGTCGTGGTTGGTCACGTCCTGTTGAACCACGACTCATTGACCCACTTACAGATCTTGACCCACTGCCCCATTATATCTCTGGCTTGCAGTATTGGACATCCCCTGCACCCAAAGCTTAAACTTCTCCCAATAAAAATTTCGCGGTGCGTGCTTGATATGAGGAATCACATCGTTTCGTCGGAATAGTTCAACTCTGTATGTCCGTGGTGGCGTAGACGGTAAGGCATCTTCCTGCCCATCAAGCGTCTCGGGTTCGATCCCTGGTCGAGGAAAACTTATCAACTGCATCAGATAAGCAATGCATTTCGTACGAGATATTGAACTTCAGTTGTTCCTGCTGTATTTCATATTTTTGATTATCCATATCTTGCGATCAACTGAATGGATCAACGCCTTCAACCGAACTGGATTCTTAACTGCTGAATCTCTACATCAGCCGTGTGCAACAGCCGGCCCGCGGGCCATATGTAGCCCGCCTAACCCTGTCTTCCGGCCCGCTGGTCAGTTATTGAAAACAATAATTATTATATTTTTTCTTTTTTACAAAACCTGTTAAGAGTGAACTGAATTTTCCATCGACCACAGTGCGAAACGTGATAACGCCCTGAAGACAAGCACTTGGCAAGCGCAGGTACCTGGGGGAAATTTCCCTCGGTATAAGAACTGCTAGAAGTACCGACAAAGTTCTAAATGCATTATTCTGCTTCTCTTTAGTGAGTAAATATTTTGGTTACCAATATAACAGTTGTTTTGTGTTATTGTGATGTAAAATACGATTAACGTGTTCCATCATTTAATACTATACTATTCAATTGTCGTAAAAATGATATACCTACAGTGAGGCCCGCGACGCCATTTAGTGCTCTGTGATTGGCCCGCCCACTGTTCCAAGTTGCACACCCCTGCTCTACACCCTGACCAAAATTAATGGTAATCCATCAAGTAGTTCTTGAGACTTTGTGTCTCTCGGACGGACGGACAACCAAATAGACAGAATCATGGGCGTCATTTAGGGGGCAGGAGGGTGCAATTACCCCCTTCCCCCAAGAGTTTGAGGAATGCATATACTGTTATCGATTGTCTACTAATGTACTAGTACAAAACGTGAAAATCTTATATCGGTGGTGCTCTTGCGCCCCTCAAGCGAAGTCTGAAATGACGCTCGTGGACAGAATAAATATATAAACGCTGCTAAAGACAGTAAAGAGGATCATGCGAAGAATTTCCATATATGAGATAAGAATAGACACCATTAGTCACCGTTATCCGTTAAAATGTTAACGAATTATCTCCATTAACAAACCCCACTGAGATAAATGTTTTAGTTATCTATTTGAGAAAAACAGAATTCAAAAAATTCGCCTATATATATGGGATATGGGCAGTGTCGGATTTACGTATAAGCTAAACAGACTATAGCTTAGGGCCCCGCTCTCTTGGGGGCCCCAAAACTTTACAGTAAAAAGTGGATGTACATTTCCAAACTATGGGATAAAACAAAACAAGCTATAAAACTGACACACGGAGAAAAATGCATAATCCAGTCGGCATGTAAATGCTGTTTTTACCAGGTTACGCGCGTAACCACATTAAGTAATGCTGTTTCATCAGTAGTACGATCTACACCACCGTCCAGCGAAAATTTTGTATTCTGGGACCACCATTTCAAATCTAGAATTAACGCCATACCCATTCCGACGGTGGTAACTTAGGTATATAATGTTGTTACTACCTTCCTACGAGTGTCCCCTCTTGGTTGTTTCTAAATCTGTGACTCCCTATCTTACGAGAGTAATAGTTTTTAACACGAAATCAATCATGTGAATAAAATTATCCAATCACAGCGAGTCTAGTTCGACGCCGAACTCCAGACTTGGCATGGTGTTCCCACCTGCTGTATTTTTATACATGAAATTACATTACTTAAGGAGCGCACCCGTGTAAATACGATGTATCCACACGGAAATCCTAGTCCTTTTTTTCTCAGTGCATACATCAACAGTATTTTGTATAGTGTATGTTTCTATGATGTAAGCAATAGGGCCCCTTCGCTAACTTGCTCCCAGCAATATTACTAATTTGCTCATTTCTGCACATACGTTCTTCATGGACTGGTTGCATTGCAGCTGCAGACAATTTGTCATTGACGAAAAATAGCTGGGCACCATAACATTCAATAGCTTAGGGCCTTATCAAATGTAAATCGGGCTCTGGATATGGACTATGGACAACCACTGTTAGCCGTACGTTAAATGGATTGACTCCATTCGCATCCGTTCAAGAGTTATCATGTGGAGTAATGGACGGACGTACTAATTTCACAATATTACAATTCTCACTTTTACTCCTAATAAAAGAAACAATTTGTAAACCAATCTCTTTAAAAAACTGCATCATTGCTATAACGTTTAAAGTATTTATTTGAGGAACGTATAAGAGTATTGATTACAAGTATAATCGGCATTGAAAATTAATTGCAGTGTAGGAATGTTAGTAAACAAAAGCCAGACATAACATAAGCAATTACGTATTGAGGAATTCGTTCTGCCAAGGTAAGCGTCTAACATTTTATCTGAACAACGGGTGTCTACACACGGATTGAATGAACCTTTGAACTTGCCTTCATAAAAAGAAAAAAAAAATTTTTAGATAGAGTAGGTATAGAACGTAATTCAATGCGAAATCGTAATTGGTTCGTTGTTTTGGATTTAGCGTTACTTTGCAGCTCTGATGCAGGCAGTATCAATGTGGATCTACACAACTTAAGGGTCTTCACTACAGCGAAATTAAACTACCGCTAATTTTAGAGTTTTTCTGTAATATATTCAAAACAAATAAAAAAAATATTCGAAAAGCAGAAACGTAGTGAACTAGATAATACGATTTTTCATGTGATACCATTATTACGACTCATCCATCTGCTTTCGATTTGCAACTGTAGATAGATTTAGCATTTTTTGCGGGTTCTGTAAATAGCGGCATACCAAAAGCAGATAGGTGAATTGTGGTAAAGGTATCACATGCAAAATCGTATTGTCTAGTTTACTACGTTTCTGCTTTCTGAATATTTTTATTTGTTTTGAAGATATTACAGAAAAACTCTAAATTAGCGGTAGTTTAATTTCGCTGTAGTGAAACCCTTTAACTTGCAGTCGTAGTATATGTACTGCTTCTAGGAATCGAAACTGGGTCTCGTACGACAAAGGTGAATACGATAATTTGTCGTAATCTTTTATCTAAGTATTTTTTTTTTTTTTTTAAGTTTAGCGTTGTGCGATTATACACCGAGACTAAGGCAGTGATGATAAGGAGAGCGTGATTTAGTAGAATGAAGAAAGGAAAACCCCGAGAAAACGTACGCATACGGTGTTTGTATACCACAAACCTACTTGGCTAGAGTTGAGATCGAACCAGGGATCCCATGCGTCAGAAGTGAATACTATATACTTGAGCCACCACAACCACCAAATAAATAAATTCTCCAATCGGCTATTATTGGCATTTAACGAAAGAAGAAATATTGAAAGATATCTAATTGAGATAAAGAGAATAATATGCATGACTGTAGAACCTGATGCAACGTTTTCGAGAACATTAAAAAAAAACGAATTTTTGTAAACCTATCAAGTAGCAGTGCCACGTGTACACCACGTGAAAAAGTTTGGTTAGAATGTTGAAAGTATAACTGAATGGTATGCAGTCAAATTGGCGTTTAGGTATAACCGGGTGGGGGGCAATCCATTTGTAATACCATCTGGACCATACAATATCATGTATCAAGAGTGATCAACTAAATTTTGATTTTAGAGATGACACAGACTACCGTGGGCTTGCTCGTCGACTAGTAGACCGTGGACGACCCTTTGGTCACTCCTGAACACAATAGTTTTTAACCGGTGTCTGACGACTCACTGGTATGTTGCGATATTTTAGAATGTAAAAATCACGAAGCATTTAGTAGTTTAAAACCAATTTTGAGACGAGTTTCCAGAAGCAGCAATAATGATCATCGCCACAGAAACATATACGCTTACAGTATTATGATTTATACAGTATCACTAATAATAAAAATATCTGACAAGCATATCTCGAAGTCCTGGGCGCTCAGTAAAATGTGTCGTTAGTGATAAAAGGTTGGGAATCCTTGCGTTAACATACAGGGTGGCCCAAAAGTAGGTATACAGTCCCGTAATGACCAACTCATTGCTTTTTATATTATTTCTTATTGTTATCCATAAGATATACTTAGTTTTTTTATTATTATTTGTTCTTAATGTATTTTTACTTATATCTTAAGCTCGGAACAGCCGAAGCAAATACAGTAAACCTATAATGTAGGAGTGTATACCTACTTTTGGGCCACCCTGTATATTAACTAATAAGGAGGCTAGCAAACTTTGATGAAATTTGAATCCAAAAGAAATCAGGGTCAAGTGTAACACGCCCAGTCATTGTAAGCAGAACATGGCTAACTGTGATTTTTTATGTCAACGTCTGAAAAAGAATAAAAATGAAGGAAAGAAAGAATAAAAAAAGAACTAAGATTGTCATGTCTCGGGGAACTCATTTTAACGTTTCGGTCGTTGGTGCAATTTGTCTGTTCGGAGGTGAGATTGGAATTGTTGGATTTTGGGGGGGAAAGAGGCGTTGCTCAAAGCAGAACCCAATTTCTCACTTCTTTTTTTACTTTTTTCTGTCGGGTTTCTCGCTGCATGTCACGCCTCTGTGAGTTTCCAAACAAGCGTCTGCAACGAATGTCGTTGAGTCGATAGATATACCATTTCTTTCAATGATGCTGTCTGTTCCCTACTACTGCGCTCTGGAATCCACAAGGATTGCTTCTCACACATGTAACAGGGGCGGCGTAATTTCATTTTGAACGAGTGCATGTGCACCACCCAATTTCAAACAAAATCAATTATCAATTGTCACAAGCGATTGATTTTAATCAGAATACTTTGCATTGTTACAGATCTTACTTTTATGCCTTATGACTTTATTTCCGTAAGTATTTATCGCTTTATGTACTAAAGTCAGTTATTTTCAAAAATTACACTATGCTGCGACGGAACCATGGGAGAATCCCTGGAGAAAGTTAACACTTTATAGAAAAGTTTATTATTTTTAAATCTTTCAAGGCAGTAACAATAACTTTTTTTTCTGTATTTGACTTCAAGCAGTTGAAGTTCCGTAGGTATTTTTTTTCTTATAATGTAAAATACAAAGCTGCTTGGTAATACTATAAAAAAGTTAATTTTGTATTCATGTACCGTAGAATTTTAAATTACAGAACTACTGCGTCAAAAACTAAAAAAAAAAAAGAAAATAAATGAAATGAAATCTTTGAGTTTTACGTCCCACGATTATGCCGGTTAGGCTAAAGGATACGATGATTATGAGAAATGAATGAAATGGTGGAATGAAGAAAGTGAGAGGAAACAGGAGAACTCCAAGAAAACCCACGAGCACGGTGTTTGTCCACCACAAAGTTAACTTGGCGGGAGCAGGGTTTGAACCCAGGACTCCATGCATCAGAGGTGAACGCTCTACCGCTGAGTCACCGCGGCCCCCTAAAACTGAAAAAAAAAAAGATTTAACAACACTAACGTAATTAATGAAATATACTAGCAAAATTATTTCTGAAATCGGAAATAACATGTATTGAAAGTTTGCTTTTCCGCAATTTTTGGCTGCCCTAGAACTGAAATTATGCTCCCCCCCCCCCCCAGATCCATATGAACATTTTCTCTTACGTCGATGTGAGATATCGACTTTAATGTTTTGTTGTTATACTTTAATTCATTAACACCCTATATATATATACTTTCTCGGTGGAGGGACGTCATTTGGAGAGGTCAGGGGCCAATTGCGCCTCCCGAGATTGAATGATACCATGTACTAATAAAAACGTGAAACGTTTTACTGGATAACTGTGCCCCCTCCTCCGGAAGCAACGTCTGAAGCGATACTGCTGCCCCTGTGGACCATATGAATTTCTTTAGGATCCAATGATAATCATCGAAGCTGGACTATGAAACATATCAGCAGATGCTTACGGCAGAGTAACATGCTTATAGGCAGCCATACAATCTTTAGCGTGAATATGGTTGCATAACAGCACAGCACAGCAAAGTTTTGGAACACTTTCATAGTACTTTATACTATCTGTTGTTTATACATGTAGTTATTTTAATTTATATTAATTTATATTTTCATTCATCCTTTTTTCCATCTATATCTACCTCATTTTTCTAATCTTGAGTGTTTTTCATTTCAAGTTTTTCTCAGATTTTCCCCGTCTGCATTTTTGTTTCGAAATTCTTAGTATCTGTACTTTTTCAATGGCGGAAGTCTTCTAACTGCAGAAGAACTTCAAACAGAAAAATAGTGGGAGTATTGTGTAGAGAAAATCAAAGACGTAGTAGAAGCTGCGCAAAGGCACATGAATTCCTGGTATATTTTATTTATTCACGTTTCTTGTGGGACACGAATAATTAATGTGTATATATCTTTGGTAACGTGGTTCTGCGTAGAAGGAAGCCCTGTCCCTTCCTCCCCTGCAACGATGTATTTCCACTTTCGCTTTTTTTACTTTATAGAAGAGAAAACTAGTGTCTTTGAAAATTTATATGAAAGAATAGGACATCTACAAAAGTAATATTCTATCGAACTCTCTATTTACATATAAATTATATGGTTTCTTTTGTTCTTGGTGAGATTGAAAAAGTCGACCATTTCAATATCTGGGAAGTATTTTTGACGAGAGATGCTTACTGCACCAAAACGATCAGGTCAACAATTATCCAAAGAGGTTTTCAGCAAGAAAAGATCACTCCTAACACGGAGCCCTAACATTGGACCAAGGAAAAAGCTGGTTAAGTACTCTATATGGAGTATTAAACCGAATGGTTCGGAGATGGAAAGTTAGAGAAGAAATATTTAAAGAGCGTAAAAATGTGATGTTGGAAAAAGATGAAGAAGAGAAAACGGTAAAATGGGCGGAGTAACAAACGAAGATGTTTTAAAAGATAGGACAGAAGAGGACGCTTTTGAACGAGTAACTTCCATAGTTGCGGACAAATTGGTTTCTTCATAACGGTATAGAGGGAAAGATGGAAGGAAAGCGAGGAGTAGGAAGAAGAAGAACATAACTGATGGATGGTTTGAGAAATTTTAAGAAAATATTGGAACTTAAAACAGGAAACTGAAGTTCGAGAAACGTAAAAGAAATATTTCCAGACCCGAACCTAAGCGTATGGCTATTTAAGAATGCGTTACCCCCCGCAGCGAACGCAGCCAAGGTTGCTTCTTGGTAATTTTACTTTCGCCAGAGTTATAAATCATACTGTGAGCTAGTCATGGTTTCCGGGTCTTTTTGATAGGTCCAGGTCTATAATAGCAGAGTTCTAATACTCTGCACAAAGCATCTTCCAAGCAGCTGTTTCCTGCTGCCCCCTTGCCTGACAACACGTCTTTCCTCTTTTTTTTCTTCCTTTAGACATTTTTTAAACAGCAAGCGGTCTATTGTTCCGAAACGCACCAAATACTCTCGAGCTGACATTTTCTCCGCGTTTTTATTGCTTTCGCATTTCTGATTAGCCATCCATATTTACATACATGGTCAGCGTATTCCAAAATATACGCATGTGCAATAAAAACGCTTTGCAAAGGCTTATGAATAGCCACGGTTTAAGGGAAAAAATTTTCCTATTAGTTTCTGGATCTGCCGGCAGATTTTAAAATATTGAATAATAGCTTCCGTGATAAGCTTCAAAATCGAACGTATATTAAAAACTCTTTTTTGAGAAGGTAATTTGCTGTTTGCCTTTCGAGATTATTGTAGAAACTGAATTATTCGGTGTTAAATTCTGCATGTTTCTGTCTTGATAAAAGTGACTATTATATCACTAGAAAAATCAGATATCGATAAGAAAAGACAGTATCAGACGATTGATCATGAAAAGTAATTTTTCTTCCTTTTTTTTTAAAAAAAAGTAAAGATTTAATCAATTAGCAAAATACATATTGATAATTAATTATGAACAAGCATTCCCGAAGAAAGTAGGCAAACCACAACAATAAAGATTAAATGTTTTTTATAGTTGGAATTAACATTATTATTTTCTGTCCACAGTCTGTTTCACTTTCGCTTTTCACTGATTACATAAAATTGACACGGAGAAAGTATTTATTATATTCTCTATATCAATGGTTTTCAACCTTTCGACACTCGCGGACCGGGAGAAAACAATAAGGAACATCAAAAAGATGTAAAATGAACCAGATATACTATCTGCAAAATGCTGAGACATGAAATATAAAGATTGTTTGCGAGACCTTGAGTATGGTATAGAAATGTGAGTGCACAAAAGTTATTGTCTTGCACAAATGATCGAAAATGACCGATATTAGTGTCGAATCCATACTTTTCGGGATCGCTGAGACGAAGAGTGACACTTTCGATGCCGTTTAAATCCAAATTCACCGCGTTATATCCAAAATTAAACGTATTCTCCTCATGCGAAGAACAAATATTCTGCTAATTAATTATAAAAATCAAATCAGTATGTTACAATGTCGTGGGGATTCACGAAACTGTGTCAAAGAAAGGTTGAGAACCACTAGTCTAATGTCATAAGCGTAGCCAGAAATAATAATAGATATATAATAGAAATAACGGTAGATAATAAGACTATTATTATTATTATTATTATTATTATTATTATTATTATTATTATTATTCGTAGAATACACATTTACTTTTTTCTCTGACACTGTCCTCTCTGCATAACCATGCTCCCTTCCTTCCTCCTGTTCAGATTCCAAATGTAAAACCTTGGTTTTCCATTATTTGTCCACTGGTCACTGAATTGCGTCAACTACATTGTATTTTTTCCTTCTTTTACGTAAAAGTAATAAGTATGTGTACTTTTAACTCCCACGCACTTAAAAAGGATATTTTGGTCCAGTGTATAACACAATACGTACCTCCCTTAGGGAAATCTTGGAACTACATATATTATAAATCGACAATCTCATCTGGATTTCCCGTCCAATGCTATTATGATGTGGTGCTTCATGGAATCGTTTATACATTTTCTTCCAGCTTCAGTTAGCTTTACACGATTAGTTGAACACTCAGATCCCTAGAAATGATATAAAACTATTTTTAATTTCAAGGAAAAGATCTCTTCGTCTCCCTGCCCTTCTTGGATAAGCATATAGGGTCTAATCTATGCATTCACATTTTCTGAACATTTGGGATGATGTATCGGCACACGCTTTCAAATTAATCTCCTTCACTCACAGAAATCGTCACATTTACGAAATTTGTGGAAAATGAAAGTCATTCCCATTTCAACAATATATGAAAAACTTGATGTAAAGGGTTAGAATACTTCCTGTGATACGCCACAGCCTAAGGTAGTTAATTTTGTTCGGTCGAATATAATCGACAACGTCTATTATGATCTTCTTCATAGTTCATTAATAAATATTTTACCATTAGTTCTACTACTGATGTTTTCAGAACATTTTTACAGTAGGAGAACACGTTCAATGTGTGAAAAAAAGAGTAACCCAAATGATTAGATTAGATTCATAGGGTTTACGAATGATATGGCCAGTGGCGTATTTACGATTTTGTTTCGGGGAGGGCTTTGCTAAGTTTCGGGAAGGGGAGGCTTTGCCTAAAAATGTTAAAATTCTGCAAGATATTTCATATACTTTACTACTATAGTAAGTAAAATTTCGGGTAGGGGCTTAAACCCGGAAGCCCGCCCCCTAAATACGCCACTGGATATGGCACTTCTTGAGGAATCTGAAGAGAAAATCAATAAAGATAGGCCTAATAGGAAACTTGAGGAAAGGCTGTGAAGAATATGAAAGAAAATAAAATGTGTGAAAGTCAAGAGCCATGGTGATTGGATGTAGAAGTAGGAGGGGAGAAAATACAACAAGTGACTAGTTTTCGATACCTGGGTAGTATTAATGATGAAGTGTGAACGCGAAATAAAAGCAAAAGATAGGAATGTCGAAAGAAACCTTTAAGAGGAAGAAAATACTATTTTGTGAAACTTTGATAAGGAGTTGAGAAAAAAGACCTATAAAATGCTTCGTGTGGAGTATCGTACTGTATAATCAGAAACATGAACATTACGCAAAAATGATGAAAAAAGATAGAAGGTTTGCTTTCGTAGAAGCTTTCGAAATGTAGGTGTGGAGAAGAAGGGAGAGAATTAGCTAGGTCGAGCGGAAAACGAACGAGAAAATGTTAGAAATGGGTGAGGGAAAAGAGAACAATTTTAGATATTATTAAGAAGAGGAAGAGAAACTGGTTGGGACAATGGCTAAGAAGGAACTGTACCGTGAGGGACGTGCTGAGAGTATGGTGGCAGGAAAGACAGGGAGGGGAGGAGACCACAATTAATGGACGATATCAAAACAGAAAACTCGTACCTGAAGACGAATAGGTTAGCGGCAAGTGACGTGTCAATAATGGCAGAATGCCCATGATGATGATACTTACAATGGAACTAGCTATGGGCAGATAGCTGTGGGAGGAAATTCCATCGGGCCACCTTCATGTATTTGGTTGGGTTTTAACGTACCTTTCAGGATTGAGACTTATGAAACGGGGACCTACAGATCCGAACCACGTGAATTCCCACTAAAAATCGAACCCGAGCCTCCCGCGCTGAAGGCACGGAGACTAACTATATAGCCATGAGGGATCTCTGAAATCATCAATGACCTCAATAATACATTGTTCGGGAGCTAATCGTGTGACTCAGGCAGTGCAGTATTGAAGTATGAAATGCACTACAGGATTTAGCTGTCTTAATTTGTAGCTAAAAATTCGTTTATAGGAAAAGAAAAAAGAAAAAGTAAATGCTATCAGCCCTGTAAGATTTATCTTGGTCTCAGAAGAGCTGACCCTTCCCAAGGAAGAATCCAGCTACATCATTGTGTGGGAATCAAGTAGCTAAGCTTCCTTCGCTGGTGGTATAAAGAGCTGGCAGACAGGTACTATATAATATACAAGAACAGTGTTGTGTAGAGGAGCTCATAACAAGCAACCAGTCGAATGGTGTCGCTGACGTGCTTGATTGACTGAACAGAACAAAAGGGAAAAGTGAGCTTATTGCAGAGACGAAAGGGGGAAGGAAAGGAAAAAGAAACGAAATGAAAACGCTAGGGAAGAAGGAATGTCGACGAGAGGCCAGGGTCAATGGAAGTAAACTACAAATCAGTGTTGCCATATCCTGAACGCTTTCTCTATCAATAATGTCATGTGCACATAACATGAAAGAATTTGGTTATATTGAAAGGAACTGATTTGATGTCTAACCATGGGCGCCCGAAGGTGGGGGCAGGGTGGGGCCCGGTTTCCCTCTGTCTCACGAAAATTTATACGTAATATAGCAAACGTAATATACCAGACGTAATATACCAACCATGGAGATGAGCCCCCTCTAGAAAACCTTCCTGGGCGTCCCTGTGTGGAACCAATCGGATATTTATCTCCCAATGAGTGGGCTTTATGATGGACAAATACCGTCTTAATTGATTTTCTCGGGGTTCTTCCATTTCCTCTCACTTTTTTTCATTTCACCATTTGATTCATTCTCATCATCATCGTAGCCTACACGGCATAACGTGGAACGTACAACTGAAAGATTTTCGGTGCATGGGATCCTTGGTTCGGTCCCAGCTAGCGCCAAGTGAGCTTTATGGTGGACAAACACCATGTGCGTGGATTTTCTCGGGATTGTCCCGTTTCCTCCCACTTTCTTCATTCATTTCTCAACATCACCTTCTCTTTTAGCGTAGCCGGCATAACGTGGGACGTAAAACTTTCATTTTACTTTATTTCATTTTGAAAGATTTTCAACCTGATGTTTAGGTATAGGTTGGTTGCCTACTAGAAAGGGGGAATATATATAATACTTGGGGAACCGATTTTTTATTATTGTCCGTATCTTCCGATTAAATTGATTAGTCGTCTCCATCTACGAACTTACAGTTCCTAACTTTTGACTTTATCCATCCTGGACAGAGTCAATGATAATCCGTGAAGTAGTAGTTTTTTTTTTTTTTTTTTTTTGTCTCGTTGACGGACGGACAAAATAAATGTATAAAGAACTTTTCGTAAACCAAACCCATTGCCAAATTCAGGATAAACCCCGACTAGGCGAAAGGAGACGATGATGGTGAGAAATGAATGAAAATGCTGGAATTAGGAAAGTGGGAGGAAACAGGAGAACCCCGAGAAAACCCACACACACGGTGTTTGTCCACCACAAAGTTCACTTGACGGGGGCTGCGTACTTTTGTATATAGAGATTTTAAAAAAATCTTATTATATACATTGGTTAATCCTTTGGAATTCATAATGTAAATATGTTGAAGTAAAATTGTTTGAAATATCTTTTCGAAATTCAGGGTTTATTTTCAGCATCAACCACTAATTAAATGACTTTTTGTGTTATAGAGAAGCGAAACAAAGTCTGCTTTATCAATTTAAAGCAGACTTTCGAAAAAAAAAGCCCAAAATTTCCGTAGCAAATAAGCGAAGCAGTCATTTTTCCAAAAACGTGTTTTCTTTTCAAAGAAAGCCGGTTTTTTCCGAGCCCTTGTATCTGTAGTGGTGAGAAATGAATGAAAATGCTGGAATTAAGAAAGTGGAGGTAATGGGAGAACCCCGAGAAAACCCACCACGCACATGATGTTTGTCCACCATAAAGCTCACTTGGCGCGAGCTGGGACCGAACCAAGGACCCCATGCACTAGAGGTGGACGAAATGTGCGAATTATGTTATTAACATTGGAGGGGAGGGGGTAAATTGAGGCCCAACGGAACACACAGAGCTGAAAATCAGTAATTCAAAATAACACAATGACGCCCCTCCCCACAAGTAGTTTTATATAGCAATCGTAATAAACAAGAAAATGTTTAAATCAATAAACTTACCAACAATAATTAAAATAATTATTTTATATGATAGGCTATTGTCTGAGATACCCCCTACGTAACTTTTTCAAAAGCGTTAGAATGTAGCATTGAAAGTATCTTACAATGTATATGTACGATGTAAGACATTAGCAGATCCGTACATTACTTTATTATACATAGTTAGTACAATATTTTGGAAATCTATCCCCTCCGGTTTCAAATTAATTGAGAAAATTTCACCCCACAAACCAGACTGCTGAACGTGGTGTACATGTGGCACTGGTACTTCATTTTAATTAATTTTTCTCGACTTCCTAAAATGTCATTGATGCACTTTCCTTGGTCGGAACTTAACGTCTCTTTTAGCATTGAAGCTATATGAAACGGGGACCTACATCGTAACGTGAGACTAGAACCACATGAGCTCCCACCGGAAATGGAATCATGGTCTTCGTGATGTAACCAGATATTCACAAGAGAGCTCGTCTTGACCCCTGTAGAAGAACATTACCAAATTATCTTAGAGAGCTTTGAACATTCGTGTGCTTAGACCCTCGGGTTCCATGTTTGAGGAGCCCCATGACGCAGTTGCAATAGCCAGTTGAATAGAGATGCGCACGAGCCGAGTCGAGACAGGATTTTCCTGACAAAATTCGAGTCGAGACATCCCTTTTACGGCACATTTTCGAGTCGAGACAGTCACAAATCTTGTCTCGTGCGCATCCCTACAGTTGAATCCCGCATTATGTCTACAGAGCAAGAAATAACTGTGATAAGTGTTGATGTTGGAAATGAAATGAAATGAAATTGTCAGTTTAACGTCCCACGTTTATGCCCATTAGGCTAAGGGAGACGGATGATTAAGGCAAGTGAATAATGATGGATTAATTGGTGGAATAAAAATGTGAAAGGAAACGGGAGTAGCCCGTTAAAAACCACAGACACGATATTGTCCACTAGGTAAACATTATACCACTGAACCACTGCCCTCCCCCCCCCCCGTGTGTCGATGTTCGAATCACTTAATTTAAACCTCACATCAGTCTGGTTAATCTGATCTCTCCTGGACTCCAACGTCCTGATGATTAGTTGATAATACACTTCTGTTTGTGATCAGAATTTGTTTCTTAACAGTAGAAACGGTACTGTAAAATACCAGTTTAACGAAGCTTTGAAAACCTCTGAAATTATTATTATTATTATTATTATTATTATTATTATTATTATTATTATTATTATTATTATTATTATTATTATTATTATTATTATTATTATTATTATTATTATTATAGAAAGTGGAAGTTTGTTACGCTGCAATAAGTTTGTTCTCAAGATGTCATCTGATGTTATATCCTCTTTAAGATTTCTTTACTTTAACACGAAAAAAAAAAAAAATATTTATTAAAATGTTAACTGCTATGAGCATCATATGTGGTGCTCACGTTATTTCTCTGTGGGGCCGTGAGCACTATATGATGCTTATGTTTGAAATCACAAATTTCTAAACTATCCAAGTTCTTGAGCATCAAATATGGTGCTCGGCTCCCATTGGTACATTTTCGGGAGAAAAAATATCGGGACAAAAATGTGATACAACTATCCATAATCGAGCTAAAGGTAAGAAGAAATTTATGGCCTCTTGGGACCAGTACCCTCAAATCACCTTAGCAGTCTACCTGTTAAACGAGAGGAAAATGATATATACACGTAGTAATAATATAGAGTAGAGGCATTTTTGTAATGTTTAAGCACAACAATTTTTTCGTTGTACATAATGTTTTGGACTTTTATTTTTAGAAAAACTGTGTGATTACTCTTCTGAATGCTCCCAGACACGAAAGACCATTCAAAGTCGTCACCAGGAACTTCAATGAATTTGATACAGATTCTGGCACGGCACTTCGTGACAGGCAAAAATCTTGAAAATTACTTTTCATATTCGTTACCAGCAGTAGCCAAACTCTGCCGATGACTTTGAGAAACTGCATTTGTTTTCTTTTTTCTATCTTACAATAACAAGGATTTTTATCACTCATAATGTTTGCCGCAATTTCATCATTTGTGATTTCTTTGTGGATTGCCACATAAAATTTTATATTGACGTACTCAGATTTCGTGCTTGCTGGTTCTTCAACTTTTCGCAGAAATGCTGTCAGTTCCTTAAAATAAATAAATAAATAAAAATAAAAATAAAAAATAAAGTTAAATACACGTATAGGCAAAATGACTAGATTTATGGTTGTTATACTGAAGGTTCGAAATTCGTTAGAATGAAATGTTTTAACACACGTTAAATAGGGAACAGGGAAGAGCTAAAAATAATTTTGGAATTGTAAATATTTCGTTATACGAGTGTTCGTTACAGCGACATTTTACTGTATTTGGTGTTTATTGATGAGGCAACACGCTCTCCGCACTGGAACTCCATCTTTTGAGATCAGTGGTCAAGCAGTGCCGGATATGGTCAGAGAAAAAATGGTCGGCCGTTCGTATACCCATTGTGGCGTCTACTGATCGTCGTGAGGGCAATTGCGAAACTACTTTACAGAAAGAAGTAGCTAACTCCAGTCTAGAAAGCCATGGCGAGGGAAACCGATGCGCTGACTGTACATCTTAAGAATCTTCACTACAACGAAATTAAACTACCGCAAATTGTAGAGTTTTTCTGTAATATCTTCAAATCAAATAAAAAATATTCGAAAAGCAGAAACGTAGTGAACTAGACAATACGATTTTGCATGTGATACCGTTATCACAACTTATCTATCTGCTTTCGATTTGCAACTGTAAATAAATTTAGCGTTTTTTTGCGGGTTTTGTAAATAGCGGCATATCAAAAGCAGATAGGTGAATTGTGATAAAACTATCACATGCAAAAGCGTATTATCTAGTTCACTACGTTTCTGTTTGTCGAATATTTTTTTATTTGTTTTGAAGATATTACAGAAAAACTCTAAAATTAGCAGTGAGTGGCACAAGTTGGCTAGTAGGCCCTGATTCCCTAAGATCCCTTGCACATAAAGATACATTTATTTATGTATATAAGTTAGTGAATTTTATGTAGATGAGTTAGCAATATTAGAATTGTAATAAACTACAAATGCTACGGTAATTTCACAGCCTTCGTTTTCCACGTTATGCTTCTTTTGGAAACCTTCAGCTATGGTGGTCAAAAACTGAAAGAACAACTGTTTCATTCTTTGCCATCAAAGTCTTCCAAACCTTGGTGGGATGTATGACAACCATTTCTTCCCTCTTCCTGTGTTTTTTCCCCCTCTTTCTCTGTGATGACCCGTTTCACTGTTTCTATTTTTTTTATTTTAGCGTTGGTGGCAAGTGATATTTCCTTGAACTTTTCGTCTTTACATTGAGATAACGGATGATGCGGTCTTTTCTTCATGTTGTTATTAAGATAATGAATGAACTAGACAGAACTTAGAAGGCGAATATTGCTGAACTTACACAATAAAAGATCCATTATCTTTCATTTTGTTTTTGTTCTGTCGCGATATGGAAGAATAATGTACTTCTCGGTTCAGATGGCCGGAATATTTATTTTAAAAAAATAACTAAAGATAGAAAGCTCTCAAGGTTTAAAATGGATAGATTTGTAATAAGAAGTTTAGTTTAGCAAACTCCGTGATTACACTTTTCATGAGTCCATCCGAGACACAAAAATCTTTAAAGAACTAGGATTACCATTATTTTTGGCCAGGCTGTCATTTTACAAGAATCTTGTAATTGTCATAAAAAACAATCTTGCAACCCTACTATATTTCTCCATGTAAACATAGTATTTGAAAGGGAAACTTTTTTTTCATCTTCCAAGGAGTCAAATCATGTGCAACTTTCTGGGTTGTCTTGCTTGCTACCTGTTATCGCCCTCCCGCTCACATAAAGGAAAAAAAAAAAACAGTTTTGCCGCTTCCGAAACGACGGATTCTTTTGAATAGGGAGGGGAAGCGCACCAAAATACACGTTTTTAATGATGAAGTTCACTATTTGTCCACTAGAGTGCAGTGCTGCATCGGTGGACATAACATTATCTTTCTTGCTTTCAGAAAGTTGTAATGTGTAAACAGTAAATAGAAAGATCGGGTTGCAAGATTTTTTTAATGACAGCAACAAGATTCTTGTAAAATGACAACCTGGCTTTACGTTAGGAATCAAGTTTGTTGACGAAGATGATCCGTCCATCTGGAGTGGTACAAATCAACCATTTCCGGTTTGAAATGCTGATGACTATAGGCAAGAAACGGTCCCAACAATACAGGGCAAGTAAACACGATGGAACCGATTTCAGAAATTTCTGCAAAATCTAATAAGTATATGTTACTGCGAGACAAGTGCTAAGAAAAGTAAATTGTCTTACGTTTCCTTGAAACATATCACAGGTGTTCTATGTAAGCAACTCGCATAACATGGTATACATCAAACTGATAGTCTTTATCTCCTGCAAAACAGAAAAATCTCTTTTCTCCAGTCAGTGCTCGCTTCTGACTCTTAGCGGTAGAAAATGTAAGCAAAACTTTGAAAGTTAACCATTCGAAGCGCTTACAATAACATATGCTTATTAGATTTCACAGAATACATTTCTGAAATCGGGTCCATCTCGTTGACTTACCCTGTATGTTTCATATTTATTCTTAACTCTTCTAAACTCGACCGGCTTTAAGTCTTCATCCCGGCGAAATTAAAATACCGCTAATTTTACAGTAATTATGTGATATCTTCAAATAGATAAAATATAATTGAAATATGGAACAAGAGCGCCCTAGACAATATTATTTTGCATGAGGTACCGTTATCACGAGTCACCTAGTGGCTTTCCGTTTCAGCTGTTTAGAAACGCGAAAATAAATGCCGATTTTCAAAATGGCTCGAAATCGAAATCAGATAAGTGAGTCGTGTTTCTCATGTAAAATAATATTGTCTAGGGCGCTCTTGTTCCACATTTCGATTATCTTTTATCTATTTGAAGATATCACATAATTACTGTAAAATTAGCGGTATTTTAATTTCGCCGGGATGAAGACTCTTAATATTGATCTAGATAAAGCAAACACTATAAGAGGTAGTTCTCTTAAAATTCGCTTTACCACTCTAAGAATATGTACGATCTTCTGTCTTAATATTCTATTCTAACCGGAAGTGACAAAAATCAACGACTTCCGGTTTTAACGTTTATCACTATAAAGTAAAAACGGTAATAGATAGCGAGAAGCTGTTTTCTGCAATCAATTAAGCGTCCCGGAATATGTTCCGTCTTCACTACAAAATAATCTAATGCCACTTCCGGTTTCCATAATAATTGAAAAAATACCATGCAATATAGACCAAACTCCTTCACGTAGTGTACTCCTTCTGTGCTACTTATATTGCTATACTGTTCGAAACGCATTAATATAACGCAGTGGGAAACCACTTATCGAATCAAAATTGGACATAACAAAATTGGACATACTAAAGACGCCATTCGAGGTGCTCAAAAACACACAGTATTACCTCAATAGGACACGTAACAACCCACAGCGGTAAGACAAGTGTTCAGGCAGGTAACCAGTCGTAGAGATGATGATTTCCTGTCTGGAATATGGCGTTCGACACTGGCAGTAAACCTTAGTGTAGCTGGGCAGGGTTATTGCTAGAATTGGACTGACATTCTTGATAAGATTTATGTCAGGAAGCTCACCAGGCCAGGGCAGGAGGCGTACCAAGTTGAGCACACTGATCCCCTAGTTGGTTTAGAAACTCACAGTATTCTACTAGAAGATAAGAGTACCACAAAAGATCCACGCTGAATTTTCTCGCTCACATTCACGTCTACGGATGCGACACGGCCGTTCCTCTGTTTGAGATAGAAATGATCGTCATCCCTAAATGATAGTATATTTCAAATACTTCCGGTTTAAGAAGATTGAGGAAGTGGCAACTCTTCCTAGGGCACTGAATTCATTCCAAAAACCTGCTTTTTGCATTTATTATCGTTCTTGTTCTATAGTAATTAACGTTCAAATTGACAGTGGTTTGTTTCTACTACTTCCGGTTTATAGTTGGTTTGAATAGAGAGTTACGAGAGGAGATGGAGTCTATTCTTGACATATTGAGTCCATATGAAAATAAAGTTCTTGCTGTCATTTAGTTTTTGCTGGTATCACGGAGATGGACGGATAAATGGACATAGCCGTTGGTTGGTTAGATTTTAGCGTCTCTTTTCAGCACCGAGGCTAAATGAGACGTGGAACTACAGTGTAAGACGAAACCTAAACCACTGTAATGCGTAGTGGCGGATCTAGAAGGTAAAAAATTGTGGGTCCGCCAGGACCCATGCTATGATATGTATATTATGAGTTTACTATAACTAACTAACTAACTCTTTGGCCTATGGAACCTGGAGGTTCAACGCCGCGTTCACAAAAGCTCTCCACTGACTTATATCCTTAGCTAATTGCATCCAGTTTCTACTTTGTATTCCAATCTCTGCGAGATCCATCTTAATATTGTCCTCTCATCGGCGCCTAGGTCTTCCTAATAGTCGTTTTCCAATTGGTCTTCCAGTCAAGACTTTGAAAGCGTTTCTACTTTCTTCCATTCTAGCTACATGACCCGCCCACCTAAGCCTTCTAGACTTGACGACCCTAACAATGTTGGGTAAACCATATAAATTATGTAGTTCGTCGTTATGAAGTTTCCGCCATTCCCCATTCCCGTTTCTCTTGGGTCCGAATATTCGTCTCGAGTTTACTATAAACTTTCAAAAATATATAAATAATAGCTTCAGTTATTTTTGTTACTTAAAAACTGGGTGGGCCTAGAACCCCGCGGCCCTGGGCTAGATCCGCCACAAGTAATGCGTTCAGATTTCAAGGATCCTGCACCCGCATCCGAGAGCCCGTGCTCCGACCGTTCTATAAGACCTCCAATACGTATGCATTGCATAGTTTGGAAATAGGAAAAAAAAAATGAACGTAGAAATGAAGAACATACGGACTGTTTCTGTACGTCTCATATACCGTTAGGTATTATCACGGGCGGTTATTGATGAACATAAAAATAAATCCATACACTAAAGTGAATGATATTTAACATCAGATTAGTATTAGTAGGTTGCATGTGTTTTGCTTGATGCATTTAACATCATTTACACAGTATATACATATATCCAATCAATTCTTTCTTTATTTTGATTGGATATATGTATATACTGTGTAAATGATGTTAAATGCATCAAGCAAAACACATGCAACCTACTACATACTACTGCTGTTAAATATCTTTCTGTAGTGTATTTTTTTTTTCTGTTCATCCAATAACCGCCCGTGATAAATACCTAACGGTATATGAGACGTACAGAAACAGTCCGTATGTTTCCGCTTGTAGACATGGCACGTTCATGAGATAATTTTTCACTCTGCATTCAGAAGATGAGTAGATTCACAGATGTGGAAAACAAATTAAGATACGAGTGAGGGAGGGTTACCCAAAAAAAGGTACACTTTTCACTTTTTTCCTTTTTTTTTAAACTTGGTTAAATTCTTTCTTTCAGTGGCAGATTGTTCTCTAACCTTGCCGCCAGTTCCTTACGTATTTCAAAATACGAGGGATATTTTAAAAGTAAGATCCGATTGACAATAGAAACAAAACTAATATATGCCATACATTTTTGGTTATTTCCTTTGTACATAATAAACTATTTTTCTACATAGTTACCATGTTTATTTAAACATTTATCATAGCGTACGAGAAGCTTTTGTATGCCCATGTCGTAGAAATCGCCTGCCTATAACCGAAGCTAATCTTCAACCATTGCTTTGACTTCTTCATTGCTGACAAATCGCTGACCGGCGAGGAACTGCTTCAGGTAAGGTAACAGATTATAATCGCTTGGCTCAAAGTTCGAGCTGTACGGTGAGTGGTACAATAGCTTCCATCTAAAAAGATCTGATTAACTCTTGAGTTTGAGCATCAGAAATGAGAGACGAAATTCAACTACCCACACTGAATCATGCACACTGGTGCTACGACTGCAACTGGTGTCGTCTCGTGCCCAAAGCATACTGGAGACAGCACGCGTGTGCGTTTCGACAGAAACAACAAACATAGCCAATAGTCGTAGTGAAAACAACGGTTGAAAATTGGCATCGATCATAAGCGGGTGATTTCTACGACGTGGGTATACAAAAACTTGAATGCTGTTATGAATGTTTGAACAAACATGGTTACTATATATATGTATAAAAATAAAAGAGCTAGCTTAATGTGTATAGATGAAATAATCAAAAATGTACAGCACTATCTTTACTAGTTTTCTTTCTATTGAAAATCGAACCTTATTTGAAAATAGGCCTAACCCTTGTACAAATTATAACCATCATGGTTGAAATATAAAATACCCCTCTTTAAAAATGTCTATAGTCGCAGTGGCAGAGCGATCACCTCTGATGTGTAGAGTCCCTCGTTCGATCCCCGCCTACAGGCATAACAATGAGACATAAAACTGAAAAAAAAAATATTTAAAATTTATCTAATTTTATTCTTGTCGCTGGCAGATTTAACGATGGGTGTTCACAAGGAAGAATCAAGACGCGATGTACGTAGTAATTTTTTTTTTTTTTTTTTTATCGAAGGTCCAAAGAGAAATTACAGTAAAACTGTTAACTTGGCAACGTCTGTAAGGGGCCTCCTGCCTAACTTGAAATTTGACCATACTGAAAGCACATTATTCCTATAATTTTAATGCTAATTTTTCTTCTTTGTACACCTGTATTATCTTATATATAGGGTGTTTCAAAACACCAACAACGTTTGGGAGGTGATTCCTGACACCAAAATAAGACAAAAAGTATAGACCAACTTGGGTGCACAAATGCTTCCTTTCGGAGTTATAGGCTGCCAAAATCATGAAAAATTGAACTTTAAAGGTCCATAGCTCCAAAACTGTGGTACCTACCGTAGTCGGTTAAGACGTCCCTTAGGAAGTAATATGTGCACTGTCTAAAAATCCATGTTTCAAAATCCTGCAGTACTTCCGCAACAGTTTTTATAGAGGAAGTTTGGCTACGGACACATAATTTGAAGTGCTCACCAACTACCTCTTTAAAAATTGTTGCGTAAGTACTGAAGGACTCTGAATCATGGATATTTGGATAGGGCACATACTAGTTCCTAAGTGAAGTGTTGATCCGACTACGGTAGGTACTATAGTTTTTGAGCTATGGACCTTCAAATATCAATTTGTCATGATTTCGGCAGCCTATAACTCTGAAAGGAAGCATTTGTGCACCAGGTTGGTCTATACTTTTTTGTCTTATCTTGGTGTTAGGAATCACCTCCCAAACGTTGTCGGTGTTGTTTTGAAACACCCAGTATATATATATACTGTTGTATGTTTTTGGAAGTCAATAAACTAAAGGGAGAAAAGGGGGAAATTTGTCTTTTTATTTTCCATTCATATTCAGTATTGGAATATATTTGGTAATTCAGTGGAAGCGCATTTAGAGTCCTTCGCTTTCGTCACGTGTTCGACTCACCTTCCTCCTTGAAAACTTGCACAAAAATTTAGAACAAATAAAATATGATTCATGTTGCAAAGTGTTAAAGAGACAGCAATTATTGTAAGACAGCAATATCCTTCCTGTTCTTTCATTTACTTAATAGATGTATTGTTTGGAAGCGAAAATGTGACTTTTGTATCCTTGCATTTAAGTCGATAGCGGAAGTGACGAAATTACTTTTCTTGCCAATTCTTACTGATACTAAACGAAGAGTGGGTTGTTTGGTAAAATTTGCTATATATTCTGTTCACTGAGAATTTTCCAGAAGTGTACAAAGTTTGTTCTTTCTTTTCCAAGTATATATAATACTCGTCGTAAATATAACATTACTAACTTCGTTACTTCGAAGCTAAAAAGAAAAAGAAAAAAATCTTGTAAATGATGTATTCCAGCCTCACTGGAGGGCACAAACTCAAGTTTGAAGTGGTGCTTGGTTACGCATTCCACTTCGCTATGGCATCACGCAAATATTAGATCGTATTCCTACTATTCGTGTGTTTCTTCTTCTGAGAGTTAATATAGCATGTTATGATGATAAGTGCTGCATTCAAGTGAATGAAACGGTTTTAATGTCCGTGGACAGCAGGTGCTGCACGGGATGTACGACATGCAAGGACTTTTGTTCCTATAATGGTTGTTATTAAGTGTTCTTTTTATTTATTTTCTGTATCTTTGTTATTGAAACAGTTCGGCTTAGATAGTTTATTTGACAGTGTTCGCTCATTTGTTATTCTTCCCCCTCTCGTGTTCCGCCAATTATTCGCTTTTTACATTAATGCATTCACACACAAAACACAAAGGATATGGAATAAAAAAGAAAATAGCGATGATATCTGTAGTAATTTGTTCATCTGAAAACTTAAGAATAACAAAAAGGTGCTAAAGGGCAGAAAATAATTCCCCTATCCTAACAAAACAAGTAATTACTTATTTATTATACTTGACTTATATAATTATCTATATTATTTTATATTATACTAACTGAAATGCTCCTAGTTCCATACTCAACCAAGTAAATTCGTTTTGGACAACATCGTGTTCGTGAGTTTTCTCGGGGTACCTCCTTTTCCTCCCACTTTCTCATTCCACCAATTTTCCCATCAACATTTACTTGCCTTAATCATCGTCTCTCTTGGCCTAAAAAACATAATCGTGGGACGTTAAACTAAAATAATTCATTTCATTTCATAACTAGTTGAAATGTCCATTCTTCGCACGAGGAGAACACATTTATGGGAAATATTTAGATCCCCTTTCTACTTAGAATATTTATTTCTGTTGAAGTGTAATGATAAAATTACAGAAGATACTCTATTTTGGCATAAATATTAAAACACCTTACCCTCACAGAATACGTCTTGAATCAAATTGATATGTTAAAAAAAAAACAGCTTGTGGATATTAACTATCTTCCAGAAGTCATTTCAAACGGGTCAGACGGTTTTCCAACCGTGAAAACTATGAGTGCGATACAAATCTGTCATTTTTTACATTTATTTTTTTTTGTCTCCCCCACTCCACTCACTGCAGATAGGAATGAAGTTAGATTTAAACAGCATTGGAAGCGTCATTATTCATTTCAGCGACCCCGAAAAACTATGGATTCGACATTAATATTGGCTACTTTCAATTATTTTTCCATGACAAAATTTAAACCCCTGGGTAGTAATGAGGGCTGAACTTGAACTTATATGGCATCTGAAGTATCACTTTTTGGTTTTTATCTAAGCGACCTCGAAAACTATGGATTCGACACTATCGGTCGTTTCTTATTAATTTTATGTCCCTCTCCTCTCCCTCTAGGAGTCTAGGGGGTCTTACATCAACTGGGAGCTGACCCTGGACTTAAAGAACACCAAAACTGTCACCAACCATCGTACGAACCGCGAAAACTATGGATTCGACACTAATGTCGCTCATTTTCAATTATTTTTACATGTCATCTCGTCAGGAGTACTAATGGAGACTGAATTTGAATTTAAACGGTTACTTATCATCTCAGCGACCCCGAAAACTATGGATTCGACATTAATATTGATCGTTTTCGATCATTTTTATTTAATATCTCCCGTCTTACTCCCCGTGTGTGCACAAGGTCTTACTTACCGTGTCACCTCGTCAGGAGTACTAATGGAGACTGAATTTGAATTTAAACGGTTACTTATCATCTCAGCGACCCCGAAAACTATGGATTCGACATTAATATTGATCGTTTTCGATCATTTTTATTTAATATCTCCCGTCTTACTCCCCGTGTGTGCACAAGGTCTTACTTACCGTGTCACCTCGTCAGGAGTACTAATGGAGACTGAATTTGAATTTAAACGGTTACTTATCATTTCAGCGACCCCGAAAACTATGGATTCGACATTAATATTGATCGTTTTCGATCATTTTTATTTAATATCTCCCGTCTTACTCCCCGTGTGTGCACAAGGTCTTACTTACCGTGTCACCTCGTCAGGAGTACTAATGGAGACTGAATTTGAATTTAAACGGTTACTTATCATCTCAGCGACCCCGAAAACTATGGATTCGACATTAATATTAATCGTTTTCGATCATTTCTATTTAATATCTCCCGTCTTACTCCCCGTGTGTGCACAAGGTCTTACTTACCGTCACTGCGGACTTAAGTTGGACTTAAGGGGCATCGACGCTGTCACCAATCAGCTCATGGACCCCGAAAACTACGAAGGAGATACATATAGAAAACTGTAAATTTGACACTAATATCGTTCGTTTTCGATCATTTTTCCGTCTTTCCCCTTCTCCTTCCCCTAAGTACGCTAAGGGAATCTTACCCTGACAATACTCTTTTCCATACTGCAAGTAATATCTGTACCAAGTTTGGTTAAATTTGCTCCAGGTATTCCAGAGTTATAGTGGAACATACATAAACATTCATACATTTTTATATACATAAAGATTGTATCTACCTACATAAGATTGATTACGTTTTATTAATATTTTCAATTTAGAAAAAGGAAGTATCTCTTAAGCTAAATAAAAAAATGCCTCGTAAAATAACTATTAAAACAAATATGTTACATTAATTATTTGGCTTGACACGTAGAAATACATCATTTTCTTCTTCTTCTTTTTTTGTACAAATAATACTAATAAAATGTAATCCATCTTGTATAGATATATACAATATAATGTAAGTATTAAGTAGGTAAATTAAGATGAATGCGTACGTATTTTTATTTTCGTATTTTATGCATTCTAGCGCTTTTTAATATTATTTTCTGTTTATTTATCCTGTTTCTTGCAATCGAAATTCTTTTTTACGTTAGTTCTATTTTCCCACTTTTTCGTTACCCCAATAGTTCAGGTGAGTACCTAGACACTGACTTTCTATAAAATGGGTCAGCCTAGGAAATGCATTTTTTTTTTTTTTTTTTTTTTTTTAGATCACTCTACGTATCAGTGTGAATTATACGTAAACACAGACACACAACTACCGTATTAACATTGTCTACATGGTCTAGCTCCGGAGAGCTTAATGAAATTTACCCGGAAACACTGCAGAAGTACAGTATATTTCTTCAAACAAACGAAGAAGGATCAAAATCGTAGTTCCATGGATACAGGCGCGTTTAACCAACATGGAGTTCATGCAAACTAGTGTTAATGAAGCTCACGCATCTTAGACTAGGGATGCGCACGAGTCGAGTCGAGTCCAGATTTAAGCCTGTATTGACTCGTCTCGGAAAAATGTAGTCTCGACTCGACTCGAATTCGAGAAGACACGTCTCGAAATACGAGTCGAGACAAAATATACGAATTAAAATACACACACACACAAGCCAGAACATTATGACTACCTACCTACTCATCAGTATGTCCACCTTTGGCACGAATAACAACGGCGACGCGTCTTAGCTTGGACACAATGATCCTTGGTAGGTCACTGGACAGAGTGGGCACCACATGTGCACACACAGGTCACCTAATCCCCGTAAATTCCAGGGAGGGAGCGATGCGCTCTGACGTCACGTTCAATCACATTCCAGGCAGTAGCACGTCACTTGGAACGGCCCTGTGTTCCTCAAACCACTCCATAACACTCCTGGCCTTGTGACATGGTGCATTATCTTGTCGAAAAATGCCACTATCGTTGAAAAACATCGTCGTCATGAAGGGGTGTACGTAGTCTCTCCTTGAAAGATTAACTATTAAATTTATGCGTTCTGTACCCTTCTAAAGTAACAAATGCTGGAATTGGTGTCAAGGCTGTTTCTGAGTGAATACTTTCTTCAAAATAATATTAAAAATTATAGAAAGATTTTCGAGACATTCAAATCGAGTCGAGATTTTTACGAGCAGTCTCGACTCAATTCGAATTTTAGAAAGTGTGTCTCGACTCGAATCCGAGTTGAGTCGAGTCGAGATTCGAGACATGTCTGGACTCGTACACATCCCTAGCTCAGACTCGCACTTGCTCGAGCTCTCTCTTGCGCCCATTTACCTCATTGGACTTGGGTTCACTTTCCTTAACGAGGCGTGCAGGTCCTCATACTCGCGCTGGCTCGAATTTAGGCTCGGATCCGTTATTCATTTTTAAAGCATTCGCACTCAGTTATTGAGATTGAAGGCACTTGTACTCGAAATCCAAACTCGTAATATCACTGAGAAGAAGTAAACAGTGTTCTACCACTGAGTCACTCTTGTCCCCTGCATTAACAATGGTTTTGGATACGTGAAATATGTTTTAATAAGGTATTGTGCTGCTTGTCGGAATTTTTATTGGCGTGAGACTATAGCGTTCTTGTATCATTATAATTGGTGTTGTATAAGTAATTTATAGGATTGTTTGGAACTGAGGAATGGGAATCTTGAAGATAACCATCGTTTCCTTGTGTTCACGGGCGGAAATAATTAGACGTTTAAGGAATTATTTATCTTATGCAATAAATTGGTTGCCTATTATAGAGTCGTTAACATGATTTTTTCCATTCTCTGCCTTCTCGTTTATTGAGTAATGCTACAACGAATCAGCTTTATTTTTTATTTATTTTTTTTAATAGAAAAAATGGAAGGATACAGTGACTTCTCCAGAAAATTTACTTTCAGAAAGACGGTGGAGACCTGTCTTCTTAGGTGGTCAAGTGCGAGTTTTCATTTCAAGCCATTATTCATGGGGTGCCCTAAACACCAATCAATTACTTACTATGGCCTATGAAACCCAGAGGTTCAATGCCGCGTTCACAAAATCTCTCCACTGACTTCTGTCTTTAGCCAACTGGATCCAGTTTCTACTTTGTATTCCTATTTCTGCGAGATTCATCTAAATATTTTCCTCTCATCTGCGCCTAGGTCTTCCTAATAGTCGTTTTCCGATTTGTCTTCCAGTCTTTGATGTCTATCAACCCACTATACGTAGCTCTGTTACTAGTAGCCTATCACTAGGATATCAACCTTCAAACGCCCAAGCAACAATGGCAATCTTAGTCTAAAGCTCCTGCAATGTCCGTCAACCCGCTATATGTATCTATACTACTGGTTTCCTAACACTAGGATATCAATCTTAGCAACACCCAAGCATCAATGTTAATCTTATGGGCCTAAAGCGCCTGCAATGTCTGTCAACCCGCTGTACTTATCTCTTCTGCTGGTTGCTTAACACAAGGATATGGATCTTTGCAAAGCCCTAACGACAATGCTAATCTTGTGGGCGCAAGACGATCACTAAAACATTGACTAGAAAAATAACGTCAGGGTTTGTGAAAATAACACAAAATTTGGAATCAAGCAGCATAAACTACACGTTTCTAAAGCTTGTGGTTTTTGTGATCTCTTTGCATATAAAGGTAGCATTTAAACATACTAGATAATTAAACACTTCTTTGGACTTTTTGTGATATGTGACCTAGAAGGAAAGAAAGCGTGATTGGGGGTAATTGGCTAAGATACTCATGTCTACAAATTCATTAAGTTTTGAAAAGTAAACTTTGATATTTTCACTTTGCATTTAAAATACTGCAACCTTTTTTCCAGCGTTTGTGGATAATTGAAGTAATAAAAAAAGTGAGGTGGGGGTGGGGAGAGATTCACAAAGGCGATAATACGAGGGCTTCAGATTTCCTGCGATACTCCGAGTACACACGAATTTTATTTGAAAATCACAGGAGGAAGAACGCAAAATATTGCCTACAGTAACCCGGGGGCGCGGGAAGGGCCATTGATAGTTGGAAATAAAAATAACCCATTCTTATAAATTGTTAGTAATTACCGAGACACGTAATCTTTCTCCGTCCGGGAAACGAACCCAGTCGTGTATGTGTTAGCCACTCGCCGAGAAGAATGAGACAACTAAGGTATTTGTTCGTCTCTGAAAAAGTAGTATTGTTTAAGAGACGAGAAGCATGACAATTCTTGTCTCCTTTTTGAGACGAGAAACTTCACGAACCTCGTTAAGAACAATAGTTTACCCAAAAGTTAGGTCTTAAGAGGCCTCATCCCGACGAAATTAAAATACCGCTAAGTTTACAGTAATTATGTGACATCTTCCAATAAATAAAAGATAATCGAAATGTGGAACAAGAGTGCCCTAGACAATATCATTTTACATGAGATGCCGTTATCACGACTCACTTATCTACTTTCGATTTCGAGCCATTTTGAAAATCGGCATTTATTTTCGCGTTTTTAAACGGCTGAAAACGGAAAGCCACTAGGTGATTTGTGATAACGGTACTTCACGCCAAGTAATATTGTCTAGGGCGCTCTTGTTCCACATTTCAATTATCTTTTATCTATTTGAAGATATCACATAATTACTGTAAAATTTGCGGTATTTTAATTTCACCGGGGTGAAGCCTCTTAAAAACTGTCACATGATTCATAATGTAAGAACTATAAATTGAAAAAGTGATTGTACGAACACAACCTTAGAGCATTTATCAACGTTTAAATATACACAAGTCATTATACGATATATTTCAATAATTTTTCGTGGCTAAGCGGGTAACGTACGCGCCTTTGGCATGAGAGACCCGGGTTCGATTCCCGGCGGAAGCTCATGTGGTTCGGATTCCACCTTAATCAGTAGGTCCCGTCTCATATAGCCTCGCTGCTGAAAGGGACGTTAAACTCAAAATTAACTCAACTCATTCCAATAATAAACATGGTGGGGCCGCGGTGGTGGCTCAGTGGTAGAGCGTTCACCTCTGGTGTTTGGGGTCCCCGGTTCAAACCCTGCTCCCGCCAAGTGAATTTTGTGGTGGACAAACATCGTGTGCCTGGGTTTTCTCGGGGTGCTCCCGTTTCTTCCCACTTTCTTCATTCCAACCTTTCATTCATCTCTCATCATCACCGTCTCCTTTAGCCTAACCGGCATAGCCGCGGTACGTAAAACTCAAAAATTTCATTTCATTTTCATTTTAATAAACATAGTTTAGGTGCTGTTATACCACACCCTTCGTGGACTTCGGAGAACGATTCTGATAAATTCTAGATAAAATTAAGAACAAAAAAGAATCAGGGTATGAGTCTTGTACGTAAATTTACAAACGAGACAGAAAGAAATTTTCGAGACTAGATGATACGTTTACAAAATTTATGAGACGAGACAAATAAACGTTATTTCTCGTTTCTCCTCGTCTCGTGGACACCTCCACGAAAAAGGGTTGAGAACCTTTTTTAAGCAAATAGTTCCCAATATTATTTTCTGCAGAACGTAAAAAAACAGAAAGTGCAGTTCCCTTTATTTCTAATGGTTTGAATTAAAAATTTGAACTGGACGTCATCGTGTTGGTCGGTCCTTTCTGTATTTTTCATTGTTGATTGTTAATTTGTTTTGGTTTGCTTGCGCACAGAACAAGTGAATTTGCTTGTCCGTCTGTTCTCCTAAGGGCATTTGGTTCCCATGGTTGCGAAACTTAACAAACCAGTTTTCTTTCGTACATCTACCGCAGGTCTTAGTTCACAACAGTGTTGCTCAATCGGAACAAATTTTTGCTTTAAAATCAATGATAATAAGATTTATTTAGTAGCGAGGTTTCAAGTGAATCAGCTACGGTACACCTGTTTTCTGGTGGATACGTCAAACTGTGAAACATTAAAAAGCAAGGAAGAGTTGCAGCAAGTGGGTCAGAAATATATTTCCTATATGTTATTAATCCCATACACAGATGATTATTTTGTACTCATTTTGCTCAATTAATGTTGAAGCCGGAAGTTATAATAGATATTAATGTTGAAACCGGAAGTTATAATAGATATCTACCACTTCCGGTTTTAGTAGAGAGATTAGAGTGGAGACGGAACATATTCTTGGGATGTTTCGTGGGCTCCTGAAGGGGACGTCTCGCTGTCTATTACGATTTAATTTATAGTGATCAACGTTAAAACCGGAAGCGGGTCATTACTGCCACTTCCGGTTTGAATAGAGGATTAGGAAAGAAATTTGTAGCTATTTTTAGGACGCTAAATCGATTCAAGGAATCCGCTTCTTGCCATATCTTATCGTTTTTGCTGTGTGTAGATTAACATTGAAACCGAAAGTTACGATGGATTTCTGCTACTTACGATTTTAGTAGAGTTAAGGATATGTTCTTGGACACCTAATTGATTGCAGGAAGTTGCTTCTT
Organism: Thermobia domestica; assembly: GCF_964235325.1. Taxonomy (NCBI): domain Eukaryota; kingdom Metazoa; phylum Arthropoda; class Insecta; order Zygentoma; family Lepismatidae; genus Thermobia; species Thermobia domestica. Next base: position 6,110,046 of record NC_137468.1, read on the forward strand.
GCTACTTATTACCATTTCTTGCTCTATAGTAATTACGTTAAATCCGGAATTGGTTGATTTCTACCCACTTCCGGTTTGAATATCACCCCCATCAACGAAATCGATTTCTAAGTTTTGATCCTCTTTATTCTAGCCAAAATTGATGGTGATTCATCAAGAGTTCTTCCAATGTTGTGTCTTCCGAACCGACGGACACACATTTTTTGTCTCCTGAACGGACGGACATACACTGTTGTCTCCCGAACGGACGGACACATATTTTTTTGTTTCCCGAATGGACGGACACATTTTTTTGTTTCACGAACGGACGGAAACATATTTTTTGTCTTCCGAACGGTCGGACGCACATTTCTTTGTCTCCCAAACAGACGGACACTCATTTTTGTCTCCTGAACAGACGGACACACATTTTTAGTCTCCCGAACCGACGGACACACATTTTTGTCTCCCGAACGGTCGAGTACTCATTTTTTGTCTTCCGAACGGTCGGTCGGGTACTCAATTTTTGTCTTCTGAACGGATAAACACACATTTTTTGTCTCCAGAACGGTCGTACACGCGTTTTTCTCTCTCGAATGTCTGGGCACTTCTTTGTCTTTTGAATGGACGAACAAACATTTTTTGTCTCCTGATCGGACGGACATATTTTTTGTCTTCCGAACAGATGGACACACATTTTTTGTCTCCCTAACGGCTAGGTACTAATTTTTGTCTCCCAAACAGACGGACACACATTTTTTGTCTCCCGAACGAACGGACACACATTTTTGTCACCTGAACGTTCGGGCACTATTTTTTTCTCCTGAATGGATGGATGCATTTTTGTCTTCCGCATGACGAGACGAGACAACAGACGGACAGACACAGATAGGTATATAAGAGTGTTTTGGGTAAACCAAGCTCCTTTAAAAAATCAAATTGAGGATAATTCGTAATACTATGCATAATCTATTAGTTCATACATTGTATTTAAAATAATTTTATTTCACTTTATTTCAAGATACTTGACCCATCTCATTCCAGGTACGAGTTTATTTATTTATTTATTTGTAAATAATTTAGTTTCATTTGCGGACAAAAGATTATTATTATTATTATTATTTTACAAGTCCAAAGTTTCTAAATTAAAAATTCTTGTAACACTAATCCATCTATTAACTCCTTAGTGGTTAGTGTTAACGCCTTTGATGTGGAAGGCCCGGGTTTCTGTTCCCGATGGGAGTTCATGTTGTTGAGATTCCATGTTCATATTTCATGTAAGATCGGCCCTGAAATGGGATGTTAAACTCTGAAACAATACACTATAACTAGCTAAAACCATACACAAAAAATAGATGCTTTTAAAAAGAGTTTTTAGAGTTTGCTTGACGTTGCATTGTTTCTCCATGTTTATAACTAATTAGTAAATAATTTACTCGTAAGTGTAAAAATAACGAAGCACATGCGAATCTTCAATTGTATTCATGTTATTTTGTGCTTTGTGATGTGGCAACACTGTTGCCTAAGTTTAAACAACAGGTGAATGAGAAACTGCTTTTGAGTATGTTTTTACAAGTCTGGTCTCATTATGTGAATTATTAACATTTTTGTAAAAAGGCGTAAAACTTGCCAAATATTATTTGTCCGTCGTAATGATGTTGAAAGAAAAAGTGAAAGTAACACTGCTAAATATTAGAAGGAACTGTCCCTGCTAAAATGAAAAGTGATTTTCAGCTCTGGTTATGCTACAGTAATAATAGGTGGCACCACAATCATAATTTATAAAATAAAGTTCCCGTCTGAGATGCTTATAATTATCCAGTGTGGGTATGTTCATTGTAGCGTTAAAAAGGGAGAAGTTATAAGAAAGAGGTAGAAAAGATCGGAAAAAGACGGCATTGTATAATTCGAACGCAATTGTAAATGGGAATCAGAAAATTTTAAATATTCAACTTCTGTCAAGGACCTGTAAAGACATTGAAGGTACGGGTCGCTGGACTAAAGTTTCTCTCTCCAATTTCTTACCTAGATTATGTTATTCTGCAGTTATTACTGGAACATTTTTTTGTGAAATACAAATGAACTTATGACGTATTTTCGGAAAACTTCGACTGGAGAAAATTCACTCTCAAAAGTAAACTAACAAGAAATTCGAGACTAAGCAGAACCCATCGAAAAATGAAATGAAACAAAATCTTTGAGTTTTACGTCCCACGCTTATGCTGGTTAGGCTAAAGGAGACGGTGATGATGCAAAATGAATGAAACGGTGAAATGAAGAAAGTGGGAGGAAACGGGAGAACTCCGAGAAAACCCACACACATGGTGTTTGTCCACCACAAAGCTCACTTGATTCATGAGCTGGAATCTAACGAGGGACTCCATGTACCCGAGGTGAACGCTCTACCACTGAGCCCCCACGGGCTTCACAGAACCCCTCGAATCGAGACAGACGAGATAAGGATATCTTTTCCAGTTGGGGGGCGCGGTGGCTCAGTGGTAGAGCGTTCACCACTTGGGATCCCTTGGACGATCCCAGCTCGCGCCGTGGTGGACAAACACCGTGCTCGTGGGTTTTCTCGGTGTTTTCCGGTTTCCTCCCACTTTCTTCATTCCACCATTTCACTCATCTCTCATCATCACCGTCTCCTTTAGCCTAACCGGCATAACCGTGAAACGTAAAACTTAAAGATTTCATTTCATTTCTTTTCCAGTTGAGACAGCATTTTCTTGGGAGGAGGCATCCATAAATCTCGTTTCGTTTTGTGTGTATACTAGGTAGAACATTTGGTGGGAGGATAAAGAGGAAGGAACAGGAGAGAGGCTCCAACTTATCATCATAATCATAGCTCTACTGTAATTATTTGTACAATCCGCGGCAAAAAACCTGCAACATGAGGATGTAAGTTTATTGTGAAACTACGCCTAACAGCACAGGCAATCAATATAACTTTTAAGTGGAACGAATCACGCCAGGATAAACCTCGGCCTCCTCCCGTGCACACTTATTTTGGAGCAAAACACTTTGTCATTTCACAATAAACGTATATGCTCATGTTGCAGGTTTTTTGCCGTGGATTGTACAGCGGGGGACACTTCTAAATGGTACACCTTAGCCGTAAATCTCCATATGGCTGTACCATTTAGAAGTGTCCCCCGCTGTACAAGTGAGACGTTTCCATATTCCACAGTCTTCAGCGAATCATTTTGTCTTCACATGGGGCCTACGATTTTTCTCTTCTGATACCATCAACTGTAGCCTCCTTCTCTTTCTCCCTCTCCTGCTACCACGCCCTCTAGAAGAGATCTGCACAGGCCGAATTTTCCGGCCCAAGCCCAATCCGGCCCGAATGTACCTAAGCCCAGCCCAATAGGGGCCCAGAAAGTTTAGGAGATTTTTGGCCCGATAAGTTTTAAAAATTCTTAGCCCGAGCCCGGCCTGACCCTATAAGCAGTTCGCCGCTAAGCAACACCAACTGTAAATATGACATTGTAATATCTTTCACTTCACATGCGTGTACACATACTTTACCGTTTGGCTTTATTTCAGTTATCCTTTAATGAAAGTCAATAACTATTAAAGAAGTGCAATTAATCGGCCCGATCTGAAGAAAAAGCAGTGTCGTTCTGGCACAAAGAAATAGCGGAACTTGCCCGGCCCGTGCAGGTCTCTGCCCTCTAGTACATACCTCTGACACAGTTCCTTCTTAGCCAATGTCCGAACGAGTTTTCTCTTCCTCTTTTGAATTATATCTAAAAATGTTCTTTTCTCCTAGCTAATTCTTTCCATTCTTCTTTACACTCACATTTCGAAATTCTTTAATCTTTTTTCATCGCTTTTGCGTAGTGTTCCTGTTTCTGCCTCATAGAATGCAGTACCTCACACGAAGCATTTTGTTCTTTTTTTTTTTAAAAAAAAAAAAAAAAACTATTCAAACACCCACAAAATATACTTTTGTTTCTTCTAAATGCATCTTTCGCCATTCCTATCCTTGCGTTTATATCACGTTCACAATTCATGTCATCATTAATAATAATTCCAAGGTATCGAAAACTATTTATCTATTCTATTCCCCCCCCCCTCCTACGTGTATATTTAACACTGCTTCACTTTGGTCACCATGATTTTTGTCTTTCTAACATTTATTTTCATCCCATAGTCTTCACAGCACTTCCTCTCAAGTTCTGTAGCATCTTAGAAACATATTAAAACAGAAAATTCCTATGTGAAGATGACGAGGTTATATAAAGACCATGGTGCATGGAAGATGGTTCCTCGTTTGCGGCAAATGGCTTGTCAGTAGATTTAAAAGGTCACTTCTGTGCTCGGAAACCTAGTTACAACTTATGAAACGTATTTCTTAACAGAGGATATAGAGATGTTTACAACCTGGAGTATTCTATCCTAATAACGACCAATGCCCGATTATGATCCATTGTGTTAGGGAGCCGCTTAGGGAGTAAACATGATCTGGAATAAACTCTGTATTGAACGTAACTTGAACTAATGATTACAATGCAAATGACCGGAGATCAGCAGAACTTGTTTTGCTATATGTACTTGTAAAAAAAAAAAAAAAAAAAAAAAAAAAAAAAAAAAAAAGTTTATACTTTTTTTTTTTTTTTTTTTTTTTTTTTTTTTTTTAAGCTGATGTGTACGACTTAAGAGGATATCGACCATTTTTGTTGTAATGTCAGCATTTCCTTCCTCCCAAACAAGGTAGTCGATCCGTTTGTTAAGCTGAATGGGTAATTCACGATTATTTATGAATGTCTTCCTTTAGTCAGCAGGTTTCTACTTTTTAAAAAAAAAAAAAAAAAAAAAAAAGTTCTTCAAGGTTATAGATTCGATGTACATGTGTACTGTTTTGTGATTTTTATCTGCTCAGCTGACTGATAAAATACCTATTTTTTAAAAATATAGTGTTTCTCAAGTCGCGGAACATTCTGCTTTATTGGACCGAGTGAGGCAGTAACATTTTAGAGATTACAACAGTATGCATCTTAGTATTCTAAAATTATAACTTTTTAAAATGTTAAGAATACTTTTTTAATTGTTTTTTATATCATGCAGACCTGAATGTTTTCTTTCGAGATCGGGCACCCCATAAGGGGGGGGGGGGGTTCCGATTGATCCCTAACCCAGAGGCGCTACACATAGTATTCATTAATAGTCCATTTTAGGGATGCGCACGAGATGAGTCGAGACAGGATTTTCCTGACAAAATTCGAGTCGAGACACTGCTCTTCCAATAGAATTTTTCAAGTCGAAACATCGCTTTTACAACACATTTTTGAGACGAGACAGCCACAAATCTTGTCTCGTGCGCATCCCTAGTCCATTGTTGACAGCAGTGATTTCAGATTATTAGCCGCGTGGAGATTTCAATGTACAGGGAGTTCCTCTTTTATCGTGAGCCTGCTTCAACACTATGTAGCGATCGACTGAACGCGTGGTCAGCTTGTCTCGTCGTCCAGCCTCTAACAAGCGTACCAGAAGCTTCCTGGACGTAGTGGCCGCCACATCTGTATTCACTCGGCTCCCAAGTTTGCCTCACGACACTGGATGGATGATGGAAAAGTTGGTCGGGATTGGAACCTGGGACATGTGGACATGAGTTCAACCTTCTAACCTCTAGATTACGGACCTTAAAAAGCAGTAGTGCGAAAATATTGGTAACTCTTGCTGAACACAATCAGTTGCTCAGGGGCAAAATCCCCCCTTCTCCTGGTCACCCGGTTAAATCATTATTGGCTAAAAGAGTATGAAAAACCAAGTCACTGAAGTATGAAGAATTAATGAGAATATAAGTGAACATTTTCTGTAAGAATACATTGTATCATGAGAAACTTCGTGCTCTTAGTTGATGTAATAAGGGACATGCTAGAGTCTGATTTAAACTTCCGAGATCTGTATAAACCATTCTTGTTTCTATTTTTAAACGCCAATCTGCCCAAAGAGGTGGAAATCGGGAATCTTCATTTTTGTATATAATTGGTGTAACAGATGGAAGAAGTCTCCTTATGTCATGCCACGTGCTCCGTCTACCATCTTTTCTTATTTTTTTTTCTTTATTTCATCCTAAAAATGGACTTCAAATGAAAGCGTCTCTCTTTTTTTTTTTTTTTTTTTTTCGTATTGTGAAGGAGCGAGAATCGTGCAGGAGATACGTATTGAATGGCTCATATGCTGTGTGGCCAATAAGTAACGGTTGTGCAAAATGATATAACGGCACGCAATGAGGATGATTGTTGTTTCTGCATAACACACAGCACCGCAGTCACATCACAATAAAACACGGAACAAGTGTTGCTAACTCTGATAATTACGATTTTACCAATTAAGTGCATAAGTTATTAGGAAAGTGTGAACACTTTTGTCGTGCAGACGATGAAGGGTTGCTAGATTAAAATCACTGGTCTAAAATAATAATAATAATAATAATAATAATAATAATAATAATAATAATAATAATAATAATAATAATAATAATAATAATTTATGACACTGGGTATATGCTTCCTCCCCAATCACACATTTGTAAAAATCCTTTTTCCCAAGCCTAATCTAGAACATTTTGAATACTGACCCGTATTTAGCTTAAATTCTGTAGGGTAAGTAATTATAACAGCCGAAGCGTGTGTTGAGGGCAGGGGCGAATCCAGGACAGACTTCTGGGTGGGGCAGTGGGTTGTCATACTGCTACTTTTAAGGGCTTCAAACTTTGGGATGGGTTTTATTTATATATATAAAATAAGAAAGTTTCCTCTTCTGGGGGGGACGATCGCCCCGATCGCCCCCCCCCTGGATCCGCCCCTGGTTGAGGGGAGGTGGGGCCGGAGTGAGCCAGGAGTCTGACAGCCGAAGTGTTTGTGTGTGGGACAAGGAAAACAGAAGTGTTAAAAAAAAAAAAAAAAATTCTCACTAGAGTGTTCCGACATACAGAGGGACATCCACAATTACAAAACTATATCATATTAGGGACATCCGTAATCACCAGTTCCTCCTTTAATTGGGTTTTAATTACTTGTGAATATGTACATACATGTTAGTTGCATATGGATTACTGCAATTAAGGTGTAAAGTGCTGGTAATAATGTCATTTTATTCACCTTCCCCGCAATAAGTTGTTGGTGGAAGAACTTTCGTTCCAAAAATATTACATATGTAGATAAATTTCCCCATCCCCACATGATTTCGCACCCTGGGCGTGACAATACCAGAGTGCTTTTTGTAAATTTAGGGAAGATGTTTTATTATATTATTTATACTAAGCAGTAACCCACGCAAAATTTCATTAACAATGTCTGTCCCGGCGTCCCCTACAGGAGACATAAAATATAACCAAATTATTATTTCTTTACAACTTTAAAATCAGACTGGCAACATTGAAAAGTATTTACAGGGGATAATACATCTATGATCATCACCTGTAAACAGTTTTCAATGTTGCCAGTCTGATTTTAAAGTTGTAAAGAAATAATAATTTAATTATATATTATGTTCCGTGTGGAGGACGCCGGGACCGACATGGTTAAGATGATTGTTTGAATTTTGTATATGTTATCTTAAAACTGTCGTAACATCTGATAGCCCTGTACTCTAGGGTTAAGCTTCAATAATTTGCACACCCGGTGGAAGACTGTTAGAAGTCAAAATTACACATTTGTAGGAACATGACTTTTGAAGTTTGTTATTCTATCAAAATCGCTTCCTGGAATACTAGTATTTCTACCATCGAGGGATTAATTTGTTTAGTTACGTTTTTGCGAAAATACCACCAGGTAGAGCTCGTTTCTCTCTCTCTCTCTCTTCTCTTTTGAGCGATGATAACTCAAAATTTCCATTTTTTGAGTTGTAACATTCTTTCACCGAGTGTGCGAATTCTGCAGACCATCAAAGGACTTGTCCGTTCGTGTGGCGCATATTCAACTAGGTGACATTGCAGACCGTGAAAGGCTTTGTCCGTTCGGGCAGCGCATGTTCATCTATAACTAGATGACAACGCTGTAGACCGTAAAAGGCCTTGTCCGTTCGGGTGGCGCATGTTCGACTGGATGGTGCGTAGTTTACGCATCAATTCCAACGTTATTAACCACGGGTTTCTTGAGCTATGTTTCGCTGTTTCTTTAATATACTAGTTCTTCGACTATTGTCATTGTTGCGTGTCAACACGAAAGAATCATAAGACATTACCGTGAATTGAACTATTGTATGATAGGGTTTTAGTCATTTTTCCTGGGTACCACCTGTTTCGTGAAACCGTACTTACTTCCCCGTTTTAATTATCTCTAAAACGCTGGAAATCATTTTCTCTTGTGGCTTCAACAAAATACTTTGTTTTTCTTCAGCTTCAGGAAACAGAAGACAAAATAGGTATTTGCTATCATGTTTGGTTGTTGTGTTCATTTTTTCTTAAAACTTTTTCCGTTTCTGACATTTCTTCTTCTTTCCAGTACAACTTAATCTGCAGTTTGCTGTTTGATAAGGCCTGTAGTCATTGTATCAATATGAATATATAGGTATTAATATTAGTAGAATGAAATTTTGTCCAGAATATACCTATAGAAGTTTTTTTTACCTTAAAATCTTATTTTAACATCACCCGAGCTGGTGGGAGAGGAACGGATCAATTCAGTTTCTGTCATTTTAAAGTGAAAAACTTGTGTTAAAACTCGAACAGAGCTCTTGAGTCTTGAACGGTATTCGTATTCTAAGGTACCGGTCCCAGGCCTGTATCCAGGGGGATCTAGGGGGCCGCTCCCCCCTAAATTTTTGCTGGCCCCCTAAAAGTTTTACAGTAGGCTTCCAAAAGTTCTGTAATACGGCGATGAACTATCATATGGTTGGGTCGGGCCCCTCCAACTTCAGCCCCCCCCCCTAAGTTTTTGGGCTGGCTACGGGCCTGTCGGTACCACTATATTTATATTGTATTATAAAAGTTAAAACGGAGTGTGTTAAGTGTTCAGTGGGGTAGTGACTTGAAAGTATAACTTGAGCGTAAATACAGTAAAATGGAGAAAAGGATGGTTCTTTATAAGATGAAATTTGTGGCGTATGCAGGTTTTCTTCGGAGAGAGGTTCAAGCACCCAATTTCATTTTCTTTAGAACAAGCGTGATTTTTTGTGTGTGCATATATTCATTAACATAATAAATGCATATTTGTCCGTAATATGGGGGGACCGCGGTGGCTCAGTGGTAGAACGTTCACCTGTGGGGCATGAGGTCACTGGTTCGATTCCAGCTCGCGTCAAGTGAACTTTGTGGTGAACAAACACCGTGTATGTGAGTTTTCTCGAGATTCCCCGTTTGCTCTTACTATCTTTTTTTCACCATTTCGTTCATTTCCCATCATCACAGTCTTCTTTAGCCTATTCGGCGTAACCGTGGGATGTAAAACTTAAAGATTTCATTTCATTTTTCTCCATGTCTTCCCAAAGGGGAGGTTTAAGCCCCAAACTCCTCCCCTTGTGTACGCCACTGTGTGAAGTACGTGCATATCATGTGCAAACTACCAGAATCGTACATATCTAAGAAAGATTTACTGAAAAAAGAGACTTCCTGAGATTAATAAGTACCGTAGTGAAAAATATGTGAAAACTGCGTCAAGAAATTATTTGCTCAAAATTTATCCATTTTATTATTATTATTATTGTGGTAACCTTGTATGATTTAACCGTTGTCCTATGGAGGAAAATAGGGTAGTCACCAGAAACGTGTAAATTATTCTGGGGTTACCACCTATGTGTTATTTTTTCTGTATCTGGCACGTAACATCAAAGTACAAAATACAGTCGCTAGGTGGCAGGTGTGCTAAAGGGACTTTCACTTTCCGGCAACAGATGGCGGAAGTGTGTACGTTTGTTGGCAAGTTATTCATCCCTTTTTTATCATCGTTTTTTATTCCGAAGGAAAAAAGAAAGAAAGAAACGTAGAGAGAAAGAGAAAAAGGAAAAAGCATGCATTCTTAAGTTATGATGCAGTCTTCTCGTGTTGTTCTATTCATTATTCTGTTCACGGTAACGTCCAGTGAGCGCGAGCGACATAAAAAAAATCTAAAATAACAGTCTTTGTTTGAGCTTCGAATAACAGGATGTGTATAGCCAGGCGGTGGGATATGAGATTCGTTATTTACCAAATGGAAGTTCAAAATGTTTTTGACATAATCAGCTCCTCAAACTTTTTTTTTATTTGATTGCGTAATGTGAGTGATATCTCACTGGGTGTCAGTTGATTATGGGTTTCTTTCAAGGCAATGTAGAGCGTTATAGGGTAGTATTGAATTATTTGAAAAGCCAAGGTTTCCTACCCCTTCATACTAAAAAAAAAAAAAAAAAGTCCGAGGCATTCTAGGCCAATTAACGGGACATAGAGTCCCTAAAAAAGAGTTTCAAACCACTTTCAGCCATGGTTAAGATGGTAGCCCGCTACAAAATAGAATGGCCTATCATCAGGGGCGGATCCAGGGGGGCGATCGGAGCGATCGCCCCCCCCCCCAGAAGAGGAAACTTTCTTATTTTATATATATAAATAAAACCCATTCCAAAGTTTGGAGCCCTTAAAAGTAGCAGTATGACAACCCACCGCCCCCCCAGAAGTCGGTCCTGAATCCGCCCCTGCTTACCATAGTATTTTATATACAGACAGAAAATTGTTCTTGCTTATTCGTTTGTTGAATTTCTATTATCCCTTTTGAGCATCGAAGCTCTATGGGATCTAGGTCGTGAACTTACTTAAGGTGGAATCCGAACTAGTATATCATAATGCGCTCAAATTTCAGTGTTCTCTCACCGGAAGTCGAACCCGAGACCTCAATGTACGAAAAACATTCGTGCTAGCCACGAGACCAGCGGAAGGGCATATTTTCTTTTGTGGATGGCTGTACATATCAGGGGCGGATTCAGGACCGACTTCTGGGGGGGGTGAGCGGTGGGTTATCATACTGCTATTTTTAAGGGCTCCAAACTTTGGGATGGGTTTTATTTATATATATAAAATAAGAAAGCTTCCTCTTCTGGGGGGGGGGGCGATCGCCCTTCTGGATCCGCCCCTGATACATATTCTTAAATAGGGTGTTGTCGGGTGCATATAAGTAAACGTTTTATCATAATAATTTCAAAGTATGTTTTTCATTGTTTTCAGGAATTGCATAATGTAGACAGATCCTTAACACGCCTTTTAATGCACTGAAACATCAACAAAGTTGCCAATTCAGTGTTAATTTATGAAAACTACGATTTCCCTAGTTCCCCCTTACAGAGGCCTCATCCGATTTGTTATCGGTGGAAATGAAAAATTCTTTTTTTCTGCTCCATAGTTTCCTAGCTACTCCAACTAAACAAACTGAAAATTAACGACAGAACATCCATGCGTATGAGTTATGAGTCAATTTACTTGTTTTGCAAAAAAATAAATAAATAAATAAAATAAAATAAAAAATAAATAATAATAATAATAATAATTTACACTTTCGGTTACATCTGGCAACACAGTGTGGTTCCTAATGTACTTCAATCGTTGCTTCCTAGTTTAAAAATATATGCATGAACAAGGCTTCATTTTGGTATGACGTTATTCGTGTATCACTTCAGGTTCAAAAGTTCTACTATCCCAAACTCCGGGTTGCATTGTATATTGGACACCCTGTATAACAAAATTTAAATGCACTAGTAGGTTACAATAAAATAAAATTTAAAGAAAGAGGGAGAGAGAGAGAGAAAGAGGAAACGAGACAAAAATACCCAACGGATATTGGATGTCGAAATTCCATATGATAATTATTTAAAAGGAAATCGGTACCCTCCAAATTTCTTCATTATGCTTTGATTGATTAAGTGAACTAGATGGTAAGGATGTACACTTTTTATTTTGCCGTTCTTTGTCTTTACGGGAGCTGTGTGGGACTCAATGAATTGACTTTGAACTCGTCTTTCGCGTCAGAGTGTTTCTAAGAATTCTGACGACACTGTTGCAGTTGTATCTGCACACACCCTGTGTACGTTAAATGAAAGTAGACGAGGAGCTCTGTTGTGGCAAGGTGATTAGTCATATAAGGTGCGCCATGCATTATGTTGCGTCATATTTTCAATTTGTAGAATGTTTTCGGCACATAAGGAAGGTCCTGAGTTCTCTCCTTTCTTTTTGCACGTGATTCCAACTATTTTCATTCAGCTGCAAAGGACAGCAAGTACAGTGCTTTTACACAAGCTTTAAAAAAATAATGATGAATTGATAACATTTCCTAACATTTAGAATAATTCAGAGCGAGTATCGGTTCTCAACGTTGCAGTTTTAATAGCAATATCCTGAAATGATATGCAGCCCATATTACACCTGTGTTCTGTGGGTGGTTTTGTATTAGGATGCTTGTGATACAATATACGGCAGTGCAAATAACTGACGATCATGCCATGAATAAAAAAGTGTCCACGCTTGTATAAAATTCTAATCGCGCTTTTCTATATCACTTTGAGGATCGTGAATCGAACTGAATAATTTCCAACCGTAGCCGTGCGTGGAGTGACGAGAGAAGTTACCTCAAAGTTTGAATATTTATATTCATTTACTTATATCTCACATTTGAGATCACTTTTCTAGGTACCCCATGAACTCGTATGTTTAAAAATAATTTCATTGGATTTAGGACTCTCAAATTAGTGTAGAAAAATACCAATTAGAAATTTATCGAAGTGTGGGCATTTACTTATAGCAAAGTTGTTAGTTCTTTTACTAATTTTGGGCACGGCAGAAAAATTATTTCATATATATATATATATATAAGCCCGCTGAAATTCAGTTTTCAGTTATTTAGTAGTTTGGCCAACCAGCAGCATAAACTATAGGAAAATTTTGCTAAGGGACAATTAAAGTAATAATTTTAATTCAGAAATAACAGTCGTATGTCAACATAATTAGTGTTGTAACTTGATAACTGCGAGGTTCTGGGTTTGAGCACCCGCGGTCGGTTTTCCTTAGTCGTACCAAGCGAATGGTGGGATGATGTCTTCAAGATGTGATCATTTGCCGAAGCGTGTGTTTAGCAGTGTTTAACTTCGACATAAACTCTTATCTGGGACCTTGTTACTGCATTATTAAATGAGCAGATTCTCGGCCAGAATGGTGGTCTAATGTTAAAAAAAAAAAAAAAAACTCATCTCTTGCTACGAAAGGTCCCTGGTTCGCTCCTAGGGTATGAAAGTTTGAAAACATCGTGTTCATGGGCTTTCTGAGGATTCTTCTGCTCTCTTTACTCAAATTCTTTCGTGTTATTCAACTTCATTTCGTGTTTCTCTACTCTTCGGGAATTGTGTCGGAAAAAAGCTTAAAAATGAAATGATATCTTTCATTTTAACTCCCACGACCCCATGCCCTCCAGGCTAAGGGAGGTGGATGATTAAACCAAATGAATGATGAGGAAGAATTTGGTGGCATGAGAATGTGGGAACAAAACAGGGTTACCCTGAAAAAACCCACGGGCACGATATTGTCCACAATGAAGCTTAAAATAATACAAAATAATGATTGTTCTGCTGTATGGTTGCGAAAGGGTTTTTTTTACCTTGAATGAAAAACGCAAACTGAATGTATTTGAAAATAAAATCTGGACACAAATGTTCTGACGCAAGAGGAACAGGAATAAGGAATGTCGGAAACTTCATAACGACAACTGCATAATTTGTACTCATAAATTGGTAGGACCATGGAGTCTCTAGGTAGGCGAGTCATGTAACCAGAATGGAAAGAAAAGTAGAAACGCTTCCAAAACTTTAACTCGGAACCCAATCGGGAAAGACCGTTACGAAGACCTAAGCACAGGCGGAAGGACAATATTGAGGTGGATCTGGGAGAAGCGAGAATACAAAGTAGTAACTGCATCCAATTGGCAAAGGACAGAAATCAATGGAGAGCATTGATGGATCCGTCATTGGACTTCCACGTGCCATAGACCACAGAGTTAGTTAGTTAGTTTGTTTGTTCCGTTAGTCTAGAAGGCACAGAATATTTTATAAATGTCAAGTTATTCCATATTTCCTGGACAGTAGTTTGTAGTTTCCGTGTATGTAAGGGAGTGATTGATATATGTAGTGTGTGTGTGTGTGTGGTGTCGTTGCTCTTTCCTGGAAGAACAAAATAATTGCTGGTATTAGCTCAACATCGCGACACAATTCCAGTGGCTCTTATATTTGAAAATATATCGAAGTCTGGTCTTCAAACGCGGATGGAGATGTGCAAGTACAGTATGTAGGGTGGAGTCGAGCGGTATGAGGCGTTAAACTTACGATCGTGAGCGAGACCAATTATGGGTACGAGTTTCTCTAAAGAGGGTGAACATTTTTAATTCAGGTTTCTGAGTTCGTGTTCATCTTGTATTGGATTCGGCAGAAAATTTATTTAGATTAATTGGATTATGGAAACAAATGTCCCAGTTGGGGCAATTAAAAAAAAATAGCATTCGACCATCCTAAATGAGATGTTTCCAATATTTTTCCTCTCTTTCACCGAATCAAAGCCGGGACCTGTAAGTACCAAGATGCCTAAAAGTAAAAAGTATTGAACCTTTTGCACACGAGATGGCGTTAGTATCCCAAAACTCAAAGTATGTGAGTCGCAGCTAGTAACAGCAAAAACCATAGAAATTTTTATAATCAGACGTAAAGTATTATGCCGTGAATAATAGTGAACTTTCCGCAAAACAGCGTTACATTATGCAAATTTTATTTCCATAAGGGCGAAAAAATTGCGCAGGCCCGTTAAGAGTCTTGATCCCGGCGAAATTAAAATACCGCTAATTTTACAGTAATTATGTGATACCTTCAAATAGATAAAAGATAATTGAAATGTGGAACAAGAGCCCCCTAGATAATATTATTTTGCGTGAGGTACCGTTATCACAAGTCATCTAGCGGCTTTATGTTTTCAGCTGTTTAGAAACGCGAAAATAAATGCCGATTTTCAAAATGGCTCGAAATCGAAAGCAGATAAGTGAGTGGTGATAACGGTTTCTCATGTAAAATAATATTGTCTAGGGCGCTCTTGTTCCACATTTCGATTATCTTTTATCTATTTCAAGATATCACATAATTACTGTAAAATTAGCGGTATTTTAATTTCGCCGGAATGGAGACTATTAAGAGATTTGTGTTGTTTATGGGCGCGTTATGTTATCAAAGGCAATAGCCCAAGATTGTCATTTCGTTCTGGAAATTTCAATGTGCAAGATGGTTCTCGCAGTTGGTGACCAATCCCAGCAAAACTGGACGATATTCTGGCAAAAGTCAAGTAAGACCGGCATTGCCAATGATCTAAACATTCGTCATCAAACAGTGCTAAACCATTTGGAGAAAACTGACTACAAAAAGTAGCTCGATGCTTGAATACCACATGATCTGACTCAAAAGCATTTACTCGATCAAACTTCTATATGCAAATCTCTACTGAAACGTAACGAAGTTGAGTCATGTCTGAAGCAGTTGATCATGAGTGATGAAAAGTGGATAAGCTAGGACAGCAATGTGTCAAAAAAGATCGTTGTCGAAGTGAAGACAAGCTTCACAGTCTGTGGTAAAGCCCATACTGACGTCCGTAAAAGTGTGCTGTGGGTTTGACGGTAATGGAAGCAGGGACGTACGCAGGGGATGGGTCGTGGGGGTCCGGACCTCTCGCGAAATCTCGACTTTTGTGTAAATTTAGCCGAATTTTAGGGGCAATTTTAGGAATTTTAATATAAAATACCCTCATATTGAGTTTGGACCCCTCCCGAAGTAAATTCCTGGGTACGCTACTGACTGGAAGGACATCGTGCATTACAAGCTGCTGCCGGCAAACAAAACGATAGACTTAGACCTGTACTGTTGTCAATTAACGCGAGTGCACCTAGTAATTCATTAAAAAAAGAACCATAACTGGTCAACAGAAAGGGAGTTGTTACCATACTGACAACGCCAGACCGCATAGATCTTTAGCGATTCATCAGAAATTGAGAGAACCTTGCTGAGAGGTTTCGATGCATCCCCCATATAGTCTGGACTGGGCACCGTCAAACTGTCATTTGTTTCGGGCTGTACATATATTCCTGAAGGGTGTTTAGTTTGAAAAGAGGCCTTCGAAAACCATGTGTCTCAATTTCTTTGACCAGAAACCACAAAAGTTCTGAGGCAATGGGATTCTGATACTAGTGGAAAGATGGCAGGCTATCGAACATAATGGAGATCAAATGAAAATAAATGTATTGTCACAGGCACGTAGCCAAGGGGGGGTCCGGGGGTCCGGACCCCCCTCCTTCCAGACCAGAAATGAAAAAAAAATTAAGGAAGGATGAAACAAAATGAAATGAGAAAAAGAAGGATCAGCGTTAAAAATTAAAAATTACAGGAAGCTTTTGGTTACTCTTTCTTATGAGGAGACTTGTATTAGTTGCAATACATAGTGGCGAGGTGAGTGAGATATCCTGGAAGAGTCAGGGAATTTTCAGCAGATCTTTCTACAGTCATAAAACATTCATCAGTTCACTTCTATGCGGATGATACACAGATCTTCATCAGTAGTACGCCTGAAAATATTATGGACACAATAGAGTTACTTAATACGATCTTTTAGCTGTTAGCAACTGGTGCCCTAAGAATGGTCTTTTACTTAATCCATTAAAATGTGTTTTCACTGTATTGGGAACATCACATCAGTTGAGCAAAGTCAACCCTGATGACCTAAAAGTAACTGTAATGAATTCCAATATTCCATTTTCTCCCTTTGTAAAAGATCTAGACTTAATAACAGACCAAGGGCTTAGCTGGAATAAACATATTTCTGAACAGTGTATTAATTTCATTTTGCCTCTGTTCGATTACTGCAATTCAATATATGGTAGCTCTCTCTCCACTCAAAATACTAGGGCAATTCAGAAAATACAGAATTACTCTATACGCTTCTCTCTCAATTACAGAAAGTCTCAGCATATTCTGCCGGTACTTAATGAATACAATATCCTAACCGTGTCCCGAAGACGATATCTCCGATACTGTTGTTTACTATACAAAATAAATTCACATAAAGCACCACATTGTCAATATTGACCTTCAAAAGCTCAATACTTTTTAGACAACCTCATATAGTTCTGACAAACTTTTATTTTATTTTATTTTTTTGTTTTGTTTTGTTTTGTTTTTCTTTCAGAGTGTAAGTTGGCCCTGCGTCTTGTATATGAAAGAATGCTAAATGAATAAGAGCTAGAGTTGGGATTGGTTTCGAGATAAGAGTTGAGACTGTCTCACCTCAAATAGGTGCCGTAAAACTGGTGTTTCGTCTCGAAAGAAAGTGTGCACCTCTCTCTATTGGGAAAGATCTTTTGTCTTGTATTTCGTCACAGAAATTATGTCTCGTGCTCAACGCAAGCAGTGGGAGTTTGAATGAGATGATCACTCATTAGTACTGCACACGAGACGAAATTTTGAAGCTGTCCCGTCTCGAAAAGTTGTCGTGAAAGTGTTGTTTCGTCTCGAAAAAGTATGTCTGTTCCTATTGGAGGATCTTATCTCTTCACAAAAATTGTCTCGTCTCGTCTCGTCTAGTGAATAACACTATCGTACATTATTCAGTTGAACATGCGCCATCTATCACTGATATTGTTTCTTGGTCTGTAGTAGTAGGGTCATTTCAGATTTGCCAGAAAGGCAAGATGTTCCACCGACACAGGATTTGTAAGATTTTAATAACTATATTAGCATACAGTTGATTAAAAAGTATGTATATCTCAAAATCGCACCTCCCCACTCTTCCCAAATGACGTGTATCATGAGAGACGTGCTAGAGGGTATAGTAGCAGGAAAGCGGGAGAGGGTGAAGGAGACTACAATTAATGGATGATATGAAAACATAAAAATCGTACGTGAGGACAAAGAGATTAGCGGAAGACAGTGGAGCATGAAAGCTCCTCAGCTGCGGCAAGTGGCTTGCCAATAATGGCAGAAAAGCTATGATGACGATGAGTTGATGACCATTCCTAAATGACGCCCCTGGTCTGCAGCGCTAAGGAGTTTTATACTCAGTGTAACATTTGCAATAAGAGACCATTGTGAAATAATCACTTGATAGTTGTCGGTCGTGTACATGTATGCCTTGGTCTGGAATTGAACGGCCGAAGAATGCTGTTTTGAAAGACAACTACAGTAAGTGAAGCAAACAGGCTTTTTGGCACACGTGACGTGATTTGAGAACATGTCTATCGTCACCCATTTTGTTTCTTCGCCCTTCAGGCTTCGTTCAAGTGCCACTTAGCCTTGTATGAATGCTTAATATAGCAAGCAAAAGCCTCGACCACTTTCTTTCCAGCACTCTGATACAGTATGTATGCAAGTGGTTCGCAAGTCAGGGTTGCCATTGAGCAAAGACTACAAGGTGTATTTGTAAAACCATATGAATCATATACGTAGTTTCTTTGCATTGCTCTCTTCTTTACATCTCTTCATTGAGAGATCAATCTTCCTAGTAGTGATAAATAAAATGACGGAAGAGATCTTTACGAAGAAGAATAAGAAAGAAAGAAAGATAAATGGCATCACAATTAACTGAAAATCTAATTTTGTGTATTAGATTAATCTAAAATTATAATGTAATAGTGGTATTACTGAACTGCTTGATTCGTTTGTCTTTAGTACATCCTTTGTTGACAGCGAGGCTATACAAGACAAGACCTACAGTTTAAAATAAAACTTAGATCATTGTATGCCCTCTTACGAGATCGAACTCGCGAACTCGTGCACCAAAGGCACGCGTTTTAACCAATAGACTAGTGAAAAGAGCTAGCGTTAGTAAAGGTTTGAAATGTTAATTGGAAACAAAAGTAAGGGCAAGAATTGCGTAAGAAATATTTACGAAGTATAAAAGCATTGTTAGTAAAAAAAATGAAAATGTGAACCTGAAATAAAAAGAAGGATAAGAATGAAGAAAAAATCTTTAAGAAGAAGAAATAGTGAAGATCTAAAATGTGAATGGAAAGTAAGAGTAAGGATAGGAATAAAGAAAGAAGTCTTTAGTAAGAAGAAAAAAAAAAAAACATTTATTAGTGAAGATCTTAAAATGTGAATGGGAAATAAAAGCAAGGATAGGAATGAGGAAAGAAGCTTGTAGGAAGGATAAAAAAAATTAAAATGTGATCTCGAAATAAAAGCTCGGAGAAAGAAGTCTTTAGGAAGAAGAAAAACATTATTAATGAAATCTAAAATGTGAATGGGAAATAAAAAGCAAGGATAAGAATGGAGAAAGAAGCCTTTAGGAAGAAGAAAAGCATTATTAATTAAATATAAAATGTGAATGGAAAATAAAAAGCAAGGATAGGAATGGGGAAAGAAGCCTTTAGGAAGAAGAAAAGCATTATTAATGAAATCTAAAATGTGAATGGGAAATAAAAAGCAAGGATAGGAATGGAAAAAGAAGTGTTCAGGGAGAAGAAAAGCATGGGAATTGAAATAAAGAATATGAACAGCAAAAGAAGCTTTTTGGAAGAATAAAAGCATTATTTGTAAATATTTTAAATATGAATCCGAAATATAAACAAGGGTAGGAACGGAGAAAGGAGCGTTTAGGAAGAAGAAGACATTATTAATGAATTTGTGACATGTGAACGGTAAATAAAAATGAAGGGTAGGAATAAAAAAAGATTTTTTTAGAAAGAGTAAAAGATGAAATTCTGAAATCTGAATGAGAAGTGAAATGTCAAAAGAAGGCTTTAGGAAAATGAAAAGCATTGTTATGGTGCCGTGTCCTTTCTATGAGGCATGTGAACCTCAGTATCTCTAGTGGTTTAAGTAAATACTTACGAGAGTACAATAGGGTGGGCTTCAGGAGAAATGAAGCCATTTTCGTACTTAATAGTGTGTTTAAAAATGAGTAAATACCTGAAATCTTACCTAATATCTGTACTGTGGCACTTTAAAAAAAATAGAAAAAATGAAATGAAATCTTTGAGTTTTACCTCCCACGGTTATGCCGGTTAGGCTAAAGGAGACGGTGATGATGAGTAATGAATGAAATGGTGGAATGAAGAAAGTGGGAAGAAACGGGAGAGCCCCGAGAAAACCCATGCACACGGTGTTTGTCCATCACAAAGTTCACTTGGCGGGGGCTGGGATCGAACCCGGGACCCCAAGCACCAGAGGTGAACACTCTACCACTGAGCCACCGCGCCCCCCCCAAAAAAATAGAAGTAAGATAAGGGAATGCCGATAATAGTTGAATATCTGTGGCTTCTTTCCAGACACCTGGTATCTTTTTCCTATAAGGAGGCATGGTGGCTCAGTGGTTGAGCGCTTACCTCTGGTGTGTAGGTTACTTAGTTCGATCTCCGGCCAAGTAACCCTGTGATAAACAACATAGTTTTCCTTGGTTTTCTCGAGGTTTTCCCGTTTCCTCCTAGATTCTCATTTCACCAATTCTTCCGTCATTATTCGCTTGCCTTAGTCATCTGTTTCCCTTAGCCAGGGGCGGATCCAGGACCGACTTCTGGGGGGGTTGTCACACTGCTACTTACAGCTACTTTTAAGAGCTTCAAACTCTGGGATGGGTTTATATATATATATATATATATATATATATATATATATATATATACAATTTCCTTTTCTGGGGGGACAATCGCCCCGATCGCCTCCCCCTGGATCCGCCACTGCCCTTAGCCCTAAGACGTTAAACTAAAAAATTTCATTTCAAAGATTTTTCCTGCTTTCGGATATTTGGAGAGAACACAAGTCAGATTAATGTCCATTAACCTGGATCTTGGTAGGGACTTTATTCCTTTTTATAAGGAAGAAACATTGTTTACATTTTAAACTATATTTAATTTATTTTATTTTCTCTGGGTAAACGGAAGCCCACAGAAAAATGAGTCAAGGGTTGCATGCGTCCGCGAGCTACGAGTTGAGTTCATTTTAGTTTAGCGTCCCTTTCAGCAGCGAGGCTATATGAGACGTGGACCTACTGATTAACATAGAATCTGAACCACATGAGCTCCCGCCGGGAATCGAACCCCGCGAGTTACGAATTTGATCCTCTACAGCCCAGCCAAAATTGATGGTAATTCATTAACTAATTGTTCATTTTTTTTTTCTACCGGATGGACGGACGGACACATAGATAGATAGGGTTTGGTTTGCAAACTCCTTAAAAACTGGGTACATAGACTGAGTGGCACTTCACTCATTTCTGATACTAGTGGTTCCTGTTTCGTTCTCTAGATTATGTCAGTTTGTGTTGGACAACACAAGTTTTCTGTTGATTTCTCTGAGATATCTCGTTCTCATTGCAACAAATTCTTCCCTTCCTCATTCATTCCCACTGATCATCCGTCGCTTTCAACCTAAGGGACATAATCGTGAGAGTATCCTCTCGTACCGTAGTCCCTAACGTTCTCGTCTTTGGTGCGAGTGCTCCGTGGTTCGATTCCCAGTGGGGACATTCGGTCAAAAAAGTGTAAAAGCTTTTTTCAGGCCAGCCATTCTGAGGTTTTCCGCATTTACTCCAGACAAATGCCGGGATAGTACCTAACATACAGATCCCAGGTCGTTTCCTTCCTTTCCCAGTCCTTTCTTCCTTCCGTTTCCACGAATGGTGTGATCGCTGAGGGACGTCACTCCTCATACATGACGGGCTAACATGGCCATATATGCCGAAAGCCCAGAAATCTAATTCCTAATCCTAATCCTAGTGACGGGCTAACATGACCATAGATGCCGAAAGCCCAGAAATCTAATTCCTAATCTTAATTCTTTCTTCCTTCCCTTTCCTCGAATAGTGTGATCGTCGAGGGATGTCATTCCTCATACATGACGGGCTAACATGGCCATAGATGCCGAAAGCCCAGAAATCTAATACCTAATCCTAATCCTAGTGACGGGCTAACATGGCTATAGATGCCGAAAGCCCAGAAATCTAATACCTAATCCTAATCCTAGTGACGGGCTAACATGGCCATAGATGCCGAAAGCCCAGAAATCTAATACCTAATCCTAATCCTAGTGACGGGCTAACATGGCCATAGATGCCGAAAGCCCAGAAATCTAATTCCTAATCCTAATCCTAGTGATGGGCTAACATGCTCATAGATGCCGAAAGCCCAGAAATCTAATTCCTAAATAATCGTGGGATGTTAAATTATTTCAATTCATATTTCCGAAAGCAGCCAAATGATCGAATGCGAAACACTTAAAACGAAGATGATTTTACACGTAGATATGTTACATTCTCATTTTTCCTATATTTCTTTTTTAAGTACTTTTCAAGTGAGACTAATCTATGCGTACATCATCATAGAATTACGTTCTGTGAGGGGAAAATATATTTTCTTTGCTTTAAGGATGCTATAAATGGTTTTATGGATTAGACTTTTTTCCTATGCTAATAAAGGCGTTGAGTTAGCAATGATGGGTGTAGGATGTCTGCCACCTTGAGACTTGGAGAGAGCTTCTTTCTGTCGTGAATGAATCATCTTGTTTGCCTCATTCTGTCCTGAAATGGTAGATCCAAGTTCATCGCTTATTCAATCAAGTCAAGAGTTCTCTCTCTCTCTCTCTGTTGAAGAAAGATTTGTTTTCAATTGGTTTTCGATCGCTGCAAATGTGTGAACAGCTGCCGTTAGGCAATATTTAATTATGGTCACGTGGTGAGACCAGGTGTTATGTCCACTCCAGTGAGAGGTACGCCTTTCTTGCTCCCATTGTTAGCTATGGTTTAGCAGCAAAAACAGCTGGGAACGTAGCCACGGGCTCAGTTCTTAGCTTTCGACTATGTCTACTGTGTTCTTCATGAGATGAAAGGAAAAGTTATATTCATATTCTGGGTAAATGAGAACTGTGGACTCATGTTGATGCTTTAGTATACTGACAGTGTTGTACCGAACACTCATGTTAAAATAAACAAAAATGACCCTTATATATGCTTTTCGTTTCCGTTCTGGGATAGGCATCGTCGCATAGTATCGTCAGTCTTGTGCGAAGAATTATTGGTTCGATCCAGTTTTCGCAGGGCTCTTTCCTCCTCCGTTTTCATTTTACCAATTATTTCACAATAATTCACTATAATTAATCACCTGTCTCCGTTAGAGATTTTAAACGGACCTTGAGCACCCTCATGCACGGATGTCTTTGGCGTGAGACAGCTGGGTTTGAACCAGGCAGGAGCTCATATGGTTCGAATCCCACGTTAAACTGTAAGTCCACGTCTCATATAGCCTCACTGCTGAGCGGGGTGCTAAACTCAAACCAAATTAAATTTAAACGGAAGTTCTGAAAAATGCGTATAATATTTGTGTCGAAAAGCATTTAAATATTTTCATCTACTATATCTGGATCCGAGTGGCAGATTTACAGTAGTTCGTTATCACCTAGTTAAGAAAGGTTATCTCAGGGCAATGTTGAAAATTTACGTAAAGCTGACCATGTTTAATAAACTTCTTAGCTTAATTTTGTGTTTCAAGTGCAATACCTTGTGGTTCTCTCGTCTCTAAAAATAATTTGGGTCGTCTAGGGTAAACTAATCAAAATAAACCACAAACATATATAAACGTACCATGAAAAAAATATAGGTTTGTCTTATTCTCAAATGAAAAGTAAGATCGAGTTAGGGTAAGAATATTATTTATTTAAAACTAAAAAAAAAAAAAGTGATTCGGTGAAACCGCATTCAAGCGAAAAAGAAAATAATGTGGAACTTTTTCTGTTCAGAGCCCAATATTCAAAATAAAATTTAAAAAATACACATTATACAATACATAATTATATGAATATATATATATATATATATATATATATATATATATATATATATATATATATATATATATATATATATATATATATATATATATATATATATATATATATATATATATATGACTCGTCCTTACAGACTGGAATACATTTTACATCAACAAGATACAATCGCCACTGATCCCAGATATATTTTATGCTAAGAATGTGGCGCTCCTTACTGGTGTAGTAGCTAGCTCTTGGTGCACGAGATCCCGGGTTCGATACCAATAGGAAAACATACTTTTGTAGTTCAGATTTCTAAGGAAACTCTAGAGCTTGCCCTATATAACTCGTTACCGATGTAGAACGTAAATAGGCCCTACAAATCAATCAGCGTGTAACAAGAATTTTTGAATTAATAATACCAATGGTGTAACCGAAATACTGTACTAGGGGAAACCTCGAAAGATAACTATTCAACATTCAAATTCAGATTATGATGGAGGCACATTAATTATTAAATTCTACTATTAATACAGAGTGACCCAAAAGTAGGTATACAACCCTGCATTGATCAAGTATAACATTCTAATTTCAGATTTATTTGCCTCGGCTGTTTCGAGCTTACGATATAAATAAAAAGACATTAAGAACAAATAATAAAGAAACTAAGTCTACCTGATTGGTAACAATAAAAAATGATATCAAAAGCAATGAGTTGACTGTATACCTACTTTTGGACCACCCTGTATACTTTATATATTAAACTGTGATATGTTGAAAATAAATTCGAAATTCACATTTAAAAAAACTATCAAACTAATATATTATTTTTCTCTTGTTTTTCCAGGTTAGTATCCTATATCTTCCCTTCATGATGACTCAAGATTCCAACAATAAGAGACATTCGTTTCATTGCAGTAAAGTAAGAATTTTACATTATTTTATTTTTAGTTGATTTCTCAATTAATTATTTATTCGTAAAAAGAATATTATAAACTAGCTGAATATACCCATTCTTCGCATCTGGGCTGTATTTGGAAGTCAACGCCTGTGGGACAGGCCCGTATCTAGGGGGTCTAGGGGGGTCGCCCCCCTAAATATTTGCTGACCCCCTAAAAGTTTTACAGTAGGCTTCCAAAAGAACTATAATATGGTGATGAACTATCATATGGTTGGATCGCCCCTCCCTAACTTCATCCCCCCCCCCTAAGTTTTTGGGCTGGCTACGAGCCTGCTGTGGGAGTATCTCCATTCATTTCAGAGACCGTGAAAACTATGGATTTGACACCTATCGGTCAGTGTGGGCTATTTTTACATGTCTCGGTAACCTCCTTCCCGTTGACCCCCGGTCGGCGTTCAGTGGTAGCTGAATTTCCAAGTCATCGCTAATGGAAGTGTCACCATTGATCTTAGAGACCACGAAAACTATGAATTTGACACTAATATCGATCATTCTCAACAGTTCAGGCCTGGGATGGTTATCATTTCCCTTTGAAGGTGCAACTTGGGAGAGGGGTCGATATATGATCGAAAATGACCGATATTGGTGTTGAATCAATAGTTTTCTGGATCGCTGAGATGAACACTTTCGATGCCGTTTAAATCCAAATTCAGCCACTATTAGTACTACTAAAGGGGGATGGTGACATGTGAAACTAATTGAAAATGACCAATATTATTGTCGAATTCATACTTTATAGGGTCCCTAAGTTGATTGCGACAGTTTTTTTTATGCCCATTATGTCCAAAATGAAGCGTATTCTCCCCATACGAAGAAAGGGCATTCTGCTACTTGATTTACAGGGTAGCCCAAAAGTAGGTATACGGTCCCTTACTGATCAACTCATTACTCTTTATATCATGTCTTGTTGTTATCCATCAGGTAAACTTATTTTCTTTATTATTTGTTCTTAATGTCTTTTTTACTTATATCTTAAACTCGAAACAGCCGAAGCAAATAAACCAATAAGCTAGAATATTATACTTGATCGATGCAGGGGTGTATACCTACTTTTGGGCCACCCTGTATAAAAAAGAAAAGAACTGAATAAAATTGTTAGTTTAAAAGATTGCATATAAATCTGAGAATAAAAATAAAAAACGCAGCAAAAAAACATGCGTTACGTAACGAAGACGTAAACCCTTTCTGCCCCCTTGTAACGCAAGGCCGAACCCCCTCCCCTCCTTTGCCGCGTTACGTAATATGTGGACGATTCCTAAGCCATATTTATTGTTGAAATATATTGTTCAATGACTTGCGTATTTTTAAACGTCGATAAATGTTCTTCAATGTTTTCATGCAATTATTTTATAAATGGCTAGATTTTTTTTTCTTGAGTGAACAAATGCTACCAACTCGAGAATTGTATTGCCTTGTCTCGAAAACGAGACGTGTCATGTTTCCCGTCTCGTCTCGAATTAAAAATGTACTTCTTGTCTCGTGAACAAAACTACCAATTCGTAACGAAAAGCGCTAACGAAAACACCAAAACACGAAAACTTGTCCCGAAAGGGTTAATGTTATTTGTATAACAGTTTCGGCAATGTAATACAATTATTATTAACCTTTATAATACCGCCGGCCAGCAGGCTGTAAGCTTCCCCATACCGCGGGAAATTTAAATGATTTTTAATAGTTTTCGGTCATTTTTTTTTTTTTAATTAATTCTATCAATTCTGTGTGTAGTATTAAAGATTAAACCGTTTTGTATTAATTTGAAAATTACGTTGAGAAATAGCAAGCAATATTGCTCTTACTTTTGAAGAAAAGAAAAAAGTGGTGGGGAGACCCTGTCGAAATTGTGTAACAGCCTTTTCAGGCCAGCCATCCTGAGCGAGGAATTTTCCTGGATTTTCCTTATTCACACCACGCAAATGCCGAGATGATACCTAACATATAAGTCCCAGGCCGTTTCCTTCCTTCCCTATTCCTCTCTACTCAGGCAGCGTGATCGCCGAGAGACCAAGGATATTATAAAATAACAGGATATTTTATAACATCCTTGCGAGAGACATTATTCCTTAAGTAGGGTTGCCAACTCTGGAAAATTAAAAACCGACACCTCCTCAAAATTTCCTATGATATAGGTCTTTGTTTGGACCCATCCAAGGGAAGGAAATGTACTATCGTGAACATAAGTGCATTAGCACCTGTATTCTGTATATCCTTAGTACATTCAATAATAAGCTTAATAGATGCATTGTGTTATAAATGAGAAACGGAAATCGGCATTGGACATTTTATTGTATTTACCAGTAACTGCCACTTGTTTTTTTTTTTAATTATCGAAACAGATGAACAAAAGTTTATTAATCTTTACGTGGCCATTTTGGATTTGGAAAATGAAATTTATTCTTTAAACTTACACTTCGACTACAAGAAATTGCTTTAAGAAGTCCTTTTTCATCCTCAATAAATGTATAAAATTCCTTACAAGTAAATTTTAAAATTTTCCTGATCGAACTAGATACAAATTTAAAAAAAAAAAAAACAGTCGTAAAGGGGCTCGAAGAAGCTTGTACCGGTCACCGGGTTTAATCAAAATAACAGCAATATTTCCGACCAGGCCAGGGAAAAACTGGCCAGTTGGCAACCCTATTCCTCCAGGTGACGGGCTAACACAGCGTTTCCCAACATTTTTCAACTTGCGGCACACTACGGGTGTTACTTGGATTCTCGCGACACACTTATAGATATTATTATTTGTAAATATAAAACTTAGTGGTATTTTTTCTGTGATTATTGATCTCCTTCTCACAGAGAAGAAAGCTCTATCACTGGTTTTTCCCCGTGGTAAATCATTATGTTTATTTTTCATTCTAATTTAAAAATAGAAAAGAATTGCAATGAAAAATTGGACTCAGATTTTTAAAAATACCCTTTTTCAAAAAAAAAAAAAAATTGTTGGGAAACGCTGGGCTAACATGACCATACATGTCGAAAGCCCAAAAATCTAATTCTTAACTCTAATCCTGAAGAAAAAAAGTACTTGAGAAAAGAACAAGAAATAGTATGCAAAAACCTTAGTGTTTTATATAAATAGCCAATGTTGACTGTTCAATAGTTCACTTGTTATTTTTAACACCCGGCTGGCAACACTGTCAGCCCTTAACCCAGGTGATGGCTGGTATTGCATGAGATGATGTCATCGGTGTTAACTCATGCCGTTCCTCCGACATATTCCCCCCCCTTTTTTAATGCTATTTTTGTTTTTAATATTTCCGGTCGACGAATAATCTTTTTTTTAAATTCGCTTCCTTCATATGTAAAACCGTTAACATTTTAAAAGAAAAACTTGTTAATATATTATTTATAGTCGTCAGTACCGCATTCCATTTTTGATTTTTTTTTTTTACCTTCAAAATATTACAAAAGTCAAAGAAAGTAATTAATTAGTACTCTGGGTAATTAATTAGGGAACACCGTACACTCTAGCGGTTAGAGCGTTTGACTCATATCTGTAGGGATGTGCACGAGACAAGATTTGTTGCTGTCTCGTCTCGAAAATGTGCTGTGAAAATGATGTCTCGACTCGAAAAAAGTATATTTATCTATTGGAAGAGCCGTGTCTCGACTTGAATTTTGTCAGGAAAATCCTTTCTCGACTCGTCTCGTGCGCATCCCTTATTTGCGTGGTCCCGGGTTCGAATCCCCAACCGATTTTTCCCAATTTTCGGCGTCCACCCAGCGTCGTGAGGCAAACTGGGGAGTCACTAGGTCTAGAAAGCTCCTTATGCGCCTTTTAGGGACAGAGCGTCGCAGCGCTTGGCGTTAGGCTGGACATAGTTCAGCCAATCGCTAGTAGATGGCGCGTGAGCAGTCTTTGGTTCACAAATGGGCTGTTTTGCCAAGTGGTTTGCGAAATTAATGAGTACTTACAAGATAAATGACCTTTTCCGTAAATAAAGTTTTTCGGTTTTCAGTAATCTCCTGTTTTCAAATGCATCCAAAGATTTTTTTGTCTTTTAAAATTTATTTTCGACTTCGAAACTATTTTTGGATTTTCGTGGCCCCGCGTAGCGGAGTCGCTAACACGCTGCTTTGGTGCAAGTGGTCCTGGGTTCGATTCCTGGTGGTGGCACTCGGTCGAAAAAGTAGTAAAAAGCTTTTTTTTTTTTAAGGAAAGTAGCCATCCTGAATATAGATCCTAGGGTCGCTTCCTTCCTTCCCCAATCCTTTCTTCTTTCCTTTTCCGTGGATAGTGTGCTCGCCGAGGAGGGACTCATTCCTCACACGTGAAGGGCCATAGATGCCGAAAGCCCAGAAATCTAATTCCTGAATCCTATTTTTGCATTTTCATTTTTCATGTCCGTTTCTTTAAGAGTCTTCATCTCGGCGAAATTAAAATACCGCTAATTTTACAGTAATTCTGTGATATCTTCAAATAGATAAAAGATAATTGAAATATGGAACAAGAGCGCCTTAGACGATATTATTTTGCATGAGGTACCGTTTCCACAAGTCACCTAGTGGCTTTCCGTTTTCAGCCGTTTAGAAACGCGAAAATAAATGCCGATTTTCAAAATGGCTCGAAATCGGAAGCAGATAAGTGAGTCGTGATAACGGTTTCTCATGTAAAATAATATTGTCTAGGGCGCTCTTGTTCCACATTTCGATTACCTTTTATCTATTTGAAGATATCACATAATTACTGTAAAATTAGCGGTATTTTAATTTCGCGGGGATGAAGACTCTTAATACTTGGTTCCTCTCTGAGATCTTAAGGATTTTTTAAATTTATTTTCATTTAAGCCGTGATCTTGCGGCTTTCTTCGGAGCCCACGAAGCAACACAAAGTTGATTAGAACCAAGGGAAATTGTGTAGAAAACATTAGCGACACGGGACGGCACGGTATGTTTGAACGGTCGCGGCTCTAGCACAGACTAAGAAGCATTATGGAGGAATTGCATGGCCCCGACACACTATGTGTGAATTAACCTTTAGGTTAGTAGTAATATTCTCTACTTTACCAACTTTGCCTATTATACAGGGTGGCCCAAAGGTAGGTATACAGTACCGTACTGATCAGCTCATTGCATTTGATATAATTTCTTATTGTTATCCAGCAGGTAGTCATAGTTTCTTTATTATTTGTTCTTACTGTGATTTTACTTATATCTTTAGCTCGGAAAAGCTGGAGCAAATAAACCCATAAACTAGAATGTTACACTTGATCAATACCGGAGTGTATACCTATCTTTGGGCCACCCTGTGTACTACAATAAAAAAAAAAAAAAAAACACTAACTAATCATTGAGCAAAGCAAACCAGTTTATTATGATGACTTACTGTACACGAGAATTAACATAAGATTAAATAACTTCTTTAATCTTAAAAAATTAAAATTAATGGTGTTTAATCTTCTGTTAATTCTCAGGTAAATCATGGTGTAATCTGAGCTACTAGAGTTGACAGTCACAACCATCCCTTTGCACAGATTTTCCCGCCCTTTATTTCCACGATACAAGATTGAAATTTTGCACACGCATTGTGTACATAACTACGAATTTTGAAAGAGATTTTCAGATCCCTATGTGAAACCAGGCTCGGACTAGAGGGGCGCAAAAATTTTGATTTTTTTTTCGAAAAAAAACTGCCGGTTTTCCCGTTTCTAATGTATAATACGGACAAGTGGGCGGTACCATTGCAAAGAATGCTCTAGTCTGAAAAAAATAAAAATAAACGAGATATGAAACATGATCTACGGCAAATAGTAAGGAAGCAGTAGCTGTTTGAGTAAAAATCTAAAAATTTATCTCAAAAAGTGGAAATCCTAAAAGGGTTAAGCGTTTCTCAACCTGTGATTCTCGAAGTTTGCCATTATGGTGTTCTTAGATTGCAGATTGGTTCAAAACAGATAGAAATAAAAATTCAAGTGAATTGCATATCGCACAGTATAGTTGAGAATCAAAAACATTTATATATTATATAGTAGTAGACTATACAGTTTATTAAGGTAAAGATAGTATGTACGTATAAATCATTATGCATTTTCTTCTGTTCATTTTTGATGCTCAATCCGAAGATTGGTTTGCAGCAGTTCTTCACTCTTCACGTTTCTCTGATTTCCTCTTCATCTCTTTGTATTTTCTGTTAATCTAATATATAAAATTGAAAATGACTAGGCCTATGTTTGTGACCTAATAACTCTTGAACCACCTGACCGATCTTGATAAAATTTTCAACGTAGTTGAGGTTTGGAAGCTTGGGATTTTTTTTTTCATTTCACTTTGACGATGCTACGTAGGAGAGAGGAGGGGCGATATTTAAAACTGATCGAAAACAACCGATATTAGGTATCGAATTCATAGTTTTCGGGGTCGCTAAGATGAACAGTGACACTACTGATCCCGTGTAAATCCAAATTCAGCCTCCATTGCCCTTTGTCAAAAATTAAATTTATTCTCCCCGTGCAAAGAACGGGCAATCTTCCAGTGCAAATATAAAATTTATGAGTAAGGGAATTATAATTAATCTATTTTTAAAAAATATATAAATATACTGGTATATGCTCAAGATATTTAAAAAACAGTGATAAATTTTGATTTCGAAGGAGACAAGAGTGGTTGATGCGTAGAACATGTGGGAATAAAAATTGTTCCCACTTGAAAAAATGAGAAACGTTTCATATTTTACATTTAATATATCCGTATTCAAATCTATACCTATTCTATATATGCGTATAGTTTTATTTACTTTTTAAATGCCATTTCTTGCTTAGAGCGATGTAAAAATCCAGTAAAATCTGAATGCAGAAAATACAGTAGTGTTTTATAGGTGAAATGTAGTACAATTCATACAATATCAGAGAGGAGCGCCATCTATGTATTCCTGATGTAGACTAAGATCATTCGCTTTGTTCGGAATGCAGTTTGAAGCTTTTGTTAAATAAAGTTGAAGCCCTGCTACCCTACTCAACAAACAGCCGGTGGTTTTTCAGTGAGGGAAACACCGGAAATTTCTCTCTCGCTCTTTCTTTCGCGGTTATTTCACCCTCACCTGTAGATTTTGTGCACAGTGCGCAAGCGCCAAACTCTCTTGAACAGAGGGATTTTTTCACAATGTTACAATCTGCTCTGCTTTACCACTGAGCGTATACGTGATCGGAAACATGACATAACATGTAGGAAATGAATTGGCGGAAAATAAATTAAAGCTTTTTTTTTTTTTTTTTTTGGTGAAAAATAACTTTTATTAGATCGATGTTTCTTTATGTAAAGTGTGTTAAAAAGAACAGTATTAAGTCCCTTCACTAAGTCTACCCCTAGTGGCGGATTTAGCCCCCCTGTTTCCTAAGTATAAAAATTAATTTAAGCTATTATTGATATATATATATATATATATATATATATATATATATATATATATATATATATATATATATATATATATATATAATATTCTTATATAATCTTCTACATTTTTATTGTAGAACACAGAACTGTAAGTATTGTATGAAAAAGGATGTAAATACGTGCGTATTATGCTTTACAATAAACTTCCCAAAAATATAAAGACTCAGGACTTTGTCGATAAATTCAGAAAAGAATCCCAGAAATATTTATTACAACACTGCTTTTACTCGGTAGAGGAATATATGAAGTGCTATTTACATTAATATTTTACATGGTCTACAGTAAATCAGTGTCATCACTTGTTTTTTAGGATTTCTACATACACTACAAGCAATAATTACTTGCTCTAACTGTATTTTTAATAATGATACGCAAAATGTAAGGGATAATTATTAATCTAGTATGTGTAATTTACATTAATGCTGTAATCTTTACTTTTGTGTTTATGTATAAATGACGTGTCCATTTCAGATGCATTGTAATACAGTGCTAAATGTATGGACACACAGGACGAAAATATAATATAATATAATATAGTGACCAAAATAGTATTTTGCAAAATATTATTAAATAAAGTAGTAACCGCATGCAATCCTTTTCTTATAGAACAGGAATTTTGGTACCCAGTCTATGCCGTGTTCTCATTACGAACACCTAATTTCACACACAATGCGAGAGGTTTGGGAACAGTTAGTACTTAATAGTAAGCTACGTTAATAATCTCACAGACACGACGTTATCCAACGCAGACTCACATGGCCTGGGGTTGAACCAGAGATCCATCGCACAATGTACCACTATAGCCTCATCCTTCCCCTAAAAAGTTTCGGGTTTAAGAAAATCCAATGCTTGTAGAAGTTATCATTCTAGTTTAGTGTTTTAGTATTTGCCTACATCAGGTTCCTAAAATATATATTGGGCTGTACAAGTAAATACAGTACAATACTTCGTATGAAGTATTGTGCTGTATGGGGCAGAAATATGGATATTACGAAAAAAGTGATGAAAAACATCTGGAAATCTTCGAAATGTGGGTGTGGAGGAGAATGGAGTTAGTTGCGTCGAGCGGAAAACGAATGAGAAACTGGTGGGAGAAAAGAACAGTTTCAGATATTATTAAGAAGAGCAAGAGAAACTGATTGGGATATTGGCTAGGAGGAACTGTACCCTGAGGGATGTTTTAGACGGTATGGTCGCAGGAAAAAGAGGGAGGGAGCGAAGGAGACTACAATTAATGGACGATATCAAAATCAAAAGAGAAAAATCGTACGTGAAGACGAAGAGGTTAGTAGAAGACCGTGGAGCATGGAAGCTTCTTAGTTGTGGCAACTGACCTGCCAATAATGGCAGAATACCTAAAGGAAACGATAAACGCTTGAGAGAATGTCTGCATTGTCCTTAACGTGTAAAAAGAATGAACATTATTTCTTTCGTGAAGAACAATTAATATGACACGCAACGGCGACTGACAGATTAAACATTGAAAATGATAATGACACATATTTTTTTCAACAGATGTTTTCAGATGAAGAGTGATGGTAATGCTTTTGAAAGGATGCGATATTTGCTTCCTTTTTCTTTTCAAATCAAAATCTTTCCACCGCAATTACATTGTTTCATCGCATTGTAGCTAATTTTTAAGACCTGATGGTAAAATGTACTTTTAAGCTGTTATCATGATCTAAAAATATCACTCATTTAATTTATCTGCTTTACAGTTCGTACGGAGATTCTATATACCATACTCACCTATTAATCCTATCAAATTTCCAAAGTTCTGGTACTGAGTATAGAGGAAGCATAACTGTCAAAGGCTTTTCCGTTTTAATGGTGGAAGGGGTCTGTATGTGGAAGTTTATGTTGCTTTTGATAAAAATTTCAATCTTTGTTTTAACGAAACACAAAAGCAAAGATTGTTAAATATATATATATATATATATATATATATATATATATATATATATATATATATATATATATATATATATATATATATATATATATATATCCCCCGAGTGCTATGCAACCCACACAACACACACGGTGTTTTGGTGGTTTCCTATCAGGGTATTTGGTAAAAGTAAGCTAATTTTACAATTAGTAACTCTCGAATGAATAAATGTTCATCATGCTTGCTTCTGGGGCTAGTGATTTCAGAGGGTGGGCCATAGCTGAATTTTTTCCGGTGCTTTATCCGATCATTCTCACTAGGGTTTATCAATATTGTTGCTTACTATTTTTTACCTCTTCGTATATCGGAATTCCTCCCTCGAAATAAATCTTCTGGAATGACTACTCTTTGGAGCGATGGTACCGAATTCAATTCCTTGTATCTGTCAATTCATATTAGGATACAGGGTAATAAATTTATTTTACATTTCTTCGTATTCTCATAATGATATGCCTTTAGTAAACCAGTTTCCTGCCGGTTTAAAATCTACGTTTCTTGAGTAATTATTATTATCACTACTATATAATCAGTTTAAACCGGTTTTAACTTAATAATCTGATGGCTATCTCTAGCAAGTGCAGGTTATTGTAAGAACTTTTCTCCAAAGAACTTACTGAACATATGACAGGTGTCCAAAATTACTTTTTTATTTTTATTTTTTATTATTATTATTATTATTATTATTATTATTATTATTATTATTATTATTATTATTATTATTATTATTATTATTATTATTATTATTATTATTATTATTATTATTATTATTTTGTAGGTTTGTTTACCTGTTCCAACTATGTCACAGTGCTTTTGGGGACAATAACTGTAGCTGAGGCAATGATTGGTCTTACTGTAACTTTCTGACATCTCTATATACTTTTTTATTTGGTGTGCTAAGTTTACTTGCTGCTAATTTTGGTACTAAATGTTGTACTATGTTGTGAGTCAGTGACAATACTACATCTATAAGAGTTACTTCTTGGTCTATTTTATTGATGGTAGTGGTGTCCGGTATGTGTCCAGCTTCCTTCCGTCCATTGTGGTTTCTTGATCTCAGTATAATTTGTGTTTAGTTTGTGTTTATCGTTATCCAAATACTGGATTTGGCTGATATTTGTAGTATGGTTCGGCATCAGGGATTAGTTCCATGTTATGTGCTAGCAACTGGTTAATTAAAGGCTTGTGCAACATTATTGTGTCTTTTCGAATAGCCCGTGAGTGCCATTATGCGGCATGAGTTGTGTTACGGACAAGACGAGACAGAATTTTCTTTATGAGATGGTAGTAGTGGTGAATTTTCTTTATGAGACGAGAAAATTTGACGACACCTTTTTAAGACGGAAATGTTCGAAATCGCGTCTTGTGAGCAATTTTAGGCGTGGGCCTGTAATGTTCAGTTGTTTCGCATGTATCCCCGCACTTTCTGCATTCTCATTCGGTATTTTTTGCATTATTATTATTATTATTATTATTATTATTATTATTATTATTATTATTATTATTATTATTATTATTATTATTATTATTATTACTTTAATAATAATAATAATAATAATAATAATAATAATAATAATAATAATAATAATAATAATAATAATAATAATAATAATAATAATGTCAGCAAATTAAAAATGGATTGCCAAATAAACTTCCGTTGTCACTTTATTCTGAAATCGTACGATTATGAAGCGCGTTCAGTCAATAACACACAGATACAATATATCTTTGTAGGTTGTGTTGGTTTAGTGCAGTTCCTTCAAATCATTATTTTAAGTATTCTTGACTAAGTTTTCCTACGAGACAACAATTGAGGCTGTCTCATCTCGAAAAACTATCATGAACGATGTCCCGTCTCGGAAAATATATACGTTCGTATTGGAAGAGGTCTATCTCGTCTCGTTTCGTGAAACCCTATATTTTTGACTCACCTCCGTGGCTTGGTGTCCCTGGTTCGATCTTTGCTCCCACCAAGTAGGTCTTGTGGTGATAAACAGTGTGAGAAATTGCCAAAGAATATTTGAAGAAAAACGAGATTTTTTTCTCTACAAAATTTGGAGGCGAGACGAAGATACCTTATTCTCAGTTGCATATACAAATTAACTCCAGTATATAGCGGGCTTCCAAAACAAATATTTGTCTGCTACTCAGAACGCTCGGTGCTTAAAATCCCTTTCATACAACGTCTAGGGACATTGTGAATACGTTTCTGAAATGTTCTAAAATAACTTTGGTGGGCGGATATGTAGTTATTTAACAAATTGTAGCTGTCATATTTCAAATTGAGAATTGCAGTGGCGTAGTCAGTCAGTAAGGCGCTTCTGGTTTAGATTCTCGATGAGTTTATTAGGATCACGTTAGTGGGCATTATCACACTGTAATCTAATATAAATAAAATGAAGAGTTTGTTTGTGTGTCTGTGTGCGGCCTGGGGACCAGACAAGTGGACCGAGAGTTACCAATTTTTGGTCACGGTACGAAGCGTTTTTTTTTTAATTCGAACAATGGCGGGTCACAGGGGACTTTACCGGGACATGTAAAAGTAGTAGAAAATGACCGATATTATGTCATATTTATGGTTTTCGCGGTTGCTGAGATTAATGGTGGTACTCTGATCACATTAACTTCCAAATTTATCCCATTCGGTTGCGGGCCGGGAGTCACCAGCAGGATACCGATACATGTAAAAATAATCCAAAATGACCTGTATTAGTGTCAAATCCATAGTTTTCGCGATCGCTGAGATGCATGGTGATACTTCCACAGGCGTTGTCTTCCAAATACAGCTCCCATCGGCTGGGGGCCAGAGGCGTTTTTGTTTTCAAAATTCGAACCATGGGGATATCAGGGGGCGTTTACCGGGATATGTAAAAGTAGTAGAAAATGGCCGACAATTTTTTTCCTTTCATTGTTCAGTTTGTTTACATAGATATTTTGTCTGACCCATGCAAAGAATGGGTATTTCATCTACTGTTAGCAATATTTTCCAATATTTCAGTATTTCAGTAGTTTTTGATTGTTTCGATATTTTGTCGATATTCAAATCTGGATATCGTACGGACCTACCCATGGGTTTATCGAGACTTATGAAATGGGTACCTATACAAACCTGAGGGCTAAACGTGGTGTGTGTAGCATATAATCTCTCGGACGTTGAGTAAGTTCTCTTACCTTAACAATGACAGTGACCCTCGTTGGACTACTCCCAAAGGAGGACCTAACTTTACTTGGCACCGTTCCAGGTTTCAGAATAGTTAACGAACGTGTTGGTTAGATGAGCCTATCCTGTTCTCATATGCAACCCACCTGACAAAACAGACGAAAGGGTTGCATAAACAACCAGGATATGCTACTAAAACTGAAATAACTTGTGTGTAGACGAGCCAATGCATTTCTCCCCTCGATTTTTCCAAGTTTGGGATTGCCCATGAGACGAAGCGAGAAGGATTTTCGTGTCGAAAAGTGAGACAATGTGGATCTTCCAGTAGAAACATATCTGCTGTTCGTTACGAGACGTACCTTTCAGACCTTTTCGAGACAAGATAACCTCAATTCTTGTCTTTTTTTTTTTTTTTTTTTTTATTTATTGAAGTTTAGCATGCTTTGATGCTTTGGCGTAGTCAGAACCTTTCATATGACCGTGCCCAAAAGTAAGTTCACCCACCTCATCACGATATTCTTATGTGCTCGTTTTACTCCCCTTGAAGTGTACTGAAAATTAGATTAAATTTTATTTCATACAGATTAGAAATTAGATTGCTGATAACAAAATTTCAAACTGCATAACAGTTCAAGGTAAAATATATTAGATTACTTGTATTTTATTAGAGTATACACAAGCATAATCAGCACATCCCGTAGCTACACTTATGTATTATTATGCTTTTTCTTAGCACCGAGGCTATGTGAGATGTGGATTTACATTTTACGATGAAGTCGAACCACTATAATAATTCAAACTTCACTCACTCTCACCGGGAATCAAGCCCAGAACCACGTGTACTAATGGCGCACGCGCTAACTATTAGTCCAGGAGAGATGGGATCTTGATGCATGTTACATTGTAGCCGTAGGCCTATCTTAAAATTAATACTGAATTTTAGTCTAGGCATCTCTACTATACAGGATGGCCCAAAAGTAGGTATACACTCCTGTATTGATCAAGTATAACATTTTAGTTTACTTATGGGTTTATTTGCTTCGGCTCTTCCGAGCTTAAGATTTAAGTAAAAACACATTAAGAAAAATAATAAAGAAACTAAGTCTACCTGATGGATAACAATAAGAAATGATATAAAATACAATGAGCTGATCAGTACGGTTTTCTGTACCTACTTTTGGGCCACCCTGTTTATATAAGGTTTGATAAAAGGCTTGAAAATGTTTGTGTGTTTGCGTAAATAAATTTTCAACATCATCTGTTTCGTAGTGATAGTTCCGTATTCGATTCCCAGAAAGATAATGACCTTGTAGCTCATTTGATTTAATGGCTATGCCTCCATGCGATGTCCACGCATTCCGTGTTTTGTACTCTACGCCTTTGCTTCTAGGATTTCCTCTCTTGGCTACTCCGTATCATTCTTGGCAAGATTCCTTCTAAGAGTCTATTGTAGCTAAGTGAACATATTTTCTACATGTGGAAAGCATTCGTAGTATACTTATTTAAAACTCGTTCGGATTCTTGTAACACAATCAAGTTTAATTGTTTTTAGTATGTATTGAACGAAATTGCAGGATCAATAAGAGTGCGTGCTTTTGTTTTCTGTTTTCGAGAGACTGGTTGGTTATATTTTGATTGTGTTGGTTGGTAACTCTGGTCGGCGTAGTTGTGACTGAGTTGTTGTTCGGAGAGGTCCATGTTCCTTGGTGCGGCGGCTGCGGCAGTGTCCAGCGGAATTATGAGAGAGCCGCGGGCGAGGTGGGTGTAAAAACTCAGCGAAGAAAAACCGTCTTTTCGATTGCTTCAGTTTGCAGGCGGCCATGTTGTTGTTGGTTCCGAACTCAAGGCGATCATGGAAGCTGATGACGAAGACGGTGTGGTACTCATCAAGTGTAAGTAGCCTGTGCACTCACTTACTCCCTCCTTCCATCCATCCACCATGTGCGTTGGTGTGTCAAGGTTGTTTAGTTAGAGCGTCTTTTGTTTAGTTTTTTCTTGTTGATTTTCTTTTGTTTTTTTTCTCTCCCCCCACTGGTTACTACCACAGCGCTGTGCGAAACTTCGTTACCGAGTTAAAAGTTATTTATTCTTTTGCGCTCACCCCCTTTTGCGCCTGTGTTCGCAGCTCAACTACGCAATGCACCTGGGGAAGTTCTTCGTCAGTTTATGCTTCCCGTTTTATTACATCTTTCTTTTGCTTTTGCAATCTCGACGTCTAAAATGACAGATGGAACGTGAACGAGGCAGACCAACGCTCGAGCGAGTGAAGTGAAGAGATCCATCCAGACAGTGTGTGTGAGAAAAGTCGTGTATGTGTGTGCGATTATAACAAATAACGCGAAAATAATTCCTTTGTTTTCATGAAGATGTTATTATAATTTTGAATGATAACGTTAGCTATTCTCTTGTAGACAACGCAAAATAAAATATGTGCCATACCATTTGTGACAGTGATAAATTTCCGCCATAAGCCAACCCGGTGTGTTGTGTTTGTGTCTTTATTTTGATTGATATAATAATTTTATAAAGATTGGATGCAACTACAGTAATCATGCGTGAATTACCGCAGGGAGAATCGACTAGTCAGTTATCCAACGAAGAAGGTAAGGAATATGGAAGGAAATTGTTTTTTTGTTTCTCCAAGTGAAAGTGAGGGTAAACTCCTACCTCCTTTATAAAAAGACGCACAATTGACCTTCTTCCCTTTGTTTTTTTATATTATTGCATTATGTTTTAGCTTGAACCTCTGTCCTGTTTACCTTTTCAGTCTCATGTTTGTTTCGATAAGGAGAATTAAGAGAGAAAATTTGTATTTTTTCCCCTTGCATTTTGTAGAATTCCCTCGTAGCCAGTAGCGTACGCAAGGGAGTTAAAAAAAAAAAAAACTTAAGCCAAATGGTATGAAAAAATAAACAGGTACGATACTATAGTAAGATAAGTATACAGAAATGTCGCTTGTCTTGAAAGTATGAGATTCTTCATTTACACTTAAGATACCCCTTTGATGAAATTCTGCGTACGCCACTGCTCGTGGCAATATGGTTAGCGTAAGCTCCTTCAGTTCGATTCCCGGTGGGAACCCGTATTGTTACTCATCTTTCGTTAAGAGCCTGACATTACTAAAAAATAGTACAAAAATTTACCATTTTTCTTTTGATTGTTTTTCATAAGTGAAAGGAGATAATGAAATGCAACTTACTACAATCATAGATAATGTTATTCTGCAACAGAAAATATGAACCTGAAAAATTTTCACTGTTGCCATCCATAGAAATTACAGTGTTGCCAGAATAACAATTCCCCCAAAATCATAAGTTAAGGCAGCGACTAGATGAACGAACTCAATTGCATTTGATTACGTATCATGTTATTTTGTTATCCTGTGCACTACTTTCTAAATAATAGTGGTATTTAGTTTGTAATAAACAAAATAGTTTTAACATACAGTTGTTAAAATTAAATAATAATGTTATTTAAAAAGTAGTTGAGACAACATGATACGTAATCAAATGCAGTTGAGTTCGTTCCTGTAGTCGCTGCCTTGAATTAGATTTGGGGGCAATTGTTATTATGGCAACACTGTAATTTCTATGGATGGCAACACTGAAAATTCTTGAGGTTCATATTTTCTGTTGAAAAATAGCATTATCTGTGACTGCGGTAAGTTCATTATCTCCTTTCACTTATGAATAAGCAAGAAAAAGGAAAATGGTAAATTTTGTATTATTTTTAGTATGTGAGGCTGTAGGTCCACATCTCATGTAGGCCCTATAGCCTTGGTACTAAACGTAACGCTCAACTCATTAACTCGACGTAACTCAGTGTAACTCAACGTACTGAATAAACCAATTTTCTCATTTTAGAATTAGCCCAGTGACGCAGGAGATGAAGTGTAATGTTATAACGTCCCTCGTTTATTTCCGGTTTATGCTAAAGGTGCTTAATATCAGAAGCAGGTGTTACAAATAAAACTTTCATCCCTACAAGTCAAGGAAAGAAAACTTTATAATTGATAGCAGTGGCGTACACAGGGCCGTGCCGTGGAAAATCAGCGCCCGGGGCGAGAGTATACGACGGCGCCCCCATACAAATATTCCAAGCAGTTTTTCCTATTTTTTCCGTTTTTCTCACGAATTTTTCACCCCCCTTACTTCGGCGCCCGTAGCCGTGGCCCCGCTCGCCCCCCCACAGTACGGCCCTGGGCGTACACAATGTCAAGGGGAAGAGTTTCAAGCCCCGAGTTCGGTTCAGTGCGTCCACGATTTTTATTGATATCTTAGTGTGGTAAATTTATATTAACATTTGTCCATAATATATTTTAGAAATAGAGCCTAAACCCGGTACCTCCCCCCTTTATGTACGCCAGTGACTGGTAGGGAAGAAAGAGTGAGAATAAAAGGAGAGTCATGAAGATACACACGGTTACGGTGTTTCTGCTTGGAATCGAACCATGGAGCGCTGCATCTGGGTGTAACGCTGATACAAAGCTACCGCCCGTGTTAAGTAACATGGGAAAAGAGGGAATTGACTCCACTCAAAATTTGACAAAAACTACTCTGAAACACCATAGGGTGGGGTTTCTCAACTTGGGGGTTGAAACCCCTTGAGAGCAGGGCTGGATTAACCAATCTGGAAGCCCGGGGCTTGAAAAAATATGTGACTCCTGCTGTCTTCACCTAATACATTTGTGTGAAAATACATCAGAAAAGTTAATAGGCCTCATCCCGGCGAAATTAAAATACCGCTAATTTTACAGTAATTATGTGATATCTTCAAATAGATAAAAAATAATCGAAATGTGGAACAAGAGCGCCCTAGACAATATCATTTTACATGGGATACCGTTATCACGACTCACTTATCTGCTTTCGATTTCGAGTCATTTTGAAAATCGGCATTTATTTTCGCGTTTCTAAACTTCTGTAAACGGAAAGCCACTAGGTGACTTGTGATAACGGTTCCTCATGCAAAATAATTTTGTCTAGGGCGCTCTTGTTCCATATTTCAATTATCTTTTATGTATTTGAAGATATCACATAATTACTGTAAAATTAGCGATATTAAATTTCGCTGGGATGAGGCCTCTTAAGGGAATAAATTTCATATTTTTGGTCATATTTTATTTTATGGTGATGATTGTATCTTCATGATTCTTTTTACTAGATGGCCAGTTGAGATTTTTAAAGAGAGTGGAGGCCCGTGTCCACCTGGGAGTTGGGGCTATTGGCCCTTAAGCCACTCCCTTAATCCGGCCCTGTTTGAGATGTTCCGACATGAACATCAGGACCGCGAAGAGTGGTGAATTACTGTAAATGTAGGCTAATTAGGATCTAGTGTCGAAAACATCAACATCGAGAAAATCTAGTGAACATAATGACGTCATAATTTCCTGGTACTTTTTTTTTTTATATTTTATGACAGGACTTGGGAACGTAATCCATTTAATAGGATTGAATTAAACAATTAGCACAGTTTTATGGAATTTTACGTTCTGAACATAGAATATTGATTGTAAAGTAAATACGTGGCTATATCATGTAAATAAAAGCATATTTTCCTGCAAATGACAAAAGCACCAGAAACTTATGAGCATTAAAAGAAAAAGCAAATATCATAGAAGTCAGAGTAGTGCAATAGGTAAAATGGTG
Source organism: Thermobia domestica (assembly GCF_964235325.1). Taxonomy (NCBI): domain Eukaryota; kingdom Metazoa; phylum Arthropoda; class Insecta; order Zygentoma; family Lepismatidae; genus Thermobia; species Thermobia domestica. The sequence goes on from NC_137468.1 coordinate 6,152,876, forward strand.
CGTCTAACAAAGCACTAGAATGTCGTTAAAAAAAAAAAAAAGTAAATGCATCCCTCCTTCAGGGATCCAATGAATGCTGCAAAATCAGTGACATTCTGTAGTTTTCAATTGGCTTCTCCATTCAGGTTCACAAACTAATCGAAACTTGCAAAGAAGTAAATTATAAGAAAATTTTTGATTGTTTATTCTTTTGAACATAGGCCTACTTATTTATCCAAACAATCAACTGAAAGTTCGGGGGGAGCTGAAAGTAGTGTAAGGGGGGTTTCGCTCTCCTTTCTTAGTCCCTCCTAGTTGAATGTCTGATAGTACTTTATATAGGGAGAAATATTAATTGATTCGTACAATGGCTACTTATTTGATGAAGCTACCTAGGTATAATTAATTATAGAATTATTGAACATTTGGTAGAGCGCTTATCTCTGGTGCGTAAGGTCCCTGATTCGATCCCCGGTCTAATAAGTTTGTATGGACAACATCGTAACAGTGTTTCTTTCGGGCTGCTCACGTTTTCTCCGACATTCTAATTCCACCAATTCTAAATCTTAATTCTCGACTTATTCCTCTACTCCAGCTCTTATTTTCAGTTTCTAATAAGCCTTTGTATACAAGGGCGCCCATCAAGGGGGCAAGGTGGGGCGCTTGCCCCCCTCCAGAGGAAATTGTACTTCAGAATATCGAAAACCCAATAGAATTTTTACATTACTTACAGCAAACTTTGAAACTATATTTGAAACGTCGCTTGTACTTGCCCCCCCCCTTTGGAAACAACAACAAGGGCGCCCTTGTTTGTATATACTCTCCATGTTCAAATCGTCCCCAACTGACTTCCTTGTACTAAAGCAGACAATTTACCCTAACCGCATTCTTTAAATAACACTCCAAACAAGTCATAAACAACACGAGTGTGGTGTCGACGGGGCTCGTTGTTACCATCGTTAAACTTATGTTAAAAATTGTTACATTTGAGTATGTATCGATAATAATAATAATAATAATAATAATAATAATAATAATAATAATAATAATAATAATAATAATAATACTGGTATCACTAACATAAAAAAAAATCTCTAAAGTAGTACTTTCAAAGTAATCAGCATACTAAATATAGAGCTATAAAGGTGAAACAACGTGCTGACCAAGGTTGTACAACGCTTTTTGTGCAAGAGGATAAACCAAATTGCAACATTGCTTTTTTTTTTCAGCAGGTCAACTGGCAGACCACCCTCAATCAGAGGTAAAAGTGAGGGATACGCCGTTTCCCTACTTCCAGAAAATATCTATTACAATTACTCCACTTCCTAAAAATTACAATGGACAGATATAGGCACGGGGGACGACATGACGTCATGCGTCCCCATACCTTTTCATATCCACTTTTACTTCTGCCCTCAACTAGAAGGATTTGCTGAAATAGTAATAAAGAAACCTGTAGGTTACTTCAGTGGTGTTCGGCTTCCTTTGAAGCCGCCTGAGGATGATTTTGTCGCGTGAACCTCCGTTCCTCTACTCTATAGCACTTAAGAGGTCTTATCACTGCGAAATTAAAATACCGCTAATTTTACAGTAATTCCGTGATATCTTCAAATAGATAAAAGATAATTGAAATATGGAACAAGAGCGCCCTAGACAATCTTGTTTTGCATGAGGTACCGTTATCACGAGTCACCTAGTAGCTTTCAGTGTGCAGCCATTTAGAAACGCGAAAATAAATACCGGGTTTCTAAATGACTGGAAATCGAAAGTAGATAAGTGAGTGGTGGTGATAACGGTATCTCATGTAAAATAATATTGTCTAAGGAGGTCTTGTACCACTTTTTGATTATCTTGTATCTATTTAAAGATATCACATAATTACTGTAAAATTAGCGGTATTTTAATTTCGCTGTGATGGGGCCTCTTAATTTACAGTATGCCACAACTCGTTCCGAACCACATAAGTAATTAAATGGTCACCCATCCCTGTTCATTTGGTTTATTATTATTTTCTCCGCTTAGTTACTTTAGAGCAACTGGGTTAGAACCTGCCTTCGGGCAGAATATTCAGACTTATAGACAATATAGTGACTGTTCAGGACGTCGTCAAACGATTTAAAAATAGATGAAGTAGTTAAAACGGAAGAAAAACTAGGGCTAACAAATTGTGCCTAGGCTAAAGAATTTCTTCAGAATTGCGAGTCATATGATCGAAATGGCATTTCATACTTATGAAATGAAAGAAGGAACACGGGTGTAGTCATTGAATAGCATTTTTTTTAAAGAATGTTAAAAATAGCTTTTTTTCTGAGAAACGGATGAATGATGAAGGCCAACCAAGGATGAGATGACAGAATAAATTCTTGTCTCTTTGGTCTGTAGGTAGAGAGGAGGCTTGAAGCAACGAATAACGTGGACACTTCTATGTAAATCTAAACTTGTCTTGTGTAAGAGAGATCAGTTCTCCGTGATCTGTTCACGTGCTATATACACTCCGTACGTATACCATGTATGGATCCACCACTCATATGGACAAACTACGTAAAATCGCAATGTCTTCGCTAAGTTTCGTTGCATACGTATTATCTTTTTTTTAAAAAAAGCTTAACGTTATTCTTCCATATCACGTGATTCGTCCATATCCAGTCAGCAAACTTTCGATTACTTTGTCGCAGCTTTCCACTCTTCCCTATCCTGAGCCGGACTTTTCATTCCCATGTACTTTTTCTTTCCTGCATCTTGTATTATTGTTTAACACAGCTTCCCATTCTTCCTTACACAGCCAGACTTTTCATTTCCATCTACTTGTTCTTCCCTACATCTTATATTATTGTTTGACACAGCTTTCACTCTTCCCTATCCTGAGCCAGGCGTTTCATTTCCATCTATTTTCTTCCCTACATCTTATTGTTTGACACAGCTTTCCACTCTTCCCTATCCCAAGCCAGGCGTTTCATTTCCATCTATTTTTTTCTTCCCTACATCTTGTATTATTGTTCGACACAGCTTTCCACTCTTCCCTATCCTGAGCCAGGCTTTTTCATTTCTATCAATTTTTTCCCTACATCATGTATTATTGTTTGACACAGCTTTCCACTCTTCCCTATCCTGAGCCAGGCTTTTCATTTCTATCTATTTTTTCTTCCCTACATCTTGTATTATTGTTTGACACAGCTTTCCACTCTTCACTATCCTGAGCCAGGCTTTTCATTTCTATCAATTTTTTCCCTACATCATGTATTATTGTTTGACACAGCTTTCCACTCTTCACTATCCTGAGCCAGGCTTTTCATTTCTATCTATTTTTTCTTCCCTACATCTTGTATTATTGTTTGACACATCTTTCCACTCTTCCCTATCTTGAGCCAGGCGTTTCATTTCTATCTATTTCTTCTTCCCTACATATTATATTATTGTTTGACAGCTTTCCACTCTTCCCTATCCTGAGCCAGGCGTTTCATTTCCATTTCCTTCTTTCCTACATTTTGTATTATTTGTTCTTCGCGGTCTTCCTCTAGATATTTTTTCCTTTTCCCATTTCTTTTCTACCTAATAACGTGATTCGTCCATATCTCATAACATGTTCAATTATTCATTCTCTTCTTTTCGCAATATTCTTAGTATACTCTTTTTTTTTCCTTGTACCATTTGCAATACTTCTCAGTTCCATGGCGTGGTATCCTTGATCTTAACATTCTCTACCGGTTTTTCTGCTCCAGTGCTTAGTTTACAGTTTTCCATAAACTTTTATGAACTACGAGATTAATGACCAGCCCCTGTTCTATTGATTTAATTTGTCCGTCTAGTTATTTTAGGGTACTTTTAAATACCTTATTCACCCTCTTAAATTTCATCATTCTTCTCTAGCACGGGGGCGCGGTGGCTCAGTGGTAGAGCGTTCACCTCCGGTGCTTGGGGTCCCTGGTTCGATCCCAGCTCGCGCCGTGTGGACTTTGTGGTGGACAAACACCGTGCTCGTGGGTTTCTCGGGGTTCTCCCGTTTCCTCCCACTTTCTTCATTCCACCGTTTCACTCATTGTCACCGTCTCCTTTAGCCTAACCGGCATAACCGCGGGACGTTAAACTTAAAGATTTCATTTCATTTCTTCTCTAGCACCACATTTCAAAGGCTTCAATTCTCCATTTCTCCTTTTTTTTTCTCAAATCTATGCCTCAAATTCATACAACTCCACACACATGCTTTTATCAACCTTTTCTTCAGTTTTTTTTTCGATGTTTCTGGGTAGAACTTTTGTTCTTTAAATGCCTTCTTCGCCAGTGCTATTCTGAATGTTTACATCTTGCCTGTATTATAAGGTGTTATTTTAGTCTTTTCGTAACGTAATTCCTCGACTTCTCCCACCACGTAATTATGTTGATATTTAGTTTAGTATATATATTTTAAGCATGATGAAGCAGTTGGGGGACCTGCTTGAATAACGAAAAAGCATAGGAAGCGAGAAATACTGTGGGTGGAGCAGGGAAAACGTCTGACCCGTTTCAATAACTTCTGGAAGATGTTTAATACTCACTTCAAGCTGAGTTTTTAAATCATATCAATTTGATAAAAAGCGTATTTTGAGGGGGATAAGGTGTTTTAATATTTATACCAAAAGTAGAGTATCTTTTGTATTTGTGTCATTACACTTTGATTCAAATAATATTCTAAACAGAAAAAGGGTTCGAATATTTCCCATAAGTGTATTTTCTCCGTTCGAAAAATGGGCATTTCAGCGGTATTATTATGAGTGTATGTATGTTGCAGCATAACACTAAAATACCTAGAGCATGTGCTCAAACTTAATTCACATGTGACTTAAATCTGGAAACAAATACTGTGGAGGTAATGCACCCCAAGGAAGAAAGTGAACGACCTGTAAAATTAATAAAAAACGACCGATATTACTGTTGAATCCACAGTTATCGGGATCACTGAGATGAATAGTGACATACTCGATGCCATTTAAGTCCCAAGTTTAGTCTCATCGGCTTGGAGTTTGGGAAGAGATGACAGTAGTTTTTTTTTTTTTTTTAAATAATTACCCCTTCATTGAATATGTATCCTAAGGGAGGGGAGAGGGTTCAAAATATTTCCCCAAACCTATTGTCCCCACACAAAAAAGACACATTTCAGATACTTATTAATAAAGACAATTAAAAAAAAAAAACTACATGCAATTTCATAATCATCTGATATAACCCATAATATTTTAAAGTATTCAGCTTTTTGTTTGGTGGATATTACAGAGAAGAAGCATTATGCTTTCCCTTGTGTAGTTTTAGACAACACACGAAGAGTCGTCCTTGAATTTTTTTTTTTTTTTTTCGTGGTGGATGTCTATGGCGTGAAGCAGCTGTAACGAGTCTTCTTTCGCCGACCGACCGACCAAGCTGTAATTCAGGTGGCTGGCAACACAACGAATACTCACTCACATATGGATGGAGAATATACCATCTGCTTTCACCGTCAAAAACGATATATTATTCACTCTTTCAATGTTAATTCATTTCTGGCACACTCGACATTCCTTTGGAAACCGTATAATATTCAGTATGTCACGTACTAAAAAAAAAAAAAAAAAAAAAAAGTTTCTGTATTTCATCAGCAATTATTCGTTATTCCATTCAGCCAATTGTATGGATCAAAAGGCATTCCATTATAGTAATTACGTTTGGTTCATTGTACGTAATGTAATGAATGAATTATAGAACCAGGTGTGTGAAGCTGAAATGTATTATCAGAAGAGTATGTACTGTTGCGCGGACTGAATTTCCAAAATGCACCGAGCAGCAGGGCATTTGCAGTGTTGCCATGAGTTTATTTTATGAAAACTTTCCTACTCTGTCAGGGTTTGTAAACCCATCAGAATTCAACGAAATGGAAATTAATATAGCTATACAGTTATGCTTCGTACAAGGATAAGTTTAATGTGCAATGCGGTGTTTAGGATTTTGTTTCGAGGGGGAAGGGTATGCACAACACGTGAATAAGTAATTATATTTTTTTTCTGTTTGGGTGTCTATAAGAAATGTATTTCGGAGGGGCGTGAGCCCGATGGCCACCTCCTAAATACGCCACTGTTAATATGTATTATCCTATTCGGTTTTATTATCTCAATATGATCAACGGTAATCATTAAATTTATAATGTAATCATTTTAATTTCACTCTTATTACATTTATTATTCTTGTCATTAAACACAAAAAAAGAGAAAGAAAGAAAAGAAAAGAAAACAGTGAAAATGATAAATTATTTACCTCTGCTATGAGTTACCATTTTCCATATTAGGCTATATGGGCTTATGGTGAACAATACGTTGGAATGAGCCATGTTGGATCAGTGGTAAAGCACTAACCTCTCGTGCGAGGACTCCTTGGTCTGATCCCAAACCATGGGCGTTTGTCGTTTCGACATGCTTTCTCGGGGTACTCCCAAATCATCATTCTGGCAGTACACGGGACCAGAGAAATGGAGGCATGGATGTGGAAAAGGAAGTGAAATCTTGAATATCATGTAAGTTCACTTTTAGGTTAAACAAGAAGGGATTATTAACGAAAGTTAATTATTTAAGAGTTGGCGAAATGACAATGTGGAAGGAGATGGAAGAACTCCGGGAAAACCCACGGACACGATGTTGCCGACCACAAAGTCGTGGCGTGGGATGATTCAGGAACTCTTGCACCAAAAGTGAGAGTATACAATATTGATCCATCGTGCCCCGTTGTTTGGATGAGAGTTTAGTTTGGGAGCGATGAAACAACAATTATAAGCAATGCAGTATTGTGACAGATTTACAGGAAAAAATTAAACAAACTCAAAAATAGTGAAGAAAAAATTTCATATATGATGCAAAAGAGATTACTGAACTTTTCACGAATCTTTATTAACATTTAGAGCACACCTGTTGGTTTAAAGTAATCGATTTCTTTGGATGAAACAACTCAATTGTGCCGTGACAACTGATTAAGAGTCTTCATCCCGGCGAAATTAAAATACCGCTAATTTTACAGTAATTATGTGATATATTCAAATAGATAAAAAATAATCGAAATGTGGAACAAGAGCGCCCTAGACAATGTTATTTTACATGAGAAACCGTTATCACGACTCATTTATCTGCTTTCGATTTCGAGCCATTTTGAAATTCGGCATTTATTTTCGCGTTTCTAAACAGCTGAAAACGGAAAACCGCTAGGTAACTTGTGATAACGGTATCTAACGCAAAATAATATTGTCTAGGGCGCTCTTGTTCCATATTTCAATTATCTATTTGAAGATATCACATAATTACTGTAAAATTAGCGGTATTTTAATTTCGCCGGGATGAAGACTCTTAATTCAGTAAAAACATATATTTCGTTATTTTTACCTCAGTACTATCCCAGATTTCCCTGCTGCGATTGAAGAAAGCCCTGAAGAAACAACGAGAAATGTCCTTCTATAGGATTCAAACCCGGGACGTATCGATTGTCAAGCGAATATGCTAACTGTCCATCAATCGTTTATGCAATACTTGTAGGCAGGGGCGGATCCAGGACGGACTTCTTGGGGGGACAGTGGGTTGTAATACTACTACTTAGAGCGACTTTTAAGAGCTCCAAACTCTGGGATGGGTTTTATTTATATATAAAAATAAGAAAGTTTCCCCTTCTTGGGGGGGCGATCGTTCCCCCCTGGATCCGCCCCTGCTTGTAGGCTGTGGGTATCGTTACTGCAAGAAAATAAAGAAATTAATCGCGGACCTTTACAATTTATATATTAACATATTTGGTAACATTGATTTTGCAACACGAAAAAATAAGTTGCGAAGCAGCAGTTGTATCATTTTGAATCCCATGCTACTGCATTTGTGAAAGGATTACTCAGTGGTAAAGGGTTTACTTACCTTTCTGGTTCCAGGATTTGCTGGTTGGATCCCAGGGCATGTAACTGTGTGGTTAACAACATTGTGCTCATGCCATTTTCTTGGCGTTTTTCCTTTTTCCTCCCACATTTTTAGTCCACCAATTCTCTCGTAATGACCCACTTTCACTGATCATCCACCGGTTTTAGCTATAGGGTATAATCGTGGGACGTAAAACTACATTTTTAAAATTTCAGTGATTTATTGTTGTTATTATTATTATTATTATTATTATTATTATTATTATTATTATTATTATTACTATTATTATTATTATTATTAAGCATTCTACCTTTAGGCAGGTCCTGGGACTAAAGTTTTTTTTTTAAATTTTAGAATTCGGCCTGTAAATATTTCTTCCACTTTCTCTATCTTCAGCTTCCTCTTTTAACTTTAAATATTTTCTTCTGTTTTTTCAAATCATCAATCAGTTGTGTTCTTATTATTATTCCTCGGTCTCCTTCCATTTTTCCTTCTATAACGGTATGAAGAACACAATTTATTTGCAAGTGTATCCAATCCAATTGACTTTTCTACGAAGGATAGTGGCTAGAAGCGTTGTCCTCTCTCTGATCCGTTTCAAAACATCTTCATTTTTTATTCCCTCTGTTTATTTTATCTTCTTCATCTTCCTCCAACGGTGTCTTCCCGTTGTGCCTACTTCCCGTTATGCCTACAGGCCCTCCAGCACTTTGTAGAAAATATTTTTAATGATCTTATCTGTAGGCAGAACGGTAATTCCCGTTGTGCCTACTTCCCGTTGTGCCTACTCTTTCGAGACGGGGAATTCTGTGCAGGGAGGGATCTTTTCTAGGGATTTTTTCTTTAGTAATTCTAATAGATTCTGTAAGAAGAATAACTATTCCTTTAAATTTCATCATATATTTTAAATGTTATCTTACTTGCTCTTCTCAGAAAAATGACTAGGTATAGTTTTGTTATTAGCGTTATTCACGTCTACTTTAGTAGAGATGTGTTTTTTTAATACTTACAGAGAAATGGAAAATTAATTGATTCAGTTACAAGAAAATAAACTTATTTCGGTCTAATATCAAGTCATTTCACAACAAAATTTTATTCAGTTTTCCAGTAGTTCATCTCCAACATTCTAAGTTGGGTCTTAGTCTCCTACATTAAAATTACTTTTTCGGCATCACCTTATCAGCTGATTTGTCTTCTATACGTGATTCTATACTATATGCCATAATATCATACATACTTCTATTTTTATATTTATATTGTCAATGTAAATAGCAGGAATACAAAATACAAATATCATAATTGAATGTTTTTGTAGAGTTTCAACTCAAATCAAAAGGTCAGATAATCGGGGAGGGAAAGGGATTTATAAGATTTTGTTTCAGTTTGGTACTCTTGAAGGTGATTGGCTACTGTGTTCACCGGTAGCCAATCAGCGTTCAGAACACCTGACGGCTTCGAAAAGTGAAAGTTCTGAGATCGAGACAGTAATCTGTATAAAATTCAATTCAAATTTTTAATCTGTCACTTTATAAGTATCAATAGGAATAGTAAGCAGCACAGAATGGCAGAATTTGTCAGTTCGAAATACGGGGGGGAAGTGCTCGCGTACGAAGGGTTCTTATACCGGATTAATAGACGTAGTAAAGAAAAGACATATTGGAAATGTACACGTGGGTGCAAAGCGACAGTTGTTGTTTTGGGTGACGATGTTTTATCAAAGAGTGGAGTACACTCTCATGAAACAGAAAGGAGCAAAATTGAAGCAAGATGCTTAATAGACAGGATGAAGTGTAAAGTGTCCGAGAATCCTGTAGATGCAGTTCCAAAAGTTTACAGGTAAGACTAAATTTTCTTTTTAAATGAGTAGTTATTTTATTGGTTAGTTCTATCTTCTAGTTAAAAATTAACTACTTTTTTCTTTCGTTTTTTAACATTACGTTAAGAGAGACCAAATAGTTGATCTGGGTAAACTGAAGTCAGTTTCTTGAAGGTAGTGGCCTAGTATCTCGCTAGTCGTGTGATACAAGTTCAAGTTAGCAGTACAAATAATCTCAGTTTACAAGTTTTGACTTCAAGCTTATTGCACTAGTCAGATGAATGTATTTTGCAGGTAAATTTTAACGAAACTATTCATGTGTTTTTTTTATTTATTTCATTTGTTTCTATCTTCAGAGAAGTGATTGCAAAGGAAGGGATACAGGAAGAGGTTGCAGCCGCTTTGCCAACATTTGAGGGAATTAAACATACCCTGTATAACTGTAGAAGCGCAGAAAGGCCTGAACTTCCCACAACAAGAAATTGTATTAGGTTAGAGGGCAGGTGGAGACAGACATTAACAGGAGAGGAATTTCTCTTAATTGATGATGGTGTTGATTCTGATCTGGGTTACTGGCAACTGAATCAATCAATTCGAGGAAAGAGATATGATGGAGACAAACACTCTTTTTAAAGGCCGCCTTATGCATCCTCTTGCGTTGTTTGTTTAATAGTTGGCCAGACATGTCTTGGGGATGTGAACTGTGGCATTTTTTAGTACTGCAAGTCTTAGCATGCTGGAGGTAAACTACTGGAAACCCAAATAAAATTTTGTTCTGAAATTGCTTGATATTAGATCTTTTTTTTTTTTTTTTAATGTTTGTTTCACATACAATGTCTAACATTCTTGCAACTGAGTCAACCAATTTTCCATGTATGATGAAACTTGTAGAGGTGGTGGTTGTTTTTACAGAAGCTTTTAGAAATACTAAAGAAATATTCCCTACAAAAATTCCTCCCTGCACATAATTCCCCGTCTCGAAAGAGTAGGCACAACGGGAAGTAGGCACAACGGGAATTACCGTTCTGCCTAGAGATAAGATAATTAAAAATATTTTCTTTAAAGTGCTGGAGGGTCTGTAGGCAGAACGGGAAGTAGGCACAACGGGAATGAACCCCTCCAACAACACATCACATTACGAAGCTCTCTAAATATTTCTTCTCTAACTTCCATAATGTCCAAGTCTCTGAACCATACAGTCCAATGCTCCATACATAAAGCACTTGACCAATTTCTTCCTTAGTCCATTATTAAGGCTGCTAATTAAGAGTGATAGTTTCTTCTTAAATGCTTCTTTAGCTAGGGCAATTGTTGACCTAGAGCTAAGTGACCCTTGTCATAATACTTCCCAGATACTTGAATTTATCGACTTCTTCAAGTTTTCTTTGTTCTACTCTGACACGTAACGGCGCGTAATTTAGTAAAAATAAATAAATAAATAAAATAAAAAACTGTTTTAAGTCACGTGACTATGCCGCTAGCTAAAGGAGACGGTGATGATGAGAGATGAATGAAATGGTGGAATGAAGAAAATGGGAGGAAACGGATGAATCTCGAGAAAACCCACATACACGGTGTTTGTCTACCACAAAGCTTACTTGGCGAGAGTTGGATCAAACCAAGGGACCCCATGCACCAGAGGTGAAGCCACCGCAGCCACTAAGCCACCGCAGCCTCTCGCATGATTTAGTAGTTGCTGGAAAATTCATCCTCCTTAACAAGTAAGTTTTGAAGACAAAGGCCATAAGAGGCTGTGTCACTTTAATGTATATGGGATGACACTTGTTTTCCATTTGCAGTAATAGTATACCGTTCTTTCATATACAGTATAAAAATAAATAGTACATCGTAATTTGTAGAAACTACGTAACGGCTATATATCATCACTAAGAGATGTATTGCGACTTCTTATATCGATGGCTAAATATAATCTGCAGTTACTAACACATATGAACAGAATGTTGAACTGTGGCCAAAAACTTCTCTCAACCACGAAGTTCATACTCTGTCATGAATGTATATATGTATGCGCGTTGCAAAATTCCTCCGTGCACACGACACTTGTTTCCTAAATTAGCGCTCGCCACCAAAAGAAACGAAATTAAAAGAACATAATATAAACAAGGGTCCTTGTATTACAATTTCAGTGTGACATATGTGCATGTGACAGAAGAATTTAAGCTGCAGAAGAGGGTACGCGTGCAGTTTATTAAACGCTGTTGCAACAGAACATTTAGTCCAGCATGTAGAAACAGAGTGGGAAGAACTTCAAGTTCCGGATTTAAAGAAGAATTCGGGAAAACCAGGCTGTCATAGATCAGCGTTTCTTTGCGCAAGTTCTTGCTGGAGAGTAACCCCAAAAATAAAACTCCACAAAATATTAAGAGCAATACAAAGTTTAAAAATAATTCACTAAATAAATAAAACCGTGCCAATTCTCGTGCTCTCGAAACAACTGTAAAACAAAAAGTTGTGTGGGTGTTCACAAAGTGGGGTCGTGACATAAAATACATCATTGAAATTTCATGATTGAGGGAGAGGAATCGAGAAAAGTTTAACTAAAAATTCGTATCGAACATTTATAATTTACACTAAAACTAAGTCTGTAACCGGAGTTTGGGAAGAGATTTGAATATAAGAACATTTCAGCATCAACAATTTAGATTTATTCCTCCAGAATGTATCTGCTCTGTGTAATAATTAATTAGTGACATATTTTATAGTATAATAGTTGAGTTGATTTTAATTTAGCATCCCTTTCAGCAGAGAGGCTATATGAAACGTGAACCTACTGATTAACGTGGAATCCGAACCACATGAGCTCCCGCCGGGAATCGAACCCGAGTCTCCCTTGCCACTTGTAATATAATAGATGTGCTATGGTTACGAAACATGATCGCTTATTCTGAGGGAAGAACGTAGACTGAAGGTGTTAGGGAACACAATCCTAAGACGAATATTCGGACCCAAGAGGCATGGGAATGGAGAATGACGGAAACTTCATAACAAGGAACTGCATAATTTATACCGTTTGCCAAATATTGTTAGGGTATCAAGTCTAGAAGTCTGAGGTGGGCAGGTCATGTAATCAGAGTAGAAGAAAGTAGGAACGCTTTCAAAGTCTTTTGACTGGAAATCCAATCGGAAAAGAGCATTAGGAAGACCTAGGCGTAGATGGGAGGACAATATTAAGATGGGTCTAGCAGTGAGTTCAGTTGGCTAAGGTTAGAAGTCAATGGAGAGTTTCTGTGAACGCAGCATTGAATCTCCGGGTTCCATAGGCCATAGAGTTAGTTAGTTATAATAAATGTAGAACTTGTAAGAGTCAAAATAGTTGCTAGCCTTAGCCTAGATATTGGAACAGTCTGGCTCCATAGTCCCTTGGCCGATACTTCTGCGAAATTCCTTTTCCCTACTCCATAGAGTTAAAGAGTCTTCATCCCGGCGAAATTAAAATACCGCTAATTTTACAGTAATTATGTGATATCTTCAAACAGATAAAAGATAATCGAAATGTGGAACAAGAGCGCCCTAGACAATATCATTTTACATGAGAAACCGTTATCACGACTCACTTATCTGCTTTCGATTTCGAGCCATTTTGAAAATCGGCATTTATTTTCGCGTTTCTAAACAGCTGAAAACGGAAAGCCACTAGGTGACTTGTGATAACGGTGCCTCACGCAAAATAATATTGTCTAGGGCGCTCTTGTTCTATATTTCAATTATCTTTTATCTATTTGAAGATGTCACATAATTACTCTAAAATTAGCGGTATTTTAATTTCGTCGGGATGAAGACTCTTAAGGTCGATCATGGAAGAGCGTGACTACTCAGAAGAGATACATATCCTCACTCCCTAATGGACGGATTGCAAGAGTCATTGGTTACGGTGTGCTCCGTATCTGAGGTAAGCAGGGCTGGATTTCCTACCTGATTTTTAGGGATTCCCATATCACGAGTTAGACTATATTGAGTGAAACCCACTACGACCCATCACCCATCGTGATCCACTCTGACCCGCCGACCCACTCTCCACAGTGCATTGTAGACGGCATCTGCTGAACACCGGTGAATTTGTCTACATTTTACTTTCAATTTCTCCATTTTCTTCCTTTTTCATTCGTTTCTGTTTACTTACCTGAGATAAGTATATCTAATTAAAAAAAAGAAAAAGCACTTTCGGATATTGATATTTGTAATTGTAGTAATAGCAGTAGAACTTGCAACTTGGCTTTCGAGACACAGTCGAATTTTACACTTTTTTATCTTTACGTTGGTCTTCTTTACCTTGATTTGAGTCTTTCAAATTTCATCCTATTTTCCACTGAAAAGTATCTGTAATGATAATGAAATTGAAATTAATGGTAATATGACCCAGACAAACACTTGACCGTTTTATATCCACCGGTACCGTAACAGCGGTGTTTGAGCGATTGACCGTAGAAATTCAAATTCCGATTAATGATAATTTCACAGCCTTGTGTAAACTCTTTATAGTCATTGGAGAGGAGGGCGTCAGAATTGATGACGATGGGTTTTGTTGGGTCAAGGTGAGTCACGATGGGTGGTGGGTCAGTGGGTCAGAATCAATTTTGCATTGACCCACGCCATCCCTGGATTAGGGATGGCTACATTTTTTTTTCGAAAAATCGCTTTTTTGAAAACGAAAAACGAAAAATTTTCGAAAAAGCGAAAAACGAAAAATGAAATTTCCGAAAATCGAAAAACAGATTTTTCGAAAAAGGCCATCCCTACCCTGGATGTATGGAATGACGCGGAAGGACAAAATTAAGAAGAAAGTGATCTGGTAAACAGTAAAGGTGAGACAAGTAGTAGAAAAACTGCAAGAAAGTAAACTGAAATGGTGTGGGCATGTAAGAAGACCTTTGAAATACGTAATAGCTCACCGAGTAGATGCTGGAGAAGTGAGTGGGAGAGGAGAGGCTAAAGATGAAATGGAGAGATTGTGCTAAGAACAATGTGATACAGTGACAGTGTGGTGTCAGCGGATATGACACAAGATAGAAACAGGTGGAGGACAACAATCCGAAAAGTCGACCACAGCTAACTGGGAAAAAAGACTTAGAAAAAGAAGTATTGTTCATGAGGCACGGTGGTTCACTGGTAGAGTGCTTACCTCTGGTGCGCAGAGTCCCAGGTTCTATCCCCGGCCAAGTAAGTTTGTGATGAACAACATCGTGTTCGTTGGTTTTCTTGGGTTACTTCCATTTCATCCCACATTCTTATTCTCCCATTTTCCCATCATTCACTTGCCTTAATCATCCGTCTCCCGTAGCCTAACGAACAAACAGACTGCATTAAACTAGTGGTGGGCACAAAAACCGGTTTTTCGGTTTTTAGAAAACCGAAACCGGTTTTTGAAAATTTTCGAAAAACCGGTTTCGGTTTTCACCTGATCCGGTTTTGGTTTTCTTCAAAACCGATTCCTTTTTTTTTTTAAAATTTATTCTATTTCTGACCAGAATGGTGTTTCGTTGTTCTCCGGAAACCGAATCCATTTCCACAGAAATAGTTTTATGTGTTTTCGAAAAGTTTTCACCGAAACCAGTTTCGGTGAAAACCGAACCGGTTTTGGAGAAAACCGAAATGTCGGTTTTTCGGATTTCGGTTTTTATAAAAACCGGTTTTGCCCATCCCTACTTTAAACCGAGAGATTTCATTTCATTTCAAAAGATTTCCGAGAGCAACCTTACAAGGAAAAGCAAGCGTTCAGTTCTAGCTCTAGTAGATGAGTCTTGATCATCGTTGAGAATTATTACGTTTACAAGAACTGTTAATTTTATCTTCAGGTAGTCTTTCGTTTGTGTTTTGAAGTTTAGCGTCCCTTTTCAGCACTGAGGCTACATGAGACGTGGACGTGCAGTTAAAGTTGTAATCCCACCTACTGTAACGCTTTCGGATACATCCACCGGTAATCGAACCAGGAAACCCCATGTCCCAGTAGACCAGCGGGGAAGACAGTAGCCTCTTGTGCATGAATATTCCTACGATATAAAGTACTCTCAGCAAGAATATTCACAGAGAGCATTTCACGGTGCTTGCATGATTTTGACAAAATTAAAAGAGAAGAGAATGCGATGAACAATAAACATCCACGCTTTGGGTACACGAACTGATGTAGTTTCGTAACGTCGTTCAAGTAAACAATGGGACGTCAGAATACCACGCCATTCCGTTCTCACGCATTTGAAATACCTCTCAATACACAAGTAAAACCAATATATATTATATATAAATTGAAAACCAAAACATTAACCCTCAGCCATGAGGGTATAGTTTAACTGCAATCTTATTGAGTTACTGAACTTTGTAGCATTGGATTCCATTCCAGACAGTTTGATCATTGGATGGAAAACAATATGGCAACGCCGACAGAACCATTTGATGAACACAGTCTGACCGAGTGTGACCTTTCTCCATATCATGACTCACACCAACACACATACTCACATTCTCACATGCACAAAAACAGTGGGTATATGTGAAAGGGAAAAAAAGCATCTGCAGGCCTTTTGTGTTCTCGCAGAACAGTTCAAGGTTAGATGAGGGTGTGTTTTCGGAGACGCCCACATGCAGCAGACGGAATGCAACGAAAGGGTTGGTTGGCATGGACCACCCGAAGGGAATAATAAATACACACAATAAAAACTTTCGACTGTTCTCACATAACTACTGTAACGTGATGAAAAGGGAATTGAGAAATTTTCATTCAGATAAAATGGTCTCCCATCATACTTAGCATCTTTCAACACATAAAACTTTCGCAAGGCATCAGATTGCCGTCTATCAGAGTAATATTAATTGATGCATGCTCTGTGGTGGCAGCTTTTGAAGGAAGTCACAGTAAAAAAATTAAATTTTGTCGTTACAAGATAGAAAAGAAAAAATAATACAGTTTCAGAAAGCTGCATACAAGAAGTAGTATAGGCTATTATGTAAGCTTTCTATTTCCCTTAGCTTCTAGAGTTATTTATTTATTTTTTTAACTAATTGACTTCCCTCAAGACCCGCCAGTACGTGCTAGTGAGTATATATAACTAGAATGGAACCATTAAACACTTTATCCATGTATTGATTTATCTATATATACGTCCATTATCAGCAGCGCAGGCGACACCGTGGTGATTAGAGCATTGTTTGCGTGGTTCCGGTTTCGATTCCCAACCGGTGCTTCCCAATTTTCGGCGTCCATCCAGAATCGTGAGGCAAACTGGGGAGTCGCGTGAATTAAAGACTACCTGTTAGAGACAGAGCAACGCAGTGCGCTGACCACGTGTTAGTCAATAGGTTGGACTTAGATCAGCCGGTCGCTAACAGATGGCGTTGGAGCGGCTCAGGACCATAAAGGCTGTTAACGCCAACAAAATCTATAATTTATAGTGGTATCTGCCCACAGTAGTGTCATCGATCTCTCTCTCTCTCACTGACCTTGTACACCAAAGGCACGGGTTCTATTCGCTAGAACCAGCGAAGAGAGGATATCCCTTTACGCGAGATCCGTAATTCTCAGTTTTTCGTAACTTTTGAACCGTGTGAGAGAACTGTACTTCGTTGCTGGCATAGCGGCCCGCTCTGGTGGTTAAAGAGTCCCTATCACTGCGAAATTAAAATACCGCTAATTTTACAGTAATTATGTGATGTCTTCAAATAGATAAAAGATAATCGAAAAGTGGATCAAGACCTCCCTAGACGATGTTATTTTGCATAATATACCGTTATCACGAGTCACCTAGTAGCTTTCCGTTTGCTGTTATTTAGAAATGCGAAAATAAATGCCGATTTTCTAAATGGCTGGAAATCGAAAGCAGATAAATGAGTCGTAATAACGGTATCTCACGCAAAATAATATTGTCTAGGGAGATCTTGTTCCACTTTTCGATTATCTTTTATCTATTTGAAGATATCACATAATTACTGCAAAATTAGCGGTATTTTAATTTTGCAGTGATGAGGCCTCTTAAATAATTGGGGAGCAGAGAAACGTGGTGGAGGACATTCAGGTTAAGACAGCTATCTGACTGTAAACACCACCCACAGAAACCACGAAAAATAAATGGTTACGTCTGCTGTTGTAAAGTATTTCAGTTAATGAATAGTTTGGAATTCGGATAGCATTGCAGCAAGAGAAGGTCAGTGAATTTTCGTCCCTTATTAAATTTTTATAAGGATAATATAACTCTTACGTGATCTCTAGAACTCTCTTCAGTTTTACGCCCCACGGCCATGTCGTGCAGGCTAAAGAAGACAATGATGGTGAAAATTAATGATACAGTGTAATGAAGAAACTGGAAGGAAACAGGAGAATCCCGAGAAAGTCATCACGCACACGGTCTACACAAGTTATTCGCTCTTGGCCAAACTTGACATGAAGGTTAGCATCGAACCCCAGGCCTAGCAGGGAGACGCCTTAGTGATAGTGACTACACAGCCGTGGCTCTAATTACCCCAATATAGATCAGTGATGATATACTGGCGGCCCGCGAACGGATTGATCGATTTAAATGATTCCTCCCCCCTTAAAGAATCCATGAACAAAATCAAATTTATTTGGCTTAAAACAGAAAGAAAAAACAGTGTTTCTGACCATTCTTGGCAGTCTGAAAGTAGTATCTTAGCCTGTAGTATGTGATGGTAGGGTCTTATTGTTTCCTGGCCCGCAGTACGTTATACATTGGCTATCACAGTTTTTAAAAAAGACGTTACCCGTTCAGTATTAGCATACAGACTGCGTCAAATATGAACCTCCTGCTAATTTAAGTTCACCTGCTACCTTGTATAAAATTAAACATTTTTTTTTTCTGTTCAAGATCGAGGGGAGTGGGTCTAAAAGAATGGTTGAATAAACTCTGAAATGTGCAGGAAATGACAACTGAGTCACTTTTCCGGACGCATTTCGAATGCAAACTGCTTTCTAGATAACAGAATTCATGATTATGATGGAGGTGATAGTGATCGTATTCAAGAACTTGAAAATGTTAACCACATTTCTTGACGTAAGAATTGTGCCATTTTTATCCTCTATAATGTATCATTTCCCGTCAATAGGTGTGGGAGGGAATTTACTAGGAAACTTTCTGATAAAACCAGTTATTCATTCATTTGAAAAAAAAAAAAAAGATATTTGCACACGTTTAATGTACGAAATAAAATACCGAATTCCATCATTGTAGCTGATAAGGTATGCCATTGGCGCACATAATACCGGGTTCGATTTGTGCTGAGAGACAGTTTTTGTTGTTGTATCATGAATTTGGTAACTAAACGACGTGACAAACATCTTGGCATTTGAAGGCGGCGCTCGAAGTTCTCTTTAAATGCTGCTAGTAAATGAGAGGCCAGCGGTATTGCCACGTTTATTTTGTACACATCCACGTCTATCCTCTGCCACCTGATCGCGCTGTAGTACGTCTGCTTAGCCATAACCACACCCCTTAGCACTCGCCAACGTCGTCGCATCAGAGCGTGCGTTTTATTCGTTTAGCTGAAATGCCAAGATGTTTGTCACAGGCTTTAGTTAAATTAAGAGGTATCGAATCCCGATCTAGGGGCCGCGGTGGCTCAGTGGTAGAGCGTTCACTTCTGGTGCGTGGGGTGCCTGGTTCGATCCAGCTTGCGCCAAGTGGACTTTATGCTGGACAAACACTGTGTGCGTGAGTTTTGTCGAGGTTCTCCCGTTTCCTCCCACTTTTCTCACTCCACTCATTCATTCTTCATCATCACCGTCTCCTTTAGCCTAGCGGGCATAAACGTGGGACGTAAAACGGAAAGATTTCATTTCCTTTTCATGCCATATTCTATTCGTGCTGAGGAACAATTTTTAGTGTTAACCAAGCATCATGAATTTGATAACTCTTTAAATTAAGCGTTAACGAATCCCGATCTAGTAAGCCAGAGATAATTGCAGTAGGAGCTGAACAGGGGCGAAGATACGGGGGGTCCATTAGGTTCAGATGCTCCCTCCCTAAACTACGTAACTCGATAGACATTTTTTCACTTTCTTAATAAAATATACTTGCTTGAAAAGAGAAATGATTGATTTAGCTAAAGATTTGACGTTACACTTTATCTGTATTCTTCCTATAGACATCGGCGCAAATCTGTCTTCAACATTGGGGGGAGACGAGTAAGACCGTTCCCATAACTTTCTTTTTAAAGCGATATTCAAAATATTTATGAAGTTGAAAAACAATGCTGTGGAGGATCAGGAGAGCAGAGTTGTCTTAAATATTGCGAGGCGGGCAGATTTGAGGCTTATCCTGGAGAAGGGGGAGGAGATGAGACTATTACGGTTGATGAATCTAATTTCTGAGGTGAACCTGTTGTATATTATACACTTATACAGCAAGGGACGTCAATTTCATCTCACTTTCCCTTAAGGCACCAGACAAATCACATTTCTCCCCCCCCCAAAAAAAAACACATTTCAAATCGGATTATTGAGGGAAGCAGTCCCCCCAGTTCCAAGATTAGGGGGATATGTCCCATCACACCCCCCGGAATGTGCACCAGTGCTTATAGAAAAAATTTAGTTCAATCATTTTTCCTCTAAGAATATGGGTGACAGAAGTTTAATATTACTTATAGTTTTTTTTTGGGGGGGGGTATAGAAGAGCAACAGTTCAATATTGCATAGACGTAGTGTCTTGTACTATTGGACTACCCCCCCCCCCCCGGTCCCTTACCGGACAGCGCTAACCAATTTTAATTCAATTTTATTTTACTCTAGAGACAACAATAGGCCTTGTGCATTACTTAAAATTGTGTTCCGATTGATAATTTCGTTCCAAAATTGTTGACAAACGAACATAAAACAGTCTGCAACATATTTTTTGCTTCTGAATGTACAATAGTGAATAACCTTTTACATTTTACAATGATTTGTACAATTTGTTCTGGTTTTAACCATGATGCTTGAGAATGTCGAATAGGCCTACATACACAGCTAAAGTTGCATTATTTCTAGCTGTTTTCGTATGACGTTTTGAAGAAATAAAAGAGTGAATTAATAAAGCGGTTATGCAACTCTTACTCACTGCATCCATCCTTTCATAGAAGGGGCGTTTCAATCGCTTTCATTGGAACAGAGAAAAAATGATTCAAGTGACACAGCGTCTAGTATCAAATGCCATTTTTTTTTTTTTTTTCACTTTAGATAACTGCAATTGACGCGACGCTTACCGTGAAGAATTCCAAAGCTAGTGATTTCATTCCTTTGTTTGTTTACATTCCTGTGTGCACTTATCATTGTATGAACAGTTTGAAAAGCAAAACAAAATTCCATCGGAATGGGTCCCTACTTCATCTACATGTCTTTCTGTTTCGATCTTGAACTTCCGATGCCGAATAATTAATTACAAGTATACTGTATGGGTGTCACCGTTAGGGGAGACTAACAACTACAGATATCATAATCATCATCAGAGATGAAGTGAGTCGTGAGCCAAATGGGTCAAGATTTATGAGTGAGTCGTGGGCCAACAGGACGTGACCCATTGCGACCCAGCAGCCACTGTGACCCACTCTGTTCAGTGCATTGTAGACAGCATCTTCTGAACACTCGTAAATTTGTCTACCTTTTACTTTCAAGGCCTCCATTTTTATTCTTTTTTCAATTGTTTCTATTTACTTACCTGAGATGAGTATATCTAATTGTAAAAACAACTGCAGGCTTTTTTGGATAATGATATCTGTAGTTGTAATAATAGTAAAAGGACTTTACTACAGTAAAACCTGTCTTCAACGGACCCTTTATTAAACGGAAAACTGTCTTAAACGGAAATATTTCACGGTCCCATGAATTTTGGAGAACAAAACGTGTAAAAGTTCCTTCATTAAGCGGAAACTGTGTTACGCGGACAACGGAAAGAAAAATAAACATTTAACGGAAAATTCTGAGTTCTGGACTACAGCGTTTAGAAGATGTTTAGAAATTTTGTGCGACATATACATTACACTGTCTGCGATAAAATGTTAGTTCTTTTGTTAAATATTTCTGGACAGTGTTTACCTTCCCCAACCACAACTCATATTCACCCCCACTAATTGTCCTTAATCCCCGCAACTTAATCAAAAATCATACGGAATGTCGGAAAGAAGTAAACGAGATAGAGGAAGAAGAGGAATACGATACCGAGTTCGAAGAAGAGTGTAGAATAAATACCTATCAAGATGCTCTCAGAAGTTTAAAGGAACTGCAAAAATTTGCCTTACGGAAAAATTATTCTGATTCACTTAGTATAATTTCTCAGACTAAAGTGTATGCGGAAAGTCAAGCAGCCAAGCAGCAATGTACACAGAAAACCCTGCTTGGCTATTAGAAAAATAAAGAAAACGTGTGCATAGTATATTTTGTAATCATTTTAATTTTTTTGTGTATTTATTCGTAGAAGAAAGAAGTACTGTAATCGAACAATGTACGTGCAGCAATATATTTTCTCAGTATGCCCCTTTATAAGCATGTATTAAAAAAAAGAAGAAGAAAAGGTCTACCTCCACTAAGCGGAAACCTGACTTTAACGGAAATTTTTGCAAGTCCCGCTCGATTCCGCTAAAGACAGGTTTCACTGTATTTGGCTGTCGGGACAGACTAATTTTACAGTTTTTGTTTTCTTTCCTTTAAGTTTGCCTACTTTGCCTTGATTTGAGATTACCAAATTTCATCCTATCTTCCGATTAAAAGTGTCTGTAATTCAATAAAGAAATAATTATATATGATAATTAAATTGAAATCCATCATAATATGGCCCATGACAGACACTTTACATTTTATATTATAAAGGTCAGATCCACCGGTATTATAACAGCGGTGCTTGAGCGATTGACCGTGAAATTCAAACTCTGATTAATGTGAGAATTTCACAGCCTTTTAAACTCTGTTGTGCAGTGGAAAGGAGGACGTGAATCATGGGTCAGAATTGATGACGATGGATTTTGGTGGGTGATACGTCGGAGTGTATGATGGTGGGTCATAGTGGATCGTGTGTCAGTGGGTCATAGGTCAAGTATTAATTGAACCACGCCATCTCTGATCATCATCATAGGTATTCTGTCACTATTGGCAGGTCACTTGGTGCAGCTGAGAAGCTTCCGTGTTCCACGGTCTTCAGTTAACCTCTTCATCTTCACGTACGATGTTTTCTTTCGATATTGTCTATCAATTGTAGTCTCCTTTGCCCTCTCCCTCTCTTTCCTGCCCCCGTGCCCTCTAGCACGTCCCTCATGATACAGTTCTTCTTAACCAATGTGTCAACCAGTTGCTGTTCCTCTTCTTAATAATATCTAAAACTGTTCTTTCTTCTCCACCATTTCTAATACCTTCTTCCATCCCTGCTCACTGGGAATTGAACAGAAGACCACGCTCATCTAAGCTGTGCGTAGAAACCATTCGCTTACACGTGACATAAAGTGAAGGTAATTTCCTTGTAGTTTAATCAGATTATGTTTTATTATTATTATTATTATTATTATTATTATTATTATTATTATTATGATTATTATCAATATAGTTTCTCAAGAAATATTAATTCCTAGCAAACATTACGAGCTTGTGACGACACTGGTAGAGCTGATGAAGTTCAAGATAGTTCTTGGTAGCTGTGAGGATAAAGTGGGCGGTGTCTGCTGCCTACAATTTTCATCTCCGGCTGGTCTTTAGGACGTCACTGCATGTTTGTTGATTTTTCGAGCTCATTTTTTTTTTTTCCTTCTCAACATCATATAAGGAAACACCATTGTTAATATTTGTTCATAATTGTTTGTGAATTAACCAGCACACAGCATATGGTATACTGTTTACTGAGAAGGTGTGGCTGTTTCGGATGTTCGTGACATAACATTTTTGATCTAGTAAACAAGATTTAATGAAGAAACTAAAAGTAGCAGTGGAAATCGCTTTATCGGAGCTGTTCTAATAGGATTCATGTGCTGTAAGAAACGTTAGATATTTAAAACATGTTAGATACTCCCACTCAAACATACACAGGGTGTTTTAAAACAACATCGACAGTGTTGTGATGTGCTAAATAATGTTCTGCACAACGTCTTCAAGGAACATGCACAAACATGTGCAACTGTGTCTTCAAGTGCAAGGGGATCACTTCCACGGATTTGCTTTCGTTCATGAGTTATTGTGTGGAGTAACGGATGGGCATAAGTCATCGTTACCAGTTAACGAATTGACTCCGTTAAAGAATTCGCCCGAGATAATAGCTGCAAAAAGTCAAAAATGTGTATTTGTTGAAGAGTTACCATGTGTAGTAACGGACGGACGGACATACACTCTTACAAGACTGACCTGAGTGATCGCGGTAATGGGCATATTATACAATGTATTTCTTGACTATTTTTTTTAAAAAAAAATCTAATTAATTAATTTATCAAAATCTACACTGCAATCAGTCCATCTAAACTTTTGGACAAAGAGTGTACAGGGTGTTTCAAAACACCGACAACTTTTAGAAGGTGATTCCTGACACTAAGTTAAGACAAAAGGTATAGACCAATCAGGATGCACAACTGCTTCCTTTCGGACTTGTAGACTGCCGAAAACATGAAAAAGTCAATTTTAAAGGTCCGTAGCTCCAAAACTATGAGGTCTACCGTAGTCGGGTCAAGACTTCACTTAGGAACTAATAAGTGCCCTATCCAAAAATACATGTTTCAGAATCCTGCGGTACTTCCATAACAAAGTTTATAGAAGTAGTTTGGATACGGGCATATAATTTGAAGTACTCACCAACTACCTCTATAAAAATAGTTGTGGAAGTACAGCAGGATTCTGAAAGGTGGATATTTGCATAGGGCACATACTAGTTCCTAAGTGAAGTCCAGTACGGTAGGTCCCATAGTTTTAGAGTTATGGATCTTTAAAATTCATTTTTTCATGTTTTCGATTGCCTATAACTCCGAAAGCAAGCATTTGTGCATCTAGTTTGGTCTATACTTTTTGTCTTATTTTGGTGTTAGGAATCACCTTCTAAAACTTGTCGGTGTTGTTTTGAAACACCCTGTACACTCTTTGTCCAAAAGTTTATATGAACTGATTGCAGTGTAGATTTTGATAAATTAATTAATTAGATTTTTCTAAAGAAAATAGTCAAGAAATACATTGTATAATATGCCCATTACCGCGATCACTCAGGTCAGCCTTGTAAGAGCGTATGTCCGTCTGTCCGTTACTACACATGGTCACTCTTCAACAAATACAAATTTTTGAATTTTTTTAGAGCTATTATCTCGGGCGAATTCTTTAACGGAGTCAATTCGTTAACATCTTAACTGGTAACGATGACTTATGCCCATCCGTTACTCCACACAATAACTCATGAACGAAAGCAAAATCCATGGAAGTGATCCCCTTGCACTTGAAGACACGGTTGTACACGTTTCTGCATGTTCTTGAAGACGTTGTGCAGAACATTATTTAGCACATCACTACATGGTACTGCATAGTTACTTTCTGAACACCCGGTATTTTACAATTACGTCTTTTTGAGTCGTGCAGAATAATACCCGTTCAATACTACATAGACGTAGTGGCTCGTAGTATTGGACCTCCCCAGGCCCGTATCCACGGGGGGCTAGGGGGAGCCCCCCCTAAACTTTGGTTGTCCCCCCAAAAGTTTCACGATAGGCTTGCAAATGAACTATAATATGGTGATGAAGTATAGTATGATTGGGTCGGGCCCCCCTAACTTGTACCGCCCCCCTAAATTTTTGGGCTGGCTACGGGCCTGGACCTCCCCCCCTCCCAACAAAAATTTCTGGATGCGCTCCTGATTCCATACACAATCCTTTCTCTGTGTAGAGATTATGTATGAATGAGAAAAGCTCTTCAAAAGAACTAACCATTGGATTGCGGTGACTTCAAGTGGCTCCGTTGAGTCGCCGCGTATATAACCAATACGTATATCGAGAAACTTGAGAGAGTTTTACGGGTGGCGACTGGCAAAGGCGGAACAGACGCTAGTCTTCATTATTATATCCACTTGCACTACTTCTTTCTGTTCGGTTCTTTTTCTGGTATTGGCAGCGGCATTTGGTTGGGTTTAGAGGTCTGAAGGCGGAGAAGACATTCCGGGAAACACACGTGTCGCCCATATACAGGGATTATTGACTTTTTACTTCAAGAGGATTTTACCCTGATTTTATTTTCTTTCTAGTTCAATTTTATGATCATCTTCTTTGCTGCATCTTCAGCGGCATTTACTGAAGACAGCAAAAATCTGGCTTCTTAAACTGTGTAAAAAGTCTGAAATATCTTTATATCGAAGAAATGTTAATTGACGTGTCTAAGCGAGTATATGTGTGTTGTGTAATGAAAGGATAATTAATGTTTTCTATACGAGGTGACTCCGATCCTTAGTAAATGTTTTTTTTTTCTCTTCAGTTTCCTCAAGGTAAGTTTATAGAAGTGCTATTTAGCAATAGATGGCAGCACGTTTTCCCTATTTTTCCGATCTATTTTGTTTTCATAGATATTTGCCATTATTGGCAGGTCACTTGCTGCAACAAATTTTCTATGCTCAACAGTCTTCGACTAACCTTTTTTGTTTTCACGTACGCTGTTATATATATATATATATATATATATATATATATATATATATATATATATATATATATATATATATATATATATATCGTCCACCACTTGTAGCCTCCCTCGCGCCCACCCTCTCGATCGTGCCACCATACAATGCAGCACATCCGCCATGATGCAGTTCCTTCTTAACCAATGTCACAACCAGTTTCTTTTCCTCTTCTTAATGTAATCTAAAATTGTTATTTTCTTCCCCACCATTCCTAACACCCTCTGATTCGTTTTCCGCTCGACCCAGCTAATTCTCTCCATTCGTCTCCACATCTTCACTCATCAGGACCAAACGACTGAATGACAAAATGGCAACCCAGCCGACGTCGTTCAATTCTTTCTTCTAAGCAAAGGGAAGGTTTCTTCCGTAAGAGGGTTGCGGGGGTGGGGCTGAAGCAGTTCGCATATTTTCCGAGGGCATACTTGAAATTGAAAAGCTCTAGTACTAAACATCCCTCTCCTTTCTTTTGGGAAGGGCGTATATAAAGCTACATCTCTCATTCCTTCCACTCTCCACAACAAATATCATCTCAACTCCAAAACCGAAAGTGGTAGTAATCTACTACCATTTCCGGTTTCAGTATTGATTCACATAGACCCAAAACTGTAAAAGTAAAGCGAGAAATAATTTCTTCATTTGGATTCAATCGTAAACTGTAGGCCCGTGTCCCATATAGCCTCAGTGCCGAAAAGGGACGGTAACCTTATGAACCAGTAAGGCAGGTATTTCCACCGAGAATCGAACCTGCAAGTACGAGCATAAACAGCACGCGCGTTAGGCACTGGATCACGAAGGAACGTGGAAGTTGTTTTTATATATCTACAGTGTGGACACATAATCGCTTTATCCAATATTTAACGAATATATGACGATCTTAAGGAAGATGTAGATTTCAGGTGTATAGGATAACTAAGTGGTTAGCGTCTTGAATCGATCCCGGGACTACATTCACCGAGAGAGATCACTCATTAATTCCGTGTATCAGGTGGAACTAGATTTGACCTTAGTTTCTGTAATTTTTAAATTTCTTGAAATCGACAGAAAATTTTTATGGAAACAACAAGACTAATATAACTATCCTACTGAAGTTCTGATTTCGAAAAAAATGAAGAGAATACGCAATATTTGGCACTTAAGCAGTAAGGTAGGCGATATAAAACCAAATAGGTAAAATAAATTTTGCTGGAGTTTAAGCGAAAATTCCCAAAGTGATCTTCAGCGTGTTCATTTTTGTTATACCATTAACCAGGTACATTCATGTCCAAAAATATTGTCGTATGTCTATAAATATGTTCTTGTAGGAATATAATTTGATAACGAATGCGGCCGGTATTTCTTACAATGTTTGTATGTGTATAATCGGCAAAGACATGTATGTGGAAAATTTCATGTCAAAAGGGCAGTAAATAAGAACAATAAAACGAAAATAAAACTTTCTTGTCCATTTAGCAACATTTTATTGTACTCATTCTAATTTTTGTATTTATAATCCTTTTCGTATGAAATTTACCACAAATATAAATTTCCCGATTATACACATAGTATCAGTATTAAAAGTACCCTGCAAAATCATTATCAAATTATATGCTTACAAGAAGACAGTTATACATATGCGACAATCATTTTGGACATGAGTGTACGTAATCAGGTATTTATTTCGGAAGGAGTCCAAAACCTTTCAGGAAGTCGAAATTGAAGTTCAGAATAAATTAATTTGCAATTTTGAAAATCAGTCCTAAAATTAGTCTAAATTTACAGAAAATTCAGGATTTCGGGGAAACCGGACCCCCAAGACACATTCCCTGCCCCTAACACTAAGAATTAGCCATTTTAGGATTAGGATTTAGATTTCTGGGCTTTCGGCATGTATGGCCATTTAGCCCGTTACGTATGAGAGATGACGTTTCTCAGTGAGCACACTACCTGGGGAAAGAGAAGGAAGGAAGCGGCCTCGTACCTATATAAATGTTAGATACCACCCCGGCATTTACCTAGTGTGAATGAGGAAAACCTCATTCAGGGTGACATCGAGAAAAGAGTTTTTACACTTTTTTTGACCAAGTGCCCCACCAGGAATCGAACCCGGGCCCGCTCGCACCATAGGCGAGAGCATTAGTGACTACGCTACGAGGGGCCACAATTAGCCATTTTACCTAATATCCAGTCTCTAATTATTATTGTTACTATGATCACTGACCTTTTAAGGTTGGGGTCATTTTAGTGGTAGTCTTACGAATTATCCTTTCTTTTCTCTGTCGCCGATGGTTTATGACTATCAAGAGATGGAATACTCTGTGACGGACACAGATGTGTGGATGGCAGCTGTTAGAGCGTTGTTTGAGTGGAGATTAAATGTGTGAAGGTTGTGTAAATTTACTTTGGCTTCATCCCATCTGCGGAGATAATTATGGTTCTATTTGCTAGCCTCCCCTTCTCCTTTCTTTCTCTCCTAAGTCCATCTTCAATTTTGTGGATGTGTGCCGACTACTGATCCTATTAAAGCGAGTAATGTTGGATGAGAATGATTTTGTTCTGGCATACTAGCAAGGTCACGTATGAATTGAGTTGTGTTTTGACGGTGATTTATATATCTTTGTCGTTCACAACAGAAAGCGTGTATTGATACCAGTGGTAGTACTTTTTTCCACTAGCATAACAGAGAGTATAATCATTTTTCTTTTTACAAGTATGAGAAAGTAAATAAGAATTTTCTTTAAATACGTAGCCTATAGATAAATTCTTCCGTCATTTGCAGCGACGTTATGGATGCTATATTCCACTTAAGGTTAGTTTAAAGGAACAAGCTTTGCTGATAGATATCACTACTGTCTTCGTATCTCTCTCATGTATTTTTTACCTTTCAGGAAAATTCACGATTTCCTTTAGAAATTTCAAATTTTTCGAGAAGAAACTTCATATAACCCATCTAAGACAACAATCTGTGCCGATTTTTTATTTAGAATTTTCTTCATTATTGAAATGGCTTGTTTGTTGAAAGGGATATCCAAACCTTTAACAATATAACTCTTTCAACAATGAAGAAAATTCTAAATAAGAAATCGGCACAAATTGTTGCCTTCGATATATTATAAAGTTCCTTCTCCAAAAATTTGAAGTTTCTAGGTTGAAAGTTGTAAGAGAAATTGTAAATTTTCGTGAAAGGTTTAAAAAAAAAAAACCGCTAAGACTGGCAAAGGAGACTACAATTGATAGACAATATCGAAAGAAAACATCGTACGTGAAGATGAAGAGGTTAACTGATGGCTGTGGAGCATGGAAGCTTTTCAGTTGCAGCAAGGGGGCGCGGTGGCTCAGTGGTAGAGCGTTCACCTCTGGTGCTTGGGGTCCCGGGTTCGATCCCAGCCCCCGCCAAGTGAACTTTGTGGTGGACAAACACCGTGCTCGTGGGTTTTCTCGGGGTTCTCCCGTTTCCTCCCACTTTCTTCATTCCACCATTTCACTCATCTCTCATCATCACCATCTCCTTTAGCCTAACCGGCATAACCGTGGGACGTAAAACTCAAAGATTTCATTTCATTTTTTTTCAAGTATGTGGAAAATTGTTTTTCTGATTTCTTTATTTTATATTATTTACGAACATAATTGTAGATACAGCTGAACGCCAGTTCCACTAACAAATCTAAGGTATGGTAACATAATAATAATAATAATAATAATAATAATAATAATAATAATAATAATAATAATAATAATAATAATAATAATAATAATAATAATAATAATAATAATAATGGCTAATTGCATAGGTTTCGAACTTTCTGTGGGATTCCAGATTAGATTCCTTCTGGAAGAAATGAATAGCTTGATGCTACCATAATTTATTCTTTCCATTGCATGAGAATCACAAATATGTTTAGTGTATATAGTTGGAAGTTTTGTATGCTTGTCCAAATGGATCAAGGACAATGCCTTCCTATTATGTGTGTTTGCTCCTCCATTGTTATGTGGTAGGTGTACCGGTACCGGAAATCGAGGCAATTGGATGTTTGAAATGCATTTCCCTTCCGTCTTTTTGATGTTTCCTTTTCACGAGAATCAATGAAAAAAGATTTGACGGGGCGTACCAAATAGCTTTTTTTAAGTTCTTCATTTGTTATGGATAAAAAGTTGAAGGTTACACTTCAAACCTACTTGTGTTAGGACAGGTGTTCTCACCACTTTTTGTTTTTAAAAAGCTGTGGGACGGCCCCGACTTCATTTAAATAATGATCTCTGTAAATGACTGGCTAATTATGTCCAGGCCAAACCCTTTAAGCTAGAAATTTGACATTTGAACAGTGGCTAGAATTTGTGATGTAAAATACAACTAAGGAAGAATTTTTGGTAATTCGAAGTAGAAATGTGTGCTTGTGTGTGTGTGTGGGAGGGGGGAAGTTGTGGTATTATTAATAAGATGTCGATATCTCACAATCGTTTTGAGATTAGAGACATAAAATATGGTATTTGGACTTCTCATCTCTATATCTAAACTACGTACATAACTTCCTTTCCAGCTCAATGATGCCATTTGGAATCACAAACTTTTTATAATTATAAATCTAATATTAATTCATGCAGTTTCCCCATGTAATCATAACACTCTTGTTTCGGGTCAATCTCATAATTTGGTATCTCTACTTACTCGC
Source organism: Thermobia domestica (assembly GCF_964235325.1). Classification (NCBI taxonomy): domain Eukaryota; kingdom Metazoa; phylum Arthropoda; class Insecta; order Zygentoma; family Lepismatidae; genus Thermobia; species Thermobia domestica. The sequence continues at coordinate 6,183,819 of NC_137468.1, forward strand.
GTTGAAGCAAAACAGAGGATCTATGATGTGGCATCATTGCAACCGGAAATACTGTGTACATATGTTTTTCCAACACAAAAAAAATTCGGGCTGGAAAGGGTTAAAAATGTCTGATTATTACATATTAATTTTATATTGTAATGAACGTAATGATAATAAATATTAATTAGTGATTTATTTATTTATTTATTTTTCTTATAAGCGGAAGAAAGTAAGCTGCTATTGTTTTCAAAAGGCATCAAGTGTTCCATAGCTACTAAATTTCAATAACAACACACATATACAGTACATTGTTCACATCATGTTCTTCAGAATACTATACTAATGATGGGTTTCTCAATATGCAGTGTTTCTCAAAGTGTGGGTCGCGGGCCGTTTCTTTGGTGGGTCGCGAGAAGTTTTTCCTTTTAATTGTGAACATTTTATTTTGATGCAGAAACATGTGTTGTAAAGTAAGCGCCATTCAAGAAATGAAAATTGAAAGCGTTTGTTAATGGGTTACTCGGAACCCTGCTCTGCTGTACAGTCAGTAGAGATGCTGGGTTAAGATGAAAAGAGAATGGCTGAGTCAAAATCTGTCACGGGGTAGGGCATTGCGTTGAAAATAGTGTTAGCTCTGTGTTACCTTTATATGAAAAAATTAGAAATATGATTTACAAAATTTAATTGGTTTGAAATACCACCATAAAAGTAGGTGGGCCACAAAGTACTTTTTAATATTTAATGTGGGTCGCGGTAACAACAAGTTTGGGAACCACTGTGTTAGACCAAAAATGTTCTATAAACCTCTACTAACATAATGGGTATATTTTGCGAAAAAAAATCTGGGAGATGTTTTCATGTAATCCGCTTCGTAATGATTAATAAAAACAATTAATTGGACATATTAAAATAGGAACTGAGCAATGGCTTCTCTTTGGAGAAAGTACAGAGGTGGAGTTCCAACAGAATATTTGTACTGGCTTTCAGTTTAGTTGGACTTCAGCGACAGACAAAATTTGTTGGAATTATTTTGTTGTAGGATGTCAGTCTTCTCAGAAAGAAATTAGTTGTTTCAAAGCCTTTATGGTTTATATTATCATTCGTAAAAGGAATGAAAATAGAAGAGAGGAGGTGCCGGCAAGCGAGAGACAGAGGGGCCCAAATATTTCTATTCCCTGAATAAATTAACTGATTTTAAGAAGGAACAAATAATCGAAACTCTTTCTCTAGAGAGGGAAAAAGGTAAAGTTAAGCAACAAAATCTCTGATTTCCAGTAAAACTGTATATTTACTACTAGGTATTTTCGAAGTTTCTCGTCAACCCTTGTTTAAAACAGGAGAAAAAATATTCAGATCTCTCTGAAAAGGTGCCGGTACGCCCTACCGTAGCATACCGCCACAAATAAAACACTATATATAAATACAGGGTGTCTGTCCCAGGAGGACAGACGTACGGAAAGACCGTACGGAGACTACTGAAAGACCTACTGCATATTGTTCACCCTGTAGTTATTCTACAGAGGTGGGACGTAGCAGATTTGAAAGGAGACGGAATGACCTTTTCAAAAGTATGCAACATTCGGCAGTGGTGTCATTGGAAGAGAAGTTATTGAGGGATATTTGGAAATCAGTGTTGCCATCCAATTTCTTTAAATAACCCTAACTTTCCAAAATTTCCCTCAATAACTTCCCTTTAAAAGACACCACTGCCAGATGTTGCATATCGTTGGAAAGGCCATTCGATCGTTTTTCAAATCCTCTATATTTCACCACTAAAGAATAACTACAGTGTAAGCAATACGCAACACAAGATCAAAAATGGTTCACAACATGTAGCTCTCAAACCGTTGAGATTAGGACTAATGTTCATATGAACGTTTTTGCTTAGAATCACCTATACTACCATTTCCCATCCTCCTGGGACACTCTATATCCAAAGTGAGAGTTTTTAAAATCGGATGAGCCGTTTAATCTGTACACTCTTAATGCTTAAATAAAAATGCAAGATTGGCATTTACCTGGACCCACAACGTAAGTAAATGAAGTGACTCTCTTTCACGCTAACGTGTCAACGGCTAGCCCCCATTTCAAACAGTAACTTCATTCACTTATGTTGTGGGTCCAGGTAAATGGCAATGTTGCATTTTTATTTAACATTGGGCGCATAAAGAGTATACAGCCCAAACAGATGATCCGATTTAAAAAACTTCTTTCACTTTAGTTTGAAAGCATCATATTTGGAGACGGTTTTCTCTCTTACATTTTATTGTAACTCTGATAACAGAGTTACCCTATGCCAGGGGATTTTTGAGACACCCTGTATATGTAACGTGTCTGCATGCATCTTCATCATTAGAATTTTCGCAAAGAAACGAGTCACCTAAAACCACCAGATTTTATATACAGATATCTCTTCACCAAGTCTAATGGCGTACGAAGTCGTTTTTTTTTTCCTTTCGGTTTTCAACTCAAAGGGGTCATACGTTCTAGAGGCTCAAAAAGTATAGTCTCAGAAACCCTTTATGTTAGATAATCGAAACTAGTCTACTGTATTGCATATTGCATGCTCTTCATTCCGTTCGGAGAAGGGTACTTCTGATATTCAAAAATAATTAAACACATGTATTTTTCTTAAATTTTAACATAGAAGGAAAGAGAAAGGGTTTGAAAATTTGAAGTGAAAGGGGTGAAATAGGATTGGAATTATGTCCGTATCTCGGAATCCTTTGGAATTAGAATTTCCTTGTAAGACTTAGACTTCAGACAAAATCTATATATTTTCTTCTCGTAAGTAAACCAATTTGAAGTAATCTGGTGGGACCGTGGAGGATCACTAATAGAGCGCTCACCTCTGCTGCATGAGGTCCCTGGTTCGATCCCAGCTCGTGTCAAGTGGACTTTTTGCTCGACAAACGGCGTGCTCGTGGATTTTCTCGGGGTTCTCCCGTTTCGTCCCACTTTCTCCATTCCATCATTGTATTCATTTCTCATCATCACCGCTCTTTTAGCCCACACGATTTAATTGTGGGACGTAAAACTCAAAAAATTGAATTTCATTTCAAAGTAATCCAGAGCTCCTTCGTGGCTAAGCTGTTAGCATAGGCGCCTTTGCCGTGGGAGAGCAGGGTTCAGTTCCCGGCGGGAGCTCATGTTGTTCGGATTCCATGTTGAGTTGAATTGATTTTGAGTTTAACGTCCCCTTCAGCAGCGAGGCTATATGAGACGTGAACCTACTAGTTAATGTGGAATCCGAACCACACGAGCTCCCGCCGGAAATCGAACCCGGGCCTCCCACGCCAAGGATTCCATGTTAATCAGTATGTCCCGTCTCATATAGCCTTGCTATTGAAAGGGACGTTAAACTCAAAATCAGCTCAACTCGAAGTAGTCCAGTGTTACAGACCGATGATTTTTTTTTTTTTTTACCATTTTTGGTAAATAATTCATTTCAGACGCTCGTTAGTTAGTTTTTGACGATATAGGACGATACTTACGGATGAAATTGGGATCCTAAATATTGTACTGCGTTGATTGCTTTCTTACCGGAAATTACCTCGAAAGTTCGTGCACGAATGTGCACGCATAGTATTTTGTAGATTGTGGATTAAGACTTTTTTTTTGTAATTATTGATTTATCATCACTAGGGCCCGGATAATTATTTAATTACATATTTTTGTAGGGGTTATATTTTTATACAAAATCAGTGTAATAATGTCATTTGTGACCCATAGTGCCTAAAACAGCCATTTGAAAGTACATATATTTACATATTTTACACTTATGTACATATAATTACATATTTTACTCATAAGCACATAATTTTACATATTTCTTGATATTTTCATGTTTTATAGGAATTTTTCATACAAAAACTGTTCACCAATAACTTTGAAAAGAGGAAAATACTCACCTCCCTTTGAATTTAAAGTGCTTGCTTTATTTTTAATTTTTATTTATTTATTTATTTATTCACTGCGTTACACCCTTTTAAAATAGTATTGAAGCGTAGTTTGGCTTCATTAGCTATTGATAGGGAGAGTTGGACACAACCTGATTTGATTAGCAAACGTACACTCTCGGTCGCGGTAGTAGGGCTCACATTCTTACGTGAGATTAATAATTCAATCGAATTACTATCGCGACGCGGTTTTACGATTGCCTATCGTGTTGTTGTCGCAAACTCGTCCCACTAATATTTTCCTTCGACAAAAATATTAAATCAGATGGGGAAGTTTGAATTCACGCAATTGGTAACACTGAACTCTTGATTGACAAACGTGAAGCGCCTGCCGCCACAACCATGCTGTGCTGTCAGCAAATCCTGTTTCCAAGATGCCAAAGGACAAAACCTCGTTGTCAATAAGACTTAAGCAGTTCACGGAAGAGTTTGAGCATTTTTCCACCGATGGAAAAGTGCTTTATTGCCAGGTTTGTGAGAAGGGTGTCTCATGCGCTCAACGTTCCCAAGTTGTGCAACACACATCCACATCACGCCATCAGACTCGAGCTTCTAAACCTAAACCACAAAAGCAATTGCTAGTAACTGAATCTCAAGCTCAAAGTAGTCCAGGACCACGGAAGTCTCAGTTTTCAAGTGATCTGTGCCGTGCTATGGTATGTGCTGATATCCCTATTTGGAAACTAAACAATACAGTACTTCGTGAATTTCTGCAACAATACACACACGAAACAGTTCCAGATGAATCTACAATCAGAAAGCATTACATGCCTGATTTATATGTGGAAACAATGAACTCTATTCGTGGGGAAATCGGTGATGGTCCTATTTGGGTGTCAATTGGCGAAACAACTGATGTAGAGGGGCGACATGTTGGTAATGTTGTAATAGGTTTGTTGAAAGATAATGAAGTCTGAAAGCCTTTCCTGTTAAACAGTGATTTGTTGCCGCGATGCAAGCATCAAGCCATTGCAAAACTCTTTAATGATGCTATGGGACGTTTGTGGCCTGATGGTATCAAGCCTAACAATGTCTTCCTTCTAGTGACTGGTGCAGCACCGTACATGTGCAAAGCTGCAGAAGCTTTGCAAGTATTGTATCCGAAGCTGTTACATCTAACTTGTCTTGCCCACGCATTTCATCGTGTTGCAGAATTTGTTCGTTCTAGATTTTCACATGTGGATGCATTAATTTCAAATACAAAGAAGGTATTTTTGAAGGCTCCCAGTAGAGTTGAGAAATTTAAAGAACTGTTCCCTGAACTACCTTTTCCTCAGCCGGTACTAACGAGATGGGGAAGCTGGATTGATGCTGTGTGTTCCTATGCTACGAACTTTGATGCAGCGAAACACGTGTTACAACATTTTGATTCTGAAGATGCATCTTCCATAGAAATAGCGAAACAAATGTTTGATAACGGGAAGTTTAAGCATGATATTGCCTACATTCAGAGCAATTTTTCGTGTCTCAGTAGTACTATTGAATCCTTGGAGAAATCATCATCTAGCCTTTCAGACAATCTTGAAATTGTTCGCTCAACAGTTGCTTCTCTGGTAGGTGTGAAAGGATCGGTTGGGGATGCAGTGAATAAGAAGATAGCTTTCGTTTTGGAGAAAAATCCAGGCTATAAGACAATCTGTGCTATTAGTGGAGTGTTAAGTGAAGCTAAATCCGATGTCGTGGCTATTGAATACACACCTTCTGGTTTGTGCAAGTTTAAGTATGCACCAATTACTTCGTGTGATGTTGAACGATCGTTTAGTCAATACAAAGCTCTGTTGCGTGATAACAGGAGAGGTTTTGTGTTTGAAAATTTGGAACACATTTTCGTTCCTTACTGTTACGAAGATCGTCGGTTGAAATAGTGAAAAGACTAATTGAGAATGGTTTGTTCTTCACGATATTTTTTACTAAAATGTTTTGAGTGTAATGTACGGGAAGGTTCTATAACGCTGGACGCCCATTAGAAGTACAATGGCATAAAGTTTTCGTAAAAATTCCTTCCTAAATAAGGTTAATTAAGATTAATTAGAGATTAGAGAAGTTAGACTATGTTAGGTTAGGTTAGTATCTTTGTACAGGTAAACGGGCCAGTGTTCTAGAATTCTCCCGTAATGTACGGTTGAACGATCTTTGGATGACTTCTGAAAGTATAAATATGCAGCAAGACTTTGTGTGAAGTGAAATGACCATTTAGTGCATAGAAACTCTTTTATACGCTATAACAAGATAAGTTTTCTGACTGAAAATTTGAAACTCATTCTCTTTCGTAGTGTTGCGGAGATTATGCTGAAAAAGTAACAGGTAGTAAATATCGTAATTGAATAAATATTGTATTTACCACATTAAATGTAGAAAACAATAGAAAATGCTGGTACTTTCATTTTACATATTTTGCTCGTTTGGAAGGGTTTTATTACATATTTTTGAGATTTTATGTGCATATATATGTACATATTTTCATTGTTTTTAGTACATAATTATCCGCGCCCTAATCATCACATAAGACAAACCAACGCTGAGTGTCCATTAATTCTATCGTGAACTGTCGCAGTTCTTTCGATCTGCTTATTTGAAACGCCAGCCAAGTAAACAAACATGAAATAAAGAGAAACCAGAGTCGGGTTTAGGTTTGGTGGGGCCCAAAGTTATTGAAGGTAATGAAGCCCTTTAAGTATCAAGATGAACGTAGGCACCCTATATACAAAAATGAAGAAACAAGTGATGTTTTAAGGAGAAGGCTAGCAAAAGGGGCCCCATTATTTACATCATATGAGTCTACATAACTCAAAGACTGTTGCTATATATAGATTTTATTTTTTCTTATACTTTGAAAATGTATAGTCAGTTATTTCTTTAATTTTCGGGGCCCATAAGAGAGTGGGACCCTAAGCTATAGTCTGTTTAGCTTATACCTAAATCCGGCACTCAGAGAAACATTGAAACAACTACTGTCTGTGAGAATTTTGAGGGGAAAGAGTGTTGCATCCCCTTCAAGCGACTACAGTTTCTTGTTAGGTTTTGGTTTCGATGACAGCTTGAAACGTAGAAATAAAACAATCATATCATAAGTTGAGAGAATTGACCACCAAGGTATTCATGAACCTCCAACTTAAGCATCTTATACCCAACAAGTACGAAATCTGTGATACAAAGGTGAACTGTTGGCTGCATAGCATTCTGACTTCCTATTTTAAAATCAAATAACCAATGTATATGCAACCCGCAATACAAAGGTGGACGGTTGGTTGCATAGTATTCTGATTTTGTATTTAAACATCTAATAACCAACAAGTACGAAATCTGTGATACAAAGGTGAACTGTTGGTTGCATAGCATTCTGACTTCCTATTTTAAAATCAAATAACCAATGTGTAGGCAACCCGCAATATAGATCTCAAATGTTGGTTGCATATCTAAGTAAATAGTGGCGATAGAGCAAGGAAACAACATATATATATTAATCTGGTGAAATTTATTGAATAGTGTAACAAATGCCTTGGCTGCCTTTGTGTAGCATAAATAAAATACTTCTAAAAATTGAAGTCGTAAATGGAATGAATTTTAATAAAGTCTTTAAATGTTCTTTTAAAATTTCAGTTAAAATTAAAAGAACAATTCAATTTAATATTCAATTTAAATTAATGAATATAAAATGTAAAATTCTAATAAAAGAAAGAGCTAATTGTGGGACTAATTGGACACTTCACAATAGTTAGTATGAGATACCATAAATAACAGCGTTACGGACATAAGTTGTTTAAATTTTATTTTCAACTCCGAAACTATTTTATGTTGTAAATTTTTGCTGCCATAAGAATCCTCCTTATATATATATATATATATATATATATATATATATATATATATATATATATATATATATATATATACATGGTGTCCACATTCTGGAAAGTCAGGGAAAATCAGGGATAGTCAGGGAAATGGATTTTAGTCAGGGAAAGTCAGGGAAATCACAAGAAAAGCTAGCCAAGTCAGGGAAAGTCAGGGAAAATGCACAAGAAATTGTACGATCAATTACAAACATTACAATTAGAAAGATTTCTTGTATGTTTTGCAGTTGATTCCTGGAGGGACAAACACCATATGTTGATGGAAATGTACAAGTATTTTTGTATTCACCTTCTGATGCTTATCAGAAGGTACTTTCCCGTCTTCCTAGCGGCTCATTTTTTTCTTCCGTTTTTTTTGTTTTGTTTTTTTTTTGTTTGCTTTTTACTTGACAGTAGAGTATTTTGAATCTCTTCTTGGTTTCATACATACTTTATTTTCATCTTTTTCTAACACCTGTACTATAGGAATACCAAGTCAATATTTCAGGCTCTTTGGTAGGCTAAGCGAAAAAAATTCAGTTGTTAATATCAGTTGAAATGTTTCGCACGACCTGAGCCCAATAATGAAACATACCAAAACTGAGGGCTTGTCTAGATACTTAATAGATTGTTTCGCATGGCCTGTACCCAATGATGAAAAGCAACAGGATGATTCAAAAGACTTGCACCATAAACTACATCCGTGAACATGTGATTGTGAGTCAATGATGCAGGCATAATGGGCTTGCTTATTCCGTGAGCGCTTGCTTCCCGTAAACAAACTTTGCCTAGCTGTCAGTCCAAAGTCCTTATCAGTTAACTATTCCTTTGAACACAGTGTTTTTTATATAAACAGGGCTCCCACTTGTCCTGTTTTCCTATATTTTGGAAATTTGTGACAATTATTATAGGACTATAACCAACAGGAGTTCAAGTCTCTGTTCGGGCGGCCATTTATTTATAACCGACTGTAGTAGTTCTGGTCGCTGTTCGGGCGAACATTTATTTGTAATCGATTTAGTGTTCATGTCCCTGTTCGGGAGATATTTATTTGTAATCGATTGAGTGTTCATGTCACTGTTCGGGCTTCCATTTATTTGTAACCGTCCTGAGTTCGTGGTCCATGTTCGGGCGAACATTTATTTGTAACCGCCTGTAGTTCTGTTCGCTGTCCTTGGCTCGTGGTATTACCAATAAGTATACTCCTGATACTTTAACTTACCTGGACAGGACGACGAAGACCTCTCCAAAGAAGATTACAAACTGTTTCCCCAAAAAGCTCGTCGGTCTCAATAATGAGATGAGCATTAGGCGCCGAGAGGTTCGGGTGTCTCGTCTCGAAAACCTCACGGACGATCAGACGGTCATCCAGACCATAACACACACAAACATCACTCATACACACAACGAAAACACACTGGATTAATTGACACTATACTTATTTATTGGAACACTATTTTGAAAAAAAAAAAAAAATAACGAAGAGAAATGAATACAACACTGGACACTAATAAATTTTGCCGCTGAAATTACGTTTTGCCCTTTACGGGAAATATAGCCCTTTCTATATATATATGATTATAATTCAGGTATCACTAGAAACACTTTGCTCACACCATGAACACACTTGGGGGATTCGCACTGGGGAAAAGTTGTCTGGATCGTCCCACGATGAACCCAGTTGTTACGCTGAACAGTCCTGCAGCGTAAAAGTAAATCTTGAGTAAATAAACGAAAAGAAGGTCTTCACAGTTGAATTCTGAGATTGGAGGGCGCGTATATAACGTTTTAAACGCACAAGGTCTGAGGACCTGGGATTTCACTGATTGGGGCTAGCCGTAAGTAATCGTCCTTCATCGGCTAAATAGCTTGTGCCCCTTAACACAACTTATGTTTGAAGTTCAACGCGAGATGCGTGGTTGCATCTTCCAGACCTGTAGTCAAACTCCTCGAGCGTCCAAGCTCAAGCTACGGGTTGCAATGGTCAACGGAATAGTGTTGGCAGTTCATTTCAAAAATTACTCAGTTACTCACCTGTATGCACATACAAACAGAATACGGAAAACAATTTGTGTTAATTTTAGTCAACTGCCCATAATGCACTAGACACTGCGATAACTTTGGCGTGAGAAAGTACAGATAACGGGCTGGAATACAACGCAGTTGGTGCCACTTCGGCTACTGGGACATCTGGTCAGCCCGTATTTCTCTAATCTATTGTAATGTTTCCATAAACGATTAAAGAAAGCACTTAATTCAGTTCCAAATAACTGCAGAATATATACTGTGCATATAATAAGTCAGGGAGAAACACTGAAATGGTTAGTCACTAACTGAAATGTTCTCAGCGAAAACAACGTTTTAAATATATATATGAAAAAACGATGAAAGACTTCTTTGTCCAATTGTGTGGGAAAGAAGCAATTCCCACCAAAGAAAGAACTTATGTGCGTTGCAGAATAAAGTATAAATCGAAAATAATGATCACAGTCTTTACGAAATATACAGAGTGTCCACAAAAAATCCTTCTATAACCTGGTAGCGGTTATAGATTGGTGTCCGAAAGTGGAACAACCTGTCAAGTGCACACGTAGACAGGTTGAGAACCCTTGGCCGTATGCCGAAGTATGAATAAAATTAGGTTTTTCACCTGAAAATTTAAAATAAGTTAGTTGGCAACACTGTCATATGGTGTGAGACTTACGTGTATAAACGATGAATGGTTTTTCACCTGAAAAAAGGGCTATTTAAAATAATTAAGTAACTTGTTCACTCACTACAACATGATGAGGTTCCTGCATGAGCAATGTCCAATCCAAACGTTCCATAAAGTAATAAGATCCTCTTGAACAATTGGTGCAGTTGAGTGTCCTTATCTTCCGTTTCTTCACATGTTGAAACCATGCTGTCTTCCTGTGTGAGTATCCTCCATGATTCTCCAACGATAAGTTGATGAGGGGAGAAGGGGATTTTTTTTTTTAAACACTGGTGTGAGAAACGAAGTACGGTTACAACACCTGTATGATAACTTTTTTTTTTTTTTTTTAAGTTCGCAGAAAGCGTTTATAGGGCTATTAAAATTCTTATTATTATTTTTTTTTTTTTAAAAAAAAAAAAATACTTTTCATAAAATGTTTAAGTGTTCCGTTTCGATCACTTTATTTGATAATAATACGAAGTAAATACGTTATAGGGCTATTTAAATGCTCTTTTTTTTTTAACACTAATAAATTCTTTTCATAAAATGTTTAAGTGTTTCGTTTCGATCACTTTATTTGATATAATATGAAGTAAATATACACACTCAATAACTATTCATGAAAACATCGACTTAAAGAATTATCAAATATCTCAATAAAAACTTTTTAAATGTCTTCTTTTTTAAATATACTGATATTTGTATTTAAAATATAATAATATGAATGAATAAGCAAATAGCAAAACATGTTAAAGGTACTAAAATATTAAAATTATTGTTAAAGTTTCGATATCATTCTAATATATTTGAAAAATATGAAAATCATTGAAAAAATAAAATGAATGGAAATGTAAACACATGATAAAATGACAATATATAAACAAAAATAAGATTTTCACCTGTATGTCCCTTTTTTTTTTTTTTTTTTTTTTTAACTGTGCCTCGTGTTGTTTGGCAGAAAAGAACGAAAAATCGTTTTTCAAAATAAAAAAAAATAAACTTAAGTGTCAAAATTGACGTTCATAGTAATTCCAAGAAATAAGCATGATTCTGCATATCAAAGAAAAGATCGTGATTTCGTTGACATGTATGAAGAAAATTCGGCACGCCATAAGATCAAATGCCATCTGCTCGTCGAGACTTTAGTTCGATAATGCTCAATACAACAAATGATTTTATTCTGAAACAAAGTTATTATTAGCTTAAGCCTAAAATAATGGTTGTTGTTCACTTCCATAAACGTAAACATTGTAGGGTTACCAAAATAGATGGGTATTATCTGCAAAAAATTTATTAATTAAAATGTTGAAAACTATTCAATATTGATCCAAGTTTTTCAAAGGTCTGAATCAAGGAAGTTGACTCGCTAGTCCAAACATTCCTGAAAATAAATGGTCATTACACCATGAATTGACCAAAACCATAGGTGGGAAAAATGTGTAATACTACACGTACTTACACACACAATATGCCATCGACACCTGCGAGGCAAGACTAGAAACGAGGAAGGCCTGCAACCATAGGCATTTACAAAATGTTTCTATACATAACTGAAATATCAACACTAATATTCAGTAAAATACACGTATGTTCCCTGGAACATAACGTACATCATCCACCTGGAAAAAGATGTGTAAACACACGAAATACAAATGCTCTCCTAGCATCGTAAAGATACGTCTCTACAAGACAAAATACATGAGACCGGTGAAGAGAAAAACATGGGATACAAACAAGAGTATAGTCAACGACATTACAACTTTCTGGTTGGTCTGAAAACATCCAAATTAAATTCCCTACAAAACAGCTGTAACAAGCTTCCTTAGGCATCTTCGCTACAAATATTCAAAATGGTCTTATTAACATATTAAAATTCAGTCATCGAGCATACGAAAGAATTAACAAAATAATTTTCAAAAATCGTTATGGCTTCACGCTGTTGGAAAGAAAGAAAATAAGTTTATTTTTCGGGATCTATAACAATATTTCTGAGACGGCTGAAACCTCATAAATAATGGGCCATGTCGATTTTTGAAGAAAATCATCCGTCATTGGCAGTATGGCTGAAACCTAAAGATTTGTATTCCAAAACCTTTGGCCATGTTGATTTCTAAAATCCTCCATACTGTTTGTTATGGCTGAAACCTAAAGGTTTATATTCCAAAACCTTTGGCCATGTTGATTTAAAAAATCCTCCATAACAAAAACAATCTTACTAATCAATTCCAAATAGTTTTGGGACATACTGTGGCTAAAATATAATTTTCTCAAAATTAACATGAAAAATAAACATTACAACTCATTAGCATACAAATACACAATATAGTTACGATTCATAAACACTAAGATATTCACTGGGATATTACTAGACAATAACATATGCTGAAAAAATATTTAACCTAAGAATACACATAATTATGGATTACTGAAAGTAGAAAATCTAAGATTAACACTAAAAAGAAATCTAACATTGATTATAAATGTAAAGTTTCATATTCTACGCATGAGATTACATACTAAGTTTCATTTACAAATACAGAAATATATACGTAACTAACAACTAAAAATTTTCTTATCCTGGGCATCTCGATACATTTTTTTTTTCTAAAAGAAAATCAAATATTAATTCTAAATAACATGTAATAACATATTTAAGAATTTCGAAAGTGGGAAAGGATCCTAAAAAGATTTTTTTTTTAAATAAAACACAATAGAAATATATTATAACGCTAAAATATCTTCCCACTAGCTAGGAATACGGAACTGCGCCACTAGTTCAAATTGCTTTTGGATAAATGCAATCTCCCTACGTATGTGATACGTTAATTATTTACTAAAAGATCTAAATTCAAACATCTGAAATGAAAACAAGAAAAAATTAATGACATTAAACTAATAGTAAGTCAGTGATAAGGTTTGTAACACTCATACACAGCTGACTGAGGTACGAAGCGCTACACAGAGCAAAGACAGAAAAAAGAAAAAAAATTAATCAGCTGTATATCACCCGTTATTCGTAACCATAAACACAAGTGGTTCTACAGTCTGGCGACTGCCTTATCAAAACAAGAAAATTAAAGAAAAACGTGTTATCTGCTCTTTGCTGAACAGTTAAAAGCTAGAAGCAAAAATAAGTTTGAGAAAAATGCGTAGTTCTTCTTTTCGTATCCAGGTGTTCTGTCAAAAACTAAAAGCAAAAAGGAAGAAAAATGAATACATGTTTATCGCTTAGAAATGCGTCGCTCTCCTAGGAGAAAAATTTGTATCAACACACAAAGTCTTGGTTACTTTTTTTTTTTTTTTTTTTATGATTGCTGTTTCTGCCTTGGTAACTGCAGTCTGTTCGTTTATTTCTACGATGTTTACCTCTATGTACAAAAATACTCTTAATGTTCTCACTCAAGTTGCGTTTCCAATCTCGTTTGTGATAACTCATATTTCGTGGCCGTGATTTACGACTCCTTCTGTTTCTGTTACTACCTTTTCGAGTGCGGTCTTGGTTCTGATTCCCTTTAAATTTCGTATTGTTTACGATCTGAACTTGGTATCTTTGCTTATTACAATAACTGTAACTTCGTTTACGCTTTTTCTCTCTGTAGTTTGTGGTAGTTGTTTTTGTGCGCTTACGACCTCTGTCGTCTAGAATCATATGTTCGTGTATTTCACTACTTCTACTACAAGCGACGTCACTAGATTCTGAATAGATAAAATCATTATCAGATGTGTTACGAGGTTGGTTTAGACTACCTGTCTCTGGTTGGAGTTCAGATGCCTGCGTTTCCTTTTCATTAGGAATATCAGTCTCTAGCTCAGGTTCCAATTCCAATGTTTTTTTTACGCTAGGAATATCAGTCACTAACTGAGGTTCAAATTCCGGTGTTTCGTATCCAGTAGGAACATCTGACTGTAACTGGGGTTCACATTCCGATGTTTTGTTTTCAGCATTTTCCGTTTTCTGACTATTTTCACGAAACACGTCCCGTAAAGCGTCTATCTTTTGACCTAATCCACTCTTTGACTCAACGAGATTCTCTTTCAAGCGAGCACAATTCTCTTTAAACTCAACACAGCTCTCTTTAAAATCAACTTTACTTTCCTTTATGTATCTCTCAATTTTTTCATTATTTTGATCTAGCTTTCCTTCTAACCTATCTAAATGCTTTTGAAAAACTGAAGCTATCTTAGTAAACAAATCTGCTTCGTTGTATGCCATCTTGAACAAGATAAAGCTTAAAACATACAATTAAAATAAAATATGCTATCACAAAACATATTATTAAAATCACCTGAAAGAGAAGTTTTTTTTTTCAGATTACTGGTTCCTGAGCTGAAAGAGAAATGATATATTAAAATATTAATCTTAAATGTATATTCGAGCACCAACGGTCTCGATTCGGGTCCCTGTTCGGGCGCCATTTATTTATAACCAACAGGAGTTCAAGTCTCTGTTCGGGCGGCCATTTATTTATAACCGACTGTAGTAGTTCTGGTCGCTGTTCGGGCGAACATTTATTTGTAATCGATTTAGTGTTCATGTCCCTGTTCGGGAGATATTTATTTGTAATCGATTGAGTGTTCATGTCACTGTTCGGGCTTCCATTTATTTGTAACCGTCCTGAGTTCGTGGTCCATGTTCGGGCGAACATTTATTTGTAACCGCCTGTAGTTCTGTTCGCTGTCCTTGGCTCGTGGTATTACCAATAAGTATACTCCTGATACTTTAACTTACCTGGACAGGACGACGAAGACCTCTCCAAAGAAGATTACAAACTGTTTCCCCAAAAAGCTCGTCGGTCTCAATAATGAGATGAGCATTAGGCGCCGAGAGGTTCGGGTGTCTCGTCTCGAAAACCTCACGGACGATCAGACGGTCATCCAGACCATAACACACACAAACATCACTCATACACACAACGAAAACACACTGGATTAATTGACACTATACTTATTTATTGGAACACTATTTTGAAAAAAAAAAAAATAACGAAGAGAAATGAATACAACACTGGACACTAATAAATTTTGCCGCTGAAATTACGTTTTGCCCTTTACGGGAAATATAGCCCTTTCTATATATATATGATTATAATTCAGGTATCACTAGAAACACTTTGCTCACACCATGAACACACTTGGGGGATTCGCACTGGGGAAAAGTTGTCTGGATCGTCCCACGATGAACCCAGTTGTTACGCTGAACAGTCCTGCAGCGTAAAAGTAAATCTTGAGTAAATAAACGAAAAGAAGGTCTTCACAGTTGAATTCTGAGATTGGAGGGCGCGTATATAACGTTTTAAACGCACAAGGTCTGAGGACCTGGGATTTCACTGATTGGGGCTAGCCGTAAGTAATCGTCCTTCATCGGCTAAATAGCTTGTGCCCCTTAACACAACTTATGTTTGAAGTTCAACGCGAGATGCGTGGTTGCATCTTCCAGACCTGTAGTCAAACTCCTCGAGCGTCCAAGCTCAAGCTACGGGTTGCAATGGTCAACGGAATAGTGTTGGCAGTTCATTTCAAAAATTACTCAGTTACTCACCTGTATGCACATACAAACAGAATACGGAAAACAATTTGTGTTAATTTTAGTCAACTGCCCATAATGCACTAGACACTGCGATAACTTTGGCGTGAGAAAGTACAGATAACGGGCTGGAATACAACGCAGTTGGTGCCACTTCGGCTACTGGGACATCTGGTCAGCCCGTATTTCTCTAATCTATTGTAATGTTTCCATAAACGATTAAAGAAAGCACTTAATTCAGTTCCAAATAACTGCAGAATATATACTGTGCATATAATAAGTCAGGGAGAAACACTGAAATGGTTAGTCACTAACTGAAATGTTCTCAGCGAAAACAACGTTTTAAATATATATATGAAAAAACGATGAAAGACTTCTTTGTCCAATTGTGTGGGAAAGAAGCAATTCCCACCAAAGAAAGAACTTATGTGCGTTGCAGAATAAAGTATAAATCGAAAATAATGATCACAGTCTTTACGAAATATACAGAGTGTCCACAAAAAATCCTTCTATAACCTGGTAGCGGTTATAGGACAAATATATATGTCCTTTATTTCCTTTATTTTTCAAGTGCAGTCCCAATGATGATTTAAATTGCTACATATTGCTACAAGTTCTGTTCTATCAGATGGCTTGAGAAGGTGGATTGCTTGGAAAGGGCTGTAAAAATTTATCACAATGTGAAGAAATTCATACAAGATTCTACACTACCTAGTTGTCGGCAACAATCTTCTTTAAAGGAACAGATGAAAGACCCTCTGTTGAAGAGTAAGTTGGCTGGTTATAGAGTTGTTTCAGCAGAATGTGAAACTTTTCTTCGAAGATTTCAGTCTCCAAAGCCACTAATGCCTTTCTTGCACACAGCACTTTTGGACTTAATGCATAGTTTATTGGCTCGATGTGTGAAACCAGAAATATTGCAGCAAGCTGACTCTGCTCAAAAACTGATGTCTTTGGAACTTTCAAATGAGAACCTTCTTCCTTCAGCAATGATTGACATTGGTTTTGCTACGAGGAAAGTATTAAGAGAAACCGTATGTACAGACAAGGAAAAAGCAGAATTCAAACTTGAGTTTCGCAAATTAATCATGGGTTTAGTTCAGAAGTTGCGTGAAAGAAGCCCGCTGAAGTACAGGTTTGTGCGTGGTGTCACTTGTTTTGCCCCAAGTATTATTTTGGAGCAGCCATCTCTAGCAAGAAAGAGAGCGCAGATTGTTCTTGAAGACCTTCACAGTGCAAACAGGATTTCGTCAGATGTGGCTGAACAGGCAAAGAAACAGTTCAGTGTATTGAGTGTTGAAGCACAAGGTTCCTTGAAATCATACTTTTGCGAGTTTACTGCAAGACACGACGATTCTGTAGGATTAGATGAGTTTTACTACAAGATGCTAAAGGATGATGTCAAGTTTGCTAGCCTTTTGAATGTAGTGAAAATTTGCTTGATAATGTCACATGGCAATTCACCGATTGAAAGTGGTTTCTCCATCAACAAATCACTACTTGTAGAAAATCTTGTAGAACACTCTCTGGTGTCTCAAAGACTTGTGCATGATGCTATCAGCAGTGCTGGGGGTGTAGGTAATATATCCATCACCAGGAGCTTACTACAGTCTGTAAAATGTTCCAGACGAAGGTACCAAGATTATCTGGACAAACAGAAAAGTGTACAGCGCGAAGAAGAAAAGAAAGTTGTAGAAAAGAGAAGGATTAATCAAGAGCTAAAAGATTTAAATGACAAAAGACAAAAGTTGCAGAATAACTTGAAATCAGAAGAAAGTGCTCTTCAAGCAAGAATCGATGAGCTGGAAAAGAAGAAAGGCAGTTTGTAATATGGAACACTTATTAAAAATATAAACTCTTTTATTCCCCACTTTTATGGATAGTTGTGCAATCATAAGTGAGAAATTTTCATGTGAACACATTCTCCATATTGTACAGAAGACGCTTTATTATTATTATTATCATTATTATTTTTTATTTTAAACCATGATATTTTTCAGTTTTATGTCAACATGTGCTAATATAATACATTTTGTAAACTTGTAAATGTACGTTAAAAAATCTTTCTGTATCTTTGTAATCTTGTGTGCATAATGTGTAATAAAATGTAATAATACGACAGTAAATAAGGTGAGAGTTGGCTGGCTATGGGGATGGTGGAGGCCAGAAAAAGTCAGGGAAAAATTGGAAATGCAGTCAGGGAAAATCAGGGAAAGTCAGGGAAATTGAGATGGAATTTTCTGTGGACACCATGATATATATATATATATACATCACGGGAGCACCAAGGTTGAGTATTCCAGTTCAGAATGTGTTTGATCCGCTATTTTAAAATGTTGAGTGGAAGTGTGTTGTCACGGGGTGTGCTGTGATGTCGTAAATGCGGTCAAGAGGCTCTTGATACGCTGGAATGGAGTGAAAGAAGCGATCTATTTTTATACACGTCGATGGATGACTGAATGGCTGGCCCTTGTTTTTAGCTGCGTTCGTATGGTGCATTGAATCGCACTTTGAATCCATAAAACTATGTACTGGTGGTATTAACTACTGGAAGATAGTACTGAAAATACAATCATTTCATATTATTTCGGAACTTTTTTTGTAGATACTAATAAAGAAATATCAGGAATTATTGTGCAAGTAGTATGTGCGTTAATATTAGGAGTGTTCAGAGAACAGTAACAATAAAAAGGACAAGAAAAGAACAATATGTTTCAGATACTGAAAAATAGCTCTTCCCAGGATAAACTACACCCAAAATGGCGCCTATGAATAGCATCTTTCAGATTTAGGAACAACAAGAAGCCACTCGGAGCTACATCTGGTGAGTAACGTTGGTGTGGCAGAAGTTCAATACCGTGATCAGGCAAGGATGAGATCACAATATTAGCATGGTGTTGCGGTGCATTGTCCATATGCAGAATGAAATTGCAATTTGCCATTTGTGATCGTTTCTCGGTCAATTTTTAGCACAACTTCTGTATCCAAACCTGTACAAAAATACTCGCCTGTAATTGTATGGCCCTTCAGAACAGAATGGGAATGAGAATCCCAGAGATCAGTATCTGACGATTTTTTTTTTTGGGGGGGGGGGGTGATGAAGGAGATGAATCTATGTTTCCACTGCATCGACTGATTTTTGGTTTCTGGTTTGAATAATCGAATTCTTGCCTCATTTTTGATCGTCATTAGTAAACACTTTATATTATGGCACTGCTTTTAACATGAAATGAGAAATATAATTTTTATGGACTGTTGAAAATACCTAGTTTTTGCACCCATTCATTATATAAATTGAATATTACTTGATTATTAAATACCAAAAATACATAGTACGGAATCTATTTTCACGAAGTAGCGGGTATTAAAATACATTTGAAAAAGAAATCAGTAAGATCCCAGTTCATTTTCAATGAAACAAAAATAATTTCCCATTTATTAAATCAATAGTGTAAAAAAACAAAAAACAAAGATGGCGTGGGTGGTCAGCACTATTAAGGACTTGATTTTTTGTTTTACTGTAAGATGTCAGAGAATAAGTAAAGGGCCACAAATATATATATATATATATATATATATATATATATATATATATATATATATATACGGGGAGCAATAAAAAAACAGTGATTTCTTTTGATTTGCGGCAAAAGTGGAACAAGCAATATGTTTTTCTTTTATTTGGGGGGGGGGGGGGGGGCATTTCGTCGTGTTGATTGACCATGAAAAATTTCATTTACGGCTGTGCGTTACAAAAGTATATGTTTTTTTTCTTTTTCTCATTTCTTTCTTTCATTTTTTAAATAATCCTTTTTCTCCTGTTTAAAAGTGTTAACTTATGCAACGTGTTTACATAATTAAAAAGCTGACAGTTAAAAACGACCGGTGAAAGTTTACCAGAGAATCATAAAAAGTTTTTTTCTTTAATTAATCTTTAGTTAGATAAATAATAAAAATAAAACAGTTTAAATGAAAACTCTTTTTGAGTATCAAAATAAAGGACAAGTGTTAAAAATAATTAAACAACTTTTGACCTGTACATATTTTTGAATTAGTTCCAACAGTCCCATAAATAAAAATCGATACAAAAATAACACGTGTTGCTTTACGTTCCGTAATTTAATGCTTAAGTTGTTGAATTTAAATGCATACATACGCAACTTTAAGTTAATAATCATAACCCGCTTACAACTTGTGAAACACCTGTGTGTTCTTGCGTATGCCAAAAGGTTGAGATTTTATGTTCGCGCCTCTCTGGTCTTTCTCCTATCTTCGGTCATGTGACACATTTATTATTATTATTATCATTAAACATGGACTGTTAACCAGATGTTCAGAATGATTATTACTGGTTTAACTTAATATCACTTGTAAATGGATCTATACAAAGCCATGTTATCAGAAGGCGTTAAAACACAAATATCTGTTGTCAACTTGTTTATAAAGCTGGCAAACGTTGCGTGATTTTGGTGACATTACAGTTTTTTTAAAAAAAATAATTTTATGACTTTTAAAATGAAACAGAGTTGCAACATAATTGAAATATTGTTATCTTTATTATTTTATAGCAATATATTGCGGTTAGATTAAAAAATAAGAAGTTTGTTTTTGTGCCAAAGTATTGCCTATGAAACTTGAGTTGGAGGCAGTTGCCCCGTTTTGTGCCCTCATCGCTTCAGTTTCTCTCGCATTCTAGGAAGTGCTTCATGGAAACATGCCTCTCCTTAAGAGTCTTCATCCCGGCGAAATTAAAATACCGCTAATTTTACAGTAATTATATGGTATCTTCAAATACATAAAAGATAATTAAAATATGGAACAATAGCTCCCTAGACAATATTATTTTGCGTGAGGTACCGTTATCACAAGTCACATAGTGGCTTTCCGTTTACAGCCGTTTAGAAACGCGAAAATAAATGCCGATTTTCAAAATAGCTCGAAATCGAAAGCAGATAAGTGAGTCGTGATAACGGTATCTCATGTAAAATAATATTGTCTAGGGCGCTCTTGTTCCACATTTCGATTATCTTTTATCTATTTGAGGATATCACATAATTACTGTAAAATTAGCGGTATTTTAATTTCGCCGGGATGAGGCCTCTTAAAAGAAACGAAAATGTCCCTTTTGCACACTATTTCTGTAAAGTATTGGATAATTTAAATCAAATATATAACAGTTCTGCAGGCTACCATTATTCTTAATAGGCTAAAGGACAGGGTTCGAATTAACTGGGAGGATGAAATTTCGTTCTTCCGTCAAGTAATTTCCCCGGTTCTTCTTCCTTCCCAGGAAAATATTTTCCTATTTCATATCATTGTATAAAAAAGGCTTGGAGTACTTGGTGGCTCAATAGTAAAGCTCTTACCTCTGGTACATGGGATCCCTGCTTCGTTTCCTGGCCAAGTAAGTTTGTGGTGAACAAGGCTAGTTACGTCTAAAGGTAAACTATAGTTCACAGATAGTCAGGGCCGTGCCCTTGGCGGAAGGGGGCGATCGGGGGGACGGCCCCGGGCGCCGAAGTAAGGGGGTGAAAAATTCGGGAGAAAAAAGGGAAAAAGATAGGAAAAATTGCTTGGAATATATGTATGGGGCGCCGTCGTATACTCTCTGATTTTCCACGGCACTGCCCTGCAGATATACGACGGCCGCTCAAATCGTCCCCACGCGGCATCAAAGGAAGCGGAACACCATTGAAGAAAACCACATGTTTCTTTGTTACATCGAAGGGATAATTCAACAAGTGCTTCCAGTTGAGGGTGGCCCTCCAGTTGACCTGCTGAAAAAGAAAGCGACGTTGCAATTTTCATCCTCTTGCTTACTGATTGTTCAGTCTAGTTTTGGCAGAGAGACAGTGCGTGTTGCTATTTGATTTTCAAGTCCTATTTTATCTAGTTTTTTCGTTACTTTTGGTTTCGTTGTTCTAATTATTCGTTGTTTTTTTGTTTCCGTTACTTTTGTTCACGTTTTACTGTGTGTGTCCGTGTGTTTTCGTTATTTTATTGATAGCTGGCTGCTAATTTAGAAAACATGTGGAGGCCGTGGAATACAAATGAAATAATTCCTCCTGAAGATTTTGCTCAGGAAACTGAGGCATGACCGGTTAATTAAAAAAAAAGTGCTTGCCTTTGGTGTGTGGCGTCCCTGGTTCGATCCGTGGCCAAGCAAGTTTGTGGTAGACAACATCGTGTTGTCTTTTTTTCGGAGTACTCTTGTTTTTCCCACATTCTCATTCCACCAATTCTTCCATTATCATTCACTTGCCTTAATCTTCCCTCACCCTTAGCTTAGAGGACATAGTTGTGGAACATTAAACTGAAATATTTCATTTCAATTCAATTTGCATATGAAGTAATGAAAAAAGGAATTAATCATTAGTTTCATGATATGTGCTTATTTTACTCTTAATGGATATAGCATATTGTTAATATCGTATAACTTCCATAACGATAACGTTTGTACGAACCAAACATGTTAAATTGCCCCCCCCCCCCCCAATGTACAGGCACCATTGCTGCAAAAGCCCGATAAAAAAAAATAATCTTTCGTTGTCACCCCTAGAAGTCCATTATTATTACATAATGTTTCCATCGATAATATAAGTTTAGCGATGGCAACAACGTATCACTTCGACACCAAACACGTTCCGTTTATGGCTTATTTGGAGTGTTATTTATGAGGGCGGTCAGGGTAAATTTTCTGCCTGAGTACAAAGGAAGCCGGGTGGGGACCAATAGAACGTCTCGACTATAGTTAAAGAAATAAAGAACGAAATAATTTCTTAGTGACAATGCAAAATTAGTTCAAGAGGATATCGCTAATAAGTTTTGAAAATAATAGTGAAATCCATTATTTGCTATTCGTTTGAAAATAAGAAAAAAGAGAACTCTTACTAATTTCCGAAAGTTTAAGTAAAACTTCTAAGAAAAAGAAAATCTAGGAAAATAGTGTGAGAAATATTCAAACTATGCCACGGATCGATTTTGCCTCTTTTTTTTTTAAGTCCTAGTTCTGAATGATTCCGTAGGAAAGGTATTTTTTAAGTTACTCAACAGGAGTTTAAGTTACTCCAGTTTTAACCTTCAAAGCAAACCTCTTGCTTTGTCTCTTAATATGATCGTATCTTCGAAAAATGACATCTTTAAACTGTCCATCGCACGATTACGTTCTTTAGACTAAGAGAGACGATGATTAAAGCAAGTGAATGATGATGGATGAATTGGTGGAATGAGAAAGTAGAAGGAGACGGAAGTACCCTGAGAAAAAAACCCGGATATGATGTCCACTACAAATTTACTGTGACGGGAATCGAAGCAAGGAACCTACGCACCAGAGGTAAGCGCTTTACCACTGACCCGCCTTACCCCGTACGTCTCTTTGTCTAATATGTTGTGGATAAATATTGATCGTGATATGTCTGTCTTTGGAGACAGAAGATTCTTTTCGTCTCAAACTGTCTTAGGGAACTGGTTGTAACACTTGAGGAAAAAGGAAGTAACTTAACTACCGACGTTCTTAAAAAGCTCTCCAAGCACCCAAATGACTGCGGACGACCTGCAGACAGTTGGTTTGCTAGTGGTTGAAGCAACAGCCGCAAGAGGAAGAGGGATATTTCTCAGATGCGGGCAGTTATTAGTTCAGTTTCCTCCCCCTCTACCGGAAGCTCCTCTTCATTCTATCTTATTTGGGAGACGACGCGACGTCCGGCTTTGAAACAGACCAAGTGTTACCGTTTACTCTGCATCCACATTGGTGTATTAATCAATCGTGTAATTGTGATGATATTCCCCTTCCCCTTGCACTTTGGCCGATATGAGGCAAGTTCTATTTTGAGGAAGTAGGTTGAGATGTGATCCTACTAGTTATGGAAAATACATGTCACTCTGGTTTGTGTCATTATTATACAGTATACAGTGTTATTCCACGTTTGACTTCAGCAAGTGTTTCACATCTGTTGTCCACATGTTGTGTTGTTTATCCGGTGGCCCAGCTGGAGGATTTCTAATCCAGGGGTTCGAGCGAAGCCAAAGGTTGCCAACCAAACGTGTTATTATCTTCCTAAACACCTACCAACTTTTCGAAATAAGATTGTTGAGGTACTGTATACTTAAATAATCACATCATTAAATAGTTTGAGAAAAATCATCTTCCTACTTGTGTGGTATATTAGTGTAATGACTTGAGAATAGGTACATTTGTGTCATTCTGTCATTCATTGTTATGTTAACGCTATGCTTATTGTGGAAAGATAAGCCAGATGAACAGTGGGTAACGAAACAGCGCTGTACAGATTCAAGTATTTCATAGAATTGCCTTACAGGTGGCGTTAGTGTAAAACAAATTAATAAACGATACTAATTATAGTTATGAACTGAAAATTTTATTTCTTCATCAACACGTAACTATTTCAGTATTATTTTTTAAAAATATGTTTAAAAGTATTAAAGTTATAACAAGTTTTTCAGAATTATACTATTAAAGATGTATGATTAGTTTCACACTAGTGCCATCTATTAAACAAATCCGAACTACTTGAAAACTGCACTTCACTGTCCAATTTTCTAGTTTGTTTATAATTCTTTAAATAGGATATGTCATCCGTACGGCTTTTACGGGACACGCCCTGCATTTTATCATTATTCATCACGACTGGTAGGAGTTTAAACTGTTCTCTATAGTTGGAAAGTTAGACTCTCGACTTTTAAGTTTACTCATCAGACTGGCGGCAGAACTTCGCTCTTAAATCAACTATTTCGAAAGATATGTGATTCATATGTGTAACATTTTGATGGAAGACCCAGAAGCTTGATAAAATTGTTTTAAAAAATGTTTTTGGCAACAGAATTGATAATAGTAACACCAAAATCCTTTTATTTTAGTGTTATTTTAATTATTTTAACGAAACTTTGCAGTGTTGTTTTACTAATATATGCTTGAGGATACGTTCAACTTCGTTGGTGGCCTTAATAAATCCGTGCATAATTAGGTGAAGTAAGAAATAAAAAGTACCCGACCAAGGGACTGACTCTGCTTCAAGATACGAATAAAATTATTGCGAGTCGATTATTCAGAGAAGGAGAACGAGTTATCTTGTAATGAAAGAAATTAAAAAAAAAAAAAAATCCCTTGTAAGTGATATGCGTGTGACATGGCAATTAGGTTTACTGGCTTCACCTGTGGAGTGCAAGTAAATGGAAGCTGTCTGGAAGAGAAACAATCAGTCACATGGGAATCTAAAGTAAAGAGGGGTTTTCATTTGTACGGTTGTTTAAGTGTTTAATTTGCAAGAAGAATTGGTTTGAGATTAAGTGACGGTGTCAGCGTGAACTGTGTGAGAGGCAAATGGGCAAAGTTGAAGGTCGAACACATAATCACACAAGAAACATCAGAAATATTTGGTCATCATTAGCACATTGTTTTTCCAAACATTGGAAATCTTCCATACATCATTTTGTTTAGGGGGCACGGTGACTTAGTGGTAGAGTGCTTCCTCTGCTGCGTGGGGTCCCAGGTTCGATTCTCAGTCAATAAGTTTGTAGATGACAATATACCTAGGTAATGGCCGTAGGTTTTGTCAGGGTACTCCCATCTCCTCTCAGTTTCACATTCCACTAGTTCTTCCATCATCTTTCACTTGCTTTAATCATTGTGTCCCTTAGCCTAAAGAGCATAATTGTTGGAGATTTACATTATTTTGTTTCCAATGCATTGATTAATGTGGAATCCGAACAACATGAGTTTCCGCCAGGAATCGAACCCGTCTCCCACGCCAAAGGTGCGTACCCTAACCGCTTAGCCACTAATCTTTATTATTATTATTATTATTATTATTATTATTATTATTATTATTATTATTATTATTATTATTATTATTATTATTATTATTATTATTATATTATTCCTTTAGGCAGGTCCTGGGGCTAATGAGGGACTTTTTCTTTTCTTCTTAATTTTCACCTTGGGCTTGGAAATGTTTCGTACCATTTTTCTCGATTTTCAGCATCTTCTTTTAACCCCCAATATTTTCTTCAATTTTTCAAATCGTCAATCAGTTGTGCTCTTCGTATTATTCCTGTTTTCTTCCATCTTTCCTTCTATGGCGGCATGAAGAACACAATTTCTTCGCAAGATATATCCAATCCAATTGGTCTTCCTAAGAAGAATGGCTTCCTACGAATCCAATTGGGCTTCCTCTTCTCTCCTATTCTTTTTAAAACATCTTCGTTTATTACTCTCTTCTTACTCTCTCTCTCTCTCTCTCTGTGTCGATTTTATCTTCTGCATCTTTCTCCAACACCACATTTCGAAATTCTATAAATACTTCTTCTCTAATTTCCATAATGTCTAAGTCTCTGAACCATAGAGTTCAATTCTCCATATATAACATTTGACCAATTTCTTCCTTAGACCAATATTAAGCCTGCTAATTAAGAGTGGTATTTTCTTGTCACAATATTTTAGTTAAATAGATTAACATTTAAGAATTTATGATTAGTTTTAAGCTGTAACTCATTGTATATTATGTATTGTCGTCTTTCTATTTTCATAATAAAGAGCTTGATAAGGATATATATATATATATATATATATATATATATATATATATATATATATATATATATATATATATCAGTATCAGTTTCATTTCAATAAAGGCGCACCGTCAGGGACTCCCGTAAACCTTTGTAATTAATTGTTTTTAAAATAATACACTTTTGTTTTCGTGTGCACAACGAAGGGGGGGGGAGGCGCATTCACGGTGGATCCACACTGTTTGGATTGCCTTCCAATCTTTCGACTTCGGAGCGCCCCTCAACAAACATTTTTTAGTGCGCGCCTGTACCTCAATAAGTAGCATGGCTCTTGTAGAGCATCTATTTTTATTTAGATTTACAATTTTCCTCTCAACGAACTTAAAAAAAAAAAAAAAAAAAGTTCATTACTGAATTCTCTATGCCTGTTTGTTGTGTGTGTGTCTGTTATTTGCGAATTGTTCAATTTTGAGCCCTCCATTCGATTGAGCAACAAAAACTGTCTGAAAGAAGTAATGGAATTTTTTGCGTCACTCTACCATTTCCGAGATATTAGCCAAAAAGTTCCGATTTCGGGAGATTTAAGGAGCCATATTTCGCGAACCGTAAGTCACAGAGAGATTATATTGGTGTTGATCAATACGAATATTGATTCAGTACCAAAACTAATTCATTCAATAATTATTGCGTCATTAGTAACTGACTGAATAATTATTGCGGCATTAGTTTTTGAGTAATAATAAATTTAGAAAAAATAATTCTTTTAAAGTTCGTTCTGACAATGTTCTTCGAGCATTCTCAACTGTTTTTCTCTCTATTTTGTCGAAAACTACGCATAGCATCAACACTCCTGCATATAATGTTGTTGATCTCAATAAGACCTATGATATATCACTCATCTTTGGATATATATTTTTTCCGTTTAACGCTAAAATAATATTATAAAACTCACTTTGACAATTATAATACTGTAATATAAATTCTGAAACACCCTGTATCTACGAGATATAGACATGCTACCGAGAAAAGGTGTTGCTTGATGTTTGTCTCAACGGAGGCAGCATGGCGACACCATGACTCATCTCTTGCTGTAACCACTTCACCTTTAGAAATTTCAAGCGCGTTTCCCTTGTGTGTATGCATAGTAACATTTTGCTGAATCAAATGTGATCACAGCATTCATGTAAACATAGTGAACGGAGAGAGAGAGAGAGATGTGTTCTTGTGGCGAAGTTTCTCAGAGAAAGAGGTTATTGCGTAACAGAGATAAAAGAAGGACAAGATACGTGACTATCAATTGAGAGAACCATCTTTGTAAAGGGAGCCAACTTCCTTCCTGTTTTTCCATTCATATATTTTGCAGCCGGAATTATTTCTCACTTAAAAAGCTTTTCTCCTATCCATCCCACAAACGACCAGCATCATTCTTCAATTTCTTTTTAACATCAAAGGCTGCCGTGGGAGATACTGCCCTTCTGGCTTTATATATATATATATATATATATATATATATATATATATATATATACTGCCCTTCTGGCTTTATATATATATATATATATATATATATATATATATATATATATATATATATATATATATATATATATATATATATATATATAAAGAGGAAAGGCATATCTCTCGACGTATCTAGTTGGGTGTTTCTAGATGAGTAATACACAGTGAAACCTGTTAACATGGCCTCCTTTTTGCCGAAACCTGAATTCTCCAATAAGGCATTACATTTATACTGTATGTTGGTCACATGTAAATCTTTGAACTTTGTCGCCTGGTTGCAACGTTATGCTATGATAATGTTAAATTCATTTCTGTATTTTGGTCACCTGAAGTGTTAGACAGACTGAATATTCCAGTTTTCGTAATCTTTTCACTTCTTAGATTTTTTTTTTTTTTAAAGAACATTCTTTACTCATATAATTTAGGGGATCAGTGAACTCAGTCGAGAAAGGAGGAATGACAGGTGCATTAAAAGTGGTTTGTCTTAATTAAAGGGGCCCTATCACGGCGAAATTAAAATACCGCTAATTTCACAGTAATTCTATGATATCTTCAAATAGATAAAAGATAATCAAAAAGTGGAACAAGACCTCCCTAGACAATATTACACCGTATTTTACATGAGATACCGTTATCACCACTCACTTATCTATTTTCGATTTCAAGTCATTTAGAAACCCGGCATTTATTTCCGCGTTTCTAAATGGCTGCAAACGGAAAGCTACTAGGTGACTCCTGATAACGGTACCTCATGCAAAATAATATTGTCTAGGGTGCTCTTGTTCCACATTTCGATTATCTTTTATCTATTTGAAGATATCACAGAATTACTGTAAAATTAGCGATATTTTAATTTCGCAGTGATAAGGCCTCTTAAGAAGTAGATCCTGTCTCGTCACACTACTGCTACTGCTACTAATCAGGGGTAAAAGTGGGTCTGAAAAGGTAGGGGGGACGCATGACGTCTTGCCGTCCTCCTTGCCTATCTTTGTCCATTGTAACTTTTTTTCAGAATGCGGGGGGACGCTACACATATTTTCTGGAACTGGTGGGATGACGTCCGCCACGTTACCCCGCACTTTTACCCCTGCTACTAATACAAATACCAATACTAATACTAATTCTACAGTATTAAGTTACCGCTGTTGAATGGGAAAATCGTCCAAAGCTGACACACCAAATAATAGAAAAAATGAAATGAAATGAAATCTTTGAGTTTAATGTCCCACGATTATGTTCTTTATACTAAAGGAGACGATGATTAAAGGAAGTGAATGATGATGTAAGAATTGGTGGAATGAAAGTGTGGGAGGAAATGAGAATATCCCGAGAAACTCTACAGACACGATGTTGTCCACTACAAGCTTACTTAACCGGGAATTGAACCAGGAACCCGAGACGCCAGAGGTAAATGATCTACCCCCAAAGTTTAGACATATCAGTCAATGGATCACAACTGGATGACCTTGAGAGTGGCTATCTGATATGTAGAGTTCGAGAGAATCGAAAAAAAATATCTGGTGCTAAAAAAAAAAAAAGTATCTTGTTCGCTGATCATATTGAGACATCATTCTTGCTTCATCGAAAATAGAACGAAAGCGGTATCGGGAAAAAAAAAAAGATAGCACATGATCAGTTCAGTGTACAATGTTCACTAGCACTAGATTTCTGCCAAAAATTATTTACAACATATTAAATTATTCCACTAGCCGCTAGACTGAAAACTTACCCACTAAACAAGCATCCAACCAAAACCACCGGAATTTGCAACTCTGGAACGTGATAATAGGGGAGTGTTGCCATCTCCAAGTAAAATTTGAAACGACGCTGCTGCATAATTTCAGTGAAAAAAAAAATCCAATGCTTTTGTAGTTTTTTTTTTTTTAATCACGTAGCGTCATGTAGCAGGTATTTTTACAATAGAAATTGGAAACGGAAAGAAATCATGAAAATATTGGACATTAAATTTAAAAAAATATTACTTGTCCCCGGAAATTTAATTTAAGTTATTGATTCTTAAAGTCTAGAATAAGGTCACAGCCCCATCCTCCCCGCCTTGCGAACGTACATGATTGTATCTATTGCTCAGTTGTCATTTAATGGTGACATTTATTCCCAACAGTGAAGCAAATTCCCTTTACAGTTATGCACATGATATTGGTAATAAGAATGTTATAGTCCTACCAGTTTATTTCCGGACTTGAAATGTGTTGCTTTATCAAAAAAAGTGAACCGTTATAACCTTGAATTTCCTTCGAATTCGAGGACACAGAAGTCTAAAGAAGACAGTTTTTTTTTAAGTTGCCTTCACCAGAGATAATGCATTATTATCTTTATTTCTTACACCTCGCTTTTGAAGGATATTTCCTATTTATTCAAGTCAGGTTACACGTGGTTTATGTACACGATAGTACTCGTTTTGAAAATCAGTAGTGAACAACATAATAGTTAATTAATAATCCAACTCTAATGTAATTTATTGCCGCGAAATATCGAATAATACATAACTATGAGGCTAATTCAAAAAGTAAGGTAACGACCTGTCAGCATGGTTGCCAACTCTGAAAAATAAAATTATAGGCATCCGGTCATAATCCGTAAAATAGAGTAAGAATTGTTCTATTTTTAACCTGAAATATTTAGTTGAGTCAGGTAAAAAAATTAGCAGTCAGTCGGTAAAATACCAGTCGGTTGGCAATCCTAGCTGTTCCGGATTTGATCTTATAGTTTCAATTTCTCCCCAGGCCGCAGCAGATGACTCTGCGTTGTCATACAGCCGTTAGATAGTGCATATGGCGCGTCAGTGTCGCAATTTTAGTTAGGAGATACTCTCGGTACTCTCGGATAAACATGATTAAGCCCCCCGTGCTGACCTACTGTTTAAACTGCACGCCTTTAGTGCACATGGATTACATTGGTCCAGATTCCACTTTAAACTGCAAATCCACGTCTCATATAGCCACGGTACTAAAAAGGGTGCTAAACTTGAGCAGATAACAAGAACAAGCATACTTTAGCGGGGAAGTGCCTAGTGTGATCAATTTTTGCGTCTAAATGAAACATCACCTTCAAATTTCATCGCCAACTTAGTGTGATATACGGTTCTAATGTCACGGAAATGGCGTGAATTGGGTGTAGTGAGTTTGCAAACAACAATACAGATGAGCAAGAGACCTGACCCGTAGCCAAAATTGTAAAACTGATGGGGGGAGGTGACTTGAGTTTATTTTATATTCATACATACAAACTAACAACTGAAAGTTCTGGCCACCATTAGCTACGGACTTAAATGAACTGGTCGGCTAAGCATGAAGACACGTCGTCGCCACCTGGAGTCGTTTACGAACCGTTGGAGAAGTACCCAAGTTGCTGATTCATGACTGATGCGCAAATTCAATAAGCCATCATGACATGTTTTAAGGGACTTTAACCGTTGTAATGTTGTAAATCGTTTCTGTCAGCGACAGGAGTTCATTCCGTTTGGTAAAATTTATTTTGAGAATAACGGTGGTATGACTGGAATGTACAGAAAATTATATTCTTTTTTAATTTACCGAAAATTGTATTCAAGTTGTCCTTCCATTCTGAAGTCATTTACGAAACTTAAGAGTCTTCATCCCGGCGAAATTAAAATACCGCTAATTTTACAGTAATTATGTGATATCTTCAAATAGATAAAAGATAATCGAAATGTGGAACAAGAGCGCCCTAGAAATATTATTTTACATGAGAAACCGTTATCACGACTCACTTATCTGCTTTCGATTTCGAGCCATTTTGAAAATCGGCATTTATTTTCGCGTTTCTAAACGGCTGAAAACGGAAAGCCACTAGGTGACTTGTGGTAACGGTACCTCATGCAAAATAATATTGTCTAGGGCGCTCTTGTTCCATATTTCAATTATCTTTTATCTATTTGAAGATATCACATAATTACTGTAAAATTAGCGGTATTTTAATTTCGTCGGGATGAAGACTTAATTTAATCAAAGAGAAAGAGCTTTTGTCGCTGACTGTAACGATTTACAACAGTATAAGGGTATTTGCTGTTATTAAGAGGCATTTTTTCTTTTTAATGGCCCGGGACGACAAAATTGTTCATTAATTTTTTGACTTCTTGACAGGCGCGTATCCAGAATTTTTTGTTGGGAGGGGTCCGAAGTTTTTTTTTTTTCCTGGAAGGAGTCCAATACGTCTATGTAGTATTAAACCTATGTTATTCTGCACCCGAAAAGACGATAAGTAATTGTTATGTGTTGCCACCTATATTCTCAGAAACCCTGATAGAACTAGATTTTTATAAGGAAAGGAAGAGTATAGGTGATGTGTGAAATCAAATCTTCAGCCTACACCAATCATTTCTCTGTTAAACAAGTATACTTATGTGCAGGGGTAAAAGTGGATCTGAAAAGGTGGTCGGGGACGGTAGGTAGCGGCATGACGTCACGCCGTTCCCCCTGCCTATCTTTGCCCATTCTAATTGTTTTAGGAACTGGGGGAACGCCGTACATATTTTTTCGATGTGGGGGAACGGCGTCCCCCACGTTCCCTCACTTTTACCCCCGCTTATGTGCAAAGAAAGTGTACAAATGTTAGTAGAGTTACGAAGATTTTTGGAGGGAACTCCCGGGTTCGGCGCTGCTTCTTGTAGTATCCTTTTGGGTCAAATAAGCATCAGAGTGAACTTATTTCAATGGATTTTCTTTCCTTCTGTACGTTTTATTTTTGTTTGCCTCTGTGCTTTCAAAACTCTGTAATAAATCTGAAGTGCTAATGTGATTTTATGTGAAATTGTCTCAAATGGCTTATTTTTTCTCAAGAACCTTTTAGCTCCATTTCATTTTTTGCGTTCTCAAACAAAATTTCTCATACTTTATGAGTAATGAAGTAAGAAAAAAAAAGTAGCATTTTGCTCCAAAATTAACTTCACAATTTTCTTCTCAGAAATCTACATTTCAGAGGACGTGTTTTTTTTTTTTCCACCGATCCCATAATTTGTGTCTTCATGGAGTTTGTTGTATTATTTTAATATTTACTTTAACCCTTAACACACCAAGCGAGGCTCTCTAGGGACCCCAGAGGGTGATATTTGGTGATACTGCTGTAACTATAAGAACCAATTTATTCTCGATGTTTATATGTGCCCTGCATCCTTTTGGGATATCTGCTACATAATTAGATCAATGATACGTTCGTTAAAAAAGTACAAAAAAAAAAGTTCAGAAATTAAAATAATACATGGGGTTCCCAGAAGACCCCAGCTTGGTAAACAACGTTGCCGATTTAGGCTTGGTACGTTAAGGGCAGAGGCGGATCCACGGAGGGGCGATTGGGGCGATACCCCCCAGGAGAGTAAAACTTTCGTATTTTGTATATATAAATAAAAACCCATTCCAAAGTTTGGAGCCCTTAAAAGCAACAGTATGACAACCCACCTCCCCCCTCCAGAAGTCGGTCCTGGATCCGCCTCTGGTTTCGAGTCTTCATCCCTTCGAAATTAAAATACCGCTAATTTTACAGTAATTATGTGATATCTTCAAATAGATAAAAAATAATCGAAATGTGAAACAAGAGCGCCCTAGACAATATTATTTTACATGAGAAACCGTTATCACGACTAACTTATCTGCTTTCGATTTCGAGCCATTTTGAAAATCGGCATTTATTTTCGCGTTTCTAAACAGCTGAAAACGGAAAGCCACTAGGTGACTTGTGATAACGGTACCTCGCGCAAAATAATATTGTCTAGGGCGCTCTTGTTCCATATTTCGATTATCTTTTATCTATTTGAAGATATCACATAATTACTGTAAAATTAGCGGTATTTTAATTTCGCCGGGATGAAGACTCTTAAGGGTTAATTTGATTCATATCGCAGATGAGGCACACTGGCGTAGTAGTAGAGCGATGACCCCTGCAGCGAAGGGTCCCTGGTTTTGTCCTATGCCATGCGAGTTTTGTGGTGAACATCATGGTACGATTTTTCTCGGGTGCTACCCTTTCCTCCGTCATTCTGATTCCACCAAATATGACCTTCATAAATCATCTGTCTTCTTTAGCGTAAAGCGCATAATCATGGAATATAAAATTGAAAGGTTTCGTTTTTATATCATACTAGCAGAATACCCGTTCTTCGCACGGGGAGAATACGTTTCATTTGGGACATAAGAGCACCAAAACTGTCACCAATCAACTTAGGGACCCCAAAAACTATGAATTCGACACTAATATCGGTCATTTTCAATTATTTTTACATGTCACCATCCCACCTTAGGAGTATTAATGGGAGCTGAACTTGGATTTAAACGGTATCGGAAGTGTCACTGTTAATCTCAGCGACCTCGAAAACTATGGATTCGGCATTAATATCGGTCATTTTCGATCATATATATATATATCCCCTCTTCCCCTCCCCTAAGTATACCTATTAGATAGATAGATAGATAGAACATAGAATTCTTAAAAGTACAAATGAGGCATTATTTACTTTTCTCCTAATATAAATTATTTTGGAATCGTAATTATGGAATATTGAGCCATGCTGGGTAGTAAGTGCGAACTCTGCAAAAAAAATTTTTAAAAAATTTTCTTCATGAAGACAAACTCATTCAATAATAAAAACTAATTAAGAGCTGAATATTTCATCCTTATGAAGAAAGTTTAAAATACATTTTTCCCCGAAACAAGCATTTGTTGATTTCGTCCTTACTACCTTGAATGCTTCATATAAGTTGTATATATCATTGGCGGGTATAGATACAAACAGATGTTACAGAAAGTAATGTGATATATATTTTTTAATATCTGCACACTAAGCATATTAATAAAAAGGTAAAGACTTCAGATGTAGGAATCTCCCAGTAATGGTGGTAGATCCTTGCGTGCTGACCACACATTATTCCACTAAAAGCCGTCTGAGCAGTTGTACCCCACGTGGGCTGCAATGCCAGTAAGTTTAATATTCTTGCTTCTTTAAAACAGTCACAAAGATGCTGAGGTTTCGGTAAATCTTCTAGAAACTTGAAATCAAATACTTACATGTAGGCTGTTGTACATATGCGAAACATCAGTGTTTTCCGTTAGAGAAAGGTTGTTGATACATGAACATGTAATAATAAATAATGCATAGACGACATGATTACTCGATATGGTTGTTTTGGATGTTGCATCTGCGTAGGAGAGAAGAGTCAAAAGGTCGCGTGGAAATTGATTCCTTGTTTTCTTTCAAAGTATAAAATAGACCGCCGACAGTTGGGGGCGGTCCCTGGCGACGATCAAAAAGATGTAATCGATACACACACAAAGTTCTGTGTACAAGCGAGAGAAGTAGGCTTTCACGTCATTTGGTGATGGAAAAGTATTTTGAACTCCGAAGAGTTGAATCCTTTGAGGTAAAGCCGTATTAATGTAGTGAATTATTGTTTTGTGTCCAAGGGTTGTTTTGATTTACTGCGTAATTACGTGAATAAAATTGTCAACTATTAATTTCATATAAACAAGAGGGTGGCACCATTACGAGATAAGTTTTCATCAACCAATAGCACAATGTTAATGTACTCTTGAGAAAATTTCTTTATTACTGGTAATTCTGTAAGCTCTGTGGTTTTTGCTCGCTCGTAAATTTCGTGGGTTTTCCACAAAAGAAGAATGTTGTCGTTACTTTGGCTCTAAAAGAATTGGTCTTACTCAGGAGGAAAATTGTTGACAATCCATCAAATAGATCCTGAGATTTTTTTTTGTCTTCCCGGCGGGTGGACACACGGACTGACAGGATAAAAAATAAATCTTGTAAGTTTTACGTTCCACCGTTATGTCGTCTAGGCTAAAGGATGCGGTGATTATGAGAAATGAATGAAATGGTGGAATGAAAAAGTAGGAGGAAACTAGAGAACCCGAGAAAACCCGCGCACACAGTGTTTGTCCACCACAAGGCTCACTTGGCGAGAGCTGAAATCGAACCAAGAACCCTATGCACGAGAGGTGAACGCTTTACCACTGAGCCACCGCGGCCCCTAAGAGGATCGAGTTTTGGTAAACAAAATTGATTAAAAATTGGAGGTTCAGCGTAGCGTATAGTTCCCTACGGTCAGGAAAGCGAGTGACACATTTGATCACAATCCCTTCTCTTAGAAAAATATAAAATTGTTCCTGCCAGGAAGTTTCGCGATTGTATTCTGCGCCTTATCTTCTTGGTATCTATGTGAACAAAACATACTGCATCATACGTATTCCTCTGACTTCTGCGTCAGTTTCTGAGATCAAAGACATATATTCTTCAAATGTGCATTAACTTACGTGCATGAGAGAGCATCATGTAAACAGACCATCAAATGGAAGACCCATTAGCAAATCTAGGACAAGATCTATCCTCTACACAAACAGCAAGTTCCTCTGCATTTAGATCTGTTTAACCTGGCCCAAGTGGAAGGATGCATCGGATGGGAGGATTTCGGTCCTCTTGAAATATACAAACATAATGCACTCATATTTTCTCATCATATCAGTAAGCTGGTGAAAGATTGTTTTTTTAAAATTTCCTTCAGGTTTTCCCCTGTTTATTCGAATTTACATTCTCACTTCAGAAGGATGAACAAAATATGTAACTGAAGCCGCGGTGGCTCAGTGATAAAGAGTGTTCACGTCTAGTGCATGGGGTCCTTGGTTCGCTCCCAGCTCGCGCCAAGTAAATTTTGTGGTGGGCAAACACCTTGTGCATAAGTTCTCCCGTTTCCTCCTACTTTCTTCATTCTACCATTTGCTTCATTTCTTATTATCACCGTCTCCTTTAGCCTAGCTGGCATAATTGTGGGACGTAAAACGTAAAACTTAAAGGTTTCATTTCATTTCATGTCAATATACGTAAGTGGATGAAACGGCCAATTTTTTCGACAATTGGTAGCTTAAATTTTTAAATGCTGTCTCAAATGATAATAATCTTAAATGTCGGTTAAATAGCGTCCCTTTGCAGCATTGAGGCTACATGAGATGCATCGCAAAGCAAAATCTGAAGCACTGTAATGCATTATAGCTCCCCTACTGGAAATCGAGCCCAGGTCGCCGTACACCATACACGCGCGCGAAACCCAGTAAACCAGCTGGCGTGGTTAAACCGCCCGGGAAGAGCTGAAAGGAAAAAAAATCATAAAAAGTGTAGAGAAACAAAAGAGTTGCGGTAGTGTAGTTGGTAGTGTGCCGATATACCAATCAAAATGCTAGGGTTCGACTCCGATGGGGGCAGAATAAGTTTTCGCGTCCTACTCTCAGGTTCATCCAACCCGTGAAAAGTGTGCCTCCTGGAAAAAATGGCCGAAAAGTGGTGTTGGTTACACCGAGATGCCGAAATCAACAAAACATTAAACTTTACCCCGAACCTGAGTATGTCTGGTCTATCACCCCTACCTTATTTTTCATATAGACAAACAGGAAATGTAGTCGCTAACGCTGTCGCCTTCGGTGCGAGCGTCCCGGGATCGATTCCTGATGGGTGGCACTCGGTCCAAAATGTGTAAAATGCTTTTTCAGCCCAGCCATCCTGAATGGGGTTTTCCTGGGTTTTCCTCATTCCCACCAGGCAAATGTCGGGGTGGTACCTAACTTACAGGTCCCAAGCCGCTTCCTTCCTTCCCCAATCCTTTCTTCTTTTTCCCTTTCCCCAGATAGTGTGATCGCCGAGGGACGTCATCCCTCAAAACGTGACGGGCTAAATGGCTGTAGATGCCGAAAGCCCAGAAATCTAAATCCTAAAACAAACAGGAAACGCAAACATTTATTTACTATTACAGAAGTACATGTATGCATAAAAGTAAAAGTAAATCATGCATAATTCTGTGTTTACGTAGACATTTAAGTAGTTAGGAAGTGAATTTTTAAATGCGGTGTGTACTTTTGCTTAGAGTTCACAGAGTGTAACGCTACATTAGTCAGTCATTATTATGATATATCGATAGGAAGTAAAAATAATAGCATGTGTTGTTGTGTATTCGTTGACCTATTTCGTGAGTAACGTATCGATCCATTTCTATTCTCTTTTGCCGTTTCATGACTTACAATTCATTATGCAGATTGGTAGCTTCGAAATTCATTGCTGTAATTACTGTAGGTTGCGCTTAAAAAAAAAATCTGCATTATAATTCATTTTAAAATTGAGTGTTCGCAATATAATGTATGTTCTGGTATAGCTAAAGTGGATATTTGGTTAATAAGCTTACGAGCACGGTGGATCAGTGTTAGAACGGTCGTCTGTAGTACTGGAGGTCCCTAGTTCGATTCAGGGGCGGATCCAGGAGGGACTTCTGGGGGCCGGTGGGTTGTAATATTGCTACTTAGAGCTACTTTTAAGAGCTCCAAACTCTGGGATGGGTTTTTATTTATATATATAAAATAAGATAGTTTCCTCTTCTTGGGGGAGGGGGCAATTGCCCCGATTGCCCCTCTGGATCCGCCACTGGTTCGATTCCAGGTCACGAGTTCGTGGTGGACAACATAGTGTTTGTGGATTTTTCGGAGTTTTCCCTGTTTCTTCTCGCATTCATACTCTTCTAATTCGTTCATATTCAAAATCATTCGCTTTGGTTAATTAGTCATTTCTTTGAAGTCTAAAGAGCATTACCGTGGGACGTTAATCTAAAGTATTCTGCCTTGCGGCAGGTCCTGGGACTAATGAGGTGTTTATTATTATTATTATTATTATTATTATTATTATTATTATTATTATTATTATTATTATTATTATTATTATTATTATTATTATTATTATTATTAATTTTAGGTGTGGGCGTAGAAATCATTTCTTCCCCGTTTATCGATCTACAGCTTCCTCTTTCAACTCCCAATATTTTCTTCTATTTTTTCAAATCATCGATCAGCTGTGTTCTTCTTCTTCCTATTCCTCGCTTTCCTTCCATCTCTCGTTCTATGGCGGTATGAAGAAGACAATTTCTTCGCAAGATGTGTCCATCCCAATTGTCCTTTCTACGAAGGATGGTGACTAAAAGCGTCCTCTTCTCTCCTATCTGTTTTAAAACATCTTCGTTTGTTACTTTCTCTGTCCATTTTATCTTCTCCCCATGTTCCTCA
The DNA here is from genome assembly GCF_964235325.1 of Thermobia domestica. Taxonomy (NCBI): domain Eukaryota; kingdom Metazoa; phylum Arthropoda; class Insecta; order Zygentoma; family Lepismatidae; genus Thermobia; species Thermobia domestica. The sequence goes on from NC_137468.1 coordinate 6,222,942, forward strand.
ACAGAAAATTTCGAAGTTCTGTAAATAAAGAATTTGTTAAATCTAACAATGTTCGATCACATTTAATATTCATTTTTATACCAATTACTATTTTTACTGGTTGTTCTCTCCAAACATTTAACCCGCTGTACGCTATAGGTTAAAATAGCGCTCAATCATGAACTCTTATTTTTTTACAATTAACTCCTTTTAGTTTCTCCACCAACCACCCGAAACACCATACCATATGTATGCTGTTTTTCAGTGAATTCGTTATACGCAACATCGTGTGATTTAAAGTAACCTATTATCATCAAGCAGGAAAGTGATAGTGCAAGTAGCGACACCACTTAGCGTCAAGCAGAAAAGTGGTCGCACAGAAAACGACACCTGTTAGCAACAAGTAGGGAAGCGATAGCGCAGGTAGCGACACCTATGAGGGTGCCGTACAGACTGACAAACTAAGACGTTCGACTTTTAGTAAGTAATTGATGATCTTGTTTTTACGACGACCTCATGACAGCATCGATGTCAGCTATTCGTTCTAATTTTACGTAAAAAAAATGTAATACTGTCATTTCAGAAGTGAATTAATAAAATATGCATTTGATCAGTATTTATTTTGTCTGCCAGTTGAATTATTTGGTAGATTAGTTTTAACTTCGGGTCTTTGTCCTTTATTTTTTTCTTTTCTTTTAATTTCCGTAATTATAGTAATTAACCCTTTCGTGTTGCAGTACATGTCATGTCATGTTTTTTCTTCTTTCTTTCTTTCTTATTTCCTTTGTTTTCTTTCTATATAGCATTGTTTCTTGTTTGTTGCGTTCAATGTGGAAGTTAATATCCAGTACTAGAAGTTTTGATTTCATATGAGACAGTCTGATGTATTCAAAGATGTGTCTGTACCCAGGCTCGTAGCCAGCCCAAAAACTTAGGGGGGGCCCGGCTGAAGTTAGGGGGGACCGACCCAACCATATGATAGTTCATCATCATATTATAGTTCTTTTGCAAGCGTACTGTAAAATTTTTAGGGGGCCAGCCGAAATTTAGGGGGGCCGGCCCCCCTAGACCCCCCTGGATACGGGCCTGTCTGTACCTCATTTTATTTATGTTAATTTACATATATATTTAAAATATTTCGTTAATATTAATTTGCTATTAAAAGTTTTCAGGGATGAATGAAAGTGGTTTAGTTCACTCCTATCTTTGTTACCGTGAGACATTGTATATTCGAAGTTTCTGAGTGGGTGTGTCAGTATTATTATTATTATTATTATTATTCCACAGATATTGTCATTGTTTTGTGGTTTGGAGAATACGATTCCTGACTGATTACGTCATAGTCAAGAATGAATGTACTTCTTTTTCCTGTACGATTATTAGTCATTTACTCTTTGATTCCGATGGATTTTTTTAAAACGAAATCCCGTTTTTTTTTTTTTTTTTTTTTTTTTTTTTTTTATGTGGATATGAAAAGAATTTCCGAACTTCAGACGTACAAGGAACTTAAGGACTTCAGTACTCAGTGTCTTCAGATGCGTGTTGATTTAGCTTCAAAAAAAAAATGTTAACTCAAGGTGCTGGGAGGAGGGACGGAAGCTAGTTCAGTTGTAGAATGTTCATCTGTAGTGCACAGGGTTCCTAGTTCGATCCTAGACGATGTAAATTTGCAGTAGGCAGCATCGCATCCCTAGATTTTCTTGACGTTCTTATGTTTTCTACTATGTTCTAAGTCCGACAATTCTTCCATTAATCTCATTACTTTTGTTACTCATCTTTTCTTGTGGCCTTCAGGTCGTAATCGTGGGACGTTAAAATAAATATTCGTTAATGGCAGACTGTTTTGTTTCAATAAAGAACGTAAAGTCTAGCTACGATGTCACAGGAACGACTTCTGAATTGTATTATAGTGTATCCAGGATCCGGTAGGGAAGTTTGACTGCTTTTGAAATCATTAGAAGACTCTACTTGAAAACAAAAATTTATTGTTTTTTCTTATAGCAAATTAAATGCCATTTATGAATAATAATAATAATAATAATAATAATAATAATAATAATAATAATAATAATAATAATAATAATAAATGGATGAAGATAGTTTAGGGTTTAACCCTTAACTTACGACGCGCGAACGCCCAGTATGCTTCAAGGTACGGCGGGATATTTAAATGGTAGTTGGTAGTATATGGAACAAAAGCTTATAGCATCACTTCTATTGTGCACAGAGACATGAAGTAAAAAGTATTTTGTTGCCCAGGGTCTCTACTATAATTTTTGGTGGTATTTGAGATTCCAAAAAACCAGCGGTTCTCAAACGAAGAAGCGCGAGTATGAAAGACCCACGTGGCAGTGGCAGAACGTCATATCACCTCAACCGTACCGTACGATTTTCTTTTTAGTGTGATATGACGTTTCCCAGTTTCCAAGAGTTAAAGATGATACCACCATATGGTGTGAAGTAGCCAATTTTCCAATACATGTTGGACATCCGATAGAAAAAAAAGTTCGACAGTCAGTGATAGTAAATTCTGCCAGAACATTTTTGCAGATGGCAAATTAACCCTACACAAATATGGTTTGAATTAAATAGTACGACTGCCCATACGTCAAAGGCATCGGTGGCTGTTCTCAGACAAATGTTTCCCGTGAACCTCATCACTCAACGAGGCAACATGCCATGGCCATCTTGCACACCAAACCTATCGCTATGAGATTTTCTTTCGGTGTTGTTTCAGTCGTTGGCAAACCATGCAGTATAGAAGAATTGAGAAACGCAATTCGTAGGAGAATAACGGAAATTTCACAAGTTGTGGCCCCACGTCCAGAAATTTGAGTAGCAGATTGCTAGAGTTGGTTCACAAATTTGATTCTCAATTGCATGACATAATATTTAACCGTAGACTTTCGTCATCTGTTCATTTATTTATTTTTAAGGTTTTCGTAAATTGCACTTCGTTTGGCGTAAGTAACAAGAATTTTAGGAAAACCAAAAATGGATCAAAATATTGCGATCTTGGCCAATAATTAGTTTTTTGATCAGGGGCCACAAAATTTTTGAACACCCGTAAATAGATTTTTCGTATTTTCTACAGAATAAGCACATCATACTAAGTTAAGTGATAGTTTAGCCTTGACTACACTATATGTAGTTCTCCAGATATAAGGCCTACAAGAAAATATTTGATTGAAATATATTGGATCTTTTGATTCAAAAACAATAAATTTTTGTTTTGTTTCGAAACCACAGACATGTACTATGATCTCAAAAACTGTCAGATTTCTCTGCCAAACTGTATGATACAACAAAATAATTTATTATTATTATTATTATTATTATTATTATTATTATTATTATTATTATTATTATTATTATTATTATTATTAATTACTATTATTGCATTGGAGACAGTATTGAATCAAGAGTTTTAATTTGCAGAAGATTCAAACGAAGGGTTACTTGTTACGGGACATCATTCCCCTTTATGTTGAGCAAACTGCTCATGTTTTAATAGTGTTTAATTACTTGTTTTTGATGTGGAAATTGAATCAGAAAGTTCTATAGGTCAAGTTTAATGCATGTTTTTCTGAAATGTCGCAAGAGCAGAGTGCGAGCGATCGTTTGAAGTGTGTTTTTGTTTCGCTGATCAACGTTAATAACCTTTTTTTTTTTTTTTTTTTTTTTTTTTTTTTTTTTTTTTTTTTTTAGTCAACGTCAAGCGCAACCTTTACGTCGAAACATGAACTTGATACAGTAAATAGATAGATGATCCGGTGGCTGAAAATTTTCACAAAACTCTATTCCCCTTTCCAGTGTTGGTTTGTTTATTGCAATAGAAAGAAAAAAAAGTAGAATTAGAATGTTTTCCTTTCCTTTTATGCGCATGTGTACTAGATACTTAGTAACATGTCAGTCTTTCGTGATGTATTCAGTTTCCATTAAGAAGAATTTTCAGTTTTTGGCCAATATTGTGAGTAGGGTGCTCGCTCTCCCAAAGCCTTGGGCGTCTTATTTACGATTTTTCTCCTTAAATGTACCCTTTTCCGCAAATTTACCATCATTCTTCCCAAATTTACATTGTTCTACCTAAATTTACCATTTATTCCCCCAATGTATCATTGTTCTACCCAAATTTACCATTCTTTCCCTAAATTTACCATTCTTTTTGCGCATTTACCATTGTTTTACCCAAATTTACCATTCTTTCCCCAAATTTACCATTCCTTCCCAAATTTACCATTCTTTTTCCAAATTTACATGGTTCTATCTAAATTTACCACTCATTCCCCCAATGTATCATTGTTCTACCCAAACTTACCATTCTGTTTGCGAATTTACCATTGTTTTACCCAAATTTACCATTCTTTCCCCAAATTTACCATTTCCCCCCGAATTTACCATTCTTTTCCCAAATTTACATTGTTCTACCTAAATTTACCATTCTTTCCCCAAATCTGTCATTGTTCTACCCAAATTTACCATACTTTTTTTCTAAATTTACCATTCTTTCCCCAAATTTATCGTGGTTTTATCCAAATTCACCGTTCTTTCCCCTAATTTACCATTGTTTTACCAAATTCACCATTCTTTCTCCAATTTACCATTGCTATTCCCGAAATTACCATTTTCACACGAATTTACCATTCTTTCCCGAAATGTATCATTGTTTTACTCAAATTCACCATTATTCCCCAAATTTAGCATTGTTCTCCCAAATTTACCATCGTCCCCAAATTTACCAATGTTATCCCTAAATTTACCATTGTTTTTCTAAATTTACCGTTCTTTTCCCGAATTTACCATTGTTTTTTCTAAATTTACAATATTTCTCCAAATTTACCATTGTCCTCTCTAAATATACCATTCTTATCATAAATTTACATTTATTTCCCTAAATTTACCATTTTCTCCAAATTTAACATTGTTCTCCATAAATTTACCATTATTTCCCCAAATTTATCGTTGTTATTCCTAAATTTACCATTCTTTTTGCGAATTTACCATTGTTTTACCCAAATTTACCATTCTTTCCCCAAATTTACCATTCCCCCCGAATTTACCATTCTTTTCCCAAATTTACATTGTTCTACCTAAATTTACCATTCTTTCCCCAAATCTGTCATTGTTCTACCCAAATTTACCATACTTTTTTTCTAAATTTACCATTCTTTCCCCAAATTTATCGTGGTTTTATCCAAATTCACCGTTCTTTCCCCTAATTTACCATTGTTTTACCAAATTCACCATTCTTTCTCCAATTTACCATTGCTATTCCCGAAATTACCATTTTCACACGAATTTACCATTCTTTCCCGAAATGTATCATTGTTTTACTCAAATTCACCATTATTCCCCAAATTTAGCATTGTTCTCCCAAATTTACCATCGTCCCCAAATTTACCAATGTTATCCCTAAATTTACCATTGTTTTTCTAAATTTACCGTTCTTTTCCCGAATTTACCATTGTTTTTTCTAAATTTACAATATTTCTCCAAATTTACCATTGTCCTCTCTAAATATACCATTCTTATCATAAATTTACATTTATTTCCCTAAATTTACCATTTTCTCCAAATTTAACATTGTTCTCCATAAATTTACCATTATTTCCCCAAATTTATCGTTGTTATTCCTAAATTTACCATTCTTTTTCCCAATTTACTGTTCCTTTTCAAAATGAATGGTTATATATATATATATATATATATATATATATATATATATATATATATATATATATATATATATATATATATATATATTTAAATAAACAGATGGTGTTATGAGATAGTATATGATAATAAATCCGTAAGTGTTGGCATTCAGTTTGCCAAATGTGAGTAACAAAGTGGATTTAATCAGTAATTAATTACGTACAGGAAATTAGTATTTTCTTCAAAACGTATTGTAACATGATTTATTTATTTTTAATATTTGTCTTGATATTCTATTATTAATATTCTTCATTTGCTCTAAGTATTAGGCGCTTTAATAAATACAGAACAGACGAACTTCATTTTTGCCCCCAAATCATTTTGGGGTTCGAGTCCCCATTTGACCATATATAGCTACACCCGAAAAGGATATCTAGTATCGGCATGCTTTTCTGTGACCAGTTTCTGTTCCCAGTCTGCCTAGCAGATTTAACACCTTTTATCACTTTCTCAAATATGTATCCGGTGTAAGCAGTTACGCTCTGTGCGTGACCGCCTGCACTGGGGGACCAAGGGGGAAGTTGCCCTCCTTTGAATTTTGGAAATACGTTTAATTCTTGGAAGTGCATGTGAAGACATACTAATTTACTTAATTAAATACTATAATTTATTTCCCGTAGTCAATAAGGATATGGGCGTAAATAAATGTTGTTTAATATTTTGCGTACGCGTACGTGTGCTTGTGTCGATCTTTTGTTCTTCTCCCGGAATCGATCCTTTGCCTTCTCTTAAAGAAAAACCCTGCGGGCGTCCCTGGCTCTGCAAATACTGGTTTGGTGTTTTCCTCAACGTAGATTCAATTGTGGATCTAGCCCGGGGCCGGGGGCCTAGCCCCTCAGTTTTTTGAGTGACAAGAATAAGTATGCTATTACTTGTACATTTTTGGAAATTTATATATAGTACTCATGATATACCTATCATAGTCTGGGTTCTGGGTGCTCCCCTACTCAGTTTTAAGCTTCTATATCCGCCACTGCGTAGATAATCATAATTTAAATAGCTAAAAGTCGTATACCTAAAACAAAGGTTGCAACAAAAAATATTTGGGAATAAATTTTATAATTTCGCTATTAACATTAGTAGAAAGTGAAATTGTGAAGCAAAACTGTTTATGGTGTAGTTGGAAAACATAATAAAGCACTGTTACACAATGAATATATAACCTATCAGGAGTAAAAAGTTGATCTGAAAAGGTGAGGGGATGGATGACGTTACGCCGTCCCCCGTGCCTATTTTTTGCCTATTGCAATTTTTGGAAAGTGGAGGGACACAATAAATATTTTGTGAAAGTGGGGAATGACGACCTCCCGCGTGCCACTTCACTTTTACCCCTAACCTAACTATATTAAAGTAAAACTCAATTGTAGTTTTTTTTTTTTTTTTTTTTTTTTTTTTTGGTAGTGACAAAAGATGTAGCGAAAATAATCGGAACTCTTTTTGTTTTCTCAATCTAGATTATTTTAGACATCGTATTCTCATTCAAAATATGAATCTAATCAGTCATAGAGCTTATTTCTTCGAACCAAAACTTGCAAGGCTTGGGAGGGGGGTGGAGGAATTTTAGATTCAATTGGTTTTTGTTTCGCGAAGCTTTAAGAATTACGTCAACCACGCCTCGAAATACCAGTTTTTCACTTTTATATTTTTGTTTTTCTTTGCGATACTGAATATATACCGTATGTATATGTGAAAAAAAAAACTTGTAGCCTTCAGTGTATTTCCCCCCTTCTCCCCCCCTACATTAAGAAGAACAAGAACAGTCTCGTCATTCAGGGAATGACGTTTGTAACTTCTTTGAGTGTTGGGCGCATGCGCGGAGAAAGCGAGCGAAGCTTTTGCATATCCCGATCCGATGGTCTGGATCGTAACAACACCGCGGTAACATCATCATTCCAGAAGACGATTCCGTTTAGTTCAGTGCGCGTGCATAACCAGTGAACAATTAATTGTATTAGTGAGTAACATATTGTGTGTTTATGTAATATATTCATGGTGTAATATAAAGAAAGAAAAAAAGTGTTACCATTACGTAAAGTAAAAAAAAAAAAAAAAGTTTGTGCGGTACTGTTTTGAAAGTTAATGCACTTAAGAAAGGAGACAAAAGAGTGTTGTAAGAATGAACTATGAAAATGGAATTGTAAAAAGTGACTTTCCCGTGGTTCGTTTTCAAAAATGCCTATTCGTGCAAGTAACACTTTTGATTCAGAATGTTCGTACATTGGGATATGTGGAATATTGCTTGTAAGTAATATTTTCCTAAGTTCGACTACCTTATGTGAAGAAAATAATCTCCATTGTTAAGATTTCTAAGTTAAATTACAGCGAAACATTGGCAACTGTGACTTGATGTCGTAGTTAAAGCTACTGTGAAGTGTAATGCAAGAAATGTGATTTAATACAAAAGTAACCAGTGGCGTATTTACAATTTTTTTTTCGGGAAGGGAAGGGGGCTTTTGTAACTGTATTCCTGGAAATGTTAAATTCTGGAGGATATTTCATTTACTTTAAAATAGTAAATCAAATTTCAGGGGGGGCTTAAGCCCGGAAGCTCCCTTAAATACGCCACTGAAAGTAACAATAAGCTATAATGAAAGAAATGCGGTTAATATAAAAGTAATGATGTTATCCAATACTGACCGACTTTTTAGTTTAACATCTCGTTTAGCAGCGAGGCTATATGAGACGAGGACCTACAGCCTAAGGGTCTTCACTACAGCGAAATTAAACTACCACTAATTTTCGTTTTTCTGTAATATCTTCAAAACAAATAAAAGTATTCGAAAAGCAGAAACGTAGTGAACTAGACAATATGATTTTGCATGTGATACCGTTATCACAAGTGGGGCCGCGGTGGCTCAGTGGTAGAGCGTTCACTTCTGGTGCTTGAGGTCCCGGGTTCGATCCCAGGCCCCGCCAAGTTAACTTTGTGGTGGACAAACACCGTGTGCGTGGGTTTTCTCGGGGTTCTCCCGTTTCCTCCACTGTCTTCATTCCACCATTTCATTCATTCCTCATCATCACCGTCTCCTTTATCCTAACCGGCATAACCGCGGGACGTAAAACTTAAAGATTTCATTTCATTTTACCGTTATCACAACTCATCTATATGCTTTCGATTTGAACTGTAGATAAATTTAGCATTTTTTGCGGGTTCTGTAAATGGCTTCATATCAAAAGCAGATAGGTGAATTGGAGTAAACGTATCACATGGAAAATAATATTGTCTAGTTCACTACGTTTCTGTTTTTCGAATACTTTTATTTGTTTTGAAGATATTACAGAAAAAAACTCTAAAATTAACGGTAGTTTAATTTCGCTGTAGTGAAGACCCTTAACGTGGGATCCAAACCACATTAGCTCCCGCCGGGAATCGAACACGGGTCTCCCACGTCAAAGGTGCGTACGCTAACAGCTTAGTCACGAGAGAGAGAGCTCTGTAATCAAATAAATGCATTTGACACAAAAGTAACAATGAACAGTAATACAACAAATACGATCGATATAAAAGTAACAATGAACTGTACTCCTTGTGTCATGTTTTTCTTCTAATTTAACAAATAATTTAACAATTGTTGTTATGTCTGTGTATGTAATGTACATTTGCTAGTCATTATCCGCAGTTTAACCGGAAAAAATCTTTTGTTTCACGTCTAATAGTTATACTCTATAGGCTATAAGGGATGGTTAGTGAAAGTAAATCATTATTAAGGATTTATTCGAATGGGAATGTGGGAGGAAACGGGAGATCCAGAGGAAACCCACGAAAACTAGGTTGTCGATCACAAACTTACATGATGCGGAGTTGAATCAGGGGCCCTACGTATCAGAGGTGAGAGTGCTCTGCCACAATTTTTTTTCCTTTTTTTGTTCAACCAGTCATTACCACTCCCCCCCCCCCTATGCTTTCTATTTTAACTGAAAAACCATGCAGTGTTACGAGTAGAAATAATGTCAGGATCTGATAAAGAAACATTGGCGTTGTAATACTGTGTATTTCTTTGCCTAACAAGTTGTATTGAATTTCAGGGTTAGTTGTTTATTAATTTATTTTAATGTCAGATATTTAGGCGATTCATTTTCTTTTATATTTTCAACGAACTTACAAAGTTCGTTACTGAATTCTGTATGTTTGTCCAAGGGCGCCCATCAAGGGGGGTCAGGTGGGGCGCATGCCTTCCCCTAGAGGAAATCGTACTTCGGAATATCGAAAACCCAAACATTACATTAGAATTTTTACATTAGCTACAGCAAAATTTAAAACTATATTTGAGATGTCGCTTATACTTGTCCCCCCCCCCTGGAAAGCACAACATGGACGCCCTTGTGTCTGTCTGTCTGTTATTTGCAAAATTTTTCAATTTTGTGCTCTCCATTCGGTAGAGCATCAGAAACTATCTGAGAAGGTGTTGGAATTTTTTTGCGTCACTCTTACCGTTCCCGAGATATTGACCAAGAGTTCCGATTTCTGGAGATTTAAGGAACCGTATCTTGGGAAACGTAAGTCATAGAAAGATGATATTTTGCGAATTTTTGAAATTTGAGCCCTCCATTTTGAGCACTACAATGATTAATTTGATATCCAATAAACATCCACTTTTCGTGTTGATTATAAAATTCACTGCGCAAATCTGTTTATATTAACCATGGGCAACTTATTTATTTTTTTAAAAAATGTTATTGCTTCAACAATTTCAGGACCTTTCTTTGTTTTTAACGGAACACAATATGCATATCGTGAAAAAAGAACATCAATACAACATAATATATATATATATATATTTGTAATTATTATTATAATACTTTGGATATCTGCTAAATCCATTTGTAATGTTTGTTGTCTTCGTAAAATTAAACAATATATCGTAGAACGTTTTATCAGAACTCTTAAACACATTTTTTAAGAGGGCATTGTGGCTCAGTGGTAGAGCGTTTGCCTCTGGTGCGTGGGGCCCCTGGTTCCGACCTTGGCCAAGTAAGTTTGTGGTGAACAACATGGTGTCAGTGAGTTTTCGCGGGATACTCTCGTTTCCTCCTGCATTCTCATTCCACCAATTTTTCCATCATCATTCACTTGCCTTAATCTCCCTTAGCCTAACAGGCATAAACATGGGACGTTAAACTGAAAGATTTCTTTTTGTCCGTTTTTTTTTTTTTTTTTTTTTTTTTTGAAAAGAAGTGCCCCGTTTTGGGCTCTTAGTTATATAGTATACTAGTCAGTTCTTGTCTGGAAATCTACACTTTTTCAAAAGAAAGATCGATCCTATTACAAGATATCATTTAAAAAAAAAAAATCGATGTCCCTAATCCTGGTGCTCCTGTTCAAAAAGGCAATGTAAAAATTAAAATTGGGAGAAGGTTAAATAAATAGAGATAATGGTATTTTTAAAAAGGTATAGACTTTTTTCCTTACTGGCATGGAATAACAACATAACGGTATCAGGTGTCTCGTTTTCTTATTTTCTAAAGCTGGTCACCCTAGGCTGCCGATGTGTTCAATACTTACATAGACAGTTTTATAATTTAGCATGATAACCATGCCGTAATGAAAAACTAAGAATTTCCCTACTCTAAATGTGTCAATGCTAATTAAATAAGCAATGGAAAAGATGTTAAAACATTCGAGTGACCTTCAGTGCCTGTATAGAGTTTACTCACGTGATAATTGAAACGCGTATAGCTCAGTAGATTGGAACAGAAATGAGGTTATCAACACACTAAATTTCACTTTACCATATCAGCATTACTTTCCCCGTTGCCTCCCACGTATTCAAGGCGATCGGAAACTGAAATAAGCTGGTAAAATACAGAACAAACTAACCAAAAAGTGTTACATTATTTTATTACAAAATAAAGTCTGGTAGACAGTAGAAAGAATCACGCACTGAAAGATGGCGACCGTAGAAGGATGTTTGCTGTCATCTAACAGCGAGATATACTACTTTTGTTTCAGTATTTAAAAACAGAATATGTATACCTACCGTTAGCGAAAATAGAATATGAATACCTCCCGTTAAAGAAAATAGAATATATTTATATATCCCGTCAAAGAAAATAGAATATGGATATCTCCCGTTAAAGTCATCCTTACCCGCTAAGGTGTTAAGGGATTTAGTCCATTAGCGAACTGAGCCAAGATAATTGCTTTAGCTTATCTGTTGCAAGAACCAGTATTGAAGAAGTACGGTTTTGTTCAAGTTATCGTGTGAACTAACGGACGGACGTAAAGTCGCCTTTACCCGTGAAGATATAACGGATTGACACCGTTAACGAACCCAACCAAGCTGGTAGCTCTAAGCTATCTATAGCGAAGAAAATGAAAATTTTGCTTCCGTTAATAAATTATCGTGTGGAGTAACGTACATACATATTAACATCCCACTTTCTATAATCCTGGTTACAGCGATGGACTCGCGTCCACGTGATCCCGAGTTCGATTCTCAACCGGTGCTTCCCAATTTTCGGCATCCACCTAGCGTCGTGACGGAAACGGGAAGTCACGTGAATAAAAGACGTGATGGCCACTAGGTCTAGAAAGCTTGCTGATATGCCTGTTAGGGCACCCAGCGCGCTGACCACGTATTCATTGGTAGAGTGAACGTAATGCAGCCAGTCGCTAACGGAAGCGGCTCAGGCTCACAGATGGCTGTTACTCCAAATGGTTGTGGTGGTGTGGCCATTAAGCATTGGAATTAGGAATACTGCTTATACGAGAACTGTATAATTGTGACTTGGTGTGAATAGGTAGTCACTTGTCCGGTGTAAAGAAAGCACTCTTGACTTGCTTTTGTGTCCTGCAAGCGGAGAGTTCATAATGGATTTTAGGCTATTGTAGGACGCAACTTCCTTTGATGTCGATCAAGTTAGTTTAGCCTTTCTTTTCAGCACCGAGGCTATATGACACGTTCATCTAATCTGAACTACCATACTACATTGCGTGCTACCTCATCAAAAATCAAATTCGGGATAACGTGCATCAAATGTGAGTGTGTTGGCCATTAGACCAGCGGAGTGGTACTGTAAATTTCTGACTGAATTGACTTCACATAGGATAGTATTGCACGACTTTTTTTTTTGTGTGTGTGTGTGTGTGTGGTGATGAACCTAAGAGTTCATTAGGTCATTTAGTTTCCTTATGCTTCCGTAAGATACTGTCTGTTCGAAAACAAGAACATTCTTGGAAGCAAATTGCAATCCAAAGCATTTCTCGCAACTCGTCTTTCTTAACTGATTGCCTGTCCGTTCCGGGAACACGCCCCAAGAGTCTTAAGTTTAGAGTGCAGTTCTTGTGAATGAAATATGATCATAAAAATGTATAGGCTATCTGATTTGTAGCAATCCACACGAACACTCAAGGAAAACAGCCACGAGAGGTTCTCAAAGCACTTTCCACTCTTTTTCTTCATTCGGAATAGCCAAAGCTTATTTCTCAGTTCCTGGTGCCAGGAAAAGATATTTGTTCAAGTCAAGGATGGATTTAAACAAAGTTATCCCAAACTTCCGTTCCTTTTTTTTTTTAAACTCCTTTGTAAGCGTAACAGTTTTCACATTGTTTGATAAATGTGTCAGTCTTACAGTTCTTCTTTGTAGAATGAATAATTGCTGTGTTGAATGATGTACTCCTGAATATCGACCCATGAGTTCGAAGAATATTCCGAGTAATTTCAGAGTTACATTGCATGTGGTTCCTGAAGCCTGTTTGATATATATATACCATATTTTGAAGTTTCGATCAATTCGTCGATATATAAGTATTTTTCGATATTTTTTTCTATTTCTGTATTTTGAATAAATCAGAATTTCGATATATACTAAGTTCTGATATTTTATTGATTTCGTTTGAATATCGAATACTGAAATTTGGAAAAATATCGAAGTACCAAAAAGTATCAAAAAACTATGAAAATGTTGAGTATAAAAAGTATCAAATATCAAAAATAACGATATATCGATCAATTGATAATAGCAAAATATAGCACAGCCTTAATTGGAATCTCCTACTTGCCGCTCACCAATACTGATAATAACAGTAATAATGTATGTTTACACATTACACACAATAGATTAGGTGCAGCTTAAAGGAAGAATCTGGTTTCAGGGCCTTATACACGATGTGCCCTTACAGGTTTATCCATGAGCATAATGGAGGCACGGAGGCTCAGTGATAGAGCGCTTACTCCTAATGCGTGGGGTCCCTGGTTCGGTTCCCAACCAAGTAAATTTGTAGTAGACATCGTCTCCGTGGGTTTTCTCGAGGTATTCCCATTTCCTCCCAATTTTCATTCCACCAGTTCTTCCATCATCATTCAATCTCCTTAATCATCCGTCTCCCTTAGCCTAAAGGGCATAATTGTTGGACGTTAAACTGAAAAATTTCATCCATTAGACATAACTTAACATGTTTGTTTTTGGAACTATCCAAATATTTATGAAGACGGATTGATAAAGCATCAAGCAATTTACTCTTTCGTAATTGCTAGTAAATGGTTCGTTACGTATTTTATCTCAGTTGTAGTAATTTATTATCTGGAAATTTATTGACTGATAAAATGGATGAAGTCATTTGGCTATTTCAAATATAAGCTGTTCAGTTTACACAGAACTCCAACTTACACTTCTATGTTAAGATTACCAGTATATGCAGGGTAAAATTTGTAATATCGTGGTATAAGTATTTTATATTAGCAGTATAAGTAATTTTTATATATATAAAAATTGTTGGAACTCTTCAGCTGTGTGTGACACCGTGCCTCACAGTTTTAAGGAGCTTAGTTCGGTTTATCAGAAACTCTTTTAAAATATTTACTCTGTCGAGGAGATACATGATCTCAAGAATCACTCGAAGTGGATCATCGTCAATTTTCGCCAGGATGTAGGGGGTAGTGATGAGCGCAAGAGTCTTGGTCTTGCAGTTTTTGCAAGAGTCTTGCATGCAAGACCAAGACCAAGACCAAGGGGTGCAAGAACAAGACCAAGACCAAGACCATACTTGCAAGACCAAGACCAAGACCAAGACTCTTGCGCAAGAGTCTTGCACAAGTACTGGTACTACTTGAGTTTTTTTATACAATGTAAAAAAGGAGAAAATTCATTACATCTTTTACTTGAATTTTTTGACTTAAGTAGAAATGACACTGGAGTGAATGTGTTCCCGGTAGTGTTATGCAATCCGTGTGAGTCGATCTGCCCCTGTAGCATATAGCTACAGTATATCGTTTCCTGAATTGGTTGTTCGCGTTTTCTGTAGATATTGCTCGTTTTCAAGCCACACATGTGTCATCTTGCGCCATGTAAGCTATTTTGGTAGACAAACATCTTGTGCGTGAGTTTTCTTAGGTTTTTTCCGTTTCCTCCTACTTTCTTCATTCCACCATTTCAGTCGTTTTTCATCATCACCGTCTCCCTTAGCGTTGGTGCATTACTGTGGGACGTTAAAGTAGATACTTCATTTCATTTCAAAGCATATTAGTGGTGTTCTTCTTCCAAAACTGAAGAGAACTGTAGTAGTGAACATCGGTAATTCCGTACACCATAGGTGTCGACTACATGGGTATGGCCTTGGTTATGAGACTCAAGCATCCGTTGTAAATTTTTAATGTATGCTCATAAAATTAATATCGAAATAACATTTTCATGACATTGATAAAAACTTAGTGCATGTGACCGCAAGTTTGATTTCATGGGCGGATGCTTATACGTTGAATAATTGTTTATTCATATAACTTTTAGCCTCCTTAGGTATACGGCACATCGGGGATTGAGCGATATAACATTACACTACAACAGTAAATCTATATCATAAAATTGAAAGTGACTATGTTTGTGACTCTTAATCTCTTGAACCACCAGCTCGAGATCGATCAAATTTTCAATATAGATCAGGTTTGGGCCTGGAATGTTATTTTTCAGTTCACTTTGAAGGAGCAATGTATGGGAGGAGGAGGACGGGGAGGTATACAAAAATCAAAATAGATAAAAATAAAAGTGACTAAGTTTGTGACTTAATAATTCTTGAACCACCAGACCGACCTTAATCAAATTTTTAACATGTATGAGGTGCGGAACTGGAAAGTTTTTTATACTTTCATTTTGATGGTAGAACCTAGGGGAGGAGGAGGGGAGGGGGAGGTGTGTATATATAAAAATAAATAAAACTTAATAACTCTTGAAACACCCGACCGATCTCGTTCGAATTATCAACATAGATGAAGCTCAGGCCTTTCACGATTTTTATCATTTTACTTTGACGGTGCAACATAGGGGATAGGGAGGAGGGAGATATATGTAAAAAATAAAAGTATAAGTAACTGTCTTTGTGACTTCATCACTCTTGAACCAGCCAATCGATCTTAATGAAATTTTCAACATAGATGAGGTTCGGACTTGGGGTATTTTGTATCATATCACTTTGATAGTAGAACTAAGGGAAGGAGGAGGGGAGAGGAAGTGTACAAAAATAAATAAAACTTAATAACTCTTGAACCACCCAACCGAACTGGATCACATTTTCAACATAGATGAAGTTCGGACCTGAGATGGTTTCTGTCATATCGGGCCGGGGAGAGGAGAGATATTTAAAAATGATCGAAAATGACCGATATTAGAGTGGAGTCTATAGTTTTGGGGGTCGCTGAGATAAACAATGACACTTCCGATGATGTTTAAATCCAAATTTAGCCCCGTAGCTTGGCGGTGGGAGAAGACATATCTAAAAATGATCGAAAAAAAAATATTAGTGTCGAATTCATAGTTTTGGGGTCACGAAAGTGAACAGTGATACTTCCGATCCCGTTTAAATGCAAATTCAGCACCGCAACTTGGGAAGGGGGAAGAAGGATATATGTAAAAATTATTGAAAATGACCATTATTATCAATGTCAAATTGATGGTTTTCGAGGTCATTGAGATGAACAGTGACACGTCCGATGCCGTGCTTTGCAACATGGGGGAGGAGGAGATATATAAATTTATTGGAAACGACCGATATTAGTGCCGAATCCATAGTTTTCGGTGTCTCTAAGATGAACAGTGACGTTTCTGATGCCGTTTAAACCCAAATTCAACCCCGCAACTTGGGGAGAAGAAGGGGAGAGAAATATAAAAATAATCGAAAATGACCGATATCAGAAAGCGCTTAGTAATAATGAAAAGTGACTAATTAACGAAACATATTATTATTATTATTATTATTATTATTATTAATTAAATTCAACGAAGTGGGTAATTGATGCTAGTAATCCATATTCACAAGTGAGACTGATTTTATACAGTTATTTTAAATAACTTGTAGTTTGATGTCGTTATTTTGTATTTATAATATAGGTCAAAAGTATTTATACAAATTGAGTTTATGGAAAAGACATAGACAGACAGACAGACAGACAGATGAGTCGTTTTTAGTTTTCACTCAAATTATTCTAAAATATTAAGTTTTGATTATAATAATTATTTGATTTTTTCTCTTTTTTGTCGATATGTTAAACATATCATCATAAACATCATCAAAGCTATTCTGCCATTATTGGCTGGTTGCTTGCTGCAACTGAGAAACCTCGATGTACGGTGGTCCTCAGCTAGTCTCTTCGTCTTAATGTAGCAATTTTCTTAATATTTTCCTTCAGCTACAATTTCCTTTGCTCCCTTTCTCTCTTTCCTTTCACCATACCCTCTAACACGTCCTCCACAGCCAATATCCCAACCAGTTCCTGTTTCTCCTCTTGTCAATATCTAAAATTATTCTTTTTTCTCCTACTGCTAATATTTCTAACACCTTCTCATTCGTTTTCCGTTCAACACAGCTAATTCTCTCCATTTTTCTCCATGCCCAGGTTTCGAAAGTCTGTAATTTTTTCCATCGCTTTTGCGTAATGTCCATGTTTCTGCCTCATTGGAATCAGTAAAACCAAATCTCAATATTTAATTATAAATTTGTTTAACACAAAGATTAGCTAATGTGGTTGAAAAGAAAAATCTGACGCCTTTAGAGTGTAAAAATAATTTTGCATTTCATGGTATTTCAATTATCTGTACCGTTTTGATTTTCTTTCATTCCTCTCAGGGGTAGACTCCCCAGTTTCGGAACCTGTGGAGTGTTGGATCTGTTAAAAAATAAAAAAAGATTACGAAACGTCGTGATTTATCTTATAAGTAGCGAAGCGTGGGCACCCAATAAAAAAATAAAGGTCATCACTTAATGTTATGTTGTACACTATTATCATACTTACACGAAGATAAACTATGTTATATTTAGAAACATATATTGTATTTCCGTTACTATTGGAGCATTGTAGAATTTATTATCCCTTATATCCAGAGTAAAATTTACCTATGAAAAGCATAAGATTTCTTAAAAGCAAAACTTGCAAGACTCTTGCAAGCAAGACCAAGACTGGGTGTGCAAGACCAAGACCAAGACCAAGACTGGGTGTGCAAGACCAAGACCAAGACCAAGACCGAAGGTTCCAGTGCAAGACCAAGACCAAGACTGGGTATGCAAGACCAAGACCAAGACCAAGACCACCCCGGTCTTGGTCTTGGTCTTGCATTTGCTCATCACTAGTAGGGGGCTAAAACCTAGGCTTCGAGTTCGCTAATGAAGGTAATTATTCAGTTCATTCGAAGATATGCCTCATCCTAATGTATTCCTACAGGAAGTTACAGTGAAACCTGGCTATGTTGGCCACCATCGGTTCCATTGAAAAGTGGCCAACTTAGAGAAAACAAGTGTGATTGGTGTATTTTTAGAATAGGATTTCTAGTATTATTTGATTGTAAAATTTTAATAAGCAATACCACGACAGCTACTTTTAAATAATGTATATAGAGTATCATAACAATATACAGTACTAGAAAAAATTACATGTTTATGAAGCTTCATTCTAGACGTATTTCTTTTATTCTTTTTGAGACATATGCACATTCTTATTTTGTAGTTTTTGTATAGTATCATGCACCTCTTGTTAATGAACAACAAGTGTTTCGCTTGGAGCAAAAAATGTTTCGGGAAAATCTAAAGGGAATTCATATCTCAAAACCTCTGCCACCTTTCGACAAGCCGTCAAGTGCACGTAGTTGACAATTGAGATGGTTAGCTTTAATCTTGAAAATTTTCCGGAATTACTGAAGCTCCCCACTGATGAAAGAAGCCGACGTAGCTAAAAGTTTTACCAAAACACACAGGGTCAATAAATACGTACAACCATTTCCTGAATTCCTGTACGTACTTTTTCTTATTCACATCTTTCTTCACCATCCCTTTATGAGGGTAGTGTTTTGGGAATTGACCTCCAAGAACAAATCGTGGGAATCCACGCTTCTTTGTCTCCGGTCACGAATACAGAACATTTGAATCTCATATGAGAACACAGGAGTTAAGAAAAACAGTGTCTTGCACGGCCAAGGGACCCAGGTTAATTTGTCATTAACATCATAGAGTAAACATTGCTTCAATGTGGCCAAGTTCCAAGATAGACAAGTGGCCAACTTACAGAGTAATAAGTAACGAATGTCTTATGAGAAAATGCAGGTTCAAGGCGAACCAGGCCAAGATAAGCAGGTGGCCAAGATAACATGTTTTACTGTATAAATAAATTGTCCCTTGGTGTACACATCTCAGCTGTACCTAAAAGTCAGGTTGGTTGTATACGCAGAAACTTATGCTTTCATCGAAATAGAACACTTCAATAACGGAGTCAGTCGCACTAGAACAATTAACAAGAGGGAAGGAGGTAAACAAGGAGCTGTATTTAAAGACACAATCCTATGATTCAGGTGGTAGAATCAGGGGTGGTAATAAGGGGACAGTATCCCCTTAATAAAAGTTTAAGAAGAAAGAAATTATTAATATTAGAATTACACGAAGATGTATCCCGATCAGATCATCCCCTACGTTCCGGGATTTTATTTGCACCTCTGTCTAAAACTATTTTTTATAAAAAAAAAAAAAAAAAAATGGGAAAACCTCAGTCAGGATGAAGCACCAACTGACGCCCATTCGGTTTATTTCAAAATGACACAAAGTTGTTTATTTCAAATGCTACGAAGTTCTGATTTCCTCGGAAAGACAAATCGTTAAAATTTAATAGTGCTACATTTATTGAATTTAAGCAAACAAACAAACAAACAAACAAAACATAAGTGTACGATTTATCTGGTAGTGAACTGACATTTTGAAACACAGCAGCGTACACTATTCAACTCGAGAAGAGAGAAAGAGGGGAAGAGGATAGGCAGAGAACAGAGGATGCTATTGTAGGGCAATTATAGGTTAACAGGAAGTACAGCCTTTTTTTTTTTTTTAATGACGCAATCAAGTTTCGATTTCTCCCCCTCTCCTTCCAGCATACATCCAGTGATCGCCGTCTCCCTTTTCTCCAGTAGTCTGTATCCATTATGTACTTTATTCAACGCATCGATAACTGGTAGAGTAACTTTTCCAGACGGGAAATCGTTCAACAAACACCGTTTAGATACTCTCTCCCGTTCGAACCGCTACTTTTTATGGTTCTACTGGTACATGTGTAAGGAAAAGTACGCATGTGTTTCCAGTAAACAAGTTGTCCTCAATAATACATCATGATACACGTCAAATATCCATTGATCCACTGAGTGTCTTGGCTATCTTGGGCTAATTCTGATTTTGGCGTAGAATTTCTCGTGTCTGTTTTTGGCAAATTATTGTTTTGGATAATTCGTAATGATTGTCCTTTTTCATGTAGTCTGTGTTCTTCCCGTCTCTTTAGAGAGATACCATACCTTTCATCACATCCCTGATAGGACATTTTCTTATTAAAGAATAAACTTACCAATTTCTTTTCCTCTTCTTAACTTCTTCCAGCATTGCTTTTTTTTTTATCTCTCTCTCTACCGTCTACTAACGCTCCCTCGTTGAATTTTCGGTCCACCCCCAAATATTTATTAAATACACATATTTTCAAATCAGTTGTAAAGCTTCAGAGGGTGAATCAAAACCCATACCCAATACTATTTTGTTTAAGAATAAGTCAGATTTTGCAAGAGTAATAATAATAAAAAAGAAACAATCCTAATTGTAAATAATTTTCTGTTTTCTGAATCTATTTATATGAATGAAAGTGATATGTTTGTGACTTTATATCTCTTGAACCACCCGACCGATCTCGATCAAATTTTCAACATAGATGAGGTTCGAACCTGGGATGATTTTTATCAATTCACTTTGACAGTGCAGCTTAGGGTAGGGGGAAAGGGAAGATATGATCGAAAATGACCGATATTCGTGTCGAATTCATAGTTTTCGGGTCTCTAAGATGAACAGTGCCGTTGCCGATGCCGTTTAAATCCAAATTCAGCCCCATAACTTGGGGGAGAAGGAGATATATTTAAAAATGATATAAAATGACCGATATTAGAGAGCGCTTTAGTAATAGTAAACAGTGACTGAGTAACAAAATATATTACTATTTTTTCTTATTTTATATACAATGGCGGATCCAGAATATGATCAAGGGAGGGGCTAAACCGTAATTTGCCGCTTTATGCAGTGTAAAGCAGGATTGAAGCCCATTTTATCCAGTGTATACCTGACGGTCAATGGGGCTATAGTCCCTATAGCCCCCCTTGAATCCGCCGCTATATATATGGGGTCGGGTGTATAGGACGACAAAGAAGTTTAAGCAATGTTGTCTGCTAGTATTATTTTTTAAGTAGAAATAACATTAACCAAGGCAACAAATTATTTTTTTAGTTTAACGTCCCACACTTATATCCATTAGACTGAGGAAAACGGATGATTAATGAAAGTGAATAAAATTAAGATTTTTGTGATTTAGCCCCGGGAATCGAATCCGGGATCACGAACACTAAAGGCAAACGCTCGATAACTACTAGGCCAACAGGAAGGGCCATTTACTAAAGCAATTATGAACATATATTTTAATAACCTGTGTTTTCGGCAATATATCATTGCCTTTATCAGATAATGTGTCATCATAGAATGTCTGATGAAGGGAATGAAATTTTGTTGAAACTGTTCACTGTAACACAGGCTATTGAAATATAGATGTCTCCTTTATTATTATTATTATTATTATTATTATTATTATTATTATTATTATTATTATTATTATTATTATTATTATTATTATTATTATTATTATTAACAGGTCCTGGGACTGTTTTTTTCTTTTTTCAATTTTAGATTTGGCACTTAAAATCTTGATTCCACGTTTCTCGATCTTCAGCTTTCTCTTTTAACACCCAATATTTTCTTCTATTTTTCAAATTATCGATCACTTATGTTCTTCTTCTTCCTATTCCTCACTTTCCTTCCATCTTTCTTTCTATGGCGGTGTTAAGAAAATTTCTTCACAAGATGTGTACAGTCCAATTGGCCTTCCTACGAAGGATGCTTGCTAAAAACTTCCTCTTCTCTTCTATCCATTTGAAAAGATCTGCATTTGTTACTCTTTGTGTCCATTTTATCCTCATCCTTTTCCAATACCACATTTCAAAACCCTTTAAATATTTCTTCTCTAACTGACGCAATGTCCAAGTCTCTGCACCGTACAGTCCTATTGCTCTATATATTATAGCACTTGACCAGCTTATTCCGTAGTCCAATATTAAGCGTGCTAGTTAAGTCTTCATCCCGGCGAAATTAAAATACCGCTAATTTTACAGTAATTATGTGATATCTTCAAATAGATAAAAGATAATTGAAATATGGAACAAGAGCGCCCTAGACAATATTATTTTGCATGAGGTACCGTTACCGCAAATCACCTAGTGGCTTTCCGTTTTCAGCCGTTTAGAAACGCGAAAATAAATGCCGATTTTCAAAATGGCTCGAAATCGAAAGCAGATAAGTGAGTCGTGATAACGGTTTCTCATGTAAAATAATATTGTCTAGGGCGCTCTTGTTCCATATTTCGATTATATTTTATCTATTTGAAGATATCACATAATTACTGTAAAATTAACGGTATTTTAATTTCGCCGGGATGAATACTCTTAAGAGTAATCTTTTCTTGTTGAATGATTCTTTGGCTATAGGTATTCGTGTCCTGATCTCTTTGGAGCAGTAAGCGTCTCTCGTCAAAATGCCTTCCAGATACTTGGAATGATTGACCTTTTCAAATTTTCTTTGTTATACCCTGACCCGTAAGAACACGTTTCCACGGGATATTCTCATGAGTTTCGATTTTTCGATATTGATTTCGATTCCATATAATATCTCAGTGTCAACTATTTTGTCAATCATCTCCTGTAGTCCTTCTTCGGTTCTAACTATAATGACCGTATCATCTGCATACATGATCTCCAATCTGTTAATGATCTTCTCTCAAATCTTGAAATGTCCAATTCCCACTAATGCTTTCAGATATAGGTAGTTCCAAAGCCAGAGCGCACAGTATTTAGTATTATTATCTTTGATTAGGTAACTAGAAAGCTCTGGAAACACTGGTGGGAGGAGATGAAACATATCCTTAACACCTTATCCACATTAAAAATTGTGCTATAAAACCAACTATAATTTGTGACGATATCGGCATTCATTTTGATTTTTTTTTAACATGGCTTCTCTCTCGTTCACTTAGCATCCAAGAACAAAAAGAAGCGTACACAAAGAACGTGTTAACTATGTGTTTTGCATATGTATGTGTTCAGCATGTAGAGACTATATAACTTTGTCCCTGACTTCGTAGATGCTTGCTATAGCATTCTATCATATTTAATGGTGATGTCATTTTTTTTCTTTTCTATTTGTTTAGTCATAAATAAATGCGTATGGCCTTGAGAAAAGAAAAGCTAAGTACGATAGAAGCTTCTAACTCGATTCGTTTTGGGGTCAAATCAGATTACATTCTTATTTATTTGTTGTTAACTAGTTCAGCTGGCTGTGAACACAATACAAATGCCCTGAAGATTTCAAATTTTGCTAATGTTAATAGGATTACGGAATGGGATTTACAAGATTCTACTGGTAGTACGTACGTCGGATTCTTAAAACGATAACGCTTTAACGATAGCGAGTTTTTAAATTCTGTTTCTTGCAATACGTAGCTAGGACCATTATCTCGGTCGGGTTCAGTAATGAAATCAATTCTTAACTTCTCTACGAGTTACGCTGGCTTTAACTTATTGTATCGTTTAAAATTCATGACATTTCCTAGCTAATATGCAATCTGCATAGTAACAAAGAAATGTTGGTTGCCTATATTACAAGGCAAAAAAGATTTTCTTATTGCAATTTTCTTGGCCAAGTACGTTAATAGAGTCAATCCGTTAACATCTTTAACGGTGGTTATCCATATTCCGTTGAATATTAATAATATTTCCTAGTATCTATGCAACCTGCGCGGTAGCAAAGAAATGTTGGTTGCCTATGATACAATAAGTGGATTTTCTTATTGCAATTATCTCGGCCAAGTATGTTAATGGAATCAATCCGTTAACATCTTTAACGGTGATTATCCATATTCCGTTGAATATTAATAATATTTCCTAGTATCTACGCAACCTGCGCGGTAGCAAAGAAATGTTGGTTGCCTATGATACAATGATAAGTGAATTTTCTTATTGCAATTATCTCGGCCAAGTATGTTAATGGAGTCAATCCGTTAACATCTTTAACGGTGGTTATCCATATTCCGTTGAATATTAATAATATTTCCTAGTATCTATGCAACCTGCGCGGTAGCAAAGAAATGTTGGTTGCCTATAATACTGTTGATTTAAAACTGGAACACAACTGTTGGTCATATGTTTCGACTTTTTTGTTTATCTGTGAGACTTTATAACACAATATTTGCTCTCAAATACATGTAATATTGATAGTTAGGTGGAGCTTTACGTCCTTCTTCAAACTGCGGGCTGTGAGACAAAACCTAATGGTAAAAGATGAATTCGAACTACTACTTGAGTATATGTCCAATGTAATTGCCTCCATCAGGATCGATTTGAAGACCATGCGTAGATAAGACTTGTTTACGAAATCACGAATATGTGTAATAGTATAATATTTCATTAGTTATATTTAATCTCAGTATTTAGTTAGCATGTTTTTTTTTTCTGAGTCCATATATCTGTATCGTGAGGGACATGATACAAGACATGGAAGGAAAAAGAGGAAGAGGGAGTCAGAGGCTAAATATTGATAGAGTATACCGTTAGAACGAGGTTAACTGAGGACCATAGTGCGGTAAATATCGTCTCAAATTGTGATCACTGATATAAAGCTCACTTAAGATACTTCCGTGATCTCATTAAATAGTCTTTTATCGTAAGATTCAAAACGCTTACCCCTAAAATAATAAAATACCTTAAATCAACAAATTAAGATAAAATAATTACATATGTTGTAAACGATAAAACAATTTCATGCTTTGCGTTAATTGTATGTTAATTAAAAATATTTTTTGAACCGCAGTTGAGTTTATGTTCCTTATTTCTTCTTAGAATTATGACTTTCGCTCACGCAATTTTCCTGCAGAGAATTATTAATGTACTTAACATGAGTGCGGTGAATGCGCAATGCAGACTTAAGTCATTTTGTATTCGCATAGTTAATATATAATTAGGAAGCTGCAGTCAAGTCTTTGTTTCCGGAAAGTTAAGTTCTGAAACTAAGTATCTGTATGTGATAATAATTATTATGTTTTTGCTTTTGTCTTACGTCATTTTCACGCTTGACAGATTCAAGTAATACATTTCTGGTGGTATTCATAGTTGTACTAAAAAAAAAAAAAAAAAAAAAAAAAAAAAGTACTTTCTCAAATTTGAAAAATTGTTTCTTATCTGTGCACCCAGACAATCTTTCCTTAGAAACGAGAATCAGCAATTTTCATTTGTAAAGAAAACAGGAAATTTTAGTGTTCGCTAGTGGTGGTTCTAGTTCAAAGCCGGTGGTGGCCTAGATCCCCCAGTGTTTGATTGATAATAATAATAATTCAAGCTACTACGCGTATTTATCTATTTTTGAAAGTTTATAGTAAACTCATGATATACCTAACATAGTCTTTGGCCTGGCTGCTCCCCCCAGTTTTTACCTTCTGGATCCGCCTCTTGTGTTCGCTGTATAGTATAACCTTATCCATTTTCCACATTTTCTCATTAAGTCTTCATCCCGGCGAAATTAAAATACCGCTAATTTTACAGTAATTATGTGATATCTTCAAATAGATAAAAAGATAATCGAAATGTGGAACAAGAGCGCACTAGACAATAATATTTTACATGAGAAACCGTTATCACGACTCACTTATCTGCTTTCGATTTCGAGCCATTTTGAAAATCGGCATTTATTTTCGCGTTTCTAAACAGCTGAAAACGGAAAGCCACTAGGTGACTTTGTGATAACGGTACCTCACGCAAAATAATATTGTCTAGGGCGCTCTTGTTCCATATTTCAATTATATTTGATCTATTTGAAGATATCACATAATTACTGTAAAATTAGCGGTATTTTAATTTCGCCGGGATGAAGACTCTTAATTAATGAGAATATCAAACTCCTGTTTCTAAGAAACGATGTTCGTGGTGCACAGATAACAAATAATTTCTCATAATTTTTAAGCTTATGGGTTACAAAATATTATCTAATCGTCCTTCTTGCTGGTCTAGGAAATTAGCATGTGTGACTTTGGTGCAGAAATCCCGCGTTCGAATTATTGGAGGGAAATTAAATGTTTAATTTTATATACGTCTGACCAGTGGCGGATCCAGGATATGATCAAGGGAGGGGCTAAACTATAATTTGCCGTTTTATCCAGTGTAAAGCAGAATTGAAGTCCATTTTATCCAGTGTAAACCTAAGCGTCAAGTTGGGGGGGGGGCTCTAGCTCCTTAGCCCCCCTTGGATCCGCCCTTGCGTATGACCTTTAAGCTAAAGAAAACTGAAGATTGAAATGAAATGATATATTTCTGTTTAACGTTCCACGATTACACCATTTTAGGCTAAAGGAGATGATGATTAAGGCAAATGAATGATGCTGGAAGAATTGGTGGAATGAGAAAGTGGGAGGAAACAGGAGCACCTCGAGAAAAACCACGGATACGATGTTGTCCACCACAAACTTACCTGGCCGGGTATCGAACCAGGAACCCGTCGCACCATAGGTACCATTGCGCCACCGTGCCCTCGAAACTGATGATTAATGAAACTTAATTATTATTTTCTTTTAAAAAAATGCCGTGGAATGATGATGTGGGAGGAACCTAGAAACGCGATGTTGTCCACGACAAGCTTGCGTAGCCAGAAATCGAACCTGTGATCTCTTGAACCAGAGGTGAGCTATCTTGTACCCGTGCCTCACAGAAAAATCACGGTTTTCATTTCCTATTGGAGGTAGATGAGCCATTTCCTGAAATTGCAAAATTTTGAGTTATTCGAGGTCATTTGGGACAGGGAAGCATTACTTTGATACTAATGACAAATTAATCAACCAAACTAACCATTAGTATTTCTGCGTTTGTAGATTTTGATTCTACAGTATTACGACATTAATTTATCCGTTCATATTATTTGCTCCCTGATTAAAGAGTAGTCGGATTAGTATTTTATGAAGGATTGCTGACGATAGGAAACAGGTGGCTCAGTGATAGAGCGCTCACCTGTAGTGAGAAAGATCCCTGGTTCGATCCTAGATCATGTGAGTTTTCTGAGTTCTTCAGATTCCTCCCACATTTTATCCCACCAATTGTTCCATAATGATCCACTGTCGTGAATCATCCGTCTGAGGGGCCGCGGTGGTTCAGTGGTAGAGCGTTCACCTCTGGTGCATAGCGTCTTTGGTTCGATCCCAGCTCGCGCCAAGTAGACTTTGTGGTGGACAAACACCGTGGGCGTGGTTTTTTTCGGGTTCTCCTGTTTCCTCCCACTTCATTCAGTTCACCATTGCGTTAATTTCTCATCGTCATTGTCCCCTTTAGCCTAGTCGGCACAATCATGCGACGTAAAATTGCAAGACTACGTAAGAATCCGTCTCCTTTAGGCTAAAGGGCATATTCGTGAAACGTTACACGAGAAAATTCATTTGCACTTCCTTTGATTTCTGACCGTGATGCGTACTTTTTCTTGTGTTGAAATTTAAAAGGTCGTAAGATCCGCACTGTATCCTTGAAATCTATCCTTAAAATACAAGTGAAGCTTTGGCCTTTTTTAAACCGGTTGGTTACGGTCATCTTGTTCATCTGAATTGATGTACTGTTCCAATTAGTGCTTCGTGTACGTGTTTAACGAATCGTCATCTTCATATGTATGAATTATCGTCGTAGTAGATGTGTTGTTGCGGCACGAATTACGCTCCAAAGGACAAAACAGCGTTTGTATACCAAAAGTTTTCCACTCCACTTTTTATTCATTATCCGCGAGACGAGGGCATATGGTTAAATGAATTTAAAACTAGATAATGAAGTGGCAACGCCGATCGGGAGACTAATGTAAGAAAAAAAAAGTTAACTCTATTAGGATTCATACCACAGACGAGTAATTCCAATCAAATGGGACATGAGCTCACAACTCCCCGCTCTGTATCTCCCCTCCCCCACTGTTTTCACTCTTTCGGTGTTGTCAACTATACAAACAGTTCTCTAAATGCTATCTCTGTCCATTAGTATAACTGTCTGTTGCTTTATCAGTGGCATGAGGACTAAGTCCGTTTGGTCTGCTCTGCACTTCTTCATTCCAAGGGGACCACCAAACTTCTAAGAGCTCCATTACCATATATTTACGTCAATACAGTGCTTATGTGAGTGTGTATTTTAAAACCAAGGCATGTCTTTGTGTGTCTTTAATTGTACTTTGAATGTGTGGCTATGAATTTGTGAAGTGTTACAGCTTGTTTCTAATAACTTGCTTTAAGTGTTTAGAGCAAAGACTCCGGGACTAGATAACCAAAATCAGAGTGAATTGCAAATGTTATATGTAAGTTTTTTTTTTTTTAATTCTAAATTAAAGATAGACGAGGCTTAGAGGCTTATGTCTTGGCTTTAACCAGCGATGTGTATCAAAAGATTCGTTCCGTACGTTAGATAGCCAGGACGGATCGCATCTTCCGTTCAGACTATTGTTGGTCAGGAGACTAGGATTCGGGCTGTCTCGTCTCGGAAAAGGTATAAAGAAAGTGCTTTCTCGTCTCGAAAAGTATTGGCGAAGTTTACAAAGTTACGTCCTTTATATTGACAGCAGTTTGTTAGGAATAACTAATACACACACTCAAGTGTCAGTTATTAGAGATTTATGATACCCTAGGACTCTCACTCTCACTTATTAGATATTTATGAAACCCTAGTACTGTCACTGTGTTATTACATATTTATGACACCCTGGGACTCTCACTGTGAGTTATTTGATATTTATGATACCCTAGAACTCTCACTGTCAGTTATTAGAGATTTATAATACCCTGGGACTCTCACTGTCAGTTATTAGATATTTATGAAACCCTAGGAAGGCGATGTTGATTAAAATAACAACAAATGCACATTCTCACTGTCAGTTATTAGATATTTATGAAACCCTAGTACTCTCACTGTCACTTATTAGATATTTATGATACCCTAGTACTGTCACTGTGTTATTACATATTTATGACACCCTGAGACTCTCACTGTGAGTTATTTGATATTTATGATACCCTAGAACTCTCACTGTCAGTTATTAGAGATTTATAATATCCTGGGACTCTCACTGTCAGTTATTAGATATTTATGAAACCCTAGGAAGGCGATGTTGATTAAAATAACAACAAATGCACATTCTCACTGTCAGTTATTAGATATTTATGAAATTCTAGGAAGAGGTGGTTTTAGTGTTAACGCCACACGTTAACAGTGGTAGACAAATTGAGTTGTTTTTAAGAGCATTGTTTTGTGTAGTGTGGAAAAGTGCTTTCCGGACAAGGTATCTCAACTTCCGGAATAAATGAAAATCAAAACCCCCACCAATCTCTGTACCTCACAGTTGCCAAAGATATCAGTTTCGTCAACCATTGTTTAGGGTTCTGAACTCGATAATGTCCATGTTCACACGTCTCGCTGCTTGGCGCATGTCGAGGGGTCATAGTGAAGTATGCTGGGTGCTGCAATCGAATGTTTCTTTCCGGAAAGCATTTTTCCCCTCACTGATGATGAAGTCAAATATGCTGTCAAACTGGGTTGAATACATTGGTAGTAGTATTGTCAACGAGACGAGAAATTTCATGTCTCGTCTCGAAAACGGGACGAAAAGTGCATTTCCAAATTCGAGACAAGACGTGGCGCATGACAATTCTGGTCTCGTTATTGCTGCGAGAAATATTTTAACTCTTATGTGCAAGTGTTAGATCTTAAACATTGTTTTAGTTTCTCATTATTCATAGCATAAAACTCTAAAATGATAAAGAGATTGTACGAATACAATGAAGAACATTTTTCAGTGTTGCAAGACACACAAATCATTACATAATATCTAACAATAAATATGATTTAAAATCTGTACTTGAGAGCATGAAGTGCTTAAGTCCACTTTTTGGCGAAAGTGAGTTAATAAAACCAATTGTGTATGTCTTTCGGAGGTCTGCAGTGATTGATTGGTTTTGTTTTGTTCTATACGGGTTGATGACCAAGGGCGCCGATCCTGGGGGGACCAAGGGGGCCCGGGCCTCCCAAAGCTCATGTGGGCCCCCGTATTGTATTTATGAATATACGGGCCCCCCAATTTTACAGAGAAATCGACGACGTAATTAACCAAGTATATAATGTAGTATGTCCAATATGTATTTAGTGCTTAAGTAAGTGTTTTTGGGCTGTTTTCTGGAAAACAAGGATTTGTGACTTACGCATTTCATGCTCTCAGGTACAGAAATGTTATATCACACCCTTCGTGAAGCACTCATGATAAATAAATTACCAACTATACAGCATTGCCTTTTTAAGATTTGGAGGGGTGGGGTCGAACCTTCTACTACGCCACTGATCTTGAATTAGTCAGATTAGACGATGGGACGCATTAACAATAATAATAATATCAAAGAGTTGCGATTGTGAGACTCTGCAACGAATGTCCGTAACAATGAATAGTTGGTAACAACCATCAATTTTAATCGAAGAACAATATCTTGTAATTGGGGCTAGGTCAGGGAAATAGGCAGGAGATAACGCATATTGATCCATAATTGTTCAATAAACCGCGCAGCTCAGCCTCACATTTATTGTTTTCGTTTGTTCCCATAAAACTAACTTGACAATTCGTATCAGATATGAAATCTTAACAACACAATTTCTTGTCGGAATTGGTAATATCAAATCGCACTTTTTTTCTTTCTTTTGTAAGAGATTGTAATATTAAGGAGATGGTTTCTAAAAGTCTTTTACGGACTGCAACAGTAATGTCTCGGCTGCTGGGCATCGTAAATGGAAGGTCTATATTGCCCACTTACCGTGCTTCTGAACCAAGTAATAACGTTAGATCGTTTCTATTTGTTGACTCATTTGAGATAAGACCATTACTTCAATAAGTATTGGCTTGTGTATAATGTGAAACCAATCGTCTGGGTTGGCTGACGTCATCGGTAACCTTGCTAAGGTTCTCGTGTATTCATGTAGTGTAGTGCAGTGCTGCCTGGACGACGAAGATGTAAAACGAATAAACGGGTTGCTAGGCGACCTAGCGCTGCGTGAATTTATCTATTGCGTCACGTAGCATCTCTTGAAAGTAAACGAGGACCGGATGAAAGCAGAGAAAATGAAAGAAAGGAAATAAAAATGACACGAGTTTAGCATTCTTTTTCTCTCTTCTTAACTCGTTCATTATTTTGTAAATGTCACGACAGTTTCTGAAGTTCTGCTTTTTGTTGCCTGATCATTACGTGATATGCCATAACAACACCAGCGGTGATATCCTATGGAGATCTTAACGATGTTCTTAAGGAAAATTAACAATTGTCATCATTCTCATCTTGCCTGTAAATTAAAGTTTTGTCGGAGTGTTTCATTTGTTGGATTGTGATCCTTGATCTTTGATGTAATACCAGTGTTTGTGGGTGTTTGGTGTTGTTGGCATAATTCGCTCGTGTCTAAGGGCTGGTGGGTGGCCATCGCTTGGCTCTAGATTGCGAGGCACAGTCCGTCCTGGGCACAAGTATACCAGTGTAAGAAATTAGTTTTCTGCGCTGTCAGCATCTAAGGCCATTTAGCCCATCACGTATATGAGGGATGACGTCCCTCGGTGAGCACACTATCCGATGAAAGGGAATAAAAATAGGGATTTGGAAGGAAGGAAGCGGCCTGGGGCTATTATGGTGGGACCATCCCGGCATTTGTCCGGTGTGAATGACGGAAACCAAGGAAAAGCTTCACTCAAGATGGCTGGCCTGAAAAAGCTATTACACTTTTTCGACCGAGTGTCCCCACCGGGAATCGAACGTGGGATCGCTCGTACAGAAAGCAAGCGCGTTAGCGACTACGCCAAGGCCAATACCACTGTAAGATATCGGCCGATTCTCAATGAGAATCGTATTGAGGGGTAGACTAGCCTATGAAAAGGGTGGGATAGGTATTGGTAGGAAGTCATACCAATTGGTCGTAGTGGGGAGGGTATTACGTCAGTTATAGATGCTGTTATAAACATGTCATGTATATTTTGTATATAACCATGTATGACTTTCAACTGTAACCACGTATGATTTTAACTATAACAGAGGAGCATAATTTTAAAATAAAAATACTTCAAGCGAAAGAGCTGTTTTGATTTGAGTTTAGCACCTCGATGAGCAGCAGCGAGGCTGTATGAGACTTTAGCCCTACATCTTAACATGGAATTCGAACCACATGAGCTCCCTCAGGAATGGAACCCGGATCTTCCCTTCCAAAGGCGTGCATGTTAACCATATAGCCACACGAGGGAGTTCAAGTACTGTTTTAGTCTGATGTTTGATTACAGGCGAAGGCAATGCAGCTATAGCTTTAGCTTAGCCAACTTTACGTGCACTTTGAAAAGTTATTACCAAAAATCAGGGATACACTCCCCCCCAAAATAAAAACTTGCTTTTTTAAATAATAGATTTGTTTCGTCTGCACTAGAAGCGTACTCACAGAACGTCTGCTTGGTCCGGATCCTCTCCAATCTTTCGCATTTGGCGCCCCCTCCTCAGCAAAATTATTTGGGTGTGCAGCTGTCAACAGTGATTCACCAAATACACGAATTATTCCAGAATAATGTAAATATTTCAGAGAATTATTATTATTATTATTATTATTATTATTATTATTATTATTATTATTATTATTATTATTATTATTATTATTATTATTGTAGGAGTTTAGGGGCTCTAGCTTGCTATTCACACATATTTTTACTGATCTCAAGGCCGAGCCGGCTCGGGGGGTTTGTATGCCCACTGAAAAGTCTTCGTATTTTTCACTGTCCTTGATGTTTTGTTTGTATGTCGCTGTCGTTTCGGCAATATGAGAAACTAGAGAAAAGGTAGGAGATAAGTGAGAAAATAATCGGTCCGAAATAAGTTGACTTAATGAAACACAGTGATCTTCATATGTGCTTAGTTTCTCATCCAAGCATATGAAGTAATCATTGATTTGAATAGTATTTTTTGATAATGGGGTAACATATCAATACTGACAACGCAAACCATTTCGCAAAGTAGAAATGTCTAAATAGTCCTACTTCTCAGATAAATTTTAGTATTATACGTGCTCTTTATTAGAATTGTATATTACTGAACTACATTTTTAAGGTTGTTTTATGTTCAGAGATGTTTTCCACTACATAAATACTGTAAGTTCTTTTAACATTACTCTTTAACAGACTTTGTTGTAAATTAGGGTGATCACGTATTCTTAATCTGCACCGCTTTATAAAATCATGTATTTGAGCAGAAGTGTATTTATACAAGAAGCTATCATTCAATTAGTGATTTTTGGTAGAGAGTACTTATAGTTTTTTTTGCACCAACCTATTAATTACGAATGCAAAATAAACAGTTTGTTTCTTTGAATAATCATAACAAATTTTTTCTTATCTATCTAAAAAGAGTTGATTTTCCATGTGGTAGATCAAGATATTCTTGAATTTACAGAGATTAAGTTACTGCGAGATTACTTGATACTTTTTCAGAATTCCTGAGTACTGCTTGTCATGATTCTTCGTAAGTAGTCGCAGTTAGGTATGTAGGTGTAAACATACTGTTGTAGCTTATTGATATTGAATTAGCGTAGAAGTATCGACATAGGTGCAGAACAAGATTGTGGGTACCAATATTTGGAAAATTTACTGATAGAAGCTGCTAATTCACAAATAAAGAATAAATCTTAAAGGAATTTATGTATGTAGGCTACATGCCTCTTAACTTAATTAATATCCTCGAGATAAGGTGCTGGCTTACTTTTGGCACACACATTTTGGAAGATATACAGATAGAATTCAATACTTTGCATGAGAAGACGTGTATATGAAGAACAAATTTCTGCACACGATAGAATTAAATACAAAATAATACAGCTGTATTTTAGGTTTACAAGTATAGGGTTACTAGTGTAAAATCATTACAAGTATTTTACGACAGATACAATAAGTGAGTGTATAGGAAAGATGAACATATTAGATACTATTTTCCATCGGCGGTGAATTTCTGCACGGTGCACAGAAGATGTACTTAATGTTTACAAGTGGAATACTATTAGTATAAAATCATGACAAGTGCTATTGAAACTCATGCCATTGCCAAAACCCATCTGTTTTCACTACCCTCGCTTGTGTGTATACCCACCGTCGTTGACGCGCTTTCTCCCTTCGGACGCCCACCAGCTTCAATCTTCTCTGTCTGTGTTTGATATCATTCGTGCTCTTTACTGGTCACCTAGTACAAGTTTTCTTATGTTTTTTGCACTGTAGTTTTTATGCCACGCATCCGGATCGTATTTATGCGTAAATCGTAAAAGAATTGGGGTTAAGTTTAGAGTTACCCCTCCGCTTTTTATAAAAAATAAGGAAAATTTACAGGAGAAATGAGGTAAGAAATGATAATTTGAAGTTTTTATTTGATGTTTAGGAATGTAAACTTCGGCAGGAGAGTTATGTTTAATACGAGAAAAGATATGTGGAAGTCAGTACTATTTGCCGGATGCGGAAGCATTCGCGGAAGGTTTCAGCAGCATGGTAGTTGTAAAATATGGCGAATAGGTGTAACGGATGCGCAAAAATAATGAAGAAAACCTTTTAAATTTTTGTGAAGCCCACGGAGTACTGAAGTTAAGTGAAATGTAACAAATTTTAATACTTTAAGCACTGTTTTTTTTTTTTTTTTTTATGTTGCAAAGTCCAAGGGCAACTCTGGACTGGAGGGGCAACTCTAAACTTAAGCCAAGAATTGTAATTTTTCAACAATTAATTCTGATGGCCACCTTGAATTTCATCTATGCCAAATAGATGTTTTCATATCGCCCAGCGCAAATATTTAGGATAAATAATAAGGTAGTTTTTCAACAATTAATTGGAGTGGTGTGCCAAAAGTAAACCTGCATATGCATCATTAGCATGGAATAACGGTACCTCAGTGGTAAAGCGCTCGTCCGAGGAGTCCCTGCTTCGATCCGCGACTGTGTGACTTTGTGGTGAACAATATCATGTCTATGCGTTCTATTGGGATTCTCGCGTTTCCTCCCACATTCTTATCTCCATTATTCTTTCATAATTATTCACTTTAATTAAGTATGCGTCTCCTTCAACCCACATTACACAAATATAAAACGTGAAACTAGATATTTCATTTCATTTGTCGTCATTCTCATGCAATTCTCCGTAAGGGGAGCAATTACACGTAATGTTAATGCCTTCCGTGTAGCTGCTAAGTTTATTATTATTATTATTATCGATATATTAAGTTTGAGTAGTGCTGGTCTAGAGCCTGGCTCGACCTAATCTTACAGTCACATATTGGCTTTAAAGAGTACCCGTTCCTGTGCCTATAGCACCCTAATACTTACGTTGCGTTGTGGCGCTATGGAATGTAAGACGGCACCAACAGAACGTCCTTAAAATTTTCATAATGACTGATTGCCGTGTTCTAAAAACGTTCTGTGGGTAGATGTTGACCCATTGAATGTGTCTTGTTGCTCCCTTCCTGGTGGTCTAGTGGCTAGCTCGCGCACTTGTATGAAGTCTATGGTTCGATTCACGGTGGGAGAGTATTGAGAACACTCTCAGTAGTTAGGATTTCACCTTGAACTGTAGAGACACGTCTTATATATCGTTGGTGCTGAAAATAGATGCGGAACTGGGAGGTTTGTATCTAGAAGTGGCTGAATCCCCTGCGATTACCTTCAGCTTCCTTTGACACTTTCGGTTATTTGTTTAAATAAATATATATACAAAAAACAAGAATGTTTAAGTGAACTTAAGTTAGCGCCCCGAAAGTTATCTCGGAGCCGCGGTAGCTCAATGGTGTCTTACCTTTGCTCTAGATGCTTACCTTTGGCGTGTGGGATCCCTGGTTCAATCCCAACTCCCGCCAGGTCGTCTTTGAGGTGGACAAACATCGTGTGCGTGGGTTTTGTTAGATTCTCCCGTTTTTTCACTTCCGACATTTCCACCATTATCATTCACCTTATCACCACCGTCTCCTTTAGTAACAGTGCATTATAGTTAGGCGTTAACCTAAAAAAATAAATAAATAAATAAATAAAGTTATCTCGGCTCCTCCTGTCTTAGTGTTCTAGCTACGAGTTTAAGATTTCGACAAATGTACCAAATGAGCCATCTGAGCGATGAAAAAATGGAATGAAATGAAAACTTTGTTTTACGTCCCACGGTTATGTCGGTTAGGCTAAAGGAGACGATGATGATGAGAAATGAATGAAGTGATGGAATGAAGAAAGTGGTGAAACGGGAGAAACCCACGCACACGGTGTTTGTCCATCACAAAGTTCACTTGGTGCACGCTGGGATCGAACCAGGTACTCGACATACCAGAGGCGAACGCTCTGCCACTGAGCCACCGCGGCCCCATCTGAGCGAGGGTGTATATTTTGTTCAAACGCTTAGTAAATGAAATATTGGGTTGGAAACGAAATCAAGTGAGTGAACCAGATGATAAAAATATTAACGAGGCTGGCAACAACGTTTCATTTTGTGAAACAGATGGAACAGCACAGCCACTTCTTGCTTACAATCTTTTACTAACCTCCTCCTCCTCCTCTCCCGTCGTCTCTGAATAAAAAATGGATCTTTGTTAATATGACTCATTCCGTGGCTGCCAAGAGAGCAAAATACGAGATGTGGATTTAATGCGGTGCAAGGCAGTGTCTGATGTGAAAACGTGATGGTGGTGGGTGTACTTGTTCAGTTCTTGTGAGATTATAATTTAGTACTTAAAACTGTATCCTGAAACTAAAGAGATTCCCTGGTTGTTGTTATCTATTTGGAGAACGTAAGTGGAACTATGAAAGTTACTTTTATGTTTGTGTTGCATGATCGTTGTTTCAGAAGCACAGTTTCTTCTTTCTTTCTTCAAGATATAATGTTTATAGTATCTATGTTTGTGTTCCAGTAAGGTGGGACACATTTTTAAGATGTTGTCCTACATATCATGTATTGTTATTTCATTTGCGATTTTGTTAAAAGTTAAATCAAATAATGTAGACACAGGCATTTAAAAATTTAGAATATATGGCCTACAATCTCTCTCTATATATATATAAAAATGAAAGTGTCTACGTTTGTGACTTAATAACTCTCGAACAATCTGGGATGGTTTTTATTATTTCACTATGACGGTGCAGCTTAGAAGAGAAGGGGATATATATATAAAAAAAATGATCGAAAGTGACGTATATTAAAGTGTCGAATCCATAGTTTTTCGGGGTCTCTGAGATGAAGAATGATACTTGCGATGTCGTTTAAATCTAAATTCAGCCCCGCAACTTAGGGGAGGGAGAGAGATATATATAAACATGATAGAAAATGACCTATATTAGTGCCGAATCCACAGTTTTTGGGGTCGATGAGATGAACAGTGATACTTCCGATGCCATTGAAATCCAAATTCAGCTTAGCAACTTGGCGAAGGATACGTATAGGCGGAGGATATATCATCAAAAATGATCGGTATTAGTGTCCAATCCTTAGTTTGCGGATCGCTGAGACGAACAGTGACACTTCCGATTAAATTTAAATCCAAATTCAGCTCTTTTGGTCCAAAATGAAATCATTCTCCCTATTCGAAGAACGGGTATTTTGCTAGTAATTACAATACGTATAAATATGGCTGAAAAATTCGCTTTTTTTTTAAAAAAAAAGAAAAACTTGAAAAAACTGCCAGATAAGAAACACACAAAACCTACCATCCCCTTCGTACAGCTGTAAGATTAATCATGTTTGCGTCTGGTGTGCGTGGTGAAGAGAGACAGAATCCTGGATGTGTATACCTAGCATCATAGACAGTTCATTATTTTATGTGAATTCAAAGAAATGAGAAGTTCGTAATTTTACACTCCCTGATAATGCTGTTTAGCGTGAACGAAACGGATGATTAAATAAAGTGAATTGTAATGAAATAATTGGTGGAATGAGAATGTAGAAGAATCCCGGGAAAACCATTGGCACGAATATCGCTCACCACAAACTCTCATGACCTGGGATCGAACCAAGGACCCTAGCGTCCGAGACGAACGTTCTACCACTGAAGAATGGTGTCCCGAATTTCTTAATTCAAGGTACACTTCCGTAGTTTCTAAATTATTTCTTTTT
The DNA here is from genome assembly GCF_964235325.1 of Thermobia domestica. NCBI lineage: Eukaryota > Metazoa > Arthropoda > Insecta > Zygentoma > Lepismatidae > Thermobia > Thermobia domestica. The sequence continues at coordinate 6,261,352 of NC_137468.1, forward strand.
TACTCTTTTTTTATCATCATCATTATCAATGATTTTGCCTGTCGTTCTTGCAACTCTAGTGGCCAGTGTGTGTGCCTTTGGTACCCACAGTCCTGGATTCGTTTCCCGATGAGACAGCCTTGAAATTCGAACGAATTACGGTGGTTGGGAATCCATCTTAAACTATAGACTCTTTCTCATTTGACCTCGGTGCTAGAATTTAAGTAACGCTATCCAGTACTAGATCACATATTCTAGGATCAACCGTATGACCTCTTGTACCAGAGGTAAGCGATGTACAACTGAGCCACACTTCCCACTCCCCCGCTGTGTAGGAAAAGACCTATAATTTGAAATTAGAGCTGTACCACTGTACTGTGTTTAAAGCTCTCCAATTGAAATTGAACCCGAACTCTCGCGTACAAAGGCACATATTTCGTGTTTGAGGAAGTCCGTGTGGTTCGAATTCCACGTAAAGCTGTAGGTCTACGTCTCCTATAGCCTGTCACAATTCTCGGTATCGCGGTCAGAATGTTTCCTGCATCTATTAGCTGAAATAGTTAAAAAGGAAACTAAATGTGACCCCGAGTGACTTAACCACACCTGATTGGACAAATCCTGTAAAAAAGATATTATTATAGCAAGTAAATAACAACTAGGTACCATTCACACCAGCACACAATCTTACTCCCTAAACTGAGTGAAGGTGGGTGATTAGAATTACAGATTTTATTTAATGAAATTCCAGAAGTGTTAATTTAAAATATTTAATGCAATTCAGATTCCTTCAGAGTAGTTATAACAATTAAACAAATTCTTATTAGGTTCTTAATTTCGAAGGAGGTGTTCAAAATTTTAATGGAAAAACCTTTACTCTAACAACTACAGTTACTTTTTGCAAGGCAGAGATCATTTACAATAAATAGATTTTGAATGAGGATAACACAATCAAAACTCTCAATTCATTAAATATTAAACGCTAAATTGAATTTTATAATTCATAAACAGCAAGATAACAACCACGTCAATCAATTTAATCTAACTTTAACAAAAAGGTATCGTGACTTTCGAAGTAGCCTCGTATATTTATTAAAAATTAACCTTTGAACTATTTATCTCTTTAATTCTCTCAGTAATTCTTAGTTAAGGAATGTACGCAGTGCTTTTACTACTATAAAACTATTTAACTAACTACAATACCTTTAACTAGCATTACTACTTCACACTTACCGTAATACAGCAGGAAATAATAGTGACAGTATAGCAGAGGTAGTTACCATTTCTCAACTCCAGATCCTCTTGGGTTTAGAGACTGTTCCTTACAATACAATTCCATACAGTACAGTGCACGCGAATATTTCAAGCATTTAAAAATTAAGCAAAAAAATTTATTCGGTCGGAAAGCATGTTCTAGATTTAATCAAAATTATTCGTTTTACTTCAATTTTACGTTTGAAACCTAGCCGAGATATCCAAGAGAGCTAAAATAGAAGTATATGCATTTAACAGCAATTAATTACTGAACTAGGTAACTAGTGACGTTTTCATTAACAGCACTGTAAATTAGTTAACCTATTTCCAAAGCAGGAAATACCAATTTATATTTTACTTTAGTTCTTCAAAAATTTTAAACACGTTATTAGAGACTGTTTTAGATTTTAAAATTAAATAGAACGAAATTAAAAGTAATTAGTAATTTTAATTACCATTAATTACCGACAAAGTTTAGTAATGAATGAAAAGAAGTTATGGAAATCCTTCTTATATTAGTTACCACGCGAGTATGCAATTTAAAAGTGGAATTTTAATACTTGATTTAACGTTTTATTTTTCTTCCCCCATTTAAAGTTACCCAGTTAAATTTCTTACTCGACCTTCTGTGGTACAACGAAAGCAAGAAACGCACTAGACTCGATGACGTAATACACGTGTTCCGTCTCTCACAAAGCAGCGTTAGGAATTTAACGTAGTTTTTAGCTTTTAAAAGGTTTTGACTACGGAAGTATTATTAAGAGGAAATTTAGACCTTATTAATTTCATTCACTTGCAAGATACGTCTTCCTTTAACACAACTTCACACACTAGAAACACAAGTAACTTTTTCACTTTTAACTTATTTAGCTTTACAGAACTTATTTAGACACAATTTAATTTTATATTTCTAAAACTCTTAGTAATTTAACACTGAGTTTTAGAATCACAGTTGTAATTAAGACACACTTCACAAGTTTAAACGAGGCACAGCTATAACGAACTCTCGATCACGTTTTCTAAAAAGAACAATTTTCGGCGCGAAGTAATGATGTCTATTTCTTGAGTCCAACCCGTGTTGGCTCAATAAACTACAATACAGTTATGAGGCGCAGCGGATCAGAATGCCATATATAGGAGCAAGACTCTCGCTACTGCGCAGCGCCCAACTCATTACATACGTCACTCCAGACCCCTGCGCTAACTGAAGTGGTTGTGTAATTTAAAAAAAAAAAAAAAAGAATTGATTCTCTGCCGTATTACAAGAATAACCAAGCTAACATATAAACATATATATATCATTTTAAAGCTTTTTTCACGCTCTTTTCAATGAAAGTATTCTCATTTCAATATAACAAAGCATATAACAAAACAATTCTTCAAAAACAAAAACAATAAACTTCTTATTTTTTTAAAAAAAAAAAACAAAAAAAGTAATTTCCATAATGAAACTATTACAAAAATGTAACGATTTTGCAATCGTTACAAACACCACCTCCTTGTTAAATATAAAATTTTAAGGAAAAAAAATTTTATATACAATATACAATTCCATTTTAAACTTCCATTATTTTCACATTTTATATCATTCCTTTAACTATATTTCTCAAAATGTCCATTCGGAATTTTTGTCATTTCTGTAGATTTCCATTCCAGTTTGATGCAACATTCCACTCAAATGTAGACCATTTTTCCATTTCTGGGTTTAAGAACAGCCAGCCAGATAAGAGATTTCCAAACTTCCAAGGTTACAGCTTTGGTTCCATTCGAGACCATAAACCATTCTACAGGATGCGTTGACCATCTTAACATGTCTCCATAAAAATACATCAATGTAAGGAAAACAAAAGGCAATCTACAAATATAAATAGAAATGTTAAATTCAGGCAATAACTAGATGTTAGCCCTGTAAAGTAACAAAGGATTTAATTTCAAAATGAGAAAAAGATCTTCGACATTTTCCCTTTCACATGTAGATAATATTTTATTTCAGATGTAACACATTTCAATTATTAACACCATAAATGATATAAATTTACCCTAATGCATGATTTACAAATGAAAGTTTTAATGAACATGAAAAAATGAACGTGAAACGATTATGATCATAACCTAATTCTAAATGACATCTTAGTTCCTACATTAACCTACTTCTAAACCTAACTTAAATCTAAATTTTCTTAATCTAACCTTACATCACTAATGTTTAATTTCTTCTAGTATAACTACATGTGTAGGATTCTCATTTTCATCTGTTCAGTTGGTGTTTGCTCCATTCCTTCTCACAAAGTATTTTTTAATATCACTTACATGAGCTCTCTTAGTATTATTAGAATTGTTTACATCTTCTAATAACACGGAGTTATAAGTTAAGAATTTCACAATTTTGAATGGACCAATCCAATGATACGTTAAACTCTTAGTTACTTTATCCTTCAGAGATGATTTTTCGTGGTTTTTAACTAATACAAGATCATCTACTACTAAATTTACATCCTTTCGTTTACCTTCAAATAGTTTACGACGTTTCTCCCAAGATTTTACCATGTTGTCCATTGCATTTTTCCAAAGATCTTGATTATTCAAACCTTTAAGATCAGCATCCATAACCTTCCATTTGATCTCTAATGGACTATTTAACTCCCTACCAAAAAATAATTCTGAAGGTACAGCCTTTAGTCCTTCGTGCTCACATAAATTAAGATTAAGCTGGAGCTCACGAATAACCTTACTCCATTTGTTTTGTCTTTCAGCAAAGTAAGATTTCAAAGAGTATTTCAGAGTTTTTATGAACCTTTCAGCAATATTTGCCTCCGGATGGTAAGGACTCAGTTTTATATGCTTAATACCCAAACTATACACAAATCCCTGAAAATACTCAGATGTAAATACTGAGGCGTTATCACTAGATATTGATTCTACAAAACCGTAACGGGAGAACAAATCATACAATTTGTCACAAATTATTTTAGAAGATAATCTCCTTAGTTTTTCAAGCATACAATATCTAGAACAATTATCTACTGCTATTAGAAGATAAGTGTACCCTTCAGAAGAAGGTAGAGGCCCTACAGTATCAATCATCCAGTTTGAGTTTATCCTGCGAGTTACATGAGACCCTAGTCTACCATATTTCTTAGTGTTTAAAGGCTTAGCCTTTTGACATTCTGGACAAGACCTAACAAATTCCTTTACGTACTCTACTAAACCATCAAATGTAAATCTCTTCATAATTTTACGTAAGGTTTTATATATTCCAGAATGACCACCTGTAAGATATTCTAAATGGTAGTATTCGACCAGACTTCTTCTAAGATCTTTTGGAACAACGATTTTCCACTCATTGTTCTTTGCCCTAGTCTTTTTTAACAAAAACCCATGTTTGATTTGATACTCATTACTATTCTCACCACCTTCTACCTTAACGATTAACTCATTTATTTCAGGATCTTTACGTTGTAATTCAATCAATGGTTCACTTAGAAAAGGTAATTTCCAAAGATTTGTCAATACTAAATATGTTTTATCATTACTTTCTTTGACTTTAACACTATGGTCAAAATTAAACATATCATACTGCCTAGAAAGGAAATCTGCTACTTTATTCTCATTCGTTTTCAAATGGTGGATTTTAAATGAGAACTGAGAAAGTTGTTCTATAAGTGAGCCGTACTTTAATAGTCTTTTAGAGTTATTAATTATCCAGCTTAAGGCCTTGTTATCAGTATACAAATCAAACTCATTAAACAAAAAATGTTTGAATCTTACTATAGTTTTAACTAGACTTAAAAATTCAATCTCGTAGATTGATCTATGCCGGTCGGCCTCACTTAGTTTCTTCGAAAAGAAACCCACAGGAATTAAGTCACCTTTATCATTTTTCTGTGAAATCACGCCTCCTAAGCCTCGCGAGGACCCATCGACGTGAACTACGAATCTCTTTGAAAGATCAAGTGTTTTTAGAATAAGCTCTTCTGAGAAAATTCTTTTTATTTCTAAAAAGGCGTTATTTTGGACTTTCCCCCACTCAAATTTCTTCTTAATAGATCTTAAGTCAGATATAGGACCTATAATTTCTTGAAATCCTGGTATAAACCTTGAATAAAAATTAACTACTCCACAAAATCGCTGCACAGCCTTTCTGGTCTTAGGAGGTGGAAGATTAAGAATAGACTCAACTCGTTTAGGATCCATAGTGATATTCTCCCCATCGACTATAAAACCTAAGTATTTAATCCGTTTTTTAAAGAAAAAACTCTTATCAGGAGATATAGTCAAACCATATTCTCTAAACCTATTTAACACCATTCTAATCGCCTTTTTATGTGACTCCTTATCCCTATTTGCGATTAAAATGTCATCAAAGTATACATGAACACCATACAGTTCAAGGTCACCAAGTACATCTTTCATACATTTAGATAAAACACTACTTCCAACCTTAATTCCAGCTGGGAGCTTCTTATATTGGAAGGTTCCAATCGGAGTGACTATCGTAGTTAAATCTCGACTCGCTTCATCAAGCTCCAGCTGAAAATAAGCCTTCTTTAGGTCACACAATGATATATAGGGGCACCCAGATAAGTTACTTAAACATTCTTCCATGTGAGGTGTCGGAAAAACATAATCTGACAACATACTATTTAATTTTACAAAGTTGGCAACTAAGCGGTATGAACCATCTCGGTTTTTCACAATGAAACATGTGCTACCAAAATTTGAATGATCAGTTTCAACTAACACATCTTGTTCAACTAATTCTTTAATAACATTCTCAAAAATTTGTCTCTTTTCCCTGGGTATGGGAAAAGGTTTTTCTCTAAAATATTTTTGTTCCCGAAGGTACAATTTACATTTAAAATCTTTGAGGCAGCCCACCTTCTCACTCACAACATCAGGAAAATCCTGTTTGAGAGATCTCACAAATGACTCTATATCTGGATCAATCCAATAATCACTATCATCCTCCGAAGAACTACCAATAGGAGATTCATCCTCAGGTTCATGAAGTTCTTTGTTATCCAAGTTAATTTCAGTTTCTTCAAGTGGTGGTTTCTCACAAACTATTATGTCACTCGAAGATTCCAGTCCAAGTTGTTGTTTTAACTTCTTAAATCTTTCACTAAATTCTTCTTCAAAGGATTCACTCCATTCGTTAGTATTCTTGGTTTCACCTGAATCTACCAGTTCTAACACTCCATCCTTGTCGGCGTACACTTCACCAGTTGCTAAGACGATTTTAGCTATTTGGTTCTTTCTAGTATGATCACGAAGTCCATTAACACGTCCAAGTTGATCCACAAGACCAGAAACTGATGTTGGAAAAGTGTTAACTATTGTATCTTCAGGTTCCGGATAGTCCAAATTAGGAACTGGTTCACACTGGATTCCAATCTCCCTAGCACCAGACACCACTGAAGGAACGGAAGGGATGAAGTTGTTTCGACGACGGAAGCCATGTAGATAAATACAAACAGGCTTCAGACCCTCATCCTTCAAGCCGCTCGAACCATTGATGGCATCTACTTCAAAGAAATTCTTTAAAGTCTCCATTGATCTCAGAGGAATGTATCTTCTTTGGTTTCGAAAATAAAGTTTATTTCCAAGTACGTCAAGCATGGCACCAGTTGAACGCAAAAACGGAGTACCCAAGATCGCATCACAGGGTAATGAAGCTATCACTACTAAGTCCACTTCAAATCTGAATCCACCTAAGTTTAAGTCCACAGTGACTTCTCTAGGTTCTGTCACATTAGAACACATCATAGAGTTCATTTTCATCGACGGAATCATTCGTTGCCTCTTAATCAGATGACTAATTTGATTAATTAGAGACGACGATGCTAGATTTACAGAACTTCCGCTGTCAATACAAAGAGGAAGTCTCTTATCACTAATGGACCCAATCACAAAGGTTGCAGAACAATTATCTCCACTAGAAGGCACTCTGTACGTAGGAGAAGCATTTACACACTTTTTGTCATTTATGGATTTCCCAGGACTTCCTGTGTTGGGACTGAGTTGGTTTGACTTACCTGAGTACAACCTCACATTATTACCACTTACACATGTTATACCCTGTTCAGATTCAAAGTTTTTCTTATTGACATTATTTGAAAAATTATTTTCAGAAACTTTTTTAGAATTATTATTAGATCTATAATTCATGGTATCCTTAAACCTATTCCCTCCATTAGGACAATTAAGCTTAAATCTATTGCCTTTATAAGCATTCTCAGCTGATGGACCACTACTGGCCACCCTTACCTCCTGATCTTCATTTGCAACAAAACAAGTTTTTAAGTTTCTGTTTTTAGATGAATTAATTTCTAAGTATTCCCTTTTTGATCTTTTGTACAAATCAAATTGCTCAATTATATTTTTCATTTCAGTAAGGTTTCGTGGAATCCTATCTGAAAAACATTTATACCTATACACAGGATTCAAACCATGAATGATAATTTCCAAAATTTCAAACTCGCTTGACCCTACATTTAAGACCTTGGCTGAATTATACACGTCATCTATAAATTGCATCACATGTTCACTAGGTTTCATGGTCCTATATACTTTAACTCCTATTAAATATCCCCTAACATTTAAAGAAATAAATTTATTCAACAAAGTCATCCTTAATTCGGGCCAAGTTTTATTTAATGTAAGACTATTCATTATTTCTGTATACAACAACCCTGAAGTTTTAACAGAAACTGCATACAAAATCATTCTTAAAGGGAAGTTGTAATTTAACACAAGATCGTTTAAAATAAACATCAATTCAAATACTTGAAAACTGTCATTACCATCAATCTTTTTCAAAGAACCCAGTTTAGTGTCAATAAGTATACTAATCTTATTGAAAACATACTTATCAATTAAAGGATCAAAAGATTTCCAATTATCCCCACAGTTTGTTGCTACCGGAAGTCTCTCAGGAACACTGTATGTGTTTAAAGGCATAAAGGCTCTCGGAGGTTCACAATAGTGAGACCTTACTGATTCGTGACTATGTCCATACGTATTATGAATACCATCAAACACTTGAGCTCCCACACTATCTACATACTGAGGCGGTTGTTCAAAGTTCCCTGAGTTTTGTTGGTTAAGTACCCTTTGTTTTACTTCGGTTTCTTTTTCAGAGTCTTTTTTACAAATATTGTGCACACTAGATTTCATCTGAGACCTAACGTCTCTTACCTTAGGGATAGCACCCTTATAATACAAGGGAGGAGGCGGAACAATAAATTTTCTATCATTTCCCTGACTTTCCTGATTCAAATTATCAAATTTTATTTCCTTCTTATTTAAATGTTGATTCTGATCTGGCATGTGACAATGATCATTTACTCCTAAACCACTAAACGCCACTGGTATATTAGGATTACCTAAATTATGACCTTCAACAAATGGTTCTTGATGACTAACTTCAAACGACCTACCAGGCTCTAACCTTGACACATGTTCGCTTCTATGACTAAGATATTTATCAACAAAGTTAGGTTGTACTGTAAAATTTCTATTCGCATAGCGATGAGAACCGACAACTCGATTAAACGATTCAGAATTTTGCGGTAATTTACTGGAAGCACCTAATCCTGCAAAGCACCTGTTTGCGCCTTTACTTTTACCCCCATTTTCTATTTTCAGTTTATTCAATTCATCGCTTAGTTGGTAAACAACATCATTTTCGAACCTTTGTGGCGCTACAATATTCTCCTGTAAAAACTGAGTCGACATGTCAGAAACTTCAACTACTTCTATCATAGGGTCTTCAATATTAACTGAAGTAGCATTTGAAAGAACAGATCGATTGTCAAATTCCATGTTTAAACCACAATAAATAAACAAAATGTAAATTAAACACACAGTACAAATTAAATAAGGAAGTAGTAACACAAAAATAAATTCAATTATGACAATATATAAATACTCCAATTTAGCTACACTACAACTACTTCTACAATGAAACTCATTCATTCAATCTCTAGCACGCAAGCCAGTACAAATAAAGGTTGACAAAATTTTTATTAAATTTCACTTTATTGAACAACAATTGTAAATAGAAAGCATCCACAGCTGACAGCTTGTGTAGTTGCAAGTCACTCGTGTTTTTATTATTAATGGAGCTATGAAACTTCAAACTGTTTCTCAAAGGATCTAACTCTGATAATTTTTAATAAATTCCAACTAATTTCTCTTAATTTTCAAACTCTATATAAGCAAACCAAATTTTTAGCAAAAATATAAATGCAATCATCAACTGAACTGTGTTTAACCAACAATGACTTCAAAAAAGCAAACGCGGAGATTAATATTAATTTAGGACCTAAAAATCCTATCCCCCAATCAAAATTACGGAAATGACTCCCACAATGAAAGATCCTACACACCTTAACTTTTAAATCCTTAACTTCGTAAATCCGGAATTTAACATCAATCATGAAAATAATCACAGTTACTGTAATTCTATTTACAATGGTCGGTGACCTTACAATAGACTTAATCTACAGGCTAAGTTTTGAATCACCGAAACCAAAATGTATAACTGTATTGTAGTTTATCTTTTTTGTCACAATTCTCGGTATCGCGGTCAGAATGTTTCCTGCATCTATTAGCTGAAATAGTTAAAAAGGAAACTAAATGTGACCCCGAGTGACTTAACCACACCTGATTGGACAAATCCTGTAAAAAAGATATTATTATAGCAAGTAAATAACAACTAGGTACCATTCACACCAGCACACAATCTTACTCCCTAAACTGAGTGAAGGTGGGTGATTAGAATTACAGATTTTATTTAATGAAATTCCAGAAGTGTTAATTTAAAATATTTAATGCAATTCAGATTCCTTCAGAGTAGTTATAACAATTAAACAAATTCTTATTAGGTTCTTAATTTCGAAGGAGGTGTTCAAAATTTTAATGGAAAAACCTTTACTCTAACAACTACAGTTACTTTTTGCAAGGCAGAGATCATTTACAATAAATTAGGGATGGCCAAAATTTTCCGGAATCCGGATTCCGGAAATTTTGTTTTCCGGAATCGGAAAATTTACTTTCCGGAATTCGGAAAAATTCCGACATTCGGAAAAAATCCGGAATTTAGAAAAATTCCGGAATTCGGAAAAATTCCGGAATTCAGAAAAATTCCGGATTTCGGAAAAATTCCGGAATTCGGAAAAATTCCGGATTTCGGAAAAATTCCGGATTTCGGAAAAATTCCGACATTCGGAAAAATTCCGGATTTCGGAAAAATTCCGACATTCGGAAAAAATCCGGAATTTAGAAAAATTCCGGAATTCGGAAAAATTCCGGATTTCGGAAAAATTCCGGAATTCAGAAAAAATCCGGAATTTTTCCGAGATCCGGAATTTTTCCGATTTTACTTTCCGGATTCCGGAAAGTAAAAATTCTGGAATTGGCCATCCTTAGCTAGTAGTTGTTAAAAGAGAAACACAATAATGAATAGGCTATATATACTGTATTAATTTCTTGTAGTTGGATATGTCTTTATCATTTACGTAGACAATTGCTACTGCAGTTATTTACTACTTTATGAGAAAGATCTTATTTTCACACACAAAAAAGTCGCCGGTATGTCTCAAACATTATCGCGTTCCCACCTGCAGCTGCTCCAAAGCACTGCAAACTACTTTTTAATCAGGCGAAAGGCAGTGAAGGAAAATAAATCTCAACAAATATTCTAATAACATTCGCTTATTGTCAACATACCTACAGTGAGCGCAGAAAGTGTTCGTACACCGTGCATAGTTTATATTGAAAACAGCTAGCATGAGAACGGGAGGTGGAAAAATATATATATAACCAGAATTAAGACTACACATTCATACATTTTATTTCTATATACAAGAGAAAGGCCAAACAAACACAATCACTGTTTTGTTCAGAAGAAAAGAGAGAATTCCTTTTTTGTAAACGCAAAAAGTCACCGTACACTTATGCTTGAATTAATGCTTATAAAGTATATTACGTTATTTAATATTTTGTGGGATTACCCTGTGCGTTAATGATTGTCTGTAATCTTCGTGGCATTGATTTCACCTGTAGTAGTTCGTAGTTCTGTAGCTTCGGGACTGATTATGTCCCATTCTTCTTGAATAGCTTTTCTTAGGCCTTCTTTAGTAGACAAGCTGTGCCTTCTGATTCTTGTCTCCAGAACAGATCATAGATGTTCTATGGGGTTCATGTCTGGGGATTGGGGAGGTGTGCGAAGCTGTTTCAAGGTATTATAGAGTCAGGGGCGGGTCCAGAGGGGGCAATCGCCCCCCCACAAGAGGAAACTCTTATTTTATACATAAATAAACCCATCCATAACAAGTTTGGAGCTCTTAAAAGTAGCAGTATTACCGCCGACCGCCCCCCCCCAGAAGTCCGTCCTGGATCCGCCCCTGGCAAACCTTGCAGACAGGCCTTGTTCAACAGTACAAACAATAATTGCGATGTATAATGTTTCTATCACTGTGCGAAACCATAAAAAAAATAATAAAAAAAGAACTCGAAGACCAAGAGTGTTGAGTGAACAAGTTAAACGTTACATTATTAGGGAAAGAAAAAAGGTTCCAAAAAGTAGTGCTGTGCAATTGGCAACGGATCTGGAAACACGCGGTGTTAAAGTATCAGCCAGTACAGTGCGGAATATTTGCAGGGTATCATGGTCGGATAGCCAGGAAAATGTTCTGGGTGAACAAGACAAATCGTATAAAGAGACTAAAGTTTGAAAAAGAGTATAAAGATAAGGGATCAGGCTTCTTTCTGGAATAGGGTCATATTTTCGGACGAAAATAAATTTAATTTTATCGAGTCCAATGGGAGGCGTATGGTATGGCGCAAGGTGAATACAGAGATGAATCCTCAAAATCTCGTCTCTAAAGTAAGACACGGAGGAGGGTCCGTGCTCGTCTGGGGTTGTATGAGTGCCTCAGGAGTGGGTCGTCTCCACCTTATCGATGGAGTGATGATCTACAAAGTGTATATTAACATATTAAAGGAATATCTCCATACTAGTGGGCAGAAGATGGTTCTTGAAAACAATTTATTGTTCAGCAAGACAACGACTCCAAACATACAGCGGAAAATACTCGATTGTGGCTACTCTATACAGGGGCGGATCCAGGACGGACTTCTGGGGAAGGGGCGGTCGGCAGTAATACTGCTACTTTTAAGAGCTCCAAACTTGTTATGGATGGGTTTATTTATATATAAAATAAGAAAGTTTCCTCATGTGGGGGGGGGCGATGGCCCCGATCGCCCCCCTCTGGATCTGCCCCTGAGGTTTGCTATCTTTCTCAAAGACTTACCCTTCTTATGCACTTTAATAATTACTTTTCTTGTCTCCTCATTTGTTTCTGTTCGGTTGCTTCCCATTTCGACAGCCCACCGTGCAGTTTTTTCACTCCTATTCACAACTAAACTCATTCTGTTACTCGTCATGCTATACAGAGGTGTATACTCAGGTGAATACTAGTGAACCCCAGTTGTCTTTGTTTCGTATTCGTACGTCAGGTGTACGATCACTTTTTGCGTCTACTCTATATATTTTCTACGGAATTTATTTACTTTCTGACCATTAAACTTGTCTTTGTGGTTCTTTATTGATATATTCATAAAGCTTAGTTTTCATTATTCATATTGTGTGTGTTATTACACTTCTTAAATTTTCTGTTTCTTTTTCGCAGGCATTCTCGTTTCAATAGCATAGGTGTACGAACACTTTCTGCGCTCACTGTATGTACAGTAAATACAAATTGACTTTACGAAGTATACAATGTAATTGTTCAATAATTAACATAAGCAGGCATTCATTAATTTATATTAATATAATAGTTAACAAAACTAATAAGCGGGTGATTGATGACTCAGTGGTAGAGTTTTCATCTATGGTATTCTAACCCAGGACATGTGGGTTTTCGATGGCTAATTTTGTGTTCGAAAATTTTCCCGGTGGTACTCTTGGTTCCCTTTCTTATATTTGTTCCATCATCACTCATTAACGAATTTAGTTTATCAAAACTCTATAGCCATATATTCATTCTGTCCGTCAGTGAAACAAACAGTCTCAAGAACTATCTGATGGATTACCAATCAATTTTGGCCATGATGTACAGAGTCAATAGTTAAGAATCGAGTTCCCTGATGAATGTAATATTCAAACCGGAAACGGTACAAATCAACCATTTCCGGTTTTAACGTTAATCATTATATAGTAAATATGGTAATAGATAGCGAGAAGCGGTTTCCAGTAATCGACATATATAACATTCATGTAGATAGCATGTTACCCAGTTTGTGCATCTGCTGAAAATAATGAGCTTAGGTATTTAGAGAGCATTTTCCGCTTTAGAAAATGTGTGCTTGGTAAAGAATGTAGAGATTTAGCTGAGTCAGGCACGTAGCTAGAATATGGTAATAGGAAGGGGGGGGGTCTGTCACGAAATACTATGGTTATTTACCAGGGGCTCAATCATTCTAAACTATTTTATTGGCAACATATATTGATTCGTTTAGCCAAGATTTCTAATGGGGGCATGATACTGTGGTTACACACCAGAGGCTCGATCAATCTAAATATTTTACTGACACCATACCCATATTGATTGGTTAGGACAATAAAATGAGGATATATTAGTAAGTATTTTAATAAGAAGCTATGAAGAAATCTCGAGTAAAAAATTATAAAAAAGTATTGAAAAAGATATAGTCTTCCGAGGTCATTCGAACGGTGTCGAGAATTTTGCGTCTGGGAAATTTGCGCCCTACCTCAAGAACAGGGAAAATTGCGCCTGCGATGTACCTCCACCGGGAAGTTTGAGACCTGCGAAATAAAAGAACCTATTGGAGCTTACGCATTTCCTCGGAGGGGCTGACATTACAGCATAAACAATCCTCCCCCCACAACCATGCCATTTGTGATTTATTTTCATTGTGGCTATATAAGGGGAGAATAAACTTCAATATAAGCCAAAAGAACACAACGGATCAACGCAATCACTGCTTCTTCCAGAGATGATTTTGGGGGAACACTGGCCTCCCCAGAGCTCTCAGAGTGCCCCCTCGGAGGAGACCAAAATAATACGTCTATAATATAATAATAAATAGAATAGTACCAGCAGTGACCCCCCTCCGGAATACTAAATGTGCCCCCCGGAACATTTTTCCTGAAAGAACGACTGAACGCAATTGTGTGTTTGAAGTGTAATTCCAGCAAGTAAACACACTGTACATAGTTTTCTTGATAATATTACTGAACTGATTTTACATTCACTTTACATTTTCTTTTCTATATTTTGTGTCCTGAAAAGCCAAACAACTCTCAAGGATTGTGAACAGAGATATCTGGGTAGAGCCAAACAGCCTTTTGTAGATTAAATTATACTCTTTGATTATATTAATAAATAATTATATATCAGTCATTTATACGTTTATTGTAAATTTTGTAGTATAATGAAAAATTGTATTTGTATGGATTGCCCTTTAGTGAACTAAAATTGTATTTTTTTTTTCATTTGTTCGGAATATTATAACGGATGGAGTAACTCACTGAGACGATGAGAGGCAAGCCTAGTTCAAGTGCGAGTGGAAGTTACTTTACACAATACAATAATAAGTTGAATTGTAGGGCGCTAACATCCCAGTGCAAATATATAGCCGGCGCATTTTCCCCTCTTTTTGGGGTAGGGCGCAAACATTCCAGTGCAAATATATTGCGAGTGCATTTTTTCCTATTTTTGTGGTAGGGCGCAAAATTCTCGCATTCAAGGAAAATATAATGTCCGTGAAGTTGACAAGCCACTTATGTCAGACTCTAATTTCGACTTTAAACGTCGCTAGTGCTAAGTTAGTGTTCGATAGTGACGCAAATCGTTAGTACTCCAACTGCATGCCAACACGCCCACTTCTAAGAATCATCTCAAAAGTGAGGTTAACCATTAGAGCAAGTAAGTGCTCATTGGTGCCATTAACATTAACGTTAAAGCCTCCATCGTACGGCCCTTTGAGTAATAATAACACCACGTTTTTTGCTAGTCTCAATGCGTCCCTATATTCTCGCGAATATTCTGACGTGCCCAAGTTAGTTACTTTTTTTTTGGGACTATTGTTTATGTTATTGTTTATTGTTTATTGCTAGTCTGCAGAGTAGTCCTTACATTAATATGCCATTGTCCTTGATAATCATTGCGTATTTACAAGCAATTTGTTATTACTGTTAGAAGATATCAAAAAACAAGATAAAATATACTACTTAACGGTTCATATTTTTCTTTTACAGTACATAAACGATTAATAATAATAATAATAATAATAATAATAATAATAATAATAATAATAATAATAATAATAATAATAATAATAAGAAGACTATTCCAGCATAAAAGTTATCAATTGCATTACACTGGCAACAAGCGACGCATATTTTAACTTCATAAAAAATCGTTTCTCACGATTTTCTGGAAAACTACGTATGATAACATCTTCATTATGTCAAGTTGTTTATCTCAGTGTAATATATGTCTTACCTCTGGACAATATCACAGTAAAACAAAAATTAAATATTAGGAGTACATCGTACTTTTGGACTACATCTCATTAACCATGGGAAGATTGAGTAGTGTATACTTTAAGATATAAGTTTCAGCTTAACTTGCATCATACATTCTTAGGATTACAAAAAGGAAATTTGTTCGTTTGCATTTGAACAAAATTCTTAGGATTACAAAAAGAAAAAATAATTTTTCCGAATTCCGGAATTTTTCCGAAATCCGGATTTTTTCCGAAATCCGGAATTTTTCCGAATTCCGGAATTTTTCCGAAATACGGATTTTTTCCGAATTCCGGATTTTTTCCGAAATCCGGATTTTTTCTGAATTCCGGAATTTTTCCGAATTCCGGAATTTTTCCGAATTCCGGAATTTTTCCGAATTCCGGATTTTTTCCGAATTCCGGAATTTTTCCGAAATACGGATTTTTTCCGAATTCCGGAATTTTTCCGAAATCCGGAATTTTTCCGAATTCCGGAATTTTTCCGAAATCCGGAATTTTCCGATTTTACTTTCCGGATTCCGGAAAGTAAAAATTCCGGAATTGGCCATCCCTACAATAAATAGATTTTGAATGAGGATAACACAATCAAAACTCTCAATTCATTAAATATTAAACGCTAAATTGAATTTTATAATTCATAAACAGCAAGATAACAACCACGTCAATCAATTTAATCTAACTTTAACAAAAAGGTATCGTGACTTTCGAAGTAGCCTCGTATATTTATTAAAAATTAACCTTTGAACTATTTATCTCTTTAATTCTCTCAGTAATTCTTAGTTAAGGAATGTACGCAGTGCTTTTACTACTATAAAACTATTTAACTAACTACAATACCTTTAACTAGCATTACTACTTCACACTTACCGTAATACAGCAGGAAATAATAGTGACAGTATAGCAGAGGTAGTTACCATTTCTCAACTCCAGATCCTCTTGGGTTTAGAGACTGTTCCTTACAATACAATTCCATACAGTACAGTGCACGCGAATATTTCAAGCATTTAAAAATTAAGCAAAAAATTTATTCGGTCGGAAAGCATGTTCTAGATTTAATCAAAATTATTCGTTTTACTTCAATTTTACGTTTGAAACCTAGCCGAGATATCCAAGAGAGCTAAAATAGAAGTATATGCATTTAACAGCAATTAATTACTGAACTAGGTAACTAGTGACGTTTTCATTAACAGCACTGTAAATTAGTTAACCTATTTCCAAAGCAGGAAATACCAATTTATATTTTACTTTAGTTCTTCAAAAATTTTAAACACGTTATTAGAGACTGTTTTAGATTTTAAAATTAAATAGAACGAAATTAAAAGTAATTAGTAATTTTAATTACCATTAATTACCGACAAAGTTTAGTAATGAATGAAAAG
This sequence comes from Thermobia domestica, assembly GCF_964235325.1. Classification (NCBI taxonomy): domain Eukaryota; kingdom Metazoa; phylum Arthropoda; class Insecta; order Zygentoma; family Lepismatidae; genus Thermobia; species Thermobia domestica. The sequence goes on from NC_137468.1 coordinate 6,278,520, forward strand.
AAGTTATGGAAATCCTTCTTATATTAGTTACCACGCGAGTATGCAATTTAAAAGTGGAATTTTAATACTTGATTTAACGTTTTATTTTTCTTCCCCCATTTAAAGTTACCCAGTTAAATTTCTTACTCGACCTTCTGTGGTACAACGAAAGCAAGAAACGCACTAGACTCGATGACGTAATACACGTGTTCCGTCTCTCACAAAGCAGCGTTAGGAATTTAACGTAGTTTTTAGCTTTTAAAAGGTTTTGACTACGGAAGTATTATTAAGAGGAAATTTAGACCTTATTAATTTCATTCACTTGCAAGATACGTCTTCCTTTAACACAACTTCACACACTAGAAACACAAGTAACTTTTTCACTTTTAACTTATTTAGCTTTACAGAACTTATTTAGACACAATTTAATTTTATATTTCTAAAACTCTTAGTAATTTAACACTGAGTTTTAGAATCACAGTTGTAATTAAGACACACTTCACAAGTTTAAACGAGGCACAGCTATAACGAACTCTCGATCACGTTTTCTAAAAAGAACAATTTTCGGCGCGAAGTAATGATGTCTATTTCTTGAGTCCAACCCGTGTTGGCTCAATAAACTACAATACAGTTATGAGGCGCAGCGGATCAGAATGCCATATATAGGAGCAAGACTCTCGCTACTGCGCAGCGCCCAACTCATTACATACGTCACTCCAGACCCCTGCGCTAACTGAAGTGGTTGTGTAATTTAAAAAAAAAAAAAAAAAAAAAAAGAATTGATTCTCTGCCGTATTACAAGAATAACCAAGCTAACATATAAACATATATATATCATTTTAAAGCTTTTTTCACGCTCTTTTCAATGAAAGTATTCTCATTTCAATATAACAAAGCATATAACAAAACAATTCTTCAAAAACAAAAACAATAAACTTCTTATTTTTTTAAAAAAAAAAACAAAAAAAGTAATTTCCATAATGAAACTATTACAAAAATGTAACGATTTTGCAATCGTTACAAGCCTCGGTGCTGAAATCGTCGGTAAAACCCAATCCAACCAAAGACACATGCGCTGTCCGCCAGAGAAAAGGAGGGCCGGTGGGGACTATAATTTTCACTTTATGTTATTCGAAAACTAGTCACATGTTCAATTTTCTTCGACCTTCTACTTCCAGGCCCGTAGGTAGCCCAAAAATTTAGGGGGCCCGGTAGAAGTTGGGGGGGGCAACCCAATCATATTATATATACATCATCACCATATTAAGTTCATTTGCAAGCCTACCATGAAACTTTTGGGGGAGCCAGCCAAAGTTTAGGGGGAAACCGGCCCCCATGGATACGGGCATGTCTACTTCTATATTCAGTGGCGGATTTAGCCAGGGGTCCGGGAGGCCTAGACCCCTACTTTTTTTGAGTGACAAAAATAATTGAAGCTGTTATTGATATATTTTTGAAAGTTTATAGTCAAGAGTTGTCGTTTATTCTTTATTGGAAATATTTGAAACATTAAATATAATTTCAGTTGCACTTTTTCTGTTATGCAATATGTAAAAAACAATACTTGAGGTCCACAATATCAATGTCTAACCTAGCCATAATATCTATTGGGAGATAATTAAGTTGGAAACTTCTGCAGGACCCAAGAAAAACTGTAAACTCAGGATATACCTATCAAAGTCTGGATTCTGGCTGCCACCCCCATTTTTTACCTTCTAGATCCACCTCTGTGTATATTCGATACCAACTGCTTCCTTCCAGTCTCTCTCTCTCTCTTTTTTTTTTTCCATTCTAACATTTATTTTCATCATATATTCAGCTTCCACGTTGTTTTAGGTTGAAAAAGTCGACAGCTGAACCATGATCAGTACCGTGCCATGGAAAATCAGCGCCCGGGGCGAGAGTATACGACGGGACGGCGGCCCCATACATATGAGTGAGATCAACAGATCAGCGGCGAAGCGCCACCATATTTGGCGCGAAGCGTAATAAAATTTTCAAAAATAAACCCCGCTTTTCCTTGATTTTGAGCACTTTTTATTACTTTTTCCCCTTCCATTTTATATATGTGCACGTACATTTTCCTAACATGAGTAACATTATAGGACAACTTCCTAAAGCAGGAAGGGGATTTAAGTACCTACTAGTAATATTCCCAGTAATTTTTCCTCTCTCGTTTTTTCTTCCTTCTTCTTTTCCTCCCGAATTTTGCGCCCCCTTACTTCATCGCCCGGGACCGTCGCCTCGCTGGCCCCTCCTCGCCACCCCCCGCACAGCACGGCACTGACCATGATGAACAGCGAAGAGACGAAACCCACATATGGGACTCATTTTAAAATTCATATAGCTCGTCCCAAACTGTGATCTAAGCGGCGACCTATAATTTCCAGATATTACAACACACTTTACCTTTTTATACCTGTTACCACATTTCTAATTGTGCCGCACTCAGATCAATACTAATGTTTATATTACTCTATGTTTTTTCTTTATTACTCAAGTTATAAAATCCATTGAAAGTAGTACTTTCTTTTAGGTGTAAAATATTTCGTCTTCTTCGTTCTATTACGTAATAATGTCACTTGATAATAATAACTTAATTTCGCTGATTATATTGTGAAAACGTTATTTTACTGATCCATACTTTCACTGCCATAAAATGGTTAGATTGATATATTCGAACGGCGTCGGTGTGCATGCATAACTTTTAAGAATCACGGAATGAACAAGTGTGTCATTGAAGCACTTTGAGAGGAGGTGTCAATGCTGTAAATGACAAGCAATCATTACCTAAGCACTTTTTTGTTATTAGATTATGCAAGAAGATTGTCTACACACGCCCTTAACCATAGAAGAATTGCGCAGAATGCTCTTTTGATATGCGTGGATTTTTATTTTTTAACTTGTCATTATCTGAGTGTATTTGGCCTCGCACAATGTAGCTGTCCACCTCCATTCTGCCCTTTTTTTTTTTAGAGTGTCTTCTCATTTAAGAGGCCTTATCACTGCGAAATTAAAATACCGCTAATTTTACAGTAATTATGTGATATCTTCACATACATAAAAGATAATCGAAAAGTGGAACAAGACCTCCCTAGACAGTATTATTTTGCGTGAGATACCGTTATCACGACTCATTTATCTGCTTTCGATTTCCAGCCATTTAGAAAATCGGCATTTATTTTCGCGTTTCTAAATAACAGCAAACGAAAAGCTACTAGGTGACTCGTGATAACGATACCTCACGCAAAATAATATTGTCTAGGGCGCTCTTGTTCCATATTTCAATTATCTTTTATCTATTTGAAGATATCACATAATTACTGTAAAATTAGCGGTATTTTAATTTCGCAGTGATAGAGAGACTTCAGTTCTGTGGGGTCTGAGTCAGACGCATAATAGAAAGTTCCCAAACATTAGGAGTTTGTGGATTGATTGAGCACTTTCCAAATGTAGAACTTAAAAAAGTAAGGTTACCATCAGAAGAGACGATACATTTCACGAGTCCAGTGAGCACCGAAGTCTTACAAATTAGATCTCAAGCACTGTTTTAGTGATGGATGTTAGGAAGTCAAAAGGAATGGTGATTGGAATCGATCGGTGTCAAATATAGAAGTAGCAGGGGAGAAAATAAACATGTTACGATTGTAGAGAAATAATGGTATTTATTTAAAATGTAATAAGGAAAATGTCTGACACTTGACTTTTACGTATTTGGGGAGTGTTTACGGGACAGTGAATGCTCAACGTTGTTCCTTTTTTTAACTTTATAATAATACTGCATTTTTTGTTCTCTGTTTTGAACAAATTAGATCTGTGAATTCTTCGTAGACAGTGATTAGGCTTGGTTTCTAGTGAAAATGTTGTAATTTATGGTCATTTAATATTGAATTGTTAGATATACAGGGTGTTTCAAAACAACACCGACAACGTTTGAGAGGTGATTCCTTACACCAAGATAAGACAAAAAGTATAGACCAACCTGGGTGCACAAATACTTCCTTTCGGAGTTATAGGCTGCCGAAAACATGAAAAAATAAACTTTAAAGGTCCATAGCTTCAATACTATGGGCCCTACCGTAGTCAGGTCAAGACTTCACTTAGGAACTAACATGAGCGCTACCCAAAAATATATGTTTCAGAATCCTAAGGTACTCATGCAACAATTTGTATACATGGAGTTTGGCTACGGGTATATACCTTTATAAAAGTTGTTACGGAAGTACCGCAGGATTCTGAAACTTGGATATTTGGATAGAGTATTTGGATAGAGCATATACTAGTTCATAAGTGAAGTCTTGATCCGACTACGGTAGGTCCCATAGCTTTGGAGCCAAGGACCTTTAAAGTTCTTTTTTTTTTCATGTTTTTGGCAGCCTATAACTCCGAAAGGAAGCATTTGTGCGCCCAGGTTAATCTATTCTTTTTTTTTTTTTTTTTTTTTTTTTTTTTTTGTCTTATCTTGGTGTCAGCAAATAACCTCCCAAACGTTGTCGGTGTTGTTTTGAAACATCCTCTACATGTGAGTTCTTAGTGTTGGAGATTTTTCAATGTATATCGTGACAGGAACACTAGTGTTTTGTGAAATTTTATCACTTATTAAATAAAGAAACAAAATTGTATGAGTATTATCATAATATATTTACATTTAAAAGTCTTCATCAAAACCCAGAAAGTTGAAACAAACATTAAACCACTGTTTGAAGATGATGTAAAAATCTAAAAATGAATGTTATTTATGACTTGTTAGTTAAATTCCTAACTATATACAACCATACACTCACACATGCGCAAGCACGCTTTGAAGTGAGAGATAGCATTTGCCCTTGTGGAAGGAGTTTATGATTATTATCACTTCAACTTTACTTACGTAATTCTTCTAACAGTGATCTATTTGTTAGTATGCTGCTAGTTAAAAAGATGTGTTCACGCATAAATTAACTACATCCTTTTCCTTAGCCTTACAAACACAGTGCATTTAGTTATTTTAAGTATTTTAAACCTTGTCTTTTAATGTTTCAAGTAGCAAAGTAATTCTGAATGCATTATTGAAGTACTAATTGGATTAATACAGTAAAAGATTTCATAAAATTACACTAGATCACTGACAGTTGTTTTGTCAGGCCTTAGATGTTAATTAATAATGCAATTTTGAGTAAGTTTTAAACTTACAAGGAAATGTGAACGTGGGGAAGAGTAGGGAGAATTAGTTGGTTTGAGCGGAAAACGAATGAGGAAGTGTTAGAAATAATAGGGGGGAAATAATTTTAGATGTGATAAATCTAGAATCAGAAGTGATAAATTAGAATCGGAACCCACATACTATAGAGGTTGATTCACAATGGACAATGGGACATCCCGGGATCATCCGAATTTGCTCCCGGGACATCCATGAACCTCCGCGGGATATACAGTTGTTCGGTAATATCCTGGAAAACGGGATATTCAACGTGGCCTCAAAGGGTTGTCCAGTGCTAAATCATTGGATATTGTGGTCCTAGATATGTCCGGCGTGGAATTTCCCTGGGATCTCCGTTCCATTTGGGACGTCCCGTGAACATCCTACGTGGGAATCCTATAGGTCGTCCATGGGATGTCAACTCATTTCCCCGATAATCGCGGGAACAATATGGGATAATTGGGATCCGAATGGGACGTTCTAGGGACGTCGTGTGCTATGTTGGAAGCGGTAAACCTAGAATCGGAAATGACAAATCTAGAATGGGAAGTGATAAACCTGGAATCGGAAATGATAAACCTAGAAGTGGAAGTTAGGAAAGGAAATCTAGTTGAGACATTAAATGGAAAGAAACTATCATGAGACATGTGCTATAAAAGGTACGGTGGCAAGGAAAGGAGGGAGATATGAAAGAGGATACAGTTGATGAACGAAAGTATTGAAAAAGACCATTCCTCGTGAAGTGAAAGAGGATAGCTAAGACTTAGTGTATGGAAGCTTCGCAGTGTGTGTAGCAAGTGATGTACCAGTAATGGAAGAATATCTCTGATGATGAATTAGGCGGATGAGAAGTGTTATAGTACAGCTTTGACCGTCAGTCCATCGACAGGTCTGTGAGCAAAAAGGTCAGAGATAGTGAGAAGTTGAGTTGAGTTGATTTTAGTTTAGCGTCCCTTTCAGCAGCGAGGCTATATGAGACGTGGACCTACTGATTAACGTGGAATCCGAACCACATGAGCTCCCGCCGGGAATCGAACCCGGGTCTCCCACGCCAGAGGCGCGTACGCTAACCGCTTAGCCACGGAGGAGCTCATAGTGAGAAGTGTATACATATGGATACAGTGCAACTGGAATGGGTTTCCATTTCCACCCTTTTAAAGTGGGAAGTACTGAAAATCTGTTATCACTTTCTCTTAAAAGTTCTAATCCCCTTAGAGCAGACAGTAAAAAGATGTATCGAGAAATATATTTTTTTCTTTAAATATGGATTCATCGTTTCAAGGACAGGTTTCATCTCCGATCAAAGATCCCCCTATTGCAGCCAGAAGTTAATAGATTTATCACTTCCAATTCTAGATTAATCGCCTCGAATTGTAGATTTGTCACTTCCGATTAAAGATTTATTTCTTCTGATTTTAGATTTATCACTTCGGATTCTAGATTTATCACTTTCGGTTCTAGATTTATCACTTTTCGATTCTAGACTTATTTCTTCCGATTCTAGATTTACCACTTTCAGTTCTAGATTTATTTCTCCGATTCTATATTTATCACTTCCGATTCTAGATGTATCACTTCCGATTCTAAATTTATTACTTCCTATTCTAGATATATCACTTCCGATTTTTGATGTATCATTTCCGATTCTACATTTATTTTTCTGATTCTAGATTTATCACTTCTGATTCTAGATTTATCACTAAGATTTATCACTTTCGATTCTAGATTTTTCACTTCCGATTCTCAATATTGAGTCTCCACAACTTGGAACTCTACTGTAGTTTCTCAACGTGAAACGCAATTCACTTGTTTATGTTTTGCGTCTTGATGCCACACCGACATAAATAGAGAACTATGAATCAATTCAAGACAGCCGGATTATATTATAGGATCATGTCATAGGTTTCAGCCAGAGGTCAACGAAGCTTTTTATTTATTTATTTATTTATTTATTTATTTATTTTTAGGATTTACTAAAAAGGACACCAGTTGAAAATTGTTGAGAAACTATGAATTATATTGTATGGAACCCAGTTTTTTAAAGATATAAATAACTTGGCAGTATGGTCTCTTTAAATCCGTTGTCTACTTTTTTTTATTATTAGTTTGTGTATAAACCGTAAAATCGTGGGGATGAAACTTTTCTATATTAGCCCTTTTTAAAAAATGGTTCAGTTACCGCTTGACGTCAGCAAGGAAGTATGATGCATATAAACAGCAGAGGCGATTACGTCAGGTTGCTATGGAAACACATAGGACGCACGTTGAATATTATCCGTTTCTCCTCCAACCCTTTTCTCTCTGTCTACGTTGTCCTCCCCTTAAGTTAAAGAGAAATTAATGAGCAATTAACTTCGAAGTATGATGATGGGACAGAAAGGTCAGTACTTGTAAAACAGAAGCAAAATAGCTTCCGATACGGAGGAAGAAAATTTTCCTCATTTCTCAACTTAAATTCAGATTAAATAAATAACCAGGCTTAGGGATGCGTCCTAAACTATCAGATTAACACAAGTAAAGGTCAAGGCTGCCCCATAATTTCATATCTCCCCTTCAAGACAAATTTCAGGTTCCCCATTGTTGCTAGCCCCTATTCTAGTGAGCACTGGCGCAAATCCCGGGGGATGATGGGACATGTACCCCAATCTTGGAACTGGGGGGACTGTCCTTCCCAATAATCCGATTTGAAATGTGTTTTTTGGGGAAGGGGGAGAAATGTGATGATTTGTGTCCGATTGCCACAAAGGAAAGTGAGATGAAATTGATGCCCCCCCCCCCCCGCGAGAATAAGCCACAAATCTGTCCGCCTCTCAATGTTGAAGACAACTCTGCTCCCCTGATCCTCCACAGCATTGTTTTTCAACTTCATAAATATTTTGGACATCGCTTTTAAAAATGAAAGGATTATGGTGACGGTCTTATTTCCCCCCCCCCCCCGCGCAATGTTGAAGACAATTTGGGCCACTGCTTGTGAAAATAGGCAAGAAATAACTCAAAAGTCGCTAAATTCCTGTATTGTCAATGGAATAACAATTATTCTTGTTACCAATGGGCGTTTAGAAAGTTAACACATACGTGTCCTTTTTAAATCTAGTTTTATTTGATTTAATCTTTTCAAAGTTGTGATTATTTTGTCACTGTCGAGAATGTTAAATCTAAAAAAAAAAAAAAAAAAAAAAAAAAAAAAACTGAGTAAAGCAAAAACCTTAAAAAATAATCCACGGCCTCCGACGACATCTGTCGGAGTTGTCCTTTCTTTTATAGGCGGCCCTGGTAAAATTGAAGTTAATAAGATAATTAATCGTTTAATTATGAAGGGGCCATTGAGTCATTATTGACCACAGATATCTATACTGAGTTTTTTTTTTAATCAACCCTTTCTTTACGTAGGCCTTTCCCGTGCGAGTAAGTGACCAGTCCCATATCATCCAAAAGTGGACCCTAAAAGCTTTCTTTTGTCTCAGTAACTTTTTTCCTGGTTATATGGTTATGGTTACAGCTTTCGATGCGGGAGGCCTGGGTTCGTCTTACGAATGGTAGCTCATGTGGTCAACGTCCCAGGTTAAACTCTATAAAATGACGATAAAAATCTGTAGTATAACGTCCTTAATCATTAGACCAGTGAGTGATGTTCGAACTTATGTTTCGTTGAGTTGAGTTGATTTTGAGTTTAACGCCCCTTTGAGCAGCGAGGCTATATGAAACGGGACCTATTGATTAACATAGAATCCGAACCACATGAGCTCCCGCCAGGAATCAAACCCAAGTCTCCCACGCCAAAGGCACGTACGCTAACTGCTTAGCCACAGAGGAGCGTACTTACGTTCCGTGAACCCCTAACGATTCTTTTCCATTCAAGCGTGTACCCCCAAATTTAAGATATCTTTAATTCAAATTATATGTAACTATATCGAGAATCAATTATTTATTAATTAAATAACATAATATTATTATAAACATAAGAATCATATTATAACTTTAATAGAACTGTGTTACAGTTGATTTGTTGAAATAGATGCCAATAGAAGTTCTCTCTCAGACAGAAGTAGTTCTCATTATCATTCACGAAATATATTTATTTTCAATTTACTCTCATTTATATTTGATGTAGAGCGCCCACCTATAGCGCGTGGGGTCTATGGTTCAATCCGAGCTTCCGTCAAGTGTGCTTTGTGGTGGACAGAACTCCATGAGCTTGGGTTTGATGGGGTTTCTTCCATTTCCTCCCACTTTTGTCACTCCACCATTATCACCCATTTTATCATCACCGTCTCCTTAGTGGAATGAGAATGTGGAAGGAGTCTAGTAAACGTTATTACTAGAGACCGGATGTTAGGCAAAATGCCTATTCTTTAATATTAAAGATATGATCAAAAATAACGTTTTAAAGTTTATATAGGGGGTTATAGTTTCGATTAAAGCCAATTTTATTTTGCCTATTTTGCCTATTTTGACCTTTAGTGCCTAATATTGCCTATTCTATGCATTTTCTTCAAAATAAGCCTACATTGGGAAAATATATAATTTACGTAACATAATACACACATATTTACTTATATTATGTGTTTGTAAACACAAGCTCGTGGTACGTTACAATATATATACAGGATGAGCTTCAAAGATGTTCACATACTTCGGGAGGTGATTCGTGACATGAAAAGAAGATAAAAGTCCTCTTGAATTTCACGAATCATCTCCTGAAGTATGTGCGCACCTTTATGTCCCGTTCCAATTGTCAGGATTCGATTTCGACTCCAATTTGGCACCCCTGTCACCCGAACACGACGCAGAATTCGACAACATGCAACAGCACTTTTTGTCTTCTTTTCATTTCACGAATCACCTCCCGAAGTATGTGCACATCTTTCAGATTCACCCAGTATGTGCAATGCATAACATGCTTCGTTTTTGTATATACAGTAAAAGAAGATATTATTTAACAAACAAGTATATTTCTATATTCTTTGAACATTATCTATGACTTGAATCTATTTTTTAATGGTATTAAGTATTTATCTTCATTATTTCGAGTTACATTTTAGTGCCTATTTTACTGCCTATTTTTTAAATTTTAAGTGCCTATTTGCCTGCCTATTTTCCAGGTTTTTAGTGCCTAAACATCCGGTCTCTAGTTATTACCCACCAAAAACGTACATAATTTGGGATCAAACCAAGGACCCCTCTATTACTAAGCCACCATACCACTTCGTAAAACCCTAAGCTAATCTTCTCTTCCCACTGTAATTTCATTTGAAAATTTTAAGAAATGTAATTTTAGATTTTACTATAGTTATTTGTATGTATTGCATTGCGGTTAATAATGCCTTATATTTTCTTTCTTCCAGATGAGCCCCGTTTGCGGTCTGGGTCATGGGATGGATCACAGTTGTATGAAGGTCTTAACAACTCAACGAATAAAGATCATGGGTTCTTGTCCCGCCGGCTGGATGTTCACCGGCAGGTGAGCTCTGAGGATAGCTGGGGCTCAGCCGAATCCGACCTCTCGTCTGGGGATGAGAGCGAGAAAAGTGGGGGCTCCAGTTCCAAGTAAGTACCTCGTCTTCATACATCTTTTCTAATAAGCGTATAAATTAACTTTTATGAAGGTATTTCACTGACTATTCAAATACTTTTTAAAGTATTCGTTTTCTTGCTTGTTTAAGGTAGCGTGTTAATTGCAGTGCTAATTGCAGTGTTATGCACCTTTTGCTTTGATTGATTCGTTTTATTAATTTAATCTGTTTAATGTTGTTGCGATGTTCCAAATCGTCGCCGAGGTGCGAAAAGGTAGTTTACCCTTTTTTTTCATCCACGTTTCTTTTCGAGGTGGCTCATCGGTAGAGCATTCACCTTTGGTGCGTAGGGTCCTGGGTTCGATCCCAGCTCGCGCTAAGTGAACTTTCTGGTGGACAAACACCGTGTGCGTGGGTTTTCTCGGGGTTCTCCCGTTTCCTCCCATTTTCTTCATACCACCATTTAATTCATTTCTCATCATCAACGTCTCCTTAGCCTAACCGGCATAATCGTGGGACGTAAAACTTAAAGATTTCATTTCCACATTTCTTTTCACATTGTTTTTCATAAGGTTACTTTCTCTTTCTTAAGATCAAAGTTTGTACAGATACATAATCTTGATGACAATATACGTAATACTCTCTCACAGTTTTCGCTCTAGGTTATCGTTTTATTGTAAAATTAATTAAGTTAATTCAAATGTATTTAGGTAGCATATAAGGGCAGGCAACGTTTGTTAGTTAAGCATTAAATGCCAGAGTGTTCAGTGATTGTTCGAGACTTCTATATGGCGCCTTTAACGAATAAGTTACCAAATTTTCGCAAAGAAAAAAGTATTAAATGAACTAAACGTCTTAGTAAACTGTTCCTGCAAAATAAAATACGAGGTGTATTAGAAAAGTAATGAGGGTGATTTTCTTTTAATGATTAATTGTATTATTTTTACAAATCAAGGTTAGGTTAGGTTGGCAGCTACATAGCAATGGAGGTTTTTTTTTTTTTTTTTTTTAAGCAGCAGTGCTGAAAATTTGCTGGAATACCTTTCACCTTATCGGTTACACTCTTCTAAATATTATACAAAGTACCCAAATAGTGCTCTTTCAAGTGGTTTGTGAGAAGGGGATAAAAAGAAGTCTCAAAAATGAAAAATTCGGCAAATATGAAGGCTGAGGAACCATAGAAATGTTTTTTTTTTTTTGCCAAAAATTAATTAATGGAGACTGCTCAGTCGTAAGGATCTTTAGAACCATCTTGGCGTCCACTTTTTTTTTCATGTTTTAAGTCCTGTGTTAAAATTTGATGGATGGTAAATCGTTCAAATGTAACTGACTATTGATTATTCTCATCATGAGTCGTATCCACCAGGTGCAATCAAATGGCTGACGTAGTTCACACTTGGCGGGCGCTTTGATTGGACTCGCTATTCCACAATGATTGAAGGGCAGAAGTGTCTTTCGGTGTAGGGAATACGTGATGTGCAATGAACAATTTGTCTCATCCCGGTTTCGTTATCTTACGTTGTTCTCTTCTGGGGGCGTAACAAAGGCTCAAAGTAAAAATGTTTTCGTAAGCGTTAAGTTTTGAAAATTTATTTTGGTAGTCTTTTTAAGAGAAACAAAATGGCGCCTATTGGCCCTTTCATGATGAGGGCAAGTAGGCTCGGTTCTGACGTCCGATTAAACACCAAAATCTATGATGATGATGATGATGATGATTATTATTATTATTATTATTATTATTATTATTATTATTATTATTATTATTATTATTATTATTATTATTATTATTCGTGTAGCATACTTGAAGAGGTCGATCATTTCAAAGATCTGGGTAGTATTTTGACGAAAGATGCTTTTTTACTGCACCAGAGAGATCAGGTCAAGAATACCCACACCCAAAGAAGCATTCAAGAAAAGACCACTCTTAACTAGCAGGCTTAATATTGGACTAGGGAAGAAATTGGTTAGATGCTATAGATTTATGAAGTATTGGACTGTATGGTTCAGAGACTTGAGCATTACGGAACTTAGAGAAGAAATATTTAGAGAGCTTCGAAATGTGGTGTTGGACGAAGATGGAGAAGATAAAGTGGACAGAGTGAGTAACAAACGAACATGTTTTTCAACGGATAGGAGAGAAGAGGATGTTTCTAGCCACATCCTTCGTAGGAAGGCCAATTAGATTGGACACATCTTGCGAAGAAATTGTCTTCTTCATACCGCCAGAGAAGGAAAGCGAGGAATAGAAGAAGAAGAACACAAGTGATCGATGATTTGAAAAATAGAAGGAAATATTGAAAGTTAAAAGAAGAAATTGAAGACCAAGAAACGTGGAAGAAACATTTCCAGATCCAAACTGGAAACTGAGCGAAGTAGCTCAAGTGATAGAGCGTTGGCTTCGCATTCGGGAGGTCATGGGTTCGATTCCCGCTGCCGACAACCCTGACTGAGGTTTTCCAGGGTTTTCCTCAGTCCTTCCAGGCAAATGCCGGGATGGTACCTACTAAACAGGCCCTGGCCCTTACCTTCCCAAATTCTTTCCATTGTTATTGTTGTTGTTAGATATCTAGTATAAAATGGCCTCTGAGCTGTGTCTGGTGATTGTTAAATAAATAAACAAATGAAAAGAAGGAAAAAAAGAAAAAAATCTCGTTAGTCCCAGGACCTGCCAAAAGGCATAATAATAATAATAATAATAATAATAATAATAATAATAATAATAATAATAATAATAATAATAATAATAATGAGTACGGAATTATATTTAAAACATCATACTAGTTTTCCCGCTTGATCGTACGGGAAGTATGAATAATTCAAATGATTTCATTGTTCTTCCCGTTCGTACTATAAAATGGTTTGAAGTTTAATTTCCCGTTTGATTACTTCAAAACGTTAACTACGTAGTTTTTATGACTATCATATTCTAAGATAAGCCTCTTTGAGTCATTATAATTCTATTTAGTTCCGCTTGCGGGTCTAAATATATTGAGCTTTGGTCAGCATTCTTGTGCTTGTTTTGTTTCCCCGTTAGTTATTATAAGCGAAATCTTTAGAATGGGGAATCACTGTTATTTCTGTACTCGTGTCATATCATTTGAAGAAATAATAATAATAATAATAATAAAAGTTAATCTCTAACCATATTGTAAGGAAATTTGTTTGGAATGGTTTTAGTAGTGACTTCTATGTAGACCTGAACATTGTGATGGTTCAGCAGAACACAAGGTTGGTCTGTTATTCATTTTGAAGTAGCATTTAGTTAGTGCTAAGTGGCGTATGGAAGTTTGAAGTCGATTGTTTAAATTGCGTTCATATGCGACCTATGATATCCAAGGGCACCGATCCTGGGGGTCCGACCTCCCAAAGTACTCATGTAGACCTCCATGATTTTTATATGTATTTTTTGTTATATGTATTTTTTATGAACGCCCCCTCCCAAAGTTACAGAGAAATTGGCCCCCTTGACGATATCTAATCTCTAGAAGAAGGAGCTAGCACTGTATCCCCATTCTACTGGCTGAGTGGCTCCACCTTAGTTACATTGGGTAAATGGGCTAGAAACATCCTTTAGATAAGACAAGACATTTGTCACTTTTGGAGTGTTAGGCATTGTACCGTAAGATGTAAGAACTCTCAAAATACGGTACTATTTGTAGGTGGAGGTTGGTGCTTGTTACGTTTTAATCATGATTGTGGCCAGTTACCATATTTGACCAAAGATAAGCCGTACTTCTTAACCATATTCCAACTGTAAAAAGTTGTGGAGAAGCTTGAATTCTCTACCTTAAAAAAATTTGCTTTTAGGACAGTTCATCACTGGTTTCCCATTTTGAACCATCAGTCCTCCAGTAACGTATGTACCCCACTTTCCCCATTTCATATAATCTTCAGTGAGATCTTGAACGTAGATATACACAGTGCAGCATTTGAGTAACAAGAATTTCTGCGAAGTTAAGTTTTGTTACAAGTCTTTCATAGTGGTGATTCTTGCGTGTGGTCTTGTGAAAACGTACGGAAATTTCCAGCTCGGCCGGTTACCATTGCGGCGCGTGACGCAACTAAGTTTAGACTGGTGTTGTGATACGTCATAACCATCTCAGAAATGAAACAGATAAGGAATATCAAATTTGTGACTTAGGGTAAACCAAGCGGAAACATTTTATATGTCAAAAAGATTGATGCGAACAATTATGTTTTGCTTTTCCATGTTTTTGAGTGGTATAAGAGGTTCAGCGCTGGAAAGGAGTCTGTTAAAGATGACGAGCGCCCGGGTACAGGTATCTGTCAGAAAAACTGGCTGACAAAGTTTGGAATAATATTTTGAATGACCAAAATACAGAGTTCAGATGTCGTATAAAAATAGACATGAACGAAAGATTTTAATATATAGATATTGGGATGCGTTTGTAGCAGACTTTGGAGAAGTGATACATGATGTCAAATGATTTTTCTCTTTTTTATAAATCCATATCAGAGTACGCCTAAATTGCGGCTTTCTACAGGCCTTTGAAGTTACCAGCATACAGTAGGTTTCGCCGTTCAGATTAAAGCAACGTCTGCAGTGTCCGTCAACGCGCTATACATATCTCCGCTACTGGTTGCTTAACACTAGGATATCAACCTTAGCAACAATGTTAATGTTGTGGGCTTAAAGCGCGTGCAATGTCCAACCCGCTGTACGGAGTTCTGCTACTGGTTGCCTAACACTAGGATATCAACCTTAGCAACAAAGTTAATCTTATGGGCCTATTCTGAAATGTTGAATAGAAAAATAACGGCACGTTTTTATGAAAACTTCAATAAGGATTACCGAATTTACAAAAAAATTTGAAATCGACCAGCGAAAACAGTATGTTTCTAGAGCTTGCGGTTTTCGAGTTTTCATTGGTACAAACATATGAACGTAGTATTTTAGTTTATAGACTAGCTGAACCTACGCTTTTACACAGCCCACAGTTCTAATAAAAGCGTGAATCTCCTTCCCACTTCTCACTATATCTGTGCAAGTTCCTTTACAAACACAAGTAAAGGACAGGAAGACTCTCAAAGGGAGTGAATAGTAATTAATAGACGTAAACATATAAATGTAGTATTTTAATGTATAGAATGTTGGGGTGAGTTTGTGGCAAATCCCGGCGAAATTAAAATACCGCTAATTTTACAGTAATTATGTGATATCTGCAAATAGATAAAAGATAATTGAAATATGGAACAAGAGCGCCCTAGACAATATTATTTTGCGTGAGGTACCGTTATCACAAGTCACCTAGTGGCTTTCCGTTTTCAGCCGTTTAGAAACGCGAAAATAAATGCCGATTTTCAAAATGGCTCGAAATCGAAAGCAGATAAGTGAGTCGTGATAACGGTATCTCATGTAAAATAATATTGTCTAGGGCGCTCTTGATCCACATTTCGATTATCTTTTATCTATTTGAAGATATCACATAATTACTGTAAAATTAGCGGTATTTTAATTTCGCCGGGATGAAGACTCTTAAGATGACACCAAATCAAATATTTTTTTAATTATAATTTCATATCCGAATGCGCCTCATTGTGGGTCCAAGAAGGCTTTGAAGTTGTCAGCTTGCAATAGGTTTTGTCATTCAGATTAAAGCAAAGCGCCTGAAATGTCCATCAGCCCGCTATACATAATTCCTCTACTGGTTGCCTTTCACAAGGATGTCAACCTTAACATCCTAGTGGCAATATTAAACTAATAGGTTCAAAACGACGCCTAAAATGTAGAATAGAAGAATAAGGGCAAGTTTTATGAAAATTTGAACGAAAACTGGCTAATCTAGACAAAATTTGGAATCGACCAGCAAAAACAGCACGTTTGTAGCACTTCTGGTTTTCGAGATCTAATTGTCGAAAGGATTGGCCACAAACATAATAACTTTTCTTGACCACAAACTTATAGTATAAACCTAACATTTTAATATATAGAGATGAAATCTGTTAAATAGGGTTGACAAGAGGCATAGAAATAGAAAAAGTAGGGAATAAGTGGCACAAGATTATTACTTGTGTGCAAGAAATGTATGTAGAAGATTGCCCCAGTCAGTTTGAGAAAGCGCATTCCAGTATTGCGTTCATATTCTTATACAATGTTACGAAAATAATACGTAAGTAAAATCACATCATACACCTGAAGAGAGGAAAATTACATCTTGCACCACGACAGACAGTGATTATAACCTTCATATGAACAACTAAACAAGCATATAATAAGCTAATATTTAATAGTGCGAATAAGCCATCAAGAAGGAAGTTAAGTTAAACAGTACTAGAGAACTATTTCGATATATATATTTAAAAAAAAAAAACACTTTTAAAAATCTGACTTTACATGGGCCAAGTGATTGCTTCTGCATTTGGTCTCTCCTCCCCACCTGTTTCTAAGTAAAACGAGATACGAAATTATTTTGTGTATTAATAATAACGAAAACGGGTTTGTCGTTACGAGCAACTTTGCAAGGTTGCCGGTTTTTACGTCAAGGATGCCAGATTGTTTGCCATACTAGAAAAAAAAAAGTAATACTACAATTGGTTATTTGACCGTTAACAAGTTTTGTAGTAAATTGGCACTAGTTATGAGAATTTCTTGTATAAAGAAAAAATGATTGTAGAAGGAAGTACAAACATGTTTTGTTTGCCTGATTTGGGAGGGTTTGCATTATAAATGTGTACGATCTTTTTCCGAAATGTAGCTAAATCGTTTCTAATTTGTTATGTGGCATGTAGAAACCTACACATAATGACTGAAGTGGGTGAGAACAAATGAATAAAACATGACAGAAGTTGCAAGACAGTATATATGGACCGGAAGCCATGCAGGAAGAAACGTAAGGAGAAAATAGTTCTCGCACAAACCAGTGTTCTGTTCTTGTCTGTAACATTCTGATACTTGATTTATATAATGGTAATTAACTGAAAAGAAAATTTTCATTTTACGGGAGGAGAATAAGCAATGATTAAAATAGTTTTCCTTCTGCCATTCCCTCCATAGCCAATAGAGCTCCTTCGTGGCTAAGCGATTAGCATACGTGCCTTTGGCATAGGAGACCCGGGTTCGATTCCCGGCAGTTCGGATCCCGCGTTAAACTGTAGATTCACGTCTCATATAGCCTCGCTGCTGAAAGGGACACTAAAAATTCTTCCAATCATCATCTCTCTCTTCTTTTCGAAATATTATTCAGTTTACTCCTTTCTTCTCGTATCATTTCCATTACCCTTATTATTTACATCACTCTTACCATTTCCATCACCCTTACTGTTACCGTCACTCTTACCATTTCCATCACCCTTAATATTTTCATCACCGTTATTATTTCCATCACCCTTATTATTTCCATCACTTACCATTTCCATCACCCTTACTATTTCCATCACTCTTACCATTTCCATCACCCTTACTGTTTCCATCATCGTTATTATTTCCATCACTAACCATTTCCATCACCCTTATTATTTCCATCACTCTTATCATTTTCATCATCCTTACTGTTTCCATCACCCTTATTATTTCCATCACTTAGCATTTCCATCACTCTTATTATTTCCATCACTCTTACCATTTCCATCACCCTTACTGTTTCCATCACCGTTATTATTTCCATCACCCTTACTGTTCCCATCACCGTTATTATTTCCATCACTCTTACCATTTCCATCACCCTTACTATTTCCATCACCCTTACTATTTCCATCACCCTTACTATTTCCATCACCCTTACTGTTTCCATCACCCTTACTATTTCCATCACCTTTACTGTTTCCATCACTCTTATCATTTCCATTGTAACGCTCCTGTCCCCCCGGGCAAGAACCGGAGAGAATTCAGAATAAAAATAAAATATAAATAAATTAATCCTGAGCTCCGCCCAGTAATCCCCTAGAAGACGGAACTAGTGATGAAGGATCTCAACGCTTCTATCTATTCAAGTTGGTTACTACTCATATGAAATCATCCAATACTTCTCTTAAGAAAAACTATATATATACATATTCAAATATATAAGAAATAACGAGACAAATTTCAATCTTGAATAACAATTTATTTCAATAGTGGGAAGTGTATATGTACCAAAACGTTTGAATGATGCATATACACCATATAGACCAACAACAATAAATAATTAATAAAAAATTATATATATATGAATATCCGTGCTCATTTAAGACATCAATGCTGAAATCTGACTATAAATATATATATATATATATGTATCTTATTTTCTATAAAAATCTGAATAATGAATTTAATATTTCATAAAGGAACGATTCTATTCTCTCTTAATTGACTCTAATTTGAATTTAAATTGTAATTTCATTCGACTTTCAAACTATCAAAGTCCAAGCTCTGAGTCAAATTCTAATACAACGCTATATTTCTGTAATCACAAAATAATTTAATCAGTCTTAGTTTAATAAAAATTAATTTCAATGCTCAAAATCTTTCAAAACTAATTCAGAATTTTTTTTTTTTTTTTAAGGCTTCTCCAATCGAACAATTCTCAATCCATGCAATAATCCGTGTATATAACTCGGACACCCTATACATAGGAATCATCAAGAACTCATTGTATAATAAGTCACAATTATTTCTATAATTTAATTGACTCTCAATTTCATTCTTTAATTAAAAAAAATATATATAAAGAGATTGCCAATGTATATTTCAATTAAAACTGAGGAAACTCAATCGGTCGAAATATTTCCTCTTATTAGTATAAATCATATAAATAAACAATATAATGAACAATACATCAAGAGAAGTATTGGATCAGGGTCGTCGAATTATTTCAAAAATAAATCCAATCAGATTATCAAAAAAAATATTGTAATGATAATGTAAATAAAAATATTTGATTGTACAAAATCCGAACTCGAAAGAATAATTAGGATCATGAACAAAAATAATCCAAAGTAGGAATCCAATAAAAAAAATATAGAATGAAAATGTGGGAGGAGGAAAAAACTAAATTTCGATTTTTCAAGGTCCGAATTCGAAAGAATGAGGATCGGGAACAAAAAAATCCAAAGTAGGAATCCAATAAAAAAAATATCTATAGAATAAAAATGTGGGAGGAGAACAAGTCAACAAAAAGCAAAATGGTAAAAATGTTGTAGTCAAAGCGGAGCAGAACAACGATCTATCCAACAATCTTTCACACACACAAAGACGGACGTAATACTCACTATTAACTAGTACAAAAATGTTCACTCACCTTATAAAAAATTACTTATTGTCACCCTTTACCTCCTCTTTACTGCTTAGCCAAATCCGTAAGTTGTTGTCTGACTTCATTCAACATTCACACGAATCGAGAAAATTGTTTGAATGCCTTATAACAACTATAATCTTTTTTGGGGGGGGCTGCACACGTAGCTCAAGAGCCCAAGAAGGATTAGCTCCAAAAGATCCTAGCAATTTAGTTGACCAAAGGAACCACTAGATCATAAAGGACCAACGTCTTATTTTTCAAGTTACAATAATCCAAATTGGCTTTTAATAAAGCGCCAAAGCATGCAATCACTGAGCTATGATGCGAACCTTCAAAGAAATAATATTTGACGTTATCTACTGTTATCCAATCGGCCTCTGAACAATTTTTTTGTCAATGTTACATAGCATACATCTTTCGCAAAAAATGCTCCATTCACCCACATTCGCATGCTACCAAAAAAAACCAAGGTGAACAAAAGATAGTTCTTTAAAGAAAAATATTTGCCGATTATTCACAATTCTATTACTGTTTATAGATAACTTAATCATAGATTTAGGCTCAGTTTACTTTCCTTATTAATCCAAGGATGTTACCACCAAACCACTACTGATTCGGGAACGTGAGCTATAATATTTATAAGATAGCGGCCAAAAATATCTACTGTCTCATTAAGTCAGATCTTATTGTCATAGATAAATCTTATGATTGTTCCTCTGAACAATACAGGAACTAGCATGCTACTACTGCACTTCCCTTATTTTTTATTAGTCACCTTTAAAGGAAAATACCAGCAACACTTAGTCCAACTGGCCAACTACACATATTAAAAGGCACTATAACTCTATTCTATTAGGCTTATTAGGAATAAGCATTCAATCATCAACTCACTAGTAGTACATTCTTGTACAATAAAATACTGACTATAAGTTCCGTTACCAATAACTTGATTAATATAATAAGTTATCTTTCCCATTTGAGGCATAACCTCTTAGAACTTTCTTAGTTCTTTCTTTGGAAAAAGTTACGGAATTCGTGCCTTTAAAAAAAAATCCTTTAACCATATTTTCAAAAGAGAAAAAAAAATAATAATATGAGTTTCGGCATTCAAACTAATTTTACTCGATACTCACTTGCTCCACTATACAGTCATTCTCTACGACGAAGAACAAGGCTGGACACAACAACTCCACCAGGAACAGACAGAACGGAGAACCTTCTCACGTTACGAAACAAAACGTTAAGACAAGCAACCAGCTGGCGTATCGAGGAGGAAGACTTGGAGGGGAGGGAACCGCGCTAATAGCGACTCACGAGAACTACCGAATTGAGTCATACATTGGCACTCTTCATTTTTTACTTTTTTTTTTTTTTTTTTAAAACACCTCTTTAAAAGGATAAATATTAACCATTTTTCTTTTTCCTTATAAAACGATTAGAAGACTCTTTCAACATTTCTTTCATTTACATATTATCCAAATACTGACAATCTTATTTTACATTTCTTTCTTCCTTTTTTATTTTTATCTCTTTATATTGTAATGAAGCATCCGGGAATGGGAGTTACATCAACGACCGCAGGATGGTTTCTTTACACCATTACCCTTACTGTTTCCATCACCCTTATTATTTCCATCACTTACCATTTCCATCACCCTTACTGTTTCCATCACTCCTATTATTTCCATCACTGTTATTATTTCCATCACTCTTACCATTTCCATCACCCTTACTGTTTCCATCACTCTTATTATTTCCATTACATTTATCATTTCCATCGCCCTTACTGTTTCCATCACCCTTATTATTTCCATCACCCTTACTGTTTCCATCACTCTTATTATTTCCATCACATTTATCATTTCCATCACCCTTATTATTTCCATCACTCTTATTATTTCCATCACTCTTACCATTTCCATCACCCTTACTATTTCCATCACCGTTATTATTTCCATCACTCTTATTATTTCCACCACTCTTACCATTTCCATCACCTTTATTATTTCCATCACCCTTACCATTTCCATCACCTTTATTATTTCCATCACCCTTACTATTTCCATCACCCTTACTGTTTCCATCACCGTTATTATTTCCATCACTCTTACCATTTCCATCACTCTTACCATTTCCATCACCCTTACCATTTCTATTTCCATCACCCTTGTCATTTTTATCACCCTTATTATTTCCATCACCCTTACCATTTCCATTCCCATCGCCCTTACGATTTCCATTTCCATCACCCTTATTATTTCCATCACCCTTACCATTTCCATCACCCTTATTATTTCCATCACCCTTACCATTTCCATCACCCTTATTATTTCCATCACCCTTACCATTTCCATCACCTTACTATTTTCGTCACTCTTACCATTTCCACCACCCTTATCATTTCCATCACCCTTTCATTTGATACCTTATCCCATGTGATATTCAGCATCCTTGTATAGCATTACATTTTGAAGACCAGTTTATCATTATCCTCTTCCCCCTAGACTCCTAGACTCCATTCCGATATATAATATCCATAATTTACAATTTGTAAGCCAACAAAGCAGACATAGTTCAAACTGCTCGCTTTAACAATAATTAAAAAAAGTATAACTAAATAATTTTTCTTTTTATAAACTTACTTCAAGGGCAATAAAACCAATTTTAGTAGAAATAAATTATAAATAAGCCGCGATTATGTTGAAATTACACAGATTTTTCATTGTCGATAACTTGTTGGACAAGTTCTGTTTATATTTAACCCATTAATTTTGTTACGTAAAAATTAATTGACATTTCCGGTTATCAAGAGAAATCTTTTGGTCCTCTTCTCTCTTTTCATTTCCTGGAGAGTCTTTTTTTTTTTTTTTTTTTTAAGTTGTTCCTTAACTTAATGCCGCACAGAACTTTTCAATGACTTTTTCTGGTTCAAGTGGATTTCCACCTGGCGGAAATATTGTAATAGCCATGGTTTCCAATATCGGGTACTCATGAGATTCCGAGACGAGGCGTCCTCTTTTCGGCCCCTAAAAATGGTGCTGGCGTTTTTTTTAATTTTATTTATTTATTTTTTTTTTAATGGAAAATGGGGAAGTTATCTTTCCTTTGAGAGATAGAAACAACTGCTTGAAATTCAAGATTCGTAACACAGTATGTATATTGATAATATTGTTGGAGGGGGGAGGCCGATGGCACAGTGGTATTTGAGGTATAATACTATTTCGACTTAATTATTTGAAAATGTAAAGTGATGATGCCGAACATGACCGTGGTTTGCTGTTTATTACTAAAGGATGGCCCAAAATTCACGCAAGATTTGAATTTTGTGCCATTTCTGCTTTAAGAGTCTTCCTCCCGGCGAAATTAAAATACTGCTAATTTTACAGTAATTTTGTGATATCTTCAAATAGATAAAAGATAATCGAAATGTGGAACAAGAGCGCCCTAGACAATATTATTTTGCGTGAGAAACCGTTATCACGACTTACTTATCTGCTTTCGATTTCGAGCCATTTTAAAAATCGGCATTTATTTTCGCGTTTCTAAACAGCTGAAAACGGAAAGCCACTAGGTGACTGTGATAACGGTACCTGACGCAAAATAATATTGTCTAGGGCGCTCTTGTTCCATATTGCAATTATCTTTTATCTATATGAAGATATCACATAATTACTGTAAAATTAGCGGAATTTTAATTTCGCCGGGATGAAGACTCTTAAGGTGTTGCCAACGAAAAAAAAAAAAAAAGACAGCTGACAGTTCAGGGCTTATTAAAAATGGAGCTCTACACGAAAGAACAACGCGTTTTCATTGTTGAGCAATATTTTAAAAATTATTGGCTTAAATATTATTGTTGAGCAACGTTTGGCATCTACAGTTCTTAATTTTCGTACAAAATGAAGCCTAAGTTTTATGTTAAGAAGCCCACGACCATCCACGCGTTGAAGGAGGAAATTTGAGCTCGGTATTAACAAAATTCTGCAACATTTATACAAAACGACATGGAAGAATTTTAGCAGCAAAGCCGTGGAGACCATTACCCAATATGCTATTCCATACATAACCCTATACTCTATACTTTATGAGTGAATAAAAAAATATTACAGTTTTTAATTATAAACTTGCGTTTTGTATCAAAATTACTTTTTGCGTGAATTTTGCGACATCCTTTAAAACAAGAATGAGTGGGTGTTAGAAATGGTGGGGGAGAAAAGAACACTTTTAGATATTGTTAAGTCTTCATCCCGGCGAAATTAAAATACCGCTAATTTTACAGGAATTATGTGATATCTTCAAGTAGATAAAAGATAATCGAAATGTGGATCAAGAGCGCCCTAGACAATATTATTTTACATGAGAAACCGTTATCACGACTCACTTATCTGCTTTCGATTTCGAGCCATTTTGAAAATCGGCATTTATTTTCACGTTTCTAAACGGCTGAAAACGGAAAGCCGCTAGGTGGCTTGTGATAACGGTACCTCACGCAAAATAATATTGTCTAGGGAGCTATTGTTCCATATTTTAATTATCTTTTATCTATTTGAAGATATCACATAATTACTGTAAATTAGCGGTATTTTAATTTCGCCGGGATGAAGACTCTTAAGAAGAGGAAGAGAAACTGGTTGGGACATTGCCTAAGAAGAAATTGTATCATGAGGGACGTCTAGAGGGTATGGTGGCAGGAAAGAGAGGGAGGTGGCGAAGGAGACTACAATTAATGGATGATATAAAAACAGAAAGATCATACGTGAAGACAAATAGGTTAGCGGAAGAGCGTGGAGCATGGAAGCTTCTCAGCTGCGGCAAGTGACCTGCCAGTAAGGGCAGAATACCTATGATGATGATTTAAAACAAGGCCCGTAACCATATTTAATTTCAGTATTAGTGTTATTTGTGTAACCGTAAGTTAGTTGATGGCCAAACGTTAAAAAAAAAAAGTACAATGTAAACAATAAGTACCTTTAATTAAGGATTACTCTAATTTACAATTATAATAATGCCTAAATGAATGGAAAGTGTGGTGTTGGCCCCTTGGATTGGGACTGCAATCTCCACTTTGAGAAGCACTGAAATAATGTACTTTCTTCAGTTCACCTATTTGCTTAGATTTTATAGACATCCTATCAGTGAGCTTCCTGTAACAAAAGGGCTTTGAATTTAACCTTCAAGTTGTGGCCATGATTCATAGAAGGCGTTAGGATATAACAGTATGCAAGTGTTTCCACGTATTATGCGGTGATGTAACTCTTTATATATTTGCATTAGGTGCATGGACTTGAAACACAATTGGTTACTATTTCTATAGCCATTATGTAATAAGATAACTTCTAATAGATTTCGCGTTCTTCGTTACGAAACACATTACTTCGGAATCTTTGGACATTCCTGGAGGTTTTATTGTCTGTGGGTGGAGAACATTAGGAGCTCTCATCGTAAGTTTTATTTTCTATTATTGGATACAGTGGTAGATACCTGCACGGGCCGAATTTTTCGGCCCGAACCAATCCAAGCATGAATGTACCTAGGCCCGACCCAGCCCGGGCCCAAAAAGTTTTGGAGATTTTGGGCCCGAGCCCAGCCCGGGCCCGATAAATTTTAAAAATTTCATTTTGTAACATTTTTTATAGGCACACTTCTTCAACGTTTGCCTTTATTCTAATTGTCGTTTAACGAAAGTCAATAATTATTAAAGAATTGCAATTAATCGGCCCAAGCCCGGCCCGACCTGAAGAGAAATCAGTGTCGGCCCGCCCAAGCCCGGCCCGGCCTAAAGAAATAACAGAGTCGGCCCGCCCAAGCCTAGCCCGCGGGCTGGGCCGGCCTCGGGCCGACAATGGCTCAGTCGTAGAGCGCTTACGTCTGGTACGTGGGGTCCCTAGTTCGCTCCCCGTCCAAATAAGGTGTGTGTCCTTCTCATGTGTTTTTCTCGGGATACTCCCGTTTCCTCCAATTTCTCATTCCGCCAATTCTTCCATTATCATTCATTTGCTTTAATCATCCGTCTCCCTTAGCCTAAAGGACATAATTGTGGGACAGGAAACTGAAGATTTATTTTCTTTCCTTTTTTTCTCACGAGTGCTTATAACTCAATACACTTAAAGATAGAATGAACTGTAACAAAGGAATACAACTAGAAGAGATTACATGTAGATAATGTATGTTGACGTATCCACTTAAAAGTGTCAAGTAGATGTGTGCATTCCTCTTCAGCCATCTTTACGTTCAACAAGCTGCCAGTGAGAGAGGATTATCTCACTAGAGTGCACAGCTGCAACTCGTTTCATCGTAGGACATAATTTCAAAATGTCAGTGTGTCAAAAAGTCATACTGATTTGAAAAAAAAAAAGTTATATAATAGATAAGTTATAGAATAGATAGATTCTATTCTCAACTATGTTTAATTTATTTTTCTGTATATTTAGATTACATAACAATGGCATTTTAAAACAAATAGCAAATGTACTAGAAGATACTGGTTGATTTATTTTCTATCATGACAGAATTGTAAAACATTGAAATGGGGAAATTATTTATTTACTTTGTTTCCAGTACAATGTGTATTACAGTGATCTATGGGTGAACTTTAAAGTTTGACTATAGAAAAGTATTTTAAATTAAGTTATTAACAAAATATTAATAATATATCAGATTTTACGGTAGAACATTTAATTTATTTGAGCATCCATTGAAAATGGTAGTTCAAAGGACTGTGCAGTCTTTTATACTTGTGTATCAGGGGGAAAAAATATTAGTCTATAAAATAATGTAATTTTAATATATTGTTTCACTTTAGTTTAGTCTAAATAGCTCTGAAATACTAATTTAAATTCTTGATTTTTAAAATCTTCGAGAGAGGTCGCCCACTTTTGACTGAGGAGAGTATACCCCCTCCCCCTCCCCAGTATGAAGGACACCTTCATTCAATCTTGCACACACACATCATTTGGCTTTTAGACCGGCGCCCAAAAGATAAACTTGTGTTCTCCGTGTAGTAAGAGTAATTCTAGTACGAGGGGTGATCAAAAAAAAAAAAAAAAGATTACAAAACCTATTATGGCTTATGTGTGAGACAGTTGGAAGAACAACACACCTGATGACATTCAATAATAGTACTAGATATAACCCCAGTTTTTGTTCAACCGGTTATCACAACAAAAGATAAAGTTTTCTATACAATTTACATAGGAATCCGGCCAAATTCTAAACCCTGTTCGGCTTTAGCACTAAACTGCGATAAACTGTAGTAAGCTCTAAACTGCGATAAACAAGCCACATGAAACTAAATTTCGCTGATTTTCTGTTGGCCTATCGACGCTAGTACTCCTCTGCAAAGTAGTTCATATGATTTGATTATTACTTTTACTATGAAGCTCCATATAAAACTGCTACATTATTATAAATGACAAAAATATAATACGGATTATCTAATGATACTGCAATCAAGTGTGGTTAATGAAACACTAGAAATAAACACTAAGTATGCTCAGTAATTATGGCGCCAATTCAACTGTGAAGGCGTGTTCTGCTTTTAAAGTCTGAAAGATGTCTCACATGTTGTGGTGAAACATCAAGAGCGTGTTGTGGTGAAACATCAACAAGGTAAACCTTTACTCACTAAGCAACAATTATTTACCAGCGAAATTCAAATATATATATATATATTTTTAATCTTCCGACTTTTTTCTTTCTTTTCTGCTGCTGCTGTCTAAGTATCTGGACAACACGAGACAGTATTGTCAAAATACACTGTATAATTTGCTCCTCCCCGTGGGGAGTGGGAATGATACATCATTAGCCAATCGTATTTGTGACAAGCGGAAGGATACAAATATTTTGTTTATCGGAGTTTAGAGCTTACGCTGAACAGGGAATAGTAGCCACTATGAGGCAGCGGTTTTGACAAGTCACTGGGGGTAAGTCAGGGCTATAGAAGGGGTGCTCTTCTACTCTAGTCGTTCCAAGCGTAACGTCAGTGGTTGAAGCACTGGGTCTACCGCTGTGTCCAGGGTTGTTATTAACAATAGTGGTCCATCTTTCTTTAAAAGAACGACACCATTTCCCTACATGTTGATTTGAAATTTAACCCTCCCCATACAATCTCTCTATGAATGTCAGCTGGTATAGTGTTTTTGGCTCATAGGAACTGCACTACTGACCCCACTTTTACCTTTGACCAATTTTCCAGACAAGTCATCATTTTTTAAATCTCCGCTTCTTGGTATTGGGTATACATAATCAGAATCCTAAGTTTTCAAACCTGCACCAAGACAATTATGTTATTAATCTACAGATAAGTTATCTTTACGAGGCCTCATCCCGGCGAAATTAAAATACCGCTAATTTTACAGTAATTATGTGATATCTTCAAATAGATAAAAGGTAATTTTAATGTGCAACAAGAGCACACTAGACAATATTGTTTTGCGTGAAGTGCCGTTATCACAAGTCACCTAGTGGCTTTCTGTTTTCAGCCGTTTAGAAACGCGAAAATAAATGCCGATTTTCAAAATAGCTCGAAATCGAAAGCAGATAAGTGAGTCGTGATAACGGTATCTCATGTAAAATGATATCGTCTAGGGCGCTCTTGTTCCACATTTCGATTATCTTTTACAGGAATCACATAATTACTATAAAATTAGCGGTATTTTAATTTCGCCGGGATGAGACCTCTTAAGTTACAGTCAATAACATAAAAGAGTTTTATGTTTTGTAAGCCTTTTTTCAGTTATCTGTCGTATTTATTTAATATGTTGTTGAGTTATGGGTAGAATACTAATGCGTAGTTTTTATCTGTTATTGTTTCAGGAGTAATGGCAACTTAAAATCAACGTTCAACAAGGCGAGAACCTTGTGCGACAAGTGGCGAGAGTCACGAGGGAAGTCCAAAGACGCTAAAGATGTGAATGAAAACGGCGAAGGCCGCCTGTCCAGATGGTTCTCCATCCGCCGCAACCAGTACGATGTGGACCGCTTGTCCGATAGACCAAAGAACAAAATGCCCCAACTGCCCGAAGAGGAAGAGACTTTTGTTAATTATACATTCCATCGTCGCCAGCAACCCCCAACCCTCCCTCCACCCCCTGCGGGACTCTCCGCCGAGCAAATCAAACGGCGACATATTGTTGCAGCTATAGTGCATAGTGAAAACTCGTACGTGGCAACGTTGCAAAGACTTGTAAATGTGAGTTTTTATCATTGATAGTACTCATTGTAGTGTATAAGTGAAAGTGATAATCAAATGTGTGTTAGCAAGTTCTTGGGGGCCTAAGCCAGAAGTTTTTCATTTCTTTGAGTGTAGATAGTGAACAGGAAGGTATGGTATGTTATTGTTGGGTGTGCGTGCAAAGTTCCCAATATATCGCAAGCGCGCACCGAGAATATTTTATTGGAGGGGGTCCAAAGTAGGAGAAAGCCCAATACTACAAGATGCTACGGCTTTGTAGTATTGAATTGGGGTTATTGTAAACCCGAGGAAACGACAAGTAATTTTCAAGAACTTGTCATCACGTCAGTCATTTCCTGTTAAAGGAAATAACAGTTTTATTAAGGGTCTCCGTTAATTCCAACCCAACTTTGTTTGTTAGTTTTAGTGATTAACTGAAGACCGTGAGGAATAAGAATATCAAATAAGTAGAAAGTAAATAAAGCACCAACCAAACAAACAAACTTGAGAACCAGTAAATCACACACTAACTAAATAATAATTAAAAAGAACTGCTTGGTCCACACACACATATATTGTGGAGCAGGGAGATGCTTTTATTTGGAGTGTAAACATGTAGGGCAGTATGCAGAGTCGTTCTTAGCGTATTAGGGTACAGAGATTTCCAATCTATAGTGACGATTTCAAACTGCACTTATCTTAGGAGAAACCCATGTCGATACCATCAAGAGTGCTTTATTTGGTGGCCCTACATCTGGGCAGTTCCCCGACATCGAAGTTTCCACTATAGGAGACTGGCACGCTGTGTAGTAATGTCAAGCCGCAACCACTCCTCCTGTCAGACAGGCATTCCATATCCCTTCAACGGTGCGATGTCTCTTGTGAGACAAAACTCGTTTTAGGAGGCCGAAGGCGCTAAAGTCCATCGGTGACACATCAGGGGACGTCACTGGAATGTCTGTGAATGGAATGGCACGAATTCCAGTTTGTGCTGCCATTTTGTTAGAGGAAAAGGCGGGTTGAGCAAGATGTGTGACTTGACGCCTTGTCTTGATGCACCCACACACGATTCATGTCCCTCCCGTAAAGATGGGGAGTGTCATGGCGATAAACGGGTGTCTAAGCCTGATAATATTCCGAATTCACCTTCGTACTTTTGGCTATCCGGTGTATGGCCAGCTTGCCCTGATACTAGTATCCAGCAATGATAATGAAACCAGTGCCAAAACTTTCCTTGCATTCAGTGAACCATCTTTGAAAGTTCCTCGCACCTGCCGATCTATAAAAAGCTGCACGTGGCTTGTGACAGTCATCCAGATAAACAGCGCGTCCCATGTTAAAACAAACTTCCACTTTTCACCGACCAGGTACTGCTCATACAGCTTTCGATAGTTCGTGCGACGTTCCTGGATGTGTTTTGACAAGAGCTTATGAACACGCTCCTTCAGTCGCATTATCACCTCAAACCGCGGTGAATGATGGTGTGCACTGTCTTCAGTGATGTCTGTAGCCGGTTCGCGATACTCCTCTGTGTGGGTGGATTCTCTTTGATGACCAAAGTCCCGACTTCCGAATTTTAGCTCGTGTGGAGCAAGTGGCTGGCCGGGGATTGGCCTGTTTCTACCTCACAGGAATCATCCAACGCCTTGCCTTACCTGCCCCTGTCAACACTCGTGATATGTCATTTTTGGACACAGTGAATCTACGCTCCTTGTACAGTTTGAAAATGGCACTGTAACTGTAGTTCACGTCGGAAAGGGCAATTATGTAGCCCTCCCAGTAAGCACTTATTTTCGACGGCATTTGTATCGGTATGCACTTATCGCACCTGTCACGCACAGTCAAAGGTCTAAGGTGCTCACACGATTGGCAGCTTCCGTCTCATCCCGCTTGGTAGTGTTGCACAAGGAGTGTAAGTTTGGCACCATACATCGGAAACAACCTTTGTATTAAGAGTTGAGGATAGGACTCACTTAACTTGATTTTTCCTAAAGTGTTTGGACAACCCTGCTAAAAAGTCGAGGGTAGCCGTTTTGATATAACTTGTTGTTGACTTGACTTATGTGTTACTAAATACGGAAGTTAGCTTCACGTGTTAGTCAAGCTCTTAATACAACGTTAAAAATAACTCTGCATAAGGTCTGTAATGTCTATTCTCTCTATCCTTGTAAAAATACAATTCCTTACCTAAGTCGTGAAAATGCTGACAGTTGTCAACAAAAATTCGCCGTTGAATATCATTCTTTTGAATGATCCATAGAATTTGCAGGACCAAAAATGAGTTTAAGTTTATCGACCTGAGAATTGCTTTCACGTCTTTTGGCAGAGCCAGAAAGTTGGGTGTCTAATTTATAAACTAATAATTGTCAGGAACTTAACTTCCTCTACTGAATGAAATGACTGTAAAACAGTTATTCGTTCAAAATAACGTGTTGTCACACGTTAAACAGTTTTCGTGTTGCTAATGATTTGAATTACTTACAAAAATTAATAAATAAAATAAAGAAATAGGGAGCATAGAGAAAACATTTTACATACCGTTTCAGGACCGAGGCTGTATTAGGCGTTGACCTATAATTGAACGTGGAATAGAAACCACATGTACCAACACGGGGAATCGAACTCAGCTTTCGCATGAAACCCAAGAGCACTTAACATTTTTCCCAATGAGGAACGTCTTGTGGATTTAGTGGCTAAACTTCAAGTAAGTAGGAGGTCCAGATTGGAGAGAAAAGAAGAAAAATCGCTCACAGCACAAATTTCCGAAAATTATTTTTTAGTTCCATGTAGTGGTGTAGTCTTATCAATTAGCAGATATATTGTTAACGTGTTAAGCTATCCATTTCAGCGCACTAATTTGTATAAAAAATCAAAATTTGTTCTGTGTGTGGTACGTCATGGCGTTTGAAAACTGCGATATTTCGTTGGAGAGGTATCTGTCAACATTGATGAGCAGGTTATTTACTCTGGGATTATTTCTTGAACTGCTACTTTTCCATGTTTGTTTTTCTTCCTGTATATGGAAAAGAGATAGCTTCAGCACTTCAAGACAGGTAATAAATTCACTTTTAAAGCCTGTTTGCTTCTGAAATTGTATATCTGTACTATAGAACACTATACAATGATCACAAAGTCTTAGATAAACAAATATGACAGCCATCTTACAGTATTTTTATTGCGTCTTTTCCCAAACGCCACGAGGCACCATTCAAGTAACAAATTTTGATTTTTAATAGCAAATATTATATTATTTTGTATGTTTTCTGGTTTCTTCGTTTAAAATAGAATTTTATAAATATACCTTTGAAAATAGCTGCTTTGATACTTGTGTGACTGGTATTCTGTTGGTTGTTATTATTATTTTTTGATGGATCCACCAAATTTAATTGCTTTTAACAGTGAAAACATCTTTTTAGAATTGTGTTATTCATTATTATTTCTGAATTTCCAGGATTACAAGAAACCTTTAGAAGAAAGTAGTCCTCCAATCCTTAGTTCTTCGAAGATCAGCACGCTGTTCCATCGAGTGCCCGAGATCTTGCAGTGTCACACGCTGTTTCGCATTGCGTTAGCTGAGTGTGTGAGGAACTGGGATAAAGAAGAAAAGATAGGAGATGTGTTTGTGGCCTCGTTTTCGAAGGCAATAGTGCTAGAGATTTATAGTGACTTTATTAACAACTTTTCCATTGCTATGGACTTAGCAAAACAGGAATCAAAACGGAAGTCAGCGTTAGCGGATTTTCTGAAGGTATGGATCAACTGGAAACTGAAGCTGCTCTGGGGTTATGAAAGGAACTACTTAAGTCGATGTTATTTTACTCAAATGTTTTTTCTAGAAAGGATTATACTCGATTATTCTTTTAACGTATTTCCGATTCATTATTGTAAATTTAGCCGTAGTAATTACTAATTCATACATGAGACGTATTGTTATTATTTATTTATTAAACGAATTCCCAAATACAGCATAACTTTGCCATTTTACACACGGAAATGTTAACAAATACGAAAAAAAAAGCAAAAAAAAAAAAAAAAGTATTACCAAGGATGTAAACGTAATATTATTTCGTCAAAACTCGTTTAATTGCTCTTTCAAACACCGGGTAGCTCGAAAAAATGTCCACATCAGTTGTTAAATGATTATAATAGTTTGGTATTCTGTTAAAAAAAAATAAAAAAAACTGTATAATTTCCAACCTAGGGCAGGTAAGATGGAATAGGTGAATATTCTTGGTTATGCGGGGAGGGACACGTAAGGGTAGTTCCTGAAGTAGTGTTTCCTATCTGAAGTTTATTCCTTAACTATTAACTATTATTCCTTTATTAACTATCTTATGAAGAAACTCCAGATCAGAGTTATTTCTGCGTACTCCCGGCGTCTGAATATTAAGATACCGCAAAATTTCCTCCTTAGGTAATATTCGAAGTGCGGGAAAACAAAAATGTACTATTGCAATAAAGAAATTGAGAATAGACTCAAGTCTAGAGAGATGTGTAAGTGCTGCCATGGTCCATATGGGGGAGCAGTATTCGATCTTGGGTGCTATTAGGGTTTTATAAAAAGTTGCTAATCATGAAACATTGCGTAATTCAGTAAGTCGATAAAGAAGCCCCAACATACGCATTGGTGTCTTAACTATTGCGGAGATGTGGTCAGAGAACATGACTTTCAAAGATGACACCAAGATCATTATCATTACTAGCAATTAATACAAATTTTCACATCTTGAAACATCCAGAAGACGTAAGATGTGATACCGTTTGGAAGCACACCTCACATGTTCCTTGGAACATCTAAAGAAAAACTTGTTCCTACATAAAACACTTACGTATGAAATCCGCTGGTTGTCCATCTGGTAGAATAAATGTGACGTGATAAATTTGAAGTTTAATTGAAAGATTTCCTTCTATTCCTAATTTATGAGTAATGAAAACTCCTACAAAAAAAAAAAAAAAAAAAAAAATGTTTTTCTTTACATACACGTAGGAAGAGGTGAGTGACTCAAAAACCGTGCACGAAGACTTTGTCTTTGAAATGTTTTAAGGCATGAGAATTTATATTTATTCTTAGCCGTGTTTTGTTCGTTTCCTCTCACCTTTTTTGTTCTTTTTTTCTTTCTTCATTCGCCTTTCCATTAAAATATTTTCTGCTTATTAATGTTGGGTGTTTCCCCTCATATATTAATTAATCTTTTTCGTTCTCCAAACAAGAGTTAAAGTATGGGAAAGGGTATCAGATTTAATTAAATGAAAAAACAAGCAAATGAACCAATTATTTTCTTCGACATGATGAATATCTTCTTCTCTAAATTGCACGTGAACATTACACTAAAACGTCTGGCTATGGATGAAATAAAAACTTAGTAGGAAAAGTTTTAAAATATTTTGAAATAGTGAATTTGTACATTCCACAGTATAACTCGAATAATTGAAATCAATATATATAAGAATGAAAGTGGCTGTATTTGTGACACAGTAACTCTTGAACCACTAGACCGATCTCGATCAAAATTTTCAACATAAACGAGGTTTGGGTCTGGAATGGTTTCTATCATTTTACTTTGACCTTTGACGGTGCAACTTAGGGGAGCGGAGGGTGGGATATATATATATATATATCTTGGTATTAGTGTCCAATCCATAGTTTTCGGGACCGCTGAGACCAACAGTAACACTTGCGATGTCGTTCAAATCCAAATTCAGTCCCTGTTAGTACTTTATGTGCAAAATAAAACGCATTCTTCCTGTACGAAGGACGGGTATTCTGCCAGTAAATAAATAAAATCGAAAATTGTCCACACTGAGAATGGGTATTGATCAGGGTTGGCAAAAACCATGGTTTTTGTTGAAAAAAACAAAACAAAAAAAAAACATTTTTTTGGTTTAAACCAGATTTGTTTGTTTGTTTGTTTGTTTAAATAATTTACTCTATGTATTTATATCACATATGGACAGAAATAAGTTTGTTTCGCCTTGGTGTTATTATACAACAATCGGGTTACGCTGGAAGGGGTTACATAAGCTTAAAGCGAAATCCAAGCAACTTCTCGGCTTACAACCGAGAGAAATTGTTCTCTGTTTGAACTCGAAACTAGGATTAACTGGCGATACGTCTGCTGACTCACTCACGAAGGACTCCTGATAAAAACACATTGTACTGGTCTTTACATACTTGTTAATAATTGTCACGAGCCATTTCAGAAGGGGGAAAAATAATAAAAATAAACAGTTGCACAAGTGAAACCATTATACAAAATTACATATGGACAATTTCAAAATACTGCAGAGTACAGAACTAATTTAGTCCAAGTTAGTTTACTACGATTTTTATTAGTCCAAGTTAAAGAAAAACAATGAGTTAATTTGCATATGAGTAAGAAAAGTGAATAAAGATACGAATTATTTGAATCCACTTTGGTTCTGACCCATTTATACATAAATAGATGCCAAAGATACTTCTGATTTCAATAAATGGCTCTCGTGGGGTTTGTATGCTCCCCCCCCTCTCCAAAGTACGTCATTTCGATGTATTTTATCAATAGTAAACATTATTAAAACGAAACAATATTTAGAATTTTTCTTTGATTGCAGCTGCATAATAATAATAAACTACACGAAAATCACAAAAGAAACATTCATGAACTTATATATAAAAAGTTGCTTTTGCAGTATAATCTTTTTGAGTAATGAATGGGGAATTTAGGTCTCAATATAATACGAATAATATACGGGAGTGAAATGTGATAACCCACAAATGTAAATTTGTAGACAATATTATTTTACATGAGAAACCGTTATCACGATTCACTTATCTGCTTTCGATTTCGAGCCATTTTGAAAATCGACATTTATTTTCGCGTTTCTGAACAGCTGAAAACGGAAAGCCACTAGGAGACTTGTGATAACGGTACCTCACGCAAAATAATATTGTCTAGGGCGCTCTTGTTCCATATTTCAATTATCTTTTATCTATTTGAAGATATCACATAATTACTGTAAAATTAGCGGTATTTTATTTTCGCCGGGATGAAGACTCTTAAGGTTCTACAATGGTCCTAAGAAACAACAGGGGAATCGTGTCGAAGAGACCTGTATCTTTCGAAGCTGGTGATACACTGAATGTGTGTTGAAGGGTAAGGTGCATAGTAGTTAGTGATTGAGTGCTTAGTGACCAAGAAAAAGGTCTTCTTACTTTCTCTCATACTTTTGGGTCGCTAAAAGATGTAAGGCGTAAGAAGAGCGAATGACCTTGCTAAATCTTTAAACTGTAACAGGATATTCGTATTATGTTTTGAAGAAATCTACTTAAACAACTAAAACTAGTAATGATTATAAAGTGGATAAGGATGTAGTAGTAAATTTTTATTGTGTATCGTACGTTTGAATTTCGTAGTTTTTCTGAACGGTGTCAACGATGCCCGCTGCCATTAAAGGAAGCAGGGACATTCAGGAATTCTTTGATTAAAACTAAAATCTGACCAAAACAAATCACTGTTATTTATTAAAAGTGATTGCCGAAACTATAACGCTATTATTTATTAAAAGCGATTCCCGAAACTGTAACATTATCATCTATTAAAAGTGATTCCCAAAACTGTAACACTTATTTATTAAAAGTGATTGCCGAAACGGTAACACTATTATTTATTAGAAGTGATTACCGAAACTGTAACGCTATCATTTATTAAAAATGATTTCTGAAACTGTAACACTATTATTTATTAAAAGCGATTGCCGAAACTGTAACACTATTATTAATTAAAAGTCATTGCCGAAACTATAACACTATTATTTAAGTGATTACTGGAACTGTAACATTATTATTTATTAAGTGGTTACTGGAACTGTAACACTATTATTTTATTAAG
Organism: Thermobia domestica; assembly: GCF_964235325.1. NCBI lineage: Eukaryota > Metazoa > Arthropoda > Insecta > Zygentoma > Lepismatidae > Thermobia > Thermobia domestica. The sequence goes on from NC_137468.1 coordinate 6,315,461, forward strand.
TGATTGCCAGAACTGTAACTACTATTTATTAAAAGTGATTGCCGAAACTGTAACATTGTTATTTATTAGTAATTCGCTTTGGACAGATTTTAGTTTTAATTAAGGCAAAGGGGTTCCAGAGCTAGAATAAACGACATTCAGAAATTCTGTTCCATGTTCCAGAAATCGTGAAATTTAATTAGTATAAATTCCAGACACAATAATAACTATATTTATTTTTTTTTTTTTATTTTTTTATTTTATTTTTTGTAGGTGAAGCAAATTACAGCCCATGACAGGTTGTCTTTCTTTGGACTGATGGTAAAACCAGTGCAGAGGTTTCCGCAGTTCATACTTCTTCTTCAGGTAAAAGTTGCTTTCTTGTTTTGTTCATTTCATAGAAATATGCATAATAGGAGAAAACTACCTGTGTATAAACACTATCCGCCTTATGCAGAGTTGTTTTGACATATGGTTAGCGTCACACTAAATGCCTTACTACTGCAAGAAACATATGTTAGCCGAACTCTTTAGTATGGCACTAATCACGTGTCAGAACGACTTTGCATAAGGCCCTATATGTTTGCATATACAGCACTAGTTCGATACTAGGATATCTTGTTTCGAGAAATCGTTCATTTAATTGATGTTCAGCATCAAGTTATCTCGGATAATGGGTAGATTGTGCATCACAAAATATTTTTCTAGCTTTTTCTAGTATTGAATCCTCCACATATACTACATGTGATTCCTGTTTTATATAATGAGTGAGGGTACATATTTGTGGTATGCTGTTAAATTCAGTAAAAGAATGCTTATCTAAACCTACGTTGTTACTTATGGAGAGCCGAAACAGTTTCAGTGAATTCTGCCATTTTCCTCAGTTGGCGAATTTTTGTTCAAAATACTTCTTATGCCTCTGATACGTATGAATGAAATTATGTTAATTTCAGTCACGGTTTATGATCGTTAGTGAAAGAAAAAAAAAGAAAGAAAAAGAAAAAATGGTTGAGTATGATTTTTCCTTCTTTTCCGAAGCAATAATTTTAAATATCTCGGTTGAATTGTTGAGTGCATAATGATATGATAATCTTTAACCAACTATTTTGTTTAAAAAAAAAAAACTGCGAAAAAATATAAGAAAAGGAATGTAAAATATTAATACTGTTTACTACACAACAGATTCATGATAATGTGCATCGTGAGTCAGCGTTGCCAATTTCACGTTATTAATCCCAATCTTTTAGTTACTTTCTTAGTTGACCCTGGCAACGTTGATTCATGATGTGCATTAGTACGAGTCTATGGCTGTTCTATAAACTGTGTTAATATTTTAAATTATTTTATGTATATTTTTGCAGTGTTTTCTGTTAAATGCTGCATTGAAGATGTAATGTACTGTATATTACATTTCCCAACTTAAATGAGATATTTACAGTTGTTGTATTGGAAGGACGAAAACAACATACCAAAATTTGAACTCAGGTGAAACAAGTTTATTGCACTTACAGCAGATTAGAGATCATAATCTGTAACTGAAATGTTATACTATCAGAGATGTGAAAAGCGCCGACATGTTTTGCACAGTCGAAAGCAAAGTCGTTGTCCCATCTCTAGACATTCTTTCGCCAAAAAGTTTCAATATTCTTATGTAATCAGTTGTTTATAACTGCATTATGGTTGTTTGTTTCTATGATATATTTCAAGAACTCCTGCTGTTTTCCTCGATCACGATGTGCCTTGAAAAACTACCGTTGGGGATTCATACTTATATGTGCGTTAGTAATATCTAACCAGCGAAGTTTCTAATTGAGTTGGTTAATTTTCGTAAATTTAATTCATTGTAATTTTTCATACATGATTTTGAATTAAAGAACTATATAAGCTGTTGAAATCACATTTAGTACATCTTCATCCATTTTTTTTCTTTTTTTTTTTTCTGTCAGTCTTCCAATGGAGGTCGAAATCGATCTGAAACGGAACAAAATAATACACACACTGAACGGAAATTAATTTTATTGTGTAATAGCTGTATTTACATGTGAGTGTACCCAACAATATGGAAGTTTTGTTGTATAATTCCTTCTCTCAAAAAATATATATTTTTTCCCTTTCTAGGATCTGCTAAAGCACACCCCTCAGGGCCATCATGACCGGATGTCCCTTCAACTTGCGCTTACTCAGCTGGAGTCGCTGGCCGAAATGTTGAACGAAAGGAAACGTGAAGCGGAGCAGTTCCAGGCATTCCGGGAAATGCTTCGTCATGTCAGCGGGAAGTTCAGCGTCAGGCCACTCTGTGATGGCAATCGCTACCTCTTACGAGAAGATAACGTTACACAATTGGTAAGAATAATTTTACAATTTATTTTTCAAGTGGTAATATCAGTATCATGTGACTGCGTCTTCTGTATAAATTCTTTTGGTTATCTTCGATCTAAATTCAAAATTCTATTTGGACATTTTGTAGGCTTTATTTAGATAGAATTTGATGCTTGATTAGTGTTTCCTTTGATTTGAAATCCATTATGCGTATGGTTCCTCGGAAGTTAGACAATATTATGATCCCTTCAGTTACTCTTAAAAATCTTGAAATCTGAAAAGAATGAATAAAAAGTGGTTAGGTTTAAAACATTTTATTGCATAAAAACAGCTATAAAAGTATTGCAGAAAAGTTCAAGTTACTTTGATGTTTCTAAGAAAACATCGCGTATGCAAGATAGGAAATAGACCAAAAATTGAGATTTTACTCTCATTTTCATAGTTGAAGTCTCCCTTTTGCTTCCATTTTTTATTTATTTATTTATTTAATACGGGAGATATAAGCTTCCGGATTAAATCAAGTCGAGAGAAAGTTTAAAAATTGTAGGGGATCAGTAAAAATACCTTAAAATTTGTTGTTAAATATTTGTCCCCACCCACCACTATCAACTAACAACAGATGCCGCAAGTGACAAATGGATTGGTGTTCCTTTGGTTTCACTTCTCAGTAAAAATCAAGACGATTCTGCAAAGACACAACATCAAAATTTCAGAAGTTCCTCCTAAATCCGTGGACAAGTATTTAACAAATTTTAAGGCTTTTTTGTAACTGACCCCCTGACGCAGTGGCGTCTATCGAGTGAAGTGTCAGTGTGATAAAGTGTATATAGCTCAAACAAAAAGGAATATTTGCACCAGAATAACTGAACATGTTCATACTTCGAAGTCTCGGACCCCGCAACAGTTGTCTGGTCTAGCAACGCTCTTAGAGATTATAACCATCATATCGCGTAGTCATGTTTAATTGAAAAAGCAAAAACAGCAACGGAACGAAACATCAAAGAATCATATTATATCCATAAAGAGAAACTTATACTTAATTTAGATAGAGGAGAAATAAATATTATTTGGAGTAATCTTTTCACTACATACTTTCACCATTTAGAAAGCAAGACAAGAAAACAGTGAACAACAGTGTACAATGACAGTGAGTGCCATTCTCATATGTTTAATTTTTTGACAGAAGTTTTGTTGTGTTTTACATTTTTTTAACCTTTTGTACCCTTCCAAATTCTCCTTCATGTTTTAAATCATTTTTTAATTGTAAGCAAGCCGATGAAGAAATAGGTTTCTTCCGAAAGCGCTACTTGTTACATCTAGAAGAAAACTACATATATCTTTTGCGATGAGTATAAGCCTTTTTGCTTTTCTCATTAAATATTCACACTTGTTTATAGTTGGTTCTGTGTATGAACAAGAATACAAAGCTTTGCAATCGCGTTCAAAGTCTCTTTACTTACTTGGGGGTAATTGGGAGGTCTCATAACAAAATGGACTAACTGTATTTTTGACGAAATTGAGACAATGACATTTGTACTGAGAACTGAAAACTTTTATCATGCGAGAATGCACTCGTTACAACTTGGCCCATCTCTTGGCAAACTAAAGAGACTACAGCGTAAAACTTACAGTTCACAATACAAACGTTACTTTCTCTAAATTTCGTAAAAAATGTAGGTAGTCTGTTTTGGCATAAGATCCCCGCCCCTTCAATTTTCTTTGAGGTATCCACTTTGGTGTAAATCAAAGACAAAATGATCTGTATTGATAAATAAAGGAAACAGCCAAGTTTTAACACAACACTTTCTCTATAGGTGCGAATTCAACGATATATAAAGAATGAAAAAATGCAAGACTGGATCGGAACTCGAACCTGGAATGTTTGGCGTACCTTGCCGATGCGATAACCACATTTACTCCCTGAACAGCCATACATTCTATCACTCTTGAGGTCGGCGTGTATTCACTCAGATAACGTGATCTGTACAACAACTCCTGTTGTGCTTGGATAATCCAGTGTCCACATTCAGAACACCTCTGACGGTTTAATTATACAGAATGTTTTAAAACAACACCATACAACGTTTGGGAGGTGATTCCTGACACCAAGATAAGACAAAAAGTATAGACCAACCTGGGTGCAGAAATTCGTCATTTCGGAGTTACAGCCTGTGAATACATGAAAAAATGACCTTTAAAAAAGTCCATAGCTCCAATACTATGGGACCTACCGTAGTTGTATCAAGACTCCACTCAGGAACTAATATGTGCGCTATCCAAAAATATATGTTTCAGAATCTTACTGTACTCACGCAACAATTTTTATATGAGGGAGTTTGACTACGGACGTATAATTTGAAGTACTCACCAACTACCTCTATAAAAATTGTTCGGAAGTACCTCAGCATTCTGAAACTTTGATATTTCGATAGGGCACATACGAGTTCCTAAGTGAAGTCTTGACCCGACTAGGGTAGATCCCATAGTATTGGAGCTATGAACCTTTAAATTTCATGTTTTCGGCCGCCTATAACTCCGAAAGGAAGCCTGTCTGCACCCAGGATGGTCTATAATTTTGTTTTATTTCGATGTCACGAATCACTTCTCAAACGTTGTCGGTGTTCTTTTTGAAACACCCTGTATATCATGTTGATAAGTGGAAAACACAACCGATTTTTAACACACCAATTCCTCTGTAGGTGCGAATTCAATAATACAGTTGTGCATTATTTCACTCTTTGTGTTTTAGAAAATGACCTAATTTATTAACATTAAAAAAATGAAAAGAAAAAGGAAAAGTTAATGAGAGGGAATTGATCTAGAACGCTATTGCTTTTCAAGTTTTATTCCAATCAGTTGTAATAATTGTCAGAAGACCATCCTGGGTGTTTGTATTAAATGAGATCGGTCAGTTTTCCGTGATTTCCCTAAAATTCCAAATGTTAAGGAAGAGTTTTCTTCTATTTCCCTAAAATTTCAAATGTCAAGGAAGAGCTTTCCTTTATTTCCCTAAAATTCCAAATGTGAAGGGAGTTTCTCTTTATTTACTTAAAATTCCAAATGTCATATGAGAGTTTTCCTTATTTCCCCAAAATTTCAAATGTGAAGGGAGAGTTTTCTTTGATTTTCCTGAAATTCCAAATATCAAGAGACAGTTTTCCCTTATTTCCTTAAAATTTCAAATGTCAGGGGATATTTTTCCTGTATTTCCGTAAAATTCCAAATTTCAAGTGAGAATTCTCCTTTATTTCCCTAAAATTCCAAACGTCAAGGGAAGTTTCCTTTAATTCCTTAAAATTCTAAATGTCAAGGGAGAGTTTTCCTTCATTTCTTTAAAATGTCACATGGAGAAAACACAACTACGCGTAAGTCAGGAAGTTTTCGAATCAATTTTCTTAAGTCTGACCAAGGAAATTTAGAGAAAATATGGATGGTTTTGATTTAATGAACAGTACGGTTGTTGGGGTAGATATAATTATTCAATAAAAACAAACACAATGATTGTAAACATGTGATTATGTAACCGTCATCGTTCACGGAATACCGTTCGTCTAAATTATATTTCTTTGTACAATTCCATGCTTTAAAGCTTTGTTTACCATATTTTTCCCTACGTACCATCTTTTCAAACAGAATCTCATTATTTCTTTCTTAATAAGGCTGACGATTTTCAGCCAAAATATCGAATGCATTACTCCTATATGTAAAAGATATAGTGAAGTCAACTCCATCTATTCCCGTAATGGATGGAGTAGAGTCATCACGACCGGTACCTGAGCACTTTTGCTCCATAGTTGGTAAGACTGGACACTTATAATGTTTCGTTCAAATCCCCAATTCAAAAATGGGATATACCCATTAGCGTAGTGGACAGAAACTCATTTACTAGATATATGTGCTGGTAGGAGAAACTCCTCTATCAAATGAGTCTATCGGCATCTCCAGTGTTATAAGGAAAGCTCGCATGTCTCCCTTTTGCTGCCAGGAAGCGTCGCGATACCGCAAATTTCCGAATCCTACAGCATGACCACACGAAATATTCCAATCCATGATCTGAAAACCAGGGAGGGAGAAAGATAAAATTACAGCTCTGCCTATCTCAGATTAGGGACGGAGTACCACGTACAGTACCATAACAGGGTTCCTACTAGTCAGGGAAGTCAGGGAAAACTCAGGGAAAATGGTGCAGGTCAGGGAAACTCAGGGAAAAAGACTGGAAATCAAAGAAAGTCAGGGAAATTTTATAAAATATATTTTTCTAGCATTAATTGTATACCAATTTCAGCTTAGCCAACCATTAATGATCACAGTATGGAACGTTGCTCATATTTTTATGGGTGGTAAGTGAAATGTACGTATGAGCAATTGATTATTGTTTGTCTTTGTAGAATAAATGTTCTCATATATAAATATTCACCGTTGTTTATTCCTTACTTATATGTCAACGTCATCCGACATCTGTCATGAAAGTCAGGGAGTTTTCTGCCAAAGATCAGGGAAATAGATTTCTCCAGATCAGTAGGAACCTGCATAACGAATGACTCGTGCAATGCGTCCATTCGGGAGTGGGATGAACCTCTCCTTTCCTGCTAGGATATCCTTGCCAGATACACTACCTTGCACTAGAACGAAGAGTAGGACCTTCGGCAAGGAAGTATTTACTTGTGGCCTTTTCCCACCATGGGCTAGCAAAACCCCGACTGTAAACTTGGGCGTCAGTGAGAGACAGATTAATTGGGGAAACAGTAAAATTGTCTTACTGTAACAATTTTCTTTGATTTCCGTAAAACGACAAATGAAAAATTATAGTTTTCTTTTATTCCCGTAGAACGCCAAATGGAAAATGACAATTTACTTTCATTTTCCTAAAATATGAATGTAGACTGAAAGTATTTGAGAACAAGATTCTGAGACGAATATTCGGACCCAAGAGGAACGGAAATGGGGAATAGCTTCATAAAGAGCAGCTACATAATTTATACCGTTTACCAAACATTGTTAGGGTAATCACATCTAAGAAACTCAGGTGGGCAGGCCATATAGCCAGAATGTAAGAAAGTAGGAACGCTTTCAAAGTTTTAACTGGAAATCCAATCGAAAAACGACAATTAGGAAGACCCAGGCGCAGATGGGAGAACAATATTAAGATGGATCTCTCAGAAATAGGACTACAAAGTAGAAACTGGATCCAGTTGGCTAAGGACAGAAGTCAGTGGAGAGCTTTTGAAAACTCCGCATTGAACTTTTGGATTCCATAAAGCATAGAGTGAGTGAGTTAGGTAGTTCCGTAAAGTATGAAGTGCAAAATGTCAATTATGGACGAGGAGCATAATTTTCGTAAAATTCTAAAGAGATGATGTAATTTATGTTTGGTTTCTCCATATCTTTGTGGTACGTTCATTACTTTTTGCCTGAATCTCATACATAATAGGAAACGACTGAAGGTAATAAAATGATGTAGGTGTTACGACGTTAATTGATTATGGTTTGTTTTTTCGCAGGAGTTTAATCAGTCAGGGCTGATCACAAAGTCTAAGAGCCGCCGCCTTCTTCTCCTCAATGACCTTCTAGTCTGTGTGTCTGTGGCACCAAAACCTGTCGACGATTTCTGCAGCAGCGAAAGACTGAGTTTGAAGTGGTCGTACCCTGTCACCGACGTTGAGGTAAGCAGATATTTCAGTTGTAAAGTACAACAACGAGTACACACACACAGGTTAATTTTAAAAGAAGTCTAGACTAACTGTTAGTAGGTATCAATAACTTTCAAGAACTCTTTTCGACTGGTATACAGAAGGAAGTGGTTAAAATACAAGAAAAATTTAATAAGCAAGAGCAAATTGCATCTCATTGAATTACAAGTCTTTCAATTATATACATTAGTTGTCTTCATACTTAGAGCCCTTTATAATTTACTTTCCATCCTTCATTTGATGCTTCTTTGTAAAAAAAATCAATATCATAAGGACAACACGTACGCAAGCAGGATTTCTGGATTTAACTCTCACTTCAACAAGATATTATGGAAACATAAACATTTGCTATATTTATAACAAGAGTTTTTAAAGCGGTATCGCATCGCAAATTACGATACAATTATAAACATAATTTATTACTGAAGTGAGCTCTTTTGCAGCAGAAACCAGTTGCCCAGATGTGTACAAAAATAACTAGCATATTGAAGGGTTAAGTTAACAAAAAGGTACCGAACACTCTTTCCTCTTCTGTATGTTCGATTCTACCGATACGTTTACTAGTAACTAAAATTAAATCATGCACTCGCTACCTTCACATTGGACAACATTGTGAATTTGAGCTTTGCTGCCGAGTAGTGTTTTTCAACCTCTTCCCTATGATTAAACATGACTATAAGATATTGCTGCTAAGAGAACGGGAACTAAAACTTAGTAATGTTCCCATCACGTTTATTAACTCGTACTGAATGCAAGACTCAGAGCGACAAGTTGAGAGCAACCAATCGTACTACAGTTTTTCATTAACCATTTTAAATTACATATACTATTTTTTAGAGCGGGTTTTTTTTTTATTTTTTTTTATTTTTAAAGAGTAGAGGCATTGTAGAACACGTTACGTATGGTTGCACGCCTTTCTGCGTCAAGACGTAGGAAGTTATGATGATATAACTTACGAAAGTTTTTTGTTAAGTCTATTTTTATAATGTTTTGCGGGCTTATTTTTGCACCTAGAAGATTGACATTTTGGACATACATTCAGTGCACCCCTTACAGATCTCTGCGTTAAAATAATGGGGATCAATAGGGGCAGAAAGGTTAAAAAAACTCTTTTTTCGCGATTTTCCCGCTTCAGATGCATGATAGGGAAATGTGAATGTTACCGTTTGAAAGGATGTTCTATTTTGGAGAGAATGATGTACGAACCATGATCCTAGGATACATAGGGATAATGCTGTAGCTGCTTGACTAAAAGTTTATAATTTACCTTTAAAAAAAGCCATAATTTAAAAGGGTTAAATATTTACGACCCCTACTAAAGCTTAAGCAAATACCTTTTCTTATTCCTTGTGACGTTGTTCACAGTTGTTAAACTAAATACCAAGTAAGGACGATGGTAGAAAGAGATTAAATGATTTTGTATTCTGATACATGTTATAGTCCATAATTTTGTTAATCATTCCGATAAATATATTTATACAACTTCTGTGGTAGTTTTGTATTCAAAGATTACCTTAAAAGTGTAAATACTTTTCAAATTACTAAGCTTCGAGTTTTGTGAGTGTGTGTGTTTCTGTTATGTCCTAAGCTTATGCTCATGAGGCTAAAGACAAATAACTAGTAAAAGAAGATAATTATGAAAGTATTTGTGGAATGAGAATGTGAGAGGAAATGGGAAAATCGCGAGAAATTCCACAGACGTGATGTTGTCCACCACAAACTAACACGGCCTGGGATTAAAGCAGGGACTTCTCGCATTTTTGAGTCGCTATGCCCCTTTAAGCAGTTCAAGTTAGTGTTACAAGATGTTATGTGCTTGCAGCGGAGGTTTCTTCTTCCTTGAAAAAAACGCAATTCATCGTCGAAAATATCGATGCTTACAAGGCAAGGCTTTGAATACAATGCATCCATTTTGTCTCTTTGACTAATTATTCTGTGGTAGTTGTTCATAATCTAAATCTAGAACTAAAAGAATGCTTATGCTGGTATTTTTGTTTAGCTTATTTTTATCCTTCCATCTTTCTTCCTTTTAGGTGCAGGATACGAGTGCGTCGCCAACATTAAGTCGCCTTCTGACCGCGGGACTGAACAAAAGCAGCAGTTTGAAGTCTGATAAGAGCAGCGATAGTTCCAGTGGAGTAGATAATTTGTGTCAGGAAATGAATGATCTCATGCATGATTATGAGGTTGTCAGTAGGATAGCTGATTTGATATCCACTCTCAAAGGAACCTACGAGGTAAGTTCGATCAAGACTCTTGCAATATTTTCAAGAGCTAATGGATACTTAAGTTATAGTACCCCTGACGGTTTTAGTCCAAGAGGCAAGCTTGGGTACTGTGTTTCACATATAAAGCAAGGCGCTTCCTTAGCATCGCGCAGTTCTTAATTCAATGAGGCTATGTATTCACAATCGTATTCCATACACAAAGGAAGGTGCAGCCACGTTCTTTGTGTCATAAAACAGAACTTTTTCGACGCAGCAGTGAGAGAAATCGCTTATGCTGTATCACGCAGCTTTAGTCCAGCGGATATATGCAGGAGTTTCAAAACAACACCGACAACGTTTGGGAAGTGATTCCTGACACCAAGATAAGACAAAAAGTATAGACCAACCTGGGTGCCCAAGTGCTTCCTTTCGGAGTTAAAGGCTGCCGAAAACATGAAAAATTGAATTTTAAAGGTCCATAGCTCCAATACTATGGGACCTAACGTAGGCGGGTCAAGACTTCACTTAGAAACTAATATGTGTGCTATCCAAAAATACATTTTTTTTTTTTTTTTCAGAATTCTGCGGTACACTCGCAACAATTTTTATAGTGAGAGTTTGGCTACGGGCGTATAATTTGAAGTACTTACCAACTACCTCTATAAAAAATTGTTACGGAAGTACCACAGGATTCTGAAACATGGACATTTGGATAGGGTACATACTAGTTCTAAGTGAAGTGTTGACCTAACTACGGAAAGTCCCATAGTATTAGAGCCATGAGCCTTTTTAAAGTTCACTTTTTCATGTTTTTGGCACCCTATAACTCTGAAATGACGGATTTCTTCACCCAGGTTGGTCTATACTTTTTATTGTATGTTGGTGTCAGGAATCACCTCCAAGACGTTGTCGGTGTTGTTTTGAAACACCTTGTATAGCAGGGTTAGCTTCTTTGTAGTACTTAGAACCGGAACACTTAATTGAAAAGCAAGTTTCCAAACCAGGACACTTCGGTAGGAGGTGAACTGTCATTCCTGCCACCGGTAGGAAGTACGTAACCAAGTAAGATGGTTAAGAAAGTAAGACCTGTCATCGAACCAAAGATTATATATTAGCCATATGCCCTGACGTAGCGCTCTCTACCAATATTTAAGTGTATTATAATCTAAGATTACATATGTGGCTGTTTATATAAGGGTATGTAATACCGAAATTAACCCTTCCCTAGCGAATGACGAGCTCAAATGTAGCATCCATGAATTTCCTTCTCAGACTTTATTTTGTTTGTTGAAATATACTCTCGTTTAGTTAATAAGAAATACCATGTTTTCAAAAAAAAAATATCAGTTTACTATTTTTTTTTAAAAAAAGGAAAAAACTAATTCTGCTTAGAAAGAGTTAATATTTTATATTATTGCAATGACGAGAAGCTAAATAATAAAGCTGAAAAGATCGTGACTACTGAAAACCGGGACAAAATGTAATCCAGCGAGACACAAGATAAGAGCTTTCAAAACAGGACGTGCCAATAACGATATCTGTATGTGCACCATCGTGTTCCGTACACAAAGGACGGTGCTCTGTGTGCTGATAACCCTATTTTTATGTGCATCATCGTACACAAAGGACGGTGCTCTGTGTGCTGATAACCCTATTTTTATGTGCATCATCGTGTTCGATACACAGGAAGGTGCTTTGTGTAATTGCTTCCACAACATAACAGTGTAGTAAATTTCTTACTTATCCTTTGATCATTCTCTGTATGATGATGAGGTAGTTAGGTATTTTTGTGAACTAAGCAGGTGACATGAAAAATTCTCAAAAATTAACGAAAAAGCGAAGAAGGGATAGGAAATTCATTCATTGTCTGAAATACACTGCTACTTTTGAAACTTGCAACACCAAGAAAGACACGTATCCGTGGAATAAAGTTTATTCCACAGATTTGTTACATGACTAAAGAAAAGTAATTAGATTTTTCGAAATGTACAATACATCTAACTTTAATAAATCAGTATGGGTTGAAGCCTTATCCTGCTACAATTAGAGATTCTATACATCGTGGCATCCGATCAAACAGGCGTTGAGAATGTTCCTGAAGAATCCCCCGTTACGCTGTTTGTATACAACTCTGCGAGACATCGACAATATCTGTTTGAGGATCATGACGTAGGGGAAGTTGCTCAACCAAAGGATACTTATTATATTTCGTTTTGGTCAAGAGCGCATATTTGATCATTTGATAAGGAAAAAATTGATAACTTGATATTTAAGCTTCATATTGTAAAAGTTACAAAGGTATTACAGATTTAGAAGAATAGCAGAGTAATTTTTACCGAGAAAGTTGTTTCGTCCCTCGGTACATATCGGCTACGTACAAAGGACAGAGATTGTTGTACTTTGGAACAATAATAAATCTCATAGTAACCGATTGTTTTCACGACTAATCTAATTGTAAGAAAAATAAACGATAAAAAGTATTGCCTGCTTCTTCTTTCTCGTTAGAATTGAAATTTCTGCTCTGTAAAGTTACTTTTTAAGAACAAGTAACAAACATGTGTTTAATACAAATAATATTGCAGTTTGAACAGATTATTTACTGAAAGAGGATAAAGTGAGTTTAGAACTAGATATCTTGGTATCAAAAGTAGATATATTCATAAAATCATTACAATAAATCGGGATCATTATATACAAAGTATTCCTCTTGGTATAACCATCTCACTATTCATTAACAAAATTCAATTTAAGAAAAGGAGTGGATTGTGAATTAAAGTTATCTAAATGTAGAAACAGTAGTCAGACAGTTTACTGCAAACAGTTACACTAGGTATCTATATGTCCAGAGCAGCCATTTTTAAATACCTATGCTAATCACTTCCCTCAGTTTCAAATGATCGTACTCCTACCTGTAATAGAAATCAGAAAAATCTGAAATTTTATACGTACCTTCAGATCACGGTCACCGATCCTAGGGAGGAAGGTGGAGCCAGGCCTTCACCTGACGTTTGCTTGGACCCACGTATTTGTATTTAAGTCCTCATTAAGATTATTTCGTAAGCTGATATTTTTAAATAGTGAATGAAAAATATAAAAAATGGAGAGAGTGAGGCAGATAGTATCTACAAAACTATGTTATATGGACTAACAATCATTTCCAAAAACTTTCCTATAGTGTAAAATCTTGGATGCCAACAATTATGACGTCATAAACTGCGCACCCAAATTTCTGATCCATAGAAAAAGGTTTGAAAACTTTTTAATTTGTTATAGTCACAGATGGGCAGACAGGATAAATATATAAAGGAGTTTAGTAAACCAAACTCTTAAATAATAAATATGGTAAACCTATTTACTTTTTTACCTGTGTAAGTTGGTACCTTCCGTAAATTGACTTCATATTTGTATGCTGTAATAGTATCACTACCTTTTTCTCTTTCTTTCTTCCTTCAAATGTTAAAAGAGTTGATTGACATGTTATTAAAGCCTTTGTCTAATGTGCTTTATTGTTGGTTTTCAGGGAATCAATTTAGAATCTACGAGAAAAGTGTTGAATTCCATCCAGACGTCGATTCAACAGAAGGATGAAGAAATCGCTTGGGTGGATTCGTGTTGTCTGCAGTTCGTAGTAAAGAATAAATCAGGGAAAGAAGAACAGTTTACATTCCAAACTGATAACCCAGTTATTAAAAAGGAGTGGACCACAGGTAAGTGAATGGAAACTAGAAGAGCAATCGGAAATGCTAATCTAATTTGATTTAACAAGTTCGTAATTAGAGCAGTCGATATATATATATAGCTTAGGGCCCCACTCGCTTCAAGGGCCTCCCAAAAATTAAAGAAAAACTGATTGTAATGTAATTTCCAAATAACAAGGAAAAGCAAATAAGATAAAACGCACATACAACAATGGTGTTTTGTATTGTTATGTACTGGGCTTTTATGAAGCAAGTATTAGGGCTCTACTTCTCAGCCCTACTTGTAATGAGGACCCTGTTATCCAGCCCCCCTTATAATGGAACCCCCGTTTCCAAGCCCTTTTCGTAATGGGCCCTTTTTTCCATTTAGATATCCATGAGGTCCATAATACCATATAGCATATATTCAAATCTAAAAAAAACGGCGACATTTTGTCGCTGAAAAAGAAAGCCTGACGTATAAAAAGCCCCTAAAGTTTGACTTATAAAGGGCTCCTTTTCAATAGCTTGTGGCCCCATCAAATCTAAATCCGACACTGGGCAGGTCATGTAGCAAGAATGGAAGAAAATAGGAATGCTTTCAAAGTTTTAACTGGAATTCCAATCGAAAAACGTCCATTTTGACCAAGGCGCAGATGGCAGGACAATATTAAGGTGGACTTCGCAGAAACAGAAACACAAAGTAGAAGCTGGATCCAGTTGGCTAAGGATAAAAGTCGGTGGAGAGCTTTTGTGAACGTGGCATTGAACCTTCGGGTTCCATAGGCCATAGAGTTAGTTAGTTAGATATGTATTTGTGAAAATGGATGATAACCCTGAATGTTCTTTTTCTTTATGAGCAAGGACTAGAAAATGTTTCATCCAACATTACAGTCATCCTCTTAGATTTAAAGTTCTTAGTAACTGCTATTATACATGCAATGTAGATGAAGAACGCCTTGGTCGAGAAAAATATAGTTACTTTTCAACATTATGTATAAACCTCGAAATTTGTTAATCGTAGCCTTGAAAAGTTCAGGAAATTCATGTTTGCCAAATACGTGGGTCGTTCAATATGTAAGTTTCCCTAAACTGTAAAATATTTATTTTTTAAAATATGTTTGTAAACTATACATACGAGTGTAGGTAGGTCCTTCCTCACTTCACGTAATTCCCATTCAGATCCAGGCGTTTGTCTCGCCGTTGCACCAATTTGTCCAAGCCGTTTGCAAAGAAAGAAAAAAAAAGGCTCTGGCTATTTAGCAGTCTTCTCACATTCACTTCGCAATGCAGATTTTAACACCGAAAAAAGATGGAAGTAACTTGTTGCTAAATTGAAGAGTAGGGCAGTCGTTTCTTTCGTAATTCTTCAAATTGTGTGTCTTGTTTGCGTGCTGAGTGGAGGTGGGCATTATCGAGAAAAGACTAAGTCGCTTAACGTCGAATTGCGTTTCCCTGAAGAAGAGTTCAGGTTCGACATAAGCGACTTCGTGTCCTGTTAACTCTTGGTGAAGAAGTGAAGCAGAATGTGAGGAACGCTTTTTTTTTTTTTTTTTTCTCAAAGTTTGAACAAATTTGTTCAACGGTGCAATCTTTTTTGCAAAGGGTTTGAACAAATTGCGTTTGAACAAATTTTTTTTACAAAGGGTTTGAACAAATTGCAAACAAATTGTATTTGAACTTTTTTTCTTTTTTTTTTTTTGCAAAGGGTGTGAACAAATTGCGTTTGATTTTTTTTTTTTAAAGGGTTTGAACAAATTGGTGCAACGGTGAGCCAAATGCCTGAATCTTAATGGGAATTATATGAAGAGGTGAGGAAGGACCCACCTACACACGTATGCATAATTTACAAATGTAGCTTTATTTATTTTATTTTATTTATTTATTTTTTCAGCTTAGGAAAAGTTATATATTGAACGACCCACGCAAGTCGGAACCCTGATAGAGCTGGGTCTTGATACTATAAATATATGTTCATTGTTCTCTTTCGCTAACTATTTACATATCGTGAAATTCATATTGTTGTTTAAGAAATATAAGTGTCAGAGTAAGTGGTTAACCCGTGACAGGATTGAATTAAACATATGCGTAGAACTTTCTCTTTATTAAATATATACATATATATATATAAATGAAAGGACGAGCCCCTGCATTTTCATAAGTGCCAGTTGGTTCTGAAACAGTGGAATCGGAAAGTTTTCTATGGGACATTTTGGGTATGAGCAAAATACTATTTGAGTATATGAATAATGATTCAATATTACTTATTTCAGAACTCCGCTTAGCTCAACTTGCATTGGATCCTAACAACTCTCCCGCGTGGGACATCCCAGAACAAGAAAGAAGACCATCCACAAAGATGCCCCTGTTTGCTAAGGCTCTTCCCGTCTACAAGTCACAACATCAAACCGAGGTACGATTGTAATCACCAAAATTTATACATCTGTCAACATTTTCATGTTATACAGTGTGTTTGAAAAAGAACTCCCTAGTTTTAAGGTGTCCTAGAATCTGTACAAAGTGACATACACTATTCTAGTTTGTGGTGTTTGATTCATCAACTCTCCAAGTTTGGCTCCCCTGCCGTTGGCAGGTCTGCTTGACCTTGAGACGGCACCAGTGCTGTTTTTTTTTTTCCTCTGTTTCCTCAGTTCAGTCCAGGTAGGCGTGCATTGCAGAGCAACTCAGCAACATTGTGTACTCCGCAACAGAAAGCGCAGTGTGTTACTTGGCTTGTGAAAACTGAGTCAGTTATAACAGTGCAACGTAATTTTAGACGTCAGTATGGTGGTCCACCTACAGCAAGAATCGTCGCGGCGGTTGGGACAGTTACACCTGAAATATTGGTGAATACGAGAAGTGGAGTATCGTCTCGACGTGTGCAGGGCCACAAACAGATCCCACGTTGAAGTCTACCAACATTAAACAAAACTTGAAGGAATTCTCTTTCATGATATGTACTCATTGATGTTAAGTTTTCATTCATGTCCCAATTAAATTTATACTTAAAACTAGGGAGTTCTTTTTCAAACACCCTGTATATGAACCATACGCAAGATTTTTTGATATAAAGTTACAGGGTTTTAGGGAAAAAAAAAAAAACAGAGAAACTTACTGTTGTAACCTAAATTCAGCAAAATAGAATACTAATCTTGGCTCTTTTAAACATTTGTAATATTACCTTATTTTTTTGTATACGTTTCAGCGATTACTTATCATCCTCGTATACATTGCAACGTATCAATTAAGATTTTTTTTTTTTTTAACGTTGATCTGTTGATTCAAACAAACAGTAAATTATTACTCGTAGAGAAACCGTTTTTATACTTCGTTGACACTAAATACAATTCTGAATCTGTTCCACCGATGAATTCAAAACAGTTCTTTATTCCCTTTGTTCTTATAAAAAACACCTGGCGTAACAGCCGTATGATGGACTGAGATGCTCCAACGCCATCTGTCAGCGACCAGTTGAACTACGTCCAACCTAGGGGCGAGCACGTGGCCAGCGCGCTGCATCACTCTGTCATTAACCGGCGCATCGGGAGCTCTCTAGACCTAGTGGCTGTCACGTCTTTCATTCACGTGACTCCCTAGGTTGCCTCACAACGCTGGGTGGACGCCGAAAATTGGGAAGCATTGGTTGGGGAATCGAACCCGGGACCACGTGGACGTGAATCCATCGCTCTAATCACTAGACTACAGTGCCTCCTGTTTTTATATACCCTTTTGAAAAAATCTAGAACAGGGAATTAGGAAGTGTTTCGAAGTCATCTTTTTTTTTTTTTTTTTTTTTTTTTTTTTTTACTTTCGTTGTTAAAAATAAAAATAAACGTACCGATTCATAAAGAGAAAAGTACATTGAAGTGTGTAATAGTTATAAGTTTAATCGTTAGTGTTGCAATAAATGCAAACTGATTTTTAAAAAATCAGTATTACGTCATCTGATAAATTGACACGGAATATCAGTAGATATATAACAGAGAGTAATTTCTAATATTCTATTATTTCGGGAAATTTCGGCCGAGGTAAGCCTTTAGATCAGCCATGTGCAACAGCCGGCCTTCGGTCCGGCTCCGGCCCATTGATTCCTTTCATCCGGCTCGTCTGACCCATTATTTACACTGTATGTCTTACCTAATATTTAAAACTAAATTGAAACTGCAACCCTTGAACACGCAGTGAGACTCACAACATGAGAAAGGAATCCAAAAGCTAGAATTTCTCTTCAGCATCACCTCTTCCCACTCGAACTTTGTTCTTCAAAACTCATTATTAGTGCCGGATTTACGTATAAGTTTAACAAGCTATAGCTTAGGGTACTATAATCTTGGGGGTCTCAAAAAATTGGATGTATATTTCCAAACTATAAGAAAATCAATACATAAAATCTATATATAGCAACAGTACATTATACTGTATAGGGTCCTATGACGTAAGTAATGGGGTCCGTTCTGCTAGCCTGCTTCCTAAAATATTTCTGGTTTCTTCACTTCTGTGCATAAGGTGCCTATGTTCATCTGAACGTATAAAGGGTCTCATTACCTTCAAAAGCTTAGGATCCCACCAAACCTAAATCCGACTCTGCTTGTCGTAAGTAAGGTTTTTGTCTTTTCTTTAGTAAATAAATATTTTTGGTAACCGACAAAGCAGTTTTAACGTTCCTGTGATGTTAGTGTACGAGAATGAGATTCTCCATTGAATATAGCTATTCAATTCTTGTGAAAATTTTATACATTGTCTCGTACGGCCCTCGACGCCTGTAAAAGTCCTCTGTGATTGGTTCACAACGTGTTCTAACTTGCACATGCCTGCTTTAGATCATGGGCGCAGATTTAAAAGAAGTTGGTTTATATCCCTAAATTGTAACCAAAGACGTAAACTGAAAGCCGCACATTATGTGGTAAACAAGTACATCAACCCTCCAAGATTTTGGAAGTATATTCAGATTTGTATTCGTTATCAACGAAGTATATGTATATATTGCCAACGGTCAGAAATTTACCGCTAATATGAGTCCACGAATCTCTGAATAAGACTAAAATCTCTTTAATAAGGTACTTACCGAGAATGATGATAACCAGTCGTTGAAACGTATACACGAATAAGTTAATAAAATTGATGCTTAAGCGAGTTAATCATTAATATTTTATCATTAAATATGCGTCCTGTCAGTTCATTAAGTAATTTCATAAATTCAAGAGTTAATTGCATGTTCGATTATGTATAATTCGCGTCACTAATACAGAGAACTTTTCATAGTTTGTGAAATCAAAAAGAATAACCTTTCATGGGGAAGGTAGGTTTCTTATGTAATGTTATTGATATAAATGAAATTTATATTTTTGAAATTGCTTGATCTATTAGGAACTCAAGTTAAAGCACTAAATATAATTATAAGTAGAACAGGTTTGCTACTAGTGAGTATGTGGCCTGTTGTTTTTTAATATCAAACTACTCAATTGATTATTATGTATCCTTATGGGTAATTTTTGACATGGTTTCAATGAATTCCAGGTGCGTTGTGGTTGTTTCTACACGGTGACGTCCATGAAACCAACGAGAAGAGCGCGGCAGCAGAGTTATTTGTGGGTTTGTACAACAGATGGTGTTAGTAGTCACATTGCCATCCTGTCTCAGCAACAGGCGCGTTTGAAGGATGTTGGTGCTTTTGATATGGTGGAGACGAAAGTCACAGCCATGGAGTTTGTCAAAGGTGTTTCTCAGGGTGGAGGACTCAAAGGCGATACTGTCTGGATGGGAACTGACAGCAGGAAGTAAGTTGATAGAGCGGCGAATGCAAATTGGTTTAGATTTGAGAAGTCAGCAAAATCACAGCAGCTCTTTGGACAGTGATGTCTACAGGCATAGAATTGTGTTATAGATGGCAGTATGAAATAATGCTGTGTTTCTCAAATAATACTATTCCGAATATAATCATAATTTTGCATTTGGAAAACATGCTGTTTAAAATCCTGGAACAATTAAGATTTGAAGGACATAAGTAAATATTTCAGCTCATAGCTTCAGTTAACAAATGTTATTACTTTACTTTTAAAGCAACGCTGTCTGTAGGACAATTCTATAAAATATTTGAAACATGTACCCCACTGTCAAACAGCCGTTGTTTATCTAGTTTATCTGTAGTAAAATTTTGTGATAACTGACCCAAGAAAATAGTGCAAGTATGATAACCAACTTAATGTAATAACAGGAAAATAGTCTCGTGTTGTGTTCTGATGTTTTGTGTTATTTTCTGTTGTGGTTGGAAAGTTCTCAATACTGTATATTCTTAAGGATATACCTATGTCATCTTTCTTTCTCAGCCCATAGATTTACATTAGGAAATCATTCTTTTTTTCTCTGAATTTTAAATATTTAATTTTATGTGCTTCTTTTTTCACGGAAGTGTCGTACATATTCTTGCTGGATAACGTTCTGACAGATCACATCCATCAACGTGCCTTGCGAGAACAAGTGCGGGGATATCTAGGGCAGATACGGGAAAAGTAAGGACTTACATGAAGTTTGTATGCCAATGCCCGACCCGCATTGGAATACGAAATAGAGGTCTTACAGATTTCGCAACAATTCTGTCAATAAGATAATTACGCCAATTTTATTAATATGAGTACGTCATGTAGTTAACTTGCTGCGGATGGGTATTAAAGTACCGTGTTATTCTCAACTGAGGGAGGATTTTTTGGGTTTTTCTCAAAAATTCGTGTAAAACAATTCGTTTAAGTTGCTTTTACATCAAAGCCATACATGGAAACTACAAAGCTTGCTCTTTCAAAAAATATATAACTTGTTATATTTGCAATGATTGTTCTAATATGGAGACTACTGGGGAGAAAGGAGACAAGCCAGTTTTTTATAATTTTACACAATTGCCCTGTTTTCCACAGACTTACCTACTTCTTCCCCTGTAGGCAAACTCTTTAGCAATAAATTTCTTAGTGACTAACCTTCTTCTTACTGTGGGATTTACTTCATGCAATCTACAACTTTCAAACCACGTTATTCTGCTGTTAACTCATTTTCGACCATTTCTTGACTTATCTCCTCTTTTCCTGTAGTCTTCATATTTGAAAATCTTTTTCGTTAACATTTTTTGAGAAAGAAAGAACTACGACATTGTATTAGAACTTCACAGGTTGAAAATAAATAATACAGAAATAATTTATGCAAATATCTTTAAAAAATAATATATATATATATCTTTCAGTATTTATTAGAAAGATACCGTATAACCCCGCATGTTGTCGGGGACGATATATTTTTTTTTTATCTCTTCTTTTTCCTGCATTTCATTTCTCGTTGTTGTCAATATTGTATGCATTTTTTTTTTTATGTTACTCGTATAAAAACAGTTAGAGAAAATTAAGTTATTCATATAACAAGATAACGATTTCTAGTGATAATCTTGATATCCCTTCATTACCAAACCAGACATAAAATATTTTCCGTAAACTAAATATTCCCGAGGAAGATAACCGTGACTATTGAATACATAGATTAACAAGTCCAACAGGACGAAATCATGTATTGTTTCAACTGAAATGACCTGAACATTTTCTCATATATATATATATATATATATATATATATATATATATATATATACTAAGTATTTTACTATATATATACTACTAAGTATTTATCTTTTGAAGGTTATTGATCTATGCTGCCCTGGACCCCGAAAAGCAAGAGGAGGTGGCGAGTTGTGCTGTGCCTGCAGTAGTTGTTCAGATCCGCTACCACTGTGACCAAGTGTTCCTCGCTCTATCCAATGGTACGGTGCTCCTGTTCCGACGACAACCAGAGGGCGAGTGGTGCCTGAAGGAGCCGCAGACGCTTCTGTTGGGAACTGATCCTGTTTCGTGCTTGCTACCCATCAATGTGTGCATGTATGCTGCATGCGGAAAGAAAGTGTGGGTGATGAACGCTCTCACGGGAGACATGCAGGTTAGTATGACTTCATAACATACTTAATTACACGTAGAGTTTTTATGGAATTATACCTTTCAAAGTAAACATTCAACAACCTATCAAAATGTTAAGAAGAAATATTTACTCATCCCATATAAAATATTTCAAATGCTACTGATCCCTTCGTCAGTCACACTTAAAGTAAATGAAGCTTTATCAATTCATATTTTTACATTCATATCTTCTCCCTTCTAAACTTATCATTAAAAGATCTGAATAAAATGTGAATTAACAACACCGATTTTCATCTTCCGGAAGAGTGGCTGACAAAGGGAGCATACGCTGCTCCTGAAATATTTCAAGTAAACTATTACAATGGCGTATTTGGGATGACTAACTGTTTCATTTTAACAAAATGAAGTTCACATATTTTTTACTACATACGAGGGGAGTCCGAAAATAAGTTTCCCCAGGTGGTAATTCAAGATCAAAAATAGCATGTAACATTAAAGATCAGACATGCTTTTATTTTTGCACAAGTACCACTACATTGAGACATTTGTCATACCGGTCTATAAGCTTCTAAAACCCTTCCAGGAAAAAATCAGGGCTCTGCATACGGAAGAAGTGTGGAACAGCCTCTGTGACTTCAGTATTGCTTCCAAAGCGCCTGCCGCCGAGATTCTTCTTCAGAGCCGGCAACAGATGGAAGTGAATGCAAGATCAGGACTGTATGGCGGATGGGCAAGGCGCTCCTACCCAAGAGTTGCAATATGGTTTTTGCTTTGCCCATCACATTAGGTCCATAGACTTCCACGAGGCAGAGTGTGGATTTCTGCTCCCGATATGCCAGGTGCCCATTCGTAGCAGACAACTGCTCGCACTTCCTCCTTTGACGACGACGTCAAAACGCGCCTTCTCTCCATAGCTATCAAGCTCAGACTGAGAGACTCACTTGTCTTCGCTTTGCGCAGGCGCTGCGACGGCGCCATCTACAGGATCGCAGGCGAACGATGCCCACTTGCGCCTGGGTGTGTTGCGTGTGCAACCACTGTCTTATTTCTCTCGTTGGTGTTCGCTTTTCTTGGGAAAACGAGAGGAAACTTACTTTCGGACTCCCCTTAGTATTACGGTGATACATTAACACAGATCAGGCACATTTTGTTAATATTTAGTAACACCCACGCATTACGTGCTCAGGGAATATATATATAAGATTGTTATATTTCTAGTACAATTTCGATAAACCAGTCTTTTTGTCTACGACACCTAGATACTAATGAATGGCTTCAGCTTCAGATTTTTTTTATTTATTCACTGTGAAATAGATGTTACTGTGAAACGCAACGGTGAAGTAGATGTTAGTTAAGATGATAATAATTATTATTATGAATATTATTTTATAAATGCAGAAAATGGATAGAAAAAGTTTCCACTATGCATCTTAAATCCTGCTTGTACGGTTATCGTGATTCGTTTTGTTGATTAAATAATAACAAATCCTTGTCAGTGTAGCCAGAACTTTTCATATGAGTGTGCGTAAAGGTAACTGAAGCCTGCCCACGCTCTCACTTGCTCAATTTATAGGATTGAAGTGGATTAAAAATCAGATAAAATGATACGTCAATGAATTGAAGAATTACAGACAAGCTGTATTTAGGTACTTCACGCCCATGGATCCACAAAAATTTTGCCTCCATCCCCCTCCCATATTTGTTCATATTCAGTTACGTGTATGCAAAAACAGCGCAGGAAACTGACAGAATACAAAACATTACAGTATGTGTTTAGGATCCAAAATCAAAGCAAAAATCACGTGACTACTACGTTGTGGTACGAACATTATAGTCAGAATAGATCTCCCTTAAATTTTCCTCTTGTTGACATCTTCTTTTTAACAATACTATATTTTAATCTCTTTTTTTTTTTTTTTTTTTTTTTAATATGTCAACCCTGAAATTTACCGCTCTATAGCCCGTGGGTAAATGTGGGCCTGATACAATAAAATTGTATAGTATTGCATGACAATTGAAGAAAAAGAATCAACCATTTTTTGAGGTATACACAGGCATACCCCGTAGTAGAATCCATGAAACATACACACACACAAAAGTGCTGAAAGGGTTAAGAATATCTGTAATCTTGTTAATTTGTTTTTCGTATGATGTACGTAGGATTTCTTTGTTCAAGGCATGTCTGTTGTTTTATTTGTAAAATCTTCAGTTTTTTAACAGAGTACTTTTTGCGATTGATTTTTTAAAAAGCGCCGGTAAGCTGACACAGCGACCTATTTCATTTTCTCGAAATTGAGCTATTGCCACTTTTTGAGGTAATTTGTGATCATATTTATCACCTTACAAAATGCTACACCTCCAGACTCAATAATAACAGACTTACAAAACGTCAAAGGTTTTGGTGTACCTCAGAATATATCTGTACTCAAATTGAAGTAGCGACGTATCTATAGATAACTCAGTTTCGAAGAATCGCGGTCATTCAATATATAAGTTTCCGTAAGGTA
Source organism: Thermobia domestica (assembly GCF_964235325.1). NCBI lineage: Eukaryota > Metazoa > Arthropoda > Insecta > Zygentoma > Lepismatidae > Thermobia > Thermobia domestica. The sequence continues at coordinate 6,339,786 of NC_137468.1, forward strand.
TAAACTATTTATTTTTAGAGATACATTTGTAAACTACATATATATGTGTAGGAGGGTTCTTTCTGGCCTACCATATAATCCGTATTGAGATTTAGGCATTTGTCTCACCGTTGCACTAATTCCTTCAAATCCTTTGAAAAAAAAAATCAGGGGCTCTGGCTATTTAGCATTCTCATCATATTCGTCTTCACTGCTCCGCCTGTTTCGAAACGTTCACCTTGTAATTCATACCGGAAAAAGATGGAAAGAACTTGGTGCTAAATTGAAGCTGTATGGAGAGTGGTACACCCGTTCTCACCCTAATTCTTCTATTTTGTGTCTTGTTTGCGTGCTGAATTGAGGTGGGCATTATCGTCAAGAAGAAAAGAAAATGAAATCTTTCAGTTTTACGTCCCACGATTATGCCAGTTAGGCTAAAGGAGACGGTGATTATGAGAGATGAGTGAAATGGTGGAATGAAGAAAGTGGGAGGAAACGGGAGAACCCCGAGAAAACCCACGAGCACGGTGTTTGTCCACCACAAAGTTCACTTGGCGGGGGCTGGGATCGAACCCGGGACCCCAAGCACCAGAGGTGAACGCTCTACCACTGAGCCACCGCGCCCCCCTTCAAGAAGAAAAGACCAGGTTGCTTGTGTCGTAATTGCTTTCCTCTGAAGAATAATTCAGGTTCGACATAAGCGACCTGGTCTCCGTCAACTGGGGATGAAAAAGTGAAACGGGATGAAAAAGTGAATAGCTTTATGTGGGGAGAATGCTAAACAGCCAGAGTCCTGTTTTTTTTTTTTTTTTTTTTTTTTTAAGGTTTGTACAAATTGGTGCAACAGTGAGACAAATGTCTGAATCTCAATAGGAATTTACTTGAAGAGGTGAGGAAGGACCCACCTGCACCTGCATAGTTTATAAATGTATCTGGAAAAATAAAATTTTTTACAGCTTAGGGAAACTTTTATACTGAACGACCCACGTACATATCATTTTTGATTTATGTACAGTACTTTTCTGAATCTGTAAAAGGTAATAGAACTCTGATCTTGCAAATGCTATTCTGATTGGGAGTACTTGAGGATTGAGTGTAGTAAACAGACAGCGCGAGACACGGCGATAGTTCCGTTTTATTCTTGAAAACAAAGTCCCATCACAAAGGTACGCGTGTACATTGAATTTGTTTCTCTTTATCGAATGCTAAATTTAAAACCTGAAGGGATCAAGAAGAAAGTAAATACTTGCATCAACATTTCAATGACTGAGAAAGAAGGGGAAAAAAGGAAGGAGAGGGGGATGTCAACATATTAATCCTGTGTCCAGTAGGGAGAGGAGACCATGCAAGCGAATAATGCTGATGGAATGGAACCACCCCCGCTTAAGGAGCGCAACTTTCACGCAATGGAAAAAAAAAAGTGGAAAAATGAGAAAATGCCCTTCAAAAAGAACCGTTAAAAATAACTAAAGTTAGAATAAATACGTGCAAAAAATGCGAAACTCTCCACTTATTACTTTTTTTTTTTTTTTTTCGCTATTCATAATAATGTACTCTTGTAGCACCGAGAGAAAGGGTGCTACAAGGCTTGGTCTTGGCTCTGTGCTAGCCAGAGTGCAGGCAGCTTGCTCTTGGACCAGTGATTCATTTTTGTATCATATGCCTGTCTTTCCTCTCCATCATTCTACCCTCTAACATCTGTTGCTTTCATGAGAAGAATGTATATTCCATTTTTTTAATTTTTTTTTTAAATGTATATTCTCACAATCACTACTTGAGCCGGTTTGTTTATTTTTGTCATTTTGGTTGCGAGTCCACAGGCTGTGGATAATGGAAAAGGTATTCGAAGTATGGTTAAGGAAGGAATACCTTCCGAACCAAAATGGACATATCGTTGGTTATTTTAAAGGCTGAAAGACTATGGTGGGTACAGTGTGCCCAGAGTCAAACGTGGACCTAATAGCGAAAACAACCAGGCATATCTCGAGAAAATCCCGCAGGCATGCTGTTATCCACTACACCATTGTAGCCTGGAATCGATCCAAAGACCTTTGATACCAAAGGTGAGTACTCTGTCAGTGATCTACCATTTCTTCTCCGCCCTCAGAGGAACACTTTAGATCGTTAGTTCATTGGTTTGTAGAAATCTACATGATTATATTTACATATCCTTTGTTTTCTACCCTTCTCGCTGGTCTAGTGACTAATGTCTGCACCTTTGGGAGGAGAACGTTGCATGCATTATGGTGGTTCGGATTCCACTATAAACTATAGGTGCGCGTCCCATATAGTCTCATTGCTGAAAAGGGACGCTGAACTTAAATAGACAAACAATAATCTTTGTTTTCTGCTTCTAACAACCTACCCACGTGGAACAACAGATTAGCAATCTTAAAAAGTATTTTAAATCAGACAGTTCATGTGTGTTGTATATATATATTGTATTGATTACTTTGGTAATTTTTATTTATTTATTCTTTTGCAGAAAAATTTCAGTCTTCAACACGAGCACTCAGGTGCAGTAAATCTGATGGCCCATTCAGGAATTGGATTATGGATTTCGCTGAAGAACTCATCCATTGTGTGTCTGTATCATACAGAAACCTTCCGACACCTGCAGGACATCAACATAGCGTCCAATGTGATGCGCGTGTTGTCGAACAAAGACTACATCAAGGCTACGCGAAGTATATGTGTTACAGCTCTAATGGCGTGCAAAGGCCTTCTGTGGGTAGGAACAAACGTTGGTATCACTCTCACGATTCCTTTACCGCGGTTGGAAGGAGTGCCTATCATTAGTGGTCGAGTGAACATTTCGTATCACGCTCATTTTGGTCCGGTCACTTTCCTGCTAGCGTTGCAGCCTCGTAGTAGCGGTGTTCCGGTGGAAGTTGCTGACTCCAGACGGGACAGTACAATTCAGGAAGAAAGCGAAAATGAAAGCCATCAAAAGAACAAGCTAGAGAAGCAGTTGTCAGACGGTAATTTGATGCCCAACAATGCACCAAAGCTGAAACATCAGCTGAGCAGTCCAGTGGTTTTAAGGCGACGCACCAAAGAAAATGGCTTGAGGCGAGCATCGAAGACGCTTCCCCGTGGTTTGGGGATGTTCTCCGTTCACGGAAGTCAAGACTGTGATGTTTATGGATTGTACGGTGAACTTATGCGGGATTACGAGGAAGAACACCCATTAAATGATCCAATCTACGAATCATTGCGTCGTAGTGATCCGGAGTTAGCCATTCCCAGTAAAGTGAGTACGCTTGACCGTCGGGTGAGACTGAAAGCGAGTCGGCCAAGGTCGTTAGATTTATCCAATTGGTCCGTAGATTCGAGGTCTTCGGCGTATACGTCCTCAGGTTCAGAAGAGAGTGTCCCCATCACACTTCCGTCAGGTGCGAAACAAACTCCTCCTGCAGATACCCGAGAAGGGAATCAAACTCAGGCGAGTCCTCCGAAGGTGGTTGAAGCGCCACGGACTGTTATCACTATCATGGGTGGCCGAGGGTACCTCAACTGGCGGAAGGTGTATTTGGAAAGAACGGATAAAGGTAGAAGTAGTGGAACAGTGGCTACTGAGACTAATAGTAATGATGCACATGTGGTCATATGGGAAATGAAATTGTGACCTGTAAAAAAATAGAAGTGCTGTGTTTTTTTAATAAAAGAAAACTACAAAATGAAAAGAAAAGAACTTGTATTTATTGTAAGTGAGAACAAAAGTCCAGTTTTATTTTTTTTTTGGCGATATTAGTGAAGAGTTTAGTACTAGTTATTTGCTTTGGTCAGTTTTTACCAATTGCAAGCCATCAGTGAGATCGCTGTACGGTGTATGGCGTTTTTCGATGTCTTTACACCGTTATAGAGGTACGTGCTTTCATGTATGTATATTTGAATATGTGTAAGACATATATGTGTGTGTGTGTGCGAGAAAGAGAAAATTGTATGTGTGGTGTTTATCGTGTGTGTGAGACGGAAAGAATGAGTGTATACATTATTTGAAAAGTGGCATTTGTTGCAGTTGTTTCCTATATTGTGTACAGAACGTAGAGATATGTTATTGTTTTGAACATATTTCATGTATTGACTGGAAAGTTTCTTGTATTTACTTGGAGTTTGACACGATTCTGAAGTCGAAATTAGAAACAACGTATATTCGTGAATGATCAGAAACAATAAGGGAACGTGACGTTCCACAAAGATCAGTACTGGGACCTGTCATTTTATTATATGTAAATACTGTTGAAATTATCTAAATTTATTAAATCTAACAATAGTTCGTCCATCCTTATTCCGGAATGAAAATGATTTTTACGTTCTATAATGCGTTATTGATAAAAAGTGATTCGCATATCGCATTAGACCACTAAACTGCATTAGAAATCAGCACATGGAGGAAGCCTGTGCATTACATTGTCATACATGTCGCTTTTGTCTGTGTTAAAATGAGAAATTGTTAAAAAATAAAGCATACAATATTTACAACACAAAACTTCTTAGGTGAAAAACTTGTAAGAGATGCTACAGACATTCAATTCGAGAAATGAAGTAAAATATGTTATGTTTTACAGCTTTTACAACCCATTTTACAACAATTAACCATTGTCTTTTAAAAAAATTCAAGATAAAAATTTACTAAACATTCTTTGTTATTACAAATTCGGCGCGTGGATTTTTCTGAGAGAGAGCTGAGATTCATATTGTAGCGTTTAATTTTATGAACAACGCATTTGTTTTTAACAAATGTATTTCCTGAAAGTCTATTGTACTCACTGTAATAGCAATAATTGATACATTTTAAATGTATACGACATTGTGATGCAGGAATTAAAGTATCAGAAAGTTGAAAGTGTTCAGTCATTATTTTGAGTAATATTTAAATAATTATACAAGGTGTGTTATGTTTTAGTTTAAATTGACCTTTTTTAAAAAATAAATATGTTCACAAGTATAAGGTTTTTGTTTAATTAGTATATTAGAAAGAATCTCAAGATAACAATAATTTGCTCTTTCTACAGATTGGTTTACTAGTCCAGTTTCAGATTATGTGAGACTCTTGAAATTTTACCGTCATGTATTGCAGAAAAATGAGCTTCGTAAAAGAATTGATTGTATTTAACTTCATTGTAAGCTTTTATGAAATATGTTATTTCAAACCAAATTCGTATCATGTGGTATCACGCCTTGAAAGTGTTTACTGAATCTTCTCACGTATGTTGCTGGACGTATTCTAAACGATAACTCCAGTCATACAATACTAGTTTGTTTAACATTTCATATCTTTACGTTCTGTGTAATTTTTAACCGTTATAACCTTATTCAACTGGTCTTTCTATCCAAAGTTTCTGATGTATAATATGCAATGTACTATATAAGACATAGTGTCCTTTATAAAGAAAGAAAGAAAGAAAAAATGTTATCCTTCGAAATTTGAATTTTTTTTCCTTATACCTGCTATGTGGTATGAAAGTTGTTTGTTAAATCTTGTACAGCTTTTTTATATTATTCATTATTTTCGTATACAATTTTAATCAAGAACCTTTATTCAATGTTAAATAAATATTATATATGTATGTATAAAACAGCAAAATAAAAAAAGGCCTTATGTATCAGGTAAGTACGACTGACAGAGAAGAATAAAAACTACTTTTAAAAAAAATATAGTTTTGGAAAATTTTAAGACATTGTAACAGTCTATGAGCTTTCCTGTTGTAAGATTAAATGTAAACTCATAAATTGGATTTCGCAATAGTTTTTGAGAAAAAAAATACCTTGTCAGTCTGAAACAAAATATATGTGAGAAGTTGTTGCAATTGTCAAAAAAACAAATAGCTTAAAAATAATAATCTTGCTATTGTAAATTAAATCTGTTGCCAAAGCAGTTTCGATGTACTGAGACCTTTTCTTCAGTTAATCAAATACTTATTTCTTTGTCGAGTTTCTAAAGTGTTCAGTGTAAAATAACAAAAAATATTCTTTTGAAAGTTCAAGTTCCTTGTGTTTAGTTCTGTATTACGAAAAATTGTACATTTGTATTATTAATAAGATCTGTTACTTAATGCATTTTTTATTTGCATTACTTTTTATATCAAGAAATATTTATAAAAAAATAATCAATTTAGTGTATTTGAAAATACGACACTATTTTCTGAATGCAAAATTGTTTAAAAGAATTTGTTCACTTCTCAGAATTAATTTCCCTTTTATTTGTATGGAAACCACTATAATCTAGAAAAATGTGATTTGCTGCCAATAAAAAATGCCAAAAAAAATCAGGTTGATAGAGACAAAAAAAAAGGCATATGTTACTGGCATATGTTGTGGAAATACAATATCTTAATTTTCTTACTGAAGTATTTTTTATTTCAAATATATTCCATACTGGGTATAGTAAGTAATATCTTATGGTCTTTTGCTGATAATAGTTATGTTACGTTTAAAGCTACCTTTAGACGAAAAAGAATCTGAAAACCGTACTCGTGTGACATTATCTTATATATGAGGGTAAGTCAAAATTTATCCTCAATGTAGCTGTAACTTTTTTTTTCTAATACAAATAGGAAACTCACCTAAGTAAAAAATTATCCTCAATGTAGCTGTAACTTTTTTTCTAATACAAATAGGAAACTCACCTAAGTCAAAAATTATCCTCAATGTAGCTGTAACTTTTTTTCTAATACAAATAGGAAACTCACCTAAGTCAAAAATTATCCTCAGTGTAGCTGTACCTTTTTCCTAATACAAATAGGAAACTCACCTAAGTCAAAATTTATCCTCAATGTAGCTGTAACTTTTTTTCTAATACAAATAGGAAACTCACCTAAGTCAAAAATTATCCTCAATGTAGCTGTAACTTTTTTTCTAATACAAATAGGAAACTCACCTAAGTCAAAAATTATCCTGAATGTAGCTGTAACTTTTTTTCTAATACAAAGAGGAAACTCACCTAAGTCAAAAATTATCCTGAATGTAGCTGTAACTTTTTTTCTAATACAAATAGGAAACTCACCTAAGTCAAAAATTATCCTCAGTGTAGCTGTAACTTTTTTCTAATACAAAGAGGAAACTCACCTAAGTCAAAAATTATTCTCAATGTAGCTGTACTTTTTTTTCTAATACAAATAGGAAACTCACCTAAGTCAAAAATTATTCTCAATGTAGCTGTACTTTTTTTTCTAATACAAATAGGAAACTCACCTAAGTCAAAAATTATTCTCAATGTAGCTGTACTTTTTTTTTCTAATACAAATAGGAAACTCACCTAAGTCAAAAATTATTCTCAATGTAGCTGTAACTTTTTTCTAATACAAATAGGAAACTCACCTAAGTCAAAAATTATCCTCAATGTAGCTGTACCTTTTTTCTAATACAAATAGGAAACTCACCTAAGTAAAAAATTATTCTCAATGTAGCTGTACTTTTTTTCTAATACAAATAGGAAACTCACCTAAGTCAAAAATTATCCTCAGTGTAGCTGTACCTTTTTCCTAATACAAATAGGAAACTCACCTAAGTCAAAAATTATCCTCAATGTAGCTGTTACTTTTTTTTCTAATACAAAGAGGAAACTCACCTAAGTCAAAAATTATCCTCAATGTAGCTGTAACTTTTTTTTCTAATACAAAGAGGAAACTCACCTAAGTCAAAAATTATCCTCAATGTAGCTGTTACTTTTTTTCTAATACAAATAGGAAACTCACCTTAACATAATTTTTCAATATAGTCCCCTTGCTTCTCAACGCACTTGGTCCGTCATTGCACAAGCGTCCTGATGCCCTCAGTAAAGAAGGCTTTCTGCTGAGCAGGGAGCCACGCATGCACCGCGTCCTTCACTTCTTGGTCCATGACTAATTTCTAGACGATGTGCCATTTCATCAATGGTCACTCGTCTGTCTAAAGAACCACGTCACGTGTACGCTCAATGTTGTCATCATTTGTGGCCTAGTCGTCTGCCTCCTTCCTCGTGCGTAACACTTGTGCGACCATTTTTGAATTTTTCAGTCCATTTGTAGACACCCTGTTGCGGCAAGACACTGTTCCAATATTGTGTCGAAAGCCTTTGATGGATTGAGGCTCCTGATACACCTTCCGACCATAAAATCCGGATCACTGCTCATTCTTCCTTTTTGGTGCAAACTTCTAATGGAGCGGCCATGGTCTATCTGCAACAAAAGGAACACAAATGAAGGAATTAGGATCAAACTTTCATAGCGTGACCTCAACAGTATAACAATAAAATAAATTAGAGCCTGTCTGTTCCAGCTGTGCCTTCGGAAACTATGCGAACTAAACTTCGGCCCCATCCCCCGCCACCCTCTGGCGGACGAAACCCTCTCTTTGCTTAGGGAAAAGAAGGGAATGACCTCAGCTGTGTTGCCAATGTGTCATTTAGTCGTTTGGTCTTGACGAATGAAGATCGTAGGCTACTTAGAATGGCTAACAAGACAGAGCACAGCGAAGTCTATGAAATAATTCGTTGTGGCAATGCTTCCGCATCCACGAATTGAAAGATCTCGGCCGCAGCAGCCTGTCCCTCCTCGTTCGAGGGAGGTACGGGAAATCACATATCGATAGCAGCACCAGCAAGGGTACAGTTGAACTAGACAGGCTCTAGGACATATGTCAATGTAAACAATGTAAGAAGAGCTTATGTCACAATTGTGGATAACTGTTTACTTACCCTCTTAAAAATAGATGTATGTGTTTCAGCATAAATCTGGAACGTCTGGAGCAATTTCAACCAAACATAACTTACAATCTATAAAAAAAGGTACTATGGGTGTTAGACACTCCTAAGAGTTGTGTGAAAAAAGCCGTGACATGTAAAAATATTTGAAAATTTGCATTAGTGTCAAATCCATAGTTTTCAGAGTCGCCGAGACGAATAGTGATAATGACACTCCCAATGCCGTTGAAGTTCAGTTGGCAGAGGGGGCAGGGGGGAGGGGGACGGTGAGGAGTGAAAAATAAAATGTTAAAAAAATTACCGAGATTAGTGTTGAATCCCTAGTTTTCGGCGTCGGGAAAATGGCTGACCTGTTTGAAATGACTTCTGGAACATGGTTGGTTAGTACTTACCTCAAGCTGGGTTTTGAGAACATTTCTAGTGGGGATAGATATTTCAAAATTTATGCCGAAGTTAATGTATCTTGTGGGGTTTTATCATTACACTTACATTGTGATTTGTACCCTAAGAGGAAAGAGAATTCATATATTTTTCCATAAACCTAGTTTCCCCATACGAAAAATGGATATTCCCGCTATTGTTATATAAAGTGCGCTGCTTACAGCATGTGTGAACAATAGTTTATGCTCATTCTTTCCATGACAGTATCATCGTACATATAACACTGTTGTTTCCAGCTGCTATTATATGGCATCGGAGGAACTGCGACACAGAAAAACAACTGTCCAAGAGGGAAGGTGGAGGAGCGAGAGAAAGGTGTAGAGAGATATTCGCAATGTATGAGTACTAATGGATCCATGAGTGGTGTATCTGTACAACAATCAATCAGAGAGATAGTAAGAGTCAAGGAAGAGACAAGATAGAAAGACATAGAGAAAATGTTGGCAGTGTACGAGTAGTGTACTGCATAACCATAGACTCAGAAACAGTAGGAAGAGAGATGAGAGATAGCTGTAGAAAACTGTTGGCAATGTACAAATGGTGTATCTGCGTAACCATAGTCAGAAACAGTAGCAGAAAGGAAGAAATGAGAGAAAGGTGAAGTATTGGCAGTGTACGAGTGGTATACAGCATATTTCTCAGTAATTGGGAAAATTGAAAAGCTAGTAACTACGGTATGCATAAAGAACACGCTGCCAATACTGCGCATATGACCGATGTCGTGCGTGACCAATCTTAACATGTATGGCGGTTATAAACAAACGTGTGACCATCAGGGCCGGACTGGCTACTAGTTGGCCCCGGCGGCTGACATATTGTGTTGGTCCCGAATTCTCGATTTCCCAACCACTACTATCCCATTTCGCACTGTTCTCCCACAATAAGAGCACACTATTATCTTAGATAAAGCATACTTTTCTTTAGTAGCCATACCGTACATTATACCATGAAGATCATAATACAGAATCAGGGCATATGTTATGTAAGGATATTTATGAAACCAACACAGACTATAATCATTAGAATTTTTTGTTTCATCTTGCCTTGGGATGGCTGAGATTTGTAAATTGTTGATGTACCCTTGAAAAACGCCGTTGCGCAGCTAATTTACTTTACCTATATAAGATCATCAATGGTAAAGTTGATTATGAATTATTATCGTGGATTAACCGTCGTGTTCCTCCACGGCGAACTCGCTCTCTAAATTTACTAACCTACGAGACTCCTAGGGTATCAATTGTTGAGCGCTCCCTGTTGTACAGACTAGCGCAAGGTTATAACACAGGTTCAATATATTTCAACATTTTTACTACTAAACGAAGCTTTAGAAATCAACTGAATAGAATACTGTATTGTAATTTTAGAGGTGAACTTCCTTTTATTATATATATATATATATATATATATATATATATATATATATATATATACACGAGGGTTCGGGCAAAAGTCATGGCAACTATTTTTTTTCTTGAAGATACCAGTCCGCTTGGAAAATCTGACATATACAGAGGAAAGGACAAGGTGTTAACTACATGTGTGGACAATGAATACCACTGACATATCGTAACACACTAAATTATTACGGTAGTATACAGGGCAGTATGACCTTCACGGTGCAAAAGAATGACAACACAGTACGCATACAGTTGACATGACAAATCTGGGCCTAAAGACGCTCAAAGTAGTCCCTTGCTACTTACATCACACGCTGCTAACGATGTGGGAGACGTTGAATACCATCCGCTTCAGCATTTGCTTCACCATGTGTAAATCGGGTCACCTGTTCGCGCACAGCATTAGCAATGTCCTCGCGTGTTGCAAACCGCCTACCACATAGTGGTTTCTTAATCTTTCGAATGAGATCAAAGTCACAGCGCGATATGTCAGGAGAGTACGGTGAGTGCTCCAATTCTTCCCATCCCCAATGTCGCAGTAGCTGCATACACACTCTGCTTTATGTGGTTTTGCATTGTCGTGCAGGATTATTGCACTGTCCACAAGATCCGGACGTTTCTCCTGAACACCACGTCGTACCTGTCGCACCAGGAAGTCCCTGTAGTACTGTGCGGTCACTGTTCTGCCATGTGGAACAAAGTGACAAACAACGACACCCCTGACATCAAACGCGACGATCACCATCAATTTGATTGGGGAAGGATTCTCACGGAACTTCTGCCTCCTTGGTGATCCAGCATGTCACCACTCTGCGGACTGACGTTTCAGTTCTGGTTCGTATGCCATGGCCCAAAATTCATCGATGGCGATTATTCGTGACAAGAATTGATCGCCGTCCTGTTGCCAGCGTGCAAAATGGTCGGAGCATATTGCATAGCAAATCCACCTTTGAACTTCCGTCAGTGCATGCGGTACCCACAGCGATGCGATTTTGCGTAGTTGCAGCTCATTACGCAATATCCTGTGGACGGTGCGTTTCTCGATGCCACTTGCCTCCGCCAACTCTAGTAGCGTCCATCGTCTGTCTTCATCCAGGAGCTACTTGATGACGGTACGTGCCACGTCGGTCCGCACACTGACAGGTCGTCCCGAACGTAGCTCATCACTCGTTGACACAGGTCCTTGCTGAAACTTTCCTACCCACTGTGCTACTGTCCGGTATGGTAGGACATTATTCCCAAGCACTTCCACTAATTCACTGTGACATTCCATCGCATTTCAGCCTCGGAGAACGGCTATTTTGATGTAAGCGCGATGCTCAACACGGGTTACTTCCATCTCGCACGACACTCACCAACTGACTGATTTCACAGGCCTCGCTGTGCTACTACCAGCTATCACAGAGCCATCTGTTGTTCTGCATACACACTATGCCTGCAGAACTTCCACACGACACAGAAGTTTGTGATCCGCTCACATATCTGCAAGAAAAAAAAGTTGCCATGACTTTTGCCCCAACCCTCGTATATTTGTGTTTTCAATGTTGATGTTCAGTTTCAGACAAATGGCCTTATGCTGTATGAACCTTAGTGAATAAATAAATAAATAAAGAACTACGGACAAATTAATTGAAGGTCAGCACTGGTAGTTTCAGTATTCGTGAACAAGGGTTACGATAAGCTGCAAAACATCGCCCTCTGCACGTAGCCCGAAATGTTTTTCGGAGGACAGATATACCCTCCGGAACAAACACGACAAAATCTTCTCGTAAGGACATGAATATCAGTGAGCACATGTGGTCCATGAACTATGTCAAGTACCCAGATTGGGTGTAAATATGCAAATCGTGTGCAAATTTAGGCCTATAAGGTGATCGCAATGGAATCTACTATGGTTGTGACGTGATAAAAAGCAGGAAAGAAATTAATAGTATATCTTAATATTGCTACCAGAAAGTGCTGTAATGAATTCTCATCTCGATTTACGTAATTTTATTCCAAATTTATGTGTATATCCAGTTCTTACTGTAATAACAATTGTAGTATATAAATACACAACGACAACCGTGAAGCCTAATTCGAGAGCAGCCACAGTTTTATTTAAAAGAAACACCCATGTACAAAGTATTTACTAATTTTTCACTTATCAATACTGTAGAAGCAAGAAGTCCGAATTTATAATCCACGACTGGAATGCAGTAGTCGGCGAAGGCAAAGAAGAGAATGTAACTGAATTTCGGTCTAGGAGAAAGGAATGCGAGAGGTACACGATTGATTTGAGTTCTGCAAAAGCCATAATCTGACTGTAACGAACACTCTCTTCGAACAACCACTAAGAAGAAGATACGTATGGACAAGACCAATAGACAAAGGAAGATATCAAATAGACTATATACTGGTCCACAAACATTTAGAAATCAAGTGAAGAACAGTAAGAGTTACCCAGGAGCAGGAGTTCACTCAGACCATAATTTAGTTTTGATGCAGAGGGAACTCTTGACTAAAGAAAAGAGTGATAACACCAAACAAAAGATGGAACACAATCAAACTAAGAAGAGATGAAAACACAAAAACGGAATTTGCAACTGCAACAGACAAAGAGACGTCCAAGGTAGCTTTAGCAGGCGATGACATCAACTCGACATGGGAAGCCATGAAAGCGGAGACTATCAAAGCAGCAGCTAAGCACATAGGAAGAGAAACGAGAACCCAATATAAATTTGGATAACGGCAGAAATATTGGTAATGATGGAGTAAAGAAGACAGTTCAAGATAAACAAAGAAGAGGAATACAGCATTTGCAGAAATCACATCAACAGAGAAGTAAAGAAGTCCAGAGAAAACTGGATAAAGAACTCGTGCAAAGAAATTGAGTAAAATATAATCAAAGGCAATACAGAAACGGCATATAGAAAGGTTAGAAAACAGTTCTGTGAGGAAAAGAAAGGCACAAACATTATCATAGACAAAGGACGGAACTACGCTAATAGAAGAGGAGCAGATAACAAGATGGAAGGAATACATTGAAGAACTCTACAAAGGAGACAGAATGAACGAAGAAGAGATAGAGAAGGAAGAAGACATCGATGAAAATGAATTAGGACCATCGATTTTACAGGCGAATTTCAAAATACTTTGGAGAAAATGCAACATGATAAAACCCCAGGAATAGATCAAATACCAACGGAAGTGATTAAGAATCTCGGAATAGCAACAAAGAAGAAACTATTTAATCTTAATGAAATGTACATCACGAGAAAAATACCAAGAGACTTCGAGAAAAACATATTGGTACCTATCCCGAAGAGAAAAGGCGCACAAAAATTCGAAGAACTCGGAACGTTAAGTTTGCTTTCACATGCATCAAAAATACTATGCAAAATTATTGCACAACGAATAGGAGGAAAATCAAAGAACGGTTGTCGGAGAACCAGTTTGGATTCAGGATGAAAAGGGAAACAAGGGAGGCAATAATGAGGCTACGGTTGATCATGGAACAGCACATCAGAATAAACAAACCAATTGTGATAGCATTCGTAGATATAGAGAAAGCTTTTGACAACGTAGATTGGAATATCATGTTCAGAGTGTTGAAGAATCTGAAAGTGGATTACAGAGACAGAACAATAATATACCAACATTATAGGAACCAGACAGCTGTTATAGGAAGAGATCAAAAGGAAGCAAGAATAAGTAAGGGAGTGAGGCAAGGATGTGAACTTTCACTTCTCCTGTTCAACGTCTATATAGAAGAGGCTATGAAAGAATTCTTGGATAAAAACGAGAAAGGCGTAAAAGTAAATGGTCAGGTTTTCAGCACAATAAGGTTTGCAGATGACAGCACTGATAGCAGAGAACGAAAAGGACTTGCATGAAGCATTTTTAAATCTGAACGACCAACTGAAAATCAAATGAAAAATGAAGATAAATACGAAGAAAACCAATGTGATAAAAGTGGACAAGAGCAGGACAGGAAGGGGCAAACGTATGGCTAGAGGGAGAGAAAATTGAATACATTAAGAGTTTCCACTATTTAGGAAGTCTTATATCCTCGGAAGAAAGACGTGAAAGTTCAAAAATAGCGCAGACTAAACAAACATTCAGTAGGAAAAGAGGACTGGTAACATCAAGAAATGTGTCGCTGAACGTTCGAAAAAGATTGATTAAGACCCTGGCATGGAGCGTGGCGCTTTACGGGTCAGAGAAATGGACATTGAGAAAAACTATCCAAGCTAGAAGTATTTGAAATGTGTTGGCGCAGAATGCTGCGCATATCATGGACCGAAAGGCAAAGGAATAAGGACGTACTAAAGGAAACTAATGAAGGACGACAGATCATGAAGATAATAGGAAGAAGCAGAAGAAGTATGCTTGGCCATCTTATTCGGCATTCTGTTTGGATCACCGTATTCAGTGGTGCCCACCCCCCTTATGTCCATGACGCACCCCCCCTTAATTGTCTATCCATAGGTGTTCTTCCATGAAAAAGTGTGACTTTGAATAACAGAACGCGGCTCGACTTCTTGGCTAATAAAATTGGCAACTACTGAAAGATTAAAGAAAACATCCATGAGTGACTTAACAATATCGGTACAAGCAAAAACAATAGAGAAATATAACAAACTTCGTATCGTGGAATTCAAAAGGGAGCCGAATGTATAGTGGCCTGATAATGCAATTCTTGAAATTTTAGTTTCTCGGCCTAGGAAAAATAACAAATTGATGTATGCAGATTGCCACACGAACTATTTACAAGAATATTAGTTGTCGTACACGTTTTACACATTTTTTGCTCTTACTCCTGACCTTCTCTCATTATTACAATTTTCATTTGGCCCCTGTCTGGGCGGTAATCGCGTGGGTCTAGTCACCTGGGTCAGTCCGGGCGTGTGCGACCTCACTTGCGTTACACAACATCGAATTGAAAACTATAACTACGTATATTTCATTTACGTAATGAATGCTTGGATCCATGTATGAACATAAGATAAATGGAGGATTGTAATCGCATGACTCTTTAAAGAAACTGGTGAGCATTCTACAGAACTTACAGTGGAATTTTGCATTATTGAAGTGCCCTGCAGTTTTTCTTCCAGGCATGTTTTTGGGGGGCACTGGCTTCTGGAGCTCTGAGAGTGCCCCACACGAGGAGACCAAAATAATACGTCTACAATATAATAAGAAATAGTACCAGCAATGCCACCCGGAATACTAACGAGGAAGGCCCATAAACCGTGAGAGTTGAATTTTGATGAAAATTTGCGACAAGATTCAGTTCGAGTTGCTAAGTAATGTAGTATTAGTTACTCGATGCGCAAATGCTTCGTTGAGCTGCTACACCGACGCCATCTTGAAATCCAGTAGGCAATGTCCAAGAATACCCTTTTGACACAAAAATGAAAAAGCTTTTGATAGATCTGACATCAGTATTGTAAACCAAGGTAGAGCATCTATATGTGGGAGTACTTTTTGTGCGTGGTCGCTATTTGAAAGGCGCCATATTGAATCGCGGTCAAATATGATAAATGGTAAGGGGGTCATGTGGGGTATCAAATAGCACTGGAATTTACTCCTGAATCCATTTCCGTAACCAAAGTTTACATATCTGTTTTCACTTGAGAGTTAAGAGCTCTCTCGCTCACAGGAACATATAAAAACAGTGCAATTAAAATTTGTGTTATGAAATGCAGTCGTGCGAGCACTTGCAGGGTTTTAACTAATGCAGTAGTTAATGCAGTACAATAGCCACTATACCAATCAGATCTTGAGACTAGTGAAAGAAATCGTTAATTAAATCGAAATACCTGCAGTAAAAAATGGAATAGCAGCATGCTACAAGTTATACCTATTTCAAAGTGCGATGGAATAGACTGCTCGTCGATGAAACACATGCCTAATAGTACTGACGAGCAGAAAATACCAAAGTGATTTATATTGTTCGGATATATATTAGAAAAATGATATAAACTGGTGAATATTAGTTGAACGACCAAAATGGTTCGGATTCCACTATAATCAGTAGGTCCACGTCTCCTTTAGCGTAGCAGGCATAAGTGTGGGACGTTGGACTGAATCAAACCAAAAATCTATTTTAGGCAATTTTACGTGGTCCGTTATAGTGTGTTAAGTTTTCTTCTCCAATCTTGAAACCTTAGGCAAAGACCATCATTGTTGCAGAATATTGCGTTCTTTTCCAATACTCATACTTGACAATCTATAATTTACCGTGCATATTACGAAGTTAAAATACTTTAATGTATTTATTGCCAGTTTGTCTAAATACAATCGATTTATTGCTGGCGCATTGAACAATTAAGGGGATTTAAATTATCAGTTCACAATCCATTCTTAGAAGAAGATACACCCGGAAACTTAGAATTCAGTTCTCTTGTGTCTGTTCTGCTATTAGTGATAGGGGAATGCATACACACCTGCTAAGAATAGATGGCAATAAAGATTATTACAAGATTCAATACCAAGTTGCAATCCATAAAACAAGCCTCTTTCTTGCTTTTTTCTTCAATATTAAATAATTAAATATCTGCAGCTTTCCACCTTTAACGATAAAACACTTGGTTATAATAAGGGCAAGACTAGTTTTCATATCAAAACTGTGATAAATAACTAATTGTAGCAGGTGTTCACTTGTTCGGTGTACAAGTTATATGGCAGAATTTTCATAATGACAATGCATTCTGTTGTGTATCATCAATTTTGTGCGCCAGTCCTAAAGGACATGCTTGCATATGCATGGCAGAAATGTGGGTACGTCACAGGAGCAATAGTTGGTTCATTTACAAATGTTCTGCAGCAGTGTCGGACATTGTCTACTGGATTCCACGATGGCGTCGGTGTAGCAGCTCAACGAAGCATTTGCGCATCGAGTGACTATTACTACATTACTTAACAACTCGAACTGAATCTTGTCACAAATTTTCATCAAAATTCAACTCTCACGGTTTATGGACCTTCCTCGTAAGTGTGCCCCCCACCCGGAATTGTTTCTGAAAGAAACACTGGTGCCGGGTGGGAGGTAGAGACCTGCACGGGCCGGGCTTGGGCGGGCCGACACTGATTTCTCTTCAGGTCGGGCCGGGCTGGGGCCGATTAATTGGAATTTTTTAATAATTATTGACATTCGTTAAACAATAATTAGAATAAAGGCAAACGTTGAAGAAGTGTGCCCGTGAAAAATGTTACAAAATGAAACTTCGAAAATTTATCGGGCCCGGGCCGGGCTTGGGCCAAGAATTTTAAAAAAACTTATCGGGCCGGGCCGGGCTCGGGCCGAAAATCTCCAAACCTTTTCGGGGCCGGGCCTACGTACATTCGGGCTGGATTGGGCTCGGGTCGAAAAATTTGGCCCGTGCAGGTCTCCAGTGGGAGGTGAGTTTTTCGCTTCTTAAAACTTGGCCACATTAAAAGAATGTAATTTTTTTGGTGGTAATGTTAAATTCATCTCACCATACTTCTAAACCTAACGACTTTTTTTCTAACTTCGGTAAAAATATGTCAAGTATCATAATCATTGCTGCATATTACTAGTTTCTCATGTTTGGTATCATGGGTAGCCACACAGTGGGTATAACTGCATCCATATTAACTTCGGTCTTTTATTTTTTTCCTACAATAATTCAGTCAGTTCTGAATATCTGTTCTTTTATGTGTTCTGCTATACTTGGTTAACATATAAGTCTCTCATAGATTGCTTCTTATTATACACTGCTTATTTTCTGTTTAGTCAGATTGAAGAATTTTAAGCTAGTTCTTAACACTCACTAACAGATCGTCTTGGCAACAATGTTACAACATGTCGGCCTCGGCAGTAGATATCTACCGGATCATCCCATAAGTAATATATTTTTGCTCCGTGAGGTAAAGAACGGTAACTTATAAGGAACACTACCATTAGTCAGGGAAATTGTCTCCATCGGACTCTACCAAGGATCTTATAACATAGAGGATCTGCCCTTATAACAAAATCTTGAAGCCATACGTCATAGTTTCGCCACCCCTACTCTGCCCACTCCGCCCAATAGAATAGCATTGTTTTGAGCCAACAATCATGGCGAAAACGATAGTAGCCAATCAGACGATGGCAGAAACGAGAGTAGCCAATCAGACGTGTCGATGCTCGGTTGCTTTTTGGCTTCATTGATTTAATAGGATGAAGATACATATGGGCGGATCCTCTATTTATAACATCCTTGGACTCTACAATACTGCCACCTATCAACCAGCTGTTGAATCCTCGCTGAAAGAATTCATCAATTTTGGAGGTAAAGAATTGGGTCACTGTGGGTCGCACGCAATCCCGTTCGTGCGATGTTTTCCCAAAAATGTCGATTTGCAGGTTGCTGAAACAAACGGAGTGAACAAAAAGAAGTCAAGGATTAAATCTACATTACAAAATAATAATAATCTGAAAACAGAAGTTTTTGAATGGAAACAGAAGAACTTATATACTAATTTATTGAAAACCGTTCAATATTTGTACCTTTTTATAGTGATAAAGAACAAACAGAAGAAGTGTTTTTTTTTAAAGTAAGAAATTATTTTTTATTCGATGAACATTGAAGTTTTATTACTTTTAAAAGAAACGAAATGTGCTATGAAAAGATCCTGGTAAGATGGCGGACACATAGTATCAGAGTTTTATACTCACTTTTAATAGTTATTTTATATTTTTAACAAATTTATTGAAGTCTTTATATGTTTCTTATATTTTTTAATAATGTAGTTCAAGTATAATATATCACCAACGCCAGTACCAGGACCTTCTTATAACAATTTAAATACTTAACGTATCACTCGAAAACAAGCAATCTCTACCCATATCCGTGCCACTTCCGTTACAGTATGAGCTGTAACTACTACAAAAAAATTAACAATTTGATATAATTAAAGTTTAATACAGGTTGCATGGACCAGTAGCGTAATTATGAATGCATGGGCTTCCCCGCAAAAATGTCAAAAGGGTTCCACTTTCCACGTTCATGAAAGCACGAAGAAATTATAGAGAACAAATTATTGACCTTGGGTGTTAAATCTACTCAGTCACTATTTCCTCATATTATACAAAAAATGTATATAATGTAATAATAACTAGCTGAACATGCGCTCTCTACACAGTGAATCATTTACATATGAGCATGAATCTCCTTGTCAACCCTCACAACATATATAATGTCTCTTTACAATTTCGTTTGAAGAATTTTGTTTCGAAAATCTTGGTTGGAAAATTTTCGAAAAAAAATTGTTTCGAAATTTTTGTTTCAAAATTTTGTTTTATAAAAGTTTTCGTTTGAAAATTTTAGTTTGAAATTTTGTTGAATTTTTTCGTTAGGAGATTTTTGAAAATTTTGTTTAATTTTTGTCTTAAATTTTTGTTTGAAAATTTTGTTTTGAAAATTTTTAGTCTGAAAATTTTGTTTGAAAGTTTTTAGTTTAAAATTTTGCTTGAAAATTTTGGTTTAAATTTTTTTAGTTTGAAGGTTTATTCATTCATCGAAAATATTTTATATGTTATGAACCTTGTTCAAAATTTCCACCTGACTCATAACAAATGTCCAGAGAACATTGACCAATTATTGTTTCATGACCAAGAGTAATCCCAAGGAGTGGAACTGGTCGTATCAAAGAAAGTAGATCTCCATACTTGCTCATCAAAAGTCAAATCATCGATCACGTGACCATACTAATATTTGACATCCAAATTTGCAAAAGGGTCCTATCATTTTTTGTTTGGACAATTTCTAAATTTAAAAGGATGGTTCTAGGTACCCCTCCTAAGGAAACATCCATGCTTTATGAAAGGAAATTTAACCCTATATAAGATAATATGACCTCATCAAGATGATAAAATTATGTCAATCGAACACTTTCCACGTGATACAACGTATTGCTTACGTTTATATTTTGAAAATTTTTAAACCATGAAAGGGAACGAGATGGACCACCAAATTTATAGTGGTATACACTAAGATCCTGTACTATTTTACCAAATGTTTAAATTTAACAATTTTCAAAATTTAAGGGGTGGACCAATGTACCCCTCCCAAATTTTCAAAGAGGTGCACTAAGTTACCTATGTCTTATAAAAAGGAATGGATCCTTGTACATGCCCATACAACGATATAAGGTAATAGGACCTCACCAAAGGATAAATTCGATCAAAAAGCTCCAAAATTTGAATTTTTGGCAATTTTTTTACCCATGAAAGTGAACGAGATGGACCTCCAAAACTTATAGAGGTACAACCCTGGTTCTAGGATACCATATCCAATTTTTAGATCCGTCAGTTCTCAAAATTTAAGGGGATGGTCCTATGTACCCCTGCCAAAATTTAGGAGAGGGGCCAAGATACCTCTACGTTATTGACCCCGGGCCAGGAACCTGGAGGACCCAGGGGCATAGGGATCATATCCGAAGTGCGATCAGATCACGCCATTGCTACTGTTAGGTCTACTTACCCATTTCAATGAAATTTGGCAAAAATATATCCTTGAATATGTCGAAGTTTTCGGGCTATCTGAACAGTAGGGCCCCGCGTAGGCCCCCTATTTTTTTGCTAAAAATTCGATGAAAATTCCTGGATTTATGGATTGTGACTAGTGTTATAAAATTTCCGCAAATTTTTGAACTTGTTGGTAAAAAAAAAAAAAAAAAGGTTTTCCGGTTTCTTTTCGGAAAAATTGGGAAAATAACAAAACTCTTTCTATTAGGTTACTTTTACTAGTAATAGAACACTTTTTTTTAAAATTACGCGTGAGAAATGTAAGCTGAGAATTTCAATATTGCGAATATTTAAATAAGAAGCATTTGAAAATAAAACTGTTGTAATTATTCTTGGAAATTAATAGTCTGCACTCATTTGCTGTATGTGCTTTATAGTCGTTTACCGGTGGTTGTGCATTAATTGCAGAACTCTAACAGTTGCATACACATCTACAATCATGAATCGTTTCTGTTACAACAAATAGGACACGAATTAAACTGATTTCTTAATGTGCTCTTTGATCTGGTAAAATTTTGTTAATTTTAACCAAATTACTCCTTAAAACAGAGAGCAGTAAACAAATTTCACTAATTCTCATGCACTAAAACATATAATTTCTATTATTTATTATTCTAATATAGACTTTTATATAAACTCATGTACAAAATTTTATAAGTAAACAAATACCTGTTTTCTAGTGCTACAAATTATATAAAAATTAAAGTGAATATATTTGTAACATAGATGAAGTTCGGGACTGAGATAGTTTTTATCTTCTCACTTTAAAGGTGCAACTTGGAGGTAGGAAGGGGGATATATATTGAAAATGACCGATATTAGTGTCGAATCCATAGTTTTTGGAGTTGCTGAGATGAACAGTGACACTTCCGATGCCACTTAAATCCAAATTCAGCGCCGTAACCTGAGGGGGTGAGTATAGATAGATAGATAGATAGATAGATAGATAGATAGATAGATAGATAGATAATGGGTAATTATCGATATTAGTGTCGAATCCATAGTTTTCGGGATCGCTGGTATGAACAGTGGCACTTCCGATGCCGTTTAAATCCAAATTCAACCCATAGCTTGGGTAGGAAGGAATATATAAAATGACTGAAAATGGCCGATATTAGTGTCAAATCCGTAGTTTTAGGGGTCACTGATATGAACAGTGACATTTCCGATGTCGTTTTAACTCCAAATTTAGCCCCCATTAGTACTCCTAAAGGGGGAGGGTTACATGTAAAAGTAACTGAAAATGACCAATACTAGTGTCGAATTCATAGTTTTTGGAGTCTCAGTTCATTGTGACAGTTTTGATGCCCTTTATGTCCAAAATAAAACTTATTCTCCTCGTGCGAAGAACGGGCATTTTGCTAGTCTTTAATAATAACGAACGGAAGTTTCACATGTTAAATTCTTTAAAATATTTCTCGGTGTTTAAATTTACACACTTGTGCGGTGTATGTGTGTATGTGTAAATAAGATCATATCTCTTTTTGAGTTGTTCGTAAAATATAAAAATAATAAGGATGAATTTTACCAGAAATCAGAAAAATAACAAGTAAAATTAAAACCTGTTGTTTTAAGTATTTTTCCTGCTAGCGAAATATGTTGTATATATATGCTGCAGACACGTTACAGCAAATAAGATTAGCACCAGGCGAAGAACTAGTTTTTAAATTATATTTTCAGATTTTTGCCAATATTTCGGAACAAAATATTTTTTCTAATGGGTTCAAAATTTGCGGAAATTTTACATAGCGCAAGGAAGATACGTATCTCAATAAAATATATATGTGATTTTAACATACCGTTATTAACTAAAACGATTCTGGTCCCGTTATTTTAACACTTCCCTGCCATAAAGCGGGAACTTCATAGATTGCTTAAGATAATTTAAATACGTCTATATTAATTAATCTGACAAGAATTACATTTTAGTATCTTTTGTAGCCATAACTCCATTCTATTACTGTGCTTACTTTAAAGGAGTGATGCACATATATTTGTTGGCACAAATTTTTCTTGTTCTAATACAAGAAACATAAGTACTCAATGATCTTAACTGTAAAGTAGTAAATATGAAATAGTTTTCATTTTAAAAGCATAATGTAGTAAAATATTCCAAAATTTCATTTTTTTCCCAAAATTTCCGTTTTTCCAAGCTGGGGAAAAAACAAAAAAAAACTGGTTTTTACTCAAAATTTCCGGTTTTTTCTAGGCCTTCGAAACTTGGATTTATTCACACAAACCTGAAACTAAAACTAAACTGAAACTACAGTATTAACTGTTTCAGTGTTTCAAAGTGTGCTGAAATCAACAGAAATTGTTCATTGAAGTACTGCTCTTAAGAGTCTTCATCCCGGCGAAATTAAAATACCGCTAATTTTACAGTAATTATGTGATATCTGCAAATAGATAAAAGATAATTGAAATATGGAACAAGAGCGCCCTAGACACTATTATTTTGCGTGAGGTACCGTTATCACAAGTCACCTAGTGGCTTTCCGTTTTCAGCTGTTTAGAAACGCGAAAATAAATGCCGATTTTCAAAATGGCTCGAAATCGAAAGCAGACAAGTGAGTCGTGATAACGGTATCTCATGCAAAATAATATTGTCTAGGGCGCACTTGTTTCACATTTCGATTATCTTTTATCTATTTCAAGGTAGCACATAATTACTGTAAAATTAGCGGTATTTTAATTTCGCCGGGATGAAGACTCTTAAGTAAGTTTCTTGTTTCTTTGGTTATACTTTACATGTGGCACCATAGCTTTAGAAGATTAAAGGAGTGAAAATTCTGAGGGGTATGCAACAATTTGTTTGCTAGACGTAATCAATGAATTGCGCAAAACAATTCCAAATCGTCGCATCGTTATTCATCACGACAACGCGAGTTCCCACTCAGCATACCACACTGGTGACTTTTGTCCACTAAAAATGTGGAATTAATAACGCATTGTTCGTAGTCACCTGATTTTTCACTAATAATTTCGTTCCCACACATGAAAAACAAGATGCGTAGTGAGCGATTTGTGTCGCCTGAAGCAGGTAGTTGTATGAACGCATTCCGAACAGAGATTTCTAAACTAGCAGTCTGAAAGTGGAAAAAAATGTTTTCAAAATTGGTTTGACCGTATGTAAAAGCGTATCGATCTCAAAGGTGAATACTTCGAAGAACATAAAGCCATTTCTAGATTTTCACATGTATTTTTTCATATTGATTGCAGGAAATTTTCCAGCATCCCTCGTACATAGCCTAGAACCAAGAACATTTAAACCTTTTGAAGGTGAATGTCGTGTAGGTATAAAATTGGATTCCTGCTAGGGGCCCCGAATTGCTAAACGACACATTTTCCGAGAAAATCCCGGGCACCACCAAATTTTGCTGCCTGGTATTCAAAACCGTAGTTCATCATTTGGAGACAATGATGTAAGAACTATGAGCCTAAAAATCAAATAAGATACATACAGGGTCTTTCTACCTTTCTTTTTATGTCAAAAGTCTTTATATATATCCACACTTACTAAACGTACTTCAATGGAACTCGGCAAATATGTACCTGGGACATGTCTATAATTTTGGGGTCCATTTTTGTGTAAATATCTATCTGATACCACTAAGGAAAACGCAATCGATAAAGAACGTTTTGTTGGCAGAAATTTTCGGAAGGTCTCCCGAATTTTGCATTCGTAAGGCAGGTGCGTAATATCATTCGGAAACCTTCTTCATTCTGAAGACAATGGTATATAAAGCATGAATATATAGTATATAGAAAAAAGAGGAAAAAATGTTACTCTCAAAGAGTATAGCCGGATAAGGAGGTAAAATGTGCTCTTACACGGATTGCTGAGATATTAATAAAAAAGGTACTTCATATCCAAAGATAACTTTGGCCAGAAAATCAACTTCAAATTCCTTCGAATTTCAAAGTTACTGTTGAAAATTCGAAAATCACATTTATTCATATCTCGGAAACAACTTGAGTTACGAGGGTGAAACAAAATATGAATCTCGTACTTTGCTCTAAGGTCCTTACAGAAAACAAGAAACAATGTATTTTACCCTTCAAATTTCTAGCTAAAAGCGAGTCGAAAATAGTCGAATTTAAATCTTTTAACTTTATGTTTGAGTGATCACCTATTTTTCGTCATAGAAGCATCACCAACCCACCTATAATATATTTTGACCATCGATATCTGCGGTGCAGTTTAGTGTAAAATGAGAAAAGCCAAAGTCGAAACACTGTATTTTCGCCAATAAGATAGGCAACCGACGTTACACAATGCATGTTTGGTTGGATTCGTACACTGTCAGAAGTAATAATGTTATTTCTGCAATTCTATGCTGGAAAGTGAACACCAAGTTTCGGATATGCATGCATCTGCCATGACGTCCTGCGAAGAATATACTTTATCCTGTAAGTTCGGAGTCGCAGCCTGTTCGCGAGACTAGCTCATAACAAATGAAACATCTATTATGGCAACGAAACTTCATAATACTGCTGACCATTTGGTACTAATTTTTGATGGAACATACACTCGATATGGGAAGAATTCGAATAACGAGTATAAGCATAAATCGTGCTCTAGACAAAAAAAAAAAAAAAAAGCCTTTATGTAAGCCATTTACTATTTGTACTACGACTGGTTATATTGTAGACTTGCTGGTACCATATGCTGCAAACATAAATGGCGCAGCAATAGCAAGATATGTGTTTTTCAAGATCCAAATGAGCTAACGAGTCTCATGGCACAAGCTGATATTTGTTGTATGGATCGCGGCTTTCGGGATGCAACGGATTTTTTTTTTTTTTTTTGGAAGAAAGAGGACTTACAGTTTTAACGACTGCACTGAAAGATAAGCGCAGTGAATTGACTACTGTTGAGGCGAACTGTTCCCGCTATGTTACAAACATTCTCTGGATTGTTGAGGCCGTTTATGGAATTCGTGACAAAAGTACCGTCTTCTACATCACCAATTGGACAAGTTACATCCTCAAGTTGTATTGTTGTGCCGGATTGCTTCTTTTTTTTTACATATTTTTGGTAATTGCCTTAATTCTGACGATGGTCTCGTTGACAAAGTAGCTTAGCAACTGGAACGACAGCACATCGCTGAGAACATTTATTAGAATTAGAAATAGGAGAGCACAATTGGAAGAGGTGTACACGTTCTTTCGCAAATGTCACATCTGCGGATATCCTGGACTTCGCAGAGATGACAGAAAGAGGCTTACAAATTCTTTTTACAGGTTTCTATCGAATGTCTCAGGCAGTTTCCTACTTGGCTGAAATGATGAATGAAGATGAGCACATCAATATTCATTTCCTGAAAGAAAATACCCACATCATTAAATTCGAGTACGATATCGACATATTAGTAGGAAGACATACGAGAAGGGGGCTGGAAAATTCATGAAATTGCCAAGAAGAAATAAAAATTGAAACATATCATTGTAGTCATTAGAAAGGTCATATGTTGTGAACCTCTCATCCAGTATATGATTATTTTATCATTATTTCCTTTGTTACAGATTCTGTAAGAAGATATGGCGGAGGATCTAAGGAAATTCGAGAAGAATGAGCTTCATAGTGTCATAAAGTTTTTTGTGCTGCAAGACAAATCCTCTATTCATAAAGCTTTGCAGGATACTTTGGGAGAACACGCTCCTGGATATACAACAGTAGCGAAGTGGGTGAGGCTTTTTAAGACTGGTCATCGTGAGACTGAAGATGAGCCTCCTTCAGGCAGGCCTTCAAGTGCAGTGACCACGGAAAACATCAACAAAGTGCATGACATGATCATGGAGGATAGGCGCATATACTGTAGATAAAAAACATTACTCCGTGAGTGGGGATATCGAGTGAGCGTGTGGGTGCCATAATAGCAGAATATTTGGACATGCGGAAGGTCAGTACCAAATGGATCCCAAAATGTTTGAATGCTGACCACAAGAGAACACGGGTGCAGTTGACACAGGAAATTTTGCAAAAGTTTCAAAACCCTGGTGAGTTCTTGCGCAGTCTGACGACAAAAGATGAAACATGGCTGCATTACTGTGATCCAGAGACTAAACAGTAATCCATGGAGTGACGCCACAGTGGAACACCTCGACCAAAGAAGTTCCGAAGCCAAAAATCAACTGGGAAGGTGCTTGCATCGGTGTTTTGGGATAAGGACGGTGTCATCCTTATCAAATATCTTAGAAAGGGTGAAACCATTAATGCTGGGGTTTATTCCAACTATTTGATTGAGCTGAAGGAGGCTGTGAAGAAAAAAAAACGTCGGGGAAAAGTTAGTAGTGGTGTTCAGTTTCTCCAGGACAATGCACCCTCCCACAAGGCTCATCAAACCATACAATTGCTAGTGGAACTGGGCTTCACCTATGTACCTCACCCACCCTTCTCACCTGATCTAGCCCCCTCCGACTATCACCTCTTCCCACATCTCAAAGGCAAACATTTTCCATTCGATGAGGCACTCATTGTGCGGAGGTGGAGGGCTAGTTTGCAGACTAGGACAAAACATTCTGTTTGCAAGGATTAGAAATGTTGCAACACCGTTGTGAAAAGTGTATTGAGCTTCGGGGGGAATACGTTGAATAGTGAATTAAAATGGTTCTTCTAGGTAAATTTCTTTTGGTGATTTCATGAACTTTCCAGCCTCCCCTCGTACAGGTGTTATAGTGATTGTGTTCCAAATACAAGTGGGTATTCGGATCTAAAGCGGTATTATTATGAATGTGCAAATGGGAATCGTAGAGTTGGGTTTTGTTAATATGTCACTGCATTTATAACCTGTCACGCGCTCAATACATTCTAAGATTATTCGGCCTGTAGATATTTTAAGGAAACTGTGTGCTGCCGGTTTTGCCACTCCAATCATAAACACACATAGTGACGAAGATTGGAAGTTCCACAAACCGTATCCTTCATTTTCCTTGTAATGTTTACTAACTTAGGAAAGATAATGCCATAACAACATTTTACATATGTTTGTATTATCACCATCTTGTAGATGTTAACATGTACAGTTCACAGCAAAAAACCTGCACGTGAGCATGTAAGTTTACTGTGAAACTGCGCCTAACAGCGCAGGGAATCAACATAACGTCTAAGTAGCACGAATCACGCGAGGAGAAACCTCGGCGTCCTCCCTGTACATTTATTTTGGAATAAAAGACTTCGTCGTTTCACAATAAACTTACATGCTCATGCTGCAGGTTTTTTGCTGCGGACTGTACATTATGGGTAAACATTCTATATAGGAATAATCACAAACGTTGTTTTCTGTACATCACGATTTAAAATATTGGTATCCTACTAAAGCAGATTGAAAATCAGTGGCACCAGAGTTCTCGCGCGGTTTCTGAAAATTGTACGATTTTGAGAGTTATATTGTTACACAGAGTTATTCATGACAAGTCAGAAACTCAAACTCGATCATCTTTGACTTTTGACAGTATCTACTCGTGGCGGCGAAAAAAAGGTATGAAGTAACACTGGTTGCATATCTTCCAGGCGTATCCGACTTTGGTTTCCCTAATTTTATACCAAATTTCACCGACTATCAAACCATGGTCAAAATATAGGTGGATTAGTGATGCTTCTATGGCGGAAAGTAGAAGGTAGTCACTCAAACATAAAGCAAAAAGATTTGGCCGCGAATATTTTCCACCCGCTTTTAGCTAGAAATTTGAAAGACGAAATACATTGTTTCTTATTTTTTGCAAGGTCCTTAGAGCAAAGTATATTCATATTTTGTTTCACCCTCGTAACTCAAGTCGTTTCCGAGATATGAATAATTTTTGATTTTCGAATTTTCAATAATAATTTTGAAATTCGAAGCAATTTGAAGTTGATTTTCTGGCCAAAGTTGTCTTTAAATATGAGGTACGTTTGGTATAAATATCACAGCAATCCGTTTAAGGGCACTTTTCACCCCCTTATCTGGCTATACCTTTTCTTTCTAATCTTGCATCCGGGAGGCTTTTATGTACCAGTAGATAACCTTATTTACTCAAACATGATGATGTACAAATTATAAATTTAGATATATAGTAATTAAGGTGAACAGCTTCGTAAGTGAAAGTCGTATTTTTTTCAAATCCCTTTATTTTAAAAGTTGATTTGTGCTAAGCGCTCCTTTCAGCAGTGAGGCTATATGAGACGTGGATTTACAGCTTACCATGGAATTCGAACCACAGCAGCTCCCGCTTAGTATCGAATCCACGTACGCTATCAACATAACCATGAGGAGGCTCGTTCATTTTGAAAGACATCCTCAAACTGTGTGAGGACTGAAAAAAAGAAGTTACGACTTTATTCATAACATTTTTGTAATTCTGTGAGGAAGTGAAGACATCTTTTTATATTGTACTAGTTGAACCTACCCTCTCTACACAATGTATCATTCACTTATGAGCATGAATCTCCTTGTTATTCCTCACAACATCTGTACATGTCCCTTTACAGACACAAGCAGTCCTGTATCCACGGGGGTCTTGGGGGGACCGGGTCCTCTCTAAATTTTTGCTGCCTCCCCTAAAATTTTCACGGTAGGCTTGCAAATGAACTATTAAATGGTGATGAAATATAATGTGGTTGAATCCCCCCCCCTACATTTTTGGGCTGGCTACTGGCCTGGACACAAGTGAAGAATGTCCTCATAAAAATCGGCAAGGGTTATCGTCAAAGGGATATTTTTTTAAATATCTCGCATTGTTTGCAAGATTTGAGCCTACTTCCGATTGGAGTTTCTAATTCATGTATGATCAGTATTTTCTTTCTTCTTTCACGCAGTATGTATAAGCAAATACATTACACAAATAATTAATTAAAATACCAATGATATATGGTATTCATTACACTCCAAACAATAAAGATTCGTCTTAGCTTGAAGAAATGGCTATCCTTCGTTTTTCATTATCATTTGGCCGTGAAACAAATGCCGGAGAGATACACTGGTGTTGGAATGTATAACTCGTAGGATATGATGCTATACTTTTTAACATGTCAATATTTCCAGTGTACCCCTATAGATGTAATAAAGAAATAACGACAATTTTTTTTTAAATATTTAATTAGAACTGAACAATCTACACAAAATTAGCAATCGATCAGTGGGAACGGCATCTTTCTAGAGTTTGTAGTTTCCGAGATGTCATTGTTAAAAGAGTTGACCACAAACATATAAACTTTTCTTGACCACAAACGTATAAACCTAGTGTTTTAATATATCGATTGAAAAAAAATACTATGAGGCAAAGGATCTCCCCAGTTTTAAGGACTAATCGCCGCCACTGTTCGTTTTTTAAAGTCAATCTAAGTCCAATGAAAGCATTTACCAGTAGCTTCAAAACTTGATCCGGGAAACTGCAAAGGCAGTGCTTTTACTTCTCTCTCATCGTTGATGACGTAATGTAAATTTAAATTTAACTGTTACACCACGATGAAACCAACTTTTTTTTTATTCTTCCCTTTCTCTTCACATCCTCAAAAAATGAGTTTCGGTTTCTAAGTTCCGTTGAAGTACAAAAAGTGGCAACGTTGGTTGGCAATCTCATGGATTGATGCCAAATTGCTGCAATGTGATAAAAACAGAATCTTGACGGAGGCTGGTCGACTGCACATCAAACGAAGGCAGAAGTTGGGACCAGAGCTTTAGGCGTGGGAATACTTCAAGTGCTTTTGTTGTGTCTGATTGCGAAGTAGGTACATCAGCACTTAAAGCTTTTTTCCTACACGAATAATGTGTAACTTTTATTTTTAGCAAAAAGCCTTTGGAATTTCCTCGATGAGTCAAAAGAACGAAGGGAAATGGTGCTTAAGCGAGTCAAAATGGGTAAAATCTTATGTTTTTACCTTTTCTATTTGAATCAAATCAAATTTAGAAAAGGGGTAACGAACAGATTTTCATATTGTTACAAAACACGAAAGAAACTTACATTATATTTCTTTTACTTTACAAATGGCGCATTTCATCAGGGTTGAATTTAGATTTAAGGAAGCGTTTGAAAATCAGGGTTGCCACCATTATTAATTTATATACATACATTTCTATACATACATTGCTATGCACTACAGAAGCGAGAGTACAAGAATTGAAAAGAAGATGAATGCGCTGGAGCTACCAAACAAGCGATTACTACTAGTGCAGTGGTGATCATTAGTGTTAACATCCCATAGTGTGATGTGCAGAAGAGGAAGGGGATTAAGTGAAAATTCCACACTTTACACTGCCTACACACAGTTACATTTTACAAATTTACATACATACACCCACAAATACACTACACACTCTCCTTTTTTCTTTATTTTTTCACTTTTCCCAATTTTTCACCAGAGGCATCATTTAGGGAGAAAGAAGGGGCAATTGTCCCTCCCCCCAAGAGTTTGAGGAATACATATACTTTGTTTGTCTACGAACATACTAGTATAAAACGTGAAAGTCTTATGTCGGTGGTGCTCTTGCCCCCCCTCTCAAGCCAAGTCTAAAATGACGCCCCTGTTTTTCATCCTGACTATCCGGGTAGCTGGCCCTCTTCATCCCGCTGGAACTTCTTTACGATTTTGACTATTATTTTGCCTTATTGTGACAATTTATTTATTTACCTGATTTTAACAATTTACAGTAACATACCCGGTTATGAGTTTGCAGAATTACAATTTTATTTCATTTATATATCAGGAAATACGACTAGAAAGTCGTTCAAAAATGCAAAAGGCGTCGCCCGCTATTTGTAAAATTTCTATACATTTTATTACTCAAGTAATTCAATACTTATGTAAATAAAGTAATTCAATATAACTGCATTTTTAGCATACTTGACCTGAAGGCTGGTACATCTATTTTTTCAAAAAAAAAAAAAAATACTGTTAATGGTGCAGAAGACAAGACAAGATTACTGCTAACATTTAATAGATATAGGGCACTGATTAAGAATATTTGAGCTAGATTGTTGATCCATCTTGAATAAAACGTAGTGGCTTAGAGTTACCCTGTATCAATATTCAATAGCTGAGCTGTCTCGAGCGTTAGGCTTCGGATTGCAAGATGAAATCCATTGTGGGTACAACTCAGAGGCGATCAAGGGGGGGACGATCGGGGCAATCGCTCTTTCCCCGCCAGAAGAGGAAACTTTCTTATTTTATATATAAATAAAACCCATCCCAGAGTTCGGAGCTCTTAAAAGTGGCTCTAAGTAGCACCCCCAGAAGTCTGTTCTGGATCCGCACCTGGTTCAACTCCTACTGAAGGATATGGGTTGTCCCTGTTGTACTGACTTGTGTAGAATATTAAATAAAATTAATTACAAGCCCAAGGAGGCAAGTGTCCCAGTCAAGCAAATGATACATAAAATGTATATACTATATATATATATATATATAAAGAAGTGAGTTGAGTTGATTTTTAGTTTAGCGTCCCTTTCAGTAGCGAGGTTATGAGACGGGACCTATTGATTAATATGGAATCCGAACCACATGAGCCCCCGCCAGGAATGCAGCTCAGGTTTCCCACGCCAAAGGCGCATTACGCTAACCGCTTAGCCCTGAAGGAGCTAATAATAAAGAATTGGTAGATCTACATCGCTCACCTGTGATGCATGGGGTCTCTGCTTTGACCCAGCCTATTGAATTTGTTACATTTTATTTAAGCGGTATCTCATTGCAGTTTGCTCTACTAAATCCTAGAAATGCGGTACAAACGAAATAAATTATCGCAAAATGTGATGCATCTATAATTATAGTTTAGTAGTGAAGTGGGCCACTTTAGCAACAGAAAACAGTGTATCTCAGTCTTTCCTTCACGACAGAATTATTCTTTTTCTACCTTACATACGTGTAAAGCTTAGTGACAAATCCCATCGAAATCATGACTTTTCTCTTTTTAGCTGTTAGGTTCCCAAGAACATAATCCACTACGTACTACAAACCAAATTGCTGTTTATTATCTGACGAATTGACGACAGAGACCATATTCGCTTCGACACTTTATTTCTATCTGTAAAGAACGCTTTCAAAATTTTAACTGGAAATCCAATCGGAAAACGTCCTTTAGGAAGACCTAGGCATAAATGGAGGACAATATTAAGATGGATCTCTCAGAAATAGGGATACAAAGTAGAAACTGGATTCAGTGGCTAAGGACAGAAGTCAGTAGAGAGTCTTTGTGAACACGGCATTGTACCTCCAGGTTCCATAGGCCATAGAGTTAGTTAGTTAGTTAGTAAAGAAAACGGGTCAATGGGCTTTCCAAATCCAAGACCTGACCTTTCTGGAAGCTAGGTTTTTTGCTACAACATGTGGCATTCTTCTGTCCATAGCAATTTTCATAGTTGTTTCATAGCATTGGGTCAAAAATACCATAATTTATTTTGGTATGTTCTCCTGTTATGCTTTGAAATAACGAAAGAAAATTAAGGTTTGATTTAAAAATGGCCAAATTAGATCCGAGTAGCAATTGTCTATGAGTTAGAAAATGAAAATTGGTGTAAAATTAAGCTATTTTGGTTTTCTTGGGAAAATGAAGATGTACTTCGTGGAATGCGTGATTCTAGTTTTCCATTTGTTGAAGTCATTACAGTTTCAAAACTTAATAATATATCGATATAATTGGTAATTGTCATTGTGTTTTATTTCTGGGCATTCTGAATCTATGGCAATTTTAACCCATCATACAGATCTATGAAGGATTACATCCCTCGGCGATCACACTGCTCATGGGAAAGGAGGTTTTAACTCTAACTTGTAAGACCGAGAGAAATTGAATATTTTTCATGTTACATCAGCAGTATCAACATTGTGAATCATAAAAATTTCCTTAATTACCTCAGGGGGAATCGAATCCAAAACCGCTAAATTACTAAACGAATGCTCAAGCCACTACCCTAAGACTGCTTTGTTAAGTGAGTGTTAAAAAACACTCTTGTATGTAGCAAATTGCGATTCCAATTCCAATATTTTAGTAACGACGGAACACTCTGATTTCGATTATGATAAAATACAATAGTCCAGTGAATTCAAATTTAAATTTAAAAGAAGACATACAAACACGCAAGGACATGAAGTAGAAAGTGGTGTTAAGAGTAATTCGAACCCTTAACTCGAACCTGGTGCCTCAGACCACTTTTTTTTTCTGATTCAACGAAAGTATCTCCGTAACTTTTCCCTATTATACTCGGATATGCTGGTTTCACAGTTATTTCCAGTACATTAAACGACAGGGACATGAACACAGATACATCGGAGATATTTAAAATTTCAAAATCTTTCTCACCGGGAATCTAATCTGGGAACCTGGACACTGAACTATCTGATGGATATGAGAAGTTCCGAAAGATGTGTAAATGGTTTCGTTTTAGGCTAAGGTATTATGATTTTGCTTTTTCACTTTAGAATGGAATTACGATTCCCCATGTTTATTTCTCTATATATTTTTGTGAGAAAACGTTAATGAGCAATAGAGTTGAGTTGAGTTGATTTTGAGTTTAACGTCCCGTTCAGCAGCGAGGCTATATGAGACGTGGACCTACTGATTAACGTGCAATCCGAACCACATGAGCTCCCACCGGAAATCGAACCCGGGACTCCCATGTCAAAGGCGCGTACGCTAACCGCTTAGTCACGGAAGAGCTCTAATGAGCAATAGAAAATTCAACTGTTTCTTGGTTCGGATTGGTTTGGGTTAACCGCTTGAAAATGAAATGAAATGAAACCTTTGCGTTTAATGTCCCACGATTATGCCTGTTAAGTTGAGGAAGACCATGATTAAAGTAAGTGAATTATGATGGGCAATTGGTGGAATGAGAAAGTGGGAGGAAACATGAGAGTCCCGGGAAGACCCACGGGCACGATGTCGTCCGTCTGAAAGTTACGTACCTTCGGAATGAACCGGGTACTCCCACCCATCAAATAATTCAGTGGTTGGGTTCCCGGGTTCGACTCCTAGTGCGAGAGCCTTAGAAATTTTAAATGTCCTCGATGCATTTGTGTCCGTGTCACTGTCGTTCAAGGTTACTGGAAATAACTGTGAAACCAGTATAACCGAGTATAACCGAGTAACAAGTTACGGAGATACTTTCGGTGAATCAGAAAAAAAAAGTGGTCTGAGGCACCAGGTTTGAGTTAAGGGTTCGAATTACTCTTAACGCCACTTTCTTCTTCATGTCCTTGTGTGTTTGTATGTCTTCTTTTAAATTTAAATTTGAATTCACTGGACCATAGTATTTTATCCAGCACACAAGGCGTTTGTCCAGCACAATGCCGACTAGACGAGAGCTGGGTGGAATCATTAAAATTCACAACAGTTTAGTAATAATGATAATAATAATAATTGTATTAAAATTTTTAAAGTTGCCCTTAAATTAGACAAAACCTACAGAAAAGTTTGGATTTCTGAGAGGGGGGTCCGTACCTTCAAGACACACCTCTGCAACTACCCAAATTTTAAATGAAAGTATTCCACTAAAGTTTCATGTAGAAAGTATTCTACTGTACGTCTTAAGGAAAATAACTGAATATCATTCAGCAGTAAGGCATATTATAAACCAACTTTTAGGATATACAGAGGTAATTATAAAAACTTTGCTACAAAAATATCTACACAGACCATAATAAATTCAATGAGCTTCGAAATACAAAGTAACAAAATAGCGTATAAGATTCAGTCTACAGAGCAATTGTTACTTAAAGAAGGGACATACACTATTTCGAGAATCGAAATAAGACGAGAAGTGTTTACGATACTTTTCTTCTCGTCTCGATTGCCATCTCCAAAGTGAGACGATAATTTGAGTCAGCCGTGTTCCATTTCGAAAGTAAAATGTTAATTCTCGTCCGATTTCGCAGGGTGGAGCATCTGCCAATCAACTTTGAATTCCTCTGTCTCGCATGCCTCATTCCAGTCGGTAACTAGCAGTATTCTGATCTGATTGGTTCGGTTCGGTTCTGTTTTGCAGTGCGACTCTGTACTGATACGAAGAAATAATACATTACAAAGGAAAAGAGTGTTTCCTTCCGAACAATCGGAAAGTGGTTAGGTTGTGGAGCGGAGTGACGTGAACTAAACAAAGGAATAGCATTAATTTATGGTCAATGTTCCGTTAAGGGGGTCCAATGTCTTTGACACCACTTCTTTCTATTGATTTTCGTTTGATTGCATGATG
Source organism: Thermobia domestica (assembly GCF_964235325.1). Classification (NCBI taxonomy): domain Eukaryota; kingdom Metazoa; phylum Arthropoda; class Insecta; order Zygentoma; family Lepismatidae; genus Thermobia; species Thermobia domestica. The sequence goes on from NC_137468.1 coordinate 6,375,964, forward strand.
TAACGTTATATTAGGTTCTATTATGTTAGGTTAGGTTACGTTAGGCTAGGTTAGGTCAGATTAGCTTAGCTTAAGAGGTCCAGTGTAGTTTTGGACCCCCTTAACGGAACATGGACCTAATTTATTAATACTCATTTTAAAATGTGAGTAATCTACAGTTGGTTGTTAACCGATTAGTTTTAGCGTGTTTGTGTGGAGTTTGTACAATTTAAAAAAAAAAAATCACTCGTCAACATGCCTGAAAAGAATAAGTGCATCAACATTCGGCTGAATACTTGAAATTTGGATTCATCTCGTCTCTTACAAACGTACAACTTCCCTTCTGCCCTCTTGGTGAAAAGATATTTTCAAATCACTGATCACCCTGATGACCCACTCCCTATATTCATAATTAGAGATGCAAGGGCTCGGAAAAAAACCGGCTTTTTTGGAAAAAAACTCGGTTTTTTCTGCTTTGCTTTTTTGCTTGGGAAATTTTGGGCTTTTTTGAAAATTCTGCTTTAAATCGATAAAGCAGACTTTGTTCCGCTTCTCTATAACACAAACAGTCATTTAATTAGTGGTTGATGCCGATAATAATATAAAACCTCGAAAGTAAACCATGAATTTCGAAAAGATATTTTAAACAATTTTACTTCAACATTTTTACATTATGAATTCCAAAGGATTAACCAATGTATATAATAAACACATTTTAACCTCCTATATACAAAAGTAAGCAGAGTTGGCAAGAACCATGGTTGTTTCTGAAAATGCCAAAAACCCGTTTTGGGGGGCAGTTTAAACCAGGCTTTTTGGGGGTTTAAACCAGGTTTTTTGATTTAGATATTTTGCCTTATGTATTTATATTACATATTCACAGAAATAAGTTTGTTTCGCCTTGGTGCTATTATTCAACAACGGGGTTATGCTGGAAGAGGTCCCATAAGCTTAAAGAAGTCCGGTCAGTAAATTTCTTAAATTGAGAAACTCCCGCCCTAGCCATCGGGAAAATCCCGTCATTCTTTTAAATGTAAAACAATAACGGGAAAATCCTGTAAAATTTAATTTGCATGTAAAATTTAAAGGTCAACGTATTATAATCAGTACGCTAAAACTGAGTGACACACAATCATAGTCAACGTCTTACGAATAAAATCAGAAAAATAAACACACTGCTGAACAAGACTGCACTTATTTAATACTAGCAGCGTTCACCCCGCTTCGCTGCGGTCACCCCGGAACGCAATAAACTTTGTTACTTAGATAATTTTTACTTTTTCGCTTTCAAATTGCAGTAAATGTTAACATTATAGCGCCTGTCATTTATGTTAACCCGCCGAGTGACACGGTCATGCGGGTTGCATATAAATACGTTTATTTTTATACCTATGATGAACTAACAAAGGATTTGTACGTTATGGACACTTGAATGGTCAATTATCTCAAGACACTGGTAATTAAAAATTAAAGTGATATGATAAAAACCATCTAGGGTCCAAATCCTAATAACCCCCCAAAAATGAAAGAAATTGGTTCAGCCGTATTAGCGTGATGAGCTAACAAAGGATTTGTGCGTTCTCTTTTATATAATAGATAAAAACACATTTACACGTGACGTTTCGATCTTCTATCCAAGATCCTCATCAGACGTACACTCACGTCTGATGAGGATCTTGGATAGAAGATCGAAACGTCACGTGTAAATGTGTTTTTATATTAAATAAGTGCAGTCTTGTTCAGCAGTGTGTTTATTTTTCTAAAACTGAGGTATTAAATTACAAATTTAGTACGTAGGTATCATTGAAAGTCCAATTCAAGCTAATGTTGGAAGCTAAGTAGGCAATCGATAAATTTTACCAATTTTAATCAATATATTTAAGCAACCTTCGCTTCTTTATAAAACAACAGGCATGCAGAAATATATAATTTGGTTTCGTTTTGTATGTTTAGGCTTAACATCCTTACGTAATACCGAGGTTATCAAGGAGAAGACTTTCGCTTAAAGTGACATCCGAAAGAGTACTTGGTTTACACATGAAAGAAGGGTTGTGGTTCGACCGAGAATTGAACATGGGACACCTTGATTAAAAGGTGAAAAGGAAATAAGACTAATGCAGATGGTTTGACATGTGAAACGTCACCATGAAGTTCACACGATTCGCATTTTTGTTCTTTTAATTTTTTTTAGTTTAAACCAGTTATTTAAAAAAAACAGCTGGTGTAAACGAGCCAACCCTAAGAGTAAAAACTTCTTTCAAAAAATACACAAATAACTAGCAAAATTGTATGTAGTATATTTACTTCAAAATATTCCATACCCTCTTTTTGAAACAAAATAAAATTAAAATAAAACATAAGAGAAATACTTAGATTTGTATGATACAATTAAAGGCTGCACATGGTTCTGTATATTCTTGAAATTCTACAGTCAAGTTTTTTATAACCACCATCAAGGGCGCCCATCAGGGGGGTTAAGGGGGCGCTTGCCCCCCTAGAGGAAAATGTACTTCAGAATATTGAAAATCCAATAGGATTTTTACATTAGTTACAGCAAAATTTGAAACTATTTTTGAAACGTCGCTTATACTTGCCCCTCCTTGGAAACCACAACATGGGCGCCCTTGACCACCATCACGGTTTACCCAGTCCTCAAGTTTTCTGAATTTTTAACAAGAGGGATTCAACATATCATTACGGAACAAAAAAAAAAAAAAAAAGACTACGGAATATATTTAAGTTAAGCTAAATACAACTGCACAACAAACGTGACTGAGTGGTTGGCTTTTGCGCTTCTATCGGGAAGTCCGGGATTCAATCCAGCATTCGACCATTCTGACAAAGCCTTCCTTCATTCCATCTGAGAATGTAGAAATAGTGCGTGTACTGGCCGACTAGGAGTGTAGGAGTTGGCCGACTTCCTTTCTTATTGTTTTTAAATCGTTATTATTACTAATTACCAGCAGTGACGGTTTTGCGAAGGTTAGAGGATCGGTCTTTCGGACTGAAGCCTGTTCTCCAAAGTTGTGGAGTGTCTAAAACGAACGAAATATCTATTAGTTATGCCTTTACTCATAAACTTTAAGCTCCCGTCAAATAAAAATTCCGAATGTTTAGAAAAACTAAACATTAGTAGTAAGAAAACCCCTCCCAAAACACTTTTGTTAAATTCGCCACTGATTCTCAGTATAAAATGATCTTCAAGGTTGTATCCGGAAGATTATTGCTAAACATATAAACGAAACGAAATATTAGTTATGCCTGTAGTCATAAACTTCAAGCTGCTCCCAAATAAAATTAGGACTTTTTAGAAAACGAAACAATCAGAGAAACCCCTCCCAAAGTACTTTTCTAAATCTGCTATTGATTATTTGTATAAATTGGTATTCAAGGTTGTATCTGGAAAATTATTGCTAAATCATTGCACAACTACAGTATAACAGAAATGTGGAAATACGGTTTGACGTACATATTGAAAAACGTATGCTTTGACGGATATATAGAAAAACGTAAGTTTAACTTTCGTGCTAGAAGCTGGAGTACTAAGCTCTTAGAAATGAAACACGGATGACAAACTAAAATGATCTAGAGAAGGAAAAAAATGTCGATAACTCAAAAGTTAAAATAAAGTTAAATAACCTGTAAAATTGCCCTCAAATACTACATTCTTCATGTTAGCTTTAATTCGTAAAATGTGTGCTCCATCCATCTTGATGGTGAATTACAGAGCTAAATATGGCATTCAGGTCGTGGAAATCTTATCTAACTATAGAATATACTATAAGAAAGCTATTTGGATAGAAAAATCATGAAAATGAAAAAAGCCAAAATTTCCAAAATTCTCGGTTTTTTTCCAAAAAAGCCGGCTTTTTATGTGAAAAAAACTATCGATTCAAAAAAGCCTGCTTTTTTGCATCTCTATTCATAATGGAAATCCAAATCGTGCCCACAATGCAACGAAAACGACTCGGCGACACTACCGTCAAGAGTTGTAACTAACTGCATCGTCTGCTCTGGCAATAGCTAAGTGTATCATTGGCTAATTCTATCAGACTCATGTGCTCTGAATGATTTGATTCGTTCTTCCTTTAGTAGTTCGTAGTACCCAACTTCCTTGAGTGGTGGCGCCACAGTTTCAGCGGGAAAGGCAGCTGTAACCTCTTATACTGTATTATTACTCTATGTTTCAAATCTGCCGTGTCATGACAAAACGCTGTAACTTTGGCGGAGAAGTTTTGCGAAAATGAGCCTTAAAGTTTTCATCCGAAAATGTGATCTGTATCGTGTAGAAATAGTGTATCTTGACTTTGGAAACACGTGGTTACATGTAATGTTACGTAAATGCATGTTGTGTGATTAAATTTGGTGAAAATTGATTGGTTGACCATTATTGCCTAGTTACACTGGTTCTACACGATACAGATCACATTTTCGGATGAAAACTTTACGGCTCATTTTCGCAAAACTTCTCCTCCAAAGTTACAGCGTTTTGTCACGACACGGCAGAAATGATGCCAAAGCCTTCGCGACTGAAAGATCACTTGCTAAGAATCAAGCCAGACAAAGTCGATAAAACTTTTTCGTTCTTTCAATATCAGAAGTTAAAATTTGAAAGCCGAAACACTGTGGGGAAGCTGTTTGGTAAATCTGTACAGAATTCCGGAAAATGATTCCTTTCTTCTTATAAAGTGTCCATTAATAACAAAATGTGGATAACCTCACACTATCAGAGAAACATTATTATTGAGCTCAATTAAAGAAATATTTAGGGCCAGGCTTAAATACGTCTATCCAATCCATTCCGTTGGGTAATGATAATGTTTCCAGAAGAATTGATAAAATGGATGCTGATGTTGAGAAGACACTTATCAACTTGCTGAAGTATACAGAATTTGCAATGTAGATTGATGAATCAACGGTTCGTGATTCGGCGTTGCTGCTAGATTACGTCCATTTCATTGTTCAAAATGACGAGATTATGGAGGAACTATTGTTTGTCAAAAACTTAACCACCGACACGAAGGGTTCTGCAATATGTGAGAAGGAGGAAGATTTTTTTTTTTTTTAAACGAGGAAAATATCTTTGTAGCAAACATTGTAGCTTGTGCAAGCGATGATTGGACGAAATCGCGGGTTTATAGTTCATTTGAAAAGACCTCATTATAGCTCATTAACCTTGTGTTATGACTGCCCATTGTGGCATTCATCGACGTCTTGTTGCAAAAAATTCGAGTGACAGTTTGCTTTTGTCTTTCTTTGGGTTATGTTATAAGTGCTGTTAACAAAATGAAGTCCCGTTCTTTGAACGACCATCTTTCTCGTAATCTCTGTAAAGAAAAGGACGAAGAATTTGAACGTTTTCTTGTGCACGCGAAAGTGAGATGTTTGTCAAAAGGAAAACGTTTGCGGCGTGTTTATGAACTTTTTGACACAGTAGTTGAGTTTCTGCAGACGATTGATTTAAGTCTAAGTGACAGTCAAAGTTCGATGTCTTGATGTGGCCTATTTATCTGATGTGCTCGATAAACACAATGAACTTAACGCAAAACTACACGGGGATAGAATACATTTCGTTAAGGCTAAGGGAATCATCTCTTCGATCATTGCCAAACAGGACCTTTTTACAAGTAACGTAAGTCGTAGAGAGTTCTATGAATTTCCTAGTTTTCAAGCACTTAAAAAGAACTTGAAGAAAGAGATTTAGAAGGTTTTTTTTTTTAAATCTCAAATGGCTCAAGGCAGACGTGGAAATTAGATTTCAAGATCTTTGTACTCTTGAAGTAACAAATTGGATGTTCAGTAGATACCACAGAAGATCACCCAAGTTTGCAGGAGCAACTCACTGACTTGAAGCACGACTGTAGATAGCAACCAGGGCCTAGAGCTGAATGGTATTTACCAGGTTATGGTATATACTGATGATGTAAATCTGATAGAAGAAGATTGGAAAACGATAGAAAGAAATGCAGATACATTACTAAATGCTTGCAAGTTTAGAAGTAAATGCACAAAAAAAGGGACTAAATACATGGAAGTACGCTGGGGTCGTAATGCTGCAAATTATGGACGCGTGAAAGTATCAAATAATATTTTCGATAAAGTGGATGCGGTCAAGTATCTAGGATCAACATTAACAGACCAAAATCATACCACGAAGAAATTAAATGTCGACTGAAAGCAGGAAATTCGTGTTACTATTCAGTTCAAATTCTTTTGGCGTTGCAAATTCTGTCGAGGAATTTGAAGTTCAAAATATATAAAACAGTGGTTCAAAAACTTGTTGTTACTGCGATTCACATTAAATAATAAACATATTTTGTGGCCCATTTACTTTTATCCAAATACACTTTGACATTCTTTTTCAATAACCGTGTCATATGAAATTGTATGCATGCTCAGAGAGGGTTGAAGTGTTTCCATTAGAAAGGTAACACAGAGCTAACAGTATTCCCCAACGCAATGTCCTACCCCGTGACAGATTTTGACTCATCCTCTTTCTTTCCACCCTAACTCAGCATTTCTAGTGACTGTACGACAGTGCCGGGCTCTGAGTAACCACTTACTCTTCACCTCATTAACAAACGCTTCCAATTTTCATTTCCTGAATAGTAATTCACAACATATGTTTCTGCATCAAAATAAAAATTTCAATCAAGGAAAAACTCGCGACCCACCGAAAAACGGCCTGCGACCCACACTTTGAGAAACACTGATATAGAACGATAATCATGCCCGTTGTTCTGTATTGTTGCGAAACATAAACTGAAAGTATTTGAGAATAAAATCCTCAGACGAATATTCGGACCCATAACGAGTTACCACATAATTTACACTTTTACCAAATATTGTTCGAGTCATCAAATCTAGGAGGCTCAGGTGGGTAGGTCATATAACGAAAATGAAAGAAAGTAGAAACGCTTTCAAAGTTTTGACTAGAAATCGAATCGGAAAACGACGGACAGATGGGGGGGGGGGAACAATATTGAGATGGGTCTCACAGAAATGGGAATACAAAGTAGAAACTGGATTCAGTTGAGTAAGGACAAAAGTCATTGGAGTGGTTTTATGCACACGACATTGAACCTCCGGGTTTCAAGGCTATAGAGTCAGTTAGTTCCTTTATGGTAAAAATATTTTGTGAAATATAACGCCAATTCAGAAGTTTTATGTTTTGTCTGTATGTAGATAAATAAAACAGAGCACAACTGATACGTATGCATAGAAAACATGTCCTGGCAATACAAATAGTTGATAAATAACCCCAATGAATTCCTTCAAATTGGAAGCATTTCATATGTCAATGGAATTAAAAGAATCACTGGTAGTGATTAGTCTTTGAAAAATACGAAATTCGTTGGGTTAAGTTCTGACCCTTTTAGCCCCTACTCTACGATTTCGAATATGTTATTATTTCCCCTGTTTACCTTTATTTTTAATTTTCTCGCGCAAACAGAAGCTTGCGTGTGTGTCTTCACTCTTCTTATTTTCGTATCTTCTTTCTCATCATTGTGATTAATTCGTGGCAGAAAAGCGTGATTAACTAAGCAAACTAATCACCATTACAAAGCCGAACACATATTTCAGACTTTGACCGTTTCCGATTTTGAAAACTCTCCTGCGTACACTGTAAATCATTAATTGACACCTCGTATATCACATCGTCATTAACAAACCGTATTCAATAACTTTCTTTAAGGCTGCAGACTACTAAATATTTTTGAAAAACTAATAATTTTTCTTTTGCCCGTTTCTTGTAAGTGGAAAGAGGTAATAAAATGTAACTTACCACAATAATAGATAATGTTATTCTACACCTGAAAATACAAATCGGAAGAATTTTCAGTGTTGCCATCCATAGAAATTACAGTGTAATTAGAATTTGAATTACTCAAAAATCTAGGTAAAGGCAGCGACTAGAAAAATGAATTCAACGGTAATTGATGATTTATCATGTTGTCTATCCTTCTTGTTTACTACTTTTTAAATAATGTTTCTATTTATTTTGTACTGACATATTTATTTTGTAAGAATTTATGTAAGGTTTATAAAATAAATAGAAATATTATTTAAAAAGTAGTAAACAAGAAGGATAGACAGCATGATAAGTCATCAATTACCGTTGAGTTTATTTTTCTAGTCGCTGCCTTTACCTAGATTTTTGAGTAATTCAAATTCTGGTCACACTGTTATTTCTATGGATGGCAACACTGAAAATTCTTTCGATCCGTATTTTCGGGTGTAAAATAGCATTATCTATTATTGTGGTAAGTTACATTTTATTACCTTTTTCCACTTACGAAAAACGGGCAAAAGAAAAATTATTAGTATTTCAAAAATATTCAGTAGTCTGCCCCCTTAAGTAATAAGTAAAAACTTGTTGTGACTCTTATTGAAAATTCTGGGTTGCGAGCGAAGCGAGCAAGAAAATTTGTAACAAATGTATTTCTTTTACGAACCGACAACAATATGATTTAATAGGAGCGCCAATTCTTTTACGAGGCGCCACGTCGTTTACTCTTTTCCGATACCTTTTCTTTCTTCTTGCTCGTTCGGCACCCCCTTGCTATCAGCGCCCGGGGCAACCGCCCCGCTCGTTACCCCCCTTAGCTACGGCTCTGGAGGTGATCGTCGAGTAGTTCTTCAGATTTTTGCCTCCCAGCCTTTCATTCTTTATTGGAAATTTTTTGAAACATTAGATATAGTTTCAGTTTAAAATTTTTTGTTATGCAATATGTAAAAAACAATACTTGAGGTCCACAAAGTCACGTCCAACCTAACCATAATATTCAATACGAAAGAGTTAAGTTGGAAGCTTCTGCAGCACCCATGAAAATTTGTAAACTCATGATATAGTACCTATCATACTGTGGATTCTAGCTGGACCCCTTAGATTGTACCTTCTAGTTCCACCACTGACGAAAGGGACACTAAACTCCAATCTAAAAATGTTTTATATACGATAGAAGAGCAAGCAATGCTTTAAATGGAAACAGTGAGGTTTGTCAATACTTTTCAGAAGAGTTTAAAGCAGAAAGTATAAATTTTTAATTGTGGATAGATAAAACACTCTAGGCCGTTGCCCGCCATGTTTCAATCGCTTCACTATACAACAGCTTCTTCCTTAACAGGTTGACTGCCATGAGACCCAAAATTGGCTCTCAAGTACTGTCATTCGTGAGGTCGTGATACCCACTTTAGTGTCTCACCTCGCCAGCTGTTTCAGGCCATGATACCCGTATATGGGTTCCACTTTTCACTTGTTAACATAGTAAAAAAAATAATAATAATCTTTTGGCTCCAGAATATTACACGATACTCGTAGCCTTGCCCTAGAAAGCAACCGGCGCTTCTAACAATGGCGTCAAAATGGACGTACAATGTTGATTCATTTTCGCAAATTTTTATTACTTGACCCCACAGAGTGTTACACACAATCTGGCTTTGGCAGTCAATCTGTTAACAAACATATTCTCCCGACATTTTAGTCAGTCTAGTGTTTTTGTGTAAGATTTTTACAAGTTCACAACATAAATTTTATATATATATATATATATATATATATATATATATCTTTAGATCATTAACAAGATCATGCATGCAGATGATACGGTCATAATAGCTAGACCCGAAGAAGGACTACAGGAGATGATTGAAAAAATAGTTGACATAGGGAAACTACATGGAAGGGAAGCCAACATTGAAAAAAAAAAAAAAAAACGAAAATCATTAGAATATCCCGTGGAAATGCGCACTTACATGTCAGAATAAAATAGAGAGAACTTGAAGAGGTCGATAATTTCCAGTATCTGGGAAGTATTTTGACGAGAGACGGTTACTGCACCAAACAGATCAGATCAAGAATTACCATAGCCAAAGAAGCATCCAACAACAAAAGATTACTCTTAAGTAGCAAGCTTAATAATATTAGACTAAGAAAGAAGTTGTTCAAGTGCTATACATTGTTCAGAGACCTGCACATTACGGAAATCAGAGAAGAAATATTTAGAGAGCTTCGAAATGCGATGTTGGAGGAAGATGGCGAAGATAAAATGAGAGGACGCTTTTAGCCAGCATCCTTTGTAGCAAGATCAATTGGATTGGACACATCTTGCGAAGAAATTGTCTTCTTCATACCGGCATAGTGGGATAGATGGAAGGAAAGCGAGGAATAGGAAGAGGAAGAACTGATAGAAGAAAATATTGGGATTTAAAAGAGGAAGCTCAAGATCGAGAAACATTGAAGAAACATTTCCAGGCCCAAATCTAAAATTGAAAAAAAAAAAAAACCCTCATTAGTTCTAGAACCTGTCGAAAGGCAGAATACTTAATAATAATAATAATAATAATAATAATAATAATAATAATAATAATAATAATAATAATAATAATAATAATAATAATAATAATAATAATAATAATAATAAGAACCGTTTTCGAAAGAAATAAATTAATTTTACTTCAAATTGGGCATGGCAATTTTGAATGCAAAATACTTCATTGGAGAAATTGAAAACGACTTTTCTTGTAATAAAAGACGAATAGTGAAGAAAAGCTGGTGTTTCATATTCATATTCATATCGTCTTTATTGCAGAAACTTCAGAGGACATCTAAAGCATTACAATCGTCAGATCTTAAAGTTACAGATTAAAATGCATATACAATATTTACAAAAGGAAAAAATTGGATACATAATATTTACAAATATGGATACAGAAAAGAAAGAAAGAAAAAAATATATAAAGATATAACTGTAATACATATCAATTGTAATTCCAATACAAAGAATAACGATCACAACACAATACAATAGATAACTACTCGTACTATGCATGTCTATTTATTTCTCTCATAGTTCTTCAATTTTTCACTTTAATTGCTTTGTAATTTCGTAAAACTCTTCTATATCATATATTGGATTATCTAATAAGAGTGATTTGAGTTTACTTTTAAAAGTACCCACTTCGGTATCTCTCAGTGCTTTTGGGAGAGAGTTGAATAATTTTGCGGACGTGCCAATAAAACTCTTTTGTGTTTTGGTATAATTGTAATACACTGCCATTATATTATCTTTGTATCTTGTGTTATATGAATGATACCTGGAATGTTCAGGGAAGTTACCTCTATTCTCTTTTACATACATTAAACATTGAAAAACAAAAATAGCAGGAAGAGTCATTATTTTGAGTAGCTTGAAACTAGGTTTGCAGTGACTACGAGAAGGAAGACTACATAACAATCTGACAGCTTTCTTTTGCAGCTTTAGAAGCTTATAAATGTTACTAGATCCACCCCAAAGAATAGTACCATATGATAGAAAGCTGTGGATTTGGGCAAAGTAAACAATTCTTAAGATTTTCAAACTAACACAACTTCTTAATTTTCTCAACATGTATATTCCCTTTGTTACACTAGCTGCCGTGATTTCAATGTGATTATACCAGTTTAATTTTGAATCAAGTTCAAATCCCAAAAATTTAACTGTAGAATATTTTTCTGTGTAATCTAGATTGTTATATGTAACATTAAGATCTTGTATTTTACTCAGGTTTAAACACAAAAGGTTTGCAGTACACCAATCCTCAACTACGGTTGTTATATTTTGGGTTAATTGTTCTCTTTCAATAATTGATTTAGAACTTACACAGACTCCAAAGTCATCAGCGAAAAGATAGCCTTTAGCGGGAATAGTAGCTACTTTGGGAAGGTCATTGATATAAATAAGGAATAAAATGGGACCCAGAACAGCAGATATATAAAATCAACTTTTGTTTCTTTGGTATTTTAAAAATCAATATTTCATTTCAAATTACCAATACAACTGGTACTGTATGTAGTAGCGCTAGTATCAACACGAACGGTTTGCATTAGTCACTTTACTTGTCTAGCACATGTCTGCTTACGAAGAAATCCGCTAGGTGGTAGCACTGTAACCAGACGCCATATTACAAACATGTATGGATCATCTCGTGGTAGTGTATTGGGTGGTTTTAGTTTTGAGGGAGAATCTCTCCCGGATTTTAGTGAATTTGATACGACATCAATAGTGTTGGAGTATCAAAAAGAAAGGTAAGATATCCTTGCTTTTACCTGTATAGATAGTTTTGCATGTTGCTTTTTGTGGAACCTAGGAAATTTGTTCTAAATTTAGCTCTGCACGGGGATACATGAAAGCTTTGCTAACACGGATACACACGTAAACATTCGTGAATTACTTTTCTAGAGTTCTACCAAATTACAGCCAAGTAACACATATGTATAGGATATATAATGCTTAGTATTTCTTAAATTGGAATTTAATTATATATGTTTATTATAGAAAACAAGTACATATTTGTTAAAACAGAAATTGGGTCAGACGTCGACCTAATCAAGAAGGAACGCCTCCTTCTCTGTCATCATATGTGAATCATTCCCATGGTATGTCTGGAGATACAATATAATTTATTTATTTTTACCAAAATATATCCATATTTTAAATGAATTTTAAAAAGATAGTACAATATTCGCTATGTACAGGATCTGTGCGGAATGTAAACAATTGTTTACATTGTTTTATTATTATTTCTGCAGGCTATTGCGCATTCCCAAAGAACAAAAGCTATCTTTCGTATTTTGGAATACGAAATCCGGTTTCTAAAATCTTCTGAAATTGTTGTTCGGTGATAAAATAAACGGTAGTTTGAATGAGTAGGCATAGAGATGTACATGAAATACATTTTATATTCCAGTTTATTATATCGCGGGCTGTAATAGGTGTAAACTTATGTGTATTTTCCTTTTTCTTGGGAGAAACGATTGGCGTGATGATTTTCACCGTATCGTATTTAAAATTGATTCCAGTAAATAATAGGCCAATAAATTGCCGTTTTGAGTGTCCAGCTTTAGCACAGTAAAATTACGTTGGATCCAAAGTCTGTTTCGTAATTTTTCACCTGTAGGAAATAGCACACTTATTGTTCGTGCAAAGTACATACAATTAAATTCCAGTCTACGAACACTGACGTTAAATTTGTGTTCAAATTCCGTATAATCTCTAGTCCCTACGGTTATTTCAGTTTGTATGTATTTTATTTATCGACTCGTTCGTAACTGTAGGCCAGTTGTACGATGTTTACAGTTGTCATTACTACCGGTAGAAGATTAGGTTAGATGGGTTGTGGGGTATTATTTAGTTTCTCCCCAAAGTCACTTAATATTGAGTCTGGCTCACGTAGTAGTGATTACGGTTCGTTATATGTAAGTGTGATGAGTATAAATACACTGTGAACGTATGACATAAAAACCCTGCAGTGCATAAAACACGAACCGGTAAATGCTTAGCAGAAGGGGTCCAGATGTACGTAAAAAGTGCTAAATTTACGGGAGAAATGGAAGATGCAAATACTTGGGTCTAATGTAACCTAATATTAATAGAAATAAGCAAAATTCTATCATTTTTTCGAAAATTATACTAGACCTCTACACTAATATAATCTAACATAGACTGACCTAACCTAATATGAACAGAAACTACTGAAATTATAGCATTTTTCAGATGAAAAAGCTGGACCCCTTCTGCTAAACATTGTCTTACGAACCAACTTCTGCTAGGTGGCTACTAAAAAGCACGAATGCTGTCTGACCTAGTTCAGCGCAGGAGCGCAGCAGAGGGGCCCGAGCGGTAACGAGGGGTCCGTTTGTAGGGCAGGCGCGTTGGCGATGACGAGTATACGCATAAAATGCGGCAGTTACAATGGGTTCACTGTAAGTCGCAGTATGGGTTCTGGAGCCGTCAATGAATTTGGAGGAGATGCTAATGCCATCTTGGGTCGTGTTTGTCTCGTTAAAAAAGTAACTATTAGGAATCATAATTCGTAATCTCATAGAAGCTTCTCTTGGCTTTGAATGAATTTTAGAATTGAAATAAAGCATAGTTAAAATTTTGAAAGAGTGTTCGTATGATTATTCAGAACAACACTAGCCGCATCAGGCAATATAAAATATTATTCCTGTATTTTTTTCTTTGTGTATTCCGAGTTTTTATTTTTCTTTTTTTTTCTTTCTTTCCTTTTTTTCTTTCTTTTTTTTCTTTTTTTTTTAAGTACTGTACTATTGCGAAAGGGGTAAGCAATTTTTGTCCACGAAATTTTACACACGCAAACGGATTCAATAGTTCGGTTTCCTTTTTAAAGGACTATTTGCCCAACTCTTGCTCCTCTCGTTAATTAAATACGGTAACAGTAATATCATAGAAATTATCATTATTACGATAAGTTTGTTAAGTATGTCGTTTTTGATATGATAGAAACAGCGATGATGATTGGGTCATGTCTGTGGTATGGGGAATGCATGCGCGGAAGCATAGAGATTTGTTTAGGCTGTTAATTGTATATGATAGATACTTTCGTATAACCGGGAGGAAAATGGAAGGTCTTACAGCATAGAATTACCGGTTGTACCATATGGTACAGCAATCTAATGGGCTAAATTAGACTGCTGACCACAAACAAACCCTTTCCGTTACTGGTTTATGTATCACTAAGAAATGATTGCTATGTGTATAATGCTTTTATCATTCATTTTTCGTATTCTCCTATAGCCTGGAGTTCAGAACTGTTGGATGAAAACTCAAAAAATAAAATATCATATTTGCCCTATAAGTAAGCCCAACTTTTAACCAGTTTCGACTGTGACATGTGAAGTGCGAAGTAAATTCACGATCACACAATATTGGCTTTTATAACATTTTCTCGTATTGAATGATGTGACACTACGCTAATTTCTAATTTGAACCGTCGCTCCTCCCACTTTAGTATATGTCCCACATGGATTGTTTTCCACATACTAGATATTCGGTACGTGCTAAAACAAAAAAACACTTTTTTTTCTTTGTTCATTGAATTTACTTTTTTCGCTCGAATTTGCACGCACGTATTCGGTGGTGTTTTTTCCTCTTGAATTTTAAATGTGATGTTTGTTTTCGGGGAAGTGCGGTACGATAATTAAGCCGGCGAATTAGTTAGAATATTTAATATATGCCGTTGTTAGATAAACTGGCAGGAGTCGTTAAGACTGTTCATCTAATACAGAGAGTTAAAAGTTTCACATAGGGTTGCCAGCTCTGGAAAATAAAACTTACTGGCACCTCCTCAAAATTCTCTATGATATAGGCTTAAGTGTGAAGTATTTCTGTTCGGACCCATCCGTGGGAAGAAAATGTACTATCGTGGACAAAAGAGTGTTAGCACCTGTTTTCTTTATATCCTTAGTATATTTACTAATAGGCTTTATGAATACATTGTGCTAAGAAATGAGAAACTGAAGTCGGTATTGTTCACTTTATTGTGTTTATCAGTAACTGCCACTAATTATGGAAACAGGTGAACAAAAGTATACTAATGTTTATGTGAAAATTTTAGACTCACAATATGAAATATTTACTCTTTAAACTTCAGCTACAGGAAACTGCTGTAGAAAGTCCTAAGGAAGGAAGTTGGGAATTTTAGGAAAGTTGTCATATGCAGCAGCTAGGGACGTGAAGCTAAAGAATGCAACAAAAAGTGTACTAACCAAGTCCGTAAGAGTTATTTGCCAACAATCGATGGACAATTTAAATTGTTGAAAACTTTTTACACTTTCATCTTTAATTTTGAAAACAATGTTTCACAATAAAATGTAATTGTTATCAAATTTCTTGTTAAAAAAATAATAATAAAAAGCCACAGATTTTTAAGATAATATCGCTTAATGTGTAACACAACGAAAGTTTGTGTTTGTAAAGTCACTGTTGAAGAATTTCCATATTTTATTCAGGATTACAGATTTCAAAATGCTGTTCGTAAAGGGGCTGGAAAGAATTGTGTATCGGTCACCGGCTTTATTCACAATAACAGCAATATTTCCGGCCAGGCCAGTGAAATACCGGTCAGTTGACAACCTTAATTTCATTACATGACGTCCTCAAGAACCTACTGGATTAGGATGATCCATAGAAGATTCTGACTAATAAAAGTAGTTCTCATTACTTTGTAAAAATTTGAGAGACGGTGTTGTATAGTAAAGGACATTAATGGTAATATTACGCCTTACGTTATTACGCCTTACGTTATATAGAGTTTGGTTTCAGCTTTTCCGCTAGAACTGTGTAAACTTATGAAAAGAATTGAAAATTTCAATTTTATTTATTACTGGTTCCTTTTTCGAAATTACCAAAAGGAAATCTGGATGTTGTCCATATGATAAGATACAGATGCTATCAGTGTTACAGGTTACGCAACTTCCATAATGTCTATTTGTTCTCTTATGTATAGAGAGTGAGTGAAAACAGGCGTCCATTTGATAAATCAATATCTCTTGACAGTTTGGAGTTGCATTGGAATGCTGCCAATTCTTTTTATGACTTTTTTTTTTGTTTTTTAATCTCATCGTGTGATATCACATGTTGCTCTTTAGAGGCGAGACTTGTGAAGCAAGGATGTTTGCAAATAGCTTTTTTCGTACTGTGAGTTATAAAATGGTTGACGAACAAGTCACCTAATAGATTACTGGTAGACTCTTGAGAAGACGAGGAAACAGGTGAAATTTGCGTGTCTCTTTCGACGTTTAGATTATTGTTGAAGTTTTGTCTTTGTGTACGTGGGCTTATATAAAGTAATAAAAAAAAAAAAAAAGAAAAAGAAAAATCAAAGAAAAGAAAAGAATTGATATGCTTGAAGAGAAACTTACCGTGCTTACTTTATGATCTATGGTTAGTCTATTGTCTTTTGAATTGTTGCATATACTGTGATTCAACAGTTGTGGTTAACTTCAAAAGCTGTGAGAGAGAAATAGCGTGATGCTGAAGGTAATGATTGAAAGTCTTGGATTTAGGAATGGTTGCGTGGTTTCAGCTGCTACAAGTTTGTATTTCTTTGTGTGTATATAGCGAGAGGTTAAAGTCTATAAAATACCTACTTCTCCGTCACACTGTAGTATTACATTTTATCCCAATAGAAGGAAAACCCCGATATCCTATTTCATAGAATATGTCGGTCACTAATAAGTTCATAGGTAATACTCGACAAATTTAATTTCGAATGTATTACAACTCATCCAGGTGTAAGCGCGAAGGAAAGGAAATTGATTTTTCAGCAATAGATGTCTTGAAGTTATATGTTCTTCCTATGCGATTGAGAACTTTTTCGAATATTTGAGAATAAAATTCAGATAGCACAATACATGAAAATGAGCGAATTCTGAAGTTGAAGCAGTTTCTGTAGGTACCAACAAAACAAAGCAGAGTTGAGTTAATTTTGAGTTTAACGTCCCTTTTAGCAGCGAGGCTATAGGAAACGTGGACCTACTGATTAACGTGGAATCCGAACCACATGAGCTCCCGGCGATAATCGAACCCGGATCTCCCCCGCCAAAGGCGCGTATGCTAACCGCTTAACCATGGAGGAGCTCCGAAACAAAGCAGAACATTTTTTGTATACCTATCGGGTCTTCGCCTAGAGACGCCAATTGCACTATGTGGCAATGTCCCAGGTAAAGAACCATAGAGTAGATATACTAATCTATCAAATAGTTACATCGATTCTTTCCAGATGGCAGTTAAAGTCAATATAGATAGACTCTAGCATCACTTCTAAATGTAGCATTCAAAGTAATCGCTACGTAGAATAATGCTAGTGGTTCCAGGTTAATCTGCGACATTGTCACAAAGTGAAATTTTGATTCCCGATAGCGGCAGGAGGCCCCGGAGGATATACAATCATGGAACATTTTCGTTTTATTTTTACCTATAAAATAGTGCTATGTGGTCCGTGGGCGCCACTTTGAGAACATTTAATTATATTTATAAGACCATATTTAGGACTGATAAAACAGAATGTCCGGGTGAAAAAGATCGAATGGTAACTCAACTCCAACCGGATGTCGCAACCTAGACCTCTTGCACCAAAAGCAAGCGTACAAGTCCAATAGTTTCCAGCGTTTTGTGAATTAGTAGGTTTTTTAGTGTAAGCTCGCGGCATTACGAACACTTGTTTTTATTTTGTCCCTCGTTCGACTCCCGGCCAAGTAAGTTTGTGGTGGACAACATTGTGTCTAGATTTTCTTGGGTTTCTCCCCCATTCTCATTCCACCAATTCTTCCTTCATCATTCAGTCGTCTCCTTTAGTCTACAAGGTATAATCGTAGGACATTAAACCGCAAGATTTCATTGTTATTATTGATAATATTGATAATAATAGTGTAAGCCTATAAGTTCGTATAAAATAGTGCCTGAGTGTAGTATTGAGGATTGTTTATGCCACTGGAGGCAATCATTGCTACATTCTGTTTCAAAATTGATGTTACTGTCAAATACCCTCTTCGCTGGTGTGGCTCAGTGGTAGAGCGTTCACCTCTGGTGCATGGGGTCCCGGGTTCAAACCCTGCTTCCGCCAAGTGAACCTTGTGTTGGACAAACATCGTGTGCTTGGGTTTCCTCGTGGTTTTCTTGTTTCCTCCCACTGTCTTCATTTCACCATTTCATTCATTTTTCATAATCACAGTCTCGTTTAGCCTAACCGGCATAACCGTGGGACGTAATACTCAAATATTTCATTTCATTTCCTCGTCGCTGGGTTAAAAAAAAATAGATCGATAGATATAAAGAAAATATAATGAAAAATCAAAAAAATAAGTAATGTATATAAATAAAAGCTAAATATTACTGTTGTAGGCTAAATTTGATTTCAAACAGCGTCAGAAGTGTCAAGCGACACCAAAAACTATGGATTCGACACTAATATCGGTTATTTTCGATTGTTTTGATATATTACCCTTCCAGCCTCCTCTAAGTTACACCGTCAAAATGAAATGATAAAAGCTATCCCAGTCCCGAACCTCATCTATATTGAAAATTTGATCGAGATCGGTCGGGTGGTTTAAGAGTTATTTAGTAACAAACATGGTCTCTTTCATTTTTATTTATAGTGGTTAAATGCTTCATGAGTTTTAAGTTTAAAATTTCGCGGCACACCCTATGAAACTGAGCGACACACCGCTTGGGAATTACTGTGCTAGTCACTAGACTATAGTAAGGAGACGGACAGATGGTTAGTTTTAACTTCAATTCTCAACAGAAATGTATTATATCGATGTATTGACAGTGAATAATATATCGAAGAGTTGCGATCATGTCTGTAGTTACTTTTGTATATTTTTTTAAATGTATTTTTCGTGTTTTTCTAATGTTTGCTTTTTCCCTTTGTTTTTATACATTGGCCTTCGTTGTGTATAGAAAACGCAAAAGCACTGCGGATTCTTGTGCTAGCGTTGTGATGCTGGACACGGGACGGGGTAGTTCAATACCAGCTCCGCAGTAAAGTTGTCGATTTTCAAGCTTGAAAATCCTAGCCAAGGACACATGCACTGATATCACATCTCCCACTCATGCGTTCTTGTTTGTGTCTGCTGGACACGCACTGCACTGGAAATAACCGGAACAATCACAGGCTTTAATGGCGAGTCTATAAAAGTTCCCTTGGTGTTTGGTTTTATTTCGCAGCGGAAGTTTTATTTCTTTATTATTCGATCAATAGCTATATTCTTGATAGTTTCTTTTAATTTGTGCGCAATTCGGTGTAAGTAAATGAATTGAACTCTTACATGTAACTGTGATAATTAGGTAGTGCATCTGCCAAGCGAGTGTAAGGGAACGGGTAAGTCTTTGTAATCGAGCCGTCATGAATTTAAATCTCATGACCAACTTTTACAATTTTTTAAAAAAAGATTTTCTCTCATACCCACCAGATGTATAATATGGTGCTCGCGCTATAGGAAATCAAAATTTCCCCCCTCCTGCCGCTATGGGGAATCAAAATTTCGCTAACGCTCTTGGGTTTGATTCCCGGTGGGGACACTCGATCGAAAAACAGTACTCAGATCAGCTATCTTGAGTAAGGTTTTCCTCATTTACACCAGACAAATGCCGGGATGGTACCTAACGTAATGGTTCCGGGCCGCTTCCCTCCTTCATTTATTTCCCCTGGTAGTATGATTGCCGAGGGACATCATCCCTCACGCAATAGCCTAACATGGGCATAGCAGCCAAAAGTACAGGAATTTAATTCCTAATCTCTTAAACATGCCGGGACAATGTAAAATGATTCAAATAGAAATAACTAATCTATACCCGTGTCGCAATGACATGAACTCTACTGATGAATGGCAGCCGCGGTGGCTCAGTGGTAGAGCGTTCACCTTTGGTGCTTAGGGTCCCGGGCTCGATCCCAGCCCCCGCCAAGTGAACTTTGTGGTGGACAAACACCGTGTGCGTGGGTTTTCTCGGGGTTCTCCCGTTTCCTCCCACTTTCTTCATTCCACCATTTCATTCATTACTCATTATCACCGTTTCCTTTAGTCTAACCGGCATAACTGTGGGACGTAAAACTCAAAGATTTCATTTCATTTTTCTACTGATGAATGATAAAAAGAGGTGGGCGTAATTTTATAACAGTTTTTCACTTTTTTTGTTTTAAATTTTCATTTTTAATGCTTACGGGTGTACTTCGGAACTACAGACAGTAATGCCGTTCGTTGCACGAGTGTAGTTCCGCTATTTTGGCCATTGATTGAATGGCACGGGAGCCCTCATTGTACGTATACTATTGAAAAGTGAAACCAGGGCCATTCCTTTTCTGTTCTAGGCACTAGAGTTCTTTTTATGTTTTGAAACCTTTTCTCCTGTCTACTATATTGTATTGGAAAAAATAACCCAAATTTCTACTACCGGCATATAAAGATTTTCAATTTAACGTCGCACGATTAAACTGAAAAGCTTTATATAATAGAAGTTTGGATTAAAATTAATTTACGACTTAAATTCGCGATGTTACGAAAGTTGGCTTTTACGACATTCCATCATACTGTACATTGTTTGAAATAATGACTTCTTATTTGAACCTCCATTTGACTTCTCACAGTTGTGTATCACAGCTTCCCTCACCACATAGACGTATTATGAAGTTACTTGTTACTTTATATTTCATGTTAGTTATTACCGTAATTTGATGTTAGAATTAACAACGATTATGCCCTTTAAGTTAGGGCAGATAGATGATAATTGATGTAGGTGAATGATTATGAGAGAATAGAGGAAAAGGATGGTAAAATTCTAGAAGAAACACGGAGACGATGTCCATCACGAACGCCTGGACTCGAACCAGGGACCCGTTACGCCAAACATATGCTCTATACCACTCGGAGAGATTTTACAAATTAGGGAAATCCTAGAAAATTCAGGGAAAGAGAAATGATGTGAAAGTGCCAGAAAAAAGGTACCTTATCTGTACATAGGGAAATAATGGGTATTTTGCCTAGGAAATATGTATAGTTTTGCTTATTTGTTGAGACAACCCGATAATTAAATCAGGGTTGCCAAATGAAGCAAGTCTCAAGCAATCGGTTTAAGTAATTGTATTACTTAGTTACATCATTTAACGTTTCTTTTACGTTTTAATATTTTGTGCGATATAACTTTTTGTTTTCTTTAATATTAGCAAATTTGTAAGAAAGTTATCATTATAGTAATTTCAAAGTAATAAGCATATAAACATAGTTATTACTTTTATTAGCTTTCATGTACTGCCACTTAGTGTTACCGGTACTTAATATTGTATATCTTTGTTTTTTACATTTCTTCGTCTTCTTTTAAGTACCATTAATGTGTATTAACTGAAAGATGTCTTATAAAGTTTATTTAATGGCTAAAAATATGACATCTTTCAGATTAACATCCCTCGATTGTGCTCTTCAGGCTAAGGGAGACAGATGAGTGAGGGAAGTGAATGATGGAAGATGAAACGGGAGTACCCCGAGAAAACCCACGGACACGGTGTTGTCCACCACAAACCTCCTTGGCCACAGATCGAACCAAGGACCTCAGGCACCTCTACCACTGAGGCACAGTGCCCTCCTTCAGCAGTTCAAATAGCAGTTCTTGAATTGATTTGCGTGTTTACTATCCATTGTTATTAACCAAGTTTTTCTTTAGTTTCCACATGTATTCTTCATTAGTAAACCTTGTTCTTATTAAATGCCACAAGTAGAGACGTGCACGGGCCGAATTTTTCGGACCGAGCCCGGCCCTATAAGTTTTTTTTTTTTTTTAATTCTTGGCCCAAGCCCAGCTCGGGCCCGATAAATTTTAAAAGTTTCATTTTGTAACATTTTTTACGGGCACACTTCTTCAACATTTGCCTTTATTCTAATTATCGTTTAA
The DNA here is from genome assembly GCF_964235325.1 of Thermobia domestica. Lineage (NCBI taxonomy): Eukaryota > Metazoa > Arthropoda > Insecta > Zygentoma > Lepismatidae > Thermobia > Thermobia domestica. The sequence goes on from NC_137468.1 coordinate 6,398,172, forward strand.
GGAAAGTCAATAATTATTAAAGAATTGCAATTAATCGGCCCCAGCCCGGCCCGGCCCTAAGAAATAACAAGAGTCGGCCCGACCAAGCCCGGTCCGTGCAGGTCTCTAGCCCCAGGTCAGGAAAGAATGGTTGTTCTGACACCTGGAAATAAGGGGAAAAGAAAAATTATTTTGTAAAAACTCTGCACTGAGTTATCATGTCCCCATTGACGTAAAGATGATAAATATGTGGCTGGATTGCGTAGCGGAAGTTGAAGTGAGTTCTAAAAAATTATATATATATATATTTGGAAACAAAGACGTCTTGCAAATTTAACTTCTGTTGGCTTAATCTTGTAGTCAGAAGCTATTGAGAAATGATATTTCAATGTCTTACGAGATCCGTGCATGAATTCAGCCCTTCCTTCTCCTAATTTGAAATTCGTATTGACCTTCGTGAGCAGCAAGTTCATTGTACGTACGGCACAGCTGTTCGATAAAGCTATTGCGAAACATATCTCCGAAAGTTAAATCATTGTGTTGCGTGTTTGTAGTTTGGTCTAATGTATGCAATGTTTCCACCAGTTGCGGTACTCAATGGAGAAACAATATTGACAGAATGTTAAGCTATTGTTCCTTCATCGCTACGAAGCGTGAAAGTGAACTGTCATGTGAATGGAGGTATTTGTGGTATGAAATAAATAGCGTCTTTTTCGTCTTCGTCAATATGTGAGAACATCTACATGTGGGTGTGAACATAAAGAAGACATGGGGCGCATAATGATATCGGAAGGGCCTGCAGAGTTTCCTGTGTGATGGAATGTACATGAGAAAATGCCTTAACATTTGAGTCGTTTATATTTTGTTTGATATGTAACTAGAAAAAAATGGCATGGAAAGTGTATTTACCAATATTACCAAAATGTTACGATATCTGCATTATCCTCCGCCATCCAATACTCTGTTCGAGGCACAACATGGAAATAAGATGTTATAGCTCTCTGCACTTTACACTTATCTATATTTGCTACGTTTTCAGTATGTCGCTTTAATTTGTGGGTTTATTGCAGTCCAGAATTTCTCTTTTGAGACAATATGCGTACTCGCGGGCAAAAGTACCAAACTTGTCTTCTGCTCGGTTAGAGATTCCAGAGAGACAGTAGCATGTCATCCCAAACGGCAGGTAATTGTCAATCACTTTTATGTCTAAAACAGCTTGGGTGGGAGTGGGATCAAAGCAAAGAACATGAGACTTTTGTTAAACAGAGACGATTCATCTGGGTTGCTGAACAGACAGTTGAGGAAGCTAAAGTCACATTGCTTCCTTCGTGACACATATATGAATTATTAAAAATCTACTTTTACTATACTTTTTAACTTGTTTGTAGCGAAAGTGTCCGTAATACAGACGTAAATAATACCTATAAAAGACAGAAAAGACTGTCCGTGTCCGTACTAAAGAGTGTCCGCTTTAGAGAGGTTTGCCAATATGATTTTTCCTATTGCAGTGTTTGGGGATTGCAAAATCTGTCCGTTATTGGAGGTGTCCGTTAGTAGAGGTTTTACTGTAATATACATATTTGTGGAATTTCGATATTTTTCTTGGAGGCACGGTGACTCAGTGGTAGAACGCTTACGTCTGACGCGTGAGAAGTCCTTGATTCGATCCCCGGTCAAGTGAGTTTGTGGTAGACAACATCCTGTCCGTGGGTTTTCTCGAGTATTCCCGTTTTCTTCCCGCATTCTCATTCCACCAATTCTTCTATCATCATTCACTTGCTTTAATCATCGTCTTTCTTAGCCTAAATGACATAATCGTAAGACGTTAAACTGAAATATTTCATTTCGGTATTTTCTTGTGAATTATTGGAAGGAACAGCATTTCCAAAAAGTGTTTATTCTTCTCCGCGTCAGAATTAATTTTAAGTATAATTTTATGCATGGAGATGTGAGAGAATTACTTAGAAAAAAATAAAAAAATATGAATTCATTCTACATGTAGGAATTCCTCACTACTTACGTCAAGTAGGTACAGATAATAATCTCAACACATATGCATTTAAGTGTAATCGTGAGACATTAAACTGTTAGCGGTTAATATTTTCTGGGAAAACCTACAATTACAATTAGTATATGTTATAGTTTTATAGTACCGTTATCAATTTTCTGGAGAAGAGATTAGTGAATTTGACGCTTGCCTTGGCAGCTACTCATAACACGTAGAATAACATAATACAGTATTTTCGGTGATGTTTATTTATTCAAGTTTCAGATCCTTCTTCAGTATTGAGGATGTATGAAACGTGGACTTATAGCTTAAGATGGAAACCAAATCAGTACACTGAGTTCAATTCTCTTCCTTCGGGACCCGTTCCACAAGCAGATATACATGCTCCATTGGTACCTCTCATATCCCAACGTTTCTCTTATTAAACCATAATATAACTTTTATTTAAGAAATTGCTGATTTATTTCTGATCAATTAGCTTACTGTATCACAATTTTTCCTCAGTGTTTAGCTGAAAAATTATCCTTTGAGGAATAGTTCCTGAAGGAGGAAGAGGTACAAAGACATAAACTCTAGTCTACTACTTTTTTTTCAGTGTGTATAGGCTGTACACACCCTGGAAACAGTTGCCGTTAACGTATCGTCGTGAGAGCTCTCAGAAATTATGCAGCAATCCAAGAATTGTTCTTCTATTCCACAAATTTGATCTTTCCCACAGAATCATGATGTTAATGTATTAAATTGATTAACTGATGTAGTGAAGGCTAACTGCGAAAATATAATGGCTAGATGATGTGAACTTATATTTTTATTTCTATCGTTTACTGTTCCCCTCCCCCTCTTTAAAAATATTACTGCTGAAACTGCGTATTATTTATGAAAGCGTGGAACAAATACTTCACACATAATTTCGAGAAGAGTGGAAGATCCAGACGAGAATAATCCTTGCTTTTCTTGATTGGCCAACTTGTAGTTAGAATATTTACGTCGTCTGCAACCCGCTGGGCGGTAATGTGAAGTGTGTTGCCTAACACTGCGGGACATCGTATCCTTCAAGGAGGTAAAGCAATTTTGAATCTTCAAACAAAACGTCAAAATCCGTCACCCATTACGTAGGATTCTAAAATTTCTTTAAACGTGTTCCAGAAAATATACCATTTTAAAACTTAATAAGCCTTTTTATTCCATATTTCGTACATAGAGTACTGAACGCTTGGACTACCAGCGTAAATGTAATTTTTGCTTGACCTCCACGGTCTTTTCTTCGTTTGTTGCTCTGTCTGTCCATTTTATCTTCTCCATCTTTCTCCAACACCGCATATCGAAGCTTTCTAAATATTTCTCTAACTTCCGTAATGTCCAAATCTCTGAACCATACAGTCCAATGCTCCATATATAGAACTTGACCAATTTCTTCCTTAGTCCAATATTAAGGCTGCTAGTTAAGAGTAACCTTTTCTTGTTGAATGCTTCTTTCAATAAGGCAATTCTTCACCTGATCTCTTTGGTGTAGTAAAGGTTTTTCGTCAAAATACTTCCCAGATACTTGAAACTATCGACCTGTTCAAGTACTCTTTGTTCTACTCTGACCCATAAGGGCGCGTTTCCACGGGATATTCTCATGACTTTCGACTTTTCGATGTTGATTTCCATTCCATATTGTTTTCCAGTGTCAACTATTTTGTCAATCATCTACTCTAATCCGTCTTCCGTTCTAACTTTAATAACCATATCATCTGCATATCTGATCTGTAAGAGATAATCCCGAAATGTATTTGATTTTTCTTGTCTTTCTTACTAACTCGGGTCTTTCTTACCCTTGCCGCGTAACCCCGCAAAAGATGATTAGTCTCCCACTTTGTGCTTTTGTCTCTGTGCATATTTTCTACTAGCAGCGTTCACCCCGCTTCGCTGCGGTCACCCCGGAACGCAATAAACTTTGTTACTTAGATAATTTTTACTTTTTCGCTTTCAAGTGATATGATAAAAACCATAGAAGATTGCAGTAAATCTTAACATTATATCGCCTGTCATTTATGTTAACCCGCCCCGCTTCGCTGCGGTCATCCCGGTGCTGGCATATTGTAAAAGTGTCTGTAAAAATAAGCAAATCAATTAAAAAATTTTAAACAGAAGATTCAAGCTATTTTCCGCTGTATATCGCCTGTCATTTATGTTAACCCGCCGAGTGACACGGTCATGCGGGTTGCATATAAATACGTTTATTTTTACCTATGATGAACTAATAACAAAGGATTTGTACGTTATGGACACCTGAATGGTCAATTATCTCAAGACACTGGTAATTAAAAATTAAAGTGATATGATAAAAACCATCTAGGGTCCAAATCCTAATAACCCCCCAAAAATGAAAGAAATTGGTTCAGCCGTATTAGCGTGATGAGCGGACAAAAAATTGTACGTTCTCTTTTATATATATAGATATAATAATGTCATTCGGGTCAGAGTCGTTACTGGGGGCGCAGTGGCTTAGTGGTAGAGCGTTAACCTCCGGTGCTTGGGGTCCCTGGTTCGATCCCAGCTCGCGCCGCGTGAACTGTGGGGGACAAATACTGTGTTCGTGGGTTTTCTCGGGGTTCTCCCGTTTCCTCCCACTTTCTTCATTTCACTCATTTCTCATCACAGTCTCCTTTAGCCTAACCGGCATAACCGTGGGATATAAAACTCAAAGATTTCGTTTCATTTTTTTCAGACTCGTTACTGAATTTTACACAGACGGGCACAAGAAGACCTTATGAATATGACACACATTTCTTACTCTTTCATTAATTGGGGCCGCGTTGGCTCAGTGGTAGAGCGTTCATCTCGGGTGCGCTCGCGGCAAGTTAGCTTTGTGGTGGACAAACACCGTGTGCTTGGGTTTTCTCTGGGTTCTCCAGTTTCTTCCCACTTCCTTCATTCCACCATATCTATCATTTCTCATCATCACCATCTCCTTTAGCCTAGCCTGCATAATCGTGGGACGTAAAACTTAAAGATTTCATTTCTTTTCTTTCACTAATCATCTGTCCCCTTTAGCCTAAAGGGTGTATCCGAGGGATGTGAAGCAAGAAATTTCATTTTTTTTTTTAAATCCTTGCTTCAGTTAATTTTTCTTTATAATTAGCGACCATAGTTTTGACTCATAGTTGTAAAGTTTCACTGGGTCAGTGATTTTTTTTCCTCTACCTCTGGTTTTCGTTAGAAAGTGCTTATCTTTTTTTTTTATTTTTCCTTTTAAACGCTCGTTAATGGCTTTTTAAAATGAAAAGCCCTGTTCCTTTCACCGGAAACTTCCTTGCTACTGTTTTAAGCTTTCAGACATTTGGTTATATGTTAGGGAGAGGGAACTTTGGGAATGTGGACCATTATCTGGTGCTTCAGCTGGATTTTATGAGGTTTTAATGTCTTCGTTATGAGAAAAGCAGATTGTCTGATTACTTTCTCTTGTACTTCAGGTTCTCACACATTGTTTTAAGTGGTGGCAGAGGATTCCTTAGTGCCTACACTTCAGGTAGTTGACACTAATATTAACATTGGTCGTCGACGTATGTGTCTGTGTTCAGTTTATTGGGTCACACTAACATTTGGAAAGTTTTCTTTTCTAAACGCAACCAGAGGTATCCTCTCCTTTAGCCTAGCCGGCATAAGCGTGGGACGTAAAACTCAAAAATTTCATTTCATTTCAATTTGCAACTAGAGCTTTTAAGATTATTCGAATGCTAGCAGAATAGTCGTTCTTCACACGGGGAGAGTATGTTTCATTTTGGACGTAAAGGGGTAAATTTGGATTTTTACGGCATCGGAAGTGTCACTGTTCGTCTCAGCGGCCCAGAAAACCTTGAATTTGACACTAATATAGGTCGTTTTCGACCATATATATCCCCTCCCTCAAAATTGAGAACTAAATTTGAATTTAGACGGCATTGGAAGTGTCACTGTTCATGTCATCGACCTCGAAAACTATGAATTCGGCACTAATATCGGTCACCTTTTTATGTGTCTCCCTTTCTCATAAGTTGCACCGTGAAAGTCAAATGATTAAAAAGACATTCCAAGCCCGAACCTCATTTATGTTGAAAATTTGATCGAGATCGGTCGAGTGGTTCAAGAGTTACTAAGTCACAAACATCGTCACTGTCATTTTTATTTATATAGATTCGAATGATTGTTCAAATATGCTTGTTCTTAGGTTACTATTCAAACAGTTGTTATTGGGATAATTATTCAAAGTTGCTGTCGGGTAATTGTTCATACAATTAATGTAAGTATACCGGTAATGGAAACTTTGTACCATTGTTTGGTCAAATAATACGCGAATGAGATCACGCAGAGTTATTCAGTGCTCTGCAGCTCGCACCCTTTAATGCTAGTGTAGTGAACTAGAGCGTTTGCTGCGCGTTGGGGGGCGTTCCACAGTTGTCGTTTGAAGAATTCGCTTCTCGCACTGATATGGAACTAGCAGTGAGTTCGTATTTTCATGCGTAGTGGCTAAGTATTGGTTCTTGTTTAAATCAGATCACGTTCAGACGGCTGAATACGTTCTGTACAGTACCTTCACATTACGAGAACAGGATTTAATGTTTTGGCGCCGTTGGAGAGGGAGTGGCAGTTACTGGTACAGCATATTATGAATCCTTCAATTATTGGCCAGGCATGACCATTACTGATACATTGTGCTATTTCTCAGTGTATCAGAAATGGTCACTTGTAACTCGCTGTACATTTTGGAGGATTTCATCGGCGCAGTCTTGATCAAGTCTCCGAATTTCAGAGCTGAAATGGTTTGATTATTGCTGTTCAAAGTATGGACAAAAATTAAAAAAAAAAAAATCTTTGGCTGCTACTGGAAACGAAGTATCTAATAACGTAGATAGTACGGATATGCTGAATCCCTCTTTGCAGCCTCTGACTTCAATGGAACTGACGTCGAATCTCCGGAACCGGTTAAACCAAGAAAATTGTGTGACATTCGAAATGTTAGTACAACCAAGCTGCTTAACTGAAAAAAACACGAATTCCATCCTCCTCATCTGACACCTGCCAGAAAAAGACATCCCTAGCACGTTTATGCGAGCTTTAATGTTGCCAGAGCCAAGCAGGATAAAGAAAAGAGGGTGCTCAAAGGAGTGTTACCTAGCGTCACTACATCCAAATTAAGGCAGAACGACAATCAGAGAAAGGAGGAAATAGCTTCAAATATTCATATGCCTTCGGAGCAGATTCATACCCAGAACACTAAGGCAAGGAGGGGATTATTTTTGCTGGGGCGACTTGAGTTCGCTTTACATTCATACCTACTATAGATATCAACAAACAAATGAAAATTTCAGGGAGTCTAAGGGTGGTTGCAAGATAACTACCCCACTCCTGGCCACCCATAGCTACGGACCTGCATTCGAGTTGCGTGTCAAAGCAGCTATTGGTTTAATTTTCATGTACTTGTTTATTTTATTGTTATTAAAAATGAGTATTTTTCGTTTTGTTATTTGAGTATTGTTGTTCATTGTGCTGGCGCTTCATATTTTTTTTTAAACTTTAATTTTGTTTTCTTTCTTTCTTTCTCCTTTTTTTTTAGAATTACTGAAGTACTCGGGATAATGATTTTTTTAAAAAGAATTATTTAAATTCTCGGCATAATGGTTTATTGAGTTGATACGGCTTGGGATTAGGTATGGCCAGAACCGGTTCCTGGTGGAACCGGTTTTCGGGTCTGAACGGATCTGGTTCTAGAAGATCCGGTTCCGGAACCGGTTTCTCGGATCCAGGTCTGGAACCGGTTCCGCTGGAACCGAAACTTTGTGTCCATCCCTACGCTAAACGCGAGCTGCTGGCAAGCTGTGAACAGTATGCTAGATGAAATGCTGGAAGCGACAGACAGGCGTCCAGGCGGCGGCAGCTTCTCTCATTTGGCTAAATAAACTGGGTAACTAGCAAACTCATTGGCTAAACAGGCAAACTGCCCAACTCATTTGGCTAAACACCCACTGGTGGACCATTTTTTTTTCCGGGGGCACAAGCGGGTCTGGGCGGGGAAGGCACAAGCGCATGGTCCTCTTTGCATTATTTTTGAAGGTGAACTTTGTGCCTCCTTTACGGGTCTTTGGGGGCTTTCGGATCCAGGTCTGGAACCGGTTCCTAAGATCGGTTCTTGAACCGGATTTTCAGATCCAGGTCTGGAACCGGGTTTTCGGATCCAGATCCGGCACCGGTTCCTAAGATCCGGTTCTGGAACCGGGCTTTCGGATCCAGGTCCGGAACCGGTTCTGAAAACCGGATCTCCGAGAACCGGTTCCACCGGAACCGGAACTTTATGGCCATCCCTACTTGGGATCGAACCAGGGGCTCGTCGCACCAGTGTCGAGCGCTTTACCATTGATTCACAGTGGGAATGTGGCCAGAAGGATGGAGGTTGCCGCAATTATAATAATCTGAAAATCATAAGAAGATGAGATTACATTGTAATGTTCGTACTACTGTGTACTAAATATTTAAAAGCGTCGTGTCTTCGTGTCTCGGTGACCCTTTTTCCTGTTGTACCATTTCATTTTTATCTTCCTAGTTTAGAAATATTACTTTGATTAACTTATTTGTGTTCTGTGTTGTGGCTGTACCATTTCCTTCCTATCGCTATAAAATTCCCATTTGTTCCCGTTATCACGTCTGCATTGATTGAACAGAATGTTATTGGTTTCTCCTTTCGTGAGATCAACGCGTGTTACTTCTGATAAGATAAAATGGTTGACACGATTTAAGTTGGTACTTTGCAATACAGTTTAGTGAAGGCGATATTAAACTAAGTTAATACCGGAGTGTATGAAAGGCGTGTCTAATGTTGAGATTCATATTTTTGTCTTGGGCCATTCTTTTTGATATGACGCGCATAGGAGTTTAATGTTTGGGAAGTCAATAGTTGTAGACGAAGTTTGTTAGTTGGCTGATGGATATTACCACAAAGAGAATTGAAAAATATAAAATCAGTCTCGGTACTTGGAAATACTTTGTATTTAAAAAAATGAAATTTTTCAGTTTGACGTCCCACGATTATGTCGGCTAGGCTAAAGGATTGTGATGAGAAATGAATGAAGAAAGTATGAAGAAACGGAAAACCCACGCACACGGTGTTTGTCCACCACCAAGTCCACGTGGCGCGAGCTGGGATCGAACCGGGTACCCCACACTCCAGAAGTGAACGCTCTACCACTGAGCCACCTCAGCTTCATTAAAAAAATGTTTCTGGAAACAGTATGGTAAAGTTTAAGACAGACTTAAGTGCTGGATCATATCAAGGGAACGAAATAATTCATACGCTTCAGAGTTAATTCCAAGGATCTTATAAAATAGAGAATCTGCCCATATGTATATCTTCATCTTATTAAATCAATGAAGCCAAAAAACAACCGAGAATCGGCACGTCTGATTGGCTACTTTCGTTTCCGCCATGATTGTTGGTTGGCTCAAAACATGGCGATCCTATTGGTCGGAGTGGGCAGAGTAGGGGTGGCGAAACTGTGACGTACGGCTTCAAGATTTTGTTGTAAGGGCAAATCCTCTATTTTATAAGATCCTTGGTTAATTCACATCCTTAGATTTCGAGAAAATAAATTAAAAATTTTTATGGCGTGGAATAGATCGTTTATGTTTATGACCAATATACATTGTTAAGTATCAGATTATACGAGGATAATCAGAAGAATAAGATCAAGTATTTAAAAAAAAAAAAAAATACAAAGAAACGTTTATTTCTGATAATGTTTACATGATTTTAAAGCTTGTACATTTGTCTATGTCATTACATAATCGTCATTTCGGTCCTAGGCATTTTCCCAGGCGTTGTGCCAATTTTTGTATTCCCTTATCATACCCCGCTGCCACCATATGTTTAAAGAACCGAAATTTCTGCCTTGCAGTGTTTTAGTTTTTAGTTAGCACAAAATGGACAAAAATATTACGTTTTGTGGGACAGAAAATAATGATTTGCATTGTGAATACTTTAACCCTCCTTTGGTGTGCAGTGTTAGGCATAACCCACGTTTAATATCATCACTCTGAAACCAGCAGTTTTTTCCCGGTCAGATGTTCGACGCTTTGCCCGTAGCGACGCTCAGTGTTTGAGTCTTCAACTTGAACTGGGAATAACCTGATGCACCTTATGGTAGCACTTTACACCAAGGGGCCGCGGTAGCTCAGTGGTAGAGCCGTCACCTCTGTTGCATGGATCCTTGGTTCGTTCGATCGCAGCTCCTGCCAAGTGAGATTTGTGGTGGACAAACACCATGTTCGTGGGTTTTCTCGGGGTTCTCTCGTTTCCTCTTACTTTCTTCATTACACTGTTTCATTCATTTCTCATCATCATCGTCTCTAGCCTATAATCGTGGGACGTAAAACTTAATTTCATTTTCATTTCACGTTACACCAAGGGAGGATACTTTATATCCACCACGAAAACCTTTTTTTTTAAAAAAAAAAAATTGGGTTATTTTCTACAAATTAAAAGTATTGAATGACAGAAAATAGTGTAGACAATTTTTAACTCACTTTGGTAAAAAAAAAAAAAAAAAAATGAGTTATACGTCCTACGATTATGTCGGGTAGGCTAAAGGAGACGGTGATGAAGAGAAATGAATAAAATGGTGGAATGAAAAAAGTGGTAGGAAACGGGAGAACCCCTAGGAAATCCACTCACACGGTGTTTGTCCACCACAAAGTTCAATTGGCGCGAGCTGGGATCGAACCAAGGACACCATGCACCAGAGGTGAACCACTGAGCCACCGCGGCCCCGTAACCCACTTTGGTGTACGTACAGTTATTATGCCGTAAGTTGAAATGTGTGTTTACAACCGTGGTCTAGAAATTGATTTTTAATAGCTTTGAGAATAAAGCTTTTCTCGGTTCTTTCGGTTTCCAATTCAATATCTGTTTAGGAATTAGGTAACTGGGGAACCTGTCAGACTTTAAAGAGAACGGAAAATAATGAAAGTAGGAAACGTAGAGAGGGTGGCTCATTCTTTCTTAAAGTAACGCAGGATTCGTAATGCCAAATCGATTCGAGTGAAGTGCGTTGCGATGCGATGCGGTAAGAGTTGGGTAGTAGGCAACGGGGGAGGCGAGGGTTGCACCAGCATTGCGGATGTAGCGCGGACTGATTGGTGGAAAGTAAGCAGAGGCTATGTTTATTCAAAAGATCCGTGGTAGCATTAAAGAAAGGAAAGAAAAGCGAAACGAAAACTTGGCTCGACTTATTTGGTTCATGTTGTGATTTTGTTAGAAGAAGGGAGGGGAGGGTCGGTCTCTCCACATGCCTCTCCTCCCTCTACTTACAGATGCAGTTTCGTGTTTGTGTAATGAACTCGCTCAGACGGAAATTTAATGCTGATTTGCGAGATGAGTGCTCTGGTTTGGTAGACATTACATGGAAACGGATGTATTGTATCATAACAGTGTGATGCAGTTTATATTTCTTTTTTTTTCTTTTCTTTTTTTTTTTTAAAAAAAAAAGGTTAATATGATACCTGTTACACATGGAAGTAATTGCCCTGAAAGATTATATAAACAATGTTTTTCTGTTATATAGTTTTTCTGTTCACAGAATGTATGCATTGTACAGGGTGGTTGTGTAAGTTTGAGCAGGGATAACCAGATAAACAATGGACATGTGGGCAGCGAGGCATAAGTTTCAGATATATTACAGAATTATCCTACAGGTGGCGTTAGTGCAGAAACAACGATAGCTTTAATAAGAGTTATGAACTAAAAATGTTATTTATTCTTCAAACTTAATTGATCTGATATTTTTTTTTTTTTTGAAATGGATGTTTTTAGAATTAAAAAGTATGAGCGGGGTTTGATAAGTAACTTGGTTTGATATTAAAGAAAACAACTGCTTTATTTTTACCTACTTTATTTTTTGACGTAGTCCCCTCCAAGTTCAGTGCACTTGCCCCAATGTTTCTCCAGCTCAACGATTCCTTCGCGGTAATTAGTTTCTTCAGGGTTTCAAAATACTTCTTTACTTCGTGTATGACCCCATCATTTGATTTATGGGGGCGCGGTGGCTCAGTGGTAGAGCGTTCACCTCTGGTGCTTGGGGTCCCGGGTTCGATCCCAGCCTCCGCCAAGTGAACTTTGTGGTGGACAAACACCGTGCTCGTGGGTTTTCTCGGGGTTCTCCCGTTTTCTCCCACTTTCTTCATTCCACCATTTCACTCATCTCTCATTATCACCGTCTCTAGCCTAACCGGCATAACCGTGGGACGTAAAACTTAAAGATTTCATTTCATTTTCCCATCATTTGATTTAAATTTTCATCCTGTCAGGGAAGTTATATAGTTGGTAGTCCAAGGGGGCCAGATCTGGTGAATATGCGGGATGCGGAAGAAGTTCAAATTGGAACTCGACCAATTTTTTCTTAGCAACACGGCCTGTTCTCTGTTCTGGAGTGAGTAAACTCCCCCATCTTACCCAAAGTTTTTCCCCGTACAATTAATTATGCATAATGAAGTGTACTTGCTTACTTGAGATACTTGTGGCTTCTGCTAACTTGCACACTTTCAGTTATCTGTCACCTAAAACCAAATCATGGACTTTATCGATGATTTCAGGGCTGTAAGACGTGATGCATATTCAGTGCTTGTTGTGTTACACTTAAATTCATTTATCCGAAGTCGAACAGTTTCATGGGAAGGCCATGGCTGATCCCAATGTTGATACGAGGGTTAGTCGGATAATAAATTTCCCTTCGCGACTATCGACAGAAGTGTTGTTATGCAAGACAAATATTATTCTCCGAAAATGAAGAACAAGGCTTACTTTATTTTTGACATAAGAACCAAGGGCGTTGATACATTTATCATTTCGCTTTACAAGACACACACAAACCGTTCTTGGAAAAGGTTGGTGCACTGCATATGAAGAAAGAAAGAAAGAAAGAAAAAAATTGCTGTCTTCAGTTCGTCATTGATTCCGAAGTGACGCTTGCTGAAAAGCCTCTTCAATACCGGTAACAGATAGAAATCACTGGACGCGAGATTGGGATTGTACGGCAAATAAGCAAGGCGCTCTCATGCGAGGGTAGCGGTATTTTTTCGTGTTACCACCATCGAATGTGGTCTAGTATTGACCTCCAAAAGAGAATGCTAATTCCCAGAAAGAGTGGTCGCTTCTTGCAAACGGCATCCTTCAGTATTCTTTATGTGTGATTGTATGGCTGAGCATTGATTGATCCAATCTCCATACTAGGCGGAGTCATCCAAACTTTCTGCTAGCACTGCGATAGTGTCAGCTGCAGAATTTTGTCGTACGTCGTCGTATGACGTATGGAATGGCTTTCGCGTTAAGCCGATGTCTTCTGTGCCTCATTGTTTTACGATTTCTCGAAGAAGAAGGAAAAAGGAAACACTTATTTTCCGAATTCTTCTTGTATTTTAATTTCTCGTTGTAATTCTTTAGTGAATACAAAGTACTGTTCCGTAAACTAGTCAGCGTCATGTCATAATCAGTTTTGAGAAAATGCTTTGGCAACAGAAAACAATACATCGAGAACTGATTTCCCTAAGTGCGTGTTTCGTGACCACGAAATGACTACTCAGACACATTTTAGTATCCTCTCATTTATCCAATATATTAAGGGGGGAAGGAGGGCGGGACTGATGAGCATTAATTATCAGGTAATGTAATTTTTTTATTGTAATACAGTCACTGTCTGAGGAATAAATTAACATTACGCTATTTTGGGTTCATTAATTTCAAACGAATGAATATTTTGTATGGTATAGGGAGAATGGGTTTCTTTCATTTACGTACTGGTATCGCATTTAAAATAAATCCGTTCAAATTGCCTCATACAAACAAAATGTGTCAGAGAAACTGACTTTGCCCCCTCCTCTCAAAGAAGTAACATTAAACTGTACGAATCGAGTCTCATTACTTCAGGAGGGCCCCTTTCCTCATGGTTGCGACAACACCGCCACTGGTCCATACGTACCAGACTCCGGCAGATATAGGAGGTGGTGTAACGAGTACTACACTGTGGCCGCCTTGAGCAACAGATTTGCCCAGGTTTTCATTTTTCGGGAGCTCGGTGATCGCCCGAGCTGCATTGGACGAGGGTACCATGATAGATTAATTTCCACTTCTACCGGGGATCAAACCCGGGCCGTTCAGTTGGTAGGTAGATGTTTTACCGACTACATCACTGCAGGACTCTTTTATTATTATTATTATTATTATTATTATTATTATTATTATTATTATTATTATTATTATTATTATTATTATTCATAAGTTGGCACATATTTTCCAAGTCCTGTTTAAAAAATTAAGGTGGATCACTAGGTGTTCTCGGTGCTATGCTAAACGCTGCTTGAATAGTGCCGCGTTGCCAGATAGTATCGAGTGTTACTGACGCCAGATAATAAAGGAAGTAATAATGGAATTCTGCTTGGATAATTACTGAAGAAATTAGTTTTCGACCTTTCCCGCAGTTCACAGCTAAGATCCGCTTCTGAAACTGCAACGCTAGAATCCAGGAATTTTCTTGTTATAACTATCACAGTAAACGTTCAAATTTGGCAACAACGCATTATGGCGTTCAGCGCAAGTTTCTTATCATAATGTGTTTCCTTAAATGTAAATTAATATTTAAATAAAATGTGAAACATAACACGAAAAACGATCAAATAATATATCTATTTCGTAATAAGATCGTTATTTTAAAATACTTTACATATAGAAATAAATATTTCATAAAACTGAGCACTTCTAGTAAGATCTAACAGCGAGTGCCAATCTTGTGTGCTCATTGAAAAACTAATAAAATATGTTCTTTTATTTGTTATCATTTTCGATATCAGAAGACACAACCAAATGTATCAGTATCTTGTGTTGTAGCTGAAACATAACTCTATCTTACAGTACATTATTTATAATATGTAACGTTTCATTCCGCAGTATTTAAGGAAATGAGCTAAAATATGTATTGACTTCCGGGTGGTGATCCACCTTAAGGAGCAATAAAGATTGCGAATCCCGCTGTGGGATATCCTAACAGTTTTCTTTTTAAGAGTATCCCGTGGACCTCAAACTACGTACCGTAAAACGGGGCTACTTTGACATTTAGGGTTATTTTGACATAGAGTGGGGCTACTTTGACAGATGAGCAATTCGTGCTTCCTGTGAGAATTGTTGCATATACTTTCATAGATAAAGGCTGATATGGTGTGCACGGTGCAAATTGCCGGAGGGGATGAGAGATTTCTCCCATTGTATTTCTACCCCCTCTCAATATCCTTCCTGTCCCTCAATATATAATATAAGGACTTCTAGATCCGCCACTGTTTATTCCCCCCAAAAATGAATAATCTAATTCGCACTCTGACGATATATATTAACGTGTTGTGGAAGGGTGGAAGAGAGTGGATTCAGTGTGTCCTGTGCAAAAAATGGGTGTGTGGGTTTTGTAATGGTGGATCAAAAAATCCTCAGTATGCTTGTTACGACTGTGATGTTGACGACTAAGGGTTTTCTTTCCATTGTTACATGTAAAGATAACGTACCGGTACATATGTAATTATGTTAAAAGTAGAGTAAAAAATAAAGTAAGAATGTAAGTTAAAGCACCGTGATGTTCAAAGTAAAAGATGTTAAAAGTAAAGCTTTAGAAAAACTTGTATAGTGGTGTATAATGATGTACCACAACAAAATAAACATTTCGTGCTTATCAAGTATACAGCATACCGTACCTTACACATGACCGAAACAGTGTTTTATACACTTTACATAAATTCCATGTCAAAATAACTCCATACGTTGAGTAACTTTGACCTTATGCAGCAAATACATAAGATGTCAAAGTAGCCCCACCCCCGGGGCTACTTTGACCGGTATTTCTTAATTTATTCCCGCCTAAACTAACTTGTAGAGACTTAGGTTTAGTAGTGGATGTGATAACCTAGATACCTATTGTTATGATGAGAATAGTATCATTCATTGGTTGCAGAAAGTGTCCCGTGTACACATCTAAATTAGTCCAAAACCTGTCAAAGTAGCCCCGGTATATACGTCGCCTTCGGTAATTTCCTTCCAGTTTAAAAGAGACTTATTATTTGGAAGGTTCGTCTTTTAAATTAAAAAAAAAAAAAAATGTAAAGGTGCATTTGATAATAAACCTTCGTTAGTAGTTCAACAGCTGTAACGGGTATGACTGTGCTGACCTATATAATGTGAACTATTCAATTTATTATTGAAGAGAGACAATTAAAGCTACCACATTATGCTGTGTCGGTTACATACTGTAATATTATACTCATGAATTTTACATGTGTTGGTACTTTTGTAGCAACCACTGCGCGTGGAGAACAGTAATTGTTTATTCTTTTGTTTATGGAATACTCATGCTTAATGTTGTGGCGAAGAGACACAGTGGTTTTAACTGTAATTTTCATTTCTCAAACAGGAATAGAAATGAAGAAAAATATAAATATGGAAGTAGGGCCAGGTAAATAAAAATAGATGATTTTTTTTCTTTCTTTTAAAAGCGTCTGTACTCATCTACATACAAGGTTAGAAGGATATGGTTTCTCTCTTTCGTTGAGGTTTATTCCAAGCCATTTTTTTTTTTAAACTACAGTACATCTATGGAATATCTAGTCATAGGCGCTACAGTAGAATCCAGTTTGAAGTGATAACTCTTTGTAGCACAGATCCAGAAATTGCAAGTAACACGCAACTATCAATGGTAGGATCAGTGCAGCAAATGTACAGGGTGGCCCAAAAGTAGGTATGTAGTTCCGTACTGACCGGCTCATGGCATTTTATGTAATTTATTTATTGTTATCCATACAAGCAGTGACTTACATTTTCTTATTTTTTTTAAAAAAATCTCTTTTCTCTCATACCTTAAGCTTGGAACAAACAGAAGCAAATAAACTATTGTGCTGCCAAGATGTCTTGAGCCGTGGCAAAAATGCGAACTAAAGCTCACACCCACGCGTTGAGCCAATAAGGGTTCAGCTATTGTTAAGCGAAAGAAAGCGAGTGGAATTCCTAAAGGCGATAGCAGCGCTTGCAGCGGAAGACTAGGGATCAAGTCAATGTGGCGTTAGTATAAATTAGTTTAATAAACTAAAATTTCATACTTTGTAGGACTGTATACCTACTTTTGGGCTATCCTGTATTGTCGTCTTAGCGTAACCTGTGGGTTTATTATGCACCAAAATCAAGAAATATCTGGTCACGATTTTGCGATTGCCAAACAACATTAGTAGTATTATCGCACAACAGTGATATTTAATGGATCTGTATAGAAAGAAATACAGAGGCCTTATTAAACGATTGCAGGACACGGGTTTAGAAGTAAATGCAGAGAAAAATACATGCAAATTAGCCTGAAATGCTGCAAATTATAGATGCATCAAAATATAAAATAACCAAAATCATATCCACGAAGAAATTACATGTCGACTAAAAGCAGGGAAGTCGTGTTATTATTCAGTTCAAAATCTTTTGTCGTCAGTCAAGGAATTTGAAGCTTAAATTTATATTAAACGATAATGTTACCTGTTCTGTATGGTTGCGAAACATGGTCGCTTACTCTGAGGGAAGAACGTAGACGGAAAGTATTTGAGAACAAGATCCTGAGACCCAAGAGGAACGGCATTGGGGAGTGGCGGAAACTTAATAACGAGAAACTTCATAATTAATACCGTTGACCAAATATTGTTAGGGTCATCAATTCTAGGATGCTCAGGTGGGCAAGCCATGTAGCCAGGATGGAAGAAAGTAGGAACGCTTTCATAGTTTTAACCGGAAGTCCAATCGGAAAAGGACCATTAGGAAGGATAACTTCTTTTCAACTAACTACCAATAAGATAATGATACAAGGTTTCTGTTCCATGTGTTACTGGTTTGTTTTCATTGCAGTTTTAATTCACGAATGTATTTATTTCCTTCTATGATTCTTAATAAATTGTTCCATGTACACATTTGAATCTGACCGGCGGGAGCTCATGTGGTTCGGATTCCACGTTAATCTGTAGTTCCACGTGTCATATAGCCTCGCTGCTGAACGGAACGTTAAACTCAAAATCAACTCAACATTTGAATCTGAGAAATCGGCGATGTGCATGTGTTCTTTGGCCCGCTATAGGCTTACTGTATGTACCAAAAAGTAGTAAGTAACCTCTAGTATTGCTTCCATGATTGAGACGAGAAATTAAGTTGTCTCGTCTCATAAATTTTTTGTTCAATCCTCGTTTCGTCTCAATTTTCAAAGAATTGTTTCTCGCTTCGAATTGTCATGTGTCTCGTTTTGTCTCGAATTTGAAAAGAGACTTCTTGTTTCATTTTGGGAACGACAATCGAGATGAGACGAAAGATTTACTCGTCTCGTAAGTAACACTATTGCAGGCTTCCTGCTGGTTAGGGAAATCAGGGAAAGTCAGGAAAATAATATAATCGTATACCAATTTCAGCTTTGTCAACCATTATAATGGATGTTGTTCAGATTTTTATGCAAGGTAAGTGGAATGTACGTGTGAGGAATTGGTTACAATTTGTCTCTATAGAATAAATGTTCTCATATATAAATATTCACCGTTGTTTATTCCTTATTTATATGTCAACGTCATCCGACACCTGTTATGAAAGTCAGGGAATTTCCTGCCAACGGTCAGGAAAAGTCAGGGAAATAGATTTTTCCAGATCAGTAGGAACCCTGTATTGGTATCACAACAGATATTTGCTTCATATTCATTGAGTGACTTCGTTTGATCCTTGAAATGAAGAGAAACTAACCAGCGTTGTTTGTTTTGAAGTCAATGTATTGAAGTTCCGCAGCTGTTATAAAAGTCTCACGCAAGCAAACCTTTTAACATCCTGCATAATGTGGAGGAAACGGGAATGCTTTAGTTAGATGGATAACTATTGTATATACATCACGTCGGGCGTTACACTGTGTGAGAGATTTTCTCATGAAATGGAAAGTTTGTTTTGTGGATCTGGGAAGAAGTGACGTCAAAGTTCACACAAAGATAGCAACTGAAGCTAACGGAACGGGAGAATCTGTGTTCAACACCGGAACTTGTGGGTGGCGTGTCTTTTCTACTTGTATGTATGATGATACACATTGTGGAAGTTTGTCTGTGCAACGAAGGTGTGTCAGTGGTTTACCTAAATGTTAGACGCAAAACAGTTTCTGCAGATGTTTCCCAGGAGAATTTGTTACTGTGCTCCTACGTTGGTGGTTTTGTTTTGTCGTCGTAGACGTTTTTAAAGCATTTTCATGTAAGTTATACGACATTAGAACGACTACAACCTTGCAGGTTAAACATTTACAGATTTCTGAATATTGTAATTAATGTTTTTAAAAGTCTTAACATTTGTTCTGTTCGTTTTAGGTGTGTTGGTAATTAAATAGGTGTTTAGGTGGTTAAATAATTTTATTACCGTGAATATCTAAAATAAATAAATAAATAAATAAAAAATAAAAAAAATGTTGCAATGCTAGTGCGAGAGGTCCCTGAACTCGATACCAAGTCTGAGGCCGCTGTGGCTCAGTGGTAGAGCGTTCACCTCTGATGCATGGGGTCCTTGGTTCGATTCCAGTTCGTGCCAAGTGAGCTTTGTGTGAACAAACACCGTGTGTGTAGGTTTTGTCGGAGTTCTCCCGTTTCCTCCCATTTTATTCATTCCATTCATTTCTCATAATCACCGTCTCAGGGGCCGCTGTGGCTCAGTGGTAGAGCGTTCACCTCTGGTACATGGTGCCCTTGGTTTGATCCCAGCTCCCACGAAGTAGGCTTTATAGTGGACAAACACCGTGTGCGTGTTTTTTTTGTCGGGGTTCTCGCGTTTCCTTTCACTTTCTTCATTCCATCATTTCATTTATTTCTCATCAACACCGTCTACTTTAGCTCAGCCGGCATAAGTGTGGGACGTAAAACTTAACGATTTCATTTCATATCATTTCGATACCAGGCCATGCGAGATTGTAGTGGACAGCCTAGGGTCTCAGGGTTTTTCTCGATATTCTCTCGTTTTCTCTTACATTCTAATTTCATTTATTTTATTTCTTAAAATTATCATTAACTTTCATTATTTATCCGTCCCCTTTAGCCTTGCAGGACATCACCATGGGACTTAAAACTAATTTTTGTGTTGTTGTTGGAAAGTTACGCTAACACAATTCATTTGACTTCGGTTTGCTGTCTGATACGGTAGTCATATCACCATTTTTACGTGTTTTTCTTTAACTTAACAATGCTTGAGTTTTGTATCCTTAATTTAACCTTTTCTATACCAAGTTTGTTTCGAAGCAAACCACATGACTGTTTTGATTATGAACCTTGTCAAAAGTAACAATACGCATTCTAATATAAATAAAATAAATAAATAAAAAGTATAAAATCTAGGCCTTTTTTTGAACGGTAGAAAGGGTGGGATATACGTGTACATCAGGGATTTTTACGTTTGACACAAGTGTCCCATTAGTTCACACGCCTTTGGCGTCGGAGATTCGGGTACGATTGCTGGCGGGAGCTCGTGTGGTTCGAATTCCACGTTAATCAGTAGGTCCCCATCTCATATAGCCTCGCTGCTGAAAGGGACGTTAAACTCAAAATCAATTCAACAAGTGTCCCGCTATTAATGAAATAATTGATCACTCAATATTTACTCATATACGTATTGGCATAAAAATACCCGTAATGCGATTATAATTACAGAAATTTGATAAGTTGGTAGCTTAACCCAGTGACAATCACCGCATCCTTATACAAAGTCGGTCTGAAAAGTAGTGTAATACATTTTATTGTGAAGCAGCTGTACGTTGCAGCGCGCTCTATCCGCCGAAATCGATGGTGATACAAATCAACTGGCCAACGAGTGCTTACTCAGTTGTCTCCAAGCTTTCAGAGGTAAAGGACGGGCTATTTCATAAACCTTTGTTTCGTCTCTTGAACAAGTCGCGATGCAGCGCGCACTGGAATAAAGATACGCGATCCAGTTTTGATTCGGTAAGTCTGCAGCTGAATATTTTCCAATAGGCCTTTGGGGATGAGTGTTTATACAAAGACAACAGCAGATTGCAGAAGGCTTTTTTTGGAAGGTCCTGAAGTGGTCGTTGACAGCGACATATATTTAGTAACTAATTGCCGGACAGACCTTGTATTCAAATGGAAGCAGTCTTAAATGAGCCATTTGTTCAGTTGACATCAATCCTCGTCCTACATGCTACGACGTGAAACAAATTTTGCTACTGGTTGTACTAGAAAATCAAATGACCAGTGCCTGTACAAAAACTATGATGGGACACACATGTCCCAGTGGTAATGAAAGAGTTAACTCATTTCCCAACGTCATACAATAATAAAATTTACACAGTGACACAAGTCGGACGACAATGAAATACTTCATTCTTACTTTAATATACAGAGTGGCCCATAAGTAGGTCTACACCCATGCATTGATCAAGTATAACATTCTAGTTTATGGATTTATTTGCTTCGACTGTTCCGCATCGGGCTTAAGTTAGAAGTAAAAAGAGGTTAAGAAAAAATAATAAAGAAACTAGGTCGACCTGCTTGATAACAATAATAATACAGTGAGCTGATCAGTATAAAACTGTATACGTACTTTTGAACCACCCTGTATTTTATATACATTTTACCTACATTTCATACATTTTAAATAAGAGCAATTTTTACTTGGCCCATATGAGAAATATGTAATGTATGAAATGAAATAAAGTGTATTTAATTATGACTAAGAAGTAGAAAAAACATTTAAAAAAACATGCTTTCTTTTAAAAATAAAACCCATCGTACTAAAAAGTAATTTTCTGTTTTTAAGGAAATTAATTTATTTAAATTCCATTTATACGTGAAAAACAACAAAAGCATAAGAAGTGCTCTCATATATTTATAAATTAATTGGTTCGTTGGATTAGAGTTTCATTTCTCTTTCAGCAGCTAAGCTATATGAGACGTGGACCTACAACTGAACATGGAATCCGAACCACATGAGCTCCTGCTGGCAATCCAACCCGAGTCTCCCACGCCCAAGACGAGTACGTTGAGTTATAGTAAAAATAAATTGATTGTATATTTAAGTGCTCTCAGTGCTTTTCTTTTTATATTATATTTTTCTTTTTAACATAGGAAAGTTTTTAAAAAGTAATTTTCTTAAACAATTATTGTAGTATGCTTTATTTTAGTTTTTAAAGAAAATATATGTGTGTGTTTAAACAGAACTTTTCAATATCATTACCTCCATCAGCTACGTAAAAAGAGACCGCGGTGACTTAGTGGTAGAGCGTTCACCTCTGGTGCATGGGGTCCTTGGTTCTCGATCCACTCTCGCGCCAAGTGAGTTTTGTGGTGGACAAACACCGTGTGTGCGAGTTTTCTCGGGCTTCTCTTGTTGTTTCCTCCCACTTTCTGCATTCCACCATTTCATTCATTTCTCATCATCGTCTCCTTTATCCTAGCCGGCATAACTGTGGGATATAAAACTTAAAGATTTATTTTATTCCATCAGCTACGTACGATTTCATAAATAATATATACCGTGACATGAGAAGAGGTGCAACAGATAGTATATTTATTTGTTAAAAATGTGATTTACAATATGCGTCTCAGAAAAATACCTTCAATTATGAGTGCTTTTTTTTTTTTTTTTTTTTTTTTAGTTTCTTTATTATGTAACGTAGAATCCCCGCAAAACAATTCCATAAATAAAACTTAATTAAAGGTTCTTTACTAATTTTTCTCTTTAAGAGTCTTCATCCCGTCGAAATTAAATTACCGCTAATTTTACAGTAATTATGTGATATCTTCAAATAGATAAAAAATAATTGAAATATGGAACAAGAGCGCCCTAGACAATATTATTTTGCGTGAGGTACCGTTATCACAAGTCACCTAGTGGCTTTCCTTTTTCAGCTGTTTAGAAACGCGAAATTAAATGCCAATTTTCAAAATTGCTCGAAATCGAAAGCAGATAAGTGAGTCGTGATAACGGTTTATCATGTAAAATAATATTGTCTAGGGCGCTCTTGTTCCACATTTCGATTATCTTTTATCTATTTGAAGATATCACATAATTACTCTAAAATTAGCGGTATTTTAATTTCGCCGGGATAAAGAGATTTAAAACTCGGAAACGAAAATTACTATATGAATTTGTCACCATTATTGAGTTTTTGAATACGTTTTCTCAGTTTTGAGATCTTTTATCTGTTTACTTACTAATAGCTTCGTTGCCCTCATTTACTTCAAAATTACGATTTTATTGGATGTTCTAGTTTATTCTCCCATCCAATAAGTTTAAACGCTTTGGCGTAGTAGCAACAAATGAAAATGAAGTCAAGAAGGAAGTAAAAATTACGTTAAATGCGGAAACGTGTTCATTATCGGGATTAATATAAAATATGAAGTAATGACGCTGTGCATTTGTACGAGTAATACAAAGCTAAAGTTCCTCTTAAGTATTATTGCAGATTTTTGTCGCTTCACAGTTTACCAATTTCACTATCTTTCATGAAAAAAGGTGATTATTTTCGCAGAGTATACTATACTTTAAATCAGGATAAGAGAAGTATAAACAATCCCTCAATCCCGACTAACTTTAAACCTAAGCAGTCGGAATGATTTTGAAGTCTCAGAAGAATATATGTTATACTACATACAGGATGTCCCAAAAAGAATGTATCCTCTTCAAAAAAAAAAAAAAATTCTCAGGCCCCTATATGTGATATTAGTACCGCACCTATAGATTATACCAAATGCAAAGTAATGCATCAAAGTTTTTTTTTTTTTTTTTTTTTTTTACGTACCTTAAAAGATTCAATATGGGCACCGTTCGTGACACAGTAGATATCTATAGATATACCACATTGACTTGATCCCTAGTCTTCCGTTGCAAGCGCTGCTATCGGCTGAAGGAATTCCACTTGCTTTCTCTCGCTTAGCATCAGCTGAACCCTTATTGGCTTAACGCGTGGGTGTGTGAGGATTTGAGCTTTAGTTCGCATTTTTGCCACGGCTCAAGACATTTTGGCAGCACAATAGTCGATAATCCATTTCACTCCCTTTACAGTTCTCTGTGCAAAGAAAATGACCCGTAAAGCGTTGTCCTGCACATAGCCGCAAAGACGTTCAACTTTGGAGAATCTGTGACATGCTCAATGATTCGCCAAATGGTGTTCTGAACCAAGATTCAAACATTATCCCTCTGGACTTTGCCGTTGGTATGGAAGGTTGCCTCATCACTGAAGACTTCTCTTTTCCTAAAATCAATTTTGCAGGAATCCAACATGACTACACTGAAGACAGTGCAAAGTTTTTAAATTTTCAATGAGTACCTGCACAAATTGCAACTTGTAAGCCTTGAATTTCAAACGCTTACAAATAACATCCCAGATTGTGGAGCGGGGCATTGCTAAATCACGGCCCACTTTCAGAACTGACTTCGTAGGGCTGCATTGGAAGGATTTCCGAACTCTATCCACTGTTTCTTCTGACTGCGAAGGAAGGCCGGTGCTTTTGCCTTCGGATAGGCAACCTGTCTCCATGCGTTACGTATGTCAACGCTTAATGGGATTTTTTGTCAGGTGGACTAACCCCAAACTGTCGCAGAAAATTGCGTTAAACTGTGATAACGGATGCTCAAAATGCTTCCTTTTCGCGAGGGCGCCATCTTGTAAAAATTGTGGTCTTTAGAGCGGCAGGTATGTGAATCAAAACTTGGAGTATCTAATAGCAGTCCTTGTCGGTGACACTTCTCTCCACACACTGGGCAATTAGCTATAATAAAAAAAAAAAGTACAACTTTTGTCGGACACCGTTATATTATATATAGGCGTCTAAGATGGGCGAGAGCGAGCAATGTTGTTCGCATGGGTAATACTTGCAGGGGCGTAAGAGTTGTGCAGGTAACCGATTATGATACGGATAATAAAATCTAAACCCTGTTCGGCGTAAGCTCTAAACTGCGATAAACAAAGCCACGTGGAACTAAATCTCGCTGATTTGCTGTTGGCCTAACGACGCTTGTACTCCTCCGCAAAATAGTTCATATGATTTGATTATTACTTTTACTATGAATCTCCATATAAAACTACTACATTATTATAAATGACAAAATTATAATACGGATTATCTAATGATACTGCAATCAAGTGTGGTTAATGAAACAATAGAAATAAACACTAATCATGCGCAGTAATTATGGCACCAATTCAACTGTGGAGGCGTGTTCTGCTTTTAAGTCTGAAAGATGTCTCACATGAATCCCAGTTCAGAGCGTGTTGTGATGAAACATCAACAAGGTAAACCTTTACTTACTAAGCAACAATTGTTTACCAGCGAAATTCAAATATCTATTTTTTAATCTTTCGAGTTTTTATCTTTCTTTTCTGCTGCTGGAAGTATCTGGACAACACGAGACAGTATTGTCAAAAGGCACGTGTATAATTTGCTCCTCCCCGTGGGGAGTGGGAGTGATACATCACTAGCCAGTCGTATTTGTGACAAGCGGAAGGATACAAATATTTTGTTTATCGAAGTTTAGAGCTTACGCTAAACAGGGAACAGTTATCTAAGATGAGTGGGACACATCGCTCGCATGGATAATACGTACAGGATTGCATAAAATCTTAAAGATGTCCGAACATCATACAAATAATAAAGTCTAGACATGTAGGAGAGGCGGGACACGTGTCTCGAATGGGTAGAGGAACTTGGAATATTATGGAATAATCCTATAATATGATATACTTGTTCATCTCGCTTGTGAGGTAATGTTACCAAGAGAGTCGGAAAGAAACTACTGTGTTACATTTGTATGATGCTCTACAGGCAATCTCCCTGTGATTTCGGGATAAGTTATGTCGCTGTGAATTGAAATTAGTTTTTGTATTTGTACTAATTTTTACAGAGACTTGTTTTGAAAATTGTATTACTATATTAAATAGTAAAACACGCTTTTCTTCTTCTTCTTTTAAAATTTATTACAACATTTGATTGGTATAGCAGTAGTTCTGATACCTATCATTATTCTCTGTGCTTTTGAATGGGTTTAACAACGTCGTTCGTTTCCAAGACGACGTGTCGGGTAATATGAAATGGTGCCATTCCACAATACCTGTCAGATAAAGCATGACATCTCAAACTAAACGCAAGAACAATGACTCAGGCTGTGACTTGTCAACGGAGTAGTTCTCAAGCAGTAGCGTAACTAAAGATGCAAGCCTCATCCCGCGAAAATGTCAAAAGATTCTCTCCTTTCTCCAGGTTTATGAAGGCATGTAAAATTTATACAGTGTATTTTTTCTGTGGATGTTCTTTCTAATCAATCACTATTTCCTTATATTAAAAAAATGCACATTATTATTAATTTATATTCCAGCTTGATCTTGTTCCCATAGCTACAAAGAAAGAAAGTAAAATCTAATTCACTCTCAGCTGAAAATGATGTATTCTTAAATCTTTTCTGTCAACATCAAAAAATCGAAAGCCATGAGAATATCTCGTGGAAACACGCTCTTATGGGTAAGAATAGAACAAAGAGATCTTGAAGAGGTCGATAATTCTAAGTATCTAGGAAGTATTTTGAGGAGCGTCCTAGTGCACCAGAGGGATCAGGACAAGAATTTCTATAACCAAAGAACGGTTCAACAAGAAAAGGCCACTCTTAACTATGCAGGCTTAAGAGGCCTCATCCCGGCGAAATTAAAATACCGCTAATTTTACAATAATTATGTGGTATATTCAAATATATAAAAGATAATCGAAATGTGGAACAAGAGCGCCCTAGACAACATCATTTTACATGAGATACCGTTATCACGACTCACTTATCTGCTTTCAATTTCCAGCCATTTAGAAAATCGGCATTTGTTTTCGCGTTTCTAAAGGGCTGAAAACGGAAAGCCACTAGGTGACTTGTGATAACGGTACCTCACGCAAAATAATATTGTCTAGGGTGCTCTTGTTCCACATTTCAATTATCGTTTATCTATTTGAAGATATCACATAATTACTGTAAAATTAGCGATATTTTAATTTCGCCGGGATGAGGCCTCTTAATATTGGACTAAGGAAAAAGTTGGTATGTACGGAGTTGGTATGGTTCAGAGACTTGTACATTACGGAAGTTAGAGAAGAAATATTTATAGAGCTTCGAAATGTGGTGTTGGAGGAAGATGGAGGCGATAAAATGGAGAGAGAGTGTAACAAACGAAGACGTTTTAAAACGGATAGGAGAGAAGAGGACCCATCCTTCGTAGGAAGGCCAGTTGAATTGGGCAAATCTTGCGGTGAAATTGTCTTCTTCATACCGCCATAGAAGTAGAGGTGGAAGGAAAGCGACGAATAAAAAGAACACAAGTGATGGATGATTTGAAAAATAGAATAAAATATTGGGAGTCAAAAGGGGGAAGCTGAGAATCGAGAAACATGGAAGAAAAATTTCCAGGCCCAAAGTAAAATAAAATATAATAAAAACTTCATTAGTTCAAGAACCTGCCAAAAGGCAGAATACTTAATACCTAACAGTGCACTTTTTTTATATATTGAAGTAGATTTACGGTAATTATGGCAGTATAATAGAAACTATCAGTTTATTTTTGGTGATGTACGACATACTTTTTTACTGCCATAAAACTCATTTCTCTCAATTTTCTGTAAAACTAGGCATAATTTTTTACTCTCTATAGCAAGGATGCACCTACACAGGGGATTCACCGAGTCCGGACACACAAGGAAACTTTGTAACTCGGTATGCATTTGTACACTTCCTTGGTAAAACTATACTTGTTCATCAGAGAAATGATTGACATAGTCCAAAGACTTGATCTCACACTTCATCTGTTCTGTTTCATTCATTCATTCTTTCTTTCTTTCTTTTTTTTAAATAAAAACTACCTGGTTGTTCCTTTTTTCTGAGAATATAGATGGCAGTACCTAAACAATTATTTATAATCTTTTTAAGCGTAGAATAACACCGGTTCAGTATTACATAGATGTAAGTATCTTATAGTATTGGACTCCTATTAATAAAAATATTTAGGTACGCGTCTGCTTCATATCACTAGATTTAGTTCTGTCGTCTCTCGACTGATATGTCTCATCAGTATAACATTTTGAACTGTATCTCATTAAGTATATTGCAATGTTCTGTTTGGTAGAGACTTAAGTAACGAAACCGGGAATTAAACCCATCACCTTTTATTATAAAAATAAAGTGTTATAAAATAAAGTGTTTTTACGACGTTCTTGTAAGTCTCTAAATTTTTGTAGAGTTCAATAAGAGATTCTCGGCACACGGAAGTGGTCTCGGAATAAAGATTCAATTGTCTTTAGCTCGTAATGGCCTTAGACAGGTATCAAGGATAACTCCTTCGCTCATACCAGCCTCAGTAGATGGTTTTAAGAGTCTTCATCCCGGCGAAATTAAAATACCGCTAATTTTACATTAATTTTGTGATATCTTCAAATAGATAAAAGATAATCGAAATGTGGAACAAGAGCGCTCTAAACAATATCATTTTACATAAGAAACCGTTATCACGACTCACTTATCTGCTTTCGATTTCGAGCCATTTTGAAAATCGGCATTTAATTTCGCGTTTCTAAACAGCTGAAAACGGAAAGCCACTAGGTGACTTGTGATAACGGTACCTCACGCAAAATAATATTGTCTAGGACGCTCTTGTTCCATATTTCAATTATCTTTTATCTATTTGAAGATATCACATAATTACTGTAAACTTAGCGGTATTTTAATTTCGACGGGATGAAGACTTAAAGGAATTCTCCATAATCTGTGACGGCCCTAGAGGTCTTCTTTTATAGGCCTCTTCTTGCAGGGAGGACCCATGAGGGGAAGTCGGTCGTCTTCGTAGCTTTTCCGAATCCTGTTCGTGTGTTCCTGGAAGTCTCCTTCGATCGTCTGCTATTGTTTACGTTTGAACGCCGTAACACGTGTTCGCTGCCCTCCTTGCGTGAAACTATTGAACCTTGCAATATTGTGTGGTGTTATCTTTCTAGTGTGATAATGAAAAGCTTGATGAAGGAAAACTTCAGTTTCATCTTAATAGATGTTTTGAATATCGTATAAAGGGGCCCATAGACGATCCACGGTTTGTGCAAACATCATGTTTATGCAAACACCGTGTTTGCGCAAACATTCGGCCATATACGGTTCAACTGTTTGCACAAACTTCAGTTCAATTTTGACTTTGATCGCGTAAACATGTCGTTTAGCGATAGTAATTGCTTGTACTTTGGAAACGGAAAGACCTGCGAAACCAAAACGGAAGAAGAGGGTATGGATGAAAGAGTGGTTCAAGAAACGGTCTAAGTTTAGTCATCAAAATTTACCTGGTAATATCCGAACTTGAAATAAGTTCGACTGTGGACTATAAAATTTATTTGCGAATGGATTCATCTACATGTGGTGAAATACTGGAAAATTGATTTTATTCCTCACTGACTCTCTATCCGCCTTCTAATCTATTTTCTTCATTTTAGCCACTAATTTCTCATACGGCGCGTTTTTCAGATTCCTGTTTTATATCTAATAATCTTCACTCTTTACCTTCCACAGTTCAGCTAAATTTCGATCAAGTTCAATAAATTCTCTCCAGAATTCTTGATTCCTATTCATTGACGCCATAGCACAAGAAATAAGCGTCTGTACACTAGGCCTCTTACTTGGAAATAAAGCTCGTGTTTACGCAAACGTTTGCACAAACAGTTCATACAACAACACACACGGTGAAATTGTTTGCACAAACCGTAGACCGTGTATGGTTCCTTTAATATCAATTTTTAGGTTTATAAACAAACCTGTTTCTCGTTTTTCTCAAATTTGCGTGAGCTTTTTTACGCTCATCCATACCATTTTTGTTCGCTTTATTAGATCTGTCACTTCGTACACGTCTCATCTTTGTAGAATTATTCCAGTGTCTGTACAGGCTGTTCCAGGTAAATTAAATGGCTTTTTAAGCACTAATCAGAAAATATCAGAAAATTACAAAACAATATTGATGAAAAATCGAGAAATAATATCAAACTTTAAAAGTGGATCATAACTTAAAGTTAATCTTCTAAACTTAATTAGACCCTTTTTGCTATGACGCCCTTCCGCATTGCGGATCTCTTTGTTACATCATTGTTCACAAGCACCAGAATTGCAACCAATGGCTTGTTCTTCTAAAATCTCGTATATATCGTACCACAACATTTATTCACTTTACCACCTAATACGAAAATCTTGAATAAGGGTCGAAAGCAAGAAAACGTCTTGCTCCTCACCGAATGGTCGTACAAAACAGAACTACAAATGGAATTTATGAAAGAGAGGAAGGAAAAATAGCTGTTTTAGTCCGATGCTTATGCCCTGTAGACTAAAGGAGACAGTGATGATGAGAGTGAATAAAATGGTGAAATAAAGAAAGCGGGAAGAAACGGGAGACCCCCGAAAAGAAGCATGCACACGGTACCTGTCCACCACAAATCCCACTTGGTGTGAGCTGGGATGGAACCACGTACTCCACGCACCAGAGGTGAACGCGTTACCACTGAGCCACGGCGTTCCCGCAGCAAATTTGAAGAAGTGAAATGATTTACACGCTGTGCTTTTGTGCACGTGGGCCTAGAGCCGATTTTTAGTGCTTTGTACTTGAATATAAAATGAATGAAATTATAGTGGCCCACGATGCAGAAGTAATAACGAACAAATGAGGATGGAAGAATGGTTGGAGAAAGATACAGTAGAGACGAAATCTCGAGAAAATCTAGCTTTTCTCCCCAGCAGTACTTATTTCTAGGCAATTTGAGAGGGAGCATGCAGGTACATGTCTCTTTGTTGGACATCGTCTACAAGATATCAGTAAGAATTTTAGTATGATCACAAGGGCCCAAGGAACTTTTTGAGGGAGGAATTGGTCTCCAGGTTGGCGCTCATGCTCCGCTCTGGTGTAGTGGTGGTCCTCTATCGCTCTTGCCTTTGGTGCACTCGGTCGCGGGTTCAGTTCCCGTTAGGAGAGAATGGAACTCACTGGTTATACAGGGTATTTCAAAACAAGACTGACAACGTTTGGGAGGTGATTCCTGACACCAAGATAAGACGAGAAGTGCAGACCAACCTGGATGCACAAATGTTTCCTTTCGAAGTTATAGGCTGCCGAAAACATGAAAAATGAACTTTAAAGATCCAGAGTTCCAAAACTATGGGACCTACCGTAGTCGGGTCAAGACTTCAGTTAGGAACTAATATGTGCACTACCCAAAAATATGTGTTTCAGAATCCTAAGGTACTAACGCAACAATTTTTATAGAGGGAGTTTGGCTACGAGCGTATAATTTGAAGTACTCATCAACTACCTCTATAAAAATTATTGCGGAAGTACCACAGGATTCTGAAACATGGATATTTCGATAGGGCACATACTAGTTCCTAAGTGAAGTCTTGATCCGACTACGGTAGGTCCCATAGCTTTGGAGTCAAGCACCTTTAAAGTTCTTCTTCTTCTTCTTTTAATGTTTTCGCCATCCTATAACTCCCGAAAGGAAGCATTTGTGCATCCCGGTTGGTCTATACTTTTTTTTCTTATCTTGGTGTTAGGAATCAACTTCAAACGTTGTCGGTGTTGTTATGAAACACCCTGTAGACTTATGCGAGTCTCGCGGCTGGCAAAGGCGTAGAGAAATATCAATCAATCGAACCATAATTAGTGCTGAGTACCGAGTTCCTGTGGTTGTCTGCACGAGAAGTGATTTAGAGAATGACAGCAGCATGATCCAGTAGTACACAAGTATCTAATGCGAAATAAAAGTGTTTAAGTCTTTTCATTTTATTATCGACAGATGATTTCCTTTTCGCGTGTCGTAAAGTTAACAAACAAATGCTTTTCCGTTTACTAAATACGTCCTTAGCGAGAGGAGAATTTAAAGTCATTATATGACATCATTATATTGATTGATTAGAATTCCTTCCACGAGAAATTAATGCTGTTATAGTTGGCGCTGGTCTTGGGACGGTGCCCACGTGATTAGATCCTCCCCCTTGGTTCGAGAGCTCAGTTTGTTGGCCCGTTCTGTTCAGTTGATGGGCATAGTTTTCTCGAGTGTTGACGACTCTTTGCAACCATGGTGGAGGCCGAAGATAGGTAAGTTTGTGGCGCCTTGTTGCCGCTCCATTTTTCACTAGAAAAAGAAAAACAAGAATAAATTATTTGCACGAGAAGTTTCGCTCTGTCATTTGAGGAAAACGCATGTAGAGTGACGACTTGTCAGAGAAAAAAGCAGATGAAGAAAAATGCGTGTGTGACTGTCATTATATCTGATTTGCTAATTTGTTGTCCTTGAGTAGTGAGCTTGGATTCTTCTAGGAAACGAAAACAAACATGGTTGCGTAGAGTGTACGTGCTATCATGAAATTATCGCTGGGCTATGAAATAATGTCTACAGCTGTAGTTGACTTGTTAGCCAAATTGACTAGTGTTAATTAAAGTCTGTATTGATATCAGTTATTATCACTATACATCTCAAAGTTCATGTTCTAGTGTGTGCTTTATCTATAATATGAACTATGGAAAGAATCCATCGCTTTGCACGGATGATGCCAAGTTTTACGTGTGTTACGAGAAGTTATGATCGTTTTTACGGAATGTGATATTACAATAAATAAGTTTTCCCAAGCTATTCAGATAAATGTTCTCGTACTAAACGTTCATTTTTTTTTTTTTTTTCGTGTTTGAGATATTCAGATTGATTAGAACTTGTTCCTCTTGGCACGGTAGCTTAATGATAGTATGCTAATTTGTGATACAATGGATCTCTGGTTCGAACTCATTCCATATCAGTTTGTGGTGGACAACATCGTGTTCCTGGGTTTTCTCGGGTTCTTTCCGTTTCCTTCCACATTATCATTTCACCAGTTAATTTCATAATTTTCATTAGTTGCTCATTCGTTTCCTTGTGCTCTTTCGTGACTCAGCGGTTAGCGTATGCAACTTTGGCGTGGGAGATCTGGGTTTTGATTCCCGGCTGGAGTTCATATGGTTCGAATTCTACGTTACTCAGTAGGTCCACGTCTCATATAGCCTCGCTGTTGAACACAAAATCAGCTCATCCATTTCCTTTAGCCGACAGAGGATAATCGTTGGATGTAAAACTAGGTATTTTATTTAATTTTTATTTCGAACTTGTTCTTAATACGAATATAAGAAATTTAGATGTCGAATGGCGTTAGATAATGTACAGACTTGTTCAAGAAATCTGGCGACCCATCGCTCTTAGAAGGCCATATGTAGAAAGTTGCAAGAAATAGGGTCTCAGGTTGATATAATAGATCATATTAAATCAATATATGATATTTAACTCCATCTGTGAATACAACACCTGTTTTTTCCCAATAGCTATTGGGTGTCCACGTTGTTTTGAACAAAAATATACAATATATACTATTTATCTACATTTACAGATAGTATACACTTTCGTCTGATTACAGATTTTTGTGAAAACTGATGAAGAAAAACAAAACAAAACAAAAAAAAAAAATAGGAAACCCACGAGAGTTCCTTCGTGGCTAAGCGGTTAGCGTACGCGCCTTTGGTGTGAGAGACGCGGATTCGATTCCCGGCGGAATATGATATAGTTCGGATTCCACATTAATCAGTAGGTCCCGTCTCATATAGTTTCGCCGCCGCTGCCGGACGGACGTTAACACTGGCGTCTCTGGCATGTAAAATTGGGGGGGGGGGGGGCATCGAAGAAAGTGATTAAAATGGTGCTACCTAGCCCAACCTATTTATTATCTTCGATTCCATTTGTTACCTTTCTGCTTACCTTCACGGATCCCCTAAGGTATATCAAGAACTCTGATATTTCTATAATCGTTCCGCAGCCTGAATAATATATTCCAAATAAATGATGATGATGATGATTATTATTATTTGTTATTCTGTCGTTAGTAAATAAATTAAATTGGAATGAAATATTGAATATTTTGTACTTCAAAATATCGGGGGGGGGGGACTCGACCACCTCGTCCCCCCCGCCAGAGACACCTAAGGACGTTAAACTCAAAATCAACTCAACTCAATTCAAGGAAGCCCACAAGCTTTCAGGCTTGTTAAACATGAATTCTTTGTCACGAACGCAGTTGCGCATTCTAAAGTCGAATAACGTATACGTACAAGCGTTAGACAAGAATTTGAACAAGTACGTGTGTTCGTTTGTATTCCCGAATAAATAAACTATGTTCTTATCCTATATTGTATGTCCGTGGTCCTAGATTCGACTCCCGTTGGGAACGCTGATTGAGATATTATCTAATTCCTTGCCGCCTTATCTCTTATACTTAACTTGATACTTAAAAGAGAAATAGAACTTCTAGTGAATAAGTCTCTGTTTTCGCTTAACTTTTATTCTATAGGAAACAAAACACTTAATCGGGGCCGCGGTGGGTCAGTGGTAGAGCGTTCACCTCTGGTGCTTGGGGTCCCGGGTTCGATCCCAGCCCCCGCCAATTGAACTTTGTGGTGGACAAACACCGTGTACGTGGGTTTCCTGAGGATTCTCCCGTTTCCTCTCATTTTCTTCATTCCACCATTTTCATTCATTACTCATCATCACCGTTTCCTGTAGTCTTACCGGCATAAGCGTGGGACGTAAAACTGAAAGATTTCATTTCATTTTTAAATACTTAATCGTGGAAGAAATCTGCAAACACACTGAGTTAGGGTGTATGGAAAAAGTTTTTTTTTTCTTCGAAATATTGTTACCCTTAGTTGCCATTTTTGACCAAATGTGGTTAATAAAACAGAAAAAATTTCAAATTATACTTCAATTTTTTGAGGTGCCGCCATCGGCTTGATTTTTTTTAAAAAAATGATTAAATCGTAGATTTTTTAAGACAGTAAGTGAAATATAACTGTATACTATGTTCCACTTTCGTAGAAATAATTGTTCTCCAGGTAGTCCATATATATATATAATATAAAAATATTTCAAGACTCTACTTAAGTTTTTTGAATTGCCACCACCCCTCTGAACTGTGGAGGAAAAGTCAATGATCTTGTGTATTAATGTGTATTTGTAAAAATTTCACAAAAAAATATTTAAACATATTAGTGATTTTTCTGTCAAGTATCAGACACAATGGAGTCAAAAATCAATAAAATGAAACGTATTCAAGTTTTCACACATTTGGAAAACGTAGAATGTATTTTAAAAGTTGCAGAAAACTGGCTGAGGAACAACATTGTAGTTCCTGAAGCTCTTAGCTAATTTCCAAGTGAATTAATTACATTGGAAATAACCCAGAACTCACCACGATGAGGTTGCTGCAGTTCGAGTTCCACCCTCCCTCTCACTCCTAGACTTATCTTTAATTTTGTAGTTGCCGATTACTGGTTCTCAAATGTTGCCAAATATTTACGTTCAGTTACTCATTTTTAATTTGTACTCAGATTTCTTTGTGAATTGTGGTATCCGCTCCCGAGATTTTGAAGTTGCCAAAATAAGTCCATGGTGAGTGTCTACACCACACACAGAACTAGCCTCTTCTGTCACTAATTTTATCATGCGCTCTACTGCTTGAGTGTGACAAGGAAAACTTGTTAGTTATTCACTTGCAACTATGACAATTTTTATGTTATGTTGCAGCTCATCTTTGCGTAGGTGTTGTGTTAGTAGTGGCTCTGTCAAGACACATAAACCAGTTTATCATATCAATATAGGTTTCTGCGTCTAATTTGACCTCAGGAACCATGAATTCTCTCACACTGACAGATAAGGATAATGTTCTTGCTTTCAAAATTATTATCTAATCGAGTCGTCTTATGTTCGCATCTGTGTCCGATATCATTGCCCGAAGTAAATTCTCGGGATGACCAAATCATGTATTTCGTATTATCACTGGATTTATGATTGATTTAGTATTTGAATCCATAGATCTAGAAAATGACATAAGTTTCCATAAATGTTTAGCTCATTGTGTGCACGATGGTTCACTTTTAATATAGAACCATACAGAAGCATAGATATTCATTATGTAGGAAACCATAATCTTGAGCTCTATTGATGGAATTTCCATTCCGATCTAAAGGTGCAAAATTCTACTGGCAGTTTTCACTCATTTCGCCTGATGTAGATTTCCTTGGTCCTCGTTTAAAGTTTTTTTTTTTAAAAAAAACTTGTTTTAAATGTTCATTTCCACGTTTTTGGCTCTTTCGTACCACTTTAAAAACCGTTTTGATACACTTTTATCTATTCCTTCTATAATTATTTTCCTTATTTGTTCTTTGATCAAGAAGAAATGGCATTTCTAACTTTGTCACTCATCTTTCTTTTTCACGTTTACGGTAAATCAGTGGATCAGCACATTTACACCAAACAATATAAAATAAGGTTTCTCTGGCAATTTTTTGAAATTGTACTATTTTAGCATCACATGTAAGGTTGGATTCTTTCACTGATTTTAGGAGCTGACGAACTTTCTCGTGATATTGAAGAATTAAGGCAACAATTCGTTGTTGACAAAGTAGCTTTTCCACATATAGATGACTTCTTTTAAACTTAAATTATTTTAGAAGCAACTATGTAAGTAATGTTTTTGGCTGGCGGATCTTTTTTAGAACCGGTATTATTCTTTGTTTCCCTTTTTCCACAGTAATTGTTTCAGCACACTTTCTATTGTAGGTAGTTGAACACAACTAAACTCCTCTGGAGACCCAATAACATCGTGAATAATGTTTTTTGTGTCCCCTGACCGTAATCGAGTCTTATTCTCCAATTCCATGTTGATACAAGCAAAACAATTGCACACTCACAAACATATATGCAGAAAACCATAGGCTTGTAGACAATACAATCAAGCAAGAAAACAGTATCACGCGTGAACGCTACCAATGAGTCACAGGGAAGGCAGGTGCCACACACGAACATTATAAATTTTATCGATTTTCCCCCAAAGTCAAAGCGATGGTGGCAAAGGGCTGACGATTTTAAATTTATTTTCTCATATTTGAACTATTTGGAAAACAATTATTACTAAGGGTAATATTGTATAAAGTAATAAATATTTCACTTATTGTTTTAAAGATCTACG
This sequence comes from Thermobia domestica, assembly GCF_964235325.1. Taxonomy (NCBI): domain Eukaryota; kingdom Metazoa; phylum Arthropoda; class Insecta; order Zygentoma; family Lepismatidae; genus Thermobia; species Thermobia domestica. Next base: position 6,435,275 of record NC_137468.1, read on the forward strand.
ATTTCATCTTTTATTTTTTTTTTTCGAATTTCAAGCCAATGGCGGTACCTAAAAAAATGAGGTATCGATTTGAAATTTTTTCTATGTTATATTAAATACATTTTGCCAAAAATGGTCACCAAGGGTAACAAGATTTCGAAAAAAAAAACGTTTTTTTCGATACACCCTACTGTGAGTGGATGAATGGAATTCTTACATCATCATCTATTTTTCGTCTTGACGTCTGTAATCAGTTGAATCAATGCTGCCACACATGAAAAATACCACAGCAAAGATCTTGTTTGGTGTTTCTTTAAGTAAAAAAAAAAAAAAAAAAAAAAAAAAAAAAAAAAAAAAAAAAAAAAAACGTAACTAAGCTAAATATGTAACAACAAGCAACCATTTAACATTTACAATGTGAACACGTCACAGGAAATCATACGTATTTTTGTAGGAAAATGACATGAACAAAGAACATGTGTTCGCTGCAATAGTAAAGTTAGAACTAATTTTATTAGTTCGCGAGGAATGATGACTTTATTTCTGTCGATGTAAGTAGGCAAAGAATTTAAATTAATGCCATTCATTGAAGCTGTATGTGAATTTACGCTACCAAGTCGTTCCTTATTTTCGTAGTGTTTTTCCTTGTAAAATGCAAGGAGTTGTATCAGTTGTGAAAAGAAGAACCATGCCCTGGCGTAATTCTCACAGGCACCAGGCTGTGATATATATAGACGCACAGTGGCGGTATGTGGACTAGTTGTTTGCTCCCGTGTTTTTGATGAAGTTTCTGATTAATTAAAAAGGTTTGCAATAATCACTTAAAGCAGAGGTTCCCAAACTTTTTAAATTTCGCTGTAGTCTTACAAAGGAAATCAACAGCCTGTGGTCTATTCTCATCGTTAAAAAATTAATACTCATATATTACAAGTGTGTGTCCTGTTTGGAGATAAGAAAAAGCAATATTTCATCGGTTTTAGCAAATCTTTTATTATAAATACACGTTGCATTTACAACCTAATCAACATAGCTAATTTTTATGCAGCTAAATGTTCCACTTGGAGTTATTTAGTAGGATCACGCTATTTGGTTTTACATGGTTGTAATGTTATTAGGTTCACGCTAGTGGGTCTTGTAAGATTGTAATGTTATTAGGATCACGCTCTTGTAAGCTTGTAATGTTATTAGGATCACGCTCTTGTAAGCTTGTAATGTTATTAGAATCACGCTCTTGTAAGATTGTAATGTTATTAGGATCACGCTCTTGTAAGATTGTAATGTTATTAGGATCACGCTCTTGTAAGATTGTAATGTTATTAGGATCACGCTCTTGTAAGATTGTAATGTTATTAGGATCACGCTCCTGTAAGATCGTAATGTTATTAGGATCACGCTCTTGTAAGATCGTAATGTTATTTGGATCACGCTAGTAGGTCTTGTAAGATTGTAATGTTAGTACGTTCGTCCATCCGTTACTCCGCTTAATAACAAATCAAGGCGAATTTTTGATTTCTGGTTCTTGTAATAGATAGCTAGCCCTTTTAAATTCTTGCCTTTTTCGGCGTTGTTCTTGAGTCTCAGATAAGCAGCGACAATGTCATCCCTATTTACTCTAGGATCATGGTTCATACCTCGTTTTTCTCAGAATGGAACAGCCTTTCAAACGGAACCACTTACATGTCCCTATGATGTACCAGAAGGGAATTATTTGAGGGAAAATCGGGATTTTTTGCCAAAATAAAACTTCTTCAAAGTTTGGGGCTCCCTGAGGCTCTACCGGCTCTGCATACAAACCTCCAAAAATTTGAAAAAATACTACGTAGTGTACTAATTACTTGTGACAAATTCGAATTTCCTGTCTTAAATAGTAAGGGCGGGAATTTTTTTTATCCATGATAAGAGAGAAAAAAAGCCCAACAATTCCCTAAAATGCACCCTTCAAATTAAAAAAAAAAAAATTCTGGCACGTCCCTAATGATCGTTAAATTATGGTTCATACGTCGTTTTGTTCAGAATGGAGTAGCCTTTCAGATGGTATCAACCGCATGTCCCTCGGACATCCCTAAGGAGGGAAAAAAGGAAAATAGGGATTTTTACTGAAAAAACCCCTTTCCCCCCAGTTTGGAGCCCTCTGGCGCGGCCCTGGGTAAACATAGAGATCCAGAAATCACTTTCAAAAATACTACGTAGTGTACTAATTGCTTGTGCCAAATGCCAATCTCCTATCTTCAACACTAAAAACGGGAAAAATATTTTCCTCTTCTGCGAATATTCCCAGAATACCCTATCTAAATTTCAAAAATTTCTTGACCCGTCCCTAATTATAGTAGGATCACGATTCATACACCATTCTCTTCAGAATTGAGCAGGCTTCCAGTTTGTATTACCCTCATGTCCCTCGGACGTCCCTAAGGAGGGAAAAATGGAGTAAAATAGGAATTTTTGCTGAAAAATCCCTTTCCCCCGTTTTGGGGCCCTCTAATGCGGCCCTGGATAAACATAGAGATCTGGAAATCACTTTCAAAAATACTACGTAGTGTACTAATTACTTGTGCCAAATACCGATTTCCTATCTTCAATACTAAGGACGGGGCGGGAAAAATATTTTCCTCTTCTGCGAATATTTCCGAAATTTCCCAAGGATACTATACAAACTTCAATAATTTCCTGACACGTCCCTAATTATCGTAGGATGATGATACATACGTCGCTCTCTTTAGAATAGAGTAGGCTTTTAAATTGTATCACCCGCATGTCCCTAGGAAGTTTCTAAGGAGGTTACAAGTAAGGAAAATTGGGATTTTTGCAGAAAAAATCTCTTTTTCCCGTTTTGGGGCCCTCTGGCGCGGCCCTGAGTTAACATAGAGATCTGAAAATAACTTTAAAAAATATTACTTATGGTACTAATTACTTGTGCCAAATACCAATCTCCTATCTTCAATACGGACGGGGCGGGAAAAATATTTTCCTCTTCTGCGAATATTTCCGAAATTTCCCAAGGATACTATACAAACTTCAAAAATTTCCTGACACGTCCCTAACTATCGTAGGATGATGATTCATGCGTCGTTCTCTTGAGCTCCTGCGTGGCTAAGCGGTTAGCGTATGCGCCTTTGGCGTGGGAGACCCGGGTTCGATTCCCGGCGGGAGCTCATGTGGTTCGGATTCCTCGTTAATCAGTAGGTCCACGTCTCATATAGCCTCGCTGCTGAACGGGACGTTAAAAACTCAAAATCAACGTCGTTCTCTTCAGAATCGAGTAGGCTTTCAGAAAGTACCGCTAAAATGTCCCTATCATGTAGCCGAGCGGAGCAAGAATCGCGAAAGTGGAATTTTTGGTCAAAAATATCCCTTTTTTATTCTTTTGTCCCTCTGAACTCCCCTTCTATGTTGACGAATAGATCCGAAAAAATTCTCATAAAAACTAATGGGTTCACTGATTGTTTATGGAAAATGTTAGGATTCTAGGATTAAAGAGAAGCTCACCAAAAAATGTTGAAGTTAGACCTCAGTAAAAAAAGGGAATTTGTGAATTGATGACGTCATACCCCCCTATGTTCTGACGCTCGAAAGCGTATAGACCCTTCCAAGGCTTTCTTGAATGTCTCCTCTCTTCGATTTTTTTTTTTTTTTAAAGGAACTAAATAGCATTCTTAGTTCTCTTTTAATCGAATCTTTAAGACACTACAATATCGGTCGAAAACGACCGAAAAAACTTAAAAGGGCTAGAGCGATTACCTCGGCTGAGTACACTCTTGTCCAAAATGACTGTCGCATATCTATAACTGTCTTGTAAGAATATAATTTGATAATGATTTTGCAGGGTACTGTTAATACTGATACTATGTGTATAATTGGGAAATGTATATTTGTAGTAAGTTTCATAGGAAAAGAATTATAAATACGAAAGTGAGAATGAGTAAAACAAAATGTTGCTAAATGGACAAGAAAGTTTTATTTTTATTTTATTGTTCTTATTTACTGCTTTTTTGACATGAAATTTGCCACATACATCTTTGCCGATTATACACATACTAACATTATAAGAAATACCGGGCAAATTCGTTTACAAATTATGTTCCTACAGCAACATATTTGTAGACATGCGACAATAATTTTGGACATGAGTGTACGTTAATAAAGTCAATCCGTTATCCCAAGTCAAGTCGTATCCCAATCACTCAAATGTATGTTTCCTGTAACGCTAATATGCAGCTCTCAAAACATTTAATAGTTCTGGGTTGCATAAGTAGTAGGCGAAAATGTTTGTATATTCTTTATTATAAACGCAAGCGGATTCATTCATAAATGTGTATTCCAGCGTTTCCCAACTGGTGTGCCGTGAATGGGCCACTGGCGTGCCGCGAGGAATCAAAACAAAATTATTAATTTTATAGCAATCAAATTGCAAAACGTATTGAAAATTGTATATTTGTATTTCACATTACTATGAACCTCTACTATGAATCTACAATTTTAAGTTTCATACCGGGTTACTGTTCTCTACATTTCTAATGTTGAAAAAAGTATTTATCATTGTTATGACTATTATTGTTTCTTTATTGTTGCAGACTATTTTGTAACTTGAAAATTTAAAATATCATTCAATCCTTTCGACTTGTTCATTCGTTATTTAGTGATCTTCCTTCTTAGTGAAAGGTAGGATGTAGTTTTCGAAAAAGAAAGCGTATTTTTAAAAACCTGAGTCCAATATTTCATTGCAATTGTTTTCTGTTTTTAAATTAGAATGAAAAGTAAGCATAATGATTTACCACGGGAAAAACCAGTGTTCGAGCTTTCTTCTCTGTGAGAAGGAGATCAATAATCATAGAAAAAATACCACTGTGTTTCATATTTACAAATAATAATATCTATAAATGTGCCGCGAGAATTCAGGTAACACCCGAAGTATGCCGCAAGTTCAAAAAAGGTTGGGAAACGCTGGTGTATTCCATGTGGTCCTTGCTACTGCCTTTATCATAATCTATTTATTTATATGTGATTCACCCACTTCCAAAACGGCTCGTGTCCATTTATATCAAATTCCAGAAAAGCGAGAAAAACTGTAGGATCGATGCATTTTGTAGAACTGGAAATATTTGAAGATGTTCAAGTTTTCCACATGAACACACTGAAGTATTTCCAGTTCTACAAAAGACGCAGATCCTACATTAAAAAAAAAAAAAGTTTTCTGGAATTTTCTGTAAATGGACAAGAGCCATTTTGGAACAGGAAGACTCATGTATTAGTTCCATTATACAGCATGTTATATTCAAACATGTAACAACAGTCACAGCAAAATAACACAGTATGAACAATGTGCTTATGTATGATAATAATATTTAGGACTTAATTTAGCATGGCGTTAGTCGGAAAATTTTTTCGTGGGTAAAGATATCTATGACACGTGAAAGTCTGTTGAATTCAGTACAAGAGGCACCTAAGGAGGGTAGTCACACAGATAAAATTGAAGACTTTTTCACTTGAAACTTTCATATGCAGCAAATTAATACATTACATAATTTTTGCTTCCTTAGTTTCAAGGGATAAAACTTTCCAGTGTGACTTCCCTCACAATCCGCCTCTGCCAGTAGGAAGCCTGTGTGTACACGAGCGAGTCCATTAGTGCTTCGTTGCTCGTGTACGAGAGATATTTAAAAGTTGATAAGTGATGGAAGGCCAATGCAAGGAAGTAATATTCTTGTCTTTTAACACCGTTTGAAGAACGTAGCGTAGAAATAAAAGGTAGGAAAAAAGCAGGGCGCAAAATTTCAGTCAGGCGCACTCGCCAATCCAAAATTGATGGTCGTCTTCTTCCCCCCTGCCTTTGGTTTGACAAAGAAAGACATTACATCAGGGCATAAAATTTCAAAATCGCAATTAGATTCGGGATAATCAATTTTGAATTCATGTACATGTTAAAAAATATGTTGCCTTAAGACTTCACATATGTGTAACGCTCTGTCTCTCTGCACTGAAGTACCAAGTTGTCGAGTGCATTTTCGGATCGATGTTCTTATGTCCTTAAGGAAAGGAAGGGCGATTTACAAGTTGTGAAAACTTCATTTTGTATGTCCGTTCTGAAGAATTCACATGCCGTGTTTTTTCTCTCTCAGTGACAATTATTTTCGTGTGAAACAAAAACTGCGCAGCCCAGTGAGTTTAGTCAGAAACCATTCCTACTGAACACTGGTCACCAGCTTTAAATTTCTAGTCGCCAGTGGCGACCGGAAATTTTGCGCCCTGGAAAAGGTATATGCTGACACGGAAACATTGTGAAGTGAAAACCTTTAAATATTTGGCTTTGCAGTTTCTTTTTTTTCCTCGTATTTATAAAGCTGAATATATGTTTGTCCTCTGTAGAAAACTACATTGTTGAAATATTTAAGATGAATTTGGAAACAATTAGTATCTGCCACGAACTTTTTTTTTTTCATGTCACTTAGATTCAATAGCATAGGAATGATCAAAATCAATATAGTAAAATCTGCCTTTAACGGACCCTTTATTAAACGGAAATACTCACTGTCCCTGGCGAAAATCGTGTTAACTTGCCTTCATTAAACGGAAACTGTATTACGCGGACAACGGAAATCAAGGTAAGCTTCTTCAAACGGCAAATTTCAGGTGAAATTCAAGTGAAGTGAAAAAATTCAAGTGAAGTGAAGCAATTCAAGTGAAATGAAGTGAAGAAATTCAAGTGAAGCAAATTTCAAGTTTCGCAGAGCAGCAATTGCAAAACTTTTAGACATCCTATGAGAGGTTAGATGTAAATACAATATACACTACGTTATCAGCAAAACAGACAAGTGATGAGCAAACCGAAACAGACACAACGGATATACGTACGTGCTTTAAAAGAGAATTACACCGAAAGTCGGAAAGGAGAAGTGGAAGCGGAGGAAGAAGAGAACTATGGTATTGAGTTGGAAGAAAAGTAGCCTAAGATTTGTGAAGATGCTGTCAAATGTGTAAAGGAACTTCAACAATTTGCCTTACGTCGAAATGGCACTGACATACCTAAAGTGGTTTGTCAAGCTAAAGTTTTGTTGAAAGTTGAGCAGCCAAGCAATGACGTGTACAGAAAACTCTCCTTGACTGTTAGAAGTTAATGTGTGTACAGTATTTTTTTCCTGTTCATTATAAGTTTTACATGTACTAATTCGTAGTAGAAATAAATATTGTAAAGTGACAAAGGTACGTACGTTCAATATCTTACTTTGTGTGTCCAGTATATTCATTCATTTTTCTTTTAATTTTTTTTTTTTTTTTTTTTTGCACAGATCTACCTTTCGTTAACCGGAAACCTCTCTCTAAGGGATTTTTTTTTTCTTTTTGCGAGTCCCATTCAATTCCGCTAAAGACATATTTTACTGTATCAAAAATGGGGTATCGCAGAAACGTCTCAAGTTGGGAAGATAAGCTCGGTATATAAACTTTCCATTAAAATAAAGTAGAAGTGTCACGTGTACACCACGTGAAGGAATTTGGTTTGTATATTGAGATTTTTTCAATATTGAAACCGGAAGTGGTGGTAGGATTCTACCACTTCCCGTTTTAGTAGAAAGATAAAAATGCAGATGAAACGTATGTTTGAGACTATAATTGATTGCGGAGAACCATCTCATTGTGTATTACAGTTTTTATTCGAGAACGACCAACGTTAGAACCGGAAATGGTTGATTTATAATACTCCTGGTTTGAATAGAGGTTTAAGACAGAAGGTGGTAGCTATTTTTAAAACCTAAATCGATACGAGAAAACAGCCTGCTTGATTTATGTAGGAATAAATACTGAAACCAGAATTTCTCTGGATTTCTCTCACTTTTTATGTTAGTAGGGAATTAAGGATGGAGATAAAATGTATTTTTGGGAACAATAATAAATTACAGTGAAATGAACTTTTGTCTATTTATTACAGTTTTTCCTCTATAGTGATCAATGTAATAATCGAAAATGGTTAATTTATATTATTTCCCATTGAATGAATTACCTCCATCAGAGAACCCGATTTCTAACCTTTGGCCGAAATTGGTAGTAATCCATTAAATAGTTCTTTAAGATTCTTGTCCCCTGGACGGACACACCAAGAGCGCACCCACAGAACGAGTTCACCGGGTCCACTTGATTTCAGTTTAAGGTCCCGTTCAGCAGCGAGGCCATATGAGACGTGGACCTGCAATTTAACGTGGAATCCGAACCACATGAGTTCCATTCGGGAATCAAACTCAGGTCTCCCACGCCTAAGGCGCGTGCGCTAACCGCTTAGAGACGAGGAGCTTCCCCACTGGGTCCGCCTTCCCCCATGACTTCGTAACTCTTTTTACATTTTGTACAGTTTCTCAATAAAACTAGACTAGTTTAACAGGGAAATGATTGATGTAGCATGAAAATTTGACCTTTCATCTGTACTCTTTCTCTTATACAAACAATCTAGTTAAATAATTTTTTCCTGAAAATATAGGTGGAAGAATTTTACAATTATCGTCTTTTCGGGTACAGAATTATACCCGTTCAATAGTACATAGACATAGTTACTGGTTTGCAGTTTTAGACCCCTTTTAGCAAAAATTTCTGGGTGCTCGCCTGCTGTAGAAAATGATGTTAAACCCAAATTAACCAATAGTTATTCGTTCACGAAATCAAAAGCAGAACTATATGCACGCAAAGCACACGAGCGCTAGCCATTTAGTACTGGAGACAATACAATGTAAGATTACTTAACGCGTGTATGCTGAAACTTGTGATTCATACTCAGTACAGTGCATGCCTTCACGAAGAAAGACAAAGAACCGTGTTTCCACATGATTTGTTACTTCCGAGAACTGTTTCAAAAGCTTTGCGAAAGATAAGTAGTCAGCCAATTAGAAACGGAAATTTCATTAAAAGACCTCTGAATGTGAAGAATTCTCTTGAATCAATAACCGTGTCGCTATCGGTCGAACTTGAAAACAATTAATTCCTCTGATCAGTGTTCGAAGTGAAAAAAAAAAAAAAAGTCGCGGTATGGTATGTTTTATTACAATTTCGACTCAACATACCGGTATCTAAATATTGAAATACAGTGAGGGATGTTGCCTTAAAATTGCATTTCTATTTACATAATGACTGATAAGGATGCGCATGAGATAAAATTTATGGTTGTCTCGTATCGAAAATGTGCTGTAAAAGTGGTCTCGACTCGAAAATTGTATATTTCTCTATTGGAAGAGCCGTGTCTCGACTCGTCTCGTGCGCATCCCTAATGACTGAAAACCATTGCAGAGCTTCTCTGTAGTTACGGAGGAGGACATGTAGAGACTTTGACCCCCGCCAACAACTTTCTGAAAAGAAATATCCTCTTATATTGTATTATAGAGAATTATACACGACAATTCTCGACATCGCGGGAGTTTTTATATTAACTAATTCCTTCGGGAAAACTCTCGGACCCTCCACTCGAGTAAGAAGTATTCCAAACTCCAATTGTCTCCACAGCAGACAACCCTAAATCCGCCCATGCTAAAAAACACTACATTTATATGCATTAAGGCAAGAAGACACATACATACATAATAAAGAAACAATACAATACGGCACATTGAAATATAAACTAGATGAACTTCTTTGAAGACACCTCATTTGAAAAACAAAAGGTAGGAAAAAGATAACAAAAATATCGGTGTTGCAAACTTAGAAATTATTCTACATAAGAAATAAAATCTTTTTACGTGCAAAGCTATTCGCCATATTTAGGATCTACTCTTCATGACGGTATGTTATGATCACTGAAAAATGCAGAGGCTTTATGCCTTCATCACTGATAAACCAGAGGCGGTATGGCATACCACCGCATACCGTCTCACTTTGACCGCTGCCTCTGATTATTAAGCAGTTCGGTTTACTAAAAATTTCTTTATTGATTCATATTTCTGTCAGTCCGTGTGTCCGTCCGAGAGCCACAAACTCTCAAGAACTACTTGATGAATCATCTAGAGTTCGTTGATGCAGGTGATTCATTCACCGGAAGTCATATAAACCAACTACAATATTTCCGTTGATGGTTATAGCGCAAAAAGCGGCAATAGATAGCACGAAGCTGTTTTCCGTAATCGACTTAGCATCCTAAGAATACATTTCATCTTCATCCTTAACTATCTACTGAAACCGGAAGTGATAGAAATCCATTTCAACATCCGGTTTCAAAATTGACCTATACAGAGCGAAAAATATGAGATAGCAAAATGCAGTTTTGAGAAATCGGATTAGTGTTTTCTGGATAGCTATGATCCTGTCTTAACCCACTGTTTGAACTAGTGGTGGGCACAAAAACAGGTTTTTCGGTTTTTAGAAAAACCGGTTCGGTTTTTCACTGGATCCCGTTTCGGTTTTTTCCAAAATTTGTTCTATATCTGACCAGAATAATATTTCGTTGTTCTCCGGAAACCGAATATGTTTCCACAGAAATAGATTTATATTTTCCGAAAGTTCTCACCGAGACCAGTTTCGGTAAAAACCGAACCGGTTTTGAAGAAAACCGAAACCAGTTTCGATGAAAAACCGAACCGGTTTTGGAGAAAATCGAAACCAGTTTCGGTGAAAAACCGGACCGATTTTGGAGAAAACCGAAATGTCGGTTGTTCGGGTTTCGGTTTTGTAGAAACCGGTTTCCGGTTTTTATAAAAACTGGTTTTGCCCATTCCTAGTTTGAACTGGAAATTGTGGGGACGATGGCTAAGTGGCAGAGCGCTTACCTTTGGTGCGTTGGGGTTCCTGGTTCAATCCTCAGCCAAGTAAGTTTATGGTGGACAACATTGTGTCCGTGAGTTTACTCGGGATAAGGCCTAGTTTCGTTTCCTCCCACATTCCCATTCCACCAGTTCTTCCATTATCAATCATTTCCCTTAATCGTTCGTCTCCCTTATTCTAAAACGGCATAATCCTGAAACGTTAAACTCAAAGATTTTTATTTTTCATTTCATTTGAACTGGAGTTGTCAGAAATTAACACTTTAGGTTTTAACATTGATCACTGGAGTAAAAACGTTAGTAGATTGCTAGAAGATAGTTTCTGCGATTAATTAAGCATCCCAAGAATATATATATTCCATCTACTTTCTAGAAGTCTACGACCTCACCCGGTTTCAGTATCGAGAAAATATGACATTGCCATTTGTTTTGCATTTAATTTCAAAAGTGTTGAGCCTTTCGCGCGCGATATGGCGTTAATATCTTGAATTTCACGGTATATGAGTCGCAGCAGGTTAGGCGCAACGCCATCCAACAGCTAATAGGTAAATATAGTAGATGTGGAAGAAGTACTGGAATTTTTATAATCTGACGTAAGATGTTGCGTCGTTAAGATGAGTAAACTATTCTGAAACTGTTCTCATTTGACAATTTTATTTCGATAAAAGTGCCCGCAGGACCGGAAGAAATTTGTATTGTTTATGAGGAAGATACTTTATTAAACGCAACAGCCATTCTGTCACTTTCGTTCTGTAATCTCGACATTCAAAATGCTCCTTGCAAAAGGATGGTATTCTGGCAAAAATCGAGCAATACCTGCATGGAAGCAGTATGAAATACCCAATAAAGTAAGCACCCATCACCAAATAGTTCTAAACAATTTGGAGAGAACTGGCTGGAGAAAGCAGTTCATTTGGGTGTCACATGATCTGAATTAAAAACACGTATTTCGATAATAGTTATATCTGCAAATCTCTAACTGAAACGTAACGAACTCAAGCTGTATCTGAAGCGATAAAAATTGGATAACATTCGACAACAATGTGCGAAAAAGATCGAGATATGTGGCAAAGTCAGACTGACGTTCAGGAAGGTTATTGCGTGAGAAGGCATCACGCATCACGAGCTGGTGTCACCGCATAGAAATATATAGTCGGATATGTACTACTTAGCACGAGTGCATCTGACCATTAGAAAAATGAACGACCGTAACTGATCAACAAAAAGGGTTTCATATACCACGCTGACAACGCCAGACCACATACATCGTTAACGACCCGTTAGAAATTGAGAGAACCTGGTTGAGAAGTTTAATGCATCCATCGTATAGCCCAAACGTGGCACTGTTAGACTATCATTTGTTCCGGTCTTCCTGAATGGTGTTAAGTTAGTTTGAAAAGATGCCTGCGAAAACCACGTGTCACAATGTTTTGTCCAGAAACTACGGAAGTTCTTTAGGGGTTATGGTGTTGCCGGAAAGATGGCACATACACTATGTTGCGAAAAGTAATCCGACAGCCTGTAGCCTACTGCTGGGTTCGAAAGTCACTACGCGTATAACTAATAAGATGTCCTGCATCCTTTTGCTTAAATTACCCTTCGGGGTAGGCAAGCCACTAAGTTCTGGTACGCTGTTTGCGGAATTGTGCTCCATTCCTTCTGTAGCACCGTGAACAGTGAACTTTTGGTTGTGTGTCAAGTGAGGTCTGGCACGCAACCGACGCTCCAATTCAGCCCAAAGATGTTATGTAAGATTCAGGTCGGTGCTTTGCGCCGACCAAGCAAGCATTTCCACCTGATTATGATACTCCAGCATTTCTGCCTTCACTTATATAGCGTCGGTGAGTTGTACTGACGTCATTCTGGATTCGTTTACGTGACGTGAAGGGGTATCCGGTGACTTTTGGCAACATAGTGTATGTGGTTTCGTAATATTTTCGAATCTTAATAAATATATCTCATTCTCACTCAGGATGGCTAACCTGAAGAAGCTTTTACGCTTTCTCGACCGAGTGTCCCCATCGGGAATCGAACCCGGGGCCGTTCGTAGGTTCTTTATGTTGTTCTAAACTATTGCACTTACTGCAACCATGTCCATCAATACTAACGGAAGGACAGGTTTAGGAAAGACATCCTCTTGAGAAACACGTGTCACAGAGGAACTGCCATGTAAGTCAGTAGCCTGAATGGACTCTGTGTACAACCATGTATGTATATAGTTTGTTAGTGTTTCATAATACAGGGTATTTCATAATATTCGCTGTTTTCTGGAAGTTCCTTAACTTTCAACATATTGATGTATGCAATACACTATTCGGCCTCGCAGGAGTCGACCGCGCGCAAGAAACTACTATCATAACAAATAGGGAAACACTGTAGAAGAATTTTGTGCGCTTCGCTCCAACTTTTTTGGGAAACTTGTTTTTTTTTCCCACTTCGTACATAAGATTCGATAGATATCGTATTTTATTTATATGAAGTACAATCTACGCGTTTAGTAATAATGCTATTAAAGATATTTAGATTTTATTAAACGCCTGCAGGGACATGAGTTTAGAAGTAAATGCAGAGAAATAAGCTGAATACGTGGACCATACTATTGGAACTTATGGATACGTTAAAATATCAAGTAATACTTTCGAGAAAATGGACACTTTCAGATATCTGGGATCAACATTAAAGAACCAGAACCATATCCAGAAAGAAATTAAATGTCTACTAAAAGCACGGAACTCGTATTATTATTCAGTCCAGACTCTTGTCTTTGCGAATTCTGTCGAAGAATTTGAAATCTAAAATATATAAAACGATAATTATGCATATGGTTGCGAAACATGGTCAGGGAAAAACGCAGACTGGAAGTATTGAGTGCAGTATTCCATACGCCTTCTGTTTGTTACTTTTAGCGGCGATCGTAAAAGGAAAAAAATGGATTTCAACGCATTTGCACATTTGATTGATTTATTTATTTTTGGATGTTAGTCTGTTCGTCTACCCCGATGTAGGTGCAGTCTCCTGGAGTCCACCGTTCGACATATCCGAACCAAATTTTAGATAAGGTTTTTATAAGATTTTCGAGTTTTTAATTTTTTTTCAGTATCCTGAAATCAGAATCATTTTCTAGACGGCTAAAATAATAATAATAAATAATGCTAATTTCTGGAAAATAATTGTAGTGAGTTTGTGTACATTTCATGAACGTAGTATGTCATCTGTTTTTCTGGGAGAAATGTGATACTTTTTGGGATTAGTTCTTTTCGGACAATTTTGTTAAAAATCACTCATGTGATAAAAAAAATGAAGTGTTTCATTAACAATCCTACAGTAGAGCGTTAAATTTTGTCTTCTGGAAAAAGAAAAATCCAAAAAAATGGGAAAGCTTACTCTTGGATGATTTCGTTTTTCTCGTCAAGATTTTCTCAAAAACAGCTCATGTGATTTTGGTCATATTTCGTAACCAAATACTTTGAATTAAACTGTCATGCTGCAGTTACTACTGAAGAAATGGGCGCGAAAATTTTAGGCAGTTAGTACCGTCTATTTTTCCTTGAAGTTTTGTTTCATCTATTTTGATATCTATTTTGAGTGTATTTAACTATTTATTAATCAATGTGGGCTTTCAAGTTCTAGTTAGATGATTATCGTGATTATCTTCCACTAGTAATTTCGTGACTGTTTTCAAATAATAATAATAATTTCGTGACTAGTTTAAGTTATTTATTATTTTGTTTATAAATTAGTCACTTAGCGTTATTGTGTCAGGGTTACTTCATAAAGAGAAGCATTATTCACCGCATGCAAGGGTATGGTTTAATATTACACACGAGTTGTTGCCTTTCACGCGGTTCGTAATGTTTGCATTGACCGAGATTGCACTGTAGGCACTCCTCTCACTCACGGATTCTGGTCGCTTCTGCCATCTGTGGGCATTGGTGGAACTACTGCCAAGAAAGTTAAAGCATCAGAAGAGAAGGAAGGTAACAGTGGTTTTATCAATCGATTCTGATTCTACAGCTTATTCCGTGTAATTTTACCAGCATTTTCTACCTTGCTTGCTTGATATATATCTTGTTTGTAAAGAGTATATTTGAGAAATTGTCTTCATAAAATTTATACACGTATAAAATTTTTATTTAGAGTGGGGGTTCACTTGTATTTCTTGATTCAGTGTGTATTGTTGATGAACAAAACCGGCTTGTACCTAGAGTAACATTATATATATTTAAAAAAGGTGGTTTGTAGAAATACCATTTCGGTTTTCTCCAAAACTGTTTCGTTTTTTCACAAAAATTCATAGAAAACAAAACTGGCTTTAACATTTAAAAACAGTTCTTGGAACAAAATCAAACCGCGGTTTGATAGAAAACCAAAATCAAAACTTTGAAAATTTTTTCAAAGTTTTTAGAAACCGGTTTCAGATTTTTCTAAAAACTGAAAAGCAGAAAATCCATTCATACCACTAGTGTATATATATAAAGATCCTCCTGACACCCAGCGTAGAGCCGGCTCTACAAAAAATGACGACATTTGCCCGTTTGTTCTTGCGGATATCTCGAGCTTTCCTGAGTTGAAACCTTTTGTAGGGGAATTTCTACACTTCAAATTTTGCTCCGTCAGACGAACAATAGCAGAAGCGACTTATGTTGTGCAATTTGACAGCAGCTAAGATTCCTCCTGCTTCATGTAGGTTATTTCCTCTGGACGTCAGGAGGATATATATAGGCTATATCAGCAATAGCTAAATTTATATCATTATTAAATGTTATTTTATGGGGTCGTGGTCGCTCAGTGGCAGAGGATTTACCTGCGGTGCAATGATCTGTGTTCAACCCCAGGCCATGGTAATAAGCAACGTTTTAGTGTTCTTCCCCCTTTTCCCATCATTGTCACTAATTGTCTCATTACTTCTCATTTATCTTGTATTTATAAACAACCAGAGATAATATGAATTGATTTATGGGTATTTACGTTCTTGATAGCAGGAAGGGTATATTAGGATGAGACTTTCAGTTTAAAGCAAGATCTGATTTACTGCAGTGCGTTCGTTGGTTGGATTGTAGTTTAACGTCCCTTTCAGTACCGAGACTGTATGAGACATGATCCTCCAGCTTAACCTTTCAATGCCCGCCAGGGATTTGAACGAAGTCGTCGACTTTCAAATTGGGGTCCTGGTGACCCCCTAATTGTCACAGAGTCATGATTGATACATCGTTTGAAATTATGTAACACAGATTCCAACGAGGTAACATTTTTATTCGTAGAAGAAGAAGAAACAAAAATAATATATATATATATATATATATATATATATATATATATATATATATATATATATATATATTTATTTTAGCTTAGCTTGTAGACAAGAATGTAGGGGTGAAATGGTGTTAATTTCTCTTTTCTTACAAGAAAATATTGTGTGTGTGTCAAAGAAAATTGAACATTTGTGTTTCACTAAAACAAAAAGAGTAATGAATTTGTTTTATGTAGGAAATAGTTTTAAAAAAAATGTGTAGAAGAAAAATTAATTGAATTTGACATTCTTCCCCTTCCCTCACCATAGTACTACGTTATATACACATCTTTTTTGCTGCATACATCATGTACAGCAACAAAATTCTGCTTCTAGATCAATTCATTGAAAAGATGCCTTGTCTTGTATGGAACCATCCAGAAAATAAATGTAACTTAAGTCAAAAAACTGAGACTCAAAAAATTGGCCAAGCTCTCCCCCCTCCGTCTCCCATATAAGCAACAAGTACGTATACAGGGTATTACCATGTAGTGGACTACTTCATTGCTTTACATACCAATTTTTATGAGTGTATCCCTAAGGGGGAGAGTGGTTCTCCCCCCCAAAAACATACAAAAAACACGAATTTTATCTTGCCCTTTGTTGTGGTACCACCACATACTCAACATGCATGCCTCGGCAGAAAGCTTCATTCTTCAGCAACACACTGATAACAAAATTATCTCCCTAGCTTAATTACTGGCTGAGCTATTGAGGTTTAATGCAACGATGCAGCAGTTGCATCAATGTGCGTTTAAAGGTTAACGTGAGATCCGACGCACATGAACTCCCGCCGAGAATTGAATTTGAATATCTCATCCCAAAGACGCGTACCCTATCCATATTGCTATGAGCATGATTCTTAATAAATACAAGAAACATAGAATGTTTTAATGACAGCCTTGTCAATCAAGGCATTACCGAATCCCTTCATTAATAGATTACGAGTATGTATGGATTATTGGTGGAAGGCGAATGTAAACACACTCATGGCGTTCCTCTCTAATTGATGTGCATACTACATACGCTATGGGTGCTAGAGAGTTTTACGTGTGTGTGTGTCTCATCCTTTAGATATTCTAAAAGCAAACATTGGAAACGTAGGGTAATGAAGATCTGTAATCGAGTAATTAGAACTGTGTCATGCAATTCCAGGAGTAAGCGGTTAACCAAACAAGAGACAGTTTTAGCTTTTATCATCACTAAGGCTCGAGTTTCTATGATATATTTTTATCCTGACATCTCTTTACATGTCTAATTGCTTATAAACAGACACATTTCTAACTTGTGAATAAGATACAATTTTTATTAGTAATGTATATTTGAACCATACTTCAGGACCATGCTTAATTTTAGGTGCTCGCAAAATGTCAGTAAATGATAAGAATGAAGGATGAAGAGATGGACGTCATTGATGATCGTATTATATCAAGGTAACCAAGAAAGTTCTGTCGCATTTTCACCCACCACCTTCGAACATCGATATGTTACCTAAGACGTACCTGGAAGACCAAAAATAGTTCCTGTCAGCATCGACAACCTTCTGTCAGCGTTCTGGAAGGCCATGGATTCCATCGCCGTAGAACTTGGTGGGTCGTGAAGCGAAGAAATTATAACGTGCATTTTGCACCTCTGCTAGGGATTTCAACTGGCGTCCTCAAAGGTGATTGTCCAAGGAATGGAACAGGTGATAATCGGACGGTGCAATGTCCGGGGAATATGGGGATGAGTAATATTTCCCATTCAAGGCGTAGAATGGTGTCCCGGGTCATCTTAGCCATGTGGGGCGTAGGGTTGTCCTGTAATAGGAGGAGGACTTTGCGATTCAGTAGTGCTGCTTACAGAGTTTTGTTTTTCTTGAACATGGGTCAACTGCTGACAGTACACATTTGCATTGATGCTCTGTGCCAAATACACAGGAAGACCTTCTGGTGCAGTGCTGGTTTCGGTTGTTTTGGGACCGATTGATGGGATGATAACCAATGATGACGGCACCATGGAGTTTCGTACAGGACCCACTTCTCATCACATATCAACACTCTGTCCAAAAATGTCTCCTTTCTAAGACGAGACAACAAAGAAACACAGGTGTCTACTCGCGTTGCCTCCTGGCCCGGATTGAATCATGTGGGACCCATCGACCCAACTTGTAGTGCTTCCCAAGTTGGTGGAGGTGCTGCCGAATGCGTTTCTCCACTCACACTGAATTGTAGTTCCAGTTCCTCACATGTCTGACAACTGTTCACTTCAATTGCTGGCTGAAAATCTTCATTTTGTACATGTGTTGGTATTCCGGCACGTATTGCGTCTTCAAGTGTTTCGCCACTGTCCTTAAACTTGTTAAACCACCGCTGCACTGTCCGCGTAGTCACGACATCCTCACCAAAGGAATGGCATATCTTCTGCCCAGCTGTAGTGGCGTTCGACTCCAGGTCGAACTCTTACAGCATACACGGCCTTATGACGCCCTATGGAGATCCCGTGTTCACTCTGTCCTTACGCAAGTTCACGGTGTAACTGAACTGCCCAAGCAGGTAGTATGTTGGATATACCCAAACCAACAACTGACCTTCGCCTTATCTCCATTTGCATTCAACTCATGATGTGAGGGCCAGTGGAACATAGACCTGCACAAAAAGCGACAGAACTTTCTTGGTTAGCTTTATAGATGTCCATCATTGCTTGGTAGATGCTAATTTTTCACTGCTTGTTAAGTTGACGAATCATCTTACGAGATATCTGCTTACCAAGTAATTTCATTGCTGGAATTTTCTTCTTGGCACCACCTGTCCAAGTTGAAGTACCGACATCTATATAATCAAATTTTATTACTTTCACTCGGAGTAATTGCTTCTAGATGGATAACCTCTGAGGCATAGGAGTAAATTCGTGTTCCACTGTGAACCCAGATATTATATTTGTTGGAATAAGTGTTCGTGTCCACGCTTTTTCGAGAATGTAACCGAAATCCTTCCCTCGGGATGAGTTGTTCTGAATTATTTTGAGATGTCGAAGTTTTAAAGATTTTGATGTCCTTGAAACTGAATTATCCATTGGTTGTAAATAAGGGGTTGTGTTGTTTGTCAGATAGTGCAGAATTGTCTTATTCATTTCAGCGGAATCCAAGATAAGCCCATGACTATTTCCACATTGCCTTGTTAGGCTATCCACGCTTTGCTTCATTTTACTGTACCTTGCACGTCCTGTTGGAATAAACTTTTATGTTCAAATACCTAATCTTTAAAAAAATATACAATTATTATTTTTTTACTTAAGTACATGCAGAGAGATGAGCAAAAATATGCACATCACATGCTTCTAAAATATGCCGGAATTCGGTTTCCCCATCCCGTGTGCCTCTGTGTCGTGACACACACTGGCGTGGAAGTTTGAGTTTACTTACCATACCTATCAAGAGGGGATACCTTTCAAGAATGTGCTGAGGCGTCAGTGGTAGAGCGTTCACCTTTGATGCATGGGGTCCTTGGTTCGACCCCAGCTCGCGCCAGGGGCGGATCCAGGACCGACTTCTGGGGGGGGCGGTGGTTGTCATACTGCTAGTTTTAAGGGCTCCAAACTTTGGGATGGGTTTTATTTATATATATAAAATAAGAAAGTCTCCTCTTCTGGGGGGCGATCGCCCCCCTGGATCCGCCCCTGGCTCGCGCCAAGTGAGCTTTATGGTGTGCAAACACCGTATGTGTGGGTTTTCGCGGGGTTCTCCCGTTTCCTCCCACCGTCATCTCACCATTTCCTTCATTTCTAATCATCACCGTCTTCTTTAGCCTAGCCGGCATAAATATGGGACGTAAAATATCATTCATTTAATTTTACTTCAAGAGTGTGCTGCTACCTGGCAGCTGCTTTCAATGCTTTATCCAATATCAATACTTGGCCTTATTGGCGTATATGGTGTTATTTGGCTCAGGAACTTAATCATAGTTCAGGAACTCGAACAAAGACATCGAACATCAATTAGGTGAAGGTCTAGCTGAGTTTCTTCCAAGATCGTTGATCTTTTTGTGGATTCAGTTTTGGCATCTTTATTTATTTATTTATTTATTTATTTATTTTTTAAAGAAGGATTGTACAGTAGAGTTCCGCAAATTTCTCCTGATGTGGATTTAGAGTGTCGAGGCCCAAGGTATGTTGGTAAGGCTTCACATTTCTGCGTTTTCGGAACCAGCAAGACACTGCGGCCTCTTATTACTACGAGTAACAGGTTGCGCCAGAGAATACACATCAAATTAGGAAAGAAAAAGTAACTTAGAAACTAATATATAATGCAAATTTATTGATGAATTTCGTGTTATTTTCATTCACTACATGATTTGTCTGTTGGGTGTCTTGTACAGTCAGCGAGAAAGGTTCTTTCCGTTTGATGAAAAGAACTTTTGTCGCTGACTGTACTCAAAGTCTTTCAATTAAAATAACGTCCATACTGTTATGTTTAAATTTAACCATTGAAGGAACTTTAAAGTTTTTTCTCATTGTCTGAGTGAAGTTCATTAACAAAAAAAAAAAGTACCAAGATGATCTTAAAATCTCCATTATAACCTTCCAACCTGAATGCATTGTAAGTATTGGCTATGTCAATTCTTGCCGCCCAAGTAAATAAGATCGAGTCGTTACCTTGAGGCAGTGGCGTGTTTATGGGACCTTCCGGGCTTAAGCCCCCCCCAAATTTTACTTACTATAGTAAAGTATATGAAATATCTTGCAGAAGTTTCATATTTTCAGGCAAAGCCCCCCTTCCGAAAGTTAGCAACCCCCCCCCGAAACAAAACCGTAAATACGCCACTGCATTGAGGATAAATAAAGATGAGGAAAAATCTTTGACAAAATGAGGACAAGTGAGGCTGGTAGAAAATCTTTCGGAAAACTCGAGAAATTTCCGGTTGGTTGTTTGCTATATTCATAGATACAGATATAAATATTTTTCTATGTAAGCGTGGGTGCAGAGGAGGAGGAAAGAAATAAGTCAAAGTTTTTGCGATCTTCCCCATGTGTGTGGGTAGTTTTCTTTGAATTTTTTTTTTCACGTCTTTCATTTCACCTCTAAATAAAGTTGGTGAGAGATCTTTGAACGAGCTGCAATAAATCAGTAGGGTTTCATAATGCTGAAAGGAAGGATTATGCGTCTCCGTTTCTTCATGGGTGAACGCAGCGTTTTATTGACTTGGATTGTCGTCCTCTTTGTGAGGAGGGTCCTTTTTTTTTCTCGTTTTCCTCATGAAACCTCTCAGCTTTATTAAAACGCTTAGGAATTGTGCACTAAAGTTAAACTATATTTTTAATAATAATAATAATAATAATAATAATTAAAGTATATTGTTGAACATCACGCCCACAGAAAAATTGTACCCGTATGCATCACACCGTAAATACAAGTTCTGAATAAAAAGTACAACATTGTTATAATTCGTATTTGGCTTTATGCACAAGAACTCCTGTTACATGTTTTCAGTGTAATCGCGTCCCATTTCTGTCGCATTCTGTCACGTGTTGAAAGCTTCGCATTCCGTCAGTGCGTCAATCTTTCTGTCGATGTACAGCAGCGTTTCCCAACCTTTTTCAACTTGCGGCACACTACATTTGTAACTTGAATTCTCACGGCACACCCATATTAAACATCTCTCTCTCTCTCTCATTACTATTATTATTTGTAAATATAAAATACCGTATATTTTTATGTGATTACTGATCTTCTTACAGAGAAGAAAGCTCGATCACTGATTTCCCCCCATGGTAATTCAGTGTGCTTATTTTTCATTCTAATTTTAAAATAAACAATTGCAATGAAATATACGACTCGGGTTTTTAAAAATCCACTTTCTCTTTCGAAAACTGTATCTAACCTTTAACTAAAAAGGAAGATCACTAAATAACGAATAAATAAACAAATCTCCTATACTTTTAAAAAACACAAATGTAGGTAATTTGTATGCATGTTTGCTCTGTTGAATTTATTGAATGATATGTTAAAATTTCAAGTTATGAACTAGTCTGCAACAATAAAGAAGCAATAACGGTCATGACAATGATAAAAACGTTTTTCAACATTAAAAATGTACAGAAAAGTAACACAGTATGAAACTTAAAATTGTAGATTTATAGTAGAGGTTCATAGTAATGTGAAATGCAAATATACATTTTCCCTATAGAATATTTGATTCCTATAGAATTAATAATTTGTTTCGATTTCCTCGCGGCACACCAGTGTGCCGCGGCACACCAGTTGGGAAAGGCTGATGTACAGTCATGTCCAAAATGATTGTCGCATATCTATAACTGTCTTCTTGTAAGAATATAAATTGATTTGCAGGGTAGTTTTAATACTGATACTACGTGTATAATCGGGAAATATATATTTGTGGTAAATTTCATAGGAAAAGAATTATAAATATGAAAATGAGAATGAGTAAAACAAAATGTTGCTAAATGGACAAGAAAGTTTTATTTTCGTTTTATTGTTCCTATTTACTGCTCTTTTGACATGAAATTTTCCACATACATGTCTTTACCGATTATACACATACTAACATTATAAGAAATACCGGCCGAATTCGTTATCAAATTATATTACTACAACAACGTATTTGTAGACATGCGACAATAATTTTGGACATGAGTGTACCTCAGGGACTACTATACGGCACGGATGATGGCTTCTGTTGTGTTGTGGTGCTTCCCACGAAGTAGTTCCTTCATTTTAGAGTCTTTCCATTTCAACTGTGCCCCTCATGGCGCTGCTGTCGATATGTGATTTTTCCGTACCTCCCTTGAAAGAGGAGGGACAAATGTCTACGGTCAAGATCTTTCAATTGTTGGATGCAGAAGCGTTTCCACAATGAATTATTTCAAGGACTTCGCTTTACTTTGTCTTGTTAACTACTCTAAGTAGCCTACGATCTTCACTCTTCAAGACCAAACGACTGAATGACAAATTGGCTACACAGCTGAGGCCATTCACTTCTTTTCCCTTAGCAAAGGAAGGGTTTCATCCGCCAGAGGGTGAGACCGAACTGTAGTTCGCATATTTTCCGAGGGCACAGGTTGAATAGACAGGCTCTAGCAAAAAGGTCAAGACAAAGTCCCTGAAAATATTGTGCACTGCGCCCACGTGTCACTTAAGTATCTTAATCTACCCGCGGAGCGTATTTTTATGGCGGTTCCACTTCTGCCTATACTTTACGACATTGCTGCTTTTAACTGAGTAACACAGAACTGTTACCACTCATCACACTTCATTCCCTCACATTCCTTTATCAGCTATGAAAATCTTGTAGTGCTGAGACACAGTCCGGTAACGTGAGAACGTGTTGCCACTATTTTTATCCATCCTATGTAATAACGATAAGGTCTTGGAGATACTAAAAGCGTGGGACACAATCGATCGCGCGTGGCGTATGCAAATAAAACGAAGATTGTTATGACGTTGCCCTATGGCTAAGGAGACGCACTATAGCAGGAACAAGTGACAAATACTGGCGTGAATATATACAGAGACGTTCATTTGCTAACAACGTTTAATCGGAATTTGGCGCGCCTCCTTTAAACGCCGAAAAAACACTATTGCTTAGCATAGATTGAAAAAATGTGTCCTGTTGCTTGGCCGTCATAGTCTCCCGAAATGAACCCACATCGACTGTATCATAAAGCTAATGTGTCTGGTGGTATAAATATTCGGATTTTCATATTTTTTAGAGAGACGACTGCATGAATTGCTCTGGGTCCTCATGTTGAATGGATTTTAGTGAAACATGAAGGGTTTCAGGAAGTATTTGGAAGATAATGCATTGATTTCCTGGGTTTTATACGAGTGCTGCATTCAGTTCTTGCTTGATCAGCATTCCAGTGGTTCGGACATGACCTTAAACTGCAACTCTACCTACGTCTCGGTGCTGAAAAGGGACGCGAACGAAACTCCAACCAACCAAACTCAAACTCGCTTCTGGTGCTGAAGAGTTAGGCTGCACCTCCAGGTGAACCGAATGCGAATGCAAACTGAACTCAATGCCTCCACTGGGCCCGAAAACATGCAAGTGGGACTTAGTACGTCAGTTTTTATCTTTTAAAGGTCCATTGTAAAATTTCAAGCTTGAAAATTCATATTTTAAGCTATTGAGACAATGATAAGATATGAACACTTGGCATTCAACTGGAAAGAACTGATTTCCATTTTCTCTCACAGTTTTAAGGTGTCTGAATAAATGCCATTTGGTTGCCGATGAAGCAACTTATATTAAGTGAGACTTGTGTGTCCAAGGATATATCGTTGGAAGCCATTTTCACAGTGTATGTTCATATTGCATGGAAAGAGAACACCTTCTCGAGATGCTATTTTTTTTTTTTTTTGGAAGGCAATTTCCTTTAGGTACGGTGGCTTGGTGGTAGGGCGCTTACTCTGGTGCGTGAGGTCCTTGGTTCGATCCCTGGCCCAAGTAAATGTGGTGCACAAGGTTTTCTCGGGGTACTCCCGTTTCCTCACACATTCTCATTCCATGATTCCATTGGCTTAATCATGCGTCTCCCGTACCCTAACTGACATAATCATGGGATGTTAAACTCTAGAGATTTCATTTCACTTAATTTAAGCAAATTGTTAAAGAAGGCAATCCATGCCCATTTCATTCGTACTAACTAATGGGGGCGCGGTGGCTCAGTAGTAGAGCATTCACCTCCGGTGCTTGGGGTCCCTGGTTCGATCCCAGCTCGCGCCGTATGGACTTTGTGCTGGACAAACACCATGCTCGTGGATTTTCTCGGGTTCTCCCGTTTCCTCTCACTTTCTTCATTTCACCATTTCACTCATTTCTCATTATCACCGTCTCCTTTAGCCTAATCGGCATAACCATGGGACGTTAAACTTAAACATTTCATTTCGTACTAAGTGATACTATGGGCCTTATGCAGTGTCGTTCTGACGCGTGATTAGTGACACATTAAAGACTAGCTATGTTTCTTGCAGTAGTCAGGCCTTTAGTATGACGCTAATCATACGCCAAAACGACCCTGCATAAGGCCTATGCATTGGATAACCGTGATTAATAGGATAAAAAGAAAACATCCTTTTTTTAAAACAAGGAAAATGCCTAAAGATGTGTTTGATTCTAAGCGCAGGCTTGCCTACACTAGCATTCATTTTCCACGTGCTGAATAATTCACATTTGTATTTGATCCAGTGGAGGCACGATCTGGGCATCGATCAAGATTCCACATTGAACTGTAGGGTCATCTCATAAAATGTCAGTGTTAAGAATACACATATATATTTAATTCCAACCAACTAGCCAATGATTATACATCTACTATTGTTCAGGTACAATGCTAGCTTTCGTTTGTCTTGCGGCAACACACGCTTCGTTATTATCTAGTAGTGAGTGAGGGTGGAGTGAAGAGGAGTTGATCCTCGTTGCGTGATTTATGTCGTTGCATGGTCGGTGGTGTGTTGGGAGATGGTGTGGCGCCAGTTCCGTGCAGCACATTTTATTTGCTCCTACAGCGGTACTTACGGAGTAAATTGTTGTCCAAAGATTAATCTCTCAGATAAGTATCGCTGGAAGCCTTTTTAATAGCATATGTTTACATTGCATGAAAAGAGAATAAGACGCTCCCGATTCTGATAATATTCTCATAGTAGAGAGAACTGTTAACTATAAAATATTCAGGTTTCTCTGGAGCTAGTTCTTCTAGTAAATACAATTTACTAACTTTAAAAATATCTACAGATGAAACATAAGTATCTGGTCTCCGATTAACTTCATACATTAAATACCTTTTTTTTAAAATACATAATGTGCATTAATTAAAATAGGAATGTTTGCCAACATTGGATTTTATTTTTAATTTTAAAATTCACATAAATATACAGTCTGTGCGATAATAATTGACAACTCAGCATTTAAACTTCAATTTTTTAAAAAAAATTCCTAAGGATCAAGAACCAAGCAAAAAGCTACCTAAAGTCTTTCCTATTGGGTCGATGGATAAGTTCGTGCGGTTCTTATATTTTATGTTTTATTTTTATTCTGCTGTTCTGTTAATTAAAATACAACATAGACATAACATTAAAATTAGTTAATCACAGAAAAATCTATGTAACACTATAGGGTTATTTCTTGTGATTCGCATGAATGAGAATAAGTCTTAGGCTATTTGAGAAAGCGTTACCCCCTGTAGCGAACGCGGCCAAAGTGGCTATTCAGTAATTTTACTTTCACCAGAATTGTAAATCATACTGTGAGCCAGTCAGTGTTTCCAGGTCTTTCTGCCACGTCCAGGTGTGTAATAGCAGAATTCCAATACTTTGCACAAACCATCTTCCAAGCAGCTGTTTCTTGCTACAATCCCTTTGCCTGGCAACACGTCTTTCTTTTTTGTCCTTCCTTTTGAAATCTTTTAAACAGCAGGCGGTCTGTTGTTCCGAAATGCACCAAATACGCTCAAGCCGACGTTTTCTCAGCGTTTTTATTGCTTTCGCGTTTATGATTAGCCATCTACATTTAAATACATGGTCAGCGTATTCCAAGAGTACGCATGAGCAATAAGTACGCTTTGCGATCGCCTCAAATAGCCGGGTACTAAGGGTGTGGAAGTAAGACCTGAAACCTTTACTGGCTCACAGTAGGATTTATAACTCTGGCAAAAGTAAAATTACCGAGTACCCATCTAGGTCGCGTACGCTACAGGGGGTAACGCATCGGAAGCGCATCCTGGAGAATCTATAGTCTAACGAGGCATAACTTTCAGGGTAACCCTTATGTTCTTAAATTTTCAAGGTGTTTTAAATATATATATTTTTTTTAAATTGAAAACATAATTATGAGGTAATTGCTCATAAGTTCAGTACGTCTTATCTTCATACTTTGGTTTATTGTAAACCGCTTTAACAAAATTTGATTTATTGTAAACTGCTTTAACAAAACCTAGAAATTTCCCCGATAATTTGTGTTGCTCAACCGGAGTCCACTATTAAATATAAAAGATGAACTATAATACAGGGGCAAGATCATAATGTAACTTTCTTAACGATTATGAATTCATGAGTGATGTCCAACTCATTGGATGGAATGGTGCACTCTACAAGTAAACTTTATTAATTTCGTTGAGTGCTTCCGTGAGATTTGGAAACTATTCCATCAAATTCCGTCACAGGCCATGTAATTAATTCTGTCAGAGTAGACTTTCTGTCTTCTTTCGCTTGGAATCTTCATTCCCCCATCCGACAGTGTGTTTCTAGTCTTCCCCCGAGAGATGGAAGGGGAGTCGTGCTTCCCTCAGAGAGACAGCCCTATTCTGAATTTCAAATAGCGAAACGGGAACCGCAACGGACTGAAGAAAATTGCAACGGGAATGCAAAATCAAATAAACAAGAAATCTTGGATTCTTTGGGAGGGTTGGGTTCTAGGTTTTAGATTTCCAGTTCTGGAGTAGTGAAGGAGTAGCATTTTGTATTAACAACTATTAGAAATGTACAGTTATTGAAAATCTCAATTATGAAGTATGATCTCTATTTACTTATTTCTGTTACGTGGCAAAGTTAAAGACTCTGCAGATTTCTCCGAGTACTTAACTACTTGCATATATTGTTAAACATTAATACAATATATATATATATATATATATATATATATATATATATATATATATATATATATTAAGAATACGTTATCAAGAATGTAGATAATGGTATTGTTAGATAATATTACCGTATCTACAATGTGGCCAATTTCTACAAATGTTGTTCGATTCTCGTTGATTCACAATGAGAAATCAGCACATTTTTAACAGCATATGACGAAATGTCATAAGCTTTGTAAGGTCGCAAATATAAGGCGAATCGTAATTTCTCACAGTTTAAATTTGGGTAGCATGTGCGGCTTATATTCGGGCCAATACCTCAATAACGAGAGAGAGAGAGAGAGAACTACATAATGAACTTTCTTCTTTTTCTTTACTTTTTCTTTTTCATTCCCCCTTCCTTTCCTTTTTTTCTTTTCTTTCTTTCGTTTATTTATTTATTATTTATTTATTTATTTATTTATTTAATTCGTACATTCCACGTTCCAGCCTTGCAAGGAAAAGATGACAGATGGTCAAGCCCGTATTTAGGTAAGTGTTTATTCTGTGCTCGAGCACAGGGCGGCAAAATTTTGGATTCTTTTAAAGATTCACAATAAAGTAATATTTAAAACGAGCAATCAGCAGAGTCCCCCAGAAGCGTGAGAAAATGTTAAAGTATAATATATAATAAATACGAATAAATTACATGCCAGTATTGAGAGAATGTCCCCCAAAGAATGAGTGGTTAAGCTCGTTGCTTTGTAATTAGGAGGTCCCAGTTCGATTCCCGGTGGGGACACAAGTGGTTCGGATCCCAAGTTGTGATCCCGTTCTTAGTACGTCATCATCCCATGGAAGGCAATGCCAAACTACCACGGGTTCACCTTGCTCAGGGACTTTCGGGTCAAACACTTATATTCGCGCAGAATACCACATCATAATCACCATTGAGAGAATTAGGTCATTTAAAATTACGTTGTAACTTTTGTAGCTTGTAATACCTAAACAACTACTCAACAAGGGCTAGTATGTTTGCAAAATTACGGCTTGTTTCCTTGTTTGAGACAAGTCTGTGCGGGGGGCGCAAATTACCGGTATTTAGAGCAGAGGGGCACACAATATATAAATACGGGCCTGCGGATGGTTAATGAAGACCGTTATTTATTGAAGCATAGCGTCTCTTCATCGAGGCTGTTTAAGACAGGGACTAACTATTTAATGTGAAACACAAACAACCGTAAGGGCTTCAATTCTCTCCCGTTTGAAATTGAACCTGAGATCGCGAATAATAGTATGTTTGTTGGTTTCTTGAAATTCAGATTTCGTTTTCAACAGAGGGAGACCCGGGTTCGATTCCCGGCGGGAGCTCATGTAGTTCGCATTCCACGTTAATCAGTAGGTTCACGTCTCATATGGGCTCGCTGCTGAACGAGACGTTAAACTCAAAATCACCTCAACTCCTTTTCAACAGAGTCTATAGCTTAGTACAGTGGTTTCCAACCGGTGTGTCACGAAATTTTAGAATTTAAAAATGATGAAGCACTTAATGATTAGTTAAAATCAATTTTGAGACAAACTGTACCAGTGAACATCTCAATGGCAAGAACAAAGCGCAGAACTACATTGACTCATTACTTCATAGCAACTTACAGATTTATACTACTATAATTACAACTGGATTTCGATAACTCAAATTCCTTTAACTTTTTTTATTTCGCATTCCCTAGAACTCTTCATAGCACTCAATGTAACTTCTGTAAATCGAATGTTTAAAAAATTACAACCTTGATTTATCAAATTTTAAGGGTTTCATAATTATATTTAAAACTTCGCTAAATAAGGATGCGCACGAGACGAGTCGAGACAAGATTTTCCTGACAAAATTCGAGTCGAGACATCACTTTTACAGCACATTTTCGAGATGAGACAGCCACAAATCTTATCTCGTGCGCATACCTATCGCTAAATCGAACTTTCATATTTGCGAATCTCTACAAGTCGAAGTTAACCTTTATAATTCTAATTTCTCTTGATGTGACGTCGATAACTCAAAGCCGTTTACGTAATTGTCATTGTTGATAATGTGTACTGTAATTGTTTTGTGTTTTACTCATGTCTAGACATGAAAACCCTCTCCCCTCCCCTTGCTTCTAGGCCAATAACCCCTCCTTTTCCTTGGAACTTTCACAATTTCGAATTGTAGAGGTTGAACGAATAAAATTTCGAGTTATAGAGGTTATATAGTCACTTTTGTAAAGCAATTTGTGTGTCTGTGCTGGCGCCCACATTAAAGGTCTTCACTACAGCGAAATTAAACTACCGCTAATTTTAGTTTTTCTGTAATATCTTCAAAACAAATAAAAATATTCGAAAAGCAGAAACGTAGTGAACTAGACAATACGATTTTACATGTGATATCGTTATCACAACTCATCTATCTTCTTACGATTTGCAACTGTAGCTAGTTTTAGTATTTTTTGCGGGTTCTGTAAATAGCGGCATACCAAAAGCAGATAGGTGAATTGTGTTGAAGGTATCACATGCAATATCGTATTGTCTAGTTCACTACGTTTCTGCTTTTCGGATATTTGTATTTGTTTTGAAGATATTACAGAAAAACTAAAATTAGCGGTAGTTTAATTTCGCTGTAGTGAAGACCCTTAAAGACTGTCAATAATCAAACTATCATTAATTAATTAATTTTATACATATAATATTTTACAGCAAACAATGATGTGGAGCTCCTATTTTTGTCCGTGCTGTTTGGGTTTGTGAAATTGAATATATTAAAAAACAAAAACCTTTGCAGTATTATTATGTATTTATATTGCGTCGCAAAAAAAAAAAAAAAAAAGTAAACTAATGCTCTAAAAAACCAACAACCAACTATTCTGTGTTTTGCTAAATCAGCACTTTATAAATGTAATATAATTTATGTAATTGCTTTTGCGTTTTATAATAAATGTGTAAAAAAAGAAAAAAAAAATTTCCTAAGTTCTCCCACTATCTCATACCACACCTCCCGTAACGTCTAAAACTCGCTTCTTGGCTCACCTATAATAGTCGGCGAGCCCTGGGCCCGACCTTAAATAAAACCAAAAACTTCCGCTTTGGGAAGTTGGAGCTAAAGTTAAATTACAAGCTGGCGGATGGCAATTGAATCAAACCAATAAACAAAAGTCTAATTCACAAAAAATCTTCAACAACAATTAAAAACCAACTAACAACAAGGGCTCTTTAAAAAATAAGGAGCCAAGCCTTTAAATACAAAACCTATTTTTTAAAAAAAAAAATAACAGCTTTACACCCAAACATCATAATAAAAGTATTCCCATCACTCTCCTAATCTCCTTCCCAAACCCATTTTCTCTTTTCTTTTTTAAAAAAAATCATCTTAATGATTCTTTACTATATTAACCATGCTTTTACCTCAAAAAACAGCCATCCAATCCTAATACTCTGTCATCTTAAGCTAAATTCCCCACTTATTTCTACTAACAACTAGTGGTGTAAAAAAAAAAAAAAAAAAAAATTCTTACACACCCTCTTCACTTTTAATGTAGAACGCGGAATCTCAGTATCGCAAATTTTTGTTGTGACCACTTTGATAACTCGAACCGTGATTATTGAAAAAAAAATAATTTTTATGTATTCCCTTTAGCTTCGAGTTATCAAGATCCCTGTCGCGATGTCGTGAGCATTCGGTATAGTGTGTTGTCAGACAAAAAAGGTTGGGGACCGGTGACCTAGTGTATGAGGTGTGAACTTAGAGAGTTTAAGGTGAAATCCGAACTACTGGAACGCGTTCAGTTTTTTTAACGTTGTTTCTCCAGTAATTGAACCTATTATTACTACTACTACTACTACTGCTACTACAATATAATAATAATAATAATAATAATAATAATAATAATAATACCTTGTTTTCCGAATGAGGACAAGGGATAAATTTCAACTCAAAAACCTTTTTCCTTTCGCACTTACGGTAGCTTAGGAATCAGAGTAAATAGTTAATAGAAACTTGACGTTTTGGGGGAGGAAGCGTTTTCTACTAAATATAAATGTATTTCGTTATGAAAACAAGTTCATCTTGTATGTAGTTTTCGCCTTCTCTTCTGCTATTTTCCTAATCAAGTAATTACTCGTTTTCTTTTGGAAAGAAGAGTATCGTATCTTTTGGTTGTTTCTTCCCCTCGACATCTCGTTTCCCGAAGGCGTTGTCGATCTACCTTCTTGTTCCCCCTTTCCCTTGGGCGAACAGTTACCATGGTGATTTACAAAAAACCCTCACTTCCTTTGCTCCCTTCTCTTCTACTCGTACATGTGACAGTAAAATGATGAAGTCGTACGATATCATTCCTTTGCTCTTGAGCTCTTTCACCAGGAAGTGTTGCCAGGCCACTTTAGATACAACGAGATACGTTTTTTTCCTTCCCATACTTTTTCTTTAACCAGAAATTTGCCATTGAGGAATCTGGAGCCATCTTCACTCCCTCAACTTTGGCGGTGATCCAATTCCCTTGAGCAAGAGCATGTCAAGATATAAATGAGGGAGAGAATCCATGGAGGTTAGATGAGATTAAAAAAAAAAAGGAATAATGATCATCCATCACCCCACTCGAAAAAGTTATGTCCTTATTTTCAAAAAAAAAATATTCCCCCTTGTCCCAAAAACAGAAGAAAGTAGTTATAATTGAAGCATTCTACCATTTAACCCAACAGGCATAACTTGGACCTGTGATGATGTAGTTCGATTCCACTCATTATGAATCCATTTGAATTGGGTGCATGTATACACAGTATATCATCATAATCATCATAAGTATTCTGCCGAAATTGTAGGTTACTTGCCTCAAACTGAGAAACATCCATCCAGTACGGTCTTGAACTAACCTCTTCGTCTTCATGTACGAATTTTCTGTTTTAATATTATAAAATTACCTTGTTAGGTAGAACAACTACAGACGGGAATCGATTTTATCCTATAACCAGTTTTATTATGAAACATTGTTATAATATAGCATAGATAAAATTCAAATCCTCTAAGTAATTAGGGTAAATAGGTGCCCCAAGGCCCAAGTAGTCAAGAAAAAGTATCCCCATAAACTTCCATAGCAAACTTAAGTGATCATGAGGTCTCAGAGCTCCACAGCAAGCTAAGAGAGGGATAAGATCCCAACACAGCTTCATAACAAGCTAAGTGGGCAGGAGGTCTCAGAGCTCCACAGCAAGCTAAGAGAGAGGTTAACTTCCCAACAGAGCTCCGTAGCAAGCTAAGTGAACAGGTCTCAGAGCTCCACAGCAAGCTAAGAAAGAGGTTAAGTTCCCAACAGAGCTCCATAGCAAGCTTAAATGGGCAGGAGGTCTCAGAGCTCCACAGCAAGCTAAGAGAGGGATAAGATCCCAACACAGCTTCATAACAAGCTAAGTGGGCAGGAGGTCTCAGAGCTCCACAGCAAGCTAAGAGAGAGGTTAACTTCCCAACAGAGCTCCATAGCAAGCTAAGTGAACAGGTCTCAGAGCTCCACAGCAAGCTAAGAAAGAGGTTAAGTTCCCAACAAAGCTCCGTAGCAAGCTTAAATGGACAGGAGGTCTCAGAGCTCCACAGCAAGCTAAGAGAGAGGTTAACTTCCCAACAGAGCTCCATAGCAAGCTAAGTGAACAGGTCTCAGAGCTCCACAGCAAGCTAAGAAAGAGGTTAAGTTCCCAACAGAGCTCCGTAGCAAGCTTAAATGGGCAGGAGGTCTCAGAGCTCCATAGCAAGCTAAGAAAGGAGCAGTGACTAGCCAAAACTGAAATCGGTTGTGGCGATGCTTGGAATTTTATACGTCTTCCTGGATAGCGGTGGCGCTGGTGTTTTTCCATCACATGATCCAGTGGTGACGATGATTACTGTCGTCTGCTTCTTATAGTAACTTGTAGTAGAAACGCATGTAGTGTTGTTTATATGTAAAAGCCCGTGCTAATGTTTATAAATATAACAACGTGCGGGATATTATATCATCCTCTATCAATTGTAGTAGCGCCTCCCTTTTTTCCTACTAGTACTAGTAGGAAAATTTCGCAGTAGTAACTCTACACTTGTAAACTGAAAATACCGCTTTTGTACACTGTGCAAAAATACTCCCTTGGTGGAAAATAGTATCTAATACAGTCATCTTTCATATGTCCCACTTATTTTAACCTTCGTATAGCACTTGTAATAATTTTACACTAGTAACCCGATACTTATAAACATAAAATATATTAGCTGTATTATTTACTTTTTAACTTAATGCAAACATGTGTTTCCTATAAACATGAATTTCCATGCACACTATTGATTTTTAACTGTAAATTTTGCAAAGTATGGTGTGCTTTACCTTGACCAGCATCAAATTTAACTTTATTATGAATATAAAATTATATATATATATATATATATATATATATATATATATATATATATATATATATATATATATATATATATATATATATATATAATCCGAGATAATTTGTAATTTAATTCCGTGAAAATTTATATGCAATAAAATATGCTCAATGGAAGGTAGGAAAGACAACCTATGCGTAAGTAGATACGTGATGTGGCTACCTATAAAAATCTATTCCTACAGCGTGCTATGGTCCAAACGAATACACGGGATCTATAATAATCAACAATGAATCATGCATTCCATCATAAATTGAGAATTCAAACTGTCAGCAACTTCACAAGGCCTCAGTGCTGAAGAAGGCACTAGAGGGGAGCACGGTGGTTCAGTGGTAGAGCGCTTACCTCTGGTGCGAGGAGTTCCTATTTCGATCCCCGGCCAAATAACTGTCCGTGGATTTCCTCAGGGTATTATTGTTTCCTTCCACTTTCTCATTTCACTAAGTTTTACATAATTCTCTTGTCTTACTCAACTGTTTCCTTTAGCCTAACAGGAGTAACGTGGGACGTTAAATTAAAATATTTCATTTCATTTTTCATTTGAAAGGGGCATTAAACTCCAAAATTGTTAAAGAATAAAGTAAGAATTCGGAATTCCAGTATTCATGTCATTGGTGTAATAGCCCAATACTTCGTTACAGCAAGTTCTTTTAGTTATTATGTAAGGTTTGAAAACGGTACATCGTAAAATATGAACATACGAGATTGCTTTACAACCTTGGTTATCAAATAACGCTATCTCCCAGTAAATTACTGTATCTTCGTCTGCTAACCCTGAATCCCCCACTATTATATGACATACTATATTTATAGCGTACAGGAATTCCACGAAGTAGGGAGATTTGTCATAAAACAGAATGAGGAAAACGTAGGGTCTTAACCTGTAATTAAAAACACGGTATATGCATATCCCGTAAGTGTGTACGTGGATGTGATAAGCAGGGGAAAAAAAGGTGTTCTCCCCCAAGGGCAGTAGCTGTGAAACACAAGCCTTGTCGGCGATTTACCGACGAGTTAGACATGCAAGGATAAGATGGTTGCGTGATCGTTTCTTCATAGCTTTCTATTATTTCTCGTGTTCTCTGGAATAAAGAAGGAAAGGAACTGTGTGATGGAATCTGTATAATCATTACTATCAGCATCGTTGGAATCAGCTTGATATGCTGCAGTATCAGTGCATTACAGTCAATGCTGTATGTAGTATCTCGAGATAACATTGCGCGATCTATAATAAGATGAACAAAGCTAGAGTTACAGATGGGAAAAAACTGATTTTTATAAAATCCGGAAACCTTTTCTAGAAAAACCGAAAAAGAACGACATTTAGGTTGTCTCCAAAACAGTGTTTTTCACCGGAAACTTTTTCAGTTTTTTTTTTTTTTTTTCAAAAAGCGGTTCTTTTTCTAAACAGTTCTCACTTTTCTTCAATATTTGTTTTTCAACGAAGTTTAAAAAAATTGTACTGAATTCTCTGTATCTCTGTGTGTGTGTTTGGAAGTTTTTTTTTCCTTCAATTTTGAACCCTCCATTCGATCGCGGTACTCCTACCGTTCTCGAGATATTGGCCAAAAAGTTTAGATTTCGGGAGATTCGGGGAGCCATATCACGGGAGTCGGAAGTCATACAGAGATCATATTGATCAGTACCTAAGAGGATGGTGAACATTTTGGTACCAAACAGTAACCGGTGGCTACTGGCCAACTGGCCATTGTTTCCTAGATATTAATCCAAAAAGTTCGAATTTCGGGAGATTCAAGAAGCGATATCTCGGGAACTGTAAATCATAGAGAGATATTATTTTAAGAATTTTTTCAATTTCGAGCCCTCCATTTTGAGCATGTATCTTCGTTGAACATGTGGAAAACTCTTAAAACAAAACATGTGGAAAAAATTCAGTGCTCAAGGAAATTATAGGTGTCTTACAAGAATTAGTTAATGATTATAATAATAAATTACATAGAACAATTGGTGTAAAACCTGTAGAAGTTAAGGAAAGTTCGTTCAGGCAATGCTCTTGGAGCATTCTCAACTAGTTTAATACTGAAACCAGTATGGTTTTCGTTGAAGTCGGTATCCTTCCTCATTTCCAAACAAGGTAACGAAATTTGATGTAAGCTATTCGCTGAGTAATACAATACGTTTAATGTAAAAATTATTAACGTGTAATAATTTCACGAATTATCCACTTTGGGTTCATCAGATGTAGGTATTCATACACAGTAACATATGTATGAACTGTACACGGGATAAAGAGTAACCGCCAAATTCAGAAAAGGCGGTATTCAGGTATTTATTATGCTGCCATCTAGGAGTGACTTCTAAATATCAGTCTCCTACCAGGGAGTTTTTTTTTCTTTTTTTACCCACCAACTTCAAATAGCAAATTTATGACACAAATTTTCAATTTGCACCACCATTTAAGTATACGCTTTAGCTAAACATGTTGAGCAATAATGTACAGTATATTTACAATTAAAAAAAAAAAAAAAAAGGTCAGAAGAATAATTACAAAAAACATACTGTGGTTGGGACAAAGTAACCCCCAGTGGCGGATTCAGGGGGGGCGATCGGGTGATGGGCCCCCTCCAGAAGATTTTTTTTTAATTTTACATATAAATAAAACCCATGCCAGAGTTTGGAGCTTTTAAAAATAGCTCTAAGTAGCAAAATTACAACCCACCGACCCCCCAGAAGTCCGTTCTGGATCCACCCCTGGTAACCCCCTCCCATTGGTAGTGCAAGGGTTAAATCAAATTTAAGTCTATAAAAATCAGAGCTTGTACAGTGGAAAACATTAAGTTAAAATAAAAATGAAGAAGCGAAGAAATTTTGTTAGAAAACCAAACCAGTATTAGAACTGAAGTTGATTTTTGGTATAAAACGGAACCAGTTTTGAAAAACTTATGTTATCGAAGGTTTTGACAATCAGTGGTTGTGACCAGTGCTTGTGAGAATGCATGTTCTAGCCCTGCTCTATTTCCTCCTATTCATTCATCTTCTGTGAGGAGAGAGTGTTAATGATAGTATGTGTACCATTGTTGGGAGGAGGGGTATTATGTCGAGGCATCTTTAGAAGAAGACTAACCAGGATTATTAGAATCTGCTACTAAAATGTGTATCTTTTACATGTTTAATACACGACATAAGTAAACAAACAATCTTTGTCATAATAATAATAATAATAATAATAATAATAATAATAATAATAATAATAATAATAATAATAATAATAATAGGTAATGAATGATAACTTTTAGCACTAGAAAAGTTCGTATTTCTCGATTCTCTGGAGAATTATACACAGGAATTTAGTCCTAAACATGTCACTTTGTTTATCTTGATGTGATAGATCGATTGATGTCTCATCTTTGGACTATTTTATTAGATTTCCGAACTATGCTGTGCATAACTGTGTCAGAAGCCTTGTAGAATAGCTATGACCTCTGTGGACAGGTATCACAGCAAACGCAGTAAAAGATATCGAGAATCAGTTTTCTGCATTCGATTCAGTGTCACAAGAATAAGTTCCGTACTTTTCGTTAACCCTCCATTCAAACCGGAAGTGGTCGAAATCAACCGTTTCCGGTTTTAGCGTTGATCACCATATAACAAAAGCTGTAACGGATAGCGACAAGCAGTTTTTTTTGTTTGTTTGCTATCGTGGTCATCTGGATGATGAATGGTTTTCCCTGGAGGAGCCTGGATATACTGGAGTCAGCCAACAACTGGAACTCAATCTTGTTGGACTGCTAGGGGTGTCGAGTTCTCTCTTTACGGTACGTCTTCTACGATGTTCTTCTTCACCTTCATTCCACTACTCAGATGTCGAACTCAAATGTGTCTGTGGCGATAAACCAACAGAATGGTATTCTCGAGACATGGAGTTGGTTGTCCTCCAATGGTGCAATGTGCTTCTCTCCACGATCCTGCACCTTCCTAAACCTTGTGGCGAATACTCCTTGTCGATGTGTCCTCCGTGGTTTTGTTTCATAATAATAATAATAATAATAATAATAATAATAATAATAATAATAATAATAATAATAATAAAAAGAGTCTGATGTTCAGTAAACGAGGAAATGCCAAGTTAGGTGGAAAGGAACGCGGAAAGGCAAGAAAGGAAACTAGTCGCGTTTATTAACAATTTCAAAAGCTAGAATTAACAAATACATGATTATACAAACTGTTTGGCAATGTACAACATTAATAAAAAGTTTTGTTCCGTTGGGTTTTAAAGAGTTCATGATTCTGTCGTGGATAAATGTGATTTAATAAAATAATTGAATTTGGCGAATTAAGTTAAGAATTTACACAGTCATCTCACAGTCACATCACTGTTACTTCACAGATACTTCACACTATCGATTCAAGGTCTCAAGTAATCAGACCATTGCCATCCGTAATACTGTACCGAAACCGGAAATGGTTTAAATTTACAAGTTGTTCCAGTATCAATATTGGTTTACGTAGAGCAAAAACGATAACATATATCAAAAAGTGGTATTTTGGAATTCTTCGTTTCAAGCATAGGTTCCATCTCCTTCACTAACAAGGGCACCCATTAAGGGAGGGCAAGGTGGGGCGCTCGCCCCCCCTAGAAGAAATTGTGCTTCGGAATATCGAAAACTCAGTTGAATTTTTAGAATAGTTACAGCAAAATTTGAAACTATATTTGAAATGTCGCTTATACTTGCCCCCCCCTTGGAAACCACAACATGGGCGCCCTTGTTTACTAATCTTCTTATTGATAGCGGAAGTGGTGGAAATCAACCGAGAATATGGCTTTACAACAGGTTCATAGAGTTTATTGAAAGTTTTCTAACATTTAACTCAGTGCAAATAAAAGGCAGTTTGGTATTGTTGTATAGTTGTATTTCGTATGCTTATATTTAAGACTTGTAGCCACAGTTATGCTCATTCGAATACATTGCTCTTCGTAGACCACAAGTGCATTTGTGTATAACGTGCTTACGTACTAAATATGATAGATTTATCCACCTTATAAACAAAGCCGTTATTTTGGTGAGGTTATAGGCAGAAGTTATTCAGGCAGCCACCCAATCTTTGTGAAGATTTTGAATGGGAGTTTGTGGTTTCTCAGTTGCTTAGCAATTCCGTTGTACGTTGTCCCTGTTTTTGGCGAGGTTTTAATTATTAAGAATTTCTTCGAATAGTAACTACTTCGTGGATGCCTTTTTATTTGACCCTAAAGCAGTTTCTTTTGTAGGCGTTCCGTGGTTGAGGTGCTCCCGTAGGAATAAATCCAATTTTGTAAACTCCAACACGAAAGCGATTGTGGCGTCGTCAGTGAGTTTGTTTTAGTGAGAGCACAGCTCAGCCAAGCGAGAGAACTTAGTTTCCTGCCTGAGTTTCCACAAATGCTACTGTTGTGATTTTTTTCCTTTTTTCTTAAATCTTCTGAAGAAAGGAAGAAATGATGTATTATTTTTTTTGCGTATGTTCGAACTATAATCGATCGTTGTAGCACCGTGCAATAATTTGAAAGTTTTTTTTTTTCTTTACTTACTTTCGAGCGTAAAAGGAGAGAAGAGTGGTGATCGGATAGTAAAAAAATAAATATTCGATATTTCAGCACTTTCTTGGTCCCTACCAGTAGCGGCGATTGGACGTTAAAACTGTGTGTGTGTGGGGGGGGGTGGGGGTGGGGAGATATGATCTGAATATTTGTATATCAATGTTAGTTTTCGTGGTTGTTTCTAACACTGTTTGACGAAAGGTTGTAAAACTAATAGAATACTATCTTTTTCAGTTAAAATACAGAATCCAAAATATGTCTAAACTGTGCCGACAATCAAGGGCGCCGATTTCTCTGGAACTTTGGGAGGTCCCATTCATAAAAATTGCATATGATAATATATAACAATAAAAAATGCATGTAAAAATTCATATTCATAAGAATATCTGGGGGCCCACATGAGCTTTGGGGTGCCCGCCCCCCCGGATCGGCGCCCTTGCCGACAATAATTATTTTTTTTCTTGTTTTCTGTTCAAAGAAAGACTGATGAAAGGTTCATTTTCGCTTTTTTCAACTGGAATATACTGCATTTTTGTAATAAATAAATAAATAAATAAATAAACAATTCATGTTGCGCGGGCCGATTTGACACTTCTCCTTGGTC
Organism: Thermobia domestica; assembly: GCF_964235325.1. Classification (NCBI taxonomy): domain Eukaryota; kingdom Metazoa; phylum Arthropoda; class Insecta; order Zygentoma; family Lepismatidae; genus Thermobia; species Thermobia domestica. The sequence goes on from NC_137468.1 coordinate 6,475,412, forward strand.
ATATGTGCTACCCATCTTTGTTTTCCCTAAACTTCCTTTCATTTGTTTTTATATTTAAAACTTGTACGTATTACTTTTTAAAAATGTTAGTTTTCTCCTTTATATAAACACTAGGGCTTTCATAAAGCTTGTTGCTATAATACTGGTTTTTCTCACATAAGAAATTTAGCATAATAATAAATAAGCAGTTGTACGCGCTATATTTATCCTGTTTTTTACAAATAAAAAGCACAATTCTTTGAAAAGTTTCGTTTTATCAAATTCAGTTAAACACGCTAACTCAAATTGAACAAATATACTCCGAAAGTTAATTAAAACCAGCGCGGGCAAATTTTCATCCCCCCCCCTGGTCCTTCACGTAGCAGATGCGAGCATGGTCTTTCTATGGTTAATGAACATTTGGTTCAGAGATTTAAATAAAATTGCCTGTCTTTATAGAAAACTATCCGAAAAGAACATATCTCCAAGAGTTAACTACCTCTTTCTTCTAAAGTTTTCGTAGAAAAATTACTTTTAGCATATTAAGAGTATTTAATGAAATATTGATTTATGAAATACAAATGAAATCGTTATAGCAGTTTTTGAAAAATATCTCAATTTTTTATTCTCATCCGTAAGAAAATAGCCCATTATTTTTGGGAATATACGAAGAAAATTCTAACCTCTTTTTCCCCGAAGAATCTTAAGCCTTAAGTTAAAAAGTATGCTACCAACTGTTCTGATTTCGTTATAAATACTATACCTTACAGTAAATACGAGGTGTGATTGAAAAAATACGGTGAAAATTTTATTAGAAACAAAGTAATTAAGCTTATATGAAATTTGATTTAATATCCTTCAAAGTACTGTCATTGGCTAGCAATGCACTTATTCCAGCGGTGAATTCATGATTATAGTGCTGCCAAACTGTCTTGAGCCGTGGCAAAAATGCGAACTAAAGCTCACACCCTCAACACATCCACGCGTTGAGCCAATAAGAGTTCAGCTGTTGCTAAGCGAGAGAGCCTTGCAGCCGTCTACGCCAAAGAGAGTAGAATTCCTACAGCCGATAGCAGCGCTTGAAACATGAGACTAGCTATCAAGTCAATGTGGTATATTTATAGAAGCATTTCTGGAAGGCTTCTTTTGGAATGGCGTTCAGCTGCGGGTCAAAAGCAAGGTGTAGCACGGCGCGTTTTCTTGATATAGAAGGAAGCTCTTTGCCCATTTAATCGGCAGTTAAAATGCTTTTCACGGACCCATACGAGATGTTTCGTTCTTCGGAAAGCTCTCGAATAGTCATTCGCCTGTTTGAACAAACCATTTGTTCCACTTTTTGCACGTTTTCATCTGTTTTTGACGTCGAAGGACGTTTCGATCGTTACTCTTTTTCAAAAGACTCATTGCCGCTTTTGAATCACTGATACCACTTGTAAAGAGTCTTCAATGCCACTGTTTCATGCCATCCGTTGATTTTGACATTTCGTGAGGTCAGTGGTCGAAGTGAGACGGTATACGGTGGTATGCCATACCGCCTCTGGTTTTTCAGTTATGAGGACATACCGTCTTTGGTTTTTCAGTGATCAAGACAATATTTAAATAACAGGTATGTTGAGTCAAAATCATAATAAAACATACCGCCTCTGCTTTTTTTTCCACTTCGAACACTGCGTGAGGTTCTTTAGCACTTTTTTGCAGCTTAAAACTTAACGTTGGCGCGTGACAGACACTCATAACACGTCCTCACTCTTCTGCCTCTGGAAGCCAACTAACGTCGCAACTTGTTCAAACTCGACACTGAGTCGACCAAAGGCTTAGGCTACCGAGCTTAATAGTTGAAACGGATACAGCATCAATAGATGGCTCTGTGCAACTACATTCACCGTACTCTTTGATCACACCTTGTAAGCACATCAAGTGATCGTAATCGTTACTTTCATATGTGATAATGATGAGTGAGTGGTATTTATAATAAAATAGATTAACATTGTGTTTGGATTACCTGTATGTTGTTGATTTTATATTTTGAGTTGTACCATTACTAACATAACATTTTTTCTCCCTTTTTGCATGTTTTTGTGTGTGCAGAAGAAACCGATACACGTAATCCACTGCCTGATTCTTATTAAAGGTAAGTTTTCCCCCTTATTTACTCTTCTGATGGTATTTATCATCCCGTGTTGTAAGCCTTGTAGTGTCATTTTTTTTTTTCATCTAGTTGTCCACGAAATTAATTTATCCTTTCCTCTGACCAAACCTGTTGTTAATTACAAGATATCCAAAAATGTTCTTGCCGCTCTAGAGTAGTGATAAACATAGAGCAACATACCTTTAGGATTCGAAGTAATCTCCATCAGCATGCAACATCTTTTCCAACGTTCCTGCACCTGCACAACAACCTGATAATAAAAGTCAGTGATCATGGATGCAAAGAAGTCCTTGAGTCGTTCTGCAGGTCTTCCTCATTTGCGGAAGATCTTTCACGGAGGTGGTTGTCCAGGGAATGAAACAGGTAGTAATCTGTTGGCGCAAGGTCCTCTAAATATGATGCATGGCAGAGTCTCCTAACCAAGTTCCTGAAGAATCTCCCATGCTGTGTCACACATGTGGCTTGGCATTGTCCTGCAGGAACAGCGCACCCATGCGATTTACCAATACTGGCTCCCTTTGGAGCTGCTGAGAATAGAGGTCTGCAGTGACGGTCTGACGAGGTGGAAGGAGCTCGTAATGTACCACTTGCCTACAATTCCGTCATACAGAGAGCATAACCTTTCGTGGGTGCAGAGGTAATCTTGAGATGTGAGGAACAGGGTCACGTGGCGATAACCAATGTCTGGTACGCTTGAGAGCATCATAGAGGTACCACTTTTTGTCAGCAGTAAGGAGGCGACTAAAGATGGATATGTTCATGTGCCGAGTGAGAAAGGAGGAGGAACAGTCTGTCATTCGTTGTTCCTTGTTGGCTGCCGACAATGTGTGGGGTACTCACTTGCTTAACTTGTATGACATCCCTATTCCATGCAGGTGCATTCTGAGTGTTTCAGGGAAAACATGGAACCTTTGAAAGAAAACAAAAAAATCTGTAGTAGTAGTAAACGAAGAAGTGGAGCTGCATGTAGAGTAGAGGAGTCGCTAAATTAACTTGTAACGAGGGCGATTACGAAACATCACCTACTAATTGAAATCATGATTATTTTCCAATAAAGTAAAATTCAATAAACTTTCTTGTTATTGTTCGTCCCTCAATGCATACTCATCTCATGGTTAATTATCCCATATCGGACTTCCGAAGAAACTCATCGAAACAACTTATTGACCGTGCCAATAGCGACTACTCTCAGTCATTACTACGTTTTCTTTCATTCAGAAATAGAAAAGAAAGAGAAGAAAGTAGAAGGGTAAAAGAAGGAGGTAGAAAAAGGAAGAAAAAGAAGAAAGCAAACAAATAGGGTATTTTAATAAGAAAAAGATTACTGGATAATTTCGGAAATATAGTAAGAAGTCGGGAAAATCGTTGAAAGATGAATCATTCTAAGTGTTATTAACGACTACTCAATTTTGGAATGCTTCGGAATAGACACATGTTCCCTCATACCACCCAGACCTAGCTCCAGGCACCACGTTTGTGGGGTTGCCCAGACCTAGACCAGGAAATGAGAAAATCGAAATCATTCTCTGTAATGTTATTCCAACCGGTGATTGATAACCATCCAGCATCTGAACTCTGTTCTCTAGGATCGACCACACATATGAATTAGCCAAGAAAGAAAGAAAAAAAAAATCAAACTTATAAACTCAATATAAATTTGTGTATCGTATCAATAAGAGTTTCAACTTCCTGGAAGAAAAAATGTCGTATTTAGGCTCATCCTGTTACCTTCGTCTCACTCCTAGAGCCGATTTAAACTGTTAGCGGTCCTTCATGACCTAGGTTATTTACCTTACCACATATATTAAAATATGACACATATATTATACACATTAATATGACAAAGGATATTACTAAAATTACTTAAATTAAATCTATCATGCATTCACTCGCTCACTCATTCAGGACAGTGTATATATTTCTAAAGGAAACCAACTAGCTACAAAGGTACAAATAGTTTATTACATTCATGGTGAAAAGGAAAATAATTATAAAGAAAGTATTAAAAAAAATACAAGTTCTTGGTTATATATCAATAGAATACATAGAGTTATATTTTAGTAAATCTTTATATATTCAATCATCTTGACAAATGGAAAAAGAAAAAAATAATAATTACATATATTATATCTTAGGCATGCTAAAGCAAAATTATGATTTGCGACATACTCAAAGAAGACACTTGTTTTACAAAAAAAAAAAAAATAAATAAATAAATAAATAAATAAATAAATAAAGCTTTTGGGTGTAATAGCACTTATGAGTCTCTACTTCACATTGAGCAATGAAATATTAATAATTTTGAGCGTTCAAATCACAAATCGCGCACTACTTGTAGCGTCCAAAACATTTCGCTCCATTTAACTTAGTTTGTGTTCTTATATCTATATATATATATAACTATTGGTTTATAAAACCATTCATCAACTATATTTAGTTTGTGACTATTAGCAGTTTATAGCTGCACTCGCATACTGTAACATTTATACCCATCTAGGGATTTTGAAATCACTTTCCGCCAGAGGATGTTTCTCCTCTTAGTCAGTCCATTTCCAAATTTATTAATTGGTTAATTTCAAGTTATTTGTTTAACACTGGGACACGTCATGAAACCTTTCCTTAGGATCACTTTTGTATATATGTATATATGGTTCGAATTTAAGACGATCTTCCACAGGTGTAAGGAGTATGATGATTTACATTGAGAATAATAAAAAAAACACTGGTCAAGTCACAGGATACATATGCAGGTGAGAGGGATTAAAGGTACACTTTCCACAATGGTTTTAGGTTGGTAGTTCAGGGATAATATTCATTATGATGTGGGTTACATTTAGACCTGCCGTTACTTCTTAATACATGCCATTAAATAATTACATAGGTTATGATTTACATCTATTCAGAAGAAAGGAAAATTATTTGAGTGCACGGCGGTATTCTTGACAAAAATCTATATTATTATATTCGTCGGAAAACTTACTGGTAAACTATAGCAACCAATACACGTTTGGGGGGACAGACACGAGCGCTCTTACATATATCCATATAATAAATTTAATATCATACTTTACTTTAACATCATATTCACATACTAAGCACATGTACATTTCGACGTATTCATTTATCTCTCTCTCTCTCTCTTTCTCTCTCTCTCTCTCTCTCTCTCTCTCTCTCTCTATATATATATATATATATATATATATATATATTCATATTTAATAATCGCGCACACATTTAAAATAATAACCCCAACAATAATTTCATAAAAGGTTGCAAACATTGTACAAGAAAAAACAAATGACTTCCGACATTACATATGAAAAAAAAAGAATTGATTTTTTTTACCTGATACCGCGCATCTATAAATTTCAACTTTCATATAGTCAATTCGTGCATGAATCGAAAAAAAAAAACTTTGTGAGGCAGGCACGTAACACAGAACATTCCTAAAGATATAAATAGATAAACCAATATACAATTTCTGGGCCCAGGTTAACTACAAGATAAACGAAAACCAAAACGGAAGGAAAGTGACCAATGGACAAAAAAAAAAAAAAAAAAAAAGGACGACGGTGAAAGAACGTAATTGAAGTGTCGTCAAATATGAAGTCGTTATTCATTTTGGCAATAGGTCAAAATGTGATGGAGGACCCAATCATTATCTACTCTATCCATGAATTGTGTCTTGCAACATCTCATCTGGTAATTTCAGATCAGAGTTGTACGTTAAATAAATTGTAAGCGACAAGTTCAAAATCTGTGGGGGAAGGTTGAAAATTAAAAAAAAAAATCTCGAAGTAAGAAGGAAGAGACAAGAGAGAGAAAGCGGCGCCAACGAAAGGAGAAAGATTAAAGTGCTACTCACTACACAGAAGAGTGATCGAATTTAAATATATAACAACTCATAGCCAAAAATATTCACATATGCCGAAAGAGGGTGGTTTACTTAAATACGTAAACTAGGAGGGAGGTCCTGCTGCCAAGGATGCAAGTTCTGTGTCCATCAGATCCCAATCCCACAAGAATTTGCTTGTAAGATTGAAATCCGAGCCCCGTATCCGGCCCAGACCAACAGGATAAAAGGAGAGGGGGAAGGGACCAGGTAACTGCGTCCCCAATTTTGAGATCTCTAAGGAAAAATATTCGACTTCTCAGAAGAACTAAGAAGGTTCTAGGACAGTAATGAAACTAGAGTAAAAGTATTAGCTAAGATATCCCTAACTAATGATTTGCCGAAATAATAAAAAAATTAAACTGAATTTTGGATCGGTGATTTTAATTACCAAAACATCACCGATAGCTACCCTGCGCAGACACGCCAGAGTCTGGGATGTTGTTAATTTCCCTCGTCTAATTAACTAAGAAAAGAAATGAAAATACTTAAAGGGACTAGGGGTCGACATCCGGGTACGCGAAAATAAATTTCAATAACTAATTGTTTTGATTCTGTAACCCTGTCAGAGCTGTCGCCTCCATGAATATTGTAAGCTAGCCCGAGTAGGTAACGTGAAGAAAAAAAATCTCACGGAGCAGGATATTCTATTTTAAAACCGACCCCCCCCCCAAAAAAGAAAAGAAAACAAAACAAAAAATATAATTCACTACAGCCCCGTTGTGTAACAACTATTGTCTTTCCATAAATGATTATTACATATGTCCAGTCAGCGATTATATGATGCTACAAATATTATTAAACGAGATTATTATGAACGTATACGACTGCAATAACAAATTAAGCTATTAAGCACTAACATAGTCCGGCAATATCTCACTCACATGTTCGCAGGATGCTCCGGTGTAGGGGCCAGAACCCGAGATGTTGCTAGCTATACATAATCCTTAAATATATATATATCTATTCTTTTTTACCGAAACGTGACTAATCATAACTGGGCTTATATATATCTATACCTATATATGTATATGGGTGTCCTCTCATTCATTTCGTTTCACAATATATTCATACTATCATTTTATTCATTTATTACGACGTCGTATTTCATAACCACCCTATTTCTTTAACTATACCCAGACTATATGCACACTTCGTCATATACTTCTAAATCTATAAATCATTGCCAACGTTTCATGTTCCGGCCACCACACAAAACATCCCTCGAACTCAAGACTCCCTTACCACGCAAACAATACTATGTTATACTTCGTAGCTTCATGTAAAAAAAAATGTATGTATGTTCACAGAAAGTAGAGTTCTCCGCGATATTATTCAATTTTATAAAATTCTGACAACAATGAAATTATTCTGCAGCCACAGAGAAAGAAAAAAAATGAACATTTAATATAATTTCAAAGCGAAAACTAGCATCATATCGCCCGACTTCTGTTAAGAATTTACGTATTGTTTATTTACTTAAATATTTCGATTTCTAGACTCAGTAGAATGTTGTAATTTTCAGAAAATATTAATTTCGGATCACTTAACCTAACTGTATGTGCATTTGGGCTGGGAATTATATTTACTAGGTTTTGTTTCGAAAAGAAAGGTCAATTTCATGGAAACTAAATCACTAAGAACATCGACATAAGAATGACGGTTAGTACTGAATTTTGACACTAGGGGGCTAGCGGCGATATGATCAACCCTTGAACCACTGAATGTGACCTTGTACACGGAATTTTGATACTACGACACTCTCATTTTCTGATATTACTATAGATTGGTATGTTGCGTTTAGCTATTGATCAAATACGAATGATACACTGTCCCTACTTCATTATTCCACACACTCTTTCATCACTTACCTACAATTGCTACTACTGATACTACATTACAAACACATACATGCCACATCCATAACTACAAACTACATTAATACATGTTATAATACATATTAATCATTACTATTTACTCACATAAACAACATTCAGATTTCACCATTTTCTTTAAAATCGGCTCTATCGGTTACGAAAGGAAAGGGAAAGAAAGGAACAGGGCCAACTGGCCCTTGTATTCACTAAATCACATTCTTAAACTGTTTAGTTAATACCCAAACTATTTATTGAGAAATATATGCCCCTTTCCTGAAGGGAAAAGAACCTTATAACAACTATACTTTCGACCCATCCCTGCTGGAAGCCGTACCCCCAAGTTGGGAGTAGACAGGAGCCCTCTTGAAACTTTACACGTGCATTATGATCACTATCCTAACTACAAAGAAATTAAATACCGCCATGTTACTACTAAATAAGTACAAAAAGAAATCACATTCACTACATACACGAACACAAACGGCAGTGGGGCAGGCCTTACGTAACTCTAAAAGGAATAATTTTAGGATGAGAAAATTTTAAGGGAGAAAACACTAATCTTCCGAAACTGTCTGTGGATATTTAAGAACAACTAGCAAACTGATGCACTTCGTAGAACCTGTCCATCACTAATGATATGGGCAAAACATGGCGTCACTGAATTACACTTCCTATTTTCAGCTCTTCAGTCCGGTTTTTTACTGTGAAAATTAGCAAATTATGTCTCCATAGCTTCCTGGACGGTATTTATTCAATTATTACACTAGTTTTACCTTCTTAATGCAGCTTTTCTAGCTAATTTCTACTTTCCAGAACTGGGAAAATCTGGGTCCTCATGTCTTCGGCAAAAATCTAGGCATGAGTCGTAGTAATCGCGCTCTAACATCATAGCGTGGGTGAATCCTCCAATCAAAACAAAGCATTTTTGGCGGTGGGGCTTTGAAACGAATAAAATTTGGTAAAATCTGGATTAAACTAGATTTCAGAAGGACCTAGATATCTAAAAGAGAGGTGAAGGGTGGTCCTGAAAATTCTGTCGAATTTTAGATTGGTTATTTATTGGAAAAGTTCCGTCCAATGGTGGACCTATATTTTCAGATCGCACTGACACCGTAAGAATTGTAATAATCCATTTACATATCCATATACAAGATTTATAACTAATTTAATATATAAATAAAGATATTGATTCCCAAAACTATGATTCCTAATGAATATTTTACAGCTTTCCATGTTAATTTGAAATAGAATAACAAACAAAATTACGAATTATATGAACAGCCAGAATTTTTTTGTTAAACGTCAAGTACAGTCGGTTCAAAAAATTTCGGGCACCCTCCTATTAAAAACATCATCACATTAGACTGTAATGGCATATTACACCTTAGTGCAAGTTCATTACACGTTAGACCACTGTCTTCCTCGATGATTGCTTTCAGGGTCTCGTCATCCAAAACAAATGGTTGTCCGCTGCGAGGTTCATCCGAAAAGCTATCATCTTCTGAACAGAATTTCTGGGACCAATCCCTGGCGGTGCATTCGTTCACAGCATTCTCCAAATGCGTGGGATATCTTGATGTGACAGCTGACAGGTCCATTTTAAAGTCGTACAGCAAACACACGCGAACAAACTCTTTCGATTCCTCCATTTCTCTTCGACATTGGACCAGCTGCGACTGCTGGATGTGTGCAACGTGCCCGTATTACTGAAGGTCGATGGTCAAACTAACTTCCGATCGCTTGGCAGGCACGTGCATAATTTCGTTTCCTTTATGTGAGCACATAAATAGTGGGACATCCAGAACGGCAAGAACTTTTTTTTTTTTTTTTTTTTGATATCTTGTATTAGACTTCCAAACTATGCTATGCATATGTGTTGTAAATCTTATAGAACGACTATGTCCGTCTGTCTGTCGACAAATGTTAAAGTAAAAACGGTAAGAGATTCTGAGAACCGGTTTTCTGCAATCCATTCAGCGTCCTAAGAGCATGTTTCATCTCCTTAATTAACTTCATATCTAAAATAGAAGTGGTTGAAATTAGCCATTTCCAGTTTCAATGTTTTCCGTTCTAGAACAAAGACGACGATATATAGCGACAAGCATATATATATATAAAATTACTTTCGATTCAGCATCTCAAGGGAACATACTGTCATCATCCACAACCAGGGCCGGATCGAGGATTGTCTGAGGGAGGGTACACCAATAACTACCAATCATACTGAAACTCTTCAAAGTGACATGTGACAATATTATTTATCCCTGACAACGCTGATGCATAGAACGGACGAAAGTATTTTAAATAGGGTCGCAAATGTTATGCACGAAAAAATAGCTCTGTTTCTGCACGTTTTCTCTTCCTAGCTTCTGTTTCCATCCCTAGTTGACAAATGCTATTTTGTTTTTCTTGGTGAATCCTTCGTTCTTTTGAAAACCCTTTTCCTCAAACTTTTGCAAAGCTTTGCTTTCTTTTAAGCCCCAAACGGACACATTATGGCTGAAAGTTTCGGAATGTGTTGGTATTTGCACTCCTAACTTCTCATTATAGATAGTGTATATTTACAATGAAGGGGGTGCACGTGCGCCTTTGCATCTCCCCTGAATCGGGCCCTGTCCACAACAACCTGCTAAAATCGGAAGTGGTTCAATTTTACTCGTGTTTCGGTTTCAGTACAAAGTTCCATAGAGCAAAACTGGTAATTGACATCGAGAAGGCATTTGTTTGCAATCCATTCAGCATCCAAAGAATAGGTTTATGTATCGTAGAATAATCCTCTATTAAAACCAGAAGTGGTAGAGATCAACCGCTTCCGGTTTTAACGTTGATCGCCATAGAACAACGCAAGAACTCATGGGGTCAGATTTCATGTTAAGCTCTAGATCCACATCTCTTGTAGCCTCGCTCCTAAAGGGGACGCTAAACTTAAAATCAAATCAATCTTCACATTTTAGTGAGAATTTTGCATTTTATGTCTATTTAGACTTTCGTTCTGTATTTTGACTTTCGTTTCGCTTTATATGTGTAACAATATCTCATTATAACAATACCTTGTCAATTTCCAATTTTCTCAATTAATTAATTAATTGTGCCATAATTTTCAGTTGTAATACTATATGTATCAGTATTTGTAAGAGTAAGAAATATTCAGGACATAAATTTGTGTGTGAGGCACTTACTTAACGTTTTGTCTATAAAATGAACACAACTGTGAGAAGAATTCAGCGTATTTCTCATCTGAATCGGAGAAAATACTTGTTTTATAATCACGAATAATAATAATAAATATTCTAAAGCTGAGAAACGTTTCTTTGGAATCGATTCAGCTTCCCAAGGATAGGCTCCATGTCATTTGTTCTCTCTTTTCAAACCAGAAGTAGTAGAAATTAACAATTTCGGTTTCAATAGTGATCACCATAGAACAAAAACCAGGGTGTCTATCAGTCACGAAAGTCACGAAATCACAAAACGGTCATGAAAGTCAAAAAAAGTCACGAAATTTAGCTTTTGGTCACGATTTTTTTTTCATTTGTATAAATATAAGTATAGACTGGAAAATTTTGTTTTATAAAACATCGAAATTCAAACAAAGCACGCTTCTATCGCATACATGAAAATTCGGCTATATTCGCACCAACATTTGCTCTTGAAAATGTTACTAAATTTTATGGTTTGGGAAAGAAAAGGTCACGAAAAAGTTACGAAATTTCATTTTGGAATTTTTTAGTAGATACCCTGAAAAGGGTAATATGAGGGTTGGAACTTTAATAGTGGGAACATTACTATAGAGGCGCTAGCAGTGGAATCAAATAATGTCCCTCGTACCACATGTTAGTTACATATGAACTTCCAAGTTTGCCAGAGATGTAGGAGCCTCATTCTGTGACTGCCAATCAAGAATTGGTAGTCCGAAATAATCAAGCCATAAATCATTAATTAGGAACTTCACGATTTATAATAAATGGATGTTCTCATATGTGTTTCAAAGAAAGTAAAATAATTATTTTCTTTCATTTACTTTTGCAAAAACTTTCCGAGTTTAAACATTAATGTGGAACTTTCTTAAATTACCCAATGAATTATTTGTCATTACAAGGAATCTTCAGAATTGAAGTAAATAAATCCCCAGTGTGGGTTCTAGGGAAAATATCGTAGGCTTGAATGATGATCGGGGTACGGATTTTTCGATATTTATCGTAAAACAGTTGGTTATCTACAGGGTAACAAACCGGTTTATAGAAAACAGGGATAAGTGATAGGAAACAATATATTTTACTCGGCAACAGATGTTCACGTGCTTTCATGTCAAGGATTATACAGGGTGATATTTTTAAAACTCACAGATTTCATTCGGGTCTAGAATTTCTAACTAAAATCCGATTTTCATGCAGTTTGTGGCAAATGATCAAGGAAGCATCTAAGATTTATTTAACTGTGTTTGCTGGTTTAAATTCATTGGTTTAAACATACAGTTTAAATATACAGTTTTGGTTCTTAATGACTGTCGACAGACGGACATAGTCATAATGCTGATACTTATACATAACATAGTGTGAAAATCTGAAGATGTTTAAAAATTTAAGTAATTGCATCCAGTAAAATGGGTAGGCGTGACCTATCGATATACAGGGTTATTCAAAATAATGAACAGATTTCAAAGCTCTCTCTCGTAGTCGTCAACCATCTTTATGGAGCGAGTCATTGATCGTAATAAGATCTCGAAAGTTCTGAATGAGCCATCAGTGTTTTGGATGCATCGTTCACTCACAGCCGCGTAGTTACTTGTTTTGCTCGGAATAGGGGAGACCGAAAGCAAAAGGTGTTTTGTGTTCCTACGTTCGCGAAAAATGATTCGATTATCACTAGGGATCAAATTTCTGGAGCTCCAGCAAATCAACAATATTTTCAAGTTAGCGTATGACATTTGAGGTTTCTAATTTGAAATTTGTCTATCAAATTCCACGGAAAAGAACCTTCTTCTCTCAATCAAGAAATTCGTAGCAAATTTAAATTTTTATTCGTTGTCTGTGCATACTGTGTTGATATATGCCTAAGTTCTTTCTCGTTTCCCACCAGTATTAACATTGACTTCTTGGAGCTTTACAGTACATATAATCCACGAAAATTTGTTTAAAATTTGTCACAACATAGAATAGCTATTGAAATGCGAGTTGAGGAAGTCATAAGGTGGAGTAATAAAAAAGTTTCCCAGCCTCTCTCAAGAGTACGGAAAATATAAAAATAGTGCTGAGATTATGAAACTTTACTACTTCCGATTAAAGCTGGTAAAATCATAAATTATTTGTGGTAAAATAAAAGTGGTTAATCAATGTTTAAAAAGAAATCTTAATTCCTTCTCGGAGTATAAAATTTTTCTGGCAAACTGAGAATCAGTGGCGTCAACTTATGCAATTCTCAAGAGCACGTGAACCACCAAATATTGTGCGTTGTTTATTGTTCCTTTAGAGCATTACATTATCACTCCATTGCATTCTTTTCTTTCCTATAACATTACATTGAAGTTTTCTTTAAATTTTAAATAGACTCTTCACTTGATGTTCTCCTTGCTTATGTGCATCTGATCATCATACCACGTTCACAACAGGGCTGCGAGCGTGATGTGCTTTTCTGTGTGTAGTACAGAAAGGCAACGGAGTCAGCGGTACAGAGGAACTGTGGTCTCCCGACGTTTAAAAGAAGATTTTTAAGCATGTCGTGCTGACAGCTGTTGTTGACTAATTTCCAGTAAATTGAAGCTTTAAACAGAATCGATCGATGAATAAAGTTTTGCAATTGAAAGTATTAGAATATAGAAGTATATACTGTAACTCATTCTGTCAATAAGTTATTTGCATTTTTGTCTTAATTTCTCATAATAAAAAAAATAAATTAATAATAATAAAACGGGGTGTCTGAGATCTTACTAAATTGATGGGAGATTTAGAACTCTTCTCCAGAGATCCTTAAGTTAACGCAGACTAAATTTAATATAATTATTTTCAGGTATATTTTTTCCTAATATGTATTATCTCCGATTTTTCTTTCGGATATGGTTTTTCTGCCTAAATAAACTGAATATGTGTAAGAAAAGCCAATAGCTTATTAAAAAAAAGTGTACTTTGTAACGTTGCTAAAGTGGTAAAATCTTATCTTCTGTATTATGAGAAGGAAAGTTTGGAACTGTTTTTTCTATTTCAGTATTCTTCTTGAATCATATGTGAAGTAGAGGAATGTCGGGCAAAGAGGATAACCTGGGCAAAGAGAATAATGTTACTATTTCCTTAGTTACATACATTAGCGCGCCATGCGAGTAGTATGTGGGAAGCAAGGAAGGTGATTGTCATTTGTCAGTGCAATCGTTGTTCTGTTCGTGGTATGGGACACACAGTGTGAGAAAAACGGAAAAAGGCGTGTTCGAAAAAAAAAAGTTCTTTTATGTCAAACTACTATTAATTTCTTTTTAAATAATTTTAGTGTTTGTTTTGTAAGTTGAACTGATGTATGAACTTGTAACCCCCCTGGTCACGAATACTACTATGATGTTAATAAGAATCCCGTAGATGTTTGAACAAAATAAATTGACTTGGCCGGGTAAAGTGAATAGGGCAAAGCAGATAGGCTTTTCAGTTAGTTCTTGTTGCATTCCTAATGAATCAATTGGGCCTTCGCGAATAGTTGCACCTATGGACACCAAACCTTTGGCAAAACCGGAAGCAGGTACTCGAAATCGCAGGAGTTGCCAACAATCAGACGTCCTTACTTCCACTCCAATCAGAGCAGCTCGGAAAGTGAAACATTTCAAGAGAAGACTCTACAATATTAAAACAAAATCATTGTTTCAAGATTCTGATCGAGCAAAGTATAAGAAAGTGATTGAAAACAAGAAGAAAGACAACTACTGTTTTGTTTGTGCAGGGAAATTTGGTGACCTATTTGAGACACGATCCAATGCGGCGATAGTGAAGCATGGGCTCATGAAGGATGCACATTCTACAATGACTTTGGATCCTACTTTTGTGATCTGTCACGAATAGTGAAATTAAAATGAAAGTGCAAACGACTTCATTGTAATTGTGTTATTTTTTTTTTTTTAAGTATATAAAGTTGTTACAGGATAGGAATAATCCAAGGCATGGACAGTAATCTACTAGTGAAAATCGATATATTGTGTTTGTACTACACTAATTTTCAAATTGTATCTGGATTTCGTGTTACGAACCTGCATTCGTACCCGCAATAATTTTAATGTCTTCTTTTTAAGTAAGAGCAATGTCTTGTCAATATTTAGTTGATAGCTTGCTTACTTATTCCACAATAGTGGCAAATACATTAAGTTATCCGCTTTGCCCGACCTTCCTCTATTGTTATTTGTAGTAACGTACGTTCAGCTGTAATACTTAAAAAAAAAAAAAGTGGAAATGTTTTTCTTCTTCTTTTGGTGTCACTTCAGTTCTGAGATTATACTTGATGCGCTGACATGATTTCCTCCGTGTATTTGTAAATGGCAAAAGTGAAAACGTGTTGTGTGTGGTGGTTCATTTATAATTGTATATACTAGTATTTATTATTATTTTTTGCATAGGTTCTAGTTATGTATTGCTAAAATTTTTGGTAGGCATACGCTTGACCGGTTTCAAAAATATAACTTGTACAGTCCACAGCAAAAAACCTGCAACATGAGCATGTAAGTTTATTGTGAAACTACGCCTAACAGCCAAGGGAATCAACATAACGTCTAAGTGGCACGAATCACGCCAGGAGAAACCTCGGCGTCCTCCCCCGCACACTTACTTGGGAGCAAAAGACTTCGTCGTTTCACAATAAACTTATATGCTTATGTTGCAGGTTTTTTGCTGCGGACTGTACGTGCCTATATCTCCATTACATCCCTGAATTAAAGAAAATATGCTGATCTATAAAAATATTAAGTGGGTATACGCCATATACTCCTAGGTCTTTCATTACATCCTTGATATGTTCATAGTGTTAGGTTTTCCTAAAACAATCTCAGTATTAGTGAATCTAGAAGTCTGTTTGGTACAGAAGCAGTTTTCGTAAGATTTATTGTACCAAGAATGTTATCATTAGCATATTGTGTAGAAAATTCTGTTGACTGATTCCAAAGTATTGCATATAATTTAGTGCATTGAGGGATCATGAAAGATTACAAAGAATTTAATGTTAGGACATTATCGATCAAAGTTAACTATCAAGAGATGAAAATTAAACTATGACAAAATTTCAGAGTTAGTTTTAAAGCAATAAATGATCGACAGATTATGAAATGGAAATAATGTTTCTTTCCCTACGTTATTTGAAAAAAAAATGAAGTGAAATATTTCCGTTTAACGTCCCACGATTATGTCCTTTAGGCTAAAGGAGACGGATGATTAAGGAGATTGAATGATGATGGAATAATTGAGCGAATGAGAATGTGGGAGGAAACCGGAATATGCCGAAAAAATCATGGACACGATTGTCCACTACAAACTTACTTGACCGGGCATCGACCAGGGGAAATTGTCACGAGACGCCACTGGCGAGAGTCTGACATTTCGCAGCACTGAGATGATGAATGTTGTTAAATTCAGTTCATTTCGATTTCCACGTTTGAAATGGTCAACAAATCGAAGGTCAAATTATGATAGTCATTTACATTTTTTCAATGTTCGGTTAGACTTTTTGAAGTGATCAAATATCTAGATTTATAGAATACAAAAATATTAAAATTATGTTTGCAATGTAGAATAATTATTAATTAAGATAGTTTTCATTCCACCAAAATATGTATTTCTTCACCTTTCCAGCCATGATTCCACCGAAATGTGTGTTTTCATCTCTCTACCATCATTCCACCAAAATATGTTTTTTCACCTTTCTACCATCATTTCACCAAAATGTGTTTTTCACCTTTGCACCCATCATTCCTCCAAAATGTGTTTTTCATCTTTCCACCCATCATTTCACCAAAATGTGTTTTTTTTTTCGCCTTTCCACCCATCATTCCTCCAAAATATATTTTTCATCTTTCCACCCAGCGTTCCACCAAAATACGTTTTTCACCTTGCCACCCATCATTTCACCAAAATGTGTTCTTTCACCTTTCCACCCATCATTCCACCAAAATGTGTTCTTTCCAGCCATCATTAATTCCACCTTTTTACCCACCAGTTTCAATACTTTTTTTTTTTCATCAACAGTCCTAACCCTAGTTATCACAGTGGAGTATACTTTTCGAAGGCGATCCAACAACACTCCTTCCTGTCCGAAGGGAAAAAAAAAAAGAAAAAAAAAGAAAAAGACAGTTTAAGACTCTAGGCTCATTACAACAACGGTCAACTCAATGGATTGTTCTATTCTGAAGCGCGTATCATTATGTTCATTGTGCAGGTGGTGTCCATATTGAACACCTGTATTACATGAAAGAAAACTTGATTATCAGGAAAATACTTATTTGTGATTTGGTTGGAAGTTTGAAGAGTTTTTCTTTATTAAAATATGATATAACTTCTTGCAATCGGTTCATTCTTTTGAATAACCTTATATATTTACAGTTACCAATCGCAGCTCTAGATATCCAGATTTATAAAAAAAAATATCTTAACTGGAAGACTTCCCTATTGCTTGTGGGCGGTGCAGTGTATCAATGACGCGTATGTATGAGGAGCAACGAAAGAAACTTTGTGATTACAGTTGGTTTTATAATGTTCTAAGAGCTATAAAATATGAAAGGTAGTTGATTTTTCCATGAAAATGCGTGGAACTCCTGCCACGTGTTCGATTCAAAACAGCACGAAACTAATCAATTACGTTATCCATTTTATTGATTTTATATCTTTTTTTCCTTTAACAAAAGGCCTGGAGATTCTTCATTCTCTTCCTCTTTTATTTTAACACGCGCGGCTATGAGCTATTATTGTCGAATGCTGGGTGCTTGTAAGTTTTCCTTTCTGAAGACGTATCATGAAAATGACTGGACACGCTTTACACTTTTCACTTTTTCAACTTGGTGTAGAATAATGCTTTAACGTCAAAGCTACGGTTGAGGGAGATGAATTTTTGGATATTTTTATTGTTCGTTGACATGCATAGGTAATTTTATATTCTGAGAATGGTTGTTTATTGAAGTATCAGCAATACGTATAAATATGAAATTTATACACGGCCCTACCGCGAAACATGAGAGGGAGTTGATATGTCGTGAAATGTAATTATTGAAACTTTTGTTAATTACGCGTAGAAAAATATTTTTTGGGGATTTGAGTTTATTTCTACCAATAGAACAGGAGTATGTTTTAATAATAGCAAGTTTCCCTCGCTGCGTTATTTAGAATCCTGGTGTAAAGCATTATAATATAATGTCTACAGGACGAACTGAGATGCCTCAAACTAATAAATAAAATTCACTGAAATTCTACCGCAATCAAATATTGACACGGTGACATTGTTTGACAAATTTTTCAATACCAACAGATTAACAGTATTGCCTCCTAACATAAAGCTGTGTGTTTTTTGAAATGCCACTACATCAGGTTATTATCTTATTTTCTTCATGACTATGTTCAGTATTATTTCATGCCCAAAACTTAAGGAAGTGTGCGGATAACAGTGACAATCAGGAACAATTCGTACGAAAATGTTTCTGCTTGCCCAAAAGCGTGGAACAGATATCTGTGGACCAGGGGCGAATCCAGGGGGATCGGGGCGATCGACCTCCCAGAAGAGGAAACTTTCGTATTTTATATATATAAATAAAACCCATCCCAAAGCTCTTAAAAGTAGCTCTAAGTAGTAAGTAAAGCTAAAAGTAATAAAACAAACAAAAAAGTTCCAATAAACATTGAGGGCGAAAACCCCATCGTTTACGTCTTATGGGCTGCCGAAAACATGAAAAAATGAATTCTAAAGGTCCATAGCTCCAAAACTCCTCTGCTTTTGTATAATGAATTTAGGCCATACAGTATATATATATATATATATATATATATATATATATATATATATATATATATATATATATATAATATAATATAATATAATTTTCTGGGGAGTATGACAGATTTTTGCTTTCCGTTGCACCATAATCTTCAGCTAACCTCTTCGTCTTCACAGAGCAATTTTCTGTTTTAATATTGCTTATCAGCTATAGCTTGTTTCGCTTCCTTCCTCTTTTTGCTTCCACCATACCTTGTAGCACATCCCATCATGATATATTTTCTTCACATCTATTTCAAATTACATCTAAAATTGTTCTTTTCTCCCCACTACGCGTAGCGTAGTCGCTAATGCTCTCTCTCCTTTAGTACGAGCGGGCCTGGGTTCGATTCCTTGTGGAAAAGGTGTAACAATTTTTTTTTCAGGCCAGCAATGCTGAATGATGTTTTTCTTTATTCACATAAGGCAAATGTCGGGATGGTACTTAACACGTCCCAGGCCGTTTCCTTCCTTTTTCATTTCTTTCTTCCTTCTGCCCCTTCAGCTAGTGTGCACCCCGAGGGATGTCATTCATTCCTCATCCGCAGATTTCGGTAATTCCCAGAAATGTGTATAAATAAATTCTCTCCCACTATTTCTAACACATTATTAGTTTTCTGTTCGTTTCACCTAATTCTCTCAACTCTTCAATCCACAATTCGAAAGCCTCTAGTCTTTTTTTTTTCTTAGCTTTTGCGAAATGTCCATCGAGTATAATACTCCACACGAAAATTTTGATTTTTTTTTAAAGTCAAGAACTTACGTTAGAAACATGACTTTTCTTCCTAAATGATTCTGTTTCCATTCCTGTCTTTGCTTTTATTTCGCGTTGCTGTTTTATCTCACACGTTGGCTTTAATTTCATTATCTCTTTATCATTTAATTTTACTTGGGTGTTTCCACAGTATCGGTCAACAGCATGATTATGAGACTGCGAAGCGATTTCAGGAATAACTAATGTATATATTCACTTTTTTTTTTCAGAGCTCCTCTGTGGCTAAGCGGTTAGCGTGCGCGCCTTTGGCGTGGGAGGCCCAGGTTCGATTCCCGGCGGGAGCTCATGTGGTTCGGATTCCACGTTAATCAGTAGGTCCACGTCTCATATAGCCTCGCTGCTGAACGGGACGTTAAACTCAAAATCAACTCAACAACTTTTTTTTCAGTGACGAAGCCGTTTCTTTACTGTATAGCATCCCAGAATTCAAGTTCTTCCGCGAAAGTTTATTCAAATTTTTTCTTTGATTGGTGGGTAAATTAGTTCAGAGTGAAAACACTTGTTTTTTACTGCTTAGTTGTCAAGACTTTTGTTTTCTTTTCCAGACGTCCGTCCGAAGGAAAAATGGCACCCACTACAACTATCGAAACAGTCACCATTACGAGACCGCTCAAGGTAAGTACATTTAATATATGTACGAGTATATTACAGAATTGTGATATGCTCCATGTATTTCAATAATTAGCACGCTAAATCCGGGTTTCATTCCTAAGGAAGCAAGCTAGGAGGCAGCCTTCTTTGTCCTTGCGGGGATGATACGCTGCGGACTTGCGATTTGGATTGTAGAGATATAGTCCATCAAATTCCGTATGCTTTTATGCTCGTGTACTTACCTATGCTTCTATGTTTATGAACTTACTTATACCTATTTATTCATACGATTATTACAAAGTCGTGATGTAGCTTGTGGCTCAGATATTAAAGACCTCGTCCCTTCCCCCCCCCATCTACCCAACACGTACAGAGTGTGTGGTGGTTGATCATTCAATCATAGAATGGAGAGACTGCAGAAGTCGACTTGCAGTCGATAGCGTTAGATAAAGTGAACTAACAGTAGGTGGGTTTTTAATACAAACAATTTTCAACGCCCTGATCGAGACAGACAACACGCACCGTGCGGACCAACAGCTGGTAATTGCGGTGAGTTTCCTATTTGGCGAAATCCAATAAGGAAACAGTCTTTGATGGTTCGTAACGTTCACATATCAGAACCATTTCGTGCACGGTGACCTGCTGTTCGAACATATCAAAGAAGCATCGCTTACTTCTTTATACTAAAAACACGACACCTCGTGCAGCGTTATCGGAAAATTCTTTTCACATATGGAAATATTCTCACAATTGAAGAATCATTCAGCTGACAGAATGATCGTGTGTGTGCTTCTTTCTCCTTTCGAGAAGCTCGTGAGTAAGCTCCAAGAATCCTGTGGGATCACCACGCTCTAGGTGGGTGAGGTCTATAATACCAATATCACTTTTGTTATATATTTGTTAAAATCTCTGCTAAAGAGTATGAAAGCGACCGTGTTGGAACTTGGAACCCGTTTGGAAAACTCTGAACCACATCGTGTTCGATAAAGAATGGAGCTTTCAACAGGAATCTGGACCAGCTTACAAGGCAAACTCCACCCATGATTGACTTTGTACGAATGTCTCCAGTCACCACTTCACTGGCTCCCTAGTAGCCCAGATTTCAACCCACTTTACTCCAAGGTGTGAGCAGTGCTTCGGGGGATGGTTGAAGGCAGTAGCCGTCCTAGAAGGCCTAGTACGTATAATGCCACAGATGAGTGGCCATAAGAATTTGAGGCGTAATTTTAAGATATAATCGGTGCTTCTGTTTCTCAATACATATAAGTTACACACATTAAAATTAAATTTATTTCTATAATACCTTTATATAATATATAGGAAGACGGATACCCTAATATATTGGAAGAAGGATTTGGATAGAATTGAATTTAAGATTGCTTTTATTGTAAGCAGTGATTTCAGAAGATCCTTTTCGGTATACGGGAGGTGAAAAGTAATACTGCGTAAATACTGGTAACCCAATTTAGCGTGAACAGTGATATGGCCCCAGAGGGAAGAATTTCCTCTATGGGCCGCCCCTGAAATCATCACAGGTTGTAACCCACCATCATATTGGTCGCCACGTTCCATTTTCCCGAAATACCTGTTTTGAGACTGGGCGAACCCCTGAAATATATTGAACGAGGGTCGAAGAAAGAAGAAGAAGAAAAAAAGCAACCTCTCCGCGGAGTCAACCTGGGTCGCCAGATACCTACTGACTAAGCCAGCTTAGGTTTATATGAAATTTCTTGTCCATTTCCGAAGAATTAAGCATAATATAGGAATCGTTTAAAAGTGCTGAATCAATATCTTATTATTTAGCGAATATGATGCTTTTATTTACGAAGCAAATTCGGATTGATCAGTTACTTGAAAAATAGGGAAATAATACAGAATAAAAATTAGGCTAATGAACGGTAGTAAATTTCTGTGCAATGATATAGAAGTAGCAACTGAATTCAAGAGCTGCCTGTAATGAGAAGCCAGGGAGACCAACTGAGGTACTCTGTGTGGCTGGTTGCTTGATCAATAACAGTTGGGAATTCGTATTCTCATCCAGCAAGCCAGCCAGCAACCTGTGACCCTATTTGAAAAGTTAAGTCTTGTTTGATGGCCTAACTAAAACAACACAACTAAGCGATACCTAGCTTTGTTGGCTGAGTTCAAAGTGAGTGACAGCGTATGGCCACCAGGGACCGCTGACCGTCACTCACCTTCAATTCAATTTGCTAGTTGACCACTGATGGGAAAGCATCTCTGGATTTTTTTTTTCAGCTCTGTTTGTGAAAAGGAAACGACTGTCATTCAAAATAATCTACAGGATTTGATTAGAGCTTTTGGTTCAGAGACATATTTTGTTTTATTTCCAAAGTTAGCCAATTTATAGTTGTCTGAGTGTTCTGCTCGAAAGCAGGTTCTATCCCACTTATCCTAACCTGCTAAGTTGGACAACTAAACCATTTGAACAAGTGTTCAGTGGCTAGTTCCTTTCCACGTTATTCGAAAAATTATATCGAAAATAAAAATCAAGTACAATTGAGTAGAGAAAATAAATCAGAAGTAGTGGTGCATACGAGACGAGACGAGAAGTAAGCTTGTCTTGTTTCGATTCTCGGAAGCATTTATTGCTTTATATATATACCGGGTCCAGACCCCCACTTTCAAAATTTCCTAATTCAACATACGGTTGTACACTTTCTCAATAAAACTATACTTTTGAACAGGGAAATGATTGATATAGAATGGAAATTTAATCTTGCACTTCATCTGTATTCTTTCTCTGATAATAACATTATAGTTCTATCATTTTTTTTCTGAAAATATAGGTGGAAATATATTGCAATTACATATTGTTTTTTTCGCGTGCACATTAATGCCTCTTCAGTACTACCTAGACGTAGTGGCTTATAGGATTGGACCCCCACCACCAGGGCCGTGCCGTGGAAAATCAGCGCCCGGGGCGAGAGTATACGGCGGCACCCCCATATATACATACATTCCAAGCAATTTTTCTTTTTTTCTCCCGAATTTTTCGCCCCCTTACTTCGGCGCCCGGGACTTCGGGCCCCGCTCGCCCCCCGACGGCACGGCCCTGCCCCCACTAGAGCTTGGACCCCTCCCAACAAAAATATCTGGGTGCTTGTCTGTACCAGAGCCCTGCACGGGCCGGGCGCGCCCGGTTCGGCCCGGTGCCCGGCCCGACCGCTTTCAAGTAATATCAAACTGGACCGGGCCCTAACCGGGCCGAGCACATTTCGGGCCGGCCCGGCTCGGCCCGGATACTCTGAAAAACGGTTCGGAAACTAATGTCAGCCTATTTGTTTTCTTAATGTCCTCCACTACCTCTATTTTTGCCGTGTTTGTACGGTCTTACTGTCAGCCTATGTTAATCGTAATGTGTTTGGGAAACTGACTCTTTATTCAAGACTGCGATGTACTGGTAATACTATTACTATTACTACTTCTACTACATCTATTACTACTTCTGCTATTACTACTACGACCACTGCTAATACTACTACAAGTGCTACGACTTCGAGTCAAAGTTGACATGTCTGGTGGTACCGAATTTACTTTCTAAGTACAGAATAAAATGGAGAAATGCTAGTTATTATGGCCGGTCTGCGTAGAATGTGAACCGATGGTTGATCTACGAGGGAGAACAGTGGCTCAGTAGAAAAAACACTTACATGTGGTGCTAGAGGTCGTCGGATCAACCCTTGCTCATGCTATGTGAGCTTTGTTGTGGACAAACATCGTGTGCGTGGGAGTTTCTGGGGTGGTCCCGCTTCCTCCCACTGTTTTCTTTCCAACAATTCATCCCATCATCATCCATACAGCCTGAGCCGTAATTACCTAAAGAACGTGTGATAAAGTCAAGTACTTGACCTAGTAAGTAGAATTTGGTACGCTACCATTGGACCACGGAGGGCAAAACCATGAACTGGCGTGCTCATAAGATCAGTGCAATTTGTAGTAATGTTCAATTAGCAAGGCAAATATCGAATGGTGTTACATGTTCATGTATTGTTTATAGTATGATGCTACAAATATAACAAAATATAATGATCAAATAAATCACCAAATCGCCAGGGTCGATTAGGTGTTCCTGGAACGGTGGCTCAGTGGTTGAGCGTTCACCTCTGGTGTATGGGGTCCCTGGTTTGATCCAAGCTCTCGCCAAGTGAACTTTGTGGTGGACAAACAGCGTGTGGGGGATTCGCGGCGTTCTCCTGTTTCCTTCCACTTTATTTATTCCACTATTTCATTTATTTCTCATCACCATCGTCTCCTTTAGGCTAGTTGGCATAACTTGGAACCACCTACCAAGAAGAATAAACTAATGGATTGGGAAGATAGACATTCAGTCTCTGGTGAATTTGATGATGAAGTAGACATCTACCTCAACATGTCATCATGTGTAAGAGAACTAGATATACTGCAGTAGTGGAAGTAACAAGAACAAACATTACCAAAATTGTGTAAATTAACGCGTCAGTATCTCGTCATCCCTGCTTCTAGTGCGTCTACTGAAAGAACTTTTAGTACTCAGGAACGGAGAAATGCTCTAAAGCCTGAGACTGTTGACTCTGTTCCCGTGCTATTCGATGCGTACAAGGACGTACAGTAAAGCGATGTTCATTTTGCACTATTGGTTTCTTAGGAAACCTTATATTTTCATTTTCTTAATATCAACTATCCGACGACGAGGAGGGATCGATCCGACGACCTCTAGCACCAGATGTGAATGCTTTACCTACTGAGCCACCATTGCCCCTCGTCAAGCAACTGTTCGCATTCTACGCAGACTGGCCATAATAACTAGTATTTCTTCGATTTTTTTCTGTACTTAGAAAAAAAAATGAAATGAAATCTTTCAGTTTTACGTCCCACGGTTATGCCGCGTAGGCTAAAGGAGACGGTGATGATGAGTAATGAATGAAATGGTGGAATGAAGAAAGTGGGAGGAAACGGGAGAACCCCGAGAAAACCCACACACACGGTGTTTGTCCACCACAAAGTTCACTTCGCGGGGACTGGAATCGAACCCGGGACCCCAAGCACCAGAGGTGAACGCTCTACCACTGAGCCACCGCGGCCCCCCTTTCTGTACTTAGATTGTAAAGTATGTACGGTACCACCAGACATGTCAACTCTGACGCGAAATCATAGCAGTTGTAATAATAATAATAATAATAATAATAATAATAATAATAATAATAATAATAATAGCAGTAGCAGTAGTAGTAATAATAAGAGTAGTAGAAGTACAGTACTATACAGTCTTGAATAAAGAGTTAATTTCCCAAACACATTACGATTAACACAGGCTGCCAACATTAGTTTCCGATCCGTCTTTCACGGTGTTCGGGCCCGTGTTTCGGCCCGGAATGTGCCCGGCCCGGCTCGAGATTCGGGCCGGGCCGGGTCGAGCCGGGCACAGACTTCAGATCCATTCGGGTCGGGCCTGGGTTTGCAGGGCTCTGGTCTGTATTGGAATATATATATTGTGTAATGACTTGTATATCTTTAAACATTGATTATTATTCTTCATTGTGCTCACACAATGATTCTATCAATTTCTAGTTTTTATAACATGAATATGTAACATGTAACAGTAGAATAATGTTTTTGATCTAGGACTAGCGTGAACTACTGTTGCTCACAACACTCGAGAAATTTCAGCCTCGTCTCTAAAAGCGCAATTCTCGTTTCGTAGGTAATACTAATCATAAAGTAGTATATTAGGATTGATTGAATTTAATTAACGTTCCTTTTAATTTCAGCACCAAAGCTGTATGAGAGACAAAACTTATTATTTAAATAGGATCGAGTTACTACTTGGATTTGTATCTGACTCAACTACTTCCGGGAATCGTGATTAGTACTACACCAGAAAATAGTCTCTTTCAACTTCTCGGCTACGAGGAGGCACAAACAAAGATTAGGAATACACGTATTCAAGTTCTGTAATTGAGGCAGTGGCGGCTTTTGAGGGAAGTCTCGTCGGTAAAAATTAAAATTAATATAAGAAGAGTGCGTACATTAGGGAAATTTTCTTCCTTTAGTTTGAGCCGATAAAATTTTAAGCTTCACCGATGTGACTTCTCAAGAGCTGCCGTTGAGTTATGACTTTATTATTATTATTATTATTATTATTATTATTATTATTATTATTATTATTATTATTATTATTATTATTTATTATTAAATTGTGCAGTCTAGTCGTTTAGATATGTCAGTTAGCATTTCTTTGTCGTCTTTATTTCCAACTTCCTAAATCTTTCTGAATTAAGGCCTGGTTGCAGGGGCGGACCAGGCCAAATTTTCACGCGGGCAAAGTGACTTTTTTGGCGCCACTCCCTAGGACTAACCTATATTTTACATTTTATCATAGTGTTTTTAATATTTTAAACCCCATTTTTCAAAAAGACATTCATTACCTAGGAAAACTACACAAAGAATATGGCCCGCTATAAAACATACCAACTCCGCTCCCCGCTTGGTCTAGTGGCTAGCACGCCTGCCTTCTGTGGTCCCGGGTCCAATTCCCAGTGGGTTACTGTTGAACGATAAAAGTGGTTCGGATTCCACTATAATCAGTACCCACATCTCTTTTTGGCCATTGAGGCATAACCGTGGAACGCTAAACTCAAGCAAACAAACAAACAATACTTACTCCCCCTCCACTATTTATTCTACATGCCATCTCTCCATTTGTCGGTACAGCACCCTTAATACTATGAAACTTTCTTGTTCCATGGTGAAATGGAAACAGATTATGCAAATGCCGCTACTTTACAAGAATATAAACCAAAAAAGTCAGTAGAAAACACATTATAAAATTTACTTTTTGAGGCTCGTTTTGGCACCCTCTGACTCTGGCCCTTCGGGCAGTCGCCCGGGTTGCCCGGCCTTTGGTCCGCCCCTGCCTGGTGGTTTTAATTCAGGCTGCTTCTATGTTGTCTCGCGGTACGTCCAAAAAAATCTTAACAGTGAAATTGGTAAGCTTTAATGTTGTAGAGAATATTCCACCTTGAGAGATTACAACACGTCCTCGTTTCCCGAGGGGTGGCCTCGCGTAGTGTAGTCGCTGACGCTCTCGCCTTTTGTGCGAGCGGATTCGGGTTCGATTCCCGTTGGGAACACGGTCGAAAAAGTCTAACAGCTTTTTCAGGCCCAAAATCCTGAGTGAGTTTTTTCCTTAGTCACACCAAGTAAATGCCGAGATGGTACCTAACTATAGTTTCAGGCCGCTTCCATCCTTCCCAACTCCTTTCTTCCTCTCCGATTCCCCGGGTGGTGTGATTGCTGAGGGACGTCAACCCTCAAAGTGCGACGGCTAACATGACCATAGATGGCGAAAGCCCAGAAATCTTATCCCTATTCGTTTCTTGGGTACAGTTCCCTGATTTTAAAACAGAATCCGTCTTCGGACTCGTTGAAGAAAATCCTGTAGCCTTATTTTAGAACATAGTTTGATACCTGTCAAAAATATCAATACTTTATACAATTGCGTTATGGTCTTGAGCCAATACGTACGTTCACTCCGGGAATCAGACGTGGAACATCACCACCAATGGCATGCATACTGACTATAGGCTACACGAAAACATACGGAATCCTTATGTTTACTATGGAAATCTGTACGGAGCATACATTATCTATATGCTACATACCTACTGCTCTTTCCCGCTTGTATGTTACATCATGTCGCTGCAGGATGTCTGACATTTAATACTCTTCCGTATGTTACATATGTCAGCTGTATGTTATATACGGCCATCTGTATGTGAGATCGTGGCCGCCTATATACAGTAGTTTCTTTTGTACGGAAAGTGCATTTATTCGGAACTTATACGGAAAGTGCTATAAAACATACGTTTGCTGCACGATGTTACATAAGGTTTACGTGGTCCAAACACTACAGGATTTACGCATGTAACCTACGTTTTTATGCAACCCACATACGTTTTTTTTATCTGTATAAGATTAATATCAATTATGATAGTGGAAGACAATAAATTTTTACGAAGTAGTAAGCATTGTTCTTACCGTTGGAGGCATGTACTTGTGCAGTCTGTCACAAAATTCATTTCAACTCATTAAGTGTTTCATGACTTAAATTCTAAAATTTCGCGACACACTCTATGGGATTATGCGACACATGGGTTGGGAATCACTGCGTTAAAATATAAAAAATATCAAGCAGCGTGTATTCACTGTATGAAGATAAACTTTGGCCTTATATTCCTCAGTTTCTCTCTCTCCCTTTTAAAAAAAATACATTTGGCTCAACTTCTGTTTGTGAACTGCATTAGTTTTTGCCACGTTTGTTATGTCTATTGTAATTTAGAAAATTGCATATGTGTGGGCAAGGGGGTGAGGAGAGGAAGTTGAGCTTATTCATTTCCGAAAGCATTGTGCTGTTGTCATAGGAACCTCTAGAATCCAGCTATCAGAATAATTGGTAACTCCATGCAGACCAAAGGAAAAATGCAAACATCGAATAGAAATAATCGAGTGCAAATCTCTATTCTTCCTAAAAAAACGCATACAAAGCAAATCATATCCAAAAATTCAAAGCTAGTAATGAAGTACTAAACGGCTCTGAGTTCATTAGTTTGGCAAACGAGCAAAAAGTGTATTTGTTAACTTTTCTGTACAAAATAATAGATGGCCAAACCGAGATTCAGGGTCGTTAGTGTCTGAACTCCACATGTACGTGCTTCGACTTAACGACGATACCAAAATACGAAGCTTTTAGAGGGAGGAGAAGCGTTAAAAAAAAAAAAAAGTCTTCCCGAAATCTAGTGAGCGAGAAAAGTTTTCAATACAGTTGCCAAGACCACATTTACAGTCGTTAACAACAATTTAGCCACAGAGGTTTTGACTCTTGTTAATACTTTTTTTTGTCTCTTTCTTTCTCTCTCTTTTTCCTGCGATGAGTTAAGAGTCTTCATCCCGGCGAAATTAAAATACCGCTAATTTTACATTAATTATGTGATATCTTGAAATAGATAAAAGATAATCAAAATATGGAACAAGAGCGCCCTAGACAACATTATTTTACATGAGAAACCATTATCACGACTCACTTATCTGCTTTCGATTTCAAGCCATTTTGAAAATCGGAATTTATTTTCGCGTTTCTAAACAGCTGAAAACATAAAGCCCTAGGTGACTTTTGATAACGGTACCTCACGCAAAATAATATTGTCTAGGGCGCTCTTGTTCCACATTTTGATTATCTTTTATCTATTTGAAGATATCACATAATTAATGTAAAATTAGCGGTATTTTAATTTCGTCGGGATGAAGACTTAAGAGACAAGCCTTCATGACCTAAGCCCTACATTTCACTAGAATACATCCCCCCCCCATTTTGTTGTAATGTTGAATATTTGTTATTAAAGCTAGTCGTTCACTTAGTAATTGGTTTACTGATGATGTTAAACACGACGGATGATCGATTTTTTTTTTTTTTTTTTTTTTTTTTTTTTTTTTTTTTACAAAGCATAAAACTTCCATGTTATCCGCTGTAACGTAACGTAAATTTATTTGTAGACCAATAACATGTCTGTCTTGGTGGAGGTTTTAAGACTTCTGATTCTGTTCAATGTATACCCGAGAAGCGGGCACTCAAAATGATGACTCGTCTGGAAAACAAAGCGTTGAAAGTTCTCAGTCCGATTTCATTAGTTGACTTCCAACCATCACTTACATTACATAAATCTAATTTGATTAGCGTGGAGTAAGTGACTAAACCGGTTTAGCTTGAAGAGTGCAGTGATGCCAATCTGAAATGATATAAAATTCCATCTCAACAGGCACAAATTCCCATTTTGTTCTCAAATTTCTTACGCCATGCTAATAATAAAAATTTTCAAACTTAAAAAAATGTGAACAGTGAAATTAGTGTACACCCATGTCTAAAATGATTGTCGCATATCTATAACTGTCTTCTTGTAACAATATAATTTGATAATGGTTTTGCAGGGTACTTTTAATACTGATACTATGTGTATAATCAGGAAATGTATATTTGTGGTAAATTTCATAGGAAAAGAATTATAAATACGAAAATTAGAATGAGTAAAACAAAATGTTGCTAAATGGACAATAAAGGTTTTCTTTTCGTTATATTGTTCTTATTTACTGCTCTTTTGACATGAAATTTACTACATATTCTCCTTTGTTGATTATACACATACCAACATTATAAGAAATACCGGGCGAATTCGTTATAAAATTATATTCCTACAACAACATATTTATAGATTTGCGAAAATAATTTTGGACATGAGTGTACATCAATCATTTTCTTAAATATATGAGTGTATGATCCCCAACGTTTATCAAATAGCTTACGAACACGTATTGTCCTTAATTGAAAGAGACAATTGAAAATGTTTATGAAGAAAAGAACATTTTGTTGTGAGTTTAATATTTCCATCACATGTTTTTGCCATGAACTTACATTGAACATAATAAAACTAGATAAACTTCATTCTTTAGTAATTTCGGATGGAACGTTTTGGAAGTTGATGTTTCTCGTTTTTACTTAAGTTCTTTGTTGCATTTCATTTGTCCCCCTTTTTAAATACCAGAGTAAATTAACGTATCTTGGTGCTTGTTTCTTGAGATTCACAAGTTATTACATAAATCACTATTTCACATTTAGTAAAGACTCATTTGTCTGCTCGCCCATAGACAGTTTTGTTGTCGATGGAATAGATATATGTAAAATCCCATAAATTTTGCTAATTTTTGCAAAAATTCTCTTTACCCATTTCGAGAAATCATTGTCAAAAAAATCTCACAAAATGGAATTTTTCCCACGTGTTGGCATCACTGGAAGAGTGTACGTTATATTTTGCCAACTCGTGGATTCGTTGGTCTTGCAGCCAATGACGAAAACACAGTGTTGTCAGATCTAATTGTCGTAGAGGAAATCAGAGGTCTAAAGGTTTTGTTTTCTTAAACCGTGCTTATTTCTTTTATATGCTTAGGCAACAAAGCACCTTCGTCATGCGTACGGATTGATGGGTTATCTGTTTGAACCAAGTATAGTCCATGCGATATAAAGTGGAACTTAAAGCTAGGCGCACTTGAGTAGCTAGAAACACAGCCTTTAAACTTTCTTTTTCCTTGTAAGTTACTTGTCGAACTGTGATCCAAATGCCTATAATTGTAAAAATTGTAAACTAAACACAATGATTCCCTGAACTTTATAAATGTCCGCTCTTATTATTCTCCCGAAAGAGGCCTATATAAAACTACAACATTCTCAAGAACCACTTAAAACTAAGGTTTATTCAGTTCTCTTCAATCTCCCAGATTGATATTGATATTTGCGCTTAATGTAACAGCCTCACAACTCTAATTGAAATACCTAATCAAGATTGGATAGTAAAAGAGATCCATTATATGTGTATGCGAATAGTGAACATGTGAGCAGTGTGTATTTTTCGTTCTTGATGTTCGATATAAGCCCATCGTATTTCTGATTTGAATCGTTGAGCAAATATGCTTATGGCGTGTTGGTTGCTGAAGCGAATAATGTGGAATGTGCCGAGTATCGATTCATCTGTCTGATAGCATTCGTGTTATTGTTTGGAAAGTGAAGTGGGTAAATGAGAAAGTGCTGCAACCTATTAATCTCGGCCTGGATAAAGGGAGGGGAACATACAACATACATACTGCTGCTGCTGCTTGTTTGTGTGTGCGGTTCGCTTACCCGAGAACTGACACCTGGATGAACCGATTAGGATGGTTTTATATGCATAGAAACCCACTACCATGTTACTTTCTAAAACATAACAGTTTTATGTTCTTCATCTCTCTCTCTCTCTCTCTCTCTCTCTCTCTCTCTCTCTCTCTCTGAAAAGTGATGTGAAAAATCAGAAAACTAGAAGAAAAAAATGGAGAAGCGTTTGTTATGTGTTATTCATGAGGATGGAACCAAATGTTAGATAATAGAAACACATTTGTATAGAGCTTCGTTTTTGAGTACGTTTTTAGAGCCGATCTGTACGTCTCTTAGGAATCATGTTTTCCATTCCGAGTTGTAAAATCCGTAAAACTAGCTGCAATGTCCGTTCTTGTCACGGGAAAAATAGGGCTTATGAAAAATATTTGAACTTACCTCTCCTTAGCGTATGTATTTTAATGAAAGTGACATGATGAAAACCTAATTCAAGATTTTGTTCAAACTAAGTACGAGGGATGATCGAAAAAAGGCAATAGCTTATATGTGAGACAATGCTGGAAAGTTCACACACCTGATGATAGAGGACACTCAGCAATAGACCTCGATGTAACCACAGTTTTTGTTCAACCGCTTATCACAGCGACAGATAAAGCTTTCTATACTAGGGATGGCCACATTTTTTCGAAAAATACTTTCTCGAAAAATGGATTTTTCGAAAACGAAAAACGAAAAATTTTTCGAAAAACGAAAAACGAAAAATTTTTCGAAAAACGAAAAACGAAAAATTTTTCGAAAAACGAAAAACGAAAAATTTTTCGAAAAACGAAAAACGAAAAATTTTTCGAAAAACGAAAAATTTTTCGAAAACGAAAAACGAAAAACGAAAAATTTTTCGGAAAACGAAAAACGAAAAATTTTTCGAAAAAGCGAAAAACGAAAAAACGAAAAATGAAATTTCCGAAAATCGAAAAACAGATTTTTCGAAAAAGGCCATCCCTATTCTATACCATGTGCATAGAAATCCGGTCAAGTTCTCGTAGCCACCGTGAGGCTTGACATAATCACATGCCACGTAATAGTGACCAGGCATTTTTTGCTTTAGAACGGGAGAAAGGTGAAAGTCACTGGTGCTAGGTCAGAGCTGTAGAAGGGGTGCTCTAGTCGTTCCAAGCGTAATGTCAGTGGTTGAAGTATTGGGACTACCACTGTGTCCACGGTTGTCATTAACAATATTGCTCCTTGTTTCTTTGAAGGCACGAGACCACGTCGGTACATGTTGCTTTGAAATTTAAGCCTCCACGTACACCTCTACAATCTGCCTATGAATGTCAACAGATGTGGTATTTTTGGCTCACAGGAATCGCACCACTGACCTCAGTTCTACTCTTGACCTATTTTCCAGACAAGGCATCATTTTTAATGTCCGCTTCTCGGATATACGTGATCCTAATCCGAAATCTTCAGACCTGCAACAAGACAGATATATTATTGATCTACAAATGAATGTTCGTTAAGTTACAATGAATAACATACAAGTTTTGTACTTTGCAACCTTTTCTCGATTATACCTTGTACATTTAAAAATTCATTTCAAACGAGTCAACCAATTTCTTGTGATGATGAGGCATAACGTAGATTTAATGTTTATAATATGCAGGTGTTAATGAATTGTACCAACAAATTGTAAGAGGCAATTTCTCATACCAAAATGATAAATTTCGTATGGGGAAAAGGCCACCGTTTTGGAGCTAGGGTCATCCAGAACGTGAAAGATTACATCGCAGCACGCGTTAGTTCGAATACGAGGAACTGCGGAACTAACGGTTGCGAACATTTCCGACCTCCTGCCGACACATTCCGTGTTCACCAGTGGTAAGACTTAACGTTTTGCCTACTCTGGACCTCCTTGAAGTCCGTGCATATATGGGAATTCTGTTTGAGCATGTCTCGGAATTATGCTCTGTGTGGAACTCCTTGCGCACTCGTTGCACATTGCTGAAACATGCATTTTTGATTGACGTATGTATGACTTCCTTTACGTCTGTATAGACCGCCAGCTTGAGGTTCCTCGTGTTCGAAATGCGCGTGTTGAATCCCCCTCCCCCCACACACGTTTGGACGGCTGTAGCTCCAAAATTATGCCCATAAGTTCATAAGAACTTTATTTCTTATTTTGGTGTGAGAAATCACCTGTATAGTTCATTGACGCCCTGTATTGATGCACGGTTTTTAAAATAGTAGTGAAGTTTCCACTTCTCAAGAGAGCTATCTCGACCAGCAGAAAAAGTGAACAATTTTACTTGACATGAGAAATAAGCTGTGCACAGACCAGCATCCCACGTATTACAAATATATCGTGCAATTCTTTACCGATTCTGTGTGAGCGACCTGTGAAATTGAATCAAGTTTGCCTGCTATATGAACTCCGCTTAGCCTACGAAATTGAATCAGGTGTGCTTGCTGTGGGAATGTGACTTTGCCCGTGAAATTGAATCGTGTGTGCTTGCTGTACGAACACAGCTAAAATTATGCACAGTGATTGGATTTTGAACAGCGGAAAAAGTGAATTCCATCGAAGTTCATCGTCTTTTACTATCTATTAGGCCATTTGCTGTGGACGTGTCTTGTCAGGCACACATACAGGCACTGGTCGATCAGCCGAAACCTACTTTTGTCTTCTAATGCACAGAATGTTACTGACCACTTATTGACCACACTTCGATCCACAATTTCGACACTGTAAATGACGCAACCTTCTGATTAGTTTGAACTACATTTTTCATTTCCGTGTACCTTTCCTGCCCTATATCTTGTGTTATTTGATCAATATGTTTCAGTTGTAGCCCTTCTGTAGGTATTTTTCTTTCTATAGTTTCATTAGAATTCGTTTTGTCCACTGTTAATGATTCAGTCGCACTGCTCATTGTCGATATAGGGGAAGATGGGGTAATAGGAGACAATATGTCTGGTAGTTTCGTTTATTATCAGAAAAAAATTAAAACAATTCCACAGTTTACTGTATCTTTCTGTGTACAAGCCTAAAAAATTCCTTTTAGGCAACTTTTTTTTACTTTCTTTTCTGCCTTTCAAAAATGTCTACGAAAAACTTTAGGTACCTAAAGTCAGTCTTTTTCGTGATTTTTTTTTTTTTTTTTTTTTTTACAACTTATAAATGATTAAAAAAAATTGGTTGCATAAATTTGTGTAGTCATTAGTGATACTTCAAAGTGGAATTGTTCCAATTTTTCTCTGATAAATGAGCTTGCCAGAAAATGCGTCTCTCTTATTACTCAATGTTTTTGTTTTGTCGGAGCAATAAGCAGTGGCAGATCCAGGGGGCGATCGGGGTGATCGTCCCCCCAGAAGAGGAAACTTTTCTTTTTAATTTATATATAAATGTTAAAACAAATATTTTTACGTTGGCCTACTTTATCTTGACTTGAGATTTTCAAATTTCATCCTTTTTTTCCTTTTTTTTTCTTTTTGTGCCACATGTTGCATATCGTTAGAAAGACCATTTCATCACCTTTCAAATGTGCCATGTCTCACATATGTAGAATAATTACAGGGTGAACAATAAGCAATAAGATTTTTTTTTTTGCTTAGAATCGCTCATACTACCAATTCTTAAAGTACTGCCACTTTCTCTCGGGATACCCCGCATAGAACCGGAAAAACAATGCAGTGAGTTGTAAGTAATACAGTGCAAGAATACATAGTTTAGAATTCCGGACTGACCAAACGTTCGAAGAAATACAACTTCTAAAATCAAAGGCAATTCGAAAAATTAATTTGCATGTAATTCGAATTGGTGCATATAAACATATAATACAAAATTGCGTCGGGTTTTGTGATGCACGGTCGCATTGAAATAGAAGAAATGTCACTTGAGTTAGACAATATCTACTCATATTAATCTGTTCAGCATTTCTCAATAATGGGCAAATACACTATTCTTAACTGTCATGGATCCCTGTGAGGAATGCGATTGTTATCGTCTGGCCCCGCCTGTCCGAATTAAGCAAAGTTCAGTTGATCGGGGTCCGGATTAACGAGGTTTTACTGTATTAACATCATGTATAATGAAGTAATGGGCACAATAATAAATAAGAGCAAAATACGAGCTAGAATCACGGCTGTTCACATAAATATTTTGTACACATCCAGTAAGTGTATCATACCAAAAGCTTCTCGTGTGCGTATAATTTTGGACCGAAGTAGACTTCCACATAGGGGGCGCGGTGGCTCAGTGCTAGAGCGTTCACCTCTGGTGCTTGGGGCCCCTGGTTTGATCCCAGCTCACGCCGTGTGGACTTTGAGGTGGACAAACACCGTGTTCGTGGGTTTTCTCGGGGTTCTCTCGTTTCCTCCCATTCTTCATTCCACCATTTCATTCATCTCATCATCACCGTCTCTTTTAGCCTAACCGTGGGACGTAAAACTCGAAGATTTCATTTCATTTAGATTTCCACATAGCACTGACAGCGTCGCTCTAAGTGGTTTGGTCGACCCGACATCAGTGCTCATGGTCAAGTGTCACAAGAAGCACGCCTCTCTATTGGAGTAGTTAAAATACCATTTTCGCACTGGCAGTTTGCTGAGTGTTCGAATTCCAATGTGCGCTATAATTGTATCGCCCTGTGTCTGTGCAATGTGGCTTCATCCTGTCATCGACGACTTAGAAAGAGTTAAGGTTTTCTCTCCGGTATTTTTCGTCCCTGACTTGTGTGTGTAAGACTTTGTAGCAGAAGACCGACAGAAGATAATTAACTTATCTAGCATATCTTTCAATTTCGTGCATGTTCGCGGTTGTCACTCTCCAAGAAAGTTAGAGAAATTTCTTGTAAGCGGATTTTCTGTGGATCCAGTGGGGGTGGAGGTGGAGGGTTCGTTTTACTAGTGATAAAGCGAGGAAACTTCTCATCCCGTCGTTTCCTTTTGTCAGTGGCTAATGGAAGAAGCATCATCGATTACCGATAACGTTGGTTCTTGGGTCAGAGGGGGGAGGCTGGGCTGACCTCAACGAAAGGAAAAGAAGAGAAGGGGCGACGACTAACAAAGTTACCCTTCACTCATTTCTTTTCTTCATCCTGTTGACACAACGGCGACGGATCCATCCTATGAATAATGTTTCAGCACAAACTTACAGGTGAGCGATTCTACTCCCCAGATAACTTGAAAACAACAAACAATATTAAAGATGAGAAAGTAAGCCCCTTAGTATTGTATCTACAAAATGCTACTAATAATCTAACTGCTTCTGGGTCTTTTCTTATAGGCCAGAAATCAAGGTGCACAGTTTGTGAATTTTATTTTATGAACAATACTTATTTTTGTTCGAATAAATTTCAGGGCGACACATTTTTTTCTTTCGGTGATTGCTTATAATATTCATATACAAATTTGAGAATAAAGTTAGAGGAGTCAGTGATGCTGGTACTCTTAACTGTTTAAAATGACAGAAAAGAGAGCATTTGAGTAGTTCTAAATATCGGTTATCAAAGATATTCTGGTTCCCATTCTCACGTATTCCACGTGAAATAATAGGAGAAAATTAAATTTTGCTGTAAGTTAGGTAAATCGGCAACAGAGATTTACGAGATGATCAGAATTGTATACTGCAAGAATGAACTATCTTGTTATCTTGTATTTGAATGGTTCGTTCAATTTCGTGATGGACGTGAAGTCTGATGATTCCAGAAGTTGACACCCATCAACCAATCGTTCAGAGAATAATTTGGAGCGTGTTTGCGATCTGCTGCAGTCAAACCATCACATGACCATCCCTGTGATAGAGTAGGTCAGCCGTGAAACCATCGGACAGATCCTGAAAAATCATCTAGGATATTCTGACTAGAAAGATTTCTGATTATTTCATAACTCTCTCTAACCGATTTTACTAACCTACAGTAAAACTTAATGTTTGTCCTTGGTTCCATGTAAGAATCCCAAGAGAAACAGGAGTGTCAGAAACTTCATAACGAGAAACTGCATAATTTATACCGTTTACCAAACATTGTTAGAGTAATCAAGTCTAGGAAGCTCAGGTGGGAAGGTCATGTAGCCAGAATGGAAGAAAGTAGGAACGCTTTCAAAGTTTTAACTGGAAGTCCAATCGGAAAACGACCATTAGGAAGCCGTAGGCGCAGATGGGAGGACGATATAAAGATAGATCTCACAGGAATACAAAGTAGATACTGGATTTAGTTGGCTAAGGACGGAAGTCAGCGGAGAGCTTTGGTGAACGCGGCACTGAATCTTCGGGTTTCATAGGTCAGAGAGTTGGTTAGTTAATTTCATGTAAGAATCCATGACGGTGGGAACCAAAGTGTCTTCAAAGACCTATGTTTGGAAGGTACGGATGCTCTCTTCACCAAATGATTATATCTGGGGCTGAGAAGTAAAGTAGGATAAGTCATAAAATATTAATTTCACAGAAGAAGCAAAAAAGTGTTTGCAAGACAATACTTTGTTGAATTGCGTCGATTATCTATTGATGAAAATATTATTCACTTCGTGCGTTCCAGTTGTCCACATCTCAAAACATTCCTAGTGTCCCTTGTACTAAGGTAAGTAAAGAAAAATATGATAACTCAATTTCGGCCAAAAAGTGACTTGGCATAGTTTACCTCTCAGATATGTGCTGCAGAAAAAGAATATGAGAACATTAATATAATGATGATTTTCTGTCATCAGCGGTTAGTTCAGTTGCAGAGTACCAGCATGAGTCGTAAAATGTTATGCTCAAATCTTGTACATAATTTTTCATTTTTTAAAAATCGACCATCGTGAGCTTCTGCATTGGGGGAAAGAAATGAGTAACAAGTGAGTTTCATTTCATATTGTAAGAGTACAAAGTAGGAGAATGAATTTTACTCTTGGGACGCTGAGGCCACACCAGGCAGTCATTTTGTTGCAGTTCTTACCATGTTTGCTTTGCTTCCAGTTCTGGTCTCAGTTGAGTGTTAAGTAGGGGCAGCTCTATAATGTGGTCACAAAAGTTATGTGCCTTCCCAATTAATAAGAAGAAACTCTATAAAAAAGATAATTTAATTATGGACATTTATTCCTGTATACGAAAGAAGGAATGGAATTTTAAGTTGGAGTTCACAACTGTGATTGATGTGGTATGGTAACATAGTACTATCGCCTTGGTGAAAGGGGGATCGTATAAGCTTATTTACGTCTCTCGTTTACACTAATTTTGAACTAGAAATTTTCCCAATCATCCCTTCCACCGGGAAGTATACGCATGCTTTGCCAACTTTCCCCTGAGCTTGGGAAAGACTCAAGCGGAAGAGTTGGTGGCAACGTGTTTGGCTGCGTCCGAACTATCCGAATATAAAAATTAGCAAAAAATAAAAATATCGACTTAAACCTTTCTTATCTAACTGGAAGTTTGGCGCGAGGGATAGTTCACTACATAAATATAATTAAAATCATGTACATTCCGCAACCTGTTCTCGCGTCTCTGTTCAGCACTAAAAAACAATCACAAAAAAAAAAAAAATCTGGCAAACAATTGAAACACTGGGACTTAGATATCAATCGTTCATATTTAACAGAAAGCAAAATTAATAACTTTACATGCACTGGTTTTACACGGGAAGTTTGAATACTAACATATATCTGAGCTGGAATGAACAATAAGTATTAATCATTTACATCACTAAAACAACACTCTCATCAATGACATCAAATAAACAATAATCTTTCAAAATAGTACTTTGGAATTCCCTATCTAGCTAAACAACATGTAAAAAAAATAGAACTGAAAATGTTTACATAATATAATTATACGCATGCGTTTTAATGGATTGTGACCGTTTGCGTTGTAAGTTTACGTTTGTTATCAATTCTTTTTCTTTTTTTTTTTTTTTTTTTTTTTTAATTCGAAGTTCACTATTTAATGGCAATACGAGATACCTGGCGGGTAAAACACAATCCCAAAGCTAGAATCACTTCTGCATTCCGTCGATAAGTTCCTGAATTAGGCAAACTTGATGTCAATGCTCGCGAAGCTTATTTTCCTGATTGCTCCTATTATTTTAATTCACATTTACTTACATCACATTGTCCTCAAAAATGGCGTGGCTACCTTGTCGTTCCTCTGGACTTGCAGAGCTCTAATGGAACCAATTGCATAAATTTCGAGTCTTCTTGTTTAATATGACGATCGTTACTTCCCGAAATCATTTACACACGTTAAACTTTTTTAATACATATTGTTCAAATCACGATGCTTTTAATAAAATGAAGTTTCACTGAAAAACTATGTCACTGAATCGGGTCGCGTCACGCACCCATTGGGTCCTCCATCCCGATTACTTGACGTCCCTCCGGATTACACAAAGCATGTGAGCAGAGTACGTTTAGAACGTAACCTAGTTTCTGATTGGTCAGTCATTGAAAAGTTGTCCAATCACCAGTCACTTTAGAAAATCACCGGAAGTACGAAATAGTCTAGTAGCTTCTAGAACTTTCTCGAAGCTGTTCAACCGGAAGTTTCAACATCTTTGAGACAAAGAATCTCTGCTTTGCACACACACACATTCACAAGAAAAGTCAGTTTGTGGCGTTGAAGAGAAGTCATATGCTGAGCGAACACACACATAGTTGCCAACTACTATGTTTTATCACCAAAAGTCAATTATAAATTTAATAAAATATACGCATTAATTTTTCTTGCTGTCGGTGGTCGATAGCAAATGGCGCCTACAGAGAATTGGCAATATTGTATTGACAAAATTGCCAAAGGACCCTGGGTGTTTACATATGGTCCTTAATTTCGATGCACCCTGTATATGGTTTGATTTTACTGTTTCATGATAATGGTGAACACGATGTTTCCTTGTGGGGACGAACACGCCACTGTAACGCTATATAGGAGCAACTTGGGTTAAGTGCGGAACATTAGCAGTATAATTTGGAGGGTTTATTTATTGTTGTCACTGTCGTAGGAGCATTATTGGTGGAGCATTATTTACGAAGCACTAGTAACACCATTTTGCACTATTTGGTACGCCTTGCTATTATTTTGAATGATAGGTCTTTACACCTGTATGTTCGGTCACTTTTTTTTTTTCGGTCACTTTTTTATACAATTATGAAGACATGTTTTCTGTCTTTTAATGTCTTTTCATTAAAATATGTAATTTTCTACCATTTTGTTAATTTTCACTCGATATTCTAAACTATGGTTTCTCACCGTGTGCTTATGTTTTATGAACATTCACTACTAACAAAATCTATTCACTACAGCATTACAAAAACGTTATTCAACAAGTATACAAGTCCCATTTGGGTAAAAATTTAAGATTATATGAAAAGAAATATTCTTTCTACCTAACGAAATTATACGTGACATTTTTTTTTTTTTTTTTTTAACTGGAAACGTATCGGAAACGGATTCGGAATTCGGAAATTAAAATGGAATCAATAACGGAATCGAATTTGTGCATTGCTTTACAATATATAAACCTCAATACTTATTGGCTACAAACAAGTTTTGAAAAACTCCTTTCTTTTTTTTTTTTTTTCACAAATAGTACGGATATCTTTTTCGAGTATTTCAAAAGAAATCAATACAGTCTAAAATGAAAAATATTATCAATGTAATAATCTTTGTCATTACAATTTAACATTATTAAACTTAAAAAAAAAATCTTTCACTTATCAATTTGGTGGGACAAAATTCAACAATCCT
This sequence comes from Thermobia domestica, assembly GCF_964235325.1. Classification (NCBI taxonomy): domain Eukaryota; kingdom Metazoa; phylum Arthropoda; class Insecta; order Zygentoma; family Lepismatidae; genus Thermobia; species Thermobia domestica. Next base: position 6,517,050 of record NC_137468.1, read on the forward strand.
AAAAGTTATATTTCACAATAGATCTTATTCTCATATGTTCTATCAAGTGGTTCAAGATTTGAGAGGATCTTTAGAACAAAAATTTGTTCTTAACAATGTTTAACTATTCTGTAACAATATGACGGCATCCATTAAGGCTACATAACCGTTCATGTATTTAAGAAATATCATCTCTAACGTTTTTCTTATTAACACATTTTTATCACATCCCCATTTAATTACATCGAGGGCACAACGTCAACCTCGGTAAACAACATTTTTATAAAACCATTTCATCGCTACTACTATCAGAGTATAGCCTTGCTACTGCTATCAGAGCATAGCCTGATTTTATTATAACATCTCTATTCCAGACGTACTTTGTCAACAGGGTACGCAAAAATATATATATATCCACAATATTTCTTGAACCCATTTGCAAACATCGTTATATATTCGCCTTATGCCTCAGATAATTTGTTACCTATTATTATTCTTGTGCAATCATTGACCTCTCATATTCGTTACAATTACCACTCGTACTTCTCCATAATCAAAATAAACTTAGAATACAAACTGATTTTATTCCCACTAAAACAAATGATTGTTGACTATGTTGACGAAAAGAAATTATTCATTTATTCTTCCCCTTTTTTTTTTTCCAAATTAGTATTCTTGTTTTTAGACAAATTTACTTTAAAATTAGCGCCAAAAGTTTGAAAATGTATCTGTGTATCTCCGTTACCTTTCCTTTTTTTCTTTTTTTTTTTTTAATCGATAACCAATATAGATAATAAAATAAAAATGTAAAAGTTCGACAAGAAAAAAAAAGAAAATCTAATTCAATAATATCTGCATGATTATTGAACTGAACTATATTTCGAGCATTACTAACTAACCTTCTTCAGTAACTTACTTACATATGTTTTTTTTTTTTTTTTTCGATATATTTACTAATAAACATCACATTTATTTAAGAACCTAACAATATGAACCAACACATAATATGACATTGATTATTAGAAATACTATAGCACATTTCGTAAAATTATTATAATGTTTTATAAAAGTTATTAAAACATTTTATAAAAATCTTTAGTTATTAAAATAAACAAGATTTTCTTTCGTATAAAAGGCATATTGCTTGTGCCTTTGGTCTTAACTATCGTAGATAAAAATAAAAATGTGAAAAATGTGTATCAAAGCTAATTCCCTAAATAACTCGGCTATTTATTACTTAATACGTGAACGTTTTATTAAAAAAAATGTTAACCTACTTAATTGGAATATTGTATGCATCATTACGACTAAATTACACGTAATACAAATTATATTGAAAGATTGAAAAATTAGTATATTATATTAAAGTTCAACAAAATTTACTGTAATGTGCATTTCTGTATATGTATATATATGAGTTTATATATTTTTTTTTTTTTCATACAGTAAAACACAGTAACTTTTAAACTATGAATGCAAAATTTGTGAAACCTTACAAAAAAAAAACCTAACATGTGAACATAAAATGGTATATGATTAAATCCAAATCCTATATTTATTCACTAAATATGCAAAGCAAATATATTCAAAGAAACTTACAAAGTTTGACATTACTAATGATTTCTGTATGATATTTGAATCTTATTATTATTATTGTTATTTTATATCTTGTTCCTTACGTATCAGATAATTGAACTATTCATATACAAGCTTGCTTTGCGTAACTTAACTAATAAACTATCAAACATTGGGGTACATATGTACAAGTATGAGTGAAACGGCGATTAAGCCTGACGTAGCGCTACCCTGTGTGTCATTGGTTGACAAAACAGGTCGTAAGCCATTAATTAAACAAAAATATAGGTTAATGATTTGATCCCGAAGATCAATGAGCGCTGGCTTACTAGTTTCTCATAGCTAGAGTGTGCGGGATCGCTGAACTTCCCGACGATTTACATAAATCGCTCTTGCACTAAATCCAAATCCCATCCCAGCTGAATGCTTCAAGCATTACAGCTATGTCATAATCGGGTAAATTGTTCCAACCCCTATTGGACTGTCAGTATCTAGACCTATAGAAGGTATTTCGAGAAAATAAAGACATGAAAAGGACAAGAAGAATACCCTGGGGGAGGAAAAGTTCGATACCACAGTCCCGCATCTCAATATCATTAATCACTCACTAATTATTAATGATTTTTGGGCCCGCTCCTACCTACAAAATTAGTAGGTTTACAAAATATTCTCTCAAGGAACGCTAGCCGATACTAAAGATTGTGCGGCCTTACTGGCGAATTGCACTTATCAAATCCGGGTACATGGTCATATTTGAGATTAAAGTCACAATCGAGTTTATCATTCACCAATCTGACATCACCATATGGTCACCTTCGAGATTAAAGTCACAATCGAGTGTATCATCCACCAATCTAACATTACAATAATCCATGACGTGAAATGACAATTTTCCAGTAAACTGATAGAATTACAAATGCGTAAGATAACGCTAATCGGCTTCCAGCACAAACGTGTCATGCTTAATTTTTCCCTTTTTTTTTTTTTCAATGTGGAGAAATAAAGAATAAGATTGTAATAACCTCAACGAAACAAGTAAATGAGGCCAACATTACGAGCCTGACTATGATTATCAATGGGTTGAAAATGTTCAATTAAGAACCAACAGACTCTTTTCATAGAAGGAAGATTAAAAAGAACGGAAATTGGAAAATTTTCACATCCTGAATTAATTCTTACATTTAACAACCATCATTAAAAAAAAATTAAAATGACATATCCGTGGTTTACTTGACTCTACTTTAAACAATTATTATTCACATTTTTCATTTCCGAGAATAAATTTCTTTTTAAAATTTAAAATAACACTTATCAAATTTTGTTTAAAGTTACCGACATTAATGAATTTCAAGGTTGATAATAATTTTGCTTATCTAATTTTCATAATATGTTACCACCAATTTATATTATATCTATATGCCATTTTTATATAACCCAAATTTATATATATATTCCAATTTTATGATCCAAATTTATTATAGGTAATCGCTACCTAATTAAAACAAACACTTTTTACATCGATACCAAATTGTGTCGGTTATCATTGGGTCCATCGTACCCACAAAATAATATAACATTCCTTCACCAACGACATGATGGCCTTGTCGCATTTTAGATTTGCATAAAAATAATGTATTATTTTATTTTATGAACACGATGCACCCCGAAGGAAAGAAGAAGGAATCGGTTTAATTAAAATCCAAACAGTTACAATTTATTGTTTTTCTCGAGTCAATGAAAAATGAACATCTGATAAAATATAAAATTTTAAGCGTCAAACTAGATATCTTGTCCTTAAATATATATATATTAAATGTCACAGACCGAAAGGGAATTTTGAAGTGTGTGTGTCTAAAGGCCAAATTCACACACTAGCTGAGGGCCCAACCGGATGCCAACCCGATTTCGTCACTGTAATTTTGAAAGAGAATAGTAGTGACGCCTCTAAGGGTTAAATTATATCTTAACCTCTTCATTCTTCTTAACTAGTAACCTATTTTTAGATTATACTAAATTTCAAACTTTATTAATATGATAACGAATACTTATTAACTTTACGTAATAGTTATTCGTATGAATCAATTTGTGATCAAGTTTAACAGTTTCAACCTTGTTTTGTATTATTATTTTTTTTTCAATCACATTTAATAATATTTTTAGAATTTTGACACTACAATGTATAACCAATTGAATTTCGTGGGTTTACTGTACTCTTACATATATTCAATGACAAAGACAATCATCGACGAACGAACACATTTTTTTTTTTCAAGACATGTTTCAAAATACAATTGTGTTTACATATTTCCGCCAACAAAGTAAACGACAAAAAAAAACGTTTGCAAAATAATTTTAAGTATGCATGTACTCTCATTTGTGATATATGTTCTCTAAAGATCCTATCAGAGTCTCTAAGAGTACCTAAGCAATCTCTAAAATTCCTATTAATGGCTTTAAACAGGGTTAACAGGTTTTTTTTTTTTTTTTTTTCAAAATCCACATTTTTTTTTTAGTATTATGGTAATAAAACAACACAAAATGATATAGGTGAAACTTTATTCAGACCTCCTCTCCTTTTATCCTGAAATAAACACAAATACACAAACAAATCATTTAAAATTTCGTGAGTGTGGTAGCGTCCACACGAAATAATAATGGTTGGAAAATGGGTTGTGTTTATAAAATTTTGAATTAAAATACATTCGCGAACTAATTTCAATTTATCTTTACCTCTCCTTTTCCTTAATCATCCTTCCTGGATCCCTTTTCTTTCTCCTGGTCATCCTCAACTGGAATTAATCCTGAAATAAAATTTTATTAAGCACACATTTATTATCTCACGTACCTGTTGTAATGGTGAAAAATATGGCTGGCTGGATGGATGGTCTTCTTTGGTAAGCTGTAAGAGAAATCCCTAAACATACGGATTGGTGGGGTTCCTGACTTTTTCTTTCTTTTTTTTTTTTTTTTTTTTTTTCAACGGAGCAATTGTAATCCACTGGAAAAATTAGTCATAACCGCTTTAACACACTCGTCAGACCATTCAATGGAGTCTTTGCAATAATGCGTGACATACAAATCACCCAACTTACGTAAAAAGTATTCTAAGCGATCACAGTGTTGTAACTTAACACAATTCTGTTTTAACAATGTTTCGGGGTTACCCTCATTAGTTTCATCCGGCTGATTAACAATATCCACTTCGACCATCACTATCTAAAATATCATCATTTGCGAAAGTATAATTCCTGACACGGAGAATGTTTGGGGAATTTATAAACGAATCGCCTTCGATGGACGCGACCCCTTCGTGCCCATCGGATCTTAGTTTCCCTGCTGACTATGATCGGACGTATGCCCACCATCTCTCTCGGGCGTGCGCTCTCGCCAATTCTGCCGTTCATTATTGGACTGGAAATTGAAATTAGGCCTACTATTTCTATTATTACTATTGTTTCCCCTTCTCCAATTGAAGCGATTCCCAAAGTCACGAGAGTTATTGTTACCACGTTGTGACCTAGTGTTCTGATTAGATCGTTCATTCCTCCCGCGCGCATCACTCGTGAATTGCTGATCGCGCCTATTCTCTCGCTCGTTTCTCCTAAAATTGCTTTGTTCAGAATTTCTACCGTTCCGTGGATGATTATTGGTATTATTAGGCCTCTCTCTAGTCGGTCTGCTATACTGTACCCGAACCGCCTGGTACTGCTTATTACGATTCTCATAACTGTTACCTTCGCGCTTAAAACCCTTTTCGTTTGGTAAACGTAAAGATTCAAGACGTTTGACACTAGCAATAAATTGTGCAAAATCTGTGCATGGATAAAACGCAAACATTTCTCGATATTTGTATGGCAACGTAGGTACAATACTAGCTAATATCTTCGCTGGAGTGCTTTCGGGATTCAAATCACTTAATGCACGGTATTGAGTGGTTGCAAACTCCAAAACTGAACCGTGTACTCTTGGATCAAAGGAAGTATTCCGCAACGCGGTCAGCCTACTCACTACAATTGCTTCTGATTCAAATGCGTTAACTAAAGCATTGCTAAATTCCTCAAAAGTGGTGAACAAATGTTGGCGTGTTCGAAACCACTCCAAACATGGATTCTGCAGTAAACTTGGTAGTACCGGCAACACTGCATCTTCGTGTACATTCAATAAGTCTAACTTATGTTGCAAATCACGTAAATATGAACGCGCAGTTTCCTTGTCTGGCATCCCACTATATGTCGGTAAGTCTCGTATTTCTTGGATTGTAATACGACGTCGAGGTTTACTAGTTTTCCCGAAAAATGGATTATTCTTCCCCTTACTATTCGAGTGATCGGATTCATAACCTTCACTACCACTATCGTACTCGCTATTTTCATCAGTTTCTCGTGAGAAAGGGTGAGGTCCGCGACTAAACTGATTACTCCGTAAATTATTCAACTCTTGCTCTAACTTCAAAACACGATCATTCACCTCTCGATTCACTTCCGCTTTTACAACTGTTCGCGTGGGGATATTCTGTACTTGGTCTATGACTTGTTGAATAGATTGAATGGTGTGAGACTCCAATTTATTTACCCTTGCTGTAACGTGCGTAATTTCTTCTTTATTTTCGGCAGTTACTTTCTTAATTCCTAACATGTCATCCCGTAATTCGTTTATTTCGCCGCGCTGTTCTCGCAAACTAAACGTCGCTTCCCGCACAAATGCACCGTGGGTGTCAATGGTTGCTTGAAAATTAGTTACGCGCTCTTCTACCTGAGCATGATACCGGTTTGTATTAAGTTCTAATAACACCTGCCTATCTTTTACTTCCTGAAACCTCTCTTGGTTGCTTACGCGATCTTGTGCTATCTCGGCCCTACAATTGTCAATCTGTACCTGTACGGATTCGTAATTTGATCTACACTCATTTTTATATTCCTCTATTTTCTCCTCCATGGCCTGAATACGCGTAGTAATTTGAACAATGGCATTATTAGTTTGCAAAACATCCTTACCAACTTGTTCTAATTTACTTTCTAAGTTTTCCTTCAAACTAGCAACATTTTCTGCCTGCTCGTACTTTAAACTAACAATATCTTCCTTCAAACTAGCAACACTTTCTACCTGTTCCTTTTTCAAACCCTCAATTGTGTCGTTAATCTGTGCGGACTGCTTTTCAAACAAAGCTTGAAGCATGTTCTTTAATTCCTCAGACTCGGACATTTTGTACAGGTTCAATAATCAGTAACTAAAGAAAGCTAATAATTTCTCTAATTCAAACTAAGAATGCACTCTATTGGTTGCTAATGATTTCTCTACAGAAACACAAACATAATAAAACACACAATTAACAACAAATTATTTAAAAGTAAGACATTCTGAAGCAATGCACAAATTGGTCGCGGATTTTACTTTGTGCTTATTAATACCAGTGCAGAATAAGAATAAACAAGGTCACCGTATTATGAATCTGTCCCAAGTTGGTTTCTGGATCAAGTAACTATATCTTCCTGGGAAGGCAACGCCAATTAAGTATGCTATTATCAATCTGTCCCGGGTTAATTTCGGCACCAATTAAATATACTATCGCCTTGGTGAAAGGGGGATCGTATAAGCTTATTTACGTCTCTCGTTTACACTAATTTTGAACTAGAAATTTTCCCAATCATCCCTTCCACCGGGAAGTATACGCATGCTTTGCCAACTTTCCCCTGAGCTTGGGAAAGACTCAAGCGGAAGAGTTGGTGGCAACGTGTTTGGCTGCGTCCGAACTATCCGAATATAAAAATTAGCAAAAAATAAAAATATCGACTTAAACCTTTCTTATCTAACTGGAAGTTTGGCGCGAGGGATAGTTCACTACATAAATATAATTAAAATCATGTACATTCCGCAACCTGTTCTCGCGTCTCTGTTCAGCACTAAAAAACAATCACAAAAAAAAAAAAAAGAAATATCTGGCAAACAATTGAAACACTGGGACTTAGATATCAATCGTTCATATTTAACAGAAAGCAAAATTAATAACTTTACATGCACTGGTTTTACACGGGAAGTTTGAATACTAACATATATCTGAGCTGGAATGAACAATAAGTATTAATCATTTACATCACTAAAACAACACTCTCATCAATGACATCAAATAAACAATAATCTTTCAAAATAGTACTTTGGAATTCCCTATCTAGCTAAACAACATGTAAAAAAAATAGAACTGAAAATGTTTACATAATATAATTATACGCATGCGTTTTAATGGATTGTGACCGTTTGCGTTGTAAGTTTACGTTTGTTATCAATTCTTTTTCTTTCTTTTTTTTTTTTTTTTAATTCGAAGTTCACTATTTAATGGCAATACGAGATACCTGGCGGGTAAAACACAATCCCAAAGCTAGAATCACTTCTGCATTCCGTCGATAAGTTCCTGAATTAGGCAAACTTGATGTCAATGCTCGCGAAGCTTATTTTCCTGATTGCTCCTATTATTTTAATTCACATTTACTTACATCACATTGTCCTCAAAAATGGCGTGGCTACCTTGTCGTTCCTCTGGACTTGCAGAGCTCTAATGGAACCAATTGCATAAATTTCGAGTCTTCTTGTTTAATATGACGATCGTTACTTCCCGAAATCATTTACACACGTTAAACTTTTTTAATACATATTGTTCAAATCACGATGCTTTTAATAAAATGAAGTTTCACTGAAAAACTATGTCACTGAATCGGGTCGCGTCACGCACCCATTGGGTCCTCCATCCCGATTACTTGACGTCCCTCCGGATTACACAAAGCATGTGAGCAGAGTACATTTAGAACGTAACCTAGTTTCTGATTGGTCAGTCATTGAAAAGTTGTCCAATCACCAGTCACTTTAGAAAATCACCGGAAGTACGAAATAGTCTAGTAGCTTCTAGAACTTTCTCGAAGCTGTTCAACCGGAAGTTTCAACATCTTTGAGACAAAGAATCTCTGCTTTGCACACACACACATTCACAAGAAAAGTCAGTTTGTGGCGTTGAAGAGAAGTCATATGCTGAGCGAACACACACATAGTTGCCAACTACTATGTTTTATCACCAAAAGTCAATTATAAATTTAATAAAATATACGCATTAATTTTTCTTGCTGTCGGTGGTCGATAGCAATAGCATAAGTTACCATGCTTGGCGTTACCTTCTGTTCATGCGTTCCTGACTTGGCTCTTTTCAGCGTACGCAGCTGTCACAGAACAGCTCTTTAAACGCTTGACCTTATGTACAGTCTCCAGCAAAAAACTCGCAACATGAACATGTAAGTTTATTGTGAAATGACGAAGTTTTTTGCTCCAAAATAAGTTTGCAGGGGAGGACGCCGAGTTTTCTCCAGGCGTGATTCGTGCCACTTAGACGTTATGTTGATTCCTGCGTTGTTAGGTGTAGTTTCACAACAAACTTGCATGGTCATGTTGCAGGTTTTTTGCTGCGGACTGTACAATGTAATCACATATTTTTCGTGACAAACATGTCTTTTCGTACCTCCTTGACGCAGACTAGAGAGAAGAGAGTAGGGCGGAGTCTCAATCTAAACTGTGTCGCTCACTGCATGGAAGGAGGGAAGGAGTCGAGGAGAACTTTTTTTGTTCTTTTCGCGGGAGAAAAATAAATCATATTGTTTCAAGGGCGAGAGAGCGTTCTGCAATAGGTTTTAGGAGGAGGATTGAGTTTTCTTTACAACGTTCATTCATGAGTTACTATGAAAGAAAAGAAACATACTTTGTTAGTGGACTTAAGAAACGTAGCAGTGATGTTATTGTAAGAATACAATTACAAGTTTGAAAAAAAGAAGAAAATAACTCACTTTTTAAGAGCCACTTATTATCACAGATTCCAAACTTGAAGGGTTTACAGTAATTTCCATTTGTCCCATTTGTTCGCTAGTACCTTTGACGCCGCCTCTGGTGTAGGCATGTAAGAGCGTTTTCAACGCCTTCAAACCATGCGGAAAGTAACGCTCGTGTAGATACTTCAATTTTTTAGGGTTGGTTGAAAAGTGCTCACTTGGACCTAACCTCACGCCCACGCTATCAATCCGGCTTTATCCGCTGTATCTCACGCTCACTTCGTGAGGTTGAGTTCGGCAACGAGAGTTTCGAAGTATTAAACGCTGAGCTTAGAGTTCGAGCACCTTTGATTCCTTGTGCTGCAAAATGTTCTCTAAGAGGGAAAAAAAAAAAAAAAAAAGCAGAATGAACTTTAAATGCAAGACCACTTCCAAGTTGTGTTGGAATACTAACTACGTGAGCCTTTGGAAGGCTAAGACGATGGGTCTAGTCTTGAATCATAATTGCTGACCAGAGGGAAAAAAAGGAGGTAAGTCAAGATATGGTCGAAAATGAGTTAAAGAGTCTTCATCCCGGCGAAATTAAAATACCGCTAATTTTACAGTAATTATGTGATATCTTCAAATAGATAAAAGATAATTAAAATATGTAACAAGAGCGCCCTAGACAATATTATTTTGCGTGAGGTACCGTTATCACAAGTCAGCTAGTGGCTTTCCGTTTTCAGCTGTTTAGAAACGCGAAAATAAATGCCGATTTTCAAAATGGCTCAAAATCGAAAGCAGATAAGTGAGTCATGATAACGGTACCTCATGCAAAATAATATTGTCGAGGGCGCTCTTGTTCCTTATTTTAATTATCTTTTATCTATTTGAAGACATCACATAATTACTGTGAAATTAGCGGTATTTTAATTTCGCCGGGATGAAGATTCTTAACAGCAGAATAACTTGGTTTGAAAGATGTAGTTTGGATGGAGTAAATCCCACAGTAAGAAGAAGGTTAGTCACTAAGAAATTTATTGCTAAATAGTTTGCCTACAGGGGAAGAAGTAAGTATGTAGAAAACAGGGCAATTATGTAAAATTGTATATATAAAAAACGGAATTACCTCCTTCTCCCCTGTAGTCTTCTTGTTGCAGGGGAACTTACTCCTTCGTTTTGCACACGACGATCTGTTCTATTTCAACAGGACTGTACCATCAGAATATATAACTATCCGTGGAGCATATTTTTGACGTTGTATTGACCCGACGATCACGACAATGCAAGTGAAGAAGTACTTGATTGAAGGAAAGACGCGCCCTATAAATTTAGATCGGAGCTCGGTGATAGAAAGTTTGCTTTGAATAAGCATAAGGACTCTGAAGCATAAAGCACTTTAACGATGGCTGTGCTTGTAATGAAGTATCTTTATTGTTCTGTACCGTATGAAAAGGGAAAAAGAGAAAAGGACACCACTAATAGACGGTGTATGAGAACAATAGGCGACGGAGAGAAGTTGCATTGAAATGTTAATGAAAGCAGAGAAGTTTGACTACAAAACGTAGCAGTAATTTATGCATCTACAGCCTGGTCAGCTGCCGACAACTACATTCATGACAAAACCGTTTGATTGTATTACAGCGAAGGAAGTGGCCATTAGTCGTGACCGAAGCTAAATGAAATACTGCGTCCTATTCATCATTCTCTCTCCCATTTTCAATAATCACCTATTGCTAGCATTTTGTGTTTTCCAATCTTCTTAGTATTCAGTGTTGTTAGTGAAATACAGTGAAACATGTCTGTTTTGCCACCATCGATTCCATTGAAAGATAGTCAGCTTACAGAAGATAAATATATTTTGAAGCAAAAACTATTGGATTGTGTTAACTAATTCCAAAAGGTGATCAGAAAGTAAGGTTACAAAACCTGCAGTGAAACTTGCATATCATATTTGATACAACCAATACAGCCAACAGCTTGTATATGCATTAGGTTATTTTTAGACATTGTCTGCATATATCGGTTGAGGGACTTGCAGCATCGTGGGATGACGCCTGTTGAAGATTCGACCCCTGTTAAAGGTTTCCTGTCCTTGCGTGCTCAGCCACGTTGTTACGAAGTGTTTCACCTCGTCTGTGCACTTCCGAACGGCATTCCCAATTCTGCCTTGAGATGCCATAGTGTGATCTTCCTGTTGCTCTGAATCAGCTCCTCCATGCGAGCTGTAGGTCAACCATTGCACTCTTCGTGAGTGACATTTTCTCTACCAGCCGCAGACATGCTGACGAGACATTAGTCTCTCTCTCTCTCTCTCTCTGTAAACCTCTTCCAGCTGCCGGTGAATTTCAGCCGCGGTTACATGTTTCGTCCACAAAAATCGAATAACCAAACGGACTTCTTCGCGAGACGAGTTTTCCAAACGAGTCACCATTTGTATTTACCTACAACAATTTCCGTAGATGGCTAGTGGATGAAACTTTTCACAGTTGCCAGTTCTATGATGTATTAAAATTACTTTACACTCCTCATTCCTCTCTAACAGACAAAACTCTAGAAATATTGGCCTTGTAGTAACCAGAGTTTTTGATCCTTCCTCGTATCTACATATTGGTGTGTATCTTGTAAGAAGTAATTAAAATATTTCTTCAATATAAAACGTTGTTCTAATGTGGCTAGCGGACGTGCCTTCCGCACGAGAGATTCTCTTTCAGTTTTCGGTGAGATTTTATGTGCTTCGGATTCCATGTTAAGCTCTAGGACCATATCTCTTACAACCCCGGCGCTGAAAAGTAACGGTAAACTTCATTCCAGTTAAATATCTGCATTTGTCATTCCAACGTGCTAATTAATAGAGTGTATGTATTTGTTTGTTAATTCAGAATTGTCAATTAATGGCCTCTGTTGGCATCTTCCTACTTCAAAAGATAAGACAACATGCATGCTTTTACTGTTTCCTGGATCTAATTACCTTATATATACCTATTGTCACAAGTGGAAGGGATAAAAGAATAAAGAATGCGTTTAACAATTTGTATTTAACCCCTTGGGGATCTCATGGTACAATTTGTACCATATGGGGTGTTTCATGGTACATTGCGTTATAACTCTCCTATTTGAGCTTTTTCGTCCGGGTTTTTTTTGTTTGTTTGTTTGTTTGTTTTTCAAGTCCAGAGGTATTGCAGAAGACATTACGGATGGCTTCACACCTTCCTGTGTCGAGACATAGGAGGTGATGACGTCATAAGTCTAAAATTTATATTTTCGTGTAATACTTTTTGGGGGGTTTATGTAAAGTATTTTTGGCGGGCTTATTTTTGCACGTAGAAGATTGAAATTGTGCACAAACATGCAGTCCACCGAGTAGTATTTACCAGATTTTTTCTTCAGATTTCTGCGTTAAAACAGGGGGGGGGATCCAGAGGGTCAAAAAGTTAAAAAAGCGATATTTTTACCCAAAAATCCCGTTTTTCCTCATTTTCCCGCCTTAGATATATGATGGAGACAAGTGAATGGTACCCCCTGAAGGCAGTTCTATTCTGAAGAGAATGATGTGCGACACATGACCCTAGGGTAATTAGGGAAGTGTCAGGGAATTTTTATCAAAATATACTTCTGTATAGGGGAATTTTGGACATTCTCGGTACTATTTTTGTGCTGGCTTATTTCTGCACCTAGAAGATTGAAATTGTGCACAAACATTCAGTCCACCGAGTAGTATTTACCAGATTTTTTTTCAGATTTCTGCGTTAAAACATGGGGGTACAGAGGGGCTAAACGTTGAAAAAGGGAAATTTTTACAAAAAAACCCTTTCACGGGATTTTCTCGCCTTAGATACATAATGGGTACAAGTGAATGGTACCGCCTGAAAGGCAGTTCTATTCTGAAGAGAATGATGGGCGAAACGTGACCCTAGGGTAATTAGGGATGTCTCAGGAAATTTTTTACCTGAGATCATGGTGTTTTACGGTAATTTGGGGCATTGTGGGAATTCCTGATAAAATTTCTCCCGCCCTTGGTATTCAAGATAGAAACTTGAAATTCGGCACACACATTCAGTATACCACGTACTATTTATCAGATTTTTTTTTAGGTGGCTACGTTCACACAGGGTCGCTCCAGGGGGGCCCAAAGTGCGAGAAAAAATTTTCCCTCCGAAATTTTCCCTTTGACATAATTTTTCCCGCTCCTGGTATATGGTTTGAACATGCAAGTGGTATCATTTGAAAGCCAGCTCCATTCTGAAGAGAATGAGGTATGAACCATGATCCTAGGATAAATAGTGACGATGCAGTAGCTGCTTGACTGAAAGTCTAAAAAATGGCCCAAAAACCCCGGATCTCTTAAGGGCTAATACATTTTGACTACCAAGGAGGCATTCAGTTTTTTCTTTTATTTTTTTACACTTTGAAACATGAATCCGACCGTGATTTGTTATAAATTTTCTGTAAAATGATATCCAGACATTCTCGAACACGTAACGAGAGCAAACGGAACCAATATTTCAATAAAGCCGTTTGTAGTAGACTATCACATAATCTGTTCGAATGTAGAATATGAATGGCGCCGATTTATTGATAGACTCGCCCACAATGCATAAGGAACAATGAACAGTGTCGTTATTTCTGTACTTGCGAAGTTATTTCCAATTATCACATCCACCTCATTTTCCATGTGTTTATCGACCTTCCTTATGATAAAAATAAAAATGTTCTTTAAAAAATCGAAAAGAAATGAACAAAATTACAAACGCAATAGTATGTGTAGCTGGGTGACCAACATAGCAACGTTGCTTTATTGTTTCCAAGTTCCAAGATACATGTGGAAAACTTAAGAGTCTTCATCCCGGCGAAATTAAAATACCGCTAAGTTTACAGTAATTATGTGATATCTTCAAATAGATAAAAGATAATTGAAATATGGAACAAGAGCGCCCTAGACAATATTATTTTGCGTGAGGTACCGTTATCACAAGTCACTTAGTGGCTTTCCGTTTTCAGCTGTTTAGAAACGCGAAAATAAATGCCTATTTTCAAAATGGCTCGAAATCGAAAGCAGATAAGTGAGTCGTGATAACGGTTTCTCATGTAAAATAATATTGTCTAGGGCGCTCTTGTTCCACATTTCGATTATCTTTTATCTATTTGAAGATATCACATAATTACTGTAAAATTAGCGGTATTTTAATTTCGCCGGGTGGAAGACTCTTAATAGAGTAATAATAAACAACGTATCTTAGGGAAAATGTAGGTTCTACAAAAATGAGACCAACAAAGGAAGATTGCCAAACGATATATGCATGCATTGAATTTGCGTACAATTACAATATGAGTACAGTGTAAATTCTTTAGAATTATATTTTTGGATAAGTTGGTGGTTAATATTTATTAAGAAAACGAAAAGATTGGTTTAGAGGTTGTATGTCTTTTATGGAACATTGATCGAGAGAAATGTTTTCTTCAGACTGACCAGGAGATGTTGGCTTTTGGATAGATATTTCTAAGGCATATCTTCGTTCGTTGTAGGTTTAATGGTTGACCAACAAAGGATCAGCAGTGAAGCTTTTCTGGGAACTCTGCTTTTTCTCATTCATAGTTGATCATTTAACTAATGATTATCATATTGGATTCTAAGGCTGCAAACATGTTATTACTTCTATTAGTGCAGACCTTTCTTCTTCGTTATTCTCCAAGTGTTAGTGTTGGCCTTTTGTTTTCAGTTAAAATAACTAAAGAAGCACGATTTTTAGTGTGTTGAGATGAGAATGTTGGATCTGTTTTTTGAATATCCTACAAGACATGACGAGACAGAATTTTTATGTCCAGATACGAGACAAAACTTAACTTTCAAACGCATTTGAGAGGGAGAAATCCTCACCTATTATCTCTTAGGCAATCCTAACGAGATGTTTTTTAGGAGTGACATTTGTTTTGGAAATATAAAGAAAAATCAGAAACTTATTTAGATTAGAACTATATTCACAGTGATTTAGAACGGTTGTCCTGATGTTTTTGTTACCATGACATGAAATAAAAGGAGGCCCCTTTCTCTACTGTTGTCACTTAGACCACAAGATACGAGTGACAAACGCAAGTGAATGATTGGAAGAATTAATGGACAAAATATGAGAATCCTGATAAAATTACGAACCTGACATCACGTGGTATAGAACCAAGGATCATTAAGAGTCTTCATCCAGGCGAAATTAAAATACTGCTAATTTTACAGTAATTATGTGATATCTTCAAATAGATAAAAGATAATCGAAATGTGGAACAAGAGCACCCTAGACAATACCATTTTACATGAGAAACCGTTATCACGACTCGCTTATCTGCTTTCGATTCCCAGCCGTTCAGAAAATCGGCATTTATTTTCGCGTTTCTAAACAGCTGAAAACATAAAGCCACTAGGTGACTTGTGATAACGGTACCTAACGCAAAATAATATTGTCTAGGGCGGTCTTGTTCCATATTTCAATTATCTTTTATCTATTTGAAGATATCACATAATTACTGTAAAATTAGCGGTATTTTAATTTCGCAGGGATGAAGACTCTTAAGACTAGAGCAGCTGTGGTAGTGTTGTGTATAACACAGGTGACTCGCAAAATCCCCGCTCACTCTTCAATTGAGCTCGCGCTCCTCAGTAATCTCAAATGACTCTTACGTTAACTCGCACTTGCTCTGGTTCGCTACCCTCTGTGAGGTCCGCTTAGGCTTGTGCTCAACAGCCTAATTGGGGCTTCGGCTTATTATCCACTTATAAGACTTGCGCTCATAAGGGCTCTTATCCATTGAGTTCGAGGCCGATTGAGCCCGAGTACCTGCGTTAAATGTAACTGAAGATATAGCAGAACATTACTAACAAAACTAAAGTCCAGACGCTGCTACTCCCTGCTTGTTAAACCTACTTGTTTACCCGATCTGGCTTGGAAGCACGTGGAGTTAATACTGTGTTGCTATTTAGTCAGTTGGCAACTGGGGAAAATACTGAGCGTATAGCTTTGTTTACTAGACGTGGCAACAGCCGAGTGGTTTCAAGAATATGAAGTCATCAGCAACCAACCACAGCCGCACTGTCTTATGCTTTAGATGGTGGTGCTACATGATTGGAGGACGATTAGTACAGGACACGACTGTAATTGTGCTTTAAATATGATTCCATGTGTACTTTTTTTTTTGCGACAGACGGCCACAATCACCTTGTTTTAGCACCTGAAACCATTAAATACATACATCACAATTAAAATTTTGAGTTTTACATCCCTCGGTTATGCCGGTTAGGCTAAAGGAGACGGTGATGATGAGTAATGAATGAAATTGTTGAATGAAGAAAGTGGGAGGAAACGGGAGAACCCAGAGAAAACCCACGCACACGGTGTTTGTCCACCTCGAAGTTCACTTGGCGGGGGCTGGGATCGAACCCGGGACCCCAAGTACCAGAGGTGAACGCTCTACCACTGAGCCACCGCGGCCCCTACATCACAATTAAGTCATATAAAATAAACATTCATTAAAATTGTACAAGTGGTTATTGACGCTTTAGTGATTAGATAATTACTGTTGATTTCATTTAATATTTTGGTACCAAATACACTGCAGTCAAATCAGTAACACAAAACTAATTGTTTACAATTGTAATATGTTTATTTTTGAAGGGCAGAATACGAATAAGATAGCTACAATAAATCACCTTCTACCACAACTATTTTAAACCCATAGCATCAACACCGATGGAGTTTTATAGTGAATTTGTAATCTATATTGCCATACGTTGTGTATGCTGATCGTTATGTTGGATAATACCTAGTATAGGTCTGTGGAAAGTTGGTTGCAATCGAAACTCTTTCGTTATTTACACAAGGAGCACAGTTGAAAAAATCAGAAAATCCTGTTAAACGATGTAAGGTATGCATGAATGGAGGGAGAAGCGAAACTGAACAAGCGGAAAATGGTGTTACCTTTAGGGCTTCTTTCGATGAGACGCATCGTAAATATCGCGAGCAGAAGTCGTAACTGTCTGCTGGTGTCGTTTATTAAGCTTCAATTCCAGTTACGTGACGACTGTGAATTCTGTGGAAAGTTATACAAATAGCAGAAAAGCATTCTCCTATTTTCTCCCTGATGTAAGGCTAAACAGATGGAACTGCAAAATTTTTCTCGCGACTCTTGTGGAAATGAGAGCCGATGGAATTTGTAAGATAAAAGCGGACGAGTTAGTGAAGCAAACGAAGTATCTTGTTTTGTAATGAAAGTTTTATCTAATTACGAAGAATTATTGTTTGTAGGTTTTGTTTACGAATCATTTCGGATGTTTCAGAGACCGAATTGGAGATTGAAATGAATACACATTTGCGTCTGTAGATGATCGTTAAATAAAGAGCTACTGTGTTTTGGGGAGAGTTGACACGATTCAAATAATTTTATTAGTGCTAATAAGAACACGGTATCAGGCTGCTGCTGGTGCTGGATTGTAAAAATAATAAGTTCAAAACTAACCTGTCATTAAGAGTATTTTTTTCATCTTTTGACATTTTTCACAAACTTAATCTTGTATATTCATAACAAGTGACAGTATCATGTACACTGAAAAAAATCCGTTATCTGCACATCGGTATATTGTACAAATATACGGAATTCATATGTTTACTACGGAAATCTGTACGGAGCATACAATATCCATATGCTACATACGTACTGCCTCTTCCCCCGCTTAGATGTTACATCATGTCGCTGCAGGATGTCTGACATCTAACAGTCTTCCGTATACGTTAGCTATATGTTATGTATGTCCATCTGTATGTAAAATCCTGATCGCCTATATACATTTCTTTGTTTGATACGGAAAATATGTATAAATGGAACATTTATACGGAAAGTATTATAAAACATACATTCTTAATTATACGTTTGCTATAGGATTCTACCTATACTTGTACATTAGTCCAAAAAACTACAAGATTTATACATGTAACCTACCTTTTTGCGTATGCGACATACGTTATTTTTCTCTGCGTACATCACGTGAAACTATTTTGTATAGCGTGATACTTATTTATTATTGAGACCGGAAGTAGTGGTAGTAGATTATTACCACTTCCGATTTTATTAAAGATATTGGAGTGGAGAGAGGAACATATTCTTGATACGGTTAATTGACTGCAGAAAACCGCTTCTGTTTGTTACCCCTTTTTACTCTATAGCGATCAGCGTTAAAACGGAAAGTAGTTTATTTCTACCATTTCCGGTTTGAATAGAGGGTTAAGGGAGTAAATGGTACCGTTTCGTTGTACGCTAAATCAGTTTTTTTTAACTGCTTCTCATTATTTCTTATCGTTTTTGCTCTTTTATGTAGATCAAATTGAAACCGGAAGTTATAGTGGATTTGTGTCATTTCCGATTTTAGTAGAGAGTTAACCTCTTCACAGATATAGCATCAAATAATGCCACATATTTATCGATAAAATAATCATTTTTTTTTTTCACGAAAAAGAGTGCGAATTGAAGGTAAGTAAAAAGAAGTGCTTCAGAGTATTATTTTTACTTACCTTCAGTTCGCACTCTTCTTCGTTAAAAAAAAAAAAAAAAAAAATCGGATTATTTTCCCGATAAATATGTAAAGGGTGTCTACTGATACTGGAAATACTTGAATTATATTGGAATTTAATTTTGATACTGGAAATACTGAAATTTTGATCCACATACTGGAAAAATCATGAAACAATTTGTCAACAATACATTTTTGTAATTGTTTTAATAGTCTTAGAAACAATTTTGCATCCATTAAGATTGTAAATTTTTCCAAAGCAAGAGTTGTATACATTTAAAGCAGTTAGACATTTGAAGGAATTGTAGTTAGACATTTAAAGCAATGGGTGGAGTGGAGGGCTGTGAGGGAAGTTGGGAGGCCCTTTTAAAAATGTTTAAAAATCATTGTATTTTTAAAAAGCAAAGTTAACTAAATTTATTAAAAATAATTTATTCTTTTGATGGTAAAACAATTACAAACCTGAAATCATCAAGAGTGTAATTATTCCGAAAGAACCTTTTTAAAAAATCATTGTATTAGGTACAGGAATTAAAAAAAAAAAAAAAAACTCAGTAGACACCCTGATGTGGCATCATTTGATGCGATATCCGTGAAGATGTTAAGAATAGATGTGAAATGTATTTTTGGGACGCTTAATCGATTGCAGAAATCCGCTTCTCGCTATCTCATGCTCTCTTTTTTTGTATAGTGATTAACGTTAAAACCAGAAATGTTTGGTTTCTACTACATCATCTCCACTAACGAACTCGATTTTAACTTTCGACCCTCTTCCCCCCAAAACAACGATTTTTCTGTAAATTTAGTCTGATGATACAGGTAATTTTTCAGATTTTAATCGTAAATTATCCTCATATAGAATTTGCACCACCCGAAAAGCTATGAACCCCCGAAATAAATTCCTGCGTACTTTCCTGGTGATGGGGTGGCTCAGTGGTAGAGCGTTCACCTCTGGTGCTTGAGGTGCCGGGTTCGATCCCAGCCTCCGCCAAGTGAACTTTGTGGTGGACAAACACCGTGCTCGTGGGTTTTCTCGGGGGTTCTCCCGTTTCCTCCCACCTTCTTTCCACCATTTCACTCATCTCTCATCATCACCGTCTCCTTTAGCCTAACCGGCATAACCGTGGGACGTAAAACTTAAAGATTTCATTTCATTTTTTTCCTGGTGATGAGATGAAAAAAAATGGAATGCAACTTTCTTTTATAAAAGTTTAAAAAAATAAAAGAAAAAGAAAAGCA
Organism: Thermobia domestica; assembly: GCF_964235325.1. Lineage (NCBI taxonomy): Eukaryota > Metazoa > Arthropoda > Insecta > Zygentoma > Lepismatidae > Thermobia > Thermobia domestica. The sequence goes on from NC_137468.1 coordinate 6,537,177, forward strand.
AGAATTTTAGCTTTTACAGACTTCTTAAATACTAGTTTTGTTTCTCTTCAGTGGATTCTACAACAATGTAAATGCCACTTTGAAATTGTTCCACTTATTTTATTTTTTAAATATATATTTATGCCGTAAGTTAGATGTTCATACATAGCTTCACTGCGTTATATGCTAAATTGTACTTCTAAGTAATAGTATTTTCTGTTTTGTGACGCTTGGGTACAATTTAATATCTTTTGTGTCTACTGTTACAGTAACTATTGTTTTTGGTACGTACATTGTTTTCTACAGCGAGTCTCCAATTAAGAAAACGGGCTTACAACACACACTACTTCTGAGGCAGCGTTTCCCAACCTTTTTCAACTTGCGGCACACTACAGGTGTAATTTGAATTCTCGCGGCACACCCATATTATATATATATATATATATATATATATATATATATATATATATATATATATATATATATATATATATATAAAATTATTATTATTTGTAAATATAAAATACCTTGGTATTTTTCTGTGATTACTGATCTCCTCAGAGAGAAGAAAGCTCGATCACTGGTTTTCTCCCGTGGTAAATCATTATGCTTATTTTTCATTCTAATTTTAAAATAGAAAACAATTGCAATGAAATATAGGACTCGGGCTTTTAAAAATCCACTTTCTCTTTCGAAAACTGTATCCAATCTTTCACTAAAAAGGAAGATCAATAAATAACGAACAAATAAACAAGTCTCCTGTACCTTTAAAACACAAATGTAGGTAATTTGTGTGTATCTTTGCTTAGTTGAATTTAGTGAATGATATGTTAAAATTTCAAGTTACGAAATAGTCTGCAACAATAAAGAAGCAATAATGGTCATGACAATGATAAATACGTTTTCCAGCATTAAAAATGTTCAGAAAAGTAACACAGTATGAAACTTAAAATTGTAGTTTTATAGTAGAGGTTCATAGTAATGTGAAATACAAATATACATTTTCCCCTATGTCTTGCAATTTGGTTCCTATAGAATTAATAATTTGTTTCGATTTCCTCGCGGCACACCAGCGACCCATTCGCGGCACACCGGTTGGGAAACGCTGTTCTGAGTTGTAGTATCTTCAAGTCTGGGACTGGCTGTTTTTACACTAGCATTATACGTAGTTGTTTACCTGTAAGGTATACAACCCGCATATCCCAAGGGTTGCTTTGGTTGCCTAAATTCAATCTGACAGGGAAACACGATAAATGAAGAAACTTTTTTTTTTTTTAATAAATAAGTGTTTGTATAAAACCTTGCTTTTATCTTGCTTTCCGTTCGGAAGAGTGATAATGTCAGGGGGGTAACCTGGGGAAAATTTCTACGTCGGAACCATGCAATTCTTCCCCGGATGTATATTTCGATTCGTTTTTCATCGGAATGCATTGAAATTCCTCCTACCCCACCGCTCGGGTAAAGAATCTGTAATCATCATTGGTTCGGGAAATATTTTATCTTGAGCTTCAGAGAGTTAAGTTTACAAAAGTAAAGCCATGAACGCTATTTTGGGATTAGGTTTAAAAATTAGATTACTGGAGTTTAGGCATCTATGGCCATGTTAGCCTATCACGTATGAGGGATAACGTCCCTTGGCGATTACACTATTCGAGGAAAGGGAAGGCTGTTGGAAGTAGCCTGGGACCTATATATTATTTACTATCCCGGAATTTGCCTGGTATGAATGAGGAAAACCCAGGAAACCCTCGCTCAGGATGGCTAGCCTGAAAAAAACTTTTACACTTTTTCAATCGGGTGTCGCCACCGGGAATCAAACCCGGGACCGAACGGCTATTTTGAGTATGGCATTAGTTTGATATCATTATTTACAGAATTCTTCCTTGTGTTACTGTTATATTGCGTCAAGTTTTTTTTTTTTTTTTTTAAGTACAAAACACGTGCATAGCGTTTTAAACGTTCTCCCCCTCGAATTGTAGCAGCCACAAGAAATGTTGCATATATTTAAATGAAATTTAATGCATTTGTACTGCAATGTTCTGTAGGTAGAGTCTAACTAATCTATACGTAATTTCAGCCCTTCGCCTTTTCATTATAAAAAGAATATCTCATTTATTTATTTATTTATTTTTACACTTTTCTCTATATCTCTAAGTGTTTGCAGTGTATAATAAGCACAAAGTTCCTCGGCACATGATGTGGCCTTGGAACAAAGGAAATTTGTCTTAGCCCACAGCAGCCTTACACGGGACAGGTTATACTCCGTAGCTTATATCAACTCGGAGTAGGTATTAAAGGAAGCCTCCATGGCAGCCTCGGCAGAAAGTTTCGGTAGGTGAGTGATCATCGCTAGTCTGAGATTTCCTTCGTCCCGTCGTCCTCTTCTGTAGTGATTTTCTTGGAGGGAGGACCCATGGAGGGGCAGTCGGCATTCTTCGTAAATCCGAATGCCATCGGTGGTAGTGGGGTCCACGAAATGTAGGGATGCCTTTAATCATGTAGCCCTATTCTTGATATATATTCTAACTTTTTTTGTCGGTCATATGTAAAAGAATACAAAATGGAATCCAAATGCTAGGCAGTTTTCCGTTACAATTTGATCTATATGGATCAAGAGTACTAGTAATGAGTCAAATGAAACACTGCCATGAATATATATACAGAGTGTTAATTCGTGTGTCAATTTCATTTGTTCACTGTGCAAAAGTGGTATGAGGTAAAGCCGTGGAATTTGGTGTAACTTTAGACGAAGGACAAGTTTTGTTTCGCCATAGAAGCATGCCACTTGTACTGAAGGTTGAAGAGATATAGGGTCAAAGATCAAATTTCAATTTTTTCCTTATGGAATTCCAATGTTAAATTCTGAAACAGCTTGAAAAAACGTAAATCGAAGTGATAACAAAGAAAAAGCTGTATGGTATGATTCTATGTCGCAAGCCAACCAAATATGCGTCAATTAAGTGTCAAGATCAGAAGTGACTGTCAGATCAAGGTCACAGGTTATCTTGAGAACCCACTTGAATACACTGAAAACAACGCAATGTCCGTACCTCATAATGTCAAATGGGTTCTCAAGGTGACCTGTGACCTTGATCTGACAGTGACCTCTCACTATGACACTTAATTGACGCATATTTGGTTGGCTTGCGACATAGAATCATACCATACAGCTTTTTCTTTGTTATCACTTCGATTTACGTTTTTTCAGGCTGTTTCAGAATTTAACATTGGAATTCCATAAGGAAAAAATCGAAATTTGATCTTTGACCCTATATCTCTTCAACCTTCAGTACAAGTGACATGCTTCTATGGCGAAACAAAACTTGTCCTTCGTCTAAAGTTACACCAAATTCCACGGTTGTACCTCATACCACTTTTGCACAGTGAACAAATGAAATTGACACACGAATTAATCAACACTCTGTATATATATATATATATATATATATATATATATATATATAGAGCCTAAATTACTTCCATTGTCTTAAGTACATTTTTAAAGGCGAAAATTTGTGCATTTTATTAAAATATTACATCTACGACGACAGTTCTCAATATAGTTAATAAAATATAACTCAAAATTATGAATAATGTTTTAATTTTAGTTCAGCTGAATATGGTCCGAAGTTATATATTATCAATTGATAGACTATATCAGGGTCAATAAAATGAGATCTGTAGTCACTAATGCTTTCACCTTTGGTGCGAGCGGCCCCAGGTTCGATTTCCAGTGTAGACATTCGTTAAAAAGTAGGTGTAAAGACATTTTCAGGCTAGCTATCCGGAGTGAGGCTTTTCTTGGGTTTTCCTTCTTTATACCAGGAAAATGCCGGGATGGTGCCTAACATACCAGACCGCTTACTTTCTTCCCCTTTCCTTTCTTTCTCCCCAGTTTCCTGGGCAGTATGATCGTTGAAGGAGGTGCCTTAGATAGACCGTAGATACCAATAAAACCCAGAAATATAATTCTTAATCTAACCCGAAAGGAAATGCTGCTGGATAACTTCTGATGTGCATGCTTTTTAATAGATATCTGTGTTGTGCTGGAATGCATTAATTATTTATTGGTGTTAAGTACAGCTCTTATAGTAGATCATGTTTGATGTTGCTTATCTTTTCCTAACGCTTACACAAATACTCGTAACAGTGACACACATACTCCTAAGAGTGACACAAATACCCCAACGGTGACACACACATACTCCTAACAGTGACATTCCTACTCCTAACTGACACATGCTCCTAACAGTGACACACTTGCTCCTGACACAAATACTCCTCAACAGTGACAAATAGTGCTAATTGACGCACATGCTCGTAACAGTGACACATACTCCTGACACAAATGCTTCTAACAGTGACACAAATAGTTCTAACATGGCACACATACTCCTAAGAGTGACGCAAATACTTCTGACTGTGACATACATACTTTAAAGAGTGACAGAAATGCTCCTAACAGTGACGCAAATATTTCTAACAGTGACGCACATACTCCTAACATTGATACACACATACTCCTAACAAGAAACAAATACTTATGTGACAAATATTTCTAACAGTGATGCACATACTCTTAATAGTGACACAAGTTCTTGTAACAGTTACGTCCATGCTACTTGTAAACTACAGTTCGTGCAGTATGTTCTACATATTTATCTCCTTTCTTGTAGTTCCGTGGAACTACTAGTTGTAGAAGTGATTGGCTCGTGTATAAGCATTGTGTTGTGTGTTCTGTCTATCTATCCTTTCGCTGGCCGTGTTGGGATGCAGAGAAAGAGGACCCGACATTGTTTTCGGTAACGCATTGTGGTAATGAAAATGAATGGCCGTGTTCAGCTTGGCTCCGGACCTCATTTCGATCGTACCAGCCAGAGAGAGAGAGAGAGAGACAAAAAACGCTACCACACTAAAAGCAGACACGTGATAAAAAAAAATTAAAGGAAAGATAAAAATTTAGCAGTGGACGACTTATTTCATGCCTTACTGATGTGATAGATTCACTAATGCCGGTTCAAAAGCATCGTACACACGCTTTTCTTGGAAGAAGCTCTTACTTGTATCCACTGGATGAAGTACATTAAAGCATTAGTGTGTTCCACTTCTAGACAAAACAGATTAAAATTTACCTTGTATAACGCGGTTAATTGGCTTCAAAGCCACGTTATTCGAGGTCCACTTACAGTGAATTTAATTTTAATTTTTTTTATGAAGAACAAGTAGCTGCGTCACGTGTACATAACATTAAGGAGTTTAGTTTGTGTGTCGTGATGTTTCTTTAATTAGTATTGAAACTGGAATTGTACATTTCTACTGCTTCCGGCTTCGGAAGAGTGACTAAGAGTTGATACTTTGGCAGCGCTTAATTGATTGCAAAAAAATCGCTTCTCGATATCTATCGTCGTTTTTACTCCGTCGCAATTAACGTTGTAACCGGAAGGACCATCGGGAAGGAGTAAAACCGCGTATACGTAACTACATAAAAAGCAGAAACTTTTCACTTTAAATCAGGGATGCAAATAAGCAACAAAATTTTACCAACCCAAGAAAAATGCTACTAGCCCCCATTCCATATCCCAATGGCGACTTCAAGTGAACTTTGTGGTGGACAAACACCGTGTGCGTGGATTTTCTCGGGATTCTCCAGTTTCCTCCCACTTTCTTCATTTCACCATTTCATTCATTTTTCATAATCACTGTCTCCTTTAGCCTAACCGGCATAACTGTGGGACGTAAAACTCAAAGATTTAATTTTTTCCCAATGGTGACTTTATAGTCTTTACTGTTAAAAAAAAACTCGCCCGCACCTATAACAATATTATGTATTTTTAATATTATTACTTGTATTTACCGGCAATTCGTGCTATTAAAATACGCACAAGCTAGCTAAAAGAAGAAGAAGAAAGTATAAAAAGAAATAGAATTAATTAATTTCCTTCAGATATTATTATTGATGTTTTGATGTTCTGTTAACATAGTAATTTGATGATATGGTCGTCATAGCAACGAGAAATGTAAGATATAACAAAGGATCCATCTTGTATAATCTACAAGTATGTTATTTAAGGGGTGTAAATGTTTCCTTCATTACGTATTATAATAAAAGGTAATATCAAGATGGAGTGTTCAAGTGAATTTCAGAAAAAGGTAGTAGACTAGATTATATTTTTTCGAACTGTGGGCTATAGTATAACGCTATATAAAATAGACAAAATAAGTTACATTACAAATTGCTGGTTTCCGACACGAATTGCATTATACACCCATGAAGCGCTCACCTTGGGCGTGTGATTATTTGCATCCTTGCTTTAAATATTATTGTATGCCTTTATTCTTCCTGCCCCGATTTAGGATACATATTAAGAAAACCTTCTGAAATTGCTTCCGTATTCCATAATAATAATAATAATAATAATAATAATAATAATAATAATAATAATAATAATAATGTCCAAATTTCACTTTTCTAGCTGTCTATAATGTTACGACTTGAGCATTGATGATGAGGTTAGCTTTGCTTTTTCCTGTAATTGTATAGGTTTGAGGGATGTAAAATCATGACAGTAAAAGCAATTAAACTATCTTTTGTAGCTAATTCTGACAATTTCATAACTTTGAGAAAGCACAAATCACCAATCAGGAGCCGGTGTGTCATATGAGAATCCTTCTTTTTCGCCACTTGAGATGAAAATGTCTTTTTATGGAAAATAACCCTAAACTTTTAAGATCTATTTCTTTACGAAGTAAGGGATGTTCTTCGTTTCATTTAAAGCACTGGAAGAGATTATGTTGATGCGGATGTTCATCAGGAGAAGCCGGAAAATGTACGAAGTAAATGAGCTCCCTTTGGGACTAATATTGCTGACGTCACCGCCTAACCTCCTGGAAGCGATCCCCCGCAGCCATGAATGTTTTACGGCTTATTAGGGAAGTGCCGCAGCTCCTATACCATCTGCACAAGTGGATCTTAACAACCGGAGACTCAGCAGCACGTTGCCACCAACGGATTATTCTTGAATATATTGGAAGTTAGCAAACAGAACACAGGATTTCATCCAAAAAATGCTTCTCTTTTTCTGTTTCAAGGTGATTGCGTTGCTTCAGAAACAGAGGAGATATAGACATGTATCCCGTGGTCCTCTTCTTGGTCAAATAACCAAATACATTAATTTACATTGGTGTACAAGGAAATAAGGAATGAAGGTGAGACATGTACGAATGAATAGATCTAATTCAGCTGAACAGAATGATATGATTGAATGTAAACTCACGTCAGTGCCGGATCTAGAAGGTAAAAACTGGGGGGAGCAAGAACCGAGACTGTGATAGGTGTATAATGAGTTTACTATAAACAATCAAAAATATATAAATAATAGCTTATATTTTTTGTTTCACTCAAACAGGCTCGCTGCCCCTGGCTAAATCTACAACAGACTCTCATGCGTAGTTTTCGAGAAAAACTTGTTGAACCTAAAAATTAATGCTGTACCATAACCACGGTACCTATTAAGATAAAAGTGATAGTGAAATGTACCTCATGAAGTTTTTCATTACGACGTAGCTTGTGTTGCGTACGAGAGGAGACGAGAAACTTAACTTCTATAGAACTCGTCTCGATTCTCGAAAAAGCTTTTTCTCGTCTCGAGTTTTTCTGGTTTCGATTTGTAAATATATGCATTGATTACAGGGGCGGATCCAGGGCGGACTTCTGGGGAGGGGCGGTGGTTTGTAATACTGCTACGTAGAGCTATTTTTAAAGAGCCCCAAACTCTGGGATGTTTTTTATATATAAAATTAAAAAAAAACTTTCCTCTTCTGGGGGAGTGGGCGATCGCCTCCTGGATCCGCCACTGATTGATTATTGTCTAAATTTTATCTGAAAGTATTAGAATCCTTACGAGAACCTGAGGTTTAAGAACAACATTTAAACCATATTTATTGAGTTAATTTTGAGTTTGACATCTCTTTCAGCAGCGAGACTACACGAGACGTGGATCTACTGATTAACGTGGAATCCGAACCACATGAGTTCCTGCCGGGAATTTAACCCGGATCTCCCACGCCAAAGTTACGTACTCTAACCGCTTAGTCACGAAGGAGCTCTAAACAATTGCAAAAGTATTTGAAAGTCTTATTTATGATCAGGTGATGCATCATGTTAAACCTGCAATTTCAATGTGTTAACATGACCCGGGTTCGATTCCCGGCGGGAGCTCATGTGGTTCGGATTCCACGTTAATCAGTAGGTCCACGTCTCATATAGCCTCGCTGCTGAAAGGGACGCTAAACTAAAATCAACTCAACTCAATGTGTTAACATGGCTTGCTACAGAAAAGATCCACGGTGACTAACTTAACTATAACTTCAGGTTTCATAACTTCTTCCGTGGATAATAATGGACAAGTAGACGTTATATATACGGATTTTAATAAAACATTTGATACTGTGGATCATGATAAATCAATTGAAAAACTTGCTACGTTCAATTTTAGTCCTCCAATGATATATATTTTGAAAGTCTATCTTACGTGAACGTAGACAATCCGTTCTGTATAAAGAATATAAAACCAAAAGCTTATAAGTTCTGGAGTACCTCAGGGATCTAACCCTGGTCCTCTTTTATTTTTATTATTTATTAATGATCTGCCACGTTATATTCAAAATTCTCATAAAATACTTTTTGCAGATGATTTGAAAATATTTGAAGATATGAAATGTATGGATGACTCTTGCAACAAGATCTGACTAATATACTAAAATGGTGTACTAGCAGTAGACTTACACTAAATATTAAAAAGTGTAAAACCGTAACATACAGTAGATGTGAGAAAACGTATGACTTTACTTGCTCGATCAATGGAATAAGTTTAGAAAAATGAAATACAATTAGAGTTAGGTGTGATATTTGACAAAAAAAATTAACCTTTTCACATCATGTGGCAAATATTACCAAGGATGTATATAGAAATCTTGGGTTTCTTATCAGAACAACCAAAGAATTTACGAATGTTAACTCTTTGAAATTTTTTTACTTTTCTTATGTACGATCCAAACCTGAATATGCCTCACTTATTTGGAGCACTTCCGTGAAAACCCGTAGTCAAAAAATTGAGCAGATACAAAGCAAATTCATACATTTTCTCACATACAAAAGTACAGGATTTTATCCAAAATATGAACCATATGGTAATTTAGTTGGAAACTTGACACTTCAGACACTTGAATAAAGACGGAGGTTGAACGACCTCATTTTCTTGCACAGACTTTTGCACAACAAAATAGACTGTACGTGCATAATTGCAAAGGTAATGTTTCAGGTTCCAAACCTCAAAACACGCAAGGGACATAGTGGTTTGTTCTAGGGATGGCCACATTTTTTCGAAAAATGAATTTTTCGAAAACGAAAAGTGAAAAACGAAAATTTTTTCGGAAAACGGTAAAAAATTTCGAAAAACGAAATTTTTTTTCGAAAAAGCGAAAAACGAAAGAAAGGAAAATGAAATTTCCGAAAATGGAAAAACACATTTTTCGAAAAAGGCTATCCCTAGTTTGTTCCACTGCAGGAAGGACGTACAAATGCACTGCATATGTCACCTACATGGAGAATTTGTGCTACATACAAAAAAATCAGTAAGAATTATCAAGATGTAGATATATTTAATAGTTCCGAAAAGTCGTTCAAAAGGGTAATACTGCGTATTTTGTATATATATATATATATATATATATATAACTATTTTAATTCAAGTCTTAGTATCATAATTTAAAATTATGTATTATATGTAGACACTGTAATTGGGCAATAATGCTGTTGTATCGATAAATAAATAAATAAATAAATAAATAAAACCCTATTGATTATTCAAGTATGTTGTGTAATGATTTGCGTATTTTTAAACGTTGATAAATGTTCTTCATTATGTTCGTATAATCACATTATCAATTATACGAATCATATAACTATGAATTATGCAACGCTAAAAGAGTGTGTGAAGTTTAAGAATTTGGTGAACTAATGTTGCCCCTGAGACTCCAGAAATTTCTTGTCTGGAATTTGAAAGTGTACTTCTCATTTGGTTTTCGAGACAACACATTTGTCTTGTGGTAGAGCAAGACGACAGTACACAGAGTATGGCCTAAACCTCATGATTATTTCATAAACTTCGATTTTATTTAAATTTAATAATATTCTTTCTTAAGTCTTGAGCTAATTAAAATTTAGACTAAATTCTCATGTGTCATTTTAGAAGAAATCGAGAAAAGCTATTTTTATTGCGCTAGAAAAGTTCGTCGTTCGTTACTAATAATTGATACTTTTTTTTTATCCTGCTGCAACAAAGTGCGTGTTTATTTATTTAGTGTATATGTCAAAGAGTCATCATCGCAATAGATATTCTGCCATTATTGCAGGTCACTTGCTGCAACTGAGAAGTTTCTGTGCTCCACGTTCTTCCGATAATCTCTCTGTCTTCACGTATGATTTCTCTGTTTTGATATCATCCATTAACTGTAGTCTCCTTCGCCCCCTCCTTCTCTTTCCTGCCACCATACCCTTCAGTACGTTCCTCATGATACAATCTCTTCTTAGGCAACGTCTCAACCAGTTTCTCTTCCTCTTCTTAATAATATCTAAAGGTGTTCTTTTCTCCCCCACCATTTCTAACACCCTCTCATTTTGTTTTCCGCTCGACTCAACTAATTCTGTCCACTCTTCTCCATATCTACATTTCGAAAATTTCGAGTAGTTTCTAATCATTTTTGCGTAATGTCCATGATTCTGACTCATACAGAACAATACTTCACACGAAGCATTTTATGAGCCTTTTTCTCAGCTCTTTATTCAAGGTCCCACACACAAAAAAAGTTTATTTCGTGTTTACATTTCATATTATTACTAATACTACTACTCAGGTATCGGAAACTAGTTATCTATTCTACTTTCTTCCCTCCTACTTCTATATTTGACACCGTCCCCTTCGTTCCAATCACCTTTTAAATTCACTCCAAAACTCTATTTAATAATAATAATAATAATAATAATAATAATAATAATAATAATAATAATAATAATAATAAAATGATGCGTTGTGTTTTTCTGAAAAACCATAATTGTTACTAAAGGTTGTTAGTCAAGAAAACGTCTAGATTAGTAATTCGTTATTTCACTCATTTATTCACGTTACACTATATCATTACAATAACATAAGTACTACTTAAACATAATAAAAGTATAATACATGTATAGTATATCGAAACATGGCTTATTTTTTTTTGCAAGGTCTCAAAAATTCAATATTTTAATTTTTATTTTCTGTTTTGAAATGTAATAGTTGAAGCTGCTTAATAAGTGGCGAGTGGCGGAAACGTTTAATGCATTATACACGCAGTGATGGAGCAAAAATGGCTGCTCCCTGTTATCTAGTTACACGCGCGAAAGAACATAGGTTGCGATGGCGATTAAATCTGTAGCTGCAGCGGAGGATGCCTCAAGAGGAAAAATCTCTACCTACGGTTCACGTTTACAGAATACATTGCAGTAATCCCATAAAACGTATTCTGATAATGGAATATAAACAAATGTTGTTAACATTTTAAAGGATAATTAATTGGTGTTAGCAGTGTGACGTCCGTTGTAGCGGATGGATTTACCCCGAAGAAATTGCAGAATTCATTAGGAGGAAATATGCTGTTAATAATGTTATTAACGCTTTTTTTCTTTCTTTTGTTAATATTTTGTGACTTGCGAAGTCCTCCCAGGATAAATAATTAGCGCTTTCGTCTCAGAATGCGGACTCAGCTCTTGTTGATAGTGTATGTGTCTCGCATTTCAAGTTAAAAGTAGACCCTGTATTTTACAGTAGGTCCTGAAAAAGTAGGTCCTGAAGGGATATTAAACTTCAAAGAAACGAAAAGCATGTTACAACACATATTATTGGTTTGATTTAAGGAGGTTATTTAGTGTACTACAAAGATAACCAATGTTATATTTTGGTGTTTATATAAGCTGTTTTCGTTCAGATTTGAAAAATAAATAATTTTTGCTTAAGAGTCTTCATCCCGGCGAAATTAAAATACCGCTAATTTTACAGTAATTATGTGATATATTCAAATAGATAATTGAAATATGGAACAAGAGCGCCCTAGACAATATTATTTTGCGTGAGGTACCGTTATCACAAGTCACCTAGTGGCTTTGTTTTCAGCTGTTTAGAAACGCGAAAATAAATGGCGATTTTCAAAATGATTCGAAATCGAAAGCAGATAAGTGAGTCGTGATAACGGTTTCTCATGTAAAATGATATTGTCTAGGGCGCTCTTGTTCCACTTTTCGATTATCTTTTATCTATTTGAATATATCACATAATTACTGTAAAATTAGCGGTATTTTAATTTCGCCGGGATGAAGACTCTTAACACAAGGCCCATGAAGACTGAATTGGTTAAATACTACGCTAACCGTTCGTTGTAACGGGTTGCAAGTAGCAGTGCCATCTAGTATCTTGAACTAGAAAAACAAATCACTAAAGAAAGTAACGTTTATTTTATAATAATAATAATAATCGTGTGACAGTTTCACCAACTAACTAAACTTATTGGCTTCATCAAACACTGAAGAAACAAGAGAGAGTTACATCTAAATACAGGGTGTCTATTGGTCACGAAAGTCACGAAAAAATCACGAAATCAGAAAACGGTCATGAAAGTCACGAAATTTTGGTTTTGGGTCACGATTTTTTTTTTTAACTGTACAAATGTAAATACAGATTGGAAAATTTTGTTCTATAAAACGTCAAAATTCACCACCAAAAATGTCTATAGTCGGCTTTAGACGCTACCAAATCGCAAGCAAAGTACGTTTCTATCGCATGAATGAAAATTCGGCCTAATTCGCACCCAAATTCGCTCTTGAAAATGTTAGGAAATTTTGTGATTTGGTAAAAAAAAAAAACGGTCACGAAAAAGGTCACGAAATTTTATTTTGAAATTTTAGTAGACACCCTGTAAATATAACAGGATCCAGGAAAATGGATGTGTACGCTGATTGGCTGATCAAACGGATTCAGCCAATCATAACAAAAGTTGACAAAAGTGGAGCTATAAACACCACAGATCCATTTCCCTCCCTGGTAAGGTAGAAAACTAAGCTACAAATTAAGTCTTTCCAATAGCTTGCCCCACTGTGCGTCAATTTTTAAGTCCTGCATTCCAATATTCATAACGCAGCTTTGGTCTTTTTCAATAAATCGGGTCTCTTGCCACTTCTACATGAACTGTTAACATTGGATCAAAGTACGTTAATAAGAAAGTGAACTAAGAAAGAAAAAAAAAGCACTCAGGATGGCTTGCCTGAAAAAGCTTTTACACTTTTCCCACCAGATGTCCACATCGAGAATCGAACCCGAGACCGCTTGCACGAAAAGCGAGAGTGTTAGCGACAGTATGTGGGGCCACTGTAAAAATTTACGAGTCTTACACTATTTAATTTATATTATTATTAATAAAAAAATCAAACAAGCGTGTCACGATGTCATAGGCGCTCAGTAAATTGTATTCTCAGTTAAAAAAAAAGGTTGGGAACCACTGCTGTATAGAATAAGATGTTCGCTATCTAAAAATACTTTGGTAAGAGTAGAGAAATATGTCGCATTGCTAATGAAGAAAAACATTACATATATTCAAATAACTTGTCACGATAAAGAGTCAGGAAAGCTAAAAGTCATTAATGAGGGAAAACGATGTTTACTTTTTTTTTTTTTTGAGGCGTCTTTTTGCCTCCTAAAATCCGTCCTTTTGAATGGAGAAAGAGAAAGATTTTGTTGCAGCATTTCCGTTTCTGCTGCTGCCCATGTAAAAGAGAGAGAGAGCTAGAGCTACTATAGAGCTCTTTAGCAAGAGTTTTCTGTGATGGTGGTCGGAAATGTAGTTGAGTGGGGAAACCGGATGTGCCCGGGCAACATAGAACTTCCACTTGTGTATGGATGCGGCAGCGTTAGTGTTGCCACACTTGAGAATAGCAATTATGCCAAGTGGAAGTTAAAATCGTGCCAGACCTTTGCAAATGATGCCAAATTTAATAATTTTTTATGACGAGTATAAAGACGTGCTAAACGGGAATAAGTAAGAGCATTTCTTCCTAGTCGTTTCAATGTGTATTTTCTTTTAGTGAGCTTCAATACTCACAGTAATACATTGAAATTCAAGAGGGGATTGGAAACTTCGTTAAAAAAAATAATTGAAGATAAAAATGAAATGAAATCTTTCAGGTTTCCTACGATTATGCCCATTAGACTAAGGGAGACGGATGGTTAAGGCAAGTGAATGATGATGAAATATTTGGTGGAATGAAACTGTGGAAGGAGACGGGAGTACTCGGACCAAACCTACGGACACCATGTTGTCCACCACAAACTTACTTGGGGGCCGCGATGGCTCACGGGTAGAGCGTGCACCTGTGATGCATGGGGTACTTGGTTCGATCCCAGCTCGTGCCAAGTGAGTTGTGTGGTGGACAGACACCGTGTGCGTCGGTTTTCTCCCGTTTCCTCCCACTTTCATCATTCCACCATTTCATTCATTTCTCATCATCTCCGTCTCTTTAGGCTAACCGGCATAACCGTGGGACATAAAACTTAGATTTCATTTCATTTTCATTTCAGAACTTACTTGGCCGGAGGTTGAACCAGGGACCCCATGCACAAGATGTAAGCGCTCTACCACTGAACCACTGTGCTCCCCCAGAATTTATCTTTCAAATGATGACGTAGTGACTCCGTTACTTTGTGCGAATTTCGCGACATTTGCTATAGCACGGCCAACAAGAGATGGTCTCTGACGTTTCTTACCACATGCGGTGGGACATTGCAGCCCCTACTTTGATACCAGTGTTACCAACCACGATCATTCTGTCTTATTACCATTAATTAAATTGCCACTACAGTTGCACCGAAAAAAACCTTGACACGCGAGAGTAGTGGCAATGTCACTGCGAGCTGTCAGAGACCAGAGACGTTCTCTTACTGGACGCACTATAAAATCCGACAAGAATTCATTCAATTAATTAATAAAAGCTGAAGAAAATTCTACAGTATTTTAGCGTCTAATGAAAAAAAAAATGCCCAAAGAGGAGGAATATACCAATGAATAGATTGTATTGAGATGAACATAAAGTACATGTGTAGTTTTCGAAAACCGTACCAGTTATTATTGGGATGAAACTGGTACTGAAATATTAAGCTCTCTATTATGATAGCAACAAGATGACAGGGTACATATTATTGTTAATGAGGTATAACCTACAATTAGCATAAACTCTTAAATGTAGTTTCCGGTTTAACTAACACATTGCCCAAAGATAAAGTTTATATCAACCGAAAGAAGACATTGAGATAACCAAAGTAACGTGGCCGACAGTAAATTCGTATGCGTAGTTTTTGAGGAAATTAAGAAACAAGCATACAACGTGCCATGATTTATTTATTACCGTGTATGTGGCAAAAAAAAAAAAAAAGCTCTTGTAGTTTTTATCCCCTCACAGTGGTACAGTTACTGGTACTAATACACGTTTTTAGATTAGCTACGTTATTGTCTGATTGACAGATGTAACATTTTGAAGAAATATGGATTGTATTATATTATCAATAAAGAACTACGATTGACGCATTGGTTATATGCTGCGTAGTTTGAATCGGTCGTATTGTGAGAAATTTATTGCCCCACTGAGAATTCGGCACATTTTTGTCGGATGTCCTGAATACTCAGATCTCAGATAACCTGACGGACTACCTTGTACACTTGATCGTGTTTTGAGGAATGATGGTTGTTACTTACGTTGGTCGTGTACTTAAGTTTATTCGCGCCTTTGATGTTGCTCACGTTCTTTGAGTTTTGTAGTCCTTCGCTCTTTTAGTTTTTCCTGCTACAATTTTATCTTTTATTCATACTTTTTATTGTTTTTTTCTTATTTATTGTTAATGTTATATGTTTTACCTCTCTTGATTATTATTTTATCTCCTGTTTCTGGTTTTTATACCTGCCAGCGTCAAGTACCCGCTTCGCTAGGTTAAAATAAGAAAAAATGAGTAATATGTTCCATTAGTCATTTTTCACTATTACTGATGCACTCTCTGATATCGGGTCATTTTCATATTTTTATATATCTCCCCCTCCCCCAAGTTACGAGGCTGAATTTGGATTTAAACAGCATCGGAAGTGTCACTATTCATCTCAGTGAGCCCGAAAACTATGGATTCAACACTAATATCGGTCATTTTCAATCGCCCCTTCTACCTCTTCCCTGAGTTGCACCGTCACAGTGAAATGATGAGAACCATTCTAGTTCCGAGTCTCATCTGTGTTGAAAATTTGATGGAGATTGATCGGGTTGTTCAAGAGTTTATTATAGTCCAGAAGGTATAACGTCGTTCGCTTCCCGCGCTTATACGTGCTCGGTACTGGGGGTGTGGTAAGAAGGTAGCCAATCACCACCAACCGCCTACTGCGCTCAGCGAGCCACGAGTGACCAAGCTGGCCACTCCCCATAAACGTCACTACAACTTTTCGCGGGAAGCCAAGGACGTTATACCTTCCGTACTATAAATCATTTTCATTTTCATTTATATAGATAGATAGATTAGCAGCGTTCTGTTCTTATTTTTTAGTATATTCATTCATTCAAACACCATGATTGAAAATTAACATTTTATTGACATGTAAGTTTTGCGCACTTTTAAAAGCAGAGGTGTCTGTCACAAAAAAAAAAGAGCCTTTCAGCTGAGAGTTTTTCTTATGCATTGTGGGTTTATATCTATTAGTTAAGACAATGAATCGTGTAAAT
Source organism: Thermobia domestica (assembly GCF_964235325.1). Lineage (NCBI taxonomy): Eukaryota > Metazoa > Arthropoda > Insecta > Zygentoma > Lepismatidae > Thermobia > Thermobia domestica. Next base: position 6,553,993 of record NC_137468.1, read on the forward strand.
GACCAAATTTAGCTCCATTGTGCCAGATTTGGCATCACTGGGCAAAGCTGCCACAAAGCTTTCTTCCTTTATTAGAGACAGCATCCGCTCTACACAGCCAGAATGGTGGACTTTGAATTTCTCAACATGTGCTGGCCGGCTAGAACAACATTTGCAAAAAGCTCACAGAGAGCTACTATCAATAAATGTCTCGTCTTGTCGTGTTTTCTAACTCTTTGAGGAACATGCCCTTTTCCACTCAGGCTCTATTTCACACACGCACTCAACCTCTTTGATGTCCAAGCATCAGCATTTTGTTAACAAATCTCTGTTAGTAAAATTATTTGGACAGTTCTCCAGATTCTGGTAACTTTGATGGAGGTCGTTTCATAAGAAGTAGTCAAAGGATGAGAAAAACTGAATGTTCCGCTATTCGAATTGAAAAGTATGCTGTGCGTATGTATATATGTGAAATCAAATGCATCAACTGTCCGTCCGTCTGTCCCACAGATATGAGCTATAACAGTAAGAGATAACCAAAACAGTTTTTGATATGGAGCCACTGTCTCAAGATATGTTCCATCTCTCCTTTAACCCTTTATTTAAACCGGAAATGATGGTAGTTATAATTTCCGATGTCAGCAGCTATCTCCATAGAGCATAAACCGTAGGAAATTATAATTTCCGGTTTCAATAATTGTCACCATAAAAAACTTGAACCATGGGAAGTTCTGATTTCAACACTTGTCTCCATAGAGCCTAAACCGTGGGAAATTATAATTTCCGGTTTCAATAATTGTCACCATAAAAAACTTGAACCATGAGAAGTTCTGATTTCAGCACTTGTCTCCATAGAGCCTAAACCGTGGGAAATTATAATTTCCGGTCTCAGCAGTTGACTCCATAGAACTTAAACCGTGAGAAAGTATAATTTCCGGTTTCAACAGTTTGTCTCCATAGAGCTTACACGGTGAAACAGAGTTAAACAGCTTGTCTAGCAATGGATTTCTGGTATAGATTCATTGTCCAAAAAATAGGTTCTATCTTTAACCCTTTATTTAAAGCGGAAATAATGGAAATTATCATTTCCGGTTTTAACATTGATCATCGTAGAGCTGAAACAGTGAAAAATACCTTGCAACAGTTTCTCGAGATGGATTCAGCGTTCAATAGTAGATCCTATCTCCATCGTTGTCTCCTCTACTAAAATCGGAAGCGGTAGAAATATAATTTCACTTCCGTTTCAGAATTGCTCTCCATAAGATCAGAAATGTTTTCGTATTGATTCGGTATCTCAAGGATAGGTTTCACCTTTTCTTATTCTCTGTTCAAACCGGAAGTGGTAAAAGTCTATTATTTCTGGTTTCAACACTGGCCTACCACTTCTGGCTTCAATACTGATATACCGGGCTGAAGTGCAAAACAAAACGGTAGTAGCGAAGGGCTACCATATACAAGGTTAACTAGTGTTATCTTGATACTCTGCCTCTTGTAATTTTTAAACAAATTACCTTGTAATTTTTAAACAAATTAAATTTTGTACCATGCAAATATCGACAGGAGGACATTGTTTGGCATACTGTAATACCACAAGGTTAACAGTATTGCCAACCCAAAATGAAGTAGAAGGCCGCGGTTGCTTAGTGATAGAACTCTTACCTCTGGTGCGTGAGGTCCCTGGTTCAATCCCCTCGATAGTGCTTTGTGGTCTGTGGACGCCATTTTTAGAATACCTGATATATTTGTCGAGTTTTTAAGTAAACGTATGGCTTCTTGCAGCACACATGAGTTCTCTCCCACCTTATCTCTCAATTAAAACAGGAAGCGATAACCAAAATGAACTTATTGATTTCACAGCTCACAAAGAAATGTAAACGACTGGACTTTTTAAAAAATCTATTGTTGGTAGTGTGCGCGCTCGTGTGTTTTTTTTTTATTTATTTATTTAGTTGCGTATATTCACGACCCTATACACTTGGCGCATATTCTCCAAGCAGTCGTGTTCCCCTCTCAGACAACCTCAGTCTAACCGCACAATATTCGGTATCTAACGTACTAATTGTGTATTTTTCTTCGTTCGTTTCAAGTATGGTTTTCCAAACTATTTTTACAAAGGCTCAGCGAATGATGATCGCTCTTAGGACCCTTGTTGAGTCCTGTAATCTAACTCCCGTGAAGGCGAGATATAGTGGTGGGGAACGGCATATCCTACCAACTGCATCGGATGTGATTTGGAGCCTACGTTAATAGTAGGCCTTGTCCTTTATAACTTCGGTGTCAGCTAAGGCCGTAAAACACAAAAGCTCAAACTCTGTGGTGTTCCATGCTTTCCACATATTGATACAGTAGCATACCAGGCAGGATTAACGTTTTAATAGAACTTCACATATATGTTCTTGTACACCAATTGTGACATTGAAGTTCTTCAAACACATTTTATTTTCTTGTTAAAATTGCGTTTTAAGCTGCTTCGTGCTATTAGGTTAGCATACTCATCTCATTGGTGCGAGAGACCGAGGCTTGATTCCCGGTGGAGTTCATATCGTTCGAATCCTGCGCTAAGTAGCAAGTCCACGCATTGGCGCCGATGTCTGTATAACTTTGGGGGGAGATGGCATCCGGATTTCTCAGATACAGTGGGAACTCGATAACTCGAACCTGAAGGTAATAGACAAAAATTCGAGTTATCGATTGTTTCGAGTAAACAAGATTCGAGTTATCAGTGTGCCCACAGCAAAAATTCTGTGCAAGTTCCTTAAATTATATAAGATGACTAGTAAAAATAAAATAATAGTCGTGTGTGAAACACAATTGAAGACTCGAAAATAATGTAAGTGCCAAAAACAATAGTTATTATAAGAATAGGGACAAAAGATAGTAAATTGTGCGCAAGCGTCACAACGAAGTGAAGCTATGTTTGAAAATCTAAGGCATAAACCAGAGCGCAAAATTTCCGGTCGCCAGATCGCCACTGTTCAGTAGGAATGGTTTCTGCCTAAACTCACAGTTTCTGTTTTACACGAAAGTAATTGTCACTGAGTGAGGGAAAACACGGAATGTGAAATCTTTCTTTGTCAAACTAAAGGCCATGGGGGAGGGGAGGAACCTTTCATAATTTGTACGTGAGAGATACTGGCGCCCATCATTTTTGGGTTGGCGAGTGCGTCTGACTGAAATTTTGCGTCCTGTATAAACGTATTTAGAAAATAAGTGAAATAATTTCAAGGTAACACTTACACTGTTTCCTACAGCGAGTCTTCAATTCCAGTACCGTTCATATTAGCAGTAATGACAGGACTAGCAACAATGACAATTACGTAAAAGCATAGAGCTATAACTTCGAGTTATCAAGGTCATATCCAGAGAAATTCGAATTATAGAGGTAAACTTCGACTTGTGGAAGCTCGCAGATACGAAAGTTCGAGTTACCGAGGTTTTTAAATATGATTATGAAACCCCTAATATTCGACTTATCGAGATTGTAATTTTTAAACATTCGACTTATAGAGATTATTTTAATGAGTGTTATGGAGAATTCAAGGGAATGTGAAGAAATTGAGTTACCATTCGACTTATCGAGATCCAACTATATTATGTAACAAAACATGAATGAAAATCTTAATACATACATGTCGGTCCAAGCAAACTTCAGGGGGGAGAGGACGGATCCCTTTAGCCACCAAGAATTGATGCCTGTACGTGTCGCAGCCTTAGTGCTGCCAACAGGCGTTAAACTTCAAATCAAGCAATAATAATTGCTGGGAATGGAAACAATGTAGTGCTATTTGAAAGTCGTGTTTTCTTGTTTCAATATAAACTACTGTTCGTATTGGTGAATCCGTCGCCACAGAGCAAATTAAATATGGAGTTTGAGAAGCCCTTCAGTTTTCTAAATTAGATTATACGAGGAAGACCTGTCTTCGTTGGAGAAGAACTGCAAGAAACCTAATAGATATTATTATGTCATGTAACTGCGAGTAGTCATGGTGACTAGAGCGAAAGTGCGTCCTCTGCGATTCCACGGCCAGCGCCGGAAACCAAACAAGCGGAATAAGAAAGTTTCTGTGAATTGTAAAAAGGATTGTGAAGCCCAGTTAAAGGTAGGTGGCCAGCAATCTGTGCCGAAAGACCCTGCCGTAGGATTTCCTATGTCGAAGCCTCCTGTCCTGTTGAAAGAACGTGATCTGTGGGCTCGAGCAGCCGTTGCTAGCTCAGAAAACATCGCCTCCTTCTCTCCAAGAAGGCTTAGTTTCCCACTTCATTACTTCCACCGACCGTGGATTCATGTAACTCGCAACATCCGTCGAGATCTGCGTGATACCAATATCCAACAGGGTTGTCATGGTAACCGTGGTATTACCACCTTGGCCACTATTTACCATGGATCGGATACGAATGGAAGTAGCACAAACGACTACAACCAAAATACAACTTCGCATTCCACAAAACCTGGGAAGGTAGGTGATAATGTGATTTTCTTATTAGCCCAGCCCAGGGATTTTTATATTCATTCCTCTCCTCCCTTTGTAAAGAAGAAGTATTAGTACTTTCTTGTAGTTTTCAATAGAGGGTGTTTGAGCAAACACGATGCATAATTTGCAGGTACTACTAACTATTATTTTTTCTTGTTTAACGTTGTACGATTATCCTCCGAGGCAAAAACGAAATGATAAAGCGAAGAAAGTGGGAGGAAACGGGAGAATCCTGTAAAAGTACACACATGGTGTTTGTCCAACAGAAAGCTCTTTTGGCATGAGCTGGGATCGAATCAGAGACTCCCATACACCAGAGGTGTGCGCTTTACCACTGACGCACCGCGACTTTCTTGACTATTCTTTCTGAGGAGTAAATAGAGACATGTCCGTTAATCGAGTAGCATAAATGAGTGGTAAGTGTTTGATTTTGCAATCAGTTGGTCCCAGATTCAGATCTCGCAACTTATCATTCAATTGGAATTTTACTTCAGTTTCATAAGACGAATGCTGAAATCACACCGGCAAATGGCGTAAAATGGCTGCAAATACCTCCCAGACTTTCGAAAACCCAAGTTGATCTGGAATTTGTTCCTTCGTGAGATTTTGTTCGTTTGTAAATCCTTCAGGTATTTGGGGTTTATCATCCATTTTTAGCACAGTGATTACGTGAGTCATGATATAATGGTCAAAAGTGAGATCCATACCAGTACTCAGGCTTTGTCCGAAGCAAGTACTCCCACAACCAATCGAACCCTGGACTATACACAAGGGAAGCTTAATTGAGCTAATTAGTCATATTTAGCTAAATGGCTAACCTTGACTATTTTGATGCTAGAAGGATACCGGAGTCAGATTTTATATCGGAGTTTGGAGAACTCAACGTTGATGTGCAGGACCACACTTCATGTATCTTGGGTGCGGAGTAGCGGTTTGAAGCTTCAAAATAACCCAACAAACCTGGGTTCACTGTGAAAGTATGTGGAATTCAGGCGTTACGTTAAATTGTAGTTGACGACGTACTAGCACCGATGCTAGAAAGAAACTTCCAATCAATGAAACAAAGGAAGACTTACTGTATTCGGAGGTGTTTAATTGAAACCTACGCTATAAGAAACAACATGCATGGTATATACATATATTGGTGAAAATGTGTGTGACACAGCTTCCTTTGTATCGTTATGATTGTTGTTAGAATGTGTGTTATGAAACTACATAAACATAATTTGAATTGTCATTGTATGGGTGAGAAATTTGGACACTAAAACACAATGGAGAACAGGGGCTGAGAGTTTTGAGGAAACTGATTGGTACACGAAGGATGATTTAACATGTATGCGTAAATACCACAGGTCACCGAATATTAATACGGATAGTAAAATTGAGACATGGAATTTTGTCGGGACACAGTACTCATATATGAGAATACATATGGGTGTATATAATTTTCTTCTTAAAATAAAGTTGAACAAGAGAATATATATTATTAGGAACGAGTAACAACAGTTTTATTAAATTGACCTGACAGAATAATATCAAACGAGGATATTTTGTTTCTGCGGCAATGACTGTTAAATAGTATTCCTTACAAGATGAGAGAATTTTTATGATGAGATACGAGACGAGACAACTGTTCAAATATATTTTTAGAAATGATAAAGCTCTTTTACTTCACCTTCTTGAAACGAAAAGAGCCCCAAATCTAGCGTCGTAGGCAACACTACTCATAAGGCATACAGCCTTATAGGCAACACTACTTTTAAAGCATCTAGTTTCATAAGCAACACTATTCATAAAACATCTAGTCTCACTATTCTTAAAACATTTAGTCTCATAGGCGACACCACTCTTAAATCATCTAGTCTCGTAGGCAACACTACTCTTAAAGCATCTAGTCTTGTAGGCAATACAACTCTTAAAACATGGTCTAAATTAAATGATAAACTTTATTTTGTTTATTTTTCTTAGCTAGTTGATTAACACACATAAGTAACAAAGCTGAAGTGTCCATTATGTAAAATAATCTTGGCAGGCAGAACCTTGTCAAATGCTTGTGAAATTTCAATTTGAATCATGTTATCTAAATGACTCTGATAGAAGAAGTGTAGTTGAGTTTTGATGTTTCATGTTTTACACCCATACAGAACTCCAAGGTTATAAAGGACAGGGCCGACTATTAACACAGGTTCCGAAACACGACCGCAGCTTGAATTGGCGGGTGAGCAGACCATCGTACAGGCTGTTCTCTAATCAATTAACTCGTCTTCAAAAGACCTGCATTAAAGGACTATTCCACTGACAGAAGATATTGGTTGAAGTTTAGTTTGAACACCGCGACTATATGGGACATGGACTTACAGTTTAAGGTAGATTCCGAACCATCGAAATGCCTTTAAATTTCAAAGCTTTCCCAATGGGAATCGAATCCATGACCCATCTACACAAAAGGGGCGCGCGCTACCAAGAAGAGCTAGCAGAAAGTAGTAAAAAAATGAAATTTTTAAGTTGTACGTCCCACAGTTATGCCGGTTAGGCTAAAGGAGACAGTGATGATGAGAAATGAATGAAATGGTGGAGTGAAGAAAGTGGGAGGAAACGGGAGAATCCCGAGAAAACCCACGAGCACGATATTTGTCCACCACAAAGTCCACACGGCGCGAGCTGGGATCGAACCAGACCCCCCAGGCACCGGACGTGAACGCTCTACGAACGATATAACATGTCTAAATAAATTGATTGTTCATTACTTTTTCTCATTTGCAAATAACAAAATTAATTATAGAATCAGACATGGATGAATTTTCATCAAATTATAGATTGTGGTTTTGTACGAGGCGCATTCGGAAAGTAACCTCCGCTTGATCATTGTGCGTGAAATAGTGGGGCAGCGCTACCATCTTTGCACAGACGTGCACAGTAGATCAGTCTTCATCCAGCCGTGGTAGAGTGAAGGTTGTCTTGATCACTAGTTCCACTTTTGTATCGTCTCAAAGTCTGTACTGCAATAGAAAACCCCGCCAAGTGTGAGGTACGAGCTGCTATACGTTTTGTTATAACAACATTCGGCAGCATCTGTTCATCGGGAACTTTGTGCCGTGTATGAGTAAAGGAGTTGTTCGTGAATGGGTTCGTTAAATTTAAAAGTGGACGAACAAACATTCATGACGAAGAGATGAAGACGACGCAGGCCACCAATGATCACTGATGAACGATTCCAGAAAATTGATGGGAACGTTGCCCATCCGAGATTTGACACCCAAGGATTATAATCTCTTCATGCATATGAAGAAATGGCTTGGATGATGATGATGAGCTGAAAGTTGTGGTCCCAGGCTGGCTCAAGGCATAGGCGGGGAAATTTCTAAGCTAGTGCAGAGATATAATAAGTGCTTGAATGTTTATGGAAATTATATTGAAAAATAGAGCAAAGAAGTAGTTCTCAGGTAAATATAATAAATTCTTCGCATTTACTTTGGTGTTTCTTTCGTAGGCAATCGGAGGTTACTTTCCGAACGGCCCTCGTATGTTTGAGAAAATTTTTCAAACAGGTATTTATTATTTAGGTTCTACGTTGGTCCATTGGAACATTAGTAAATACTAGAAATAGTGATTTATTGAGATAAAAACTTAACGATGCTATATGCGATTACTGTGCGTTTACGAGGGTCACTACGAAAGTTTTGAGATGTGAAATAACTTACATACTTAAAATCAATTTAACACTTACATTTTCTCAAAGTGTTCACCATTACACTGTACACACTTTTGCATCCTCGAAAACCACTTTTGGAAGCAGTTTGGCAGTCTTTTTCTTCAAGTGTTGAAAGTTCATTCTCTTAAGCCACTACAGCTTCTTCAGAGCTGCAAAATCTCTTCCCACGCATGCGATCTTTGATCCTGGGGAACAGAAAAAACTCACACGAGGCCAGGTCAGGGCCATACGGCAGATGAGTCATGAGTTTGACCTCCGTAGATTCTAAAAACTGAATTGTGATGTTGGCCGTGTGTACGGACGCGTTGTCATGATGAAGCAGGACCCCACGCAATCCAGTTCTTGGACGCCGTTCCCGAAGCTTCTGGAACATTTTTGTTAGGCAAACAGTGGTGTACCACTGAGCAGTAACAGTCCTTTGTTCTTCAAGTGGAACAGTTGCAACATGGCTAGATTTGGAGAAGAAAGTTGCCACCATCTTCCCCATACTTCGCGGTCGCTTCACTTTCGTGGGTGGATTTCCGTCTGGAAAGATCCAAACTGTAGACTAGCGTTTATTTTCAGGGTCAAATTGATAGATCCAAGTCTCATCACCAGTAACAATGTCAGAGACGCGTCGAGAATTGACTCCATCAAATCTTGCAAGCATTTCTTCACACCACTCCACACGCATGCGCTTCTGCTGTTCAAAGTGTGAGGCACCCAACGAGATGAAACCTTTCTGAGCCGAAGATGATCATAAAGAATTTTTGTTACTGCTGGCGATCGAATGTTCACTGTAGATTTAATGTCCTTAAAAGTTGTTCGAGGATTTTCTCGAATCATTTGTTCCACAGCGGCAATGTTTTCATGTGACACAGCTGTAGTCGGACGTCCAGCTCTCTCTTCATCTTTAAGCGATGTCCGGCCTTTTCTGAATTCACCAAACCACCGAAAAATTGTAGCACGGGAAGGAGCAAGTTCCCCAAATGCCCCCTGCAAACGGTCAAGGCTTTGTGTCTCGTTCAAACCACTTTTGAAATCGTAAAGGGTCATTGCCCGAAAATGTTCCCTTTCGAGCTCCATTCTAGACAGCCGAATACTGCTCACATCAACAAACAAGTGAAGCCATGCCGATAAGCGAGGCGAGTTGAAACTTGCTTCGCTTCTTCGCTCTGGATACCACTACCAAACGCAATTGTTGGAATTCGAATACTGTGCCCTCAAAACTTCCGTAGTGACCCTCGTATTTTCAATCATTCATAAAAACATTCTGGCTGTGGGATCGTATTCGTTTCTGAAGTAAAAAGAATTACCTTTGATGTAATTAATGTAGAGAACTTGGATCAAAGTTGGTGGATAGAAAATCATGTGTGAAAAATTTAAAGATTAATGGTAGAACTTCACAAAACAGAAAAGGCAAGTTAAATGTATTTGTATAACAGAAAAAGATAAGAGAAATTTTAATATTTTAAACATCTGCAATATTTTAATCACTAATAAAAGTGAACAGCTGTCTTAATGGATTACATTTTGGAAATTTTATTCAATGTTGAAAAGTGAATAACAATCTTTGATTACGCCTAATACTGTGAGTGCTTAATTAAATTTTCCTTTGGTGCTGCTGTAGAAATCAGGTAGCGTCATTTGTCTCCGTAGCTTCTCAGCAGTTGCAGGTGGTAATCACAAAAACTCTAATTAGGATTGGCAGGGAGCCTTCCTCTTCCCCCTCCTCCTCCAGCCGTGAGGTGCCAAGAAAGCCAGCGAAATGAGTTTTCAGGGAAATACGAGATCGTTACTCTCCTGTCTTCTTACTCATCATGGAAACGTACCTTTAATCTTCGTACACACATTAAGTCACTGTTGAATACAGTGAAGGGATCTTGTTTCCTCTAACGTTAATTTGCGCTATATATGTACAGGGTGTCAAATGTATACAGGTGATAAAGGGGTCCAATATAAGTATTTTGAGATAGGAAACCGAAGGTGAAAACGGTTAGTTCAAGCGCCACGCCATCTTCAAGTTGCAGCAATCTATGGGAACAAGTACGTTGTTTCATAACAAATTTGTTTATTAGGTTGATGTAACCTGCTTTATTGTGCATAACACTACATCTGAGTATCTAGGGTTAGTACAAACTACTACTGCACTGTACGTACCAAAAATTCATAGTAACTGTTCAAAGTGACGACCACCAACTTCGATGTACGTAGCACAGCGCCTAAGGATATTTAACCTCACTCGCTCAAATATCCCCGGTGTCTCTTTCACAATCAAGCAGACAGCTAAGACTCTTGCAAGTCCTCGGATTCTTCTGGCGATTCGCATACCAAGGATTTGATGTGTTCCCAAAGGAAAAATTTGAGAGGAATAAGATCCATGAAGCGCGCTGTCCACCAGATGAGACCTCCTCTTCCAACCCAACGATTAGGGAAGGTTGTATCCAAATAATGGCGAACATTCACATTGAAGTGGGCAAGTGCGCCGTCACGTTACACCAACATTCTTGTGCGGGCATCTAGAGGCACAGTCTCCAATAGTTCGGGCAATACATCACGATGGAACATTAGATACTGTTGTCCAGTCAGGCGAGGCGGCAAGAGATAAGATCCGTATTGTATTGTCGTATCTCTGCGTTTCGAATGGCGATGGCATAATGTATTTTTCAATATGTAGTTACTGAAGCGTTATACCATTTGTTCTCACAGATTGATAAAACTTGAAGATGGCGTGGCGCTTGAACTAGGCGTTTCGACCTTTAGTATATTGGACCCCTCTATCACCTATATGAATTTGACTCAAAAGGTTATGAACATCCTGTATAGCCTGTGTCCAAAACTTTATGGAATGTGCGAATAACGATGACGATCACAAACAATTTGTACAAAAATGTTTTGTTCGTTCAATAACATAGAACAGATACCTGTGTACAAAAGAAACTCGTGCAGTGATGCATGAACACTGAAATATCTGATAGTTTACTTACGTCATGTGGGCCACCGTTTGTTGACTGTCACAAATCCTAGTTTTTGTTGGCAAGAATAATACGGGTGTGGTTACCGGGTTCACCCATAGTACGGATTAAACTATGAAGCAGCTCTTATGATAAAGCATCCCACTCTTGTGCAAGCACGCTGCACACTTCTACAGTTGACTGTGGTGGAAGTAGTAATGGTGCACCACATGTATGTTCAGTGAAGATTGAGTTCCGGTGATCATGCTGGCCACTCGAGACATGTTATAGTGCAGGTAATCCTCCAACAATTGTGCCGTATAGGACGTGCATTATCATCCATGAAAGGATATGTGCACCACGGAACAGTGGATTATACAGTACAAGGATAACGTTTCTATAGATCTCAGCTGCTTCTGTCTGCTGCTGGACCACAGATAGTAGTGTACGGGTCTCTCGCATGATGCCGTCCCAACACGGTGACACCAAGATCTCTATACTTGACCTTTTCAACAACAGTTTGGTGGTGGTAACATGTTCCTGGTGTCTTCCTGACAAACAGACTGTGAGTATCACTCTAAAAACTGGATCCTGATATGTCACTGAAGAATATATTAATCTAGTGTTCTGGAGTCCTCATTGTTCGACCAGAGATACACTCAGCTCTGCTCGGTTCACCTTATGTGTGTTATCTCACTTCTCTATAATTACTAGCCGGATCTAACGAAAGTCTGTTAAAAGTTGCCCGTTGTCTGAGGAATAAAGATCGCTGTATTTGGTGGCCACGCTCGGTCAGGGACAGGCTTGAGTCGACTTGTTGGCTGTACTTTATTTCTCGGTAACTACTGGTCATATCCGACAATTTGGTAAGCAAGTAGCCCAGCAAGAGAGGCTATTATTAATGAAATTAATAATAAGAGGCTAGCAGTGTGTTAGGTTAAGAAATTTCTACGATGCGAGCAGAACGCCCGTTCTTCGCAAGGGGAGGATACATTTTATTTTAGACATAAAGGCATCAAAATTGTACCAATCAACTTAGGAATCCCAGAAACTCAGAATTCGACACTAATATCGGTCATTTTCAATTATTTTTACATGTCACCCTCTCCCCTTAGAATGGGGGCTGAATTTGGATTTTAACTGCTTTGAAAGTGTAACTGTTCATCTCAGCGACCCAGAAAATTATGGATTCGACACTAATATCTGTCATTTTCGATCATTCATATATATAAACATCCCCCTCCTCTCCCCTAAGTTGCACTATCAAAGTGAAATGATACAAAATACCCCAGGCACGAACATCATCTATGTTGAAAATTTAATCAAAATTCGTCAGGTAGTTCAAGAGTTAAGTCACAAACATAATAGCTTTAATTTTTATGTATATAGATTGCATAAATTAATCTATAAGTAAGATGAAATTACTTAGAAGGTTGAATGCGAAAATAACATGGATGCAGGGCCGGATTTAGGAGGGGGGATGCACATGCACCCCCATTCGTTGTAAATCTACACTACCTAAAATGAAAAGCTAGCAGTGAAAATAGCAACTTTCACAAAGATTATGTACGATACAAGTATAAGTATCCATCATATTCCAATCGATACAAAGCGGCTGTGACTTAGTTGGTAAAGCGTTGACTTTGTATCCGGAAAGTCTTGGGTTCCATTCCCGAGACCCAGACACAACATGTCCAGAGCAATTCCTCATTCGCACCTCAGATTCCTGAAGACATTTAAAAAAACCTCAAATTTAATTTAAATGTACTATTAGTTATTGGTGCATCCCCGTCAGAAAATCTTGGACCTGGCCTGTATGGATATTCAGCTGTATAAAGGTGGCATGTCCTTGGTCTCAGAAACAGTTAAGTTATCCAAGTAATCGCAAAATAATAGTGACTTCTCAGTACGGTTCTCCAGATGTGCGGCCGAATTAGACAAATAACGAACTTAGCAGATTTGACTGTAGTAGTCGGTAACCCTTCCCTTTGTCGCTTGTGTGTTTTACGCATGGACTACATCCTGCTGATATTTGTTCCCCCCTCCCCCCACGATAAGAGTGACAGTGATATGCGAATTATTGTAATGAGCATGGAAGTAAAGAGGCGTGTAATTCATTTACATCAATTAAAACTTAAACGCGAAAACGAGAGAGTTGATAATGACAATGTGGACAGGATTATAAATGGAAACATGTCAAGCTTTAACGCGTATGTCTGTTTTTCTGCTGTGGAAACGCTTTTTTTATTATTATTTCTCTCTCTTCTATATAAACATGGAAAAACTTGAATACTTGCGTTGGGTGTTCACTTACTGATACAAAGCATATAAAGTTTTTACCTTGAGAGTTCAGTAAGTAGAGTTAACTTGTATTTACTTTAATAAATGGAATGGCTTGTGTGCGAGGGGAGGCTGAAAGGTTTCCGATCTAAAATAGAAGAAATACATATAGTAGATCTGTGACACCTCTAGATATTTAAACATATTTTTCCCGAAGAAAATGCGCTCCATGCAATAATCATGCAACAAATGAGTGTATATAATTCTGAAGAAGCTAAGTGGCATTTTTTGGTAATAAACTTTTTGTTGGATTAGCGGTCTGTTCCAACGAGAATTCATACCCAAAGAACCCAATCTGTTCCTTGTAGTTCAAAACATTGCTCAAAGGAGGCGTTGGTTGTACGGTCGCGGTTTTTGTTGTTTATATCCAAAGTATATTCAGATATAAGCTTTGGATAAAAATGGTTTAACGTCAGACTGGTCATTCATCATCATCTACTTCATGATTTGCTCAAAATGCCTACTACTTCAGTCATGTTCAATTTTAGAAACAAATTGATGGTGCCTAATCAGAATAATGAGGTAGGTACTCAAGCATTTCGTAGTCTGATTTATCCATTTCAGTCAGTTTTCCATGAACCTTCTTACAGGAAGTCCTGCATGAACAAGATGCTGTGCACAAGTTTCATTGGCAGTGTTGATCTAGTTGCTTTTGGTCAGAAGGGTGCACTAATATTCGGTTTTCATTTTAGGATCTTAGTGAAAGCAATGAAGATAATAACTACTTGAATTCCAGAAAGCCAACGCTCTTGCTTTTCTTTTTCCATTTCTGTCATCGAAACTTCTCGTGTCTAATTGAAACATGATGGCACCGTCGCATAGACTGCTTTTTTGATTGTAGATCATAGTAGTGGATCAAAGTTTCAGCCACTGTTTCCGCAGGACACAGAAAGTATTAAGAATAATTTCGGCAGTCGATGCCGTTTCTCATCTGGACTTAGCTGTTTTGGGACCGACTTGGATGACAGATTCCCATTCCCAGTTCCTGATGAGCAATACAAAGAAAACCTTCACTAGACACTTTGTATTTGTAGTGTCCTGCAATTTTCGGGAGACCGACTCGTGTATTTTGGATATCAACTCGTGTACTGCATTCACATTTACGGGAATCAATAAGAGTTTTCGGTGGACCAGGACTCGTCTCATCTTTGGTGTATATATCTACATCTTTTAAACTCAGCAGTTAGGTCTTGTTAATGCTGTATGAGGGACATTGTTCCTTCATACTTTGACGCTGTTCGTTATTTAATTCCTTTAATATGCCCTTGAAAAAAGATAATTAAATCATGTATGTTTTTCTTGCCAGCTGCTGAGTTCCATAATTTGACTCCGTTACTCATTCAGTTGCAAATAGAGAGACAATTACACTGCATTCTCCACGTTTTTCCCAAATAAAACTGAAGATTACTTTTAACCCTCCTTTTAAGTGGGAGACTTTAAACCCTTGTATTTAAGTATCAGTATTTTCCCCCCTTATTCTTAAATTTATTACCACCTAGTATTCTCGTGTAGCCGAATACTTACCGCTCATATCTGTGGAGAGACATGGTCACGGGTTCGATTCTCGTTGAGGGAGGGGCATATTTTTTATATTGCCCAGTATCGTTATGTAGCTGTTACAAAAAAAAAATCTCCAGAATACAGTCCACTAATGAGTCATAGTAGCTTCAGGTGCGTGTCTACTTGTTTATGCATAGTGTCTTTGAAACAGCATGGAGTATTCGAGGTATTGCCAACTTGGTGTCACACTCCACACCTCCCAGTCCCTTAGTACTGTATGGCATGTATCGCACTTAATGCTCTGTGTTATTTTAGAATACACTCTGTTTTATTATTCTTGCTTTGCTTGAGTTACAGATTTCTTGTGACTTCGCTCTGCAATTATTTATACCTTTTTATTTTAAATAGCATAAACAGCTAGGAAGATATGATCTGTGTGACTGTTAGCTAAACATGGCAACAGTGAAATGTTTTTAATGACGTGTCCTTATCAGCAGCCAGTGAAAGTGGCGCTGTCGTTTGGTTTTTAGTAGTATTGCTACGTGATGGGAGGCCGGCTCATACATTGTCATGACTGTACATTTATAAAACTTTGCAATTAAAAATCAGAAGATATTATTGGAAATAAGATAGCAATATCTCTTTATCAAACTACAATCTATCATAATCCGATCAATCGGGATTATTTTAATTTTCTCCTGCGCTACAGTGCAATCCCACGGTTATGCCGGCTAGACTCGGTGATGATGAGAAATGAATGAAATGGTGGAATGAAGAAACTGGAAGAACCCTGAGAAAACCCATGCACACGGTGTTTGTCCAGCACAAAGTTCACTTGGCGCGTGCTGGGATCGAACCAATTATCCCATACACCAGAGCTGAACGCTGTACCACTGAGCCATCGCGACCCCTACAGTGCAATTGAATAAAGAAATGGAGCTCCCCGCGGCTAAGCGGTTAGCGTGTGCATCTTTGGCGTAGTAGATCCGGGTTCGATTTCCGGCAGGGTTCCGAGTTTCATATAGCTGTAGGTCCAAGTCGGAATAGCCTCGCTGCTGGAGGGGACGCTAAAATGAAAACCAAATCAAATAATGAAATGGTAAGCTCAGGTTTAGAAATCCAGAAATTGGAGAGGGGGGGGGATGAAAGCCTATGCTGTAACCTTAAGAAGGTTATGCTGTTAGTCCGTGATTTAGCAAATCTTTCACTGTGTTAGCTCGCATACCCTTTGTAGAAATTCGTTTCTCTATTGACAGTGGAACCATAGGCGACGCCGTTATCTAGAGCACAGAACTTGAGACTCCAAATGTATATCCTTTCTGTTTACTGACCCAACAAAGAGGTGCTTGGCTGATAGTATTAGTTGCAGCGTCTTTGCGGGCGAACGGAATAAAGCAAATTTGCTTCTGCCAATGAGGACGATGGGGGATTAAGTGCAGGAGAAGAGAAACAGGAATTAATCGTAAGTAAATGCCAAAAGGAGCTTAACGAAATTTAGTTTCTGTTCGTCTTCCCACAAGGCTTCGTCAGGTGGAAGAAGCTCTCTGAGTCGACTAGCATATTTAACCAGATGGCATATAAAGAAAGATTCAGGAGTGATGCAGCGTAATGGTGTGACCGCAACTTTTAAATGAAATTGTTATTTTTGTTGATGACAGTTAGAGGTCTGTCAATATTTGATGTTGGTAGCTATTTCTAAGCTTCGATAATCTCTGTACATTTTCCTTTAGTTCAGATCAAGCACAACTAAGAATATTTTATTTTAAAAATTAGAAGTAAAATAAAATATTGAATTTAAGGTGGAATTATTAATATAAAGTTTTAAAAATCATAAAATTAGCTGAACCTGCGTTTTCTACACAGCGCATCACTCACATATGAGTATGAATCTCCTTGTCATTCCTCACAACATCTGTACATGTCCCTTTACATACAGAAGTGAAAGATGTCTTGATAAAAATCGGCAAGGGGTATCATAAAGGGGATATTTTTTCGATTATTTTTTTTTCAATATCTCGCGCCGTTTGCAAAATTTGAGCCAACTTCCGGTTGGAATTCCTAATTCATGTATGATCAGTGTTTTCTTTCTTCTTGCATGCAGTATGTAATAAGCAAATACCGTATTTGCCGGCGTATAAGACGCACTTTTTTCCCCTGGAAATTGTTGGTAAAATTGGGGTGCGTCTTATACGCCGGTGCGTCTTATGCAACTAATGGTAATACGAAGGCATTATATTTCACTGCCTCTGCTTCTCCTTTGTGTTGTTGAAATCAGGGTTCAAGAAAGTGCTGACATAAGGTTGAATATTTCAAAGATACCGATAACATTGTTTTTTCCGAAAGGAATATGCATGCAAAACTTGTCGGCATGATTCTTGTAAACCGCTGGATAAAGACCAAACAGTCCGTGTTCTTTCGTAACCGCCGATTGTTGTTTCACCGCATTGCTTTTGAAAGGATGACGGTGTTCTTTTATTTAGTACTTGTAACCACAGTTTTTATGTTTTGCATTGTTTATGAATAGATGACTAACAAAGGCTAAGGAAGATTCGCATCGTGTTCCGCTTCAGTTCTTTAATCTTCGTTATCGTGGCAAGTTGTTAAAATGTCGCGGAGGCACAGCTACGACATAGCTTTTAAGCTGCAGGTTATAGAATATGCAAAAGCTAATGGGAATAGAGCCGCAGAACGTCATTTTGGCCCTCCTCCTACAGAAAAGATGATTCGCACCTGGCGAAAGCAAGAAAATGAACTTACAGCAGCAAAGCGATCTAAGCATAATCTTCGCAGAGGAGTCGTCAAGTGGCCACAACTCGAAGAGGATGTAAGAAAATGGGTTGAGGACCAAAGGAAGAACGGGATTGCAGTGTCTACAAAGATGATAATCCACAAAGCAAAATCTATGGCAGAGCGTGCAGGTATCACTGATTTCACTGGTTTAACTTCATGGTGTTCCCGATTCATGAAAAGAAATCGCCTTTCTATGCGTGTAAAAACTAAAATAGCACAGAGAATGCCAGCTGAATATGAGGACAAAATTGTACAGTTTCACAGATATGTCTTAAAAATCAGAAAACGTAAACAATTTCAACTTTCGCAAATAGCCAATATGGATGAGGTACCTCTCACATTTGATGTACCTTCAAATAAGACAGTGGACTCAAAGGGCAAAAAAACTGTTACTGTGAAAACCACTGGTCATGAAAAAACGCGTTACACTGTTGTGTTATCATGTTGTGCAGATGGAACGAAATTGACGCCATTCTTGGTATTTAAAAGAAAAACATTACCAAAAGAACAAATACCAAATGGTGTAGTGATTCACGTTCATGAAAAAGTTTGGATGGATGAAAACGGAAATAAGATGTGGATACAGAAGGTGTGGTCCAGTCGTCCTGGAGGACTCTTAAGGAAACCGTCCTTACTTGTTTGGGATGAATTTCGTGCCCACAAAACAGAGGTTGTCAAGAAGAAACTGCATGATATGAAAACGCACATAGCCGTAATACCGGGAGGATTGACAAGCCAGCTTCAACCTTTAGATGTTTCTATCAACAAACCTTTCAAGGGATTCATGAGAGAGAAATGGAATGCGTGGATGAGGTCTGCTGACTTCGAAGTCACTCCCACAGGAAGAAGAAAGAAACCCAGTATTTCACAAATATGCGAATGGGTGAAAGCATCATGGGATGAAGTGAAAAAGGAAACTGTCATAAAATCATTTAAAAAATGTGGAATCAGTAACGATATGGATGGTTCTGAGGACGACTTACTGTATGAAGACAGTGGTAGCTCTGCTTCTGGTGAAACGGCAAGTGATGAAGTTTCAAGCTCTGCTGATAGCAGTAACAGTGATGACTGACGTCTTCCAATGTGACAATACAAGTTGGTTATCTTTCTGTCCAAGCCCTTTAAGTGAATGTAACGTATATGGAATATGTTCTTGTATTTTTGTCATGTACGCGTGTATTTATTTTTTGTTCTCTTTTCTTTCTGTCCAAGCAATTTAGGTGAATGTAACGTAAATGGAATATGTTCTTGTATTTTTGTCATAAATGCATGTATTTTTTGTTGTATTTTTACAGTATATCTGTTTACATTTTATGATTAAAGTAAAGTACCTACATTAAAGTAAAATAAAAAATAACAAATGCTTGAACAAAAAATAATGGAAATTAATAAAATTTTCACTATTATATTTTTTCTCAAAAATCGTTTCCAAAAAAGGGGGTGCGTCTTATACGCCGGTAAATACGGTAATACATTACACACACGATTAATTACAATGTCAGCGGTATATGTTCATTGAGCAAAACACTCCAAACAATATCCATCTTAGACTGGAGAAATGGTTATCCTCCGTTTTTCATTATCATTTGGATATGAAACAAACGCCTGAGAGATATGCTAACCCCATATATATATATATATATATATATATATATATATATATATATATATATATATATATATATATATATATGTGTGTGTGTGTGTGTGTGTGTGTGTGTTGTGTTGGAATGTAT
This sequence comes from Thermobia domestica, assembly GCF_964235325.1. Lineage (NCBI taxonomy): Eukaryota > Metazoa > Arthropoda > Insecta > Zygentoma > Lepismatidae > Thermobia > Thermobia domestica. Next base: position 6,573,455 of record NC_137468.1, read on the forward strand.
TACTCGTAGGACATGTTTTACTTTTTAAAATTTCAATACTTCCAGTGTACCCCTAAAAATATAATGAAAAAAATAACTGCCATTTAAAAAAAAATATTCAATTAGAACTGAACAATCTACACAAAATTTGCAATCGATCAGTAAAATGGCATCTTTCTAGATCTAATGGTTTCCGAGATATCATTGTCAAAAAAAAAAGAAAAGCCACAAAGATATAAATGTCCACAAACCTACAAACCTAGCATTTTAATATAGATAATTTTATAAAATCAATTTTTAAAGCCAGATAACAAAAATATTGAAAATGTTTGTAACTGCTTTGTACGAAGATCTAGTAATTAACTAAACTATAATAAGAAATTAATTATGGTTAGGAATTACGTGATTTTCTGCTCAAAACCGACATAAAAGGGAAACTCAATCTTCTCAAAGCACATGCTTTGGAAAGTTATACTTTGTAATTTTTAAATCTATTTTGCATGCTTTATACAATATTTTAAATGTAAATATTCATATTAAATATATATTAGGGAAGTACATAGGGGGGGGGGGTTAATTAAATTCACTTTTAGGCAAACTTTTGTTGTAAATAATCAATACACTCTAATATTTTATACTTGGGAGTTCGTAAACTGTACGTTTGCCGTAGTCTTTTAGTAATATCTGAGTTCAGTTCGATTAACCTTCGTATTGCTAAGGTTCAAAATCAACTCTTAAGTGGGGTGCACTTTCGACTTCAAGCAAAAGTGAATATTTCAATTTCTGTGCAATGCTTTATTTAACCCACAGGATTCAAAGCTGAAATATCATTGGGAATATTATTTGAATATCAAAGATATTTTTTAAAAATAGAAATAGTTAGAATAGTTAAAAATAAAATTGTCTTTACTTTTTGTGTTGCGATTTCTACGTTCACAGGATATTTCGCCATCTTGAACTCTTACTTGTTTTTCCATATTCTTCTGTGTCCGAGAATTCACTGGCTATCTCTAAAGCATCAACTTCTGAGGTTTCTGAAAGACTTCCAGGCTATTATTATTATTATTATTATTATTATTATTATTATTATTATTATTATTATTATTATTATTATTATTATTATTATTATTATTATTATTATTATGGATTGCTCGAATTATATTGGTCACCTTTCATTTTTTTAAAAAAAATCTTGCAATCACTTCATTGGAAAACTATATACATAAAACTACATACTATATACATTACAGTTTTATAATGTCCACTGAAAATCTTAACAATATCAGAACAAATGCAATTTCTCTCCATAAATCACAATGTTGCTAATGTTACATTCTTTGCAACCTCTGAAATGCAGAATCAAAACATTGTTTCCAACATATACAGATTAATGGAAATTTGATTTGATTTTAGGTTTAGTTTCCCCTGCAGCAACGAGACTATGTGAAATATGGGCCTACAGCTTAACGTGGAATCCGAACATTATCTGCCACCGAGAATCGAACCTGGGTCTCCCACGCCCAAGGCGTATACAATAACCGCTTAGCGACGAGGGAGCGCACAGATTAGTGGAGAGAACGTTTCAGAAAATGAATTGATTTTTTTTTTTTTAAAGTTATCATCCCGTGGCCAACTGCTGTGCAGGATCAATGTAATGCAAGCTATAATCTATTTTTCTATAAATACATTTGTACATACTGTACGGCGGAGACAATGTCATGGTTGTGAAGTGTGGTATATATTTTTCAGATTAAAAAAAAAAAACAAACTTTACAGACATCTACCGTGTCCGAATAAATAACAGAAAATAAGCACGGGGATTTAGTTGACGTCCACTTATCGTATTTCGAGAACATGAATTTTTTTTTGCATGTATAGTAGCGCCAAACAGTGTACTTCATCCAAACACTGCTGGACTCGGAGGAGGGAGTCAGCGTTGCCAGCTGCTGATTTGTTTCGAAAGCCATGCTTGTTTTCTCCAGTGTCGTCTTGCGTGACAGCAGCAGATTAAATGTAAAGCAATTAGCCATTATCGTCCATAGTTATGTCTCGTTGGTTAAACGCAAGTGAACGTTAGTGACATTGGTGGGAGTGCAAGGAAACTCAAATACTCCCTTTCAGATCCATTTACCTTCAAATAATGGCCATAGTGACAATGTAAAAGAGATCACATAATGTAGCATCGACATTTCAGGTTTCGAGCGAGACGCCATTGTTCCCCTGCGAGACAGAAAAGAGTGACTTTAATTCCTGAATAATGTTTGCCAATGTAGATATTATGAGACTAATTCTAGTGCAAACTCAGAAATTTTTGTTTGGAGGAGTCCAATACGTCTATGTAGTATTGAACCTGTGTTATTCTACACCCAAGAGGAGATAACTAATTCTTATAATTACTGGAGGCGCGGTGGCTCAGTAGTAGAGCGTTCACCTCCGGTACGTGGGGTCCCTGGTTCGATCCCACCTTACGCCGTGTGGACTTTGTGGTGGACAAATACCGTGCTCGTGGGTTTTCTCGGGGTTCTTCGGTTTCCACCATTTCACTTATCTCTCATAATCCCCGTCTCCTTTAGCCTAACCGGCATAACCGAGGGACGTAAAACTTAAAGATTTCATTTCATTTTCTTATAATTACTATTACCTCTATTATTAGAAAAAATATGCTACCTTTTTTTATATATAAGAAAAGAAAGAGTACAGATGGCAAAATCAGATCTTTCGACTACATCAACCATTTTTCTGTTAAACAAGTATAGTTGTGTTAAGAAGGAATACAGATATTAGTCGAGTTAAGAAGTTTTTTTTAGGAGGGTATGGACGTGGTTAACCCTCTGCATGAGTGCGTTCCTGGTGTAGCAATTTGGTTGGAACGAATAATGTTGCCAATGTAGATATTATGTGACTAATTCTAGTCAATTTCATATGCTAATTAGTCACTAATGTAATTTAGCCGGTAGGTACAAGTATGACGAACTGTGAATTGCCCCTTTTGAATTCATCCCTGCCAATTTCTAGTTATTTGTCCAGATTAATTGATTCACTTCTGCAACCAAAACTATTTCAAAAATACCAACTGAATCGAAATAATATGAGACTTTGTATTTTTGATCGAAACTTGCCTGTGTTATACATGAAGGAGGGGTTATTGTCCATTCACTTTGGAAATACTCTTATCATCCCGTCCCATAGGTTCTGTAGAGCTGACAAGATTCCAGTGAGGAGAAAGACACCAGTATTCACAATCGTAATAACGAAATTAATAGAATCTTTTTCGGCAATAAAAGTTTTGAAGATATTCGAAGTACAATGTGAGTGCTGATAGATGGTTCAAAGGAATATGTGGGCTTATGAAGAGTGTTCTAGTTGTAAGAAATATGGTTATGTTTGTGATTTTTTGAATATAAATATACTGTAACGAATCTACAATTTCAGTTTCATTTGTCTCATACTTGCCCTTCTTCTTGTAGTGTTCACAATAGTAATAATAGAAACTACTATTTGTACAACTTGTGTTTATTATAATAATAGAAACCATTACATTTCTCATAAGCTTGTTCAAAAACTAGTCATTTCACTTGAAAACTTACCCAGTTATTTGTGAAAAACGAAATAGTTCCAAGTTTCAGTTAACACTTTATGCGTAGATACGAAATAGAAAATATATAAGTATAATGTTTTGAAAAAAAAAAGTCACTTTCCATATACTCGTTCTCCTTTGCTTTGAAGCGAAGTGGTACTATTGTGCTAGTAAAGTACAGCTTTTGTGCTAGTTCATTAAGTGGAGATGCCTTTTACGTGAACAAGATAGTCCTTACTTTTCATTTGCCTTAATTAAATGTACTGTATGGTGGTTGTTGTTTGTTTGTAGTCGAGTGTCTGTTGAGAAGGCCGTGTTCATTTCCATAGAATAATTGTTTTCACCGACTCTTTATCTCATATTCGTATGGTAAATTATTCCTTTAAGGATAATCATTTCTTGGAGTAAATAACGTCGGAAACAAATAATTGGTGTATAACAAATACATTCAACTCTGTAATATATTTGTATATTATTTCCGAAATATCAAAAATAAACTCTCTCAAATCCAAATTCTCTTCCTGTTACCAAACATATTCAGCACATTCTTCTTATGCAGTTTTTTACAAATAGAAAAGTGTGGCCGCGATGACTCAATTGTAGAGGGATCACTTGTGGTGTGTGGGAATCCTGGTTCGCGCCAAGTGGGCTTTGCAGTGGACAAACAACGTGTGCATGTGTTTTATCGGAGCTCTTCTGTTTCCTCCCATTTTCTTTATTTCACCATTTCATTCATTCTCATCGTCGTCTCCTGTAGCCTATATGGCATAACCGTGGGACATAAAATATTTATTTATTTTTACTTTCAAATGTCGAAAGGATACAAAAAAGTATGGTAATCGTGAACAAAATCGAATTCAGGATTTAAATGGAATTATACGTTTTATGGCTTATAGATAAAAAAAAATCGACATCTGTCCGTCTGATGGCCGTTCTGATGTACACTTGCGTAGAGTCCATACTATTCAACATACAGATGGTGATCAGAAAAATGGAAACACCTGAACGAAATTGCAACTTACCAGATTAATATGGTGTCGGGCCACCTTTCGCCTTCAGAACAGCCTTGATGCGACGTGGAATGGAGGCATAGAGGTCGTGAATGGTAGCAACTGGAATTTTACACCATTCCTCGTGCAGGGCATCGGCCAGTTCTGTGAGAGAGGATGGAGATGGAAATCGTCGCCGGAGTCGTGTTTCCAAGACGGACCACAGATGTTCAATTATGTTGAGATCTGGGGATTGGGCGGGCCAGGGGAGGTTTTGAACTTCATCCCGATGTTCCTCAAACCACGCTGCGACAACGCCAGCTGTGTGAATGGGTGCATTATCATCCTGGAAGATTGCATCATTGTCCGGGTACAACATCCGCACCATAGGATGCAAGTGCTCTCCTAAAATTGCGACATAATCGTTGGCAGTGATTCGTCCGCTAAGTGTGTCCACAGGACTCAATGAAAACCATGATATGGCGGCCCACAGCATCACCGAGCCGCCGCCATGTTTCACAGTTGGGCGGAGACACTGCAGATCATAAGCTTCTTTGGGCGTTCTCCACACATAAACACGGCCCGTGGTTGGGAATAGGGTGAAGGATGACTCATCCGACCATATCACACGTTTCCAGTCCTCAACGGTCCAAGTTGCATGGTCGCGGCACCATTTGCGGCGTGCGAAAGCGTTATGGTCCCTGATGAGCGGTTTGGCCCGTGCAACACGACCCCGTAAGTTCATGTCATGTAATTCGCGGCGGACTGTGATTGTCGGAACAGGGTGGGGGAGGTGCTGATTGAGTTCCTCCGTCACTTGCTCCGCAGTGGCACGACGGTTCTGCGTGACAATGCGCTTTAATACCCGGCGTGACCTGTCACTCATGATTTTCTTCCACCCACTGTTCCGCTTCCCCGATGTGGTTTTCCCGTGTGTTGTGTAGGCCGTCATCACCTTCGACACTGTCCCACGCGACACACCTAACACAGTAGCCACTGCCGTCACACTCACTCCACATAACCGCGCACCAACAATTTGCCCTCTTTGAAAATCTAAGAGGTCTCCCATTTTACACTACCTCCGTCTGCTGCAGCCACTGGACACTGCTGTTCCAGCGCGGCTGACGGAGTATGGAGACCGACCTAACACACCACCACCAGCGGTCCGGCGCTGCGGGCGCCACGACACCACTGCCAACCCATACATCTGACGTGTTGCCAACTACAGGTGTTTCCATTTTTCTGATCACCATCTGTATCTCAACCAAATTTTAAACTTAAGGGTTTTATGTGATTCTCCAGGGGGAGGGGGTCAAATTTTCTTCCTACCCCTAAAAATGAGTACTTTACTTAAGCTTAACACTTAGGAGAGGGGACAGATATTTAAAAATGATAGATACTGGTGTCGAAGTTTTCGGGGTCGCTGAGATGAACAGTGACACTTCCGATGCCGTTTATATCCAAGTTCAGCCCCGCAACTTAGGGAGGGGTTTATATATATATATATAATATGATAACAGATGATCGATATTAAAGAGCGCTTCAGTAATAGTAAACAGTGACTGACTAATTTTTATTTTAACTCAGCGAAGCGTGTAATTGATGCTAGTCCTTGCTATTTTGCCAAGTTTTGCGTGTGTGATGTTATTATTTTCGTTCTATGGTGTTCATAGAAATTTAAAATAAATCGAAGTTGTCTTTAGTTAGAAACATGTTTATAAACATTTCAGTTTTCTCTTATAATTTTACTGTAACGCTAGCATCATCTTCATCGTGTCAATAAATTTTAAGAGGAAAATCCTGTTACAACTGTACATTATAGTACCAGCGCTGCGTATATATTCGGAAGTGGTGTCTCAGTGTAACGTTTGGTGTGAGAGGTTCCTGGTTATTCGATCTCGTTTCAGATGAGTTTGTGTTGGACAACACTGCGTCTGTGAGTTTTTTCGGAGATCTTCCAATTCCCTTCCACGCTCTTCATTTCACCAACTATTTCATAATATGTATTTACGTGTACCAGCCAGGCATTGGTGTACTAAATAATTTATCATTTTAGAAACTGAAAAGGTATTATAATAACAGTAACTTAAAAGTCTTTTTTAGTCATTCTGCGAGGTCATGATACGAGGGCAAGTCAAAAATTATCTAAACTTTTCATTGTACAGTTTATTTACATGAAGCTAGGGTTATACTATGCACGTCATTTTTCTGCGTTATCTCTCTCCTTATCAATGCACTTGGCCCAAAGGTTAACGAGCTTACGTATTCCTTCCAAATAAAAGGTTTTCAGTTGGTCGTGAAGCCACTTTTGCACCGCATTTTGCACGTCTAAATCTGAGGGTGTTTCCACCGCATACTCTGGCTCATAGTGATGAACTTATGTTTCATCGCCGATTACTATTCTGCTTAAAAATGCATCACCTTCGTTGTTGAAGCGAGTGAGTAAGCCTTGACAGACCCTTACACGAATGAGCTTGTGTTCTGTTCTGCAGTAAGCTTTCTTAGTACCCACCGTGCACAGACTTTATGAAAACCGAGCTCGTCGTGGAGGATTTGATGGGCAGAGCCATGACTGATGTTCAAAGCAGATGCTACCTCATCGATAGTGATTCGCCTATTCGCCAGAACCATCTCTCGAGCTTGCTGAATGTTGTCATCTGTAGTGGAGGTTGATGGCCGTCCTGCTCTCTCTTCATGCGTTACACTTGTTCGACCACTTTTAAAAAATATAGCGCCACAAAAACACAGTTTTACGTGATAGTGCACTTCTCCCATATTGCGATGATAGTCTGCGATGAATGTCTGACCCTTTGACACCCTCCGACCAGTGGAATCGGATCACCGCTCGTTGTTCCTTTTTGTTGCAAACTTCTAATGGAACAGCCATGATATATGTGCAACAGAAGGAAGAAAAAGGGAGGAATTAAGATCACACTTTCACAGCATTATCACAACAGTATAAGAATAAAATATGCGAGGACAGAAGTCAAAGTGCGCAATGTAAAAAAAGTTAACAAAAGTGTAGATAATTTTTGACTCGCCCTCCTAAAACTAGGTATGCAATAATTGCAAATTTAAAGCGAAGCTACCTTTATTGATTATTCATAGAATATTTTTTAGTGCTTCACATATTCGTGAACGAACATAACATGCAAATAGTTGAGTTGAGTTGATTTTGAGACTAACGTCCCGTTCAGCAGCGAGGCTATATAAGACGTGGACCTAGTAATTAACGTGGAATCCGGACCACATGAGCTCCCGCCGGGTATCGAACCCGGGTCTCCCACGCCAAAGGCGCGTATGCTAACCACTAGCCATGGAGGAGCTCTGCAAATAGTTGAATTTAGGCATATCAGCGAAAAAGTATAATGGCTTTGAAAAATTGTGTTCGCAGAACAAAACAAAAAGGGCTTCGCCCTATTTCCAATGCTGAAATATTCGATTTTCCGTTATTTACAATAAGAATTCGAGCGCCAAATGCCTTTTCCAATGTTAAATCTAGGGCTATCCCGTTTTTCGGTGATTATTCCTCAATGATATGTCCTATCGGGACATGCGGCTCCTTACGACACTTAGCACTCTTTCTCGAATCACTGTGTCAAATTTGGTTAAGAACGGCTCAGACATCTCAGAAAGCCAGTTTTTCGGTTATTATACCTCAATGGTAGGTCCGATCGGGGCATGCGACCTCTTACGACACTCAGCGTGCTCTCTCGAGTCAACATGTCAGGCATTTTGGAGGGATATTCGGATAAACGAGCGCTTAAATCAAGTAAAGGAGAGCTTCGCTCCAATTAACGACCATATTTTGTATGTTCATTATCTAGGTAAGTCAATACCATCTGTGCACGGGAGTCCAGAGTTTAATTCCCGGTGGAAAATTAAAAAATAAACAGAACGCATTACGGTGATTGGGAATCATCTTAAACTGTACATCCACTTCTCATATAACGTCGGGGCTGAAACGGGCGCTAAATTCAAGCAACCAACCAGATCTCTTCCAACTGCCCAACGTGTAGTGTAGGAATGGCCTTTTACAATTGCCCAGAACTGAAAATCCAAGTTGAACAAAGGAGGGGGGATGAGATATGTGGAATGGAATAAAACAAACTGTCAGTTTATTTATGTTAATAGACATGAAGCCACGAGTACTGTATATGCAAAATAATCGACTACACTATTTTTGCTGCCTCCTCGTTGCTCTGACAGTGTGGTTTACAAGGAGAAAACTGTAATCATTGAGCATCCAGTAGAGAATGACTGATCTAGTTCAATGTTGTCTTAAAATGTGGACATTTGGTATTTATTTACAATTGTCCGGATACGCAAGGGAGACCATTTTCAGTGGTAAAGATGAAAAGAGTTTTTCGGAGAATGGTAAGGTTTTTGATAGTAAATGTACTATCATGACCTGTGTCTGGTGGATTTGAATAAAAATCCAGGAAAACCAGTCAGAGTGGCCAGCTGCGGGATCCGACCCACGATACTGTGATCGCTAAATGAGAACGTTAACCATTCATTGTACCGTATTCATTCTTATAATGAATATTGATTTTGTGGAGTTGGAAAATTTCATGAGGTTAGAAGTTGAATAGGTAGTATAAAGTTAAGGTTTATAGGTTGAGAGTGAATTTCAGTGTCCAGCTCTGAGGCATCCACGTTTAAAAATTTGATAGTCTCTAATAATGGACATCGGAACGTTCTTAGAAAGTGAGTGTAGATCTAGGGAAGCGTGGTTGTTGTAGATAAGGCGTTTGATAATGGTAATGGAGCCGGAATCCTGTTCCCACCTTGTTCGTGTAGAGGAAGTTGAGGTGATTGGTGTTGGTGTGTGATGTGAAGCACCAAAAGACAAAGTCTTGAAGGAGTGAAGTGAAGTGAAGGGTTCCCACCTGGAACACCCCCTGCTTCTGCTCTTCCCTGCCTCCGATGATCGATTGTGACGAAGCAGAGAGTGGGCGCAGGCCGCCCGCGAGAGAGAAAGAGAGAGAACAGAGATGATCCACCACCAGAGCAAAGGCAGTTGCGAGGAAGCTGCTGCAGTGAACGGATACAACGTTGATCGTGCGAGTTCTGAATTTCACTGCGATTACAGTGCACACTTTTTGCTTTCAACCCCTCAGCAAGCTTTGTGGTTTTGTGTGTGGGGGTTTCAGAAAAGTTTTCAATAGTGGATACGGAAGGGAGCTCCCCCGAAATGGGGAATCAAATTGCCGAGGTAAGGAAGAAGTGTAGTTTAGGTGACCTCTTCAGGTCAAAGCTATTCCTCCCTTCTTCCGTTTGTTTTCACGTTTTCCTTAACTGTATAAACGTATTTCCCTTATATTATACAGTTGTTCAAACTAATTGAAACAAATACCGTTGGCAGTAATCTTTTTTCACGGTTGTAGTTCGTGCTAAAGGTTAAATCGCTTATTTAACTAGAAGCCGTTTTTCAATCTGATTTTTGGACTGCTTGCGTATACATGTAATGAGGTGTTATTTTCTGACCTATATGAGTTATCACGTAAGTGCTGAAAACTACAGTTTTCTATTTAAATGCTGCTCATTCTATTTTTGGAATTACGTGTAATTTTAATTGAAAAATAATAAAATCTGATGAAAGGAAACATTACTAATAATCTGTATAATTTCGGCAATGTATCATCCGAGGTGGCAGTGATACATTGCTGCAACTGTAACAGATTACTAATACTGAGTGTTTCATGTGATCAGTTTAAGTTATTTGTATTTAAAAAGTACTAAATTTGTTATAGAATTCAAATTCTTAGTTTGCATACGTGTTTTCCAGAAAACTTGCTTAGCCTGATTTTTCTCCGAGGCGATCGAACCTTATCATCTGTAACTTTTTGTTTAGTTGAGTTAATTTTGAGTTTAACGTTGAGCTTTCAGCAGCAAGGCTATATGAGACGTGACCTACTGACTAACGTGGAATCCAAACCACATGAGCTCCCCCGGGAATCGAACCCAGTTCTCCCATGCCAAAGGTGCATATGCTAACCGCTTAGCCACGAATGAGCTCTGTAACTTTTTTGTGTGTGACAATTGTTTCTAATGGTTGTTGTATATAAAACAGTTTATATATAGCGAACTTTAAATAGGCACCGGTTATACTGTCTCCTCAAACAACACCTAGTTATGAGAAAACTCTCGGTGTACTAATATAGACCATTTATTAATGACTAGATGTCTGGGACATTGGAATAATTGTACTTTATATATTCTAAACCAGTATGGCATTGGTATCTATTTACAGTAGTTTGCCGACAGTAAATAATTTCTAATATCGCCTGCATTTGACGATCTAATATTTTAACGTAAATTTCAAATTCAGTCAGTGATCAGGTCATCGTTCAGATATCTTAGAAGTAATATCAGTAGATCTTGTCTGCTACAAGGAATAAATACTTTTTAATAATAAGAGTTTTTTAAAAATAATTTGCATAAGGATGCACTGTCTCAGCTTATACTAAGTGGAAAATTTATCCGAACTTACCTTCCTTGGTAATAGACAACCACAAAATACGATAACAAATACACATATATAGAGGTAATACTATCACAGCAATTGCATAAATCATTAGATGTGTTGTTTAGATACGATCTTTTTGATAAAGAAGAAAAAGTCGCTTTCATCGCTTCTTTCGTCTTCTTTGGAAATCTGTCTTTTCAGATCCATAAAGACACTAATTGAATTACAGACGTTTGTATATATTACCTAAGTACTAAACTAATGAAAATGGTTGGATCAGTGATACACTGGTTGTAAAATATTTTTAACATAGTTGTATTAACATTAGTATTATACCTTTTAAATTTCCCCAATACCTTTTAAAACGTTTTGTTTTCTTTTGTGGAGTGATAAAGTACTATCTAGTACACACAAATATATTACACATGAAACAATATATTCAGTACTTACTGAATTTTAAACATTACCTTTGTTTTTTTTTTATTAGTGTTTAAGTGAAAAATATTCTATCAATACATCAACTTCATTTTTTTTTAATGTATGTATTTTAAATACTACAGTCGAGAAAAATATAAATTGAGTTGTATAGAGTTTCGAAAATTTACTCTGCAAATGAAACTAGAGCTAAAGGGGTTAGGAATTAAGTAATTCAGGAAGTTTTACCATGCATTAGTGCATTACTATTATTTTGAGGTGTAACCATGTTTGTTTGAGCATTCATGGGTTTCTACAAGATTATTCGGGGTTGTAAGATTATTTACAGGGTATATTAATAGTTTCTTATGAAGGTTTGAATTCTTTTAATTAGTTTCTTCCTGTAACAAACAAAATATGCAGTATGTTTGAATTTGTTGCCCCACTAATCTAACATGTGTTCTTATAGCTCGTAAAATATTAGTAATTGTATTTTACGAGAAAGATTTGCGCTTTAATGATGATAAAATAAAGGATACGCTCATCGAAATATTTCCACATCTTTCAATTCTCTGTTGTTTTCAGTGTTGATCATACGGTTCAATTCTGTTCATCCTGCGTGCCATTCACTTAATCTCACAATAAGTAGTCACATGAGATCTGGTGAATGTGGTGGCCAGTGTGTCAATACTTTGTCATATACCGAGATGCACCAATCGGACGATTCGGCAAATTCCGCTTTAGGTATGCATGAATATCGTGGAAATGTGGGAAGGTGCGTTTAGCTATATAATCAAATTCCCGTTGCCTATTAGAATTCATAGTTCGTCGAGTGCGTCTTTAATTATTTTAGAGCATGTGTGTCTGACTGTGTAAAAGCTATTTGTAATGTATGATAGGCTTTGTGGACATTGTACCCTTACGTATCGAGTACTCTCCGCACATTGTCAGTCTTCAGCACATTCTTATGGAACGTCCAGAGTTCAACGCTTCAGACAGCACAGTGATCTGATTTGATGCTTTGGACGATGCCGCTGACTTTAGTAGCCGCATCTTAGCTGTTATTCACCCGTTGTATATTACTTCGTAACTCAGACGCTTGGTTTTTATTACTGTTAATCTTAGTTTTTGTCCAGCATTTCCAGGAAATTATTGTTGTCTTGTTGTATTTCTCTTTTACCGAAATTTTGTTTCCTTTGTGTTTTTAATAGCTTAGGCTCTGGTGTTTTTAACCTGGCTTTTTTTTGTGACCAATAAATTTATTTATAGTTTCGTAGACGTATACTGTCAATGCTGATGTCATCATTTCTATAAAACAATCAATTAGTGGTGTATGTTAGTTTCCTTTGTATTATTACTAAGTTAAAATATGTGTATATTGTGAGAGATCAGAACTGTTTTGGATAACTAGTGAAGGCTGGTGAATATTTTAGAGCTGTAAATATTCGGAACTGTTAGATAACTGTAGAACATTATATGCAGGTATATCATTTCTCGACATTGAAAAAAAAAAACTATGGCGTGTTGTTCACTCTCTGAGATCGAGCTCCTTCGTAGCTAAGCGGTTTACGTACGCGCCTTTGGCGTGGGAGACCCGGGTTCAGTTCCCGGCGGAGCTCATGTTCGGATTCCACGTTAATCAGTAGGTCCACGTTTCATATAGCCTCGCTGTTGAAGGGGACGTAAAACTCAGTCAACTCAACTCACTCTCTAAGATCATGAATGTGTTATGTTTTTCAGTTTAACGCACTACGATTGTGCACCGAAGCTAGGGGAGACAATGATGATGATTGTGGAATTAACAAAGTGAGAGGCAACTGGAGAAACCCGAGAGAACCCACGCATACAGTGTTTGTGCACCACAAAATTCACTTGGCTCGAGCTGGGATCAAACTAAGGACCCCATGCATCAGAGACTAGGACATAGCCTCGCTGCTGACGCTCCCATTAAACCATAATAATTAAATCCAGACACAAGAGGTGAGCGCTCTACCAGTGAACCACCACGGCCTCATGAGTCATTTTACCATACATTGCGCATCGTTCCTTTTAGCCTAAGGAGCACAAGTGCACGTTGAAAAAACAAAAACAAAAAATAAATTCTACAATATTACAACGTTTAACAAAAAAAAAAAAAAAAATGTCCAAATGTGAGACATATAGGTACCACTTGATAGGTGTTATTGAGATGAACAAAATTATACTACTTCCGGTTTCATTAGAGGGATTAGAGTGTAGATAGAGTATATTCTTAGAACGTTTAATTGATTGCTTAAAATAGTTTTTCTGTATGTATTACTGTTTGTGCTCCACAGCGATCACTCTTAAAACTGGAAGTGGTTGATTTTCAGTCACTGTTGGTTTTAATAGAGATCGGAGAGGAAATATTCTTCAGACGCTTAATTGATTGCAGAAAACAGCTTCTCGCTATCTATTACGGTTTTTATTCTGTGGCGATCTTTAAAATAAGAAATTGTTAATTCCTACTACTTCCGGTTTCAATACGGGGTTAAGAGAGATGTTGTCTTTTTTGCTCTATGTACAGGGTTATTATAAATGATGGACCCATTTTTAAAAATTTGTAGTAATTAAAGTAAAAATCGAAAACGAACAATCTTTAAACCAATGGAAAGAGGATGGTTGAAAGTTTCGGTGGGCAATGATGGTTCCCGAAGCGGCCGGTAGAGTGCGCGCGGCAATAGGCCGCCATTCGTCCCTTAGCGCTGGATAGATCGCAGGGGAAATGAAGACCTGGCTCTACACTTCTGGCCTCCGAGATCTCCTGATCTCACCCCATGTGACTACTTCTTATGGGGTTGTGTTAAGGAAGCTGTTTACGTCCCATCTCTACCAATAACTCTGGACGATCTGCGGAACTGTATCACAGCTGCTGTGCACTCAGTAACACTAGATACACTTGCTCGTGTGTAAGACGAGTTCAGCTACCGCATAGATGTTTGCCGTGCAGCAGACGGTGGACACATTGGACATTTGTAACGAATTGCAAAAAAAAAAAAAAAAAAAAAAAAAACTTTGAAACTTCCACTTTCCATTGGTATAAAGATTGTTCATTTTGGATTTGTACTTTCATAAATACACATGTTTAAAAATGGGTCCATCATTTATAATAACCCTGTATATTAATATTGAAACAGGGAATTGTACAATTCTGTCACTTCCGGATTTAGTAGAGAGTTAAGGATAGAAATGAAATATATTCGGTGAGACTTAATCGGTTACAGGAACAGCTTTTGTCCGTTACCATTTTCACCCTATAGTGATCAATGTAAAAGTCGGAAATACTTCCACTTAGAATATCTCTTCCACCAGCGTACTCGATACATAACTTTTCACCTTTTACATCCTAACTAAAATTGTTGGAGATTCATCAGGTAGTTCTTGAGTTTTTTGTTTTGCGGACGGAGACACGCATAGGGTTCAGTAAACTCTTAAAATTACGCCGGTGTGTTAGGTAATCCCGCCGAACAGAAGAATAAAACCGGTTTCATACGATAAGGGCTAACATCAAAAAATAGAGGACGGCGATTTCCGCCTAACCATATCATGAATGGTCGGTAAGCATAACTTACCATACATTGAAATACAGTCTGTGGCAAATGAGCTTACTACCGTACCTCAAAGAATGAAACGGACAATGCATATCAGTTTGTGTGGGCTTGAAAATAATGTGTGCAGTTAGTACGTTTGTAATTATTGTATATATATATATATATATATATATATATATATATATATATATATATATATATATATATATATATATATATATATACATATATATATAGTGTAACTCGGAGCTGCCCTCGGGATATCATTCAGTGATACATATATTGTATAGCGTAATATTACATAAGATTACAAACATAATAGTAGAATTAAAAATAAACAAATAAAATGTATTGTTGTTCCTGATATAGATCGGCGTTTGTCAAACTTTCTAAAAGTGGGAACTACTTATAGTAGTTTAAATGTTTCTAAGGATTCCCCTACTCTTATTCCCTTCGAAAGCAAATTTATAATTTAAAGGGGTGTGCCAATGAGGGATAGTTTCGGCGATATGAGGTGCCGAAAGCGTGAGGAAAATGCACTTCAGAGGGCTGTAATTCTAAAACAACGATACGTAGAGAGTGCGGTTTAGAACATGACACTCGAAGTCATACCTGCTCGATTGAAAAATGTATGTTTCAAACCTCCGCAAGATGTGTGTGAGGGATTCTCCAAAGGAACGTAGAGATTACTTTCCAGGTTATATCGGAACTCTACGTTCCTTGGGGGAACCCCTCACACACATATTGCAGATGTTTGAAACAGAAAATCGGCATTTATTTTCTCGTTTATAAATGGCTGGAAATCGAAAGCAGATAAGTGAGTCGTGATAACGGTACCTCATGCAAAATATTTTTATCTAGCGCGCTCTTGTTCCACATTTCGATTATCTTTTATCTATTTCAAGATATCACATAATTACTGGAAAATTAACGGTATTTTAATTTCACCGTGAAGGGACCTCTTTAGGTTTTCAACATAGTGTGTGTGGTATGCATCCACTTATTTTTTTAAATTTTTTTCTGCCTTTTTGGACTAATGCTCATTCTTAAGAGGACCAGCAAGGAAAACCTCGAGGGCCACCGTTTGAGAAACACTGATAAAGACGATAAAAATAAATGACTAAAGGTGGCCTTGAGTAGAAAACGTTTCAAAATTCGTTGTATCCTGAAAATAGACAATTTTAGTTATCTTCTTTCCTCTTTTTCTGGAAATCGTAGTGTGTGTGTATATATATATTTCTGAAGAAACCTGTTGAAGTTTCCGCGTAAAAGCACCCAACTCGACTTTCAGAAAATTGAAACTTTGCATCAACAGGTTTACTCAGCTGGACTAAATATATTTGGAAAGTTTTTGTGCATCTTCTCTCCTTCTGCCTCTCGTCACCCACACCGACTTAGAGAGCCAGTTTGTTGTCGCCAAAATATCCTCTTTCAATATTTCTTCTTTCAAAGATAAGTAATGGGTTCGTGCAAGCTTTCCAGTGTGATCGAACTGGATCACATATTTTCACACATTTGTTTTTCATATAATTTAGAGTGGCAACTCTCAGCCTGTGGATCGGAAGCCATTGGTGGGCCGCGACGTTCTTGTGTCGAACTCTTTAATTTCAATATCATTATTTGGGAGAGCCAATTCTATTTTTTCTGTTATTGAGCTAGTTCTTGGCTATATTGTGGGTGATTGCGTCTTGAGCGTGGAAGACCAGGATTCAATTCAGGGTAGAGCGTTTAGATTCACCGTTAACCTGTTCACGTCTCATATAGCCTCGATGCTATATTGCGGTGCTAAACTCCAAATTTAATTTAGTGTAAATCTTTCGTTTTTATTTTATTTTTTTAAAGGGATAAATCTTCTACAAAATATTACAAGAAAGACATTCGTATAAAAAAATATTTGCTACTACTACTGAGCCCGGGATGTTGTGCTGTTTGTCTTAGTTCTACATATACCGTAAAGTCATGATTATCCGCGGAATTGGGTGGCAAGGGTACTGCGAGTTTGTGGATAGGTCGAAAAATACTAAAAATTAGGTGCAAAAATACGAAAAAAATATTTCATCATAAAAACTATATTTTATTGTACAAAAACATAATAAAACTTATGGAATACGTTTGCTCTACGTCTAAATCACTAAAATATAGAACAGGAAATTAAAAAAAAAGATACGGTACTGTAAACCGGTCAGTAAATTTCGTCACTGTACGCCCTGTACAGCGTGCTTTATTTTGCTGGCTGTTGGCTTGGAATTATTATTATTATTATTATTATTATTATTATTATTATTATTATTATTATTATTATTATTATTATTATTTTGAGGTTCGTAATTAACTCCAGTGGTCGCTTGCGAACTCTCACTCCACAGTGAACAGTGAATGTGGTAATTTACTACCACGCAAATAACTCTTCCCAGTTCCCGTTCTTCATACTTTACATTAATCGGCGTCTGCTAATCAAAGTAGAGTTGCGCTTTTGACACGTACACTATTGTTGGAAGTATTGATTTTTACAAAGCAATTTCATTTTTATGATTTAGAATATACTATACTTTATTTGAATGCAAAGTGTAAGTTCGCAGCGACTCTGAGCGCGATTGCAGCAGGGTTAAAAAAAATCGCTGTACTTGCGTATCATTCTTTTACAAAAAAAATAAATAAATAAATAAATAAATAAATAAATAAATAAAATGAAAATTTAAAAAAAAACATAAGATAAAATAAATAAAAAATGATGATGATAGTGATACTGATGTGTTTTGCGTGAATGTGTCACTGATCAGTGACCGCGAACCCACCGGGCCCAGACGGGTAAGCTGTCAACATTCACCGACCCATCCACTACACCAATCATCTCCGGAAAAATAGAACTCAAATTGACCCAAAATGTGAAGATTTCTAAGCCTCCTTCATTCTCACTCGCAGTCCAGTATCCCGATCTGCAGTTCATCGTCTGCATCCCATCACAGGATAGGTTGCAAACCACAATCTATCAAAACAAGACACTGACCCAAGAGTGAAACTGACAATGAGTGCTTCGAAAATCCGAATGTTTGTATTTACTAACCCAGATAAAAAAAAATCTCAAACCGAATTCTAAATCGCGCAACGGGATAGAATTTCGTAAAATTGAATGCCTAAAATGAATTTTGTTGATCTAAAACGAAGTGAATTTTCCTGTCAGGTATGTGATTCCAACCCCGGTCACACTAAGTGAAATCAATTCTGTATGTTTTCAAAACGCTATAATTTACTTTCGTTACACTGTTCACGTACTGCTTTTCAAAACTCTACATTCTAAGTACTAACAATACAACTGAAGTTAATTTACTACATAGTTCTAAATAATTAGCTTTGCACTGGATAAGAAAAGATTGTGTTTCGGCTCATATATTTTATTTACACTAATTTTACTGTATGATGTTTGTATACAAATTAATTAGAATGACATTTTCTCTCCACATCTCGTGGGTAACCTTCATGTGTTTTCAATTTCTATCGACTATAAACAAATCATATGTCATCACATTTTGTTACGAAGAAAACTGATGACAAAACGCTATACTACACACATGTACTACTTTCCATGGCTGTGTGCATACTGACTTTCTTTCTTTTGTATTTCTCTCGGTCAATGTTGTGTAAGTGACGCTGGCACAGAGGATTTATACCAGTAGGGTGACCTCTTGTATAAGCTCAGACCTATTCACATTTTCTTCCACAACAATGAATCATTTTCCTTGACACTGAAGAAAATACACATTAGAAAATTCAAATCAAAATTATACTTAACCTAATCTCTATCCTAACTATCTTAAACTAACTTAGCCTAACACATAGAAAATTCACTTTGTCAGACATATTCGTAGAATAGTATGCACAGCCGGTTACCAAGGACGTACAGAACACTTTTCATTCAGCTTTCAAATTCTTTTAAATAAAAAAAATGCATATGTTTAAAATCTGAGCTTTTGTTTTGCTAATTGAGGGAATTTCCAAATACAAATCGGATATTTCACTGCCGATGAACATCTCCCATTATCAATAGTCGTACTAGCACCCTTGTCATTAATGTGAGCCGAAACCTTGCTTGTAAATATTTGTCTCATCGTATCCAACCTAAAGTGAAGGTGAGCACAAAACCAGAGAATGGATTTAAGTGAACTCGAAAGTACACACATTTCTTGGACTGTTTATGACAATCGTCCACACTGAAACTCAAAGAAAGAATATTCCCCCCATTGAACGAGCGGTTCCTGTCATCTCTTCAGTTTATACATCATGCAACTTAGGGAAAGCGACGCGAAGTTAGCACATTAGTTCAAACATCACAACACCAGATATAAACATATTTAATCCGAAAAGGTTTGAATTTTGGAGGTTCTAACGTGGCCGAAAACAACAATAATTTTGATGCTATCTTCTACAACTTACTTGATGTATTCCATGGAAAAATAGATACTTCCCTTCTCCGTCCGGTGGTTGTTATAATTAGTTTACACCAGCTCTCGAGGATTGAGAGCCTCCATCAGTGTACACAAAACAAGTTCCTGGATTTAACATCCATACATTAACAGGGAAGATGGCTTACCCCAAACCACTCTCGGTCTGACAAAGATTTGCTCTCACTGCAGAAAATCCTATGTCCATTGAGCACAGCAACCTTTCACTGCACTATTCCACTGTTTCACAGATAGAGAGCCTAAAATTCATTGGGTGTAGATACTTTAAATCTCTAATTTTCCACTTTTTTTTTTTTTTTTATTATGGCGACGAAGATAATTTTACGTCCACCTCTCCAAGCTGCTTCCGATGAAAGACAGTGACAATGGGAAGAAGATTCCTAATTGGAGGATCATTGTGACGTAACTATATGATGATAGGTTTTTCTCTCAAGATCGAAGAAAGCCGAAAATCTCAACCACAACTGTGATTGCGGAAGATCCAATCACAGATAATTTAGATTAAATAAAGAGATGCTTCAAGAAGCTACTATGGCTGACTTTACAAATGTGAAATTTTAGAGAAAATTTTTGAAATAAAAATTTTGATTTCTTTTGAAGATCCCCTAAGCCAAAAATATTCATGAAAATTGACTAGAAAGGATTCAGAACGACCAGATATAACCTTATTTCCTAAAATAACATTAGATTTTAGCTAAATATACGAATATTGTTCAATATAGATATATATTACCATATATTTCCCTCTAAATACACTAAAATCATCATTTCAAGGAACTTAACGCAAATTTTGCGATCTACCTAAAATTGAGTAAACGACTAATTATATATTTTACAAAAGTTCAATAAATATGAAATTCATATATATATATACTGGTTGCCCAAAACTTCCGGGCCATGTTACATTATACCATGTATAAGGTAACAATTCTCTCGCGGAAAGTCGGGGTTTTACTGTATTTTCTGTGTTGTTGTTACTCTTCTATTTATTGTATGTAATTTTCTCAGTCAAGAGCGAAATTAGTTATCCACACTTCTGTCTTGCTTTGAAAGTGCACTCGTTTCTTTTTGCGCTTTTTTCTCTTCTCTTTTCTTTTCTTTTTTCTTTTCTTTTCTTTTCTCCAAAGTTGTAGCACGTAGAAGCCAAAGTAATAAGTGGATGAGTTTTGACTTAATTTGTCAAACTAGTAAAATAGTTTTCTGCTGGGAATATGCATTGAAAAGTAAAGTATATTGAATAGATAGGCACCTTGGAAGATAAAAGTTCAATATGTACGGTTTTCGCGCACATACTGTTTTCTTTTCGTGATATAGTAAAGTAGGAAAATGTATTGTTATTGCAACTCAGAAGCTGTAAAAGAAGCATAATTTGTTAATTTTCATATGCAAACCAAGAAAGTTCTGTCACTTTTTCACCCACCACCTTCGAACATCGATATGTTACCTAATATATACCTGGAAGATCAAAAATAGTCCCCATCAGCATCGACAACCTTTTGCCAACGTCCTGGAAGGCCATGGATTCAATCGCAGTAGAATTGGTGGGCCGTGAAGCGAAGAAGGTATCATGTGCATTTTGGACCTCTACTAGGAATTTGAGCTGGCGTCCTCTAAGGTGATTGTCCAAGGAATGGAACGGGTGATAATCGGACGTTGCAATGTCCAGGGAGTATGGCGGATGCAATAGTGTTTCCAGTCGAAGGCGTAGAATGGTGTCTCGGGTCATCCTAGCCACGTGGGGCTTAGTGTTGTCCTGTAAAAGGAGAACCCCTTTGCGATTCAGAAGTGCTGGCTCTAGAGTTCTGAGTTTTTCTTGAACGCGGCTCAGCTACTGACAGTACACAGTTGCTCTGATCAGTGGGTAGTAGTTCCCAATTGACGATGCCATGAGCAGTCCACGAAACACAGGAGAACCTTCTTCTGGTGCAGTGCTGGTTTCGATTGTTTTGGAACCAGTTTCATGGGATGGTAACCAATGATGACGGCGCCGTAAAGCTTCGTACAGGACCCTTCGTACAGCGTTTCATCACATGTCAACACACTGTCCAGAAATGGCTCCTTCCTCAGACGAGACAGCAAAGGAACACAGATGTCTTCTCGCGTTACCTTCTGGTCCGGAGTCAAATCATGTGGGACCCATCGACCCAACTTGTAGTACTTCCCAAGTTAATGGAGGTTCTGCCGAACGGTTTCTCTGCTCTCACTGAATTGTAGTCCCAGTTCCTCACATGTGTGGCCACTGTTCGTATCAATTGATGCTTAAGATCTTCATTTTCTACAGTCCGCAGCAAAAAACCTTCAACGTGACCATATAAGTTTATTGTAAAACGACGAAGTCTTTTGTTCCAAAATAAGTGTGCAGGGAAGGACGCCAAGGTTTCTAATAGCGTGATTCGTGCCACTTAGACGTTATGTTGATTCCCTAGTCTGTTAGTCGTAGTTTTATAGTAAACATGTTCATGTTGCAGGTTTCTTGCTGGGGACTGTATGTGTGTTGGTCTTCCGGGACCTGTCTCACTCATCCTAGACAAGAGCTACTGTTAAAACGGTTTAATTCGTACGTGGTACTACTTATGAAGGTTTCCTCTCTGTATTTGCGTATTTCTTACGCTTCTATTCGTACGTTTATATGCGAATGCATTAAGAATTACCTCTTTATAATCTGAAATTTATTTATAGTGTTTAAAGAAAGACTTGCTTTTGTTTTTGCGATGTAATTTGTCTTTCTTTTAAAATAGTTGTGATAACGCCTTTTGTGTGTATGTGTTGTTATCGTGTGTTAGAGTGAAATAACGTTCTTATTTGTACGAAAGACGTTAAGCCGAGGATATAATAAACATCAAGAGTTATTCCGCTACTCGTAACCAATTTGTTCTTCTGTTCCGCTAGACATTCAACTTAAGATTTCATTTCGTTTCATTTGTTCATCTGTTGGATACTTTCCTTTTTGCTGGTATTTTTTTTTTTTTTCAAGTTTTCCTTCAGTCGTCGTAAGATTTATCTTTCATCTTATTTTCTTCGCCTTTTGTTATTGATTTCTTTCACCCCCTCTTCCCCCGTACTTGTCTCGAAATGCCTCTGGTCTCAATTTCGTGCCCTTGTCGTTGCTATGGAAACGTCAGTGTGGCGAGGGATGGAGGTGAGGTCTCGCCCAGGTACGAGGGTGCGCCACCTCGCAAGAGAAGGGCAGGCCGGTTGGACACAAGAAAATCTGCCGAATGAAGAGGAACCAACGAACATGGCCTGCCTCAATGTAGCCATACGATTTCAACTGGTGACATTTCCTTTTCTAACCATGGATAGTTTTTTTTGGCACTCGTCCCACTGTTCTTGCTTTTAAAAGGTACATAAACTTTTCACTTGTGAAATACGCGGATGGTGTTTTTATGCAAGGTCATAAGTTCAAATCTGTTGCATTTCTTTATACTTTACTAAAACCAAATCAACGCTCCTATGTTATTTAATGAGTTTCAGTGTCTCTGGAAGACGTAGATCTATAGATAGACGTGAGAACTGAAAATATATACAGATCGGATTCGAACTGGGGTCTTGTCACACCTAAAACTAGAACACTAAACATTTTCCCACAATGGAACCACAGTTTGACGAATTTGTTTCTTCGACTAACAATATATTGGAATTTTTGTTGTTGAGAAAGGTGGTGGTGTTTCCTTTAGATAGAGGGACTAGAATTTTACTTCGTGTTGATCGGACAGACACAGTCAGGACAGTATCATTGTTTACAACTTTATCTTATCACAATTGTCATTACTGATATTTTTTGGGTGGATAATGTAAAGTTCTGTTTGTGCAGGAGTTGCTCGAGCATATGTAGAGCAAACGACATTCCAGAATCGTTTTCTCCCACTATCAGATTTTATTATAAAATTCTAATATAATAGAAAATAGATACAAATTCTCTATTGTTTGGGTAAAAGTAGGTGTCCCTTCGACCTGACGGTCTCGGGAAGGATTCTTCACTAAGCAGACTACGTGAGGAGGGATAGGGCACTCAATGCTCCACTGCAAGCTAGACCAGTGTTGTGGTAAGGAATCTTTCAATGTTCCACTGCAAGCAGAAAGAGAGAGACGGAAGGAAATCCAGGAGCTCTATTGCAAGCTAGAGGGTTTGGGTTTAGGTAAGGTACATCTAGAGCTCTATTGCAAGCCAAGAAAGGGGATTTGACCAGTCGGATATTTGTCGTTGAAATCCCCTCGGTTTATAGGTGCTCCAGAGTAGACGATGACGCTGCTGTTCCTTCATCATCACATGACCAGTGGTGTCGCTGTTGTCTGCAGCTATAGTAATCCGTAGTTTGACACACATGGTTGATGTTTGTAAATAGAAGCACATCTCGGATGTTTGTAAACAACCATGCGGGATATTATAATATACTAACATTTGAGATGCAATATTCATAACTGATCTGTTTTCCACGCCTTATCTCCATACCGAGCGAGCAGAAACGATTAGTTAGCGCTAATGCTTCGTAATCGGAAGTTCCCGAGTTCGAGTCCGGTGGCCGCCAACTCTGACAGGCTTTTTAAAAGTTTCCTCACGTGATGCTGGAATGGTACCTTTAAATGTAGGCTTTGTCCAACATCCTTCTCTACTGTTGTTGAATTCCCAGGATAAATCGTCTACGCCGGCTGTAGCTGGAACATTTTTAAATAAGTGATGAAAAGTTTGTTTCTTGCAGTAGATGTCACCGTTGGAGAATTTTGGTACCATCTAACGGCAAGATGTGAAACTTCTACTACCTTTTGTTTCAAGAGTAGGAAATGAGATATGGGTGAACTACGATGAAGTCACCGTTAAAAGGATTGGCTCGATTAACGAACTCGGCCGAGATGACCACTTTAGCTGTAGGATTCAAAAATTCATTTTCGTTCAAAAGTTAACGTGTGGAGTAACGGACGGACTTAAGTCACCATTAAACGTTATGGTGTGTTAATGGATTATGGTGTTAATGGACAGTCGGATTAATGGTGTTAACATTACCATTATTAGCGAACTTGGCCGAGATAATCGCTCTAGTTATCTATTGCAAATAACAAAAATTCCGTTTCGTTAAAAGAGTTAGCGGGAGCTAAGTGGAGCAACGGACTTACGGACGAAGTACCAACATTACAATATCATAAGTTCCACTTTCGTGAACGTAATAAACATATGCATTTTAGGTATACAGGTTGGCTCTGTAGTTACGCGTTTACCTCTGGTGTGATAGGTCCATGGCCCGGTAATGAGGGCCGAGAGTGATTTTCTTAATCTTCTGACTGGCACCTTGCCTGAACGGTAGAGTGCTTACTTCTTGTGTACGTGGGGTCTTTGGTTCGATCCCTGGCCAAGTAAATTTTTTTCGTGGACAGCTTCGTGTCCGTGAGTTTTTAGGGTACTTGTTTCCTCCCACATTCACATTCCACTTAAAGCACGGTGGTTCAGTGGTAGAGTGCTTACCTCTGGTACGATTACCCGGCCAAGTAAGTTTGTGGTGGACAACATCGTGCTCGTGGGTTTTCTCAGGGTACTCCCATGTCCTCCCACTTTCTCATTCCACAAATTCCCATTCACTTTAATCATCCGTATTCCTTAGCCTAACAGATATAAACGTGGGACGTTAAACTGAGACTTCATTTCCTTCTACTATTTTTCCTCTCATTCTTATTGCACCAATTTTTCCGTCATTATTCACATCAATTTTCTTCTGTTCTCTTTAGGATGTATCCTCTGTGAAAATTATGTCTCCATCAATAATGATAATTGACGTGTGCTACTGATTTCGTGGTAATGATGTGGTGCATACTGTCTGACTCAAATCTCTTGACGTTTAAGGCGTGCCCTCTTTTTTGCAATACCCAATGAAAGTTACGCGAGGTTGTCTAATACTCGACACTTAGAAGAAATATTTGCACCCAAAAATGTGTTTGTTAAAAGAGAATGTTAGTGCATGTTTAGGAAAACAAAAATAGTTTTTAAATAACTAGGGAAGCAAAGCATGATTCCACGTACAGTGGTTCACTATTTTATTGTAAGATTGTTTCTTTATATACGAGTCAATCTAAGCCAGTGTTTTTTTCTTTCACCTTCTCAGCTTGAACCATTCACTTCGTTCTTCCATCTACGTTTCACGAAATAAAAGTTCACGTTATGCTTGTAGAACAAAGGAAACGAAATCTGACAACGTCGCTCTTAAGCGCCATTGGCTTTCGCCAAACGTCAAGAGATTTGAGCCAGACAGTAGTGTTCACAATTCTGATTTCCTACCTTTTCCTTTACCCCAGCTTTAGTTTGCATTGTAGCACACTTTTTGATTGATAGGAGAAAGAAATTAGCATCTGTATCCCTGCTCTGATGGTGTATAGGGATCCCACCTAAGCTACATTAGTGGAAGTGTGCCTTCAAGATAGAACACTCATGCATATGTGGGGAAAGTTAGACTAAAATTGTAATTGAATTAATATTTTTCAAATGCATTTTTGTTATTCTGATGCCGTTCAATGAACCTTTGATTTAACTGGAACTTTTTACGTCTGTTGAGAATTGCACAAACGCAGCCTATAGCAGTATGCTTTAAACTATTTTAACAGTTTGTCTGGTTAAATTTTTCCTGGTTGTAAGTTACAAGTATATCTTTAAATGAAATACAGTTTAAAATATTTTTTTCCTGATCTGAATAATGTTTTTCCTATTATTTGCTGTCCGAAGAATAGAAAAAACCCGCAGGTTTGTTGCAGTGGGATTGTGTCTCCAGTTCAGTAATTGCACTCGTGGTTTATTGATGGGGCACACAAAATAAACGGAAAATTGCAGATTGATTAAACGGGACTCTCATATTACGTCAGTAGGAGGTATTGCTTGTTGTGTGGAAGTTTAAAACCCACGTTGTTGACAGCACTGTCCGCTCAGTATGATCACTTGTAATTTTGTGTTTGTACCAGATTTATTTATCTGGTAAACCTCTGTTCTTCTATGATGTATTTCTCTCAGTATATGATTTAGCTTGTCAAAGAATACTTTTCACACTGCATGTACCCGTGCAGCACACGTATCTACGGACACACGTTCGTTCGGAACGCGGTCTAAGAATTATTCTCTTTTGTCTGACATTTTATTTCTTTATCGAGCTGAACATTCGAAAATATTTTTTTTTTCAGGTGGCCACTCTTTCTATTATCCAAATAGTATGTTGGCATTGCACAGGTTCATATCTAATGGAATCGTATAAAGTGCATTTAATTGGAAATGAAATATTTCCGTTCAACGTTCCATGATTATGCTTGTTGACCTAAGGAAGACGATGATTAAAGCAAGTGCATAATATGGAAAAATTGGTGGAATGAAAATACGGAGGGAAGCGGGAGTACCCCGAGAAAACCCACGGACACGATGTTGTCCACCACAAACTTACTTGCGCGCGGATCGAACCAGGGACCCCACGCACCGAGCTATTACTGAGCCACCGTGCCACTTCCAAACGACTACGAGGTTTGGATCCGGTGCAGTGTGCGAGTGTACAGGCTATCGTACATGATCAGCATTCACAGTATAAGCAATTCCCCACCACACAATATATCTTCCAAGAAAGCTGAATTACAGGACCATGCCACTGTCCCGTTTTGTAGATACTTCTTGAGTGCATGGTAAGGTTGAAAGATACTTCTTCGGCACTGAGTTATCTGGGATTTTAGTAATGAATAAATACTGTTATTTACCAGTTGAAGCCAGTGAATATTTTTTCTTCTTACGAATTATATTCCTGATTATAGTTCCTAGGAATAGAGAAATTAGTGGATTCAGAACAGCTAAGAGAGTAGTTTCAAAGCGATAAATAAAATTCAACAGAATCACATTTTTTTCAGTTTTCATTTTTTTTTAAATACTACAAAAATACATAGAAAATGTTTTAATTTTGCAACGTAAATTTTTAGTGCTTACAAAGAGAGAAAATGTATTTGAAGAAATTTCTTATTGTTGATCAAACACTTTGTCAAAATGTATGATCTACTACTCAACAGCGAGTGTCATTTTCAAAATGAACAATGGCTAATTTAGATTGCCACATTTTGTACACGTTCTTTTATAACATTGTACAGACGTTATCTCCTAATAACACATGTATGAAGCACAGTGGGTCGCGGATTCTTGATTCGAATGATGGCTGTCTATATGTATTGTGAGTAACGTCGTGTTGATGATTTTTTCTCAGGGTTCTTCCGTTTCCCGACAATCAGTCACTTCTATTAATCGTCTGTTTCGATTCTCATACAGCTATAATCATAGGACTTGAAACAAAATATTTCAAAAACCCTCTGGCCGTTATGGGTGGTAGCGGCAGAAAATTCAACGTTTTCAAGAAGTTCGTTTGATTTTAACATCCCTTTCAGCAACGAGGCTATATGAGACATGGACCTACAGCTTTATTTGGGATCACATTAGCTCCCGCCGGGAAACACATTAACTAGCCGGGTCTTATACACTAAAAGCGCGTTCGCTAACCGCTTAGTTACAGGAGAGCTGTCAAGAAGTTCATAATTGGAATATATGTTACCAAGGCATTTAACATGAGATGTTACAGATTTAAACTAAACAATGAGTAGCATCCTGAAAACAATATTTTAGATTACAGACGTACGACTTGTGAAACTTTATTTTCCAGTTCTCCAAATGTTTTTACTTTTCTCGTATATCCCCTATTTCTTTGGCAACCCGTACAACATGAGTGTTAAGTTGGTTGCGTCGTGATTAGGATACGATGAACGCATATGTGAAAATCATGAGAAACTATCCATTTGGTTCATTTCACATTTTTTAAAAGCTCCTTCAATAGGGAATAAATCAGCTTATTGATATAGTTGATCGGTCAGTATTTTGTTCTTGTCTGAGATTTTGTTCTTTGTGCGTGTATTAAAGGGCAGTTGCAGCGACAGCTTTCGAAGCCCTTCAAATGATTAAGAAACGAAGTATATTTAATAAGATTAGGCCAATTTACTTATACACTATTTAAGTAACCAACTAGCTTTTAGGCTTTACTGTAGGTGTGCGTGTAATCTTGAAATAATCTCAGGTAAAGGCAGTAAAGAGAATTAGGATACATTTATAAATGACACTATGCTGGTAGTTGAATCTGTCAACTTCAGGACACATCAGGACCATGGAAGAGAAAGAGCGAATACTGAAATCGGGGTGTTGGGAAATCAAGCTGAAAGTTTTTCAAGTACAGTAAGACAGCAAGAGCGAATCTTTGTTTATAGAGAAACTGAAAAAAACTAAGCGCAAAACATTTTATCTGTGTATTGTCCAGACCTGTCCGCTGCGAGAAAAAAAAATCGATTTTTTCGGGTTCGCCCTTTCTCTTCCAAGGTTCTGATATATCCACATAGAGGATATGGATGTCCAACGGTAAAGTCACTGTTGCCCGCTAATTTGTTAACGGGTTGACGTCATTAACGATCTCGGTTGAGATAACCGCTCGAACTGTCTTGGGCACAAATACATCAATCAAGAATTCATTTTCGTTCAAGAGTTATCTTGTCGAATAACTAAAGAACTAATATTACAATCTTATAACCCCTGTTTGCATGATCCTAATAAAAGTTACGGAGCAAAGAACAGTCTTCTTGTTTAGCAGTTAAAATATCAATTTGCAATATCTTTTACTGTTTCTAACTGAGTTAATAATTACAATATTAATTGTATATTGAAGAGGTCACTCGCTTCTGATGAAACAGTCTTTGGATTGATCCCAGACCATATAAAACTCGTAGTGGGCACCGTAATCTACATTGGGTTCCTCCTAGTTCTTTCCCCTTCTTCTATTTCCTCATTCTGTCACGTCCATTAACATTTACTATTAATTTCTAAAACATGTTAGGGAGACAGTGGCTCAGTAGTTGAGTGTGTATCTCTGTTGTGTGGGGGCCCCTGGTTCGATACCCGGTCAAGTAAGTTTATGGTGGACAACATTCTGTCCGTGGGTTTTCTCGGGGTACTTTCGTTTCCTCCCACATTCTCATTTCCCCAATTCTTCCATCATCATTCATTTGTTTTAATCATCCGTTTCCCTTAGCTTAAGGGGCATATTAATCGTGCGACGTTAAACTGGAAAGATTATATTTCATCTTCAGAAAGCTTGTTATAAGGTTTTCGTTTATGAATAAATTTTAGATGAGTCAGTGAAACGAAATCTTACCATTGCAATGTTCCTTTTTCTCTTCTTTATCGAAAGGATAATGTCTTCTGTAATCTGACTCCACTAAACTTCTTTTATATAAATCTCTTTCAATAGCACACTGTAATAAAAGCTCGCATGGACCGGTTAATTCGTTTGTATGTTAAATTAGTGCTCATTAATATATTATATAAGTATATTTTAGCGTTAGATATTACAATTGCTACAATGTCTCACGGACGTCTTAACACTAGGGTCGTACCTCTCCAACTAACTTATTGAACTCTCTTTTCACATTCAGTGTATCCAACTACAATATAATACCACTAATTCAATTCTTTTCTTTTTTCTTTTTTTTTTTTATACATACAAAATAACTCAACTGATCTTAAGAAAATACTAAACACTACACCATTCCATTTTCAGTGCAGTTATTGTTAGCACTATTAAATGTTTTCTGATAAGGCACTTTTGTCTTTGAACATTACTGTTAAACTCAACACACAGTGCGGTGGAGTTACAGAATCTACTGCATTTACGAACTTTCGTTCTCATCGAATGATTAGTTTTCCTTTAATTCTTAAAAATTTGTCATCTTTTTTTCTTTTCTTCAAAATAACAATAATTAAATGTTCTTTCATGTTGCAGTAGACAAAGCAAGAGGAAACTGTTGCTAATATAAAATTGCAAATCCAGTCTACACAGTTGGAATACCTTTGGACATTCACATAAAAGACATCTTATATGTAACACAAGTAAAATCTAGGTTCAGTTGATTTCCCAGAATTCCCCTTTATCTGAGTCTCTTGCCTTAATTGTAATTAAGTTTCAAACTTATGACCGTTCTAGCAAGGGAAAGGACATTCACACTTTGCTGGAATTAAAAAAAAAAAAAAAAAACACACACTCTTGATTTATAATTTTAACTTAGACTAATGTACTAATATTAGTATGTAGATATATTTATTATATAAATATGTATGTTTAATATGTAAAAAAATTGTTCATTTCTCTGTAATATTGTACTAATATTCAGCAACAATCTGGCTTTCCACAGAACATAGTGTTATTTATTCGTTCATTTTTTTAAAGCCCAAACTTTGGGAGGCGCAAATCGTGGAAGAGAAAACCTTGATTGTTTGTAATTGAAAGTGTACGATATTTTCTTAACTAAGTTTTGCTCCCATTGACCGTTCTTTTGATCAATAGGGAAAGGTTTTTGCCATGCACCAATTCGTTCAAGTGCTTAATGGAGCAGAAAGTGTGGATGAGACCATTGCCATTTAGAAACTTGTATCGATCCTTCGGAGGCCTTAAGTGGTTTTTGCATCTCACACCAAGTGTGTTGTTACGAAAATAACATTGGAGCTTGTTCCTCTTTAATAAAAGGGAATTTGGCGGAGGTATGTGAGTGCTGTAATTAAACCCCAATTACATTAGCCGAGAGATAAAACCATTGCAGCATCCCTCTTTGTCTCTTGTCTTCGTTCTCCTCATTTCCAAGATGTTGTTGCTGCCTCTCGAATGATTGCAGCTGGAGACAGGATTGCCGTCAGCACTTCCAAATACGTTGAATTGTGTTTACCCTCTGCCATGGTTCTTTTCCTTGATGGCAAAGCATACACATAACGCTCGCTTACGACAACAGTTCGTACTGCAGGGCTAAACCAAGTTAAAGAGGCAACAGTACGTTGAAACAGTAAAGAGTAAATTTGTAACGTAGATTTTAGCTTTTTTCTGTTACTAGTTGCGTCTCTCTGCTTCAGTTGGTAGAAAAAACAAAAACAAAATTAAGTTGAAACGAGCCTTTGGAAATGAAACGAAATATTTCAGTTTTACGTCCAATGATTGTTTTTTAGGCTCAAGGAAACGGGTGGTTAATGAAAAGGAATGATTACGAGATAATTAGTGAAATCAGAATGTTGGAGGAAAACTGGAGAACGTGGAGAGAACCCACAGACACGATATTGTCCACCACATATTCACGTGTTCTGGGATCGAATCAGATACTCTTAGCACCAGAGTTGAGCGTTGTACCCATAAGCCAATTGACGCCTACAATAAGTGATTTCTCATATGGTTAAAATCGGCCATGGGTAATAGGATTTTCCCGAACTTTAAAGTTTCTTCATTTATATAAATAATTAAAAAATAAAAACATTTCCCCAATAATTTTACCAATCTTATTGAATTTTAAGTCAATATAGTGTACTCTTTCTTTGAGAATTCCCAGTCATTCATCCACACTTGTTGAAGTTAGTATTTTTCACGTATAAAGGGTGTTGGAAATAAGGCTATGGATTACGGATACAAGATGCTACAGAAGTTTGTACATGCCTCTTTATGGAACGGTAGTTATTAAGGAATACACTGTGCAAACAAATCAGTATTGAATCAAGATGAATTGATTCGAACTAAGATGGATATTGAATTATTGTAATCTTTAGTATATTCTCTCTTATTATGTGGGGGCTGCGGTGGCTCAGTGGTAGAGCGTTCACCTCTGGTGCTAGGGGTCTCGGGTTCAAACCCTGCTCCCGCCAAGTGAACTTTGTGGTGGACAAACACCGTGTGCGTGGGTTTTCTAGGGTTCTCCCGTTTCCTCCCACTTTCTTCATTCCACCATTTCATTCATTACTCATCACCATCGTCTCCTTTAGCCTAACCGGCATAACCGTGGGACGTAAAACTCAAATATTTCATTTCTCTTATTATGTGAAATCTCGGATTAGGTAATTACATACCTGAGAATTTAGTTGGATTCATGATAGATATCGGATACTCTTATTATGTGGATATCGGATTTATTTGGAAATTGAAGTTAGTGCAATAAATATATTATTGGTTATGTTATGTTTGTGGGTGGTAGTGAGAACAAATAGACTTAACAAATTATTAAAGAAGCTTAATCTAACTTGGAGTACTAAAGGATAATATTGGAACAGTTCAAGTTTATACACTCTCTAATAAATATATATATATATATATATATATATATATATATATATATATATATATATATATATATATATATATATATATATATTTATTTATTTTATATTATGCTCAAAATATATAAAATAAAAACTTACAAAGGGCCAAAAATATTTTTCAGGGTTCAAAAGAAACAAACAAAAACAAATCGTAAAGTAGATTCAATTTTAATGAAGTGTGGTGTATAGTTGGGGCTTCCGAATAATTTTTCACGGGATAAAGTAAAAAGAAGTCAAGAATCAAGAGGATTAGTTTACTCTCCCTGCTCGTTTTTTTTTTTTTTTCAGTTTAGTTTTAATTCGTAAAATTTATTCTGGTAAAAAGGTTCCCTTTTGAGTACAATATAGTGAATATACTTTTTGAGGCTCTCCCACAATCCTCTCCGCGTGGAGGGGGAAGGGGTTGAAATCAATCAGTTATGTGGGAGTGGATTTATTTTTCCCTGATTTAAACAGATATGTTCCAGGGTAACTGTTGTTAAAAAAAAAAGTATTTTTTTTTTCAGGTTTAAGAATTACTCCATGTTAGTTGGGATTGAAATTAATGTAGATATCAGCGATGAAGATGTTAATAGAAATTAAAAAAATAAATAAAAATCTTCCACTGACTTAATATTAGGTAGTCTAAAATGTATTAAACCTTTTGTGCACGAGATAGCATTAGTATCCCAAATCTTAGGATATATGTTGCAGTGGGTCAGCCTTAACGTCATTCTACAGCTGACAGTTGAAGCTAGGAGACGTAAAAATGGTTTTAATGTGATTAAATATACAGGAGGAGATGTGCAATTCAGGGTTTAATCTAAACCAGTGTAGTGTGTTGGATCCTCATCTACTGGCAAGGTAAACCGGAATCTGTATCTGCCAAAATCATGTGCTTTGGCCACTACAAAAGTTAATCATATCAAAGTTCATAGTTCGTACCAAAGAGATATCAGATTATGACAAATTAATGCATACCATTTACTTTAGTGTATTTATTTATTTATTTATTGGTAAAATTTTGTGGTAACTAACACTGCCGTATGGAATTCGGCAGTCTTGGGAAGTAACGTAACGCAAGTAACGCGTTACTTGTAACGCGTTAGTTTTTAAGTAACGTTTCCTAGTAACGCGTTACATTTTTTCCAAAGTAACTGTAACGGTAACGCGTTACAAATTTTTAAGTAACGTACCTAGTTTGCGTTACTTTTTCCGCGTTACATTTCGGATGAGTAACTACAATATATGTATATTTTTTTTCGGAAACAATGTTTCTTTCCTGTAAGTGAATTTCTCAGAATGAAACAATTGAGCATGAACTACGTGTGTCAGTGACCGACAGTCACCGACACACAGAGGAACAGATAAGTTCGTAGTGCCACTTGCTGTTTTTGGAAGATCAGGACAGCCTCAGGGAAATCACGTGTACTGATTGCAAGCACCTGCAAGATTTTGTCGTAGATTTTGACAGCTCCAAATCAATACATTCAGTGAGTGAACTAGGAGTGCAATTATACCGGTAGTCTATTTTACTTTGATTGGTGTTGTTTTTATAAAAATGGAGAACGAAAATATTTTACCATTCGAAAATTTGAAAGAATATTTTTTTCTTAAAAGATGAGGATGATGGTGGACAGAATTTAAAAGTAAAGTGTCTGAAATGCTCCGGCGGAAAGTATCAACAACTAGGGTGCTATAATTAACGATATATATTAAGGGGTTAACATGAATAATCTGTTCTGATGAGCAGGCATACTTTATTACTAGAAAATAGTTTGCTGATGCAGGGCCGTGCCGTGGGGAGGAGCTAGCTGGACGATGGCCTCGGGCGCCGAAGTAAGGGGGCGAAAATTTCGGGAGAAAAAAGGAAAAAAGATAGGAAAAATTGCTTGGAATATATGCATTGAAGGTGCCGTCGTATACTCTTGCCCCGGGCGCTGATTTTCCACGGCACACCCTGTGCTGATGGTATGTAATATTGGAGTTCTTTCAGATCAGTTTGCTTATCCTAGAGTCCCGTTGATTATAGAGTTTGAAACAGGCTTTGAAAAGCATATATCAATTTTAGAGTTACTGGCAAGTTTTGATTCACCCCCAGTTCAAGTGTTCTCATTTTATTAGTTGTAGTGTAATGTTTCTCTATATTCTGTATTTTTAATTTTACATAACAACATTGTTATTACTATATAATTAGTTTAGCAGAATAATAATAAGCAACCATTTTTTCTAACGCATAAGAATGAGTCAAACTAAAACTCGACTCGACTCGAATTCAAGTCGAGTTTCGAGTCAAGTCAAAGGTGATATTCTCGAGTTGAGTTCCGAGCCGATTCAGTTTTTCGCGTCGAGTTTCAAGTCCAGTCAAGTTTGATAAATGGGTCGTTCGTTTTAACTCGTCTTGAAATCATGGCCTGATTACACTGGAAAGCGAAAGCCATAAGAAATGTATGCTAAGCAGTAATATGGAATACTTTTAGTGTTGCTCACTGCTCGCATCTCGTCTTGTCTTGATAGCGAGACAACAAGAGATTTTTTTTATAACAAGCTCAGCTCCGCTTGGCTCAACTGAAAAGATGGCTCGAGCAGGCTCGCTTGGGGTGAACCATCAACTCGAGCTGGCTTGGATGGGATGAGCCATCTGCTCGGTTCGGCTCACTGAGCCGAGGACTCAAGTCGAGTCGGTTGGGTGAGCTGTTGGCTCACTTCTCGGTTCGGGTAGATAGTGATTGAACTATGAGCTGAGCTGCTCGAGTCGTTGACAATTCTAAATCCGGACCGAGCAGTTTTGAAGATCTTTGGCCAGTGCCCTATAACTTTTAACAGTGTTTGGTTCGAGCCCGAATACTCAACCTAGACCCTCAACCCAAATTCAGAAGCTCGTGAACAATGTCCTTGATTCCTAGACTTCACGACTACCAAGGTTGGCAATCAACTAGTTTATTAGTATTCAAATACAAACCGCCTATCTTTCATGTTTATGTACAGTGTTGTTATAATTAATAACAATAACAATAATAATAATAATAATAATAATAATAATAATAATAATAATAATAATAATAAAAATAATAATAAAAATAATAATAATAATAATAATAATAATAATAAGTTGTAGTAGTAGTAGTGTCATTGATACTAATATTGTCTAATATACTTGAAGAGAGTACTCGAAACTCGACCCCAATTCAAGTCGAGTTGGAGGAAATTTTTCGAGCCGAGTTCTCGGGTCAGGCTCAAAGATATATGTTTCTAGTCGAATCGAGTTTCAAAGAAAACTCGCTCGAACTCGCTCGTGCCCATCCCTGCGAGTAACACAGTAGGGCATTTTATCAATGATACATTATATGAAAATGTTCATATAACAAGTAAAAATTTGCCCTTGCATTTACATACAGCGATTCAGAAGTGCAGTAATAATAATAATAATAATAATAATAATAATAATAATAATAATAATAATAATAATAATAATAATAGTGGTAGTAATAGTGGTAGTAATAGTAGTGCGAAAATTGGAGTTATATTTTTTTCACATATTTAAAGTTTCGTACCGAAAAGTAACGCGTTAGTAACGCGTTACTTTCGAAGTAAAGTAACAGTTTCTTTTTTGGGGCAAGTAACGCGTTACTAACGCGTTACATTTTAAGAGAAAGTAAAGTAACTTGTAACGCGTTACATTTTTACAAGTAACTTACCCAACACTGGAATTCGGAGATTCAATGTCGCGTTCACAAAAGCTCTTCATTGACTTTTGTCCTTGGCCAATTGGATCCAATTTCTACTTTGTACTTCAATTTCTGAGAGATCCATCTTAATATTATCCTCCCATCTGCACCTAGGCCTTCCTAGTGGACGTTTTTCGATTGGATTATAGTAGTATTGTAGTAAGTTAAATTAAATTGTTCCATATATGGAAAAAAAAGTATTCGTCCATAAGTTATCATCTGGTAATCGTGTTGAATACAAATATCATTACGGTATGCCATTTTGTACCTAGGTAGAAAATATTTTTTTATTTTATTGGTGTTTTCCTTCTGCACCTTTCATAGATTCAGAATTCATGTAAACTCAAGATCTCGCAAAAAAAAAAAAAAATCCTGTGTTGGCATCTTAAGAACAACCCCACTCCTGTTTCTTCCATTCTATGTCAGAGATCTAAAAACAACGAAAGACATGTCTAATTATTTTATATTAAAAAGGATTCCAATATATTATTATAATTGCTATTCCCATTTCTTTCCCAGTTAAATTTCCAACAATCTTTTCTGGGTGATACCTTACGACAGAAATCCTATGCTCTGTCCAAATTTCAAGTTTCTAACTTCAGCGGTTAGGCCTGGGCGATCAGTCAATCACTCACCCAGAACTTCTTTTATATAGAGATCAATAAAAAAACTGAAATCTATATTGAAAATTGACTGTTAAACGTGCACTACGGAAATAGTGAACCATACGTTTTTAAGATGGACTTGAGTCTATTTTCAATTATAAAAGCAATAACTAAATAATCGCAAGTTTAGAGCAAAGCGATCGACTTTTATTAATTATTCGTAGAATTTTTTAGTACATCAATTGCTTTCGTGGACAAACACACGTGCAAGTAGTTGAATTCAGGAGCGTCATTTCAGATTTTGCTTGGGAGGGGCAAGGATATACGTAAAATTTCGCGTTTTTCACTGATTTACTACTATTCTATTGATAAAATCTATATACATCTGAAACTCAGGGGGGGGGCAAATGCCCCTCCCTGCCCCCCTAAATGACGCCCCTGGTTGAATTAGGCAATCAGCGAAGAGCATAACGGCCAAGGTTGGCAAAACCACACACACAAAAAAAAGTTTTAGGTTTAAACTTTTTTTTTTTAATTGCTCTATGTATTTGTATTACATATGGACAGAAATAAGTTTGTTTCGCTTTGGTGTTGTTATGCAACAACGGAGTTATGCTGGAAGGGGTCACATAAGCTTAAAGCGAAATGCAAACCGCTTTTCAGCTTAAATCCGAGAGAAATTGTCCTCCATTTAAACTCAAAACCGGGACTAATTGGCCATAAATGCGATCAGTCTGCCGACTCACTCACGAAGGACTTCTGATAAAAATACGTTGTACTGAGCTTTACATACTTGTTAATATAATTGTCAACAGCCATTTCAGAAGGATAAAAAGATAAACAGTTGCACAAGTGAAACCATTATACAGAATTACATGTAAATCGAGAAACTCCCACCTTAGCCATTGGGAAAATCCTGTTATTACTTTAAATGCAAAGCAAATCCCGTTATTGCTTTGTATCTAAAATTTTAAGATCAACTTATCATATTCAGTACGCTAAAACTGAGGTATTAAATTACAAATTTAATAAGGAGATATTCAATAAAATTAAAGTCCAATCCGAGCTAATGTTGTAAGGTACGTAGGCAGTCGATAAATTTTGGCAATGTGTATCAATATATTTAAGCAACCTTAGCTTCTTTATTAAACAACAAGCATTCAGGCAAGCAGAAATAAACAATTTGGTTTCCCTTCGTATGTTTAGGCTTAACATCTTTATGTAATACCGAGGTTATCAAAAAGAATGCTTTCACTTAAAAGTTACATTCGAACCGCTACTTGGTTTACACTTGAAAGGAAGATTGTGGTTTGACCGAGAATTGAACATGGGACACCTTGATTAAAAGGTGAGAAGGAAATAAAACTAATGCAGATGGTTTGAAATGTGGAAACGCCACCATGAAGTTCACACGATTTAAAGCTTTTTTCGTTCTTTTTTTTGTTTAAACCATTTTTTAAAGCTGGTTTAAACCACGCTGATGATCTACCATGATTTAAACCACCTTAATTTAAACCAGTCAACTCTGATAATGGCTTTGAAAGATTGTCACAGATGAAAACGAAAAGGGCTTCGCCCTATTTCTAATGCTAAAAATTCTCCATTGCTATTTTCCATGGTTTACAATGAGAACTCACACGCCAAATGCTTTTCCTATGATAAATCTAAGGGCATCTCACTTTTCGGGGATTAGCCCTCAATGGTATGTTCAATCGGGACATGTAATCCGTACGACACTTAGCGCACACTCTTGAATCACC
Source organism: Thermobia domestica (assembly GCF_964235325.1). Taxonomy (NCBI): domain Eukaryota; kingdom Metazoa; phylum Arthropoda; class Insecta; order Zygentoma; family Lepismatidae; genus Thermobia; species Thermobia domestica. The sequence goes on from NC_137468.1 coordinate 6,612,149, forward strand.
ATAAGGGCCGCGGTGGCTCAGTGGCAGAGCGTTCACCTCGGGTGAATGGAGCCCTTGTTTCAATCCTTGCTCGCACCAAGTGAGCCTTGTGGTGGACAAACACTGTGCGCGTGGGTTTTCTCAAGGTTCTCCCGTTTCCTCCTACTTTCATTTCATCATTTCATTCATTTTTCATCACTGTATCCTTTCGTGGCCGGCATAACCTGGGACGTAACACCTAAAAAGACTGCATTTTCTTAAATCACCACGTCAAATTTAGTTAAGAACAGTTCATGCATTTTGGAGGAGTATCAGACAAACGCATGCCTAAGGCGAGTAAAGAAAAGCTTCGCTCCAACAACATACTATTCTCTTAGGATTGAAATTTTGTATACCCACGAACAGTCAGTGGCTGATGCGCATACTTTTTGTCTTAGTCAGTTTAGATGATTGCTGGTGCAAATTCCCACCTTTGGCGCAAAATGTGTGTGGTTTAACCTCAAATAGTGTAAATTTGGGTGGATGTTGAGAAAAGGAAAATAATCGAAATTTCTTTATTAGAAATAATCCACGTGCCTACCAACGAGTTAATGATTTTCAAGAGTTACAGCATTATAGTTCGCAATATGTCCCTCGTTGCTATTGTGAGGATTAAATGGCAATCAATTACGTTAATGTTGATGTGGCGTGACTGATAGTGATCAAATAGAATAAAATAGCATGGCAAGATACGTGAAGTGAATTGAGAGTTCGGAGTTGAAGTATGTTTATTGATGGTTAATTTGATCTGTATTGATATCTTGAGAGATAGAAGACAATAATAAAGTATAACTTTATTTCTGTAAAGTCTGTTCTTTCTCTTGCATGTAATCAATTTTCTGATTGCAGTTCTTCCGTGGTAATTCACTTGCAGCTAGCATCCGCCTCGTAAAAGCCCTGCAAAGTTCGTTTTATTTGTAGTCCACGTTGGAGGTCAGATAATTAACCCAAATGCTTGTTGTTCTGGTGGCTTGAATCGAATACAAACCCGAGTACTGGCTACTCAGGACTCATACTGAGTTTGAAAGAGAGAGAACTTAAAATGTGTTAGGGAAATGCTTCAAATGTGCCCAAAGTCATGAAAATGTACTATATTTTACAGAAGAGTCAGACTCCTTGTTTTGCTTCAAATATGCCGAAAGTCATGGAAATGTACTATATTTCACAGAAGAGTCAGACTCCTTGTTTTGCTTCAAATATGCCGAAAGCCATGGGAATGTACTATATTTCACAGAAGAGCCAGATTCCTTGTTTTGCTTCAAATATGCCGAAAGTCATGGAAATGCACTATATTTCACAGAAGAGTCAGATTCCTTGTTTTGCTTCAAATATGCCGAAAGTCATGGAAATGTACTATATTTCACAGAAGTTCTTTTTCCCTGCCCATGCTTAAAGTATGAAGGACGCCGTAAAGAATCACGACAGGTTCAAAGATAAGAAAAGGACTGAAGGAAAAAATATCTGTAGAGGTATAGAAGCTTGAACGTGAAACAGAAACTTGAAGCTTTAGAAGAACAACAAGAAATTACATAAAACATTTAAATGCTAGAGAAGTTAGGTTTGTTTGTTGTAGATAGTCAAAAAGATAGACCAAAATATAATATATGTTTACTTATTTATGTTTATGGATGTATTCAAAATCCAAGATATTAACGATCCAGTTTACACTCGAACTAATTATTTCCAGCCAGCATCTTGAAACTCAAGATCGCCATTTCCTCGGTCATATCCTCGCGTTTTCACACACAGGTTTTTCACTTTTCCGCAGTTAGAATGTCAATTTAAACAGTAGTTTCTGTTTTATAGCCTGGGGTTGAAAAGGGACGTTAAATTTCGATCAGCCAACCAATCAGTGGATCGTTTTGTTTGTATATCCGCTTCCGTGTCTTCAGCATGGATGTTAAATTCGAAACAAACAAAGCCAATAGTAATTAACTTTAAATGTAGTACAAAATGTCTTTATGTATGACAATCGCCAAAGTATTCTAAAAAGAAATAGAAGCGAATTTCTAAGATAGAAAATGTTAAAATTATCCATTTTAACGATGTTCTTTGCACAGGAAATGAACGTGAAAAATGATAAAATCTCTAGCCCTAATGCTTAGCGATGTCTATTGTTTGCAAGATTGAAGAATGCATGAGTATTCTGACAGCTTGAGTTTTGTGAGCATTTCTCTTTAAAAGACAATCTAGCTGTCTTCTGAGGAGGATGTCGGGGTGGGTGGGTCGGTGGAGAGAGAATTCGATCGCTGTGTCACCCCTTAACTCCACGTGTCATTGATGGCGAAGTACATCCAATCCATCACGTCCATCGTCTTTTCACAGTCAAAAGAGACTTTGCTTTGCTTTTCTTTTCTTTCAAAGAAATGAAAGCCAGAGATCGATCGTCTACCATGAATAAGGAGGCTTCAGGCCCTGTTCTATGATGACTTGACGTTTTTTTTAAGTTTTCTTTTCATTGCCTTCAAGGGGGTTTCAGTTTCGTATTAGGGACGAAAGAAAGGTTACCAGTCATGCTTCAACCATACTACTTAGGGTTTAAGTATACTCGTGGGAAAACTAATTGGAGTAATTGTTGTTTCTGTAGAGACAGAATACCCTACTTGATCTTTTGCAGATCGTGTCCTACAACGGTATGTTGTATACTTGTATTGTATACATGTATTCGAGCAATAATTGGTTTATAAATAGGTACAAGCTAGTTCATTTTTATAGAGGAAGAAAAACAAGAAAATATAAAATATATGGTTTTCGAATATATAATTGGAATGTTGATATGTAACCAGAACGACGAACTGAAGGTTGTAATAATAACAAACAAACACGATATTATGTAATGTAATGTCATAGTCTCGCTGTTATGTTGTAAGATTTAACAATGTAATTAAGAATCGGTCAATTTACGAACCAGTGAGTTATATTTTTGTTAGACAGATATAGTTTGTTACAGTCCTTCACAATTCTTTAAAAGGTAATTGAATGCGGTATCTGTTAGGAATAAATATCATGAGAAGTTTTTATATATATATATATATATATATATATATATATATATATATATATATATATATATATATATATATATATATATATATATATATATATATATATATATATATACGGTTTCATCGTGACAGGAATGTTGCTTCATGTATCAGTGGTTCCGAGCAATGTTGATAAATCATATCCAAAAAAAGGAAGTCAATGAATCTAAAACTGCAATGTTTTGAAATGAACGTGGATATTTTCAAATCATGAAATCGGCAATATTCGGCTTCATAATGTGCTTTTACTTGTACGTTAGTTGGTAGATAAAACTACTTATGAATTCTTTTTCGTGGGCTTTATTATATGAAAAAAAAAAAATAGTTGGATATTTGATAACTCTTAGGAACTCACATGTAATGACAAACCATTATTAAAATATTTACAGCATCAGAATTTTGTAGAATAGAAAACTCATTGGCTTAAGGAATATGAAGGCTCAGCGCCACAGAAATAGAGCTCCATCTTATGCTAATTCAGCACATTCATGGTTTTTGTAAAATCTTCTCTAAGATTCACTTTTATTTCATCTTCCCACCACTTAATGTGATTGGCACAATGATACCGAGAATAATTTTGAACTACCAGTTCTAAACTAAATGGCAGTAATATTGTTTTTTTTTTTAAAAGATATATTTAAATATCCGCAGCTAACTAAACTTTATTATGAAAAAATTCCTATCCGGAGGTATCTTTTCCAAATGTTTTCTAACTGGTCTTTCCCTCTGTATTCAGTGCCTACTTCTCATGTGAGCATGTGTCTCATCCATCTGAGTCTATTCGAATGGTACTCGGTATTTGTTTATATATTTATGTATTTCGGATTGTACCTTTCTACACTCATTAGATTCTCTTCCAAATTAAAATAAATAAATAAATCTCCATGGTTTACTTTTATCTTAGCCATCTCAGTCATACAGGAGAGTTTTTTTTTTTTTTTCAAACTTATTATTTGGAGTTTCTGTAATATACAGAATATTAAGCTATATTAGGAGGAAGAACTGCTGCTATTGTGAACACATGGAACAAAAGTTCACGGAATAATACATTAAAGCTCATTGCTTTGAAGGGGTTATAATATTTTTTTTTTTTCAATAAAGTCTGTAAGAATTTAGACATGTCGAATGCTTTTTGTCATGGTCTAAAATGTAGATAAAAATCATTACGAGAAAAGTAAACCATTCTTTAACTCATTCTTTTAATTACATATCTGACCAGAAGAAATTTCACTACTCGTTTGTATGTTGCTGGGTTTGTAATTGTGTTTCTCTCATCCAGTAAAAGAAGTAACACCTTTGTCCTAGGTAACTGGTTAATAAATAAAAATAACCAATAACACACAAGTAACCATATTACACAGAGGACACAGTCACATCGGACATGCAAGGACTCGAAATAAAATGAGACCTAGATAAATCTAGGTTTAACGTCTGTGTTCTGTCCTTTATGCTAAAGAAGGCGATGATAAGTGGATGATTATGACATATGAAAGGATTATGTAATATCCACGTGTTGAGCTGGATTCGAACCCGACACAGACAAGTCCTGCGATCGCCAGTATAATGCCTGCCTTTCAGCACCAGCCGACTCTTTTTGCCAGAGGAGAATTATCGTAATTGCAGATAATTGAGGGGGAAATTAATGAATTGAATGTAGTAAGCGAAAACATGAAAATAAGTAGAACGAAGACAGAATATGTGGCACTTAACAAAAGAAGACGGGAGCTTCTTACAACTACAACGAAAGAGACTATTAGCTACCTGGTAATTTGAGTGTCTTAGATGGAACCTCGATCAGGATGGAGGATTACATACAGAAACCCAACACAGAATACAATGTGGTTGACTAAACTGAATAAGGACGAACGGGATGCTGTGTGACAAGAAAATAAGTTGCAGGTTAAAAGCGGCTCTGGCCAACATAATGATAAGAACCACTTCCAGTAAAATTGATTTATTATGTAGAATGGGTTGTGATCGAACCGTAGAAAAGTATGTAGGTAGTTTTATTGTGGAGAATGTACATGCAGATGACAGAAGAAGTTTATGTCTTTGCTTTAAATTGCGTTGAAATGGTCAACCTTTTTCAGGTTACTCGCAAGGTAGAAAATGTGATATACCATTATGTTCGCCTGATCCACTCATATATAAAATGGCCGTAAGATCGGCAATGATATACAATAGTGAAACCTAGGCAACAACAAGGGCCCAGGAAAAGAATATGGAAGTAGCAGAAGTGAAAATGGGAAGATGGATGTGTGATATGACGAGGAAGGATAAAATAAGAAATTATTATATAAGAGGAACTGTTAGAGTCAGGCTCTCGAGTAAAAAAGTTTCTAGATTGGAGGCTAAGAGAGCGTGGACGTGTAGAACGAGGAAGAGGCGACTATGTGGGAAAGCTGGAAGTACCAAGGAAGAGGGTAAGTCCGAAGATGAGGTGGAAGGACAAGATACAAGATGACCTGAGGGAGAAGGGATGGAGAATAGAGAGGAGTGGAGGAAAAGAATTAAAGACGAGGAAACAGACTCTATACAAACATGGAAAAGGCGGAGACAAAGAAGAATATAGTAAGGGAAAACGAGAGGTTTCGAGCAAACTTAACGGTCACAGACGAAACAGAGTTGTTCCCAGAGGAAACTCATGATGCCAGTGTTCACCATAGTGTCATACAATCTCAGACCGAAACTTCGCACTAGAAGTGAGGTATAGCACTGACTTACGTTACAGTTTATCTTAATAAATAAAGCATACGTACATTTAAATACATCAAAACTGTCTTGTCTAATTGCTTCGTACTGTCTTCACGTATTTTTAAAGTTGCACAAATCAGGGTTAAACTGTCATTTGAAAAGAACTGCCCAACATGATGTTTAGTAAGTCATCATCATCATAGGTATTCTGCCATTATTGGCAGGTCACTTGGTACAACTGAGAAGCTTCCATGCTCCACGGTCTTTCGCTAACTTCGTCTTCATGCACGATTTCTCTGTTTTGATATCGTCGCATCAATTGTAGCCTCCTTCAATTTTGGCTGGGAGGGATTTGGAAGAGGGAGTGAAAGTGTATGGACGTTTCTCGCAGTTTCTAAGAACACATTGCATATATGCAAACCCGCATTATATATATATATATAACGTGCTGGTTTACCTAACAGCATAGGAAAAATACCCCGGCCATGGGCTTCCTGTCCTTTCATCCAAGTTCAGAATTAAAGTCGCGTGTTTACATTTTTTTAAAAATCTTGATTCTGACTCAAGACCTGATAACGATCGCTGCTTCCTCTCTTCTATCGTGATTCTGAATCAAGACCTGATAATGACGGGTGCTTACTCTTTTCATCGTGGTTCTGAATCAAGATCTGATAACGACCGGTACTTACTCTTTTTATCGTGGTTCTGAATCAATATCTGATAACGACCGGTGCTTACTCTTTTTATCGTGGTTCTGAATCAAGACCTGATAACGACCGGTGCTTACTCTTTTTATCGTGGTTCTGAATCAAGACCTGATAATAACGACGGGTGCTTACCCTTTTTTTTTTATCCCGATTCTGAATCAAGACCTGATAACGACGGGTGATTTTTTTAAAATCCTGATGCTGAATCAAGACATAACAACGGATGCTTACGTTTTTTTAAAATCCTGATCTGAATCGTTCGTAGTGCAGGACGACTTGTTGAACGGGAATAAGTGGAATGAAAATAATGGTAGTTATGATGTAAGTTATATATAGAAGTGTTTCGTTACCATGAAAGGAATGTTATGTTGGTGCAAGGGCTGCGGCTGAGAGAACTTTAGGTGTGGGGAGAAAGAGGCCCTCGGAAGCGAGTAGAAGACAACGCTTGCCATTGTGAATTGTCTCGTGCGCGATGGGCTGTACGTGACGGCAGCGCACTTTATTCTTCCTAATGGCGTTGTCAACACCATTGCTGGAGCAGATTGAAAATACTTCAAAGTAGAACTCTGTTCTCTTCTGTTGCGGCTATCTCCGTCGGTAAGGTGTGTTTCTGAATTAAAGATTTTTCTCATTACTTCGTAATTAGAAACTTTCGGAGGTGTTCTTGATAGAATCTCACTTCTGATCTCCCATACCGAACAGTTTTCTCAGAATTAAACGAATGTATTTTATCTTTAATGTGGGAGGCTATGGTTGGATTCTTGGTAGTAGCTCATTTGGTTCGGATTCTACATTAAGCTGTAGGGTCTCCGTGTCGGAAATAACTATTAAAATGTGTCAAGATGTTAAACAACCTGAAAGAAAGTGATGAACAGCTGGTTGTATCGTAGTTTCATGTGTATGTTCAGTTACCCGTATTCAGGTCCATTAAAAAAAAAAATAAATAAACCTTGAATACTATCGACCATCCCATTTGCGAACTGTCAAACGAAACTGTTTTCCCAGGCATGTAACCTGGCGACGACTCGAACCCAGGTAAAATGTATCAGTAGTGATTCATACTTCCAGTAATTCTTACTTCGCTCCAGGTCACGCACATAACAGACACACTTATAAACTCTTGTATTTATTTAGTAACTAGCGTCAATTACGCGCTTCGCTGAGTTAAAATATCAAACATTAGTAATATGTAAAATAATTAGTAATATGTAATATAACAAACATTAGTAATATGTTTCATTAGTCAGTCACTTTTTACTATTACTAAAGCGGTCTTTGATATCAGTCATCTTCGATCATTTATATATGTATCCCCCCTCCCCTAAGTTGCACCGTGAGAAAGTGAAATAATAAAAAATATCCCAGGCCCGAACCTCATCTATGTTGAAAATTTGATCGTGATCGGTCGGGTGGTTCAAGGGGTATTAAGTCACAAACATAGTCATTTTTATTTATATAGAAGATATAATGGTAAAATATCTTGCCATTAATAACAGGTCTTATGTCACAAACTGACAATCTTCGGTGTATATGGTCTCCTGCTAATAACCTCTTGATTGGTGATGCAAATGGAAATAAAGGAACTCACTGTGATTCGACATGTTGGACACTGTAGAAAATACCTTCATAGACGTAATATGCATTTGCGTTTACAAGATTATTGCGAAATCTTTTGATAAAATTTAAAATTATTAAGGTTATTTTGGTGAAGTCCCTGTACTTCTGAGACACGAATTTCATTTATCTAAACATTGACATAAGCTGATGACATATATATAGAACTTTAACGTTTAATCGTCATCGCTCGAGGTTCAGTTGTATTCTTCTCTCTGAAATATTTCGTGGAATGATGTTCTAAAAAACCAAATACAATCACGTACATTAATTTCTTTTGTTTAATTTTTTTGTAGAAATCATAGAAAGCTCTGTTCATTATTTGTTAGTTAATTCGTATCAGTTTTTCCTCCGTCCGTCGACCTGGAACTCTCGGGGGGAAATGTCAAAGCTGGGAAATAAATCCTCCAACAGATTTTTTTTAGGTCTTTTCACGTGGTTCTTTTTTTGCTGATCAAAAATCGATGCGAGTTCACCGTGAGGGGTAAGCCATGTTTTCATCAGCTAAGTACGATATATGTATATATGGTTTCCATGTTTTACTTCAGCATTTGCAGTAGATAGATAGTATACAGTGAACAGTAATTCATAGAAAGGATTCCAAAGGAATGCTGTCAGTTTGTAAATGCAAAGACACTTTTTATTAATGATTTTATGATATTAGCATTTAATGAAAAAAATGACATAGGTAAAATATATAACTTGTATATAAAAATGGTGTTCTGTGATCGTTTGTTTGTCCGGTATAATATTGTTACAAACCCACACCGTTAACTTGGTATACTTCAGAGTAATTTTATCGAAGAGAGAACAATCTGGAAGAGGCCGTAGGTAATATAGAACTTTTTGGTTCGTATCCTAAGGATGAAGGAGGGAATTCAAAACAGAAGAGATGGTTTAAAATTAGTTAAAATAAAAAGAGTATCTTATTAATTCCTCATATTAGGAAGGTCAAACTCTGCATGTAAACTCATTTCTAAAATGGGCTGACATACACATATGACTGACAACTTATATTTACGGAATAGATTACATTTTCTTGCTAGTTAACATGGAACATTGAAAGATTTTACAACTGATTTGAACATTTCTATTGTTATATTCATTATAAACATGGTAAATTAATATTTTACTTGTATTTACAAATGGCTATTTTATTGGTTAAAATAAAAAAAAAGACCAGTGGGGATCGAACCTGGGACCCTTTGCACGCGAGTCGTAGATTCTCCTCAATCTACCACGCCGTCATTTGATAACTTTACGCGTTATATCATGTATGCGTCGAGTCGGAAACCTTATATCGCTTTTTCTCCACTATTTCTGGTTATTGCGTTCTCCCAGTTTGGAATATTAATACTTCAAATGTGCACTACTACCTCGCGAAAGATGGCCCCGAAGTTCACTTACCGAAGTCTGCTTTCTTCTGTCAAGTTCAGCCCCCATCGAACTTAGGTGAGGGTGAGAAGGGGGAGATCGAGATCGCTAAGTTTATTGCTGACATCCCCAATGGCATTTAACAGGTTAAGTTCCGCGTGAGACCACGTTGGTCTCACATAAAATGTTTCCTTGTGGCCACGTGGTGCCTGGTTGGTCTTACATACAATGTTTTCTTATGGGCACGTGGTGCTAGGTTGGTCTCGCACAACCTCTTGTTAGCTTATGGCCTAGGTGATCTCACAAGTTACATCAAAACCTATTGCATTGTATAGTACAACAGATTTCAGATGAGAAGCGGCATGGCCTTGAGTTGGCTTTACGCGGCGTCCAATTGGCTTTGAGCGGTGTTGACAATTCGCGACAAGCGCGAATCTTGACAATAGCAGAGGTGCTTATTAGAAATATTGTATTAGCACATTAACTGCTCACTTTACGAAGTAGAGAAAAGAATTACGAACACATACGTGAAAACTACATCTTTTTATGATAACTGGTTGTCATGATACACGCTTTGAAAGGTTTCCATATAAAACAATTAGTAAAACGAGCGTTGAGTCCCGTCTAATTTCCAGTGGATTTTTCTTCGATTTGGAAATGGAACTCAACTTTTATTAAATGATAATCAGGGGTGTAACCAACAGGTTGTTCTAGGGGAACATTACTTTCAGGGGGAGGAAAGCTTTTCACACATTAAAAACAGAACAAATGACCTCTTTCAGAATATGAAAGCATTTTAACTCACCATGTATACTATACACATATTATGTTTCCTCGATGCTACCTTAACAAAAGACGGATCTTAACAGTACTGAAGTTGAAAAGCGGATTGTAAGAGATAAATCAATAAGCTATTCATAAGAAAACAAATGCTGTTTCTAGCAGTCTGTTTATCCGACTTTGTGTTTATGTAGGTTAAAATACTAAAAGGAAAAAACTCGAAAAAATATCAACTCAGATATTATTATGCAATAATATAGTAGTGAGAGATCCTGGGGGGACTGAGGGAGCCAGGGCCCCTCATTTTATTTGTAAATGTGCAATATTAGGCATAATTTGAATGCAATTTGTCTTAAAATCATCATATATGCTTTCTGCATCTGAATGCACCCCCCCCCCAATTTACAGAGAAATCAGCGTCCTTGTAATTAGGTACAGAAACTGTATTGATGATGTTTTCTTTTTTCTTTTTTTAAAAATCTTATTTTATTATAAACGTTCCTAATTTGCATTAATTATTAAATAAGTTTACTAAACATATACTAGATGAACCTCATTTCGGGGCTGGAAATAGTTTGGAAAGTCAAGGCCCGCTTTTCCCCCGTTTCTACACCCTTGAGAATAGTAAGCGATCGAATTAAATAACAAGCCTCTGCAATTTGATTCATATATATATTGCCTTCATGCAAGATTCTTCCTTATTCGACAGAAGAAACGCAGTATGATTTTTTTTTCTTCGTTTCAATACCTTACGTATGTGTGGCCAATTACGTACTCCTTCTTTACTCCTCTAGCAGGGACGCAAAAGCACCAGGCGTCTGAGTGGTGTCATAAATTATTGTAACCCAAAACAAACTCGACCATATCGTGTTGCTTACGAATCAGATGGATTGTTGTTGTGAGACCTACATCAAGTATAAGAGTATGTTATTACATGGAAGCAAAAGAGCTGATTGTGTGTGTAGGAACGCAACTTCTCTTCTTCTAGCATAAACAGAATTCATCAGTGTTTAGGTTGCTTTCTTTCGTGGTAGTTCATTTGTTCTCCAAAATTATAGTTGACAATGTCTTTAAGGAAACCGAGTACAAGTGCGGAATTTTCTTTAAAAAAAAAAAAAAAAAAAAAAAAAGTGCTACGAAGTGAAGCTCGAAGAATTATTTTTTGTGTTTACAATTTTTGGAACTCATAATAAAAAATTTACAAGAGTCAGATTCAGACAATGGCGAAATATTAATTGACATAGACGATAATGAAAGTAGTGTTGAAGACGAACGTTTAGCAGTTCCACTGGAATAAGTTAATAGGTAGGTTATTCAGTTGCTATATATACTTCTAGGATACACAGCCAAAATCTTTGAGTTTGCTGGAATAGTATATTTACATTGTGAATAATGTTGCCAATGTATGTGTAATAATCTCAACTAGAGGAAGAGCGAGAAGGGAAAGGGGAGTCCGAAATCCGGCAACACCGCGCGGAATATCGCACAGCATTGGCTACTGCCCGTGATGCTTTACATCTGAAAAACACAATAGTCGACCTGGTAGTGCGAGAAACAGCCTTGGCCTGTAAAGTTGTGAGTTCAACGTGGCCTCACATGGCTCTACCGAAGTGGCAAAAATAAATCGTATTTTGCATGAAACCTATGTTAAAAAATTTAATTGGATGTTGACCTAACTAATTGTTTTCTGTTTCTTTATCTGAATACAATTTATAATATTTATTTTACAAACCGTATTATCCAAAGGTCTAGTGTATTATTCAAGTCAAAACTGAGTGGAGACAACAATCACGTGCAGTGAAAGAATAACAAAGCGTGCAGAAGAAGTTGCCGCTGTACCAAGCTCGTTACTATTATGCTGCCAAAATGCCTTGAGCCGTGGCAAAAATGCGAACTAACGCTCACACCCTCACACACACACACACGCGTTGAGCCAATAAGGGTTCAGCTGTTTTTAAGCTAGAGAAAGCGAGTGGAATTCCTTCAGCCGATAGCAGCGCTTGCAACGAAAGGCTACGAATCAAGTCAATCTAGCATATCTATAACTATGCATTCACTTTCTCCCGGGAAAATCCGGACACGATCGGCTAAATTTGTCTACTGATATGTTGATCTCATTCGGACACTAAGCCAATTCCAGGTGGCGGTCTATCTAGTTCAGTCGTGTCACTATAAGAAAGTTTGACAACTACATACTAGCGATAATACAGAATTACCTAAAATGAGTAAATTATTACTCAAGACATACACAAACAAAAAAAATGAAGATAACATATTTTGGCCACAGGGGACGTTTTTGTTGTGATACAGGTGCACTTACTGTTAAGCCCAAGCTCAGTCGAGAATGGGGAGAGCAACAATTTTTTCGTTTCCTTTCACATTATCATTCCACTAATTCTTCCCTAATCATTCTTTTTCATTAATCATTATCTTCTTTAGTCTACACAGCATAACTATAGGACAAAAACTAGATTTGATGCATCCCTGCGGGAAACATTTCATGTAGAGGCGAACAAAGTCGTTACGTCTGTTATGTCGATATTGCATCATGTACTTGCATGAATTTTGCTATAGTGGTACAAGCCATATATGCTTCATCCAATGTTACCATTAACTTCATTTTGTCACTCGGCAAATGCGCTCAGTGTACAGCAGTCGGTTTTTGTTCTTTTACAAATTTGTGTCACGGTTGAAGGTTGTACTCATAATTCCTACAACTTCCATTTCATTCGCACAGTTAATTAGAAGTAGTGTCGACCCTCGATTGAATAGTATGAGCCTACTGGTCATCTCTTGTGTTGGAGCGTTTTCTTTGGAGAGCCATCCAGCGTATGCCTCTTAGTACATAACCCTTTAACTACCACTGAGGCATGTATGTCCCACGATACATTCTCAGAGGACCCCTGGTAATTTACTGCATGTTATTGCTATGAATCGATGTTTCCCTGGTAAAGAGAAGCCTGCTAATGGTTTAACAGAATTCTTATGAACATTATCAAATAGACAGTAGTGGAAGTGGACGTGGTGATAATGTAACAGATGAAACTGAAGAATAAGGTGCTAGTGATAAAGCAGTGGTTGCATGTACTGTCATTTGGAAAAGGATGCCGAAATGTAAAATATTTGTAATTATAAATACGACCCAACTGTTTTTCTGACAATATAGGTATCATAATTGAAAATACAAGATGATTATCACTACCACTGGGACATATATGTCCCACTTAAAAATATCAGTGGGATACATATGTCCCACACTCCCACGTCGAAAAACGAAACGGCGGAAAGTGTTTGTTTTTATATAAGTTTGAAAACATCTTAAAGTAACTGTATATTAATGTGTGTCACTCCGAAAAAAAATAAATAAAATAAAATTGGTAGTGAAAGGGTTAAGTGGAGTTCTCTTTGAGTGGTTTTTGTCGCTTAATATTGAACCATTATCTCGATGTGTATAACAGGACGCGAAAGCATGTAAATGCGTCTTCTTACTGCCGATGAAATCATTGTGTCGACATTGTTCCATTGTGATGTCCTAGTCCACCATACTTCAAGCTCGGATTTTCTCAAGTCACTTTCATATATACAATATAGCGTTAACTGAGTGGAAGTACTGCAGGTAGTCATATGATTAGAATGCTTGCATTTAATGCTGTGCTCCCAAATTTGATTTCCGGCGGAAGCAATGAATTTTTCGATGTTAACCTACAATCCTATTTCAATTAGGTATGCACGCGAATTAAGAGATAGCAAATTCCGGTTTAGAAATCGTATACTTACCACGTATCACACAGATAAAAATGGTCTAACTGTCTATATGCCTGTCCCGTTCGTGTGCTGTAACGCCAGGAAGTTCAGTATTTTATTGTGAATGCGTGGTGAGGAGAGACATCTAGTGAATAAAAGCATAGTTGTCGAGAGCCGAGAATGAACGTGGCAGCATGATGTGAATAGGTGTGTTGTGCTATGGAATTGTTGGTTACATGTAAATAATGCGTCAAGGGTATTTAAGAATTTCATCTGTTTATGATGCCAAAGCAAACGAGGATCTAGTCCCTAAAGTAAGTAACTGTGTTAGAATAACTTATCGTACTGTGAAGTTTGAGAGAGATTTTTGGTTCCTCATTTCTTCTTCGTCATTCATTTATGCCTTCCTAAAAAATCAAGGACATTATATTATATTAAAGAGGCAGGTGCGTCATGTAAGAGAGACAGGGGGAATCCCCGATTTCAAGATATGCATTTAACCCTTTTAAATATCTCCTATTTTTAGGTGATAGGGTCGGATTTTCATTATTCGATTTAAAAAAGTACCAATAAAGCTTTTTACTTCGAGTTTTTGAGTGTTTTTTTAAAAGCCTGGAGTCATTGTAGAACACGTTATTTATGCTTTCACGCCTTTCTGCGTTGAGATATAGAGTGTGATGACGTCATAACAAAAAAATTATGACTTATTATTTTTTGGCGGGCTTACTTTTGCACCTAGAAGATTGAAATTTTGCACACACATTCAGTGCACCCCTTAGTATTTTTCAGATTTTTTCAGATTGCGTTAAAACAAGGGGTGTCCTGAGGGACAAAAAGGTAAAAAAAAAATGTATTTTTTAAAACAAAATTCCCGTTTCTCAGGAGTTTCCCGCCTCAGATACATGATAGAGACACGTGAATGGTACCATTTGAAAGGATGTTCTGTTCTCAAGAGAATGATGTACGAACTATGATCCTAGAAAAAATAGGGGTGTCTCAGGAAAGTTTTACCTGAGATCCTGTTTTATACGGGAATCTGGGGTATTGTGAGGATATTGTCTTTGGCGAGCTAACTTTTGCACAGAGAGAATTGAAATTATTCACACACATTCAATGCATCCCTTAGTATTTTTCAAATTTGTTTCAGATCTCTGCGTTAAAACAGGAGAGTTCAGGGGGCAAAAAGTTTTAAAAGAAGAGATATTTTTTAACAATAATCCCTTTTTTCATGATCTTTTCATCTGAGACCCGTACATTTAGTACACCCGTTAGTATTTTTCAGTTGATTTTGAGATCTTTGCGACAACACAGGGGGGTCCAGAGGGTATTAAAGTTTATATTTTTTAAGGAAAAATCCCGATTTCCCTTAAAATTCCCCGCCTCAGGGACATGATAGGGAAGTGTACCGTTTGAAAGGCTGTTCTATTCTGAACAGAATGAGGTACGGACCATGATCCTAGGGTAAACAAGGATGATGCTGTAGCTGCTCGACTGAAAGTCTATAATCTATCTATTAAAATGCTACAATAACAACAAAGGTGACTGAGCTCCAACCTATACGCGTTTATAACAAACACAAATATTTTAAAGCATGTGTACTTATAAAGTACTTAAAGAGATCTTTTGCATAAAGTTTATCCTTTTAAATTATTGTTCAAAGCCTTTGCATTTTAATAAGCCTTCTCCAAAATAATTGGAAATGGATTGTGCTGCTATCTTTGGAGGTTTTTTTTTTAACTATTCGCTTTTGACGTTTATATGTTTGTGGCAAATCGTTTCGTCAGTGAGTTCTCGGAAACTACAGGCTCTAGAAAGATGACGTTTTCACTGATGGATTGCAAATTTTGTGTAGATTGTCCAGTTCTAACTCAATATTAAAAAAAAAAAAAACATGGTCATTATTTCTTTATTACATTTTTACGGGTACACTGGAAGTGTTGAAATTAAAAAAAAACTAAAGCATCATATCCTACGTATTATACATTCCAACACAACATAATTGTATATAGGGGTTGCATATCTCTCAGGCGTTTGTTCCATGGCCAAATTATAATGAAAAACGAAGGATGACCATTTCTCCAGTCTAAGTTGAATCTTTATTGTTTGGAGTGTTTTGCTCAATGAACACCACATAACACTGACATTATAATTGATTGTATGTGTAATGTATTAGCTTATTTTAAAATCTATAAAACGATAATCATGCCTGTTGTTCTGTATGGTTGCGAAACATGGTCGCTTACTCGGAAGGAAGAACATAGATTGAAAGTAGTTGAAAACAAGATTCTGAGACGAATATTCGGACCTAAGAGAAACGGGAATAGGGAGTGGCGGAAACTTCATAATGAGGAACTACATAATTTACATGGTTTACCCAACATTGTTAGGATCACCAAGTCTAGGAGGCTCACGTGGGCAGGTCATGTAGGCAGGATGGAAGAAAGAATGAACGCTTTCAAAATCTTAACTGGGAGACCAGCCGGAGAACGACCATTAGGAAGACCTTGGCGCAGATGGGAGGACAATATTAAGATGGATCTCGCAGAAATAGGAATACGAAGTAGAAACTGAATCCAATTGGCTAAGGATAGAAGGCAGTGTAGAGCTTTTGTGAACGCGGCATTGAACCTCTGGGTTCCATAGGCCATAGAGTTAGTTTATGTATTTTCTTATTACGTACTGCATGCAAGAAAAAAGAAAACACTGATCATACATTAATTAAAAACTCCAACGGGAGTAGGCTCAAATCTTGCAAACGGTGCGAGATATTGAAAAAGGAATCGAAAAAAATATCCCCTTTACGGTATCTCTTGGCGATTTTTATCAAGACGTCTTTCACGTGTGTCTGCAAAGGGACATGTAAAGAAGTGAGGAATAACAAGGTGATTCGTGCTCATATAAAAGATGCGCTGTGTAGAGAGCGCAGGCTCAGGTAGTTTACCTTTAAAAAGCCATAATTTAAAAGGGTTAATCAATAGTAGAGTATACTATTTAAAAACATGAAACTACCTACGTCGGTGTAGATCCCCCCTCCCCTTTGTTGTACGACTTGGTTTAATTTTAACAGCGAAATTATATGAGACGTGGACCTTGAACTTAACATAGAATCCAAACCATATGAGCTCCCGCCGGGAATTGAACCCAGGTCTTTCTTACGAAAGGCGCGTCGCGAACCGCTTAGCCACGATGGAGGTCGCTACTACGTACGAGTTGAATCAAACTTGTCTGGTCTGGATCAAACTTGGCGTAGTGGTACATATCT
Source organism: Thermobia domestica (assembly GCF_964235325.1). Classification (NCBI taxonomy): domain Eukaryota; kingdom Metazoa; phylum Arthropoda; class Insecta; order Zygentoma; family Lepismatidae; genus Thermobia; species Thermobia domestica. Next base: position 6,629,386 of record NC_137468.1, read on the forward strand.
GAAATATTTTCATATTGTAAACGCATAATCGCAATTAGCCAAAAATGATTAATAACTTTATATCGGTAACCTTATTTATCTCGCGTTATTTCTTTTTTTGTTTTGTTCTGCAGCATGGCAGGATCTGCCACATGTCATGTTGTAGGACTTAATTGCGTAGGCTGTGTGAGAGTTTGTTGAGCTTCGACCTCTCTAGAAGATTTTAAAAACCCGTTCTGTGGTGTGTTGTAGCTTAATAGAACAACCCTCTCCACTTCGTGATTTCCTCATGAATATGGAAAATTCACAGCCAGACCATTTGTAATAAGGGAAAACCGCAATCAGAAGACGGGAAGGTTAGGCTGCGTCTGACATTTCGTATCGCTCCGAGATGGTTTAATATCTTTTCTACAGAAAGAGAAAGAGGGAGGGAACCAACACACGCAATTAATCGCTACCGTGTTTCTGAGTGGTAGTTAGCAAGGAAAGCGCCATTGATCCTTGAAGACCCTCTTCATATTTTTTCTTCTGTGATGGGAGTTTTCCTCTAATTATGTTGGATTCTCAAATTAAAATTTTAAAATATAACCTCCCTGTGATATACGATATTTATATGTACTTGTAACAGACTAATTTGCTATTGAGAGGCTTTGTAATTGAGATCAATATTCTGTTTTGTGAAAGGAAATATCTGCTAAAACAGACATACGTATTCTACTCGTTCTTCTTTGAACCTTTTCCTTATTGAGATAAGTACCAGCTAAATCAAGAATACCCATTCTACTCTCTCTCTCTCTCTCTCTCTCTCTCTCTCTCTAATGAAAAATTCCAGCTAAATGAAGTATACACATTCTACTCTTGTGGCCCCGCGTAGCGTAGTTGTTAACGCTCTCGCCTTCGGTGCGAGCTGTCCCGGGTTCGATTCCCGGTGGGGGCACTCGGTCGAAAAAACTCTTTTTCAGGCCAGCCACCCTGAATGAGATTTTCCTGGGTTTTCCTCATTCACACCAGACAAATGCTGGGGTGGTACCTAACTTATAGGTCTCAGGCCGCTTCCTCAATTCCGTTTCCCTGGATAGTGTGCTCGCCGAGGGACGTCATCCCTCAAACATGACGGGCCTTAGATGCCGAAAGCCCAAAAGTCTAAATCCTAACATCGTACTCTTTGTAAGGAAGTAATACCAGAGAGCCTACTTTTTTTTTACGTGAGTTATTTCCTTATGAACGAAAATACTGGCAAAAAGAAATCGAACTCGTTCTGTTACGAATTATTTTCTAATGAAAAGAAATACCAGCTAAAACAGTTATAGGCATCTTACTCGATCTTTTGTGAATTATTTTAACTTAGCAAGGCATGGTCAAACGGTCTGATGTACCTGTCTGTAGTGGGTTCTAATCCCGCTTAGGGTATAAGTGTTTTGTATTGATCTTTCCTTGTTTGTAATGGTATGTAGTTCGGTTTACCAAAATATTTACGATTTTATATATTTACTGTCTGTCCGTGTGTTCGTTCGGTAGGAAAATGCTTAAGAACTACATGCTGTATCACCATCAGTTTTGTCAAGGATGTAGAGGATCAAAAGTTAAAAATGGAATTCGTTGATTAAGATGATCCATCCAATTGAATGGATAATCAAAAGTCGTTTCCCCGTTCATTCATATGGTAATAGTTATGGGTAACATTCTCTCGTAATAGGCAACCCGCAATGCTGTTGATCTGCGGGGTAGTATAATGCTCAGGATACAAAATATTAATCAGTTCGCGGAATACAACGTTAAAATAAAAGTAAACGACTTTCTGCTCGACACTATTTTTAAATATTTATTCATCTTAAAGTTTATTTAATTTAATTTGAGGTAAAAATGTTATATTTGTGCTCAGGCTTGGTAAAATTTAGCTTGTTAAGGAATTTGGATCAAACCAAACTCGTTAACGTGGTGTACGTGATTCTACTTATTTTATCATCATATTTTTAATCTCAAGGAATCAACTACGGGACGTAATACTCAAATAAATAAATAAAGGTTTGATTGTTTTTTCAAACAGTATGTTCAGAAGTCCATAAAATAGGCCTACAGTTTGTTTCTTCCCAGTACTTGTTTGGAATCCTTATCCTTGTTACATGTATTTACACAGCAGTCGTACATCCCGTACTGTATCTGTATAAACTTAACAGCTTAATATAAGACCTGAACCATATGCACTATATCTGGGAATAGAACCCGGAGCCAAATACAATTTTTTGGGGCCGCGGTGGCTTAGTGGTAGAACGGTTCACCTCTGGTGCTTGGGGTCCCGGGTTCGTTGTCAGCCCCCGCCAAGTGAACTTTGTGGTGGACAAACACCGTGTGCGTGGGTTTCCTCGGGATTCTCCCGTTTCCTTCCACTTTCTTCATTCCACCATTTCATTCATTACTCATCATCACCGTCTCCTTTAGCCTAACCGGCATAAACGTGGGAAAAGGACCCCAATATATTTTTCTGTATAATGGGTTTAGAGCCCTATTGTATATTCGAGGTCTGATCACAATCCTAATGGTGTAATAAAACTAAGGGAAGGAACTTTTGTTGTTGGTTTTGTTTAATAATACTATTGTATATGTTGGTTTAAAAGAACAGACTAATCTTTTATTTATTTTTTATTAAAGATTATACAACTTTTAAGTAATCTTTACTATCAAGTTTTAACTCATATAACTTGAACAACATTGCCAGAAAAAAGAAAAAGAAAAGAAGACAATTGAAACATATTTGTGTTCTGGGACGGTCGGAAAAACTGTATAATCTTCGCACATTTTAATGTAACTCCCATGTGACAGCCTTTTAAAACGATTGCTTTGACCAGAATTCAAAACCTCAAAGAGTATACCATGTAGGGAATAGTATTTTAATTTCAGCGAATTTGACCTAAACCTTTTACTTAACAGAGAGAACATTGTTTGACATCTTGAGGGGGGCGCGGTAGCTCAATGGTAGATCGTTCACTTCTGGTGCCTGGGGTTCCTGGTTCGATCCAACTCGCGCCAAGTGGGCTTTGTGGTGGACAGACACCGTGTGGGGAGGTTTTCCTTGGTTCTCGCGTTTTTTCCCACTTTCTTTATTCCACCATTTCATTCATTTCTCATCATCACCGTCTCCTTTAGCCTACCCGGCATAACCGTGGGACGTAAAACTCAAAGATTCCAATTCATTTTTTGACAGATCTTGAGGCACTAGTTTAATAAAATACCTTAATTTAGACTTTTTAATGTTCATTTTTTGGTATAAGAGACGCTGAAGCTATTTTTTAATCTCTCTGTAGGTGATTGCCTTCATCTGCGGCCTAATCGTGATAATTCTGATGATAATGGCGTTGGCGAGCACAGATTGGTTGATGGCTGAAGGCTGGCGACAGGGACTGTTCATGCACTGCATTGCTGAAGACGCCAAAACTCCTCTTCCTTTCGATGTCAAACAGGCGCCAGGAGACTGTTATCAGGGTAGAGATGCAGGTAAGCATTTTTCTGTTCTCGTTCACTCTTCACTACGTACCTTGTTTCTTGTTATACTGTTTGTGTTTCTTGTATGAACATACAATGACTAGGACTTCAATAGATGTCACAAATTTGGTGTAAAATGTGTATAAATTATGCAAGAGTAACTGTATCTTGGAGTGAGCTCCTATGTGGCTAAGTGATTAGCGTATAAGCCTTTGACGTGGGGGATCCGGTGACGTTCGATTCCCGGCGGGAGCTTGTGTGGTTTGGATTCCACGTTAATCAGTAGATCCCGTCTCATATAGCCTCACTGCTGACGTTAAACTCAAAATCAACTCAACTGTATCTTGGGGTGGATTGATGGGGAGGTTGTTCGGTTATATTTTGTGAGGTAGTTGGAGGAGCAGATGTTTTGTGAGGGAAAAGGAAGGACACGTCAATGAGAATTAGGGTGCTTATCGTGTATCATAGGAGAGTGGTAGCGCGTTTCTATTTGAACTGTGTCCTTGCTGGTACTGCTGTCGCTGTGCGTTTTCCCGTATCTTTCTCGAAAAAGGAGGGATAAGACGCTTTGGCCGAGATCTTTCAGTAATTGGATGCGAACAAGGTTGCCGCATTGAATTATTTCACGAGCTTTGCTGTGCACTGTCTTGTTAGCCTACAAGACCAAACAACCGAATGACAAATTGGCAACACAGCCGAGGTCCGTTCGCCTCTTTTTCCAAAGCAAAGGGAAGATTTTCGACCGTAAGAAGGCGGCAGAGGTGAGGCCGAAGTACGTTTCACATATTTTTCGAGGGCACAGTTGAAATAGGCTCTAGTCGTAAACAAAATACATGGATTTAGAGGAACGTTCTTATCCTCTCTTTCGTGATCATATAGCTGATATACATTTCGTCAGCGTGGAGGAGCCCGATGTCCTCGTGTGATTTGGATAAGTTGAGGCCATATCACGGCGAAATAAAAATACCACTAATTTTACAGTAATTATGTGATATCTTCAAATAGAAAAAAAAAATTGAAATATGAAACAAGAGCGCCCTAGACAATATTATTTTGCATGAGGTGCCATTATCACGAGTCACCTAGTAGCTTTCCGTTTCTAACCATTTGGAAACGCGAAAATAAATTCCGATTTTCTAAATGGCTCGAAATCGAAAGCAGATAGGTGAGTCGTGATAACGGTATCTCATGTAAAATGTTATTATCTAGGGCGCTCTTGTTCCACTTTTCGATTATATTTTATCTATTTGAAGATATCACATAATTACTGTAAAATTACCGGTATTTTAATTTCGCCGTGATATGGCCTCTTAAGGAATAAATGTTCCGAGATTGGACTACAAATAGCGAATGGGACGACTTTTAAGTGCCCTCGCTACGAAAATTTCAAATTAAGCAACACGCTACTTTTTCGGCTACTTTTTAATTATCTGCAAGCTGTAACTCCTGCAGCTGTGACTGCATTTTCACATATGCAGTCACAAATAATTAGTTTTATATAATACAATAAAAGTTTTGTTTTATAGAGTATTGCATTCGCAATGAACAATAGCTTTATTAAAACTAACAAGTTCTATATTAGTTTAATTCTTGTTTTAGTACTTTTTAATTTCTAGATGTGACGACAGTAGACTTTTGTTGAGTTTGAGCTGTTGCAGTATTAGTGACCGCGTTGCTGTATCGGTTAATACTAGGGATGGGCAAAACCTGTTTCTAGAAAAACATACATTTTGGTTTTCTCCCAAACCGGTTCGTTTTTTCACCGAAACCGGTCTCGGTTTTTCCAAAAACCGGTTCGGTTTTCACCGAAACTGGTTTCGGTGAAAACTTTTGGAAACCATATGAAACTATTTGTGTGGAAATGGATTTGGTTTCCGGAGAACAATGAAACACTATTCTGGTCAGAAATAGAACAAATTTTGAAAAGAAAACCAGAACCGGTTTTGAAAACCGAAACCGAATCCGGTGAAAAACCGAACCTGTTTTGGAGAAAGCAGATAACCGGTTTTTGTGGCCACCACTAGTTAATACCTAGGCCTAATAGTTGTGAACCTGTGTAAACGTGAACATCGGAAATTTAATTATAATCATCCATATTAACATAATGAGTAAATGGAATTACAATAAAAAAACTTCCAAAATCCGTGGCTTCCAGATAACAAATTTAGTAAACTAATTGAGTGAGGAATAACAATTAAAGAAACTTGCTGTAAACGTTGTAAAGAGTATTTCAGAGCCCACAAAACTGACTTTAGCAAACATGTCTCCTTGAAAATCAAAGAGGTAGTTTATTTTATACTATCGCCGTCTGCCCAGTTCAGTATGCATTGTTGATCTATTGATTAACTGCAGTTCTATTGAATATGGAGTTTGCCCTAACACACTACCGACAACAGTCCGAAACTGTGGTCGTCGTCTGACCGTTGCCAACCCAGCCATCTGAGTTATTTCCAACTTCAGGTGTTTCCATTATATCGATAGTAAAACTGTATAGCTGCGAAAAAAAATCTTTTGAGCTACAAATAGTTAAAATACGCTGCTTTTCGAGCACAACCTCGCTACTTTTAAATCTTGAGATATGGCAACACTGTAAGGAACCGTTAAATTCCAATCAATCAACCGTCTATCCTATATGATTGTTTTCTTAATCCTGAGATGAATATTGGAATCGTTCTCTTCAGCATCCTTCCCATTTTTCCTTGTTTTTGTTCACCAGTATAGTTACTTGAGCAGTTTCATCGAAAATATTAAATGAACAAACATTTCTTCAGAGATTACAGGGATCGGATAGATTCTCGGTTGATTAAATCTTGCGGGCCCGCTAGACAAATATCACGGAATTCCTCGTGCATGAGGCAGCAATGGAAGCCTCTAAATCCGAAATTAAATAAAAATAGATGAGGCAAAGAACACGGATGTTAAATTATTTCGTGATGCAAAGCAAGGAAGGGCTCTTGAAGTTTTGAATGCCTCCGTTGGAGGAGGGTGAATTCAGACCACAAACCGTTCGTGACTACTAGAAAAGAGAATGGCGTATTGATCTACACTCGCAGCGAATACAACAATGCTCGACACGGGGAACAGAGTAAAAACTAAAACCCTGTATTCACAGTTATAAATAAACCTTGCTCTAGAAAAAAAAAACTTAAAAAAATAACAAAAGAGAGAGAGAGAGAGAGAGAAGACATTAATATTGTGTTTGGTGTGACCTGATTCTGAAATGGCACATTTTATGAGCTTCAGCTATATGATAATAAATATGTTTTCAAAACGTATTGAATAGGAAACTCGGAAAAGTTTCTAAAAAGCAATCCATAGATTTTAAAACTGAAAAAAAAAAAAAAAAAAGGAAAAACTTGGATAAATAGTTGTTGCTATTGCGTTACCAACAATAATGGAAACTGGACAGTTGGGATCAAATCCGTTTCCGTGCAACAGTGAGATATAAATGTCACATATTTTGGAGCTTTTTTAAAAAAATTGTATTCAATAAAACTTTAACGTTACTTCTATTTGTTTTCAGTTTCAGTTTTTGTCTCTTTTAAACAAAAGATTGACAATCAATGGGCACTATCTTACCATTTCTATTCTTCTGACAGGAATTATAGGATTATATATATATATATATATATATATATATATATTTATATATATATTTATATATATACAGAGTGTTGATTAATTCGTGTGTCAATTTCATTTGTTCACTGTGCAAAAGTGGTATGAGGTAAAGCCGTGGAATTTGGTGTAACTTTAGACGAAGGACATAAGTTTTGTTTCGGCATAGAAGCATGTCACTTGTACTGAAGGTTGAAGAGATATAGGGTCAAAGATCAAATTTCGATTTTTTCCTTATGGAATTCCAATGTTACATTCTGAAAGAGCCTGAAAAAACGTAAATCGAAGTGATAACAAAGAAAAAGCTGTATGGTATGATTCTATGTCTCAAGCTGACCAAATATGCGTCAATTAAGTGTCATGGTCAGAGGTCTCGGTCAGATCAAGGTCACAGGTCATCTTGAGAACCAACTTGAATACACTGAAAAGAACGCAATGTCCGAACCTCATCATGTCAAATGGGTTCTCAAGGTGGCCTGTGACCCTGATCTGACCGAGACCTCTGACCATGACACTTAATTGACGCATATTTGATCAGCTTGCGGCGTAGAATCATACCATACAGCTTTTTCTTTGTTAACACTTGGATTTACGTTTTTTTTCAGGCTCTTTCAGAATTTAACATTGGAATCCCATAAGGAAAAAATCGAAATTTGATCTTTGACCCTATATCTTTTCAACCTTCAGTACAAGTGACATGCTTCTATGGCGAAACAAAACTTACGTTCTTCGTCTAAAGTTATACTAAATTCCACGGCTTTACCTCATACCACTTTTGCACAGTGAACAAATGAAATTGACACACGAATTAATCAACACTCTGTATATATATATATATATATATATATATATATATATATATATATATATATATATATATATATAATATTCTAATAGCTTTACCGATAAGAATCTATGGCTTGACTGGTTAAGCAATACACCAGACAGTAATAAAAAAAAATAATAAACAATTTAGTTTTGTATTCAAAAACTACGATAGACTTTCAAACTATGGGTGTTGGTCCAATATTTTCCCCAATAGTGACAAATTTACCAGTTTCGTTAAGTTTAACGCCCACGTTTATGCTCCGAGACTAAGAAAGACGATGATGTTGATAGCGAATGAAGTGATGGAGTGTACGAACTGGGAGGAAACGGGAGAGTTCAGAGAAAATCCGTACACTTTGTTTTTGTCCACCACAAAGCCCACTTGGCACGAGCTTGGGTCGAACCAAGAACTCCATGCAATGCGGTTTCCCAGTTTCGGTTTCAACAGGCGGATGAAAACTACTCTTGAGATACTGAATATATATCTATGGACTACAGTGGTTTAGTGGTAGAGCGTTCACTTCTCGTGCATGAGGTCCTTGATTCGATCCCAGTTCGCGCCAAGTGAGCTTTGTGGTGGCCAAACATCGTGTGCGTGGGTTTTCTCTGGGTTCTCCAGTTTCCTTCCACTTTCTTCATCACACCATTTCATTCATTTCCCATCATCCCCGTCTTCTTTAGTCTAGCCGGCATAATCGTGGGACATTAAGACTTATTAAAGATTTCATTTCATATATATATTCTTAATCCCTACTATCTTTTCGTGCTTTCGCTGTATGAAAATTTGTATTAACCCTTTAATGGTCAAGCATTGATAGCATTACCATTAAAATATTTAGTTTGCTTTTATGGTTGAACCATGTCTTCCTGATAATAATTTTGTAATTTTTAAAGTATTTTTGTACTTTGGTAACATAATTCAGGGTGTTTATTTCAAAGCAACATTGCCACAAAATAGGTCGTATATGTAGCTACTGAACAGCATTTCTCTATTATGGTAAAATGTTATAAGAATACTCTTAGTAATGACCAACAGTTTTGTTGAAATATTTTCCTACAGAGCAGGAAACCATAAACCAATAAATAAATAAGTAAAGAAAGAAAGAAAGAACTTTCGCGAAACGTAGGAGATAAAGCTTTTACAATACTAAATTTGACTGTCCTCTGTTGACGAAGATTAGAAGTATCTAAAGAAGCGACCCACAAATTATGTATATGAATATTGTATGAAAGCAATAATGCCAATTAAATGATCACTGAAGTTATAATTCGTGCGGATAACGCTGTAGAATGCGATGTTACTTGAGAGCAACATTGTCCACTAAAGAGTTAAAAATAAAAGCGACAGATTGCTTAATCTCCCGTTTTGAATAAAAGGTATTAAAGCCAATATTGAACTATTCTTGCTACACTAAATTAGTTCCAAAGAAACAGTTTATCGCTGTCTATTATCACTTTTGCCTTATAGGGATGAATATTGAAAGCGGAAGTTGTAACATTCTAGTACATCCGGTTTCTTTAGAGGGTTAAAGACTGAGATAGCATCTGCCTTGTCATGCTGAATCCAAATTTCCTCATCATATCTTACCGTTCTTCCATAAAAGAGGCAATACTTAAACCAGAAATTGTAAAATTTCCCTTCTGGTTACAGTATAGGAATTAGAGGCGAGATTGGCCTGCTTTTGGTACACTAAATTCGTATAGAGACTGCTTTTCGGTATCTGCTACCAGTTTTGCTCTACGACGATCAACTATTGAAACCGTAAGTAGCAGTGGATTCAGTCATATTGGCGGTTTTAATAGAGATTAAAAGAGAGAGAGAGAGAGGAGATACTGAATCCATATCAAGAAATCTTTTCTCACTTTTCTTTATCGTTTTGCTCTATTGGAATTAACATTGTCGTCGCGAATTCTGTCGAGGAATTTGAAGCTTAAAATATACAGGCTGGTCCAAAAGTAAGTATACAGTCTTGCATTGCTCAAGTATAACATTCTAGTTTATTGGTTTATTTACATCGGCTGTTCTGAGCTCAAGGTAATAAGTGATATAAAATACAGTGAACTGAACAGTACGGTACTGTATACCTACTTTTGGGCCACGCTGTATAAAACGATAATCATGCCTGTTATGCTATATGGTTGCGAAACATGGTCGCTTACTTTGAGGGAAGAACGCAGACTGAAAATATTTGAGAATAAAATCCTGAAACAAATATTCGGGGACTGAAGAGGAACGAGTATGGGGAATGGCGGAAACTTCATAATGAAGAACTGCATATTTTATACCGTTTACCAAACATTGTTAGGCTCATCGAGTCTAGGAAGCTCAGGTGGGCAGGTCCTGTAGTCAGAATGGAAGAAACGTAGGAACGCTTTCAAAGTCTTAACTGGAAAAGTTTGTAAACAAGAAAGTTTTCTTCAGAAATTGTTTTTCTTGTTCTTGTGTTTTGTTCAAAGTTACGAAGAACAGAACCGGCCATTTATGTGGACACTGAACCAGGACTGTGACTTCAATACGACAAAGTTGGCGCACAGGTCATATTGGAATGTCTAACTTTCGCCGTGTAAGCATTCCTAATCACACACGCCTCAAAGAGAACTGAATTACGGACCACACCGCTGAGACCGGCTCAAATAATAATTATTAATTTAAAGATGAAAGGACATAATCTTACCCTATTACACAAAAAACTTACTACTTGAGAACCATCGTACCTAGCACGTAGATTTTTATATTTATCGGACTTCCATAATAGAAGCAAAAGATCACAAGGTAATTTCTTGCTCTCCGTACCCAGTCACAATTCGTATTCATATTCCAAATCCTTCACAGTAAGTACTCCTTCAGAGTAATCCTTCACACACTTCTCTGGAAAAGTTTACCTAAGGTAATATACAATGTTTCAACAGTTGCAAAATTTAAACAATCTGTAAATTCCCTTCTCGTAAGCAAAGATAAGGATACGAATAGCACGTGAGGCATCTTCGTCTTATCAGATTATTAATTACCCATGTATGAACACACACCCAGTTTGTAACCTGTGTTAATTTGTACAGCTTATATATATATTTCAGATTGTATTCCTGCATAGACGTCTTTTTTTTTTTCCTCTCTTGTACTGTATATTGTTTTCATTTCTTGGTTTGAAGTACCGTATTTAACTAGTTTTTCTCTTTTACTTAAATAGCATACTCTTTTTTTATGTAGTTGAAGTACTTTTTTGTAATTGTGTATATTCTGGTGTTTTGAAAAAGAAAAGAAAAACAATGTATGCACGTGGTTAAGTGTTCGGAGAAGGCTGCAGAGCCTTAGCTTCGCCACGTAAAAGAAGTCATAAATAAATATTGCCCAACTAACTCACTCACTCTATGGCCTATGGTACCCAGAGGTTCAATGCCGCGTTCACCAAAGCTCTCCATTGACTTCTATCCTTAGCCAACTGGATCCAGTTTCTACTTTGTATTCCTATTTCTGCGAGATCCATCTTAATGTTGTTCTCTTATCTGCGCCTAGGTCTTCCTAATGGTCGTTTTCCGATTGGTCTTCCAGTTGAGACTGAAAGCGTTCCTACTTTCTTCCATCCTGGCTGCTTGAGCTGCTCACCTAAACCACTAGACTTGGTAAACCTAACAATGTTTGATAAACCATATAAATTATGTAGTTCCTTGTTATGAAGTTTCCGCCATTCCCCATTCCCGTTCCTCTTGGGTCCGAATATTCGTCTCATGTTCTTGTTCTCAAATACTTTCAATGTATGTTCTTCTTTCAGAGTAAGCGACCATGTTTCGCAACCATGCAGAACAACAGGCATGATTATCGTTTTATAAATTTTAAGTTTCAAATTTCTCGACAGAATTCGCGACAACAAGAGCTTTTGAACTGAATAATAACACGAATTCCCTGTTTTTAGTCGACATTGATTTTTTTCGTAAATAGGGTTTTCGTCTATTAATATTGATCCTAGATATTTGAAAGTATCCACTTTATCAAAAAGTATTTCGATATTTTAACGCATTCATAATATACCGTATTACGATCCGGTCAAACTTCCATGTACTTAGTTTTATTTGCATTTACTTTTAAACCCATATCCCCGCAAGCGTTTAATAAGATCCCTGCATTTCTTTCTATTGTTCTCCTATTATCCCCTATTAAATTTACATCATCAGCATAAACTGGTAAACCTCATTCAACTCTAGGCCCTGATTGCTATCTTTGATTTTCCTTACAGCATATTGCAGGACAAAGTTGAATAATAATGGCGATAATGCATCTTGTTTCAGGCCATTCTCGACGTTACAGCTTGTGGACAAAAATATTCCTACCCGGACTTTACTTTGGGATTCATTTAAACATATCTTAATTTAATCTAATTAGTTTTTTCGGTATTCCAAATTCTGTAAGAATGTTGTACAATGTTTCTCTCCTAACCGAATCGTAAGCCTTTCTAAAATCAATAAATAAAATTAGTTAATGTACCGGGGTATCATGAATATTGCACAACGATCGTCTATAGTACAGTGACAAGCAGTGTGTTAAATGTTCGAAAGAATTTAGCTGTTGTATAATGTTATTCTTACATAACTTTATGCAGCCGAGTGTAAATACCCTTTACAATTGAGTATACAACACATTTTGTCAATAACTTCGTAATGAACGATGAACTATTGATTTAAAAAATCACATAAATTAAGAAAACTGTGTTCAAATGTGTTTCAAAATGATTGTTGGGAGGAGGAACAAAAATGTAATTTGGTTCAGCAGCATCGTTTCATATCATAGAGAAAAATGTTACGTACTGCACACCGCTATTTTAATTTGTACTATAAATGCATTAATGCTCACCTATAGGCCAATGGTTAGTACCCCGAGTTCGTTTTTCGATGGAATCATAAAATTCTCTATGTTGGCCTAGTATTGTGAGGCAGTTGGGGAGATACTTAAATTCAAAAGAGGCCAATAACAACTACGCCCATATGCTGACCGTATGTACGTAATTAAAAGCCATTTGTCCGGCCATAGTCTGACTACTTGAGAAGGGTTTATTTTCAATAAATACTTAAGTTAATGTAACAAGAGCAGAATGCGACTAAAATAAAATTATTTTGGAGATGTTTAATGTACAATTTTATGCTAAAACGATTGCTTTGTTTTTCAGCGCACATTCAGGCAGCTGCAGCCTTGTGTGTGATCACCCTCCTTACAGATGTGTTTGCCACTTTGCTCACGGGCTTGGGGTTGAGAAGCAAAGACCACAGGACGAAGTATACCTACTATAGGGTGGCTGTCTATATTATGGTCCTTTCATGTACGTATCACATCTTCTGGTGTTTTTACTGTAAGAGTATATAATAGATTTATAATTTATTATTATTACTTACATTGGTTGACAGTGGATTTTTTTTCTTGAAACTAGGTGTTCTTAATAGCTTTCAAGCTCCAAAAAACTAATCTAAACTTAGTTTACACCCTACAATTTAAAATTAATACCAGTAATAGTGTTAAGACTTTGGAAAAAAATTTAAAAAAAATACATAAATTTTAAAGTTTTACCCTAATACATAAATTTTAAAGTTTTACCCTAATTAACTTAGAGTCATGGCTAATACGTCATTATCTTTGTAATGATTCGTGCTTTCGAATGATACCTCACGATCCATAAGTTTAGGAAAATCTAAAAAAGCTTTTTTTTTTTTTTTTTAATAAACAATCTGAGTGCCCCTTGCAGGGTCCCAGTTTGAGACGCCTTCACCAAATGTATCCAAACAATTTATTTTATATTTCGGACTATATTTCTGACAAGTTTCATTGACATACAGTTGATTGTTGTGGACAGTGGCGGCGGTTGGACGTTAAAAAGGGGGGGGAGGCAAGACATGATCTGAATATTTGTATATCAATGCTAGTTTTCCTGGTTGTTTCTAACACTTTGTTTGACGAAAGGTTGTATAACTAATATGATACTATCTTTTTCAGTTAAAATACCGTATATCGTATTTCATATTTTATTAAGTAAATTGACAAGAGCAACGCACGTAGGTACTAGCCCCCTTTGTACTCTTAAACAACGAAAGTGTAAGAAGAGATTTGATTCCTTGCTCACGAACATCTTAAAATTCTGTCTGGAAATTTGTGAGATCAGATTATTTATATTAATCATAGTACTTAATAATGAGGCTTGTTTTATAGAAGTTATATTAAAACTGGGAATTAATGAACGACTTATATTTTTAATTCCACTCATGCTATTAAATGTATGTTGTTATTTTTAGAAAATGAGACAGTAAATATTAAAGCATATGCTACGACATTTGAAGAAATACGCAATTGCAGTATTAATAGTTTTGAATTCCAATTAAGACTGAGTTCCTTACAAATAACCATAATCAATAACCAACAACGGCAAATATTATATGGCACATTTTTTTTTCTATGAACCAGTAATACATACAAAAACTTTACATTTCCAAATAAAACTATATACTTTAAGGGGTCACTTCAAAAAAATGGGGGGCAACTGCCCCTCTTGCCCCCTAATCACCGCCCCTGGTTGTGCAGATTGGGCTTTTCGAAGGCTTTCGAAAGATATCCATAAATTCAAGAAAATTAGTTTGTTAGCCGAAATTTGTTTTTAAGAAGGTATATTTTAATTTAGGCACCGCTATCGAGGCCGGTGTCAAGTAACTACATGCACAGGAGGTACTCCGAATAATCCTGGTTATCCTAGGTTGTACATTTACAAATAACTACATGCAAGAAAGGTGTTCCGAAAAAATCCTAGCTATCCTAGGCTGTACATTTACTAACTTGCATTGAAAGACGAGTAGTAGTTATTAAGATGTAGTTAGTTTTCAAAACAAGACCAGTCATTTCTTTTAGCATTAAATGTGACTTTTGAGAGGGGGGGGGGCAAGGAAGATGTAGGAATTTTCAGAGTACTTCTCGTTTATGTACCTGATACTGGGGTCCCAATAAGGGTGTCTAAATTAAAATTGCCCTCCTCCCCCTCCTCAGGCTTGCATGCAGGGGGTCTAGGGGGCCACCCCCTAAATTTTTGGTAACTCCTAAAATTTTCACGGTAGGCTTGCAAATGAACTATAATATGGTTGGATCGCCCCCCCTAACTTGAGCCTCCCCTACATTTGGGCTGGCTACGGGCCTGCTCCTCCTCCGAATGTACGGATCGAAATGCATGATGTATCATTCGGAGCCCACATTATTCTAAAGACAATGGCCTACAAACCATGAACCTGTGGTAATGTTGCAATATATTTTTAAAAAATCCAGTCTTAACACCAATGAAAGTTGACAGAATATAATTCGAAAGCATGAATCATTATCAAGTTGATATTCTAATCATTAATCTTAAGATTACTGGCATTATTTTTAATTGGAGGGAGCAGAACAAAATTTAAGTTCAGATCTCAGGAGCTCAAAAACTAAAAGGATCACCTAGTTTGATGAAAAAAAAAAACTTTAATTTTGTTGATCATTGTTATTATTGTGGCAGCTAAGTCCCTTGTGTTTACAAAACTGTGATGTAAATTTTGCTGAAAAAAAAATTACATGTCCTTCCTCCTGATCGTTTAAGTGTAGGAGTAAATGTGCTCTAACATAGCTACGTCACTAGAAAGAATAGGCATGCTAAATCGTTTTGTTTTCCACTTAAGAATAGGATAGAAAAATCACATTTGATTGTAGAATATTGTTTGGTATGTTTCCATTTAAACATTTGATGATTGTGTGTGTGTTAAATATGAAGGTAATTAAATTCAAAGAAAAAATTGTTTTGTTTTACACACTCTTATTGTTGATTAAGCTACCAATCGTGTCTCATTGTTTTATAGGCAGTGAAGTGTGGAATACTACTGGATATAATAAGCTAAATGACATTTATCACTCGTATGGTTTTCCAAACAAACTCTGCCCTTGACAAAGAATTATACATTTCAAAAAGAAAAGCTAATCAGAGACATTGCACTTCTTCAAAAATGGCATTATATTCAGTTTTTTTTTCAAACCTTGAATAATATTTCTTTCATTAGTAACAGTAAAAATATTCGGAGTTCGAAAAAAAAATCCTTTAAATTATTATAGCCAACAGAAAATGCGAATAATATCAGTGGCGTATTTACGATTTTGTTTCGGGAGGGGCTTTGCCTGGAAATGTGAAAATTCTGCAAGATATTTCATTTACTTTACTATACTAAGTAAGATTTCGGGGAGGGCTTAAGCCTGGAAGCCACCCCCTAAATACGCCACTGAATAAGATATGAGATAGTGGATAGATATGAGACGACTGGTAGTGTCCATCAAGAATTGGAAAGGGAGTGACCGCGCGTAGTGTAGTCGCTAACGCTCTCGCCTTCGGTGCGAGCGGTCGCGGGTTCGATTCCCGGTGGGTACACTCAGTCGAAACAGTGTGAAAAGCTTTTTCAGGCCAGCCATATTGAATGAGGTTTTCCCCATTCACACTAGGCAAATGCCGGGGTGGTACTTAACATAGATCCCATGCCGCTTCCTCTCTTCCCTTTTCCTGGATAGTGTGATTGCCGAAAGACGTCATACCTCATACGTGAGAGCTAACATGGCCGTAGATGCCGAAAGACCTGAAAAAATAAATCCTAAGATTTGGAAACGAGAGAGGGGTATTTAAAAGCAGAGTAACGTAGGAATCGTACTTGTGGCGTGATGAAATTAAGATACACCGTGGAGTGATTTAGAAAAGATTACACAAATAAATTATTGTTGAGACGAGTTGAGAGAGACTCATTGATGATGATGATATGATTTATGTGACGTCATACTTTTATTCTGGCATGTTTCTACATGTTCAATTAAATATACACATTTCAGAGTATTATGAACACGAAAATACAATATTTATTGGTCATATAAATTCATACGAGGCGCAGTCAAAATGTTCCTGGAATTTTGTTATAGCTCTTTATTACCACAATATAGGTACATATTCACTTCCTCGCCGTCAAAGTTGACACCTTCGGACTTCTTGTTCCACCGCACCTATGATTGGTGGAAACACCAACATTTCTTGGCGAGATTTTTGTCATAGAACTTGGCATCGCTAAGTATAGTTTCAAGATGTCAAAAGTTAAGTACTCTGGTAGTGTGAAGTTCTGTGACTTTTAGCAGTAGCTTCATTTCAGTTCTCCGATGTAAGTACTTTCCGTTTTCCATTAATACATTGTTATAATTGATAAAAATCTGTATAGAAACTCATAAAACTAGGGGAAAGGCATTTGCCCCACTCTTGCAACCTCAAAAACTCCTTTGTTTCTAAAGTTATATTTTACTTCATATGAAGGGTCGCGATGACGCAGTGGTAGAGCGTTCACCTCTGGTGCATGGGGTCCCTGGTTCGATTTCAGCTCGCGCCAAGTGAATTTTGTGGTGGACAAACACCGTGTGCGTGAGTTTCCTCTGAGTTCTCCCGTTTTCTCCCATTTTCTTCATTCCACTATTTCATTCATTTTTCTCTTCACCGTCTCCTTTAGCCACACGGCATATTCATGGGACGTAAAACAAATATCTTTACTTCATGTTTTGCAGTCTTCTAGGGCATAAATTCATGCATCAAGTTAGGTCAAAGTTGTTAGATGAGATATCCGAGCCCTGATGATAATGGTTGTGTATAGTACCTAAAAATCAACAGTATGGCGAGATTGATAGTTTTACAGTGCTTTAAAAAATTAGATGATATATCTAGCGAAAGTACACATGAATACAGTTAGAATTGAATTTACTACATATACAGAACGTTTTAAAATCGGGTAAATACCTTCAAACATGTCCAAAAATCCATACATGAAAACTAAACAAATGAAATTATAAACATAATAATTACAGATACAACTCAAAGATGTCGAAATAAAAGAGCCGATAAATCGAACCTGTTTCAAGGATTTTTTGGGGCACAAGGAACTACAAAATCATTTAATGTAACATCATATGAATTATTTTATAACAATATTATTCTATAGCAAAAATGTGCAATAGAGGACTTAGTTAACATGGCTGCCTCCTAATAATAACATAAAACCCGAGAAAGGGTTGAAAATGAAGAGGAAATTTTTCTGTTGTCTATTATCCTAATGGTTTCCTGTAAATAAGTTTTAACATTTAAAGATCAGATAATATAATATGATAAATTCAATAGCACACCAACTTGGGTTATGAGCATGCAAACGTTTGGAGAACAACTGTTTGGATTTCACATGTATAGTTATTCCAGTTCCTAGTGAGCATGTGATATGTTTTGTACATAGTAATGTGAGCACAGTTGATGGACAAGTGCGGTATTTTCCCCTCCCTTTTTTTGTTAAGTGTCCGTTGCACAAGCTGTCAACCGCCAACGCAATATGTCCCATGTGATGAAAATAAAATGATCCAGTGAGGGTACTGCAGTGGTTGGCGTAAATAATGAAATCCTATTTGTGGCGAGGAATTTCTTTCAAGATTGTACATAGCAAGGAGAAAAATATACTGAATGTAGAATGGCCCATAAGTCAGTCAGCAAAATTAAATTTTTAATATAGAAGTGAAATACAAATCGAAAGTGATACAGATAACATGTTTTTTAAGTCCAAGATAACAATAGACATAGTGCTCAAGTAGACAAGGATGCCTAGAAAATATGTTTAAAATGGCTTTCATTCTGTTTGATGCCAAGTTCAAATCTTCGCAACTCCGAAGCAGAAGTTTTGTCAGAAATTTTCAAAATATGGGTTTTCAAACGCAAATTGAATTCGTTCCTTCAAATATCCCACATCACAACTCTTCACAAAGGAAACACTATTTCTGAACATACCCAAACACAGAAGTTCATCAGGATAAGATTTGGGGAACAGGGAGGCCATTTAACAATATTATAACTATAGTAATTTTTTTTCACCGCATTTAGAGTACAAAAAGACGCTGGTTTGTGTATAGTTTTCTATTCTGTTCAGATCCGTAGCCGGAACACTACGAAAGGAGGGGCCGAGATCTTAATTTTTTTTTTGGGGGGGGGGGGTTGTAAGGTAACTTGAGCTCAGGTTACGTTCATACCAACGAACAAGTGGAAAATTTAGAGAATGGAGGTTGTCGCAGGGTGCTCAGCCCCTAGCAACAGGCCTGATACATAACTTCTTAACTAACATTAAGAACAGCAGGGGTCGCATAAACAATAACTCTGCCTCACATGAGAGTATCATCAATGATAAGGAGTGCGATTTAAGTTAAGGGAACTTTGAATTTTTGTAATAACTTTTTTATTTTTTCAGAAATCACAACACATTTTAATATAATAAACAAATGGTAACTGAAAATAGAAGTAGTTTACTATTTGATGCTGTAGACACCCTTGCGGCCGATTTCTCGAAGCTAGAACCGGAACTTCAGGAAAAGCGCTTGTCCACTACTTTTTGCCACTTCTTTTCATACTTCCAACCACTTTGTTTTGCATATCTTTCACATCCTTGATGAAAGTAAGCTTTTTAGCCATTTTGTGTTTAACTAGAGCCCAAAAATGCTCAATGTTTCTAGCCTGAGGAAGTTCTGGCTAGTTCTCGTTTTTACCGACAAACCCAATACCAGCATCAGTAAGCACGTCTCGCAGTTTTTTACATAATGCGAGGATGCCATATCGAGCTAAACCACAATGTCATGTCCGGTGAACTCTTTTTGTATCCATAGAAACAAAACCTTTTCAATGTACTCTAAATACTGGTTCCCGTCGATTGTCCCACTTCGAACAAGAGCAGACGAAATTTTATCGTTTGCCGCGGTTGCTTATAGGCTCAAAAACTTTTTCGTATAGGCCTACCTGTCTTTGGGTTTCACTAACTTGCTAGGATTAACTTGACGTTTACCAATGTACTATACATACTTGGAAACAGGTGTGAACGCTAAGTTTTGGTAACAGTAAGTTTCATCATCCATGATCACAATATACTTCTTGTCGGAGACATTGCGGCAGTTGATCTTAGCGCGTTTCTTCTCTTCGTCTGTATAAAGTGGTGCACTTTTACATGTTTCATCCTTGAATCTCTATTCTTTCTTGATCTTCCTTACACTGAATTCAGAAATTTGATATTTTCGTCCTAAAAAACGATTTGACAAGTTAGGGTTATTCAAGAGTTCTCGTCTAATCGAACTTCTCACTTTTTGTCTACAGTTTGAAATTGAGCAACCAGATTTCTTCTTTCGTGATGCTTCACAAGTCTCCACATAATTTTTCAACATTCTATGCACTGTACTATAAGGATATTCACACTTAAAATGGTTTAAAGCAGCCGTAAAGTCACATGTGCACTGATTCTCGTAGAATTGGATAAACCGCTCGCAGACAGCCTTGCCCTGTTCGGTTGTCATTCGCTTTCCGTTTATGTTTACGCGCTCACACTTAGCATACACTCGTGAGATACTATGACAAGCAAAGGGTGAAACTTTCATTGAGATCGAACGAGTGACTTTCGTTTTATGCGTGCTTTTTGCCAATTACCTTAACTTAAATCGCACTCCTTACTGTTAATTGAATTGTGGGAACTACTGCTGTAGTCAAGTTAGCTACTATGCTACTCAAATCAGTGTCGAATAACTGCTAGTACCAACTGACATATGGGTCACATAATATTTCGAATTTTATAGTAGAACATACGTCCTAAAGAAGCTAAAAAAATAGTCCTTTGTAAAGAAAAGTTAGAATCAACACAATAAGTGACAAAATACGCTTTCGAGATTATAATACATAGAACATTATTAGAGGAAAATAGGTGTAAGCCGATTTCAACGTCAGTTCATATTGACGTGTTGGCTTAACATTATCAATTAGGGCTACTTTCTAAGTGTTATCATAGAAATTCCAAAACATCCTATATATTATGAGTATAGCATTTCGATCTTCATTTCATTTTAAAAAATCATAAAAGAGTAGATATCGTTTCCATTGTATAGAAGATATCAGACGTTGACGAAACTTGGCGTGCAGATGACCTTGACTTGCTTAGTAGTATGTAAATCATATGTAAAATATTTTCCTAAGCAAACCATTGTTTCTCTAGTTCTAAGCCATTAGAACTGAGATTTCTACTTTTTAAGGGGAAAAAAATCACGTGTGTGTGTCACGTTAAAGTTTCACCAAATTTCGTTAATTTCTATTTAGAAAATCCTTCCTGCTGGTCTATACTGTCCTTCTGACAAAGGTAATACTTGAATTAGAAAACCTTAAAGTATATATTTAAAAAAAGCGAGAATTTTCTTTTTTTTTTAAAGTAGTTTTATGGAAAAACTTCATTTCAAAAAATTGTCCTTTTTTTACATCTCTAAAAGGAAGCCTGTTGATGAATCGGTCACTTTTAGTAACGAAAAGTGAAATAACATAAATGATGTGCTAAGTAGTGTTGCCAAAGGCTCAAACGACTCGGACAACGGCCCAGTCACCACCGAGCCAACAAGTCACCCAACCAAGCCGGCTCGAGCCTTTGGCTCAGTTGGGCCGAACCGAGCCGTACCGAACCAGTAGCTCATTCCGATCGAGCCAGCTCGAGCTGTTCGCTCAGTTGAACCGAGTCGAGCCGGTTGACATCACTAATTTTAAGTGTAATGATAGTTGGTAAAAAAGATCAATCTTGTGATCGTGCATTTTTTTAAATACCGAAAGGCATGTTTAATTTTATTCGTTGAAGTCAAATGTGAAAATATAAAGTGTACTTGTTGGAAATGTTAATAACTCTAATATTTTTTATACAAATTCTATTTTTCAGTAATATCAATTCTTATTGCCTTGGTGGTGTACCCAGTGTGCTTTGCTGCTGAACTTAACGGTAAGATTTTTTTTAAAATCCTTTTCGGTAGTTATTTATTTTTGAGTCATTCCACTGTCACGTGTAGGATATTAGTGACTATTTTATCATTGAACTGTAGCTTGTGACAATTTGGTGTTCATATATATGTGTATATTAGGGTGGTTCTTTTTTGTCTTGCCTCCCTAAAATGGTTCGATAGCAGGCCAGAGTAACGCAAAATAAAAGTAAGCTTCTAAGCTCCAGCTAACGCAAAATAAAAGTAAGCTTCTAACGCTAAGCTGTTCGTTTTCACATAGAGTTTTTCTGTTTTGATATCATCCATCAATTGTAGCCTTCTTCGCCTCCTCCCTCTCTTTCCTGCCACCACACCCTCTAGTACGCCCCTCATGATGTAGTTCCTTCTTAGTGTCCCAACCTATTTTCCTTCCTCTTCTTAATAATGTCCAAAACTGTTCCTTTCTCTCCCTCATTCATTTTCCACTTGACCCAACTACGTAATTCCATTCTTCTCGACAACCACAAACACCATGCTCGTGGGTTTTCTCGGGGTTCTCCCGTTTCCTCCTCCTTTCTTCATTCCACCATTTCACTCATCTCTCATCATCATTGTCTCCTTTAGCCTAACCGGCATAACCGTGGAACGTAAAACTTAAAAGATTTCGTTTCATTTTCTTCTCGACACTCACATTTCGAAAGCTTCTAGTCGTTTTTAATCACTTTTGCGCAGGGGCGGATCCAGGGGGGCGATCGGGGCGATCGTTCCCCCCAGAGGAGGAAACTTTCTTATTTTATATATATATAAATAAAACCCATCCCAAAGTTTGGAGCCCTTAAAAGTAGCAGCATGACAACTCCCCCCCCCCCCCAGAAGTCGGTCCTGGATCCACCCCTGCTTTTGCGTAATGCCCATATGCATTTCCAGTATATAATATAAGGCCAAGGTACGTTGTGAGTTTGGAAGACAATTGTAAATTAATAAACAGATATTATAAACGTAATAACTATTAAATGATTAGAGAGATAAGTTGGAAATAACGTCATATTTGAGTTTTGGGTTACAAGCTACCCCAAAATGATATGTACGTGACCCTCTTCTTGTTAATAAATCCAAGATGGCAGTCATGATGGTATTTATACAGGAGTAGATGGAGTTCTTCCTCCATCACCTATAGGCAAGATATGGTGTTACTGTCTCTAACACTTTCTACTGGGTGTCTATCGGTCACGAATGTCACGAAAAAGTCACGAAATTTAGCTTGTGGGTCACGATTTTTTTTAACTGTTCAAATGTAAGTACAGATTGGAAAATTTTGTTCCATAAAACGTCAAAGTTCAACACCAAAAATGTCTATGGTCGACTTTAGACGCTACCAAATCGCAAGCAAAGTACGTTTCTATCGCATGGATGAAAATTCGGCCTAATTCGCAC
Source organism: Thermobia domestica (assembly GCF_964235325.1). Classification (NCBI taxonomy): domain Eukaryota; kingdom Metazoa; phylum Arthropoda; class Insecta; order Zygentoma; family Lepismatidae; genus Thermobia; species Thermobia domestica. The sequence continues at coordinate 6,652,526 of NC_137468.1, forward strand.
CCAAATTCGCTCTTGAAAATTTTAGGAAATTTTATGATTTGGTAAAGAAAAGGTCACGAAAAGTCACGAAATATCACTTTGGGATTTTAGTAGACACCCTGTTCTAACAGTTACCTTTGCTTCAGGTTGTATACTGTGAATGCATTCAAAACAGGTCGTTTGGGGCACCATATAATATTATTATATTAAGCTATTTTTTTTTCTTATGTATTACTTTCATACAGTTACATGTAAAAATAATTTCCATATTTGAAAACATATTTCATACACACGTTCGTAGATAGTCCTGTTGCCATGAAATAAATTTATTTTTGTCATGAAAAGTATTTTACATATTTTACATTCAGAAATTTTGCTGTTGCTCATGGTAAATCTTAACAGCAGAATTCTTTTCATCATTATGGTGTAGTTGTTATCAAGACTGGATGCTAGCCGAAGCTTTCGTTATCAGGAAAGGAGAGAATATTTTATGTTCTATGACTCGCCAATGAAATCACTTGTCTGAGATAAATGTAATGCAGTGTGATTTGGAGTTAGCTAGATGTTTTAAAATATTAATAATGTGCTTTAAAATATTTCATTTACGGAGTTGGAAGACCATAAACTTCATCTAAATGTGCAATTACGTATTTTGCACCTTATACTACTACTTAACTAGTCTGTGTCTGGTATTATCTGCCCCGCATTATGTAATAACGGTACTTCTTCTCAAAACGTCTTTCAAAACACGTGTATTACAATGATTGCATATGTAAATTAGCAGTTTATTATTATTATTATTATTATTATTATTATTATTATTAGTAGTAGTAGTAGTAGTAGTAGTAGTAGTAGTAGTAGTAGTAGTAGTAGTAGTAGTAGTAGTAGTAGTAGTAGTAGTAGTAGTAGTAGTAGTAGTAGTAGTAGTAGTAGTAGTAGTAGTAGTAGTAGTAGTAGTAGTAGTAGTAGTAGTAGTAGTAGTAGTAGTAGTAGTAGTAGTAGTAGTAGTAGTAGTAGTAGTAGTAGTAGTAGTAGTAGTAGTAGTAGTAGTAGTAGTAGTAGTAGTAGTAGTAGTAGTAGTAGTAGTAGTAGTAGTAGTAGTAGTAGTAGAAGAAGAAGAAGACGACGTTCTTAATGTCTATATTGAATTAAGCATTGTGTTGTAGTTTGTAACATATAGAATGTTCCATGGAGATAATACAAGTGAAACTGTTAAATAAATAGCTACACATGATAGATAAGCAGAAAGTAATTGTCATTGAGACTTTAGAGCCAGAATTTCTGTTGATAAATTATTAAGTGATTTGTATTGTAATAAATGTGATTTTTATTTTCAGCAAACCGTCCAGCATGGGAATTCGGCTGGGCTTACGGCGTGGGCTGGGGAGCAGCGATCTTCTTGTTCGGTGGAGTGATTCTTCTGTTGTGTGACAAGGAATCAGAGGAGATCTACTACAAGGAGAGGAAGATCGTTCATGACTCGGACTCTCGAGCCTAGTGGGTCAGGCATGGCATGGTGACATCCCTGCCGCCGCCACCGAATAGCCAGGGGCCACCTCCTGACGTGACACTTGTGACCACGAGACCCCAAGTGAAATACATGTAACGTTGGTGTTGTGGCCTAACTTGCGTTGCGGGTGGTGCAGAGTTTGTCCCCTTGCCACGGTATTTTTCAAACCTTTCTCCACGTTGAAAGACTCAAGATGCAATTTTCTGCAAGACTGGCTTCATGGTTTTGCCATATGTTGAGAATTATTCGCCCTGTTTTATACAAGAAAAAGTAATAATTATAATAAATCTGTTGTCATAGGTGATGCTACTGCAGGGAGGAGAAAGTTTTTATTATACGACAAAGTTGAATTTTTAACTAAGAATATATGAATATCCGCTAAGCCCATTGCGTAGCATTTGAAACGCATTAACCTTTTATGAACTAATTAATTGTTATTTGATTACTGCAGTCCTGCAGTGGTTTCATCTCCAAGCGTTGTTCGTAACGGACTTTGTACATGAATATCAGTCCATTCTTGACTAGAGTTGCTAGTGAAGCTACTTGGATAGGATTTTCAAAGTTTAGTTAATACTTCGCGATAATTTCAACATGTCATTTCAGGTGTGAATGCAGATGTTTTTTGAGAATAATAAATACTAAGAATCATTTCTTATCGAGAGTAAACTTTTCTGGAAATAAAGAAGTTTGTGAAAGTGCTTCCATGAAACGTACCTGAAAATGTTTTAGGTAATTCTGATTTTATTTTATGATTAAGAGCGAAACATTTTTTGTCTTTATTCACTAGCACTTGATTTTGACATTTAATGGAAGGCTTCGGGACCAGAGGCTCCAAATAAGTTCATCGAATGCAACAACAGATGGCAGTACTGTATCAGTATCCGTGGTTGCGTTTATGGAAACATTTGGGAAGTGACGATATCCTTGCTTCTGTATCATCGATTCCTCTGTGCTAGTATGTCTACATCTAATTGTAACGACACATTTAAAAAAAATTAAGTAATTTGCGAAAGGAGTCAATTCGAGAAGAGACGAAAATGTCTGTCAAGTAGCTTCTTGTAGCAACGTAGAATTAAAATAAATAAAATGGTGGTGATATCCGATGATGAAAAGTGAAATCAGAGATTCGAATCCCTGAGGAAAAAAAAATTGAAAGTGAGCTTTCAAAACAAAGAACTCGTATATATATATAGTGTTCATACGAATTTTTATGATTTAAAATATTCAGTAGCTTCCTAGATACCCAATGAAGTCACCCTTTTTGTCTGTTGATCCAGTTGCCATGTTAATAATTATAATAATTATAATAATAAAATAATAAAAATGAAGGGCATTTAACTGAACATTAGTTAAATTGAGGAAGGAGATTTGTTAATTAGCAAGAGCCGAGTGCAAATGCCTTCCCGCCATCATAAAGTTCAGATAGTGTCTTTTCTAAACTCAGTACCTAGTATCTTTAATATCCTTTTTTTTAAATTATTATTCATATATAAACAAATAAGTATATAAAAATAATAATAAAATAGTTAACACTTTTGTGTGTATTTTGCAAATACGTTGGTCCAATGTTTGAACGTTACCATATCTCCTGTGAATTAATTAAATGAATAGACAAGTTTTTTTGTTATAAACGAATTAATACGAGTAAAAAAAAATAGTTGGAGCACAAAAAAAAGGACAAGTAGGTAGCTTTAGTGTTTTTGTTGTTTGTCGAAAAAGTAAAGTGATTTTACATGATGTGGAAGTGTTAGCATTTGGAAGGAAGATTTTTATGTAGTTTCATAGTCTACTAATTCACTCTTACAATTGATACAAAATATACTTTTTTCTATCAAAATATGTATGTATATGTTAAGAGAAACGGAACAGATAATGTCCATAATCTGCACACACACAAAAAAAGGAAATATATATATATAAATATCTATATTGTAGTTGTAACTTACGTCTTTTACAACTGTTGTGCATATCTTGTATGTTAGGTGAGTGTTCTACGGAAGATTTACAGAAAAAAAAATAATAATGAAGAACTAGTTTAACGAGTAGTTATGTATATTAGTTTATTGAGCAGCTGATTTCTAGTCAAGAAGTTTCAAGAGAAAATTGTATGGAGCCTGTGACTCTCCGCATGATGATAATGACAGCTACAATGGAACTTGTTTAAAGCGGAACGGAACTTGCATAATAGCGAAACTTTACATGAAACTGCTGTAACGTGTAAGTTATTATTATTATTATTATTATTATTATTATTATTTAAAACATAACATAAATAAGACTGATAAGAAACTGAAAACTACAATTGTTTTTAAGGTGTTCTTAAAAATTATACTCATGGACCACAGAAATTTATTCTACAGGTCAAAATAAATAAAAAATGCTATGCCATTCAAGGCCTTCATCAGATACTACGACCAACGAAAAGTGACGATATGACAATGTCATAGACGAATGTTGAACAATATCGTTGCTCTACAAATCCATCAAATAGTAACATCGATTGTTTCCAGATGTTATGTAAAGCCGTTAGAGTTGATACTAACCCTATCTGTTAGTATCGATAAAAGTTATGTATCTGGATAGGTAAAAAAAAATACAGTAACTTGTAACAAAGAAGTAAAAGATTATATATGCACAAATTGCTTAAAAAAAAAAAAAAGACTTTTCTTGGAACATGATATTAATTGTATCGATGTAAATAGATGAGATTAGTATCAACGCCTACTAGCTTTAACTGCCATCTGGTAAGAATCGATGTAACTGCTTGATGCATTCGTAAACCAATACTGGTAATGGTTCAAAGTTTATTTACGACGTTGTCATATTGTGAAATCTTTGGTTGGTCCCAGCGCGTAGAGGAGACCCCAGAGGGTATAGTCATATATGTAGCATTTTCGTTTTTATTTTGACCTGTAAAATAGTTTTCTGCGGTTCGTGGGCGCCAGTTTTAAAGCAATCAGTATAAAGCAGACTTTTTTCCATTAAGGAAATATTGTCGTAACGTTCCGGCGTAAACAAATTTCACTGTACTGTTTCTCTCTATCTTTCTTCGCCCTGTGCACTTTATCTCTTCTCTCTCTCTCTTTCTCTGTATGTAAATATTTACTGTCTACTCAAATTCTTCTAACTTTTTACTTATCTCTTTCTAATTCGTCTGTATAAGAGGTCTCTTGTTTCAAACGCGTAATATTTATATATTAACTAACTGTAAATTGTGTCAAAATGTACAGTTGTAGAGTTCACTGCTTAAAGAGTTAACAAACGAAGGCAGAACTACATCGAAGTAGTAAAAACTGTCCAACAAAAAAAAAAAAAGCCATGGCCTTATTCTAGGTCCAAGATGTTCCTATAAGTGTGTTTTGTTAACAGTAAGCAGATTAAAAGGGAAAAAGATGTGTTATTATAAAACTCTATACGTATAACCTTAATTAACACGAAGAAGGACAAAGTGTTTTGCTATAAGCATATCAAGAACTAAAAAAAAAATACAAAAAAGTAGTGTTTTGGAATTTTTTGACAACCTAGTTCCAGTTATTACTAGGTCTAATAACTGAATTAGTAACGAGTTTTTATAATTTTGTGTATTAAGTAATCTGAAGAAGTTATATCTTATCTATTGCCTAATTCATTCATTATCTTTGGTTAAAAAATGCTTTGAACATGCACAGTGACAGCTATATTTAATTTTTTTTTCCCTGATATATATATAGTTATTGCGTTGGAAGAATTGCTTAGTATGTAATGTATGTAAATAGACTATAAAGAATTTGCAGCATTATATATGTATAGATATTATGAATGGCAGTTTTAAAACTATGTTGGTTGTGTTTACTACTTAACCAATAGGAACCAAGCAACTATTTTAAATATTTTTTAAAAATTATTATTATTGGCTGTGTTTAGTTTACAATATTATTTCTGTATAAACAATTTTATTTTTGTAAGTTAAATGTATAAAACGTTTTAATTTGGAACCACATTAAAATTATAGATATTTTTTAAACTTGATAAATATTCTGTCGAATGAATTGTAATATACTCTGTACAGTAGCAAAATCAATATTTATTAATTGCGTTAAATATAGAATGTCATAAGTGTTAATGTCAGTTTTTGAGGCAAGTACGAAACAGCATACCATACTGTATTGCTGATCTTTATAAAGATAGTTTCTCCTCTAAAATACATCTAAACAGAACTTATAGGAAGTACTAAAATTTCAAAATAAGGCCAAGTAAACAGCGACTGTTTTTTTTTTTTTAAATATATATATATATCTATTTTCGTGTCATTAAAAATGGAACTTGATTTTTTAAAAATTTATTGTTGAGTTTTGATGTCACGATCGAAAGAATTTGTAAATTGCACACGTGATAATCAGGTGATGTATAGAATGACACTTTTTTGTTTTACCCTGTGGGTCGAGTACAGTTACGAAGCAAATGTATGGAATGTTGTGTATAATATATTTATTTGACCAGTCTCTATAATTTTTTTTTAGAAATAAAAAATTTACTTCGAAAATAAGTGTAAGTTTTTTCATTTTTATTATTGATTTTTTTCATTGCAGAAAAAACTATAGGATTTACTATTTATTCTTGGCATTTATTGAATTTAACTGCTGGTGAAAAACTTAATTTTTATTCGTTTGAACGCAGAGTTTTTCTCTTGCCGTTCCACCGTTAAAGACAGGGCGTGGGTATGTCGTTTTAAAGCTAGTTCAAGGACATAACAAAGAAATACCTTTACATAATTAAACTATTTTCCATATCTCTTCTGTGTTTAATGTTTTCATTGTGTCTTGCAGTCTCTCACTGTATCCAGCACACAACTGTAAAGTTACATTAACCTCACAAAAACGTGAGTTTTAAAAGATGTTTAAAATATGGAGTCAAAAGCCCATCTTTTTGCCATACTTATTCAAACTAGAGATGTCTGCTTTTATTCACAAATCTTCGTAAAGCAAAATCTACTTAAAGCCAGCTGTGTGCAGCACAATCAAGTCATAGTACAGCCATTAAACTATGATCTTTTGCCACATATTGAGAAGAGCATACGAGGGCTGTCTAGAAAGTATCCGACCTTTGGCCAGAAAAATAGTTGCGAATACCTGACAGATTTGGGACCCTAATCCCCTTCAAAGTAGGCCCCTTGTGCTTCCACACACTTAGCCCACCGATCCTTCCACTGCTGGAAACACCGCTGGAAGTCTTCTTTTGGAATGTTGTTCAGCTCCGTCGTCGTGTTCCGCATTATGTCTTCTCTACTCTCAAAACGGGATCCCTTCAGAGGCGTCTTCAATTTTGGAAATAACCAGGTCACAAGGAGCCAGGTCTGGAGAGTAGGGAGGTTGGCGAACGGTTGTAATTCCATGTTTGGCTAAGAACGTGTGGATCAATTGGGATGAATGTGCTGGGGCGTTGTCATGATGGACGTGCCAGTTCTTCGCTGTCCACATGTCTGGTCTTTTGCGCGGACTGCGTCACGGAGTCGCCTGAGAACATCTTGATAGTACTCCTTTGTCACTGTTTGTCCTTCCGGTGCGTACTCGTGATGCACAATTCCACGGGCATCGAAGAAAACAGTCAGCAACACCTTGATTTTGCTTCGCACCTACCGCGCTTTCTTCGGCCTTGGAGAATCGGGATGCTTCCATTGAGACGATTGTTGTTTTGTTTCTGGGTCGTACTCGTACACCCATGACTCATCTCCAGTTATCACGGAATTCAGATACCCAGGATCAGTGTTGGTGGTGTCCAGAAGGTCCTGTGCAACGTCAAAACGGGTGTCTTTTTGTTCCTGAGACAACAACTTGGGTACAAATTTAGCAGCCACTCGTTTCATGTTCAAATCGTCACGCAAAATTGCATGTGCAGAATCTTTACTCACTCCAACATCTTCTGCAAACTCCCGCACTGTCAAACGGCGATCTGCCATCACCAAATTTCGCACCCGCTCAACAACAGCTGCATTCCGAGCAGTTTGGGGCCTGCCGCTACGCTGCTCACTCTCGACTGATGTGCGGCCATCTTTGAATCGGTTGAACCATTGTTTAATTTGTGTTACACCCATCGCATCTTCTCCAAACACCTGCTGAATCTTACGAATTGTTTGGCTTTGAGAATCACCCAGCCTTTGACAGAATTTGATGCAGTATCTTTGCTCAATTCGTTCAGTCATCTTGCGAGAAACACTAAATCCGACGAACACTACCAACAACACCTCACTTCGCGACCACCAGCTCACGACTGGCACACGCGAACGCGGTGAAAAAATTCAAGCATGCGCATTAAGGTTCCTCCTTCCACCGTGCACGGTGGCACCGCCTGAGAATCACTACTTTGCGTGGAAAAAATTAAGGTCGGATACTTTTTAGACAGGCCTCGTATATGTAACAGGGATAGTTAGAGCAAGTTAACACTAGATTTTTTTTTTTTTTTTGTACGTTGTGATTGAAACAGTTTCCTGTGCACCTCCCTCCGAGCAAACCATTGGACTGCGCCAAAAAATCGAAATGTTGGTTTATGGATTCAATTCTTTATAACGCTAGTCATAAAGATTACACGGGAAGAGCTAGAGGGGAACTGTGAGTTAGGTTACTGTATATTAATGGTAAGGCTCAATTATGAGAAAAGAATTGAAGTGTTACAATTTAAGCTAGCGTTAGTAGCAAGATGTACGTACAGATCTTTATAATTTAATGAAAACACGTGAAATTGGGAACATTCAGATGTCTGAGTTGGCAATGGCCAAACTGTTGATGGTGGTGGATTAAGGCAAACTCAGTACTACGTGAGGAGTAGCGGAACGGCAGTGTGCAGTGAACTTGTCCTCTCCTTTAAAGTGCTTATATTTATTGGTTGATAATATGTTAGATTACAAAGTGATTGGCTTCATCAGCAGCAAGCATCGAACTGTAGACTGCAGATATGTTGCACTACGCAGGAAAGCCACACCAGGAGAAGAAAACAAAGTACTGTAACACATCAGGAATACTATTGTTGTAGTTATATTAAAGATGGAAATAAAATAGTTAAACGAATTTAGCCTACCATACAAACGGATTACTCTTTATTTAGCCCAATTAGGTTAATGGCGTAGTTTCTGATGCGGCCTACTATTAAATAGTATGTTAGGCGGTAAAGATACACTTAAAGAATGCGTGATGTACAACTCATGTTTACAATTGTCATTGGCTACCAAGTGCCTAAGGAGAATCATCATGTTACTCAACACATCGTAGCTATATTATTACATATATTTACTCATTAATTCACTTCATATATCAATTATAACTAATAATCTTCGTCGCAGAATCTCTTACAGATGATCTCCGTTAGGAGCATGAAGCCCATCAAACTATTAGACATTAAATAACATCAATTTAAAGTCAACGCACTATACAGTAAAATCAGCGCCTGAGTATGAACATTAAAACTTTATCTGCTATCGCCATATGTTTGAGCTAATTCAAAATTAAACAGAATTTCCTGATGTGATATGCAATATAAAATTACCGATTTAGAAGAAAATGTATGTATCACACACTTCAATCAACTGTTTTCTTATATATATATATAAGCTATTTCTTTTCTAACATTAAAAGATCAACTGTCATGGAAAGAAGAATAAAAATGCAGTAATTTCACTGTCAATTTCGCCAGCATTTCAATGGTGTAGATAAATATTACGTCCTCTTTTTCTGTGAAGTTTAGATTGGTATAATTGATTGCTCCAACTCAACATTAACAATAATTTATAACATCTAAAATTGGTTAATATCAAGAATAAGAGCACTCACAGACAAAATCATATGAAATGCTGTAATGGATCAAACAGGTCCATTACAAACTGAGCAGACGGTGATTGTGTAAAACTGTGGAGGTGACCTCTCTGATTTCCAAAGAGGCCAAATTGTTGGCGGACGGTTATATGCGAGCGTGACTAAAATGGTAAGTGTGTGAGGTGTTTCAAAACTCATGACGGCCTACAAAACTCAAGGCAAAGAGGAATAGTAGTTGAAAGAAAATCCTCAGAGACAGGTCTCGCCGAACAATAAAGCAGATTGTCATTAAAATACCTCGTGCGACTTTGCAAGTGACAGTGGAACTCAAGTAGTACCCACTACAGCCCATGTCAACAGTCAGTCTACCGCGAATTGCATGACATGGACTTAACAGGATCGGATTGCACGGGGACGCTTTACCACGATGCAAATGGTACTGCGAGCATGCACGACAGATGACTGAAAATGTATGCTGTCGAATAAACTATAGTTCAGCTCTACACAAAGAGTAAATGACTAGACCGGAACTCAAACTCAGGACATCCGACATACTGTGCCGATGCGTTAACCACCCAGAACAGCCACACAGTCTCGCACTCCAGAGGTCGGTGCTCTCCATTCAAACCACAGTCTAATTGGGTGCTTGGACAATCCACTATCTATATATTGAGAACACCTTTTGAAGGCTGCAATTTCATATATACTAATGAAATCATATTGGTGAATGATCCACAAAATGAAGTTGGAGCAACGATCCAGTGATAAATTCACTTTCGATGCACGCATAATTTCAACCTTTTTCATTTTCGTTCCCATTAGTTTCGATTTTAACGGAGTTGCCCATCCTGCATTAAGTGAAGATAGGTAATCACGCAAATGAAAGGATTTAGAATGCGGATACTCATATTTTAGTTGCTGTGTTTTCACTGTAATGTATTTTAACTTGCAAGAGGTGTATTTCGGAAGTGATAATGAATTTATGAAAATTGCTGATAAAGTTGCACATTGGCATATGCATTGAGCTAATACTCTGTGGATAACCGAAGTAATTTCATCGGACTCTTTGATCTTTAAATACCGGATACGTCTATAGATATTAAAAGTGTACTTTCTATTTTGTACTTACAATGCAATATTTATTAATTGTTGTACAATTATAGCTACATATTTAATAATTTTCCATAATAGTTATACATTTGTAATGATATATTAATGATAGTGCGTCTCATATCGCTATCGCCATATGTTTGAGCTAATTCAAAATTAAACAGAAATTCCTGATGTGAAATGCAATATAAAATTACCGATTTAGAAGAAAATGTATGTATCACACACTTCAATCAACTGTTTTCTTATATATATATATAAGCTATTTCTTTTCAAATTTTCAAAAAATATTACTTATTCGCGTTTTAAAATTATTCTGATATTTAAACGATGCAGCTATTTGCGAACAAGGTTTATGGCACTGAGTTCAAATAAAATGTTATTGTCTATTTGTTGAACCATTCTTTGAGTCAATTTTTTATATGCTTTTTCAATTCCAATATGAAGTGTTCAAAGTATTATCAAACAAGATTCTTTCCGACAAGACATGTGAAAATATTTTGTAGCGCAGCCTTTCAGAGGGGGCACAAAAACTGTTCTGAGAGTTGGAGTATATGCCATTTGGATACCCCTCTTTAAAAATACGTAACAAAGACTGAATTCCCTTATGTAGCAGTCCGCAATGAAAGAAAAGGGAACGATTAAAATTTTGCGATTCAAGTTATCATAAAATAATAATCATTTGTTTCTAGTACACAATGGAAGTAACAACGAAGTGTGCAATTCCTGTTTTAATGTTGACATCTTCACACTTTTACTGTAGGAAAAGAAATCGCAAATGGGTCTCCTATTATATTCGTATTTTGCTGTCCTGTATCTTGTTTTCCGTCAAAATAATTGAGTTTTGGAACTAAGGAAGCAAACAGGTTCCTATCACGTATTACACTGAATGAAGGAAACTGATCTAAGGGATCGAGCATGTTTCAGATATTACGCAGGTTCGAGATAGTTCGTATGTTGATACTAAAACACAAATTCGGTAGAGCGTTCGCTTGTAGCGTCAAAGTTCCTGGGTTCCTACCATGAGGTGCACGATATGGGTTTTGAGATAAATAAACACCGAGTGGGGTTATCAGCCGTCTCCTCCCCTATTTCCATTCCTTTTGTTCTTACATCATTGATTCGATAATTACTATCTCGTTTGTGGGTCGTTAAGCTAATGATTTAATATAAAGAAGTAATGATTAAATGTTAAGTAACGAGCTCCGTCTATTAATAACCGTAAGACACCTTCGGGAATTGTGAAAAGCACGAATTTGCAATAATTAACTTCTTTCACCTGTGGAAATAATTTTCCGAGACAAGATTGTGTTCTCAGAAACAAGCTGTTCTTTACTCGCTTTTTGGCATGAGAATTTAGTTTACGTTTCGCTGCTGGAAAATAGAATTTTATTAATAGCCAAATGTGCAAAACTAATAATTAATACAAACTAATAAAAACATTATTACAAGAAATTTCAAATGAATAAATAATAATCTAAGAATCGGTTCGTATATACGCTTTAGTATTGTGTATTACAATCGTGTTTCGTTGTTTACTTTATCAGTCAGTTTATCGTTTTCATTTCTTATCTTAGAAAATTAACAATGCTTAAATTCCTAGACCTAGACCACACACAAAAACTGTCTCAAAAAAGGAAAAGCAAAAGCATTTTAATACAGTGAATTGAGGCAGCGTACATGATGATAAAAATATTTTATACCTTTGTCAACAATTAGCTTTTATTTACGACAGGATATTGCTGTATAGATAGGCGATCGAGAAGCGAGGGAGGAAGGGGGAAGACATAGTAACAGTTTTTCTGCTTGTTGTTCAAGTTGCAGAGGCGGGATGGAAAGTGAAGAGATGTAATTGTGGTGTTTGGTGTTTGTAGTATGTAGTGTTCCTGTTCTGATAACAAGCAGGTCAGTTTCCAAGTGTTCCAAGACCACGTTCGGTTCTTCCTGGTTGTTAGACTATCTTTTATTATAGATTCGGGGAATACTGGTTGACAAATTTTCTGGAGTGTCTTTGCGCTGAGTAACATCAGACGGGAAGCGGTAACAAGTCACAGAAAAGACAAAAAAAGTATATGCAGACGGCCGGTCCATCTTAATATTAGAAACAGTTACTTACTTACTGACTTGGAATATCATCTCTGTTTGTATCTCATCTTACAGAACTTACGGGCTTCTGGTGATGTTGCGTGCTCAAATATGGATTTTGCAATACAAGTAGGTACGAGTTCGGAGACGAAACAAAATAGTTTACAAGGATCTTTAATAGAAAAAAATAGTATTACAGAATTACTATGGTATAGTTTCCGAAATTATATTACCAGACAGTGAGATTGACAGCGAATCGCAGCTCCATCGTGATAAAGTATCATACACTTTCGTTTATGGGTTGTTATCACCAAACTTCAGAAATGAATTAATTCATTTGTTAAAGAAGACAAATGTGTGATTTTGGAGTACTGTGAAAGACAAGTTGGGTTGGGTTGATTGAGTTTAACGTCTTTTTCAGCAGCGAGGCTATATGAGACGTGGACCCACTGATTAACGTGGAATCCGAACCACATAAGCTCCCACCGGGAATCGAACCCGGGTCTCCCACGCCAAAGGCGCGTACGCTAACCGCTTAGCCACGAATGAGTTCCTGTGAAAGATAAGTGTGCACGCCTTATTTGACATCGGAGTTTTTCGGAATTCTACAGTTTCTGATCCTTTAATCGTTTTCAGAGAGACGCATTCAGCGTTAAACTCAAAAAAGATTATTCAAATTTCAATGGATGGCTCCAATGTAAACTTATATTTCTGCGTACCTTTAAGTCAAGTATGAAGACTCCGCCAAATGACCCTGTGATACTTGATATAGGACGCTGTGAGTTAATTGCTTTGCATGGAGCATTTAAGGCAACGAACTGGATAGTCGTTGAATTTCTAAGACAGGGTGTCTATCGGTCATGAATGTCACGAAAAAGTCACGAAATCAGAAAACGGTCATGAAAGTCACGAAATTTAGCTTTTGGGTCACGATTGCTTTTTAAATACAAATGTAAGTACAGATTGAAAAATTTTGTTCTATAAAACGTCAAACTTCATCACCAAAAATGTCTGTGGTCGGCTTTAGACGCTGCCAAATCGCAAGCAAAGTACATTTCTATCGCATGGATGAAAATTCGGCCTAATTCGGACCCAAATTCGCTCTTGAAAATGTTAGGAAATTTTGAGATTTGGTAAAGAAAAGGTCACGAAAAAGTCACGAAATTTCATTTTGGAATTTTAGTAGACACCCTGTAAGAGCTCTGCATAAATTATTGAAGGGTGTTCTAGTACGCCGTGCCGAGCACACCTGTAGAAGCTAAGAAAATTTTCCATGAAGTTTTGTATGTGTTGGCTTGCAAATAGTAGTGTTACTCAGCGAGCTATTATCATTTATTCTTATCTTCCGTTGTATATTCAGGGTGTTAGGAAGGATAAAGAAGTTCCCAGCTCTTCGAGCTGTCAGTTCGTGTCAAGTATGTTCGAAAAAGATAAAATTCTTATTCCTAAACTTGGTTAAGAGAACCTACCTTCACTAAATTTCAGACTGACGCCTCTCTCAGTCACTTTACAATACTTTATCGGATATTGTAAAAAGCATGTGATAAAAAGTTTGTAAAACAGTAAGCTTTTAGTTCTTCGAGTTCATGTATACGAATTGATATTGAAAATGTAAGTGAAAAACTTTTTTTTTTTTTTTTTTTTGTTACACATACTGCCTTTAAAAAAATCTCAACAATAACGATTTTGGACTTTCGCCGAAATTGCAGAAATGTGTTCTTTTGGAGAAGTCACAATTAAATTAAAAATAGACCAGAGTTCTTTTATGTTTGGATCTTAATGATTCAGCAGAATCTGATGTTGGAGTGAATCGCATGAAGTCTCTTTTAGCTGAACTAGTTGAAAATAATTGTTACTCGTAGATGGGAAGATGGAGTTGTGAGGAGGTTCAGAGTTTTGTTCAAATTCAAATCGTAAAACAATGAGTCAGTATTCTAGAGTTGGTCAGCGTTTCGATGAGTTTTTGACTAAATAATTTAGATACTTCAGAGTGCAATGATTTAAGAGGTGTTAAAGTGGTCATGATTTCTCTCATGAAAATTTAGATCTAGAAAGAGAATTTTCAATCCATGCGCTTTGTATAGCAGCTCATTTAAAATAACAAACATCAATAGCACACAGGCTTGTGTACGATACAGTGCCTTCTTCCGGTGACCTTGATAAACTACCCATAAGGAAATACATGATACATTATGGGCGGAATGCTCGTACTCGTTTGCAGAAGCAATAAATCAACGACGAGAGGAAAAGAAACAAAAATAAGCTGAGGACAGGAAAATAAAGATCATAAAGAACAGGAAGACGGACATAGCTATTTTAACATGAATTACCGTTTTTGATCTGATATCTGCTAACAGGTAGACGGTCATAGCTGTTCTATAGTGTACACGTACAACATAGTTTGGAAGTCTAAAAACTAAATGTGCTACAAGTGTTAATTAAGTTAATATTATAAATTAAATTTGTTTGTTTCTTAAAACATGATTTGATTTCTGGTCGCAGGTGTGATAAGTCATGAGTGGGTATAAGGCGGACTCCTGAGGAGGATGTGAAAAATTCTTTGTTTTCTCTCTCACCAGGCTTTAGCAGTACTGTTGCCTGTGCCGCCGGGAGGGACGGGTGAATGATTTTTCGTTCCCCTGCATCCGCCTATGTCTTTACTGACAAAACCTTATTCGCTGTTACATTTTTTAGCTTCTTCAGATTTAGCAATTCTTATTTAAGTAAATATGATTTGGAGAGTACCGTAGGTTGAAACTTGCATCAAATTATGTGTGAGTAACATGCTTATAGCCATAGCCTCAGGCCTTCCGACTTTTGCTTGGTTTTTCATAGAAATGATAATGTTCGTTGCTGCTCACTGAAGCAAGGGAAACGCGTTTCTGACGCGCGTGCTAATCACCCATCCATGATGACTGGAAAGTAACCAAGATGTACACCGGGAAAAATTGAAAAAGTCAGAATCTCTAACAAGAATTAAGCACTACTATTGGCAACAGTGTTCCCAAGTCATGTATATTTTCCTCCCTTATTTTTCATAGCAGTCCAGCAGTAAAACTCAGACAGACAGAAGGGCAAAATGGGATTATTTTGGAGGAAATAGACAAGACACACCACACGGAAGCACAGGCTAATTTAATATACAAATAGAAACCCAAACATGATAAAGATACGATAGATATTACCATATACTATAGTATAACTGATATTGTAACTGTGGAATGATTCAAGAACTACTACTGTTTACTTCGTCGATAACCAATGAAATTATGAATAGAGACGTTGAAGAATCTACTGATTTTTTATAATATTTACTGTAATGTGAGTTCTCTATTAAAAACTAATTGGCCAACTAAACCTATTCTTACTACCAATGGTTCCCACCCCCCTTATGTCCATGACGCACCCCCTTCCAATTGTCTATCCGTAGGTGTTCTTCCATGAAAAAAAAATCATCTTTTCGATTAATTTTTACATCCCCTCAAACATATTTATATAGATTTTTAACCCCCCCAAATATTTCAATGACGCAGTTTGCGTCATAGTCCCCCTTTGTGAGCACCCCTGCTTACTACTCATATACAAATTTGCAGAAGTTCAAAGAGAAACAATACATATTTACACGGCATTTCACAGAATATAATAGAGAGCTGAAGCTTATTAACTGCAATGTTGATTTGCTACTGTCAAAGTCAACATTTCCAGTCGTTTTGTACTGCAAGTCAACTGAATTTGCAATGCATTTGAACATAGAGCTTTTCAAACTAACCACTTTTGCGTCAAAATCAATTGACTACTTCAGAAGGTTCCCTATGACATAAATAATCCATTTTCACTGACCCTTCCGAACGACGCGTGTATCCATTTTTATGTTCCAACACATTGCTGGCTACAATGGGGCCTGTACTTAATAACAGTATCAGTTGAGCACGATCTGTGGAGCGAGTAAGGTAAAAAATGACAGTTATCTTGGGAGAGGTTTATTTCTAGCTTTTCGCTGCCAATTATAACCACACAGCAATAGTGAAACGATGCAAAGAAGAGTGTTTAATCGTAACCAAAGGTGGTGTCATTTGCATTGAAGAGAGTGCACTCATCCGACAGTGTGCCTAACAGAGCCCTCGAGGTAAAAGTCGATCAGAAATTTTGAAGAGAACACGGCCCCAGCTGCTCGAACCGCAATACAGTGCGCGCCACTAAGAGAGCAATGGCACAGGACAATCCTCCAACGCAGAGAAGTTTGGCCATACGACGCGGTATCGCAAAAAAAGCAGTTTCGAACATCATCAGGAAGAACTTTTCATTATAAGCACGTCACAAAGTGCACGGACACTGATCACAGAGCGCCACATCCAGGACGGATTCAAACATGTGAGAAAACTATTAAACGTACCTCACAGGGGACAAGTGGGAGTGAGTGGATCCATTTCTACCATCAAACCAACCACAAGAACCCTCTGAGCATGTACTGCAATACAAGGAAAAGTTTTCCAAGGGATTTCTGGTGCTAACGGTATAATGCAGTCATGAACGCTGCCACTCGTCGAAGTGCTTTGAAACACCAAAGTCAACATAGCTTATTTCCAGGAGAACGTCATGGACGCTGTATGACACTATATTATATACTCCTCCCCCCATTTATGCAATGACGAGAGCACAAATGTATGGACCCAAGTGGACAAGGTCTGCAGACACACTGCTTGATCATCCCAGACATTCTACGCAAGGAAGGTAGAAGGGACGGGAATTTGAATGATCCCATTTTCGTCCTTTCCTGGGAAATCCCCGGGCATCTAAGCAATATACTACCGTGGACTCCTTAAACAGGTAATTGCTTGACGCCATTCTCGTACCTTGCAGGGTCTTTGAAAACTTGCCAAAGCGATATGGTGGGATATATGCCCTTTCCATTCTACGCAGGAGTTTGCTACAGTGGAAACTACATTACCGGGCGATCATTCAGACCCGTGGCCTCACATCGAACACAGTCGATGGTTCGGAGTGATAGGAGATTTACTAGCCAGGTAGGTGGTTCGGAGTCGACTATTTTTTATCATGGAGTACCTTTTGTAGAACTTAGTTGTATGTTTACATGCTAACTTTGGAATCTCATTTATGTTTCTGTAAACTATTTTATGTTAGCATTCTTGAAATGTTCTTATTTATTTATTTACTAATTCTCATGGAATCTCTACCCTTGGTTTCAAATATCTGCTCACATTAGGATTAAGAAAGTGCTTATTTTGGAAGCTATTTGCAGAATTCAAGGTAGTTCAAAACACAATGCTAATTAAATACAAGGCATTGGGCTCTTTGACTACATAGTTACCATAAAGCTTCAAGCATTTTTGATAGAGTGCAACATCTTTCGTAGACCCCCCTGTATAGACATCTGTTCCCTGAGGCTTCAGCCAGTCAAGAACTGATGTGTTTTGAAGTTCCATTGAAACGTTGGTAAGCACGCTATCTTTTCAGGTGAAGAAACAAAAACAAAAAAAAATCACCAGGTGCAATGTTGGGACTGTATGGGGGTTGATTAAAAAGTCTCGATCAGAATTTTTGAATTGTCTGAACAACATGAGCAGTTGTGTGTGGGCAGGCGTTGTCATGAATCAGAATAATTCCATCATGACGGCGACTTTCCTCTTCGCCGGTTTTGGATGGCACGTTGCAGATTAGACAGTGTTCCGCAATACACATCTGCTGTGATATCAGCTGTACTTTGTCCTTTTATGTTGAGGAATTGGATCACAGACCTCACCTCACATTTGGGGGATTTTCTATGACAGAAG
The DNA here is from genome assembly GCF_964235325.1 of Thermobia domestica. Lineage (NCBI taxonomy): Eukaryota > Metazoa > Arthropoda > Insecta > Zygentoma > Lepismatidae > Thermobia > Thermobia domestica. The sequence continues at coordinate 6,670,783 of NC_137468.1, forward strand.
TCATTTCAACTTATTGCTATTTGCAAGTACGTAACTCCACACATATAACTATACCTCTCTAACAAACACAGAACACTAGAGCTTGCTTCTGCGCGCGCGAAACATGTAGCTTTATCACTGTTGTCAGTTGGATTATAATGCAAGCACGAAAGATACTATTTATGTTTAAAAGTTAGTAACTTATCTATACTGAGAATTTAAGAACCTGGAAAAAATTCTTTGGAGAAAATTAAGTTGAATTGAAGATCCTAGAATACTTTGGCAAAATTCAAGTAGATTTATTTTATTTATTTCTGGGCATTATCGGAATTTATGGCCTTAAGCTCGTTACTTATAAGGGATGACGTCCAACGGCGAGCACACTATCCGGGGAATAGAGGAAGGAAGTAGAGGCCAAAGACCTGTATGTTATGTACCATCCCGGTATTTGCTGTACGTTAATGAGGAAAATTGAAGAAAAACCTCATGAAAGCTGGCCTGTAAAGCTGTTACGTCTTTTCAACCTAGTGTCCAAAATTCAAATAAAAAGGGTTCATTTTTTTAAAATAAACTGAACCCTATTATTATTTTCAATTGATAAAACAAGAATATTTTCTACAAAATGGTACATTACAGGGTTCACAATGGCCTTGAAAGTCAGGGAAATTAAAATGAGTCAGGAAAATGCTCCTAAATATGCCGAAATTCATTGAAATCGAATGAAGATATTTCATAGAAGAACCATGGGTTTTTGTTATCTGCTCACAAGATATGAAAAACATCTTAAAGAATCAAGACAGATTCAAAAAGAAAATACGAAAAAACTTAAAATAGAAAATTATCTTTAGAAATAAAAAAAAAAAAAAAGCTTGAAAAGCCCCAAAAGTTATTAAAACGAAAGACCAAATTAAAAAAAAAAAAAAATCATCAACAACAGAAATATAATAGGTTAGGTTTGTTGATTGTAAGTATTCAGAGATAAGTGAAGTGTAGACTGAATATAAACTCCGTGCTAAGTGTCAAAACGAAAATATTGAGTCAACAGCCCAAATGTTACTTCAAAACTGATGGGATATATACGCACGCACATTTCTCTGGGGATTATTTGAACTACTTCCACAGTGAATACTAGATAGTCAGTTTTTCACTGAGCAGTGTTAGGCACATAGACCACATTTTTACATCAAACCGAACTTTTCAATTTTTGGTATGTTTACTCGTTTGTTTTTAAGTCTATTCAGATTGTAAAGATATTTAAGTTTTTCGATGGGTAGGTGATATTTCACAAATTAGCTTATAAATTCCAAAATTTCACAAAAAAATGAAAATGTGAATCACGGGCGGATCCAGGGGGACGATTGCCCCCCAAAGAAGAGGGAACTTTCTTATTTTATATATATAAATAAAACACATCCCAAAGTTTGGAGCCCTTAAAAGTAGCAGTATGACAACCCACCGCCCCCCCACCCAGAAGTCGGTCCTGAATCCGCCCTCTGATGTGAATTTAATTTAACTTATATTATGGATTGAGTCCATCCCATACATCATTTTCCTAATACATTTTGTCCATACATAGTGATCTTTGGTCAGCGGCAAATTAGGCCACATTTCTCGACATGGTCCAGATACGAAGTAAAAATTTACACACACACATGTGGACTATAGTCGATATGCATTGGTTTGGGATATTTTCCTCCAGTTGACTTACACAGTGGAGGAGTTAAAACTATTGTTAATGTATAAAGACACTCTGTAGTAGTAGCACCAATTTCTTCAGAAACACCCCTCATTAAAAATCCACTCTAATCATTTTCATCTTCAGTAACAGAATTGTGCGAGTAGTAGTAGTTGTTGTTACGTAACAAAAAAGTGAAACTAATGAAGATCAGTTGTTAGTATCGTACCTCTTGAAAAGTATTCTCCACATTTTAGAACAGAGTGAAATTTATTTCAAGACCCTAAGATGCTGAAATACTAGTGTACGTAATGCCTGCACATGAAATCACTTTGTACATTGCAGATATAGGAAAGTGTTTTTTTATTTATTTGTAAAATCAGGACCATTCTTACGCATGGGCTATAGCCCATTAGTGTTTTCGAATCAGTTATATATATATATATATATATATATATATATATATATATATATATAGATAGATAGATAGATAGATAGATAGATAGATAGATAGATACACACTTCAGCCGTGGAAATTACAGAAATTTGGTGGTAAATATTGACATTGAGGGGTCGGCAAAAACGTTAAACACGGTCCTCTTAAAGACTATGAGATTATCTATCTGAATAAACAATCGGATGGAACAATATGAACAATTGAATAACGAAAATTTTCTTTTTACATATTTGGTCATCTATAAAACCTATAGATGTTTTATTCAACTTAACACTTCAAATTTCTAGATAAAAAGAATAGATAAGCACAGGCTTATACTCTCCTGAGCCTAAGATAATTTTATGTCCCCCTCTTCCCCTTATTTCGTATTCAGTTACATGTGGGCAAAAACAACGGGACGTTCGTTTACATTGAACCACCAGCAACGAGGCAGAACACACAAAATCAAATGCACTTATTATGTTCGCAGCCAATAAGCGATAATCTGTTAAATCTAGTACCAGAAGCGGCGTAACTAGAAAACTCGGTAGTGCTGTGATAGACTTTTTATTTCCACATACCATATTTTAATCTCGACTTTTTAAATTTATCGCCCTGGGTCCGGCTTCTTGTGGTCCATATGTAAATATTGGTCTAGGTAAACAAAATATGATGCAAAAATATGTTCGTGTTTAAACAGTTGAATGTAAAATTTTGTACAAGATGTTTAATGTTTTAATATTCTATATAAGAAAATAGTTGAAATCAGTTGAAAACTGACTCTTCCCTGAACTTTTTCCAGCGTATAATTGGCTCTTGAAGGGCCCGAGAGCAGTGTGACCACCGAGTAAAATTTTTTCTTTACTAACCTATGCAGAAAAAAAGTATTAGATCTGGGGAAAAAGTAATAACATTTTATCTGCTCCCGTTTCAACCTTTTTATCCCATTTTACGATATTAATTCCATATTAGAAGGTTTCCGGCAGAGCTTCTTCGTGGCTAAGCGGTTAGCGTACGCGCCTTTGGTGTGGGAAACCCGGGTTCGATTCCCAGCAGGAACTCATGTGGTTCGGATTCCACGTTAATTAGTAGGTCCACGTCTCATATAGCCTCGTTGCTGAACAGGACGTTAAACTCAAAATGAACTCAACTCAAGGTTTCCGGCAGCTTCGCCTCCCCTGTGGGTGGGGACTGGGTAGTGACCCCCACTGTCTTGAAAGAAACTCCAACTTTAATCTTTTTAATGTCAAAATTCGCGACAAACCGTGCAAACCACTTACACCCTCCCAATTTTGACTTTACACCCCCAAACTAAAAATCCTAGCGGAATCCCTGCTTAATTGTCGTATTAGAACTCATTGTAAAACCCCTAAAGTAACACAAGTATGACAAATATAGAGGATGTCGGGAGAAAACAAGAAATATCATAAAATGGGTTTATTGAGAAAATCGAGTCTTTCAGTATGTTGTAACGTTTCTGACTATATTTTTAACTTACCGTTCAAATTCTGTTACCTTTCTGTTACAATTATTGCCCACAGTTCAAGTAAGTCAACACGATCCAGCACCTTAATTTTTACTCATAATTACAAGAGAAATTAAGCACATCAAATGCATATCACAATTAACATTTATTCTCAAAACTCCATGAAAAATCTTTCTTCTGTTGTCATAGCAACGCAAAATAACTATATCTTGTTACAGCAATTCTCATTACATGATTATTTTATCTATCTCCACCTTTTTTCTTCTTCTTCTTCACAACATATTGTGCACTTTTAAGCACCGTTGCCCAAAATAGCTACAATTAAAAATGGAAGTAATTCACAGATGTCAGATATACAATATCGTTGTAATGTAATATTTTTTACTGTGGTCATTTATTAGTTGGAGGAAGCGATCGGGCGGCATATTTGCGGATCCCAAACGTTTCAGATATCCTCTGATCTGATTGGTCGATACAGATACGATATCACAAGACATGATCTCTGCCGTGTCGTGACAAAACGCTGTAACTTTGGCGAAGAAGTTTTGCGAAAATGAGCCTTAAAGTTTTCATCCGAAAATGTGATCTGTATCGTGTAGAAATAGTGTATCTTGACTTTGGAAACACGTGGTTACATGTAATGTTACGTAAATGCATGTTGTGTGATTAAATTTGGTGAAAAGTGATTGGTTGACCATTATTGCCTAGTTACACTGGTTCTACACGATACAGATCACATTTTCGGATGAAAACTTTAAGGCTCATTTTCGCAAAACTTCTTCGCCAAAGTTACAGCGTTTTGTCACGACACGGCAGATCTACATATAGCACAAAGTAAACGGCAAATGGTGTCGGCTCTGGTAGCCGAGTTGGTGCCGGTGGGTGTAGCCGAGCGGTCTGAGGCGTTAGGCTGATGATCGTTAGGTGAAGCCCATTGGGGGTTCGAGTCCCTCTGTAGTAGCAAGGGTGGAGTTTTAACTGTCCTCGATGTTTCTGTGTTCGTGTCCCTGTCGTGTCTAGTAGTCCTGAAAAGTGGTTATAGTAGGAATTAAGTCAGGAAGTTAAAAAAAAAAAAAAAAAAAAAAAAAGTTGGCTAGCGCAAGATGCTAGTAAAGAAAGTGTTTTTGGTGTGGGTTCAAATCCTGCCTACGGACAGTTTTTTTTACTACTTCTAAAAATTTTTATAACACTTCTTTCGTTAAAATAAGATTAAAAATAATATTCAAAAAGTGATTTAACGATAATTTTTTTAAAAATGTCCATTAAACTTCTTTCATTAAAATAAGTTTGCCCTTGTACTATATAGATCCACAGCAAATGTAGTAGTAGTACGTTGCCTTTGTACTATATAGATCCACATCTAATGTAGTAGTAGTTGTAGTAGTAGTAGGAACGGGTTAGAAACCCCGCAGGGGTTGTTTGGGTTCTGTTCTCGACATCAAATTGGCAAGAATGCTGAAACGTTTGGGATCGGCAAAAATGCGACCGGGCGGCACAGGAAGGAAGGAAGAAAAAAAAGTTACCAGAAACAGTAAAATTTTCGTACATTGCCAAATTTTCATGAAATTCCTTTTTCTCTCCCAATGTATTTGTAAGAATAAGAGGAGAAAAATACTAGGTTTCTTGGTGAACGTACTAGAACACTAAAATATTATAAAGGGTACTAGAGCCTGCCAATTCCACCTGTGCCCTCGGAAACTATGCGAACTATACTTCGGCCTCACCCCCGCCACCCTCTGGCGGAGGAAACCCTTCCTTTGCATAGGAGAAAGAAGTAAAAAAGGCCTCAGCTGTGTTGTCAATTTGTCATTCAGTCATTTGGTCTTGACGAGTGAAGATCGTAGGCTACTTAGAATGGCAAACAAGACAGAGGACAACGAAGTCCGTGAAATAATTCATTGTGGCGACGCAACCAACAATTGAAAGATCTCGTCCGCAGCAATTTGTCCCTCCTTTTTCGACGAAGGTACGGGAAATCACATATCGACAGCAGTGCCAGCAAGGGAACAGTTGAACTAGAATGGCTCTAGCGGTTGTAACACTGCCCGAGAGTACGTGTAATGCATCTGTTTCAAAGAAAATTGTGTCAATATACGTCAAACTCTTATTTTAAGCATAACATTTGAAAAGATAAGCAGTCATATTGTTTTTTTTATTTCATTATTTATTTATTTATTATTAGAACACGTTTGTACACATGTGCATTTTGATATTAGGAATCGGAATAAGAAAAAATAAAACACACATTGCCTCCACCAAATCACTCTGCATTTTATTTGACCTTTTCACAAATATTTTTACATATATGAATTACATACCAAGAGAATCATTCCACAAAAATAGATTTCTATATATTTATATATATGCATTATCTTACACTAGAATTTATTTGCACCTTATATATATGTATATATATATTTATATTATATAATTTAAATATACAATATTGACTACTTTCATGCTCGTGATTCATAGTAATATTTTTTTTGTCATTTTTTCGTTCTTTCTTTAGAGAAGGCAACATAGATATGGTATCGAAACACACCAAATTTTAGGGGCTAAAACACTTAAAATAAAAACGAAGCTATTCTTTTTTTTTTTAAAAAAAAAAAATAATGTGTAATATATCAGGTACGGTTGACTCACGTAAATAAGACAGAACAGATATATTTATATATTTTTTTCCTGCAATCACGTTTAGCTGCAAAAAGGTAAATAATTAAGTTTCTTTTTTACTTTTTACTAATCAGTCTTGGTTTCTCCTACGAAAACTTCTCTGTTAAAAAGTATAATTATTTTTTAAAAAAATGTGCATTACATTTCAGAAAAAAAAAAGTTTTCTTGAGAACCCAAAAAAGAAAAATCAGAGAAACAAAATTGTGTGAGTGAGTGTGCCTTTTCAGAAAAAGAAAGAAGAGAGGTTCATTGAAAAAAAAAAAACACATTAATACCACATCTATATTCTCTTGTCGTGAAATTTAGATTTTGAAATCCCCAATAATTTTCGTGCTTTTTAAAATTTTTTTGTTCTTTTTTTTTATTTTATTTTTTTGCTTTTGAGTAAATCATTCATTCTAGCTACAATCATTGTTCGTAGGTCTTTTTTTTTTTTGTAAATATTTTTTTAATATGTTGTTTTTTTGCTATGATGACAATTTTTACAACATACAACAAATACAATTAAACTTAGTGATTTGAGAACTCAGGACTGTGTTGGACGTTGTTAATGGCAGTTGTGACCCGGGGACCGATCAAAAGAGAAACTTTCTTGGGAGGCTGGAGCCAAGAAGGTTTCGGAGGAGGTGATAATGGGCCACGGGCCACAGACAGAGAACTCAATGTCCAACGCAGTGCTTTTGGGGGCTTAATAACATCATAAAGCACTAAGAGCAGAGCAGAAAGAACAATAATACTGCAGAAACTAATATCTTTTTTTATTATTATTTTTTTAAAACTTTTCAAAACACACGAAATCAAGGTCTGTCTACATTCATACAGCATCTGAGAGAGAGGTGTGTCTTTTTTCAAACTCTTTGCTGAATCATCCTATCGTCATGCTATGAAAGAACTGAACAGCACTAGCACATATCGTTAAGTATATTGGCCAAGTTAACATACTCCTGAGGGCCTTTCATGCAAGTGATTTGGAGGAAGGGGGAGGGAGGATCTAAGTCATGGATTTTTTTTCTTTCGATTTTTCTTAATATATTTCTTAGAATTTCAATAAGTGATTGTACGGATTTTTTCTCCTTTAACCTATGTTTTTATATATATATATTTTCTTTCAAGTTACACAAAAACTTATATATCACTCTCTGTTTAAGACTTCAGGGATAATTCTTATATTTTTTTTATTTTGTTATCAATTTCGCTTGAAAATAACAATTTTCCGTGACAACATATATGCATATGTATATAAATATAATTCAATAACCCAAATATATTTATATATATTTGTCTTTTCTTAAAATATATTTGTTGATCAAAACATAAATAAATAATTTAATAAATAAAAATAGTGTAAAAGTTACAATACTTTTAATTTTTTCTCTCTTTTTTATTTAGTCGGCGCACCAGTTCATTTGCAGAACAGAGGAAACAGAACATAAAAAAAGTTTCTTTTTTAAAAAAAAAAACGAAAAGGAATGTAATGTAATTACTGTGGAAGCGCTTTGAGGATCGCGTGAACCTCCTCAGCAACTGCCATGAGGACGAATTCAAATTGTTGCTTGGTCTTCACCATGTTGGCCCGTTGGTCACGGATATGTTCTAGAGTAGCAGCTATGTCGATCTCCTTAGCGCCTTTAGCCATGCGGTTCAGCACCATGTCAATCAGACAGTAAGTACCAGCGCGACCAATCCCATCGCTGAAACAACATACACATGTGTACAAAACAAGTGAAAATGTTACTAGTAAAAAAAAAAAAAAAAAAAAAAAAAAAAAAAAAAAAAAAAAAAAATTAAGATACAAGCCACATGAGTTGTCATAAAATACGAGGCGCATCCAGAAAGTAAATTCTGATGCGTCCCATAGTTAGGAAATCGTATGCTGCGCGAAGCGACTGCGTGCTCATGAGAGGGTAAGGTTCTAGCATGGTGTATGTACTAGCGAAACTTCCTTATTGCTCTCAGTAGCGTCGTGGCAGTGGTTGAAGATGGTCTTTCCTATTCCAGCTCCCGCCGCGTGTAAACTGCAAGCAGTGACAAAGTTTCTAAATGCAAGGACGTAGCGTTAATTGGAATTCATCGTCAGCTGTGCCAGGTCTATGGACCTAAAGCCATGAGCGAGCAGGTGGTGCGTTGCTGGTGTAGACAATTTGCAGCAGGATGCCGCAGTGGGAGGCCAACCGTCCAGACAGACAACGCACCATCCGCTTGCTCATCACGTTAGGCCCATAAATTTGGCAGAGCTTATGATGGATTTCAATCGGCGCTATGCCTATGCATTCAAAAACTTTATCATGCTCGCACTTCACGCGGCGGGAGCTGGAATAGGAACGTCCATCTTCAACCACTGCCACGACACTACAATTCCGCTGGCGCATGCGCCATGCTAGAATCTTACTCTCTCACGTGTACGCAGTCGCTTCGCGCAACATACGGTCTCCTAGCTATGGGACGCGTGGGAAAGTTACTCTCTGGATGCGCCTTGGTCAAAACTAAGAAAACACAATTGTTTCTTATGTCCTCAAGACTTCATACCAGTTTTCACAAAAAATTGCGTACCGCAACGAAACGCAAAAAAGTCATTACAATTGCTATATCGATTTTGTCAAATTAAACAGGAAATTTTGCGTACCGTTGACGCAAACCGTTACGTTATGTGCCCGAATATTACAGTTTTAGTGAATAGTGTGTTGAGGTTTCAGTGTATAGTGTGTCGTCACATTCTGTGTCTGTGATTGGTTGGAAACATAAAAAACTCAATATGAATACACAAAACTCCCATAGAAATTTCCAACAGAAAACTCAAGATTCGCAGTGCTCTATCACCCAAAAACATTACTGGACTTAATAATTAGTTAAAGAATACAATGAACACTATTTAAATTAAACTTACTTACGTTCATGTTCCTGATAATCTAGTGATTAAAATTTCAGTTTATGAATATTTCGGAAAATTTAATGGCTTCCTTTTATTCAACACAATAAGCGTCTACTTTATCTTGTATTGGTAATATTTACATCTTTATAAATCCGTTTAGCATCTTGTGAAACAAACGTAATCAGAGGAAATTTGTTAAATGAATGATTTGATAATCGATAAATCATGATTTTTTTAGAAAATAATTTCTTAGAAATGCAATCAATTACTTTATTCTATGCAGATTATCAAATTTTGTCACAAAAAAATCACCATGAATGCAAAATCAACAAATATGAAGTTTGAACACTGAGTCATGCATAAACAATAAATATGGCGTACTTTGAGTTTCAAATAGAAGTGTTCGTATTTAATCTATATAAATAAAAATAAAAGTGACTAATAATTCTTGAACACCCGACCGATCTCGATAAAATTTTCAACATAAATGAAGTTCGGGCCTGGAATGGTTTTATCATTTCACTTTGACGGTGCAATTTAGGGGGAAGGAAAGGGGAGATATATAAAAATTGTCGAAAATGACAGATAGTCTCGAATCCATGGTTTTCGGGGTCGCTGAGACGAACAGTGACACTTCGGATACCGTTTAAACCAATCGATCTCGATCAAACTTTCAATACAGATGAGGTTCGAGCTTGAGATGGTTTTATCATTTCACTTCGACGGTGCAACTTAGGAGAGGGGGAAGATATATAAAAATGTTCGAAAATGGCCGATATAAGTGCCGAATCCATAGTTTTTGGTGTCGCTGAAATAAACAGTGGCACTTCCGATGTCCTTTAAATCCAAATTCAGCATCGCAACTTAAGGGAAGGAGAGGGGGGAGATACATAAAAATAATCGAAAATAACCGATATCAAAGAGCACTTCAGTAATAGTAAAAAGTGACTGATTAATGGAAGATATTACTAATTTTTCTTATTTCAACCCAGTAAAGCGGATAATTGACGCTAGTTTGTTATAATATACAGTTGTTCTCACAATTGAAAATTTAAAAATAAGGATATTTGCAAGATTTAAAAACGTAATTGTTCGTGAATATATAGAAATAAATAGGTGCACTTGTATTAGAAAAATAAAATTCAGAACATAAAGTAGCTAGTTGCAGAAACTCATGATCTAGTGATCTTAAAATCTTTCATTTAACTGATTTTCTCTGACTATGTTTATTCCACAAGATGTTATACTGATTTATAAAGACGTAAATATTATCAACACAAGATAAAAAATAGAAACTTAGTTCTGTTGAATAATGAAAATTATGTTTTCTGAAATATTCAGAAATTGAAATTTAAGCTAATGTATTATCAGGAAGATAAGTAAGTAAAATTATTGGACTTACCTCTGATTACGTCTAATATTAAATTACCGTACAGTTTCGATAGATTCTCCTATCATCGTCAGCGGTTATATCGAAACCTCAACTGTTAATCCATCTGACTTCTAATGATACGAACCTTAACTTCTCGAAAATTTTTCACCAGAAACGTTCAAATTCAAATAGTGGGTACTACCTTATTTAAAAGGAGAAATTAAACATAATTCAATATGAGAAATTATCACAAGCAAGACACTTTTTGAATGAACTGAAGATTAATGATTTCATATACTCACAAATAGTGTTCTTTAAATATAAATCAAGCTGATATGTCTCTAAATAACACTTAAACGTTTAAATGCGTAAGAAATGCTAAGTCACCTTGTTCGAAGAAAAATTAAGCTTCCATCGATGTGGGGGAACTATCACAAAATGTGCATATTTGAAATACGCAAATGAATGTGCACATGCCATAATGTCACAAATAACCTTCGAATAATAATACATGTTTCGATATAACCGTTGACGATAATATGGCAGGATTCCTACTGGTCAGGGAAGTCAGAGAAAATGATGCAAGTCAGGGAAATTCAGGAAAAAAGACTGAAAATCAGGGAAATTTTATAAAATATATTTTTTTTTAACATTAATTGTACACCAATTTCAACTTAGCCAACCATTAATGATCACAGTATGGAACGTTGCTCAGATTTTTATGGTAGTAAATGGAATGTACGTATGATCAATTGATTATTATTTGTCTCTATAGAATAAATGCTGTTATATATAAATATTCACCGTTATTTATTCCTTATTTATAAATCAACGTCATCCGACACCTGTCATGAGAGTCAGGAAATTTCTGCCAAAGGTCAAGGAAAGTCAGGGGGAGGTCAGGGAAATAGATTTCACCAGATCAGTAGGAAATCTGTATGAGAACCTATTGAAACCGTACGCTAATTTAATATTAAGGTGCAGTCTGAGGTAAATTCAATATTACGTTTAATTATACATTAATTCACGTATTTACGATAATAATAATAATAATAATAATAATAATAATAATAATAATAATAATAATAATAATAATTCATGATAATAATATTCATGATAATAATAATAATAAAACATTCACAGACATGTAACTATGCTATCACAATTTTCTGGCAAATAGAATGGAACAAAGAAGTACTTGAAATTTTTAAGAACAGAAGAACTGAAAACGAGATAGGCCACTAATAGTAAAACTGTCGTATTCTATTCTTAAGTAAAACCAACAAACAGAAGTGAGCTAGTTATGAAAATCTGTAAATGAGATGTAAATATTCTTTCTAATCAATTAGAAACAGCGTTGTGTATAAATTGCAAGAAATAGACACAATATCACCCAAGCGAAAGAAGAAACCAAATTAAGTACATCATGATAGAAAAGCTGTGATTATAGAATGCAATGTCAAGCTGCAATTACAGACTGCAATGTTCATCACAGAAGTAGTTATTTAATGTTAAAGTATAAACTACACCTAAAAACAAACTTGAAAGAAGAAAGCTTGCAAGGTGCAAGACAAAATGCTTTAATAGGAGTGTAATTTTTTTTTAATAATAATAATAATAATAATAATAATAATAATAATAATAATAATAATAATAATAATAATAATTAAAACTAAATTTCTTCGTACTAGAGGAGGTGAATCGAACATGTTGCTACGAGAGCGGTTTGATAAGTAACTTGATTCGCATACCAATGGATAGTGCTAACGTCATCTGTATATTTTGTCGTAAAGTTTCGTTTCTATGAATGGATAATCTGTGATTTCAAGACATTCTGACAGTAATTCGTTGCTTAAACATAAATGTTTCGAGTAATGGTGAAAAATTCATAAAACTGGAAGTCGTGGTAATTCAATTCTGTTCTGTGGGAGGGAAAACAGGAAAGGAAATTCGTGAGGATTGAGTGGTATTTCCTTCATGTGAAACTGTTCGACTTTGGGTGAGTGAATCTAAGTATGGCAGAACAAGAGCGGAAGATGCACCACATCTTGAAGCCTCAAAATCAGCTGTGACACCCGAAGTCATGGATAAAATTCATCATTTAGTTTTAACTAACAAATGAGTGAAAGTATATGAGTTGGCAGAAGCCATAAGCATCTTTACTGACCGGATTCACTTCATTTTGCATAATGAATTGCATATGAAGAAATCTTGCGCAATCTACCGCGTTTACTCACTCCAGAGTTGCGAAAATGCCGTGTCGCGGGTAAAAATTGGCCAAGCTGCAATTTGAACTGCTTCCACTTGCTGCCTATTCACTAGATCTAGCTCCTTGGATTATCATCTATTCCCGAAATTCAAAACTTTTCTGGTAGGACAAAAATCTGAGTCAAATGAAGAAATCATACAGGATGTAAACTAGTATTTTGGAAGCCTCAAAGAAACTCATTTTCAAAAAGCAATCACGAAACTATAGAAATATTGCGGTAAGTGCGTTGAACTATGTCAAAAATCAAGTATGTTTAAAAACTCAAATTGTTTTCTTTAATATCAAATCACTCTCGTAGAAGACAATGACAATTGTTGGACAAAACAATCACACAAGTGATATGACGACATCAAACAGCACTGCACAGTAATGAAAAGGAAGTGTCCAGGAAAGATATATGAACAGAAGAATTGGAGTAACATTTATCTAGGAATAGATATTTAATGTTATATACTGAACATCGAAAATATTTCTACATTAATCCGTATAGGGCAAATAGTATATGTTATCAAGAAGGTAGAATTTTCATCATAAATCATCTAGTTGATAATTCAAAACCATCTACTAAAGTAAATAATTTGTATTAACGTCAGCACACCACCATTTCAAGTGTTATTTATATTGATTCCCTATAGATTATCCATTAAAGTAAGTTATTTATATTGATTACCTACAGATTATCCATTTAAGTAAGTTATTTATATTGATTACCTATAAATTATCTATTTAAATAAGTTATTTATATTGATTCCCTATAAATTATCCATTAAAGTAACTTATTCATACCTACCACACATAGAGCATCTTTTCAGTTATTTATTTATCTCGACTATCTATAGAACATTTCTTCAGATAGATTAACACATTGACCATTTATAGAAATCTTTCCAATCCAAGTGTATATCCAGGGCTCCTACTGGTCAGGAAAATCAGGGAAAATGGTGCAAATCAGGGAAGCTCAGGGAAAATGACTGGAAATCAGGGAATTTTAGGAAATATATTTTTCTAACATTAATTGTACAGCAATTTCAGCTTAGTCAACGATTATAATACCTATTGTTATGGGAGCTAAGTGGAATGCACGATTACTATTTGTCTCTATAGAATAAATGTTCTCATATATAAATACTCACTGTTATTGTCACTGTTACTTATTTATATATCAACATCATCCGACACTATCATGAAAGTCAGGGAATTTCCTTCCAAAAGTCAGGGAAAATCAGGGAAATAGATTTATCCAGATGAGTAGGAACCCTGATATCGATCTTTTGTTGAGCATCATTTCATATACTGATCATCTAAGCTATCTTTGCAAGTTTTTTATATTTATCATCTAAAAGTTATCTATTTAAATAAAAAAATGAAATGAAATTCCACGGTTATGGGGTTAGGCTAAAGAAGACAGTGATGATGAGAAATGAATGAAATAGTGGAATGAGGAAAGTGGTAGGAAACGGGAGAACCCCGAGAAAACCCACGAGCACGGTGTTCGGCACCACAAAGTCCACACGGCGCGAGCTGGTATCGAACCAGGAACCCCAAGCACCGGAGGTGAACGCTTTACCACTGAGCCACCGCGCACCCGTATTTAAATAAGTTATTTATGTTTACAAATATATAGTGCAGCTTTCAAGTTACTCATTTTACCTTTAGAGTACTTTTTAAAGTAAGTTTTTTATTGTAAATTATTTATATTGACCATTTACATACAGAGCGTTAGTGAATTATATCGACAGACTAAGAGGTTATTCCTCACATCAAAATAAAGAAAAAGCTCATATGACCCTGTGGGGGAAAGTGCATAGTTTTAGAGATGGTGCCATCCAAGAATGAGAAAAACCTACGTTAAAACATGCGTTATTTTGAACACGAGAAACCGTGGAGCGGCAGTCCATATCCGTGTAAAGGAAGACACATACGCCATCTAAAAATGCATATTTAAGAAATGTGAAACGTATGCACAGGGGGATTCCCTAAAGACCATGTTCCCAGACTTAAAGGCGGGTTCAAAATAGACAGAATGTAAGCTTTGACAGCAGTGAATATGGAATGCTTCGACGGGAAGTCAGAAGTGTTAGAGACCACCAGCTTTATTGTTCCTCGTTTTCAGAGTAACGCGTGCTGCGATATATTGTTTTACGGTATATTTCACGTCTTTTAGACTTATAAGCGCGAAACAATGCATCATATTACGAGTTAATCTATAATATTAAACAAATTAAATATCTTGTTGCTTATGGCTAATGTAAACCACATACGCTTAAACCAAATATTTAATATATATATATATATATATATATATATATATATATAACTGTATTTCGAATTTATCGTTCATCAATAGTCGAATTTTCGCTGTTTTCAATGAAGCTATATTTTAAGATAAAGGTAATAGAAAACGAAGTTAGTAGAAATAATATTAACAGTAGTAGTGCACAAAGTTGATACATTGCCAATTAATTTCCATATATCATATAATCTGAAACTCTCAGGAAAGGTAGCGAGACTCGACTATCAGTAATGGTTAACGAAGTCCTACAGTACAGTAGAAAAGAGCAAGGAAACTAGATTTGGTCTCACACGTGTTATCCTGGGTTATAGATAAAATTAGTCTGCATAATCTAGTAATAATATTTATAGCAATGTTTGCAGAGAATGAAATAAAAAAATAAATTTTAAGCATGTGACCTATGTTCTTCTCTTTTTAAAGGCCTGTATTCTATTATATGCACAACATTAAATCTAACTGAAGCATGTTTTTTCTTTCTTTTCAATGAACGGAAATGTAATAAAAAATCTATATTGTTCTTTTTTTAAAGAATCGTACTGTATTACATGCACAATTCTACTTGGGTGTTCTATAAATGGTCAATGTATTAATCTACCTGAAGAAGTGTTCTATGGATAGTCGAGATAAATAAATAATCGGAAAAATGCTCTATATATGGTAGGTATAAATAAGTTACTTTAATGGATAATCTTTAGCAGGGTTCCTACTGGTCAGGGAAGTCAAAGAAAACTCAGGGAAAATGGTGCAGGTCAGGGAAGTCAAAAAAAACTCAGGGAAAATGGTGCAGGTCAGGGAAGTCAAAAAAACTCAGGGAAAATGGTGCAGGTCAGGGAAGTCAAAAAAACTCAGGGAAAATGGTGCAGATCAGGGAAGTTCAGGGAAAAGACTTGAAATCGGGGAAAGTCAGGGAAATTTTATAAAATATATTTTTCTAACATTAATTGTACACCAATTTCAGCTTAGCCAACAATTAATGATCACAGTATGGAAGTTGCTCATATCTTTAAAGGTGATAAGAGAAATGTACGTATGAGCAATTGATTATGAATAAACGTTCTCATATATATTCACCGTTATTTATTCCTTATTTATGTATCAACGTCATCCGACACCTGTCATGGAAGTCAGGGAATTTCCTGCCAAAGGTCAGGGAAAGTCAGGGAGAAGTCAGTGAAATAAATTTCTCTAGATCAGTAGGAAACCCTGCAATATTATCTCTAAATCTAACTGAAGTATGTTTTTTTTTCTTTCTTTTCAAAGAACTGAGATGTAATATATAACCCATATTTTTCTGTTTTTAAAGAACTGTACTGTATTACATACACAATATTATCCCTAAATCTGACTGAAGCGTGTTTTTCTTTCTTTTTTAAAGAAATGTACTGTATTACATGCACAATATTATCTCTAAATCTATGAGACTTATGTTTCTTTCTTTCTCTTTAAAGGACTGGAAAAGTAATTAATGAGCCATATTATTTTCTCTTTTCAAGCGACTGTACTATATTACATACAAAATATTATCTTTAAATCTATGCGATTCATGTTTTTCTCTTTTTAAATGGCTGTACTACTTCAGATGCACAATACTATCTGTAAGTCTATGTAACCTAATATTTCCATTTTTATAGGACTTGAGATTGTGTTATATGCAAAATATCATCTTTAGGTCTTTCCTGTTTTTAAATATAAAATTGTCTGTAAAGTAAATAAATGTGTTACTAGAATGCACTACATTACATTGAAATGATAACATTTGTGAAAGACTCACCTGCAGTGAACTACAATAGGACAAGATCTTCCTCGGTACGATTTGTTCACTTTCCTGTGAAATAACAAATCAGCATTAATAAAATAATAATAAGTGTTAGTTTATTCCATCTTCCTATCCCCCCCTCCCCCATCCGCAACACACACGAAATCAGACGAAAGAAGAGTTTTAAAAGGCTAAAAAAAATTATCTACCTATTTGTTTGGTAATTTCTACCCCATTTACTTGCAAGATTTACAGCAGTGGAAATAGCAGGCAAGTACTGTAGTTGTAGTACAGTTAATTACTTCCGATTAACTTTTCATTTCGTTTGCATCAGGTAGACAGAACTCACTACCTACAAGTAACATTGAAATTCAAATGTTATATACAGTACTTTAGGATTAGCATAAACTTTTATATACCGAAGAATGTCATTTCAATCACCAAATCGAAAAAAAATTAGGTGATTCGTAGTAGAGCCTATTCCTCAAAAGAATTGTAGTATCCTTCCAGATTATAAAACAATTTTGATGATAAATAAAAATATCCTATTCTATGGCTAGATAAAATATAGTACATATACTACTACTACCATTAAAATCCCACTGAAATCTTAATATTTTAACATTTTGTAAGAATTGAAGTTTAACAACAATCTGATGTAAACTAGTGGTAAGAGAGTCAAACTAAATAACTGTAGATTCTTAAATATTTATAAAAATACAAATATATACAGAAAATGTGTCATAATATTCTGAGAACAGATTTCTCACATCAAAATAAGAAATAAAGTTCAAATGAACCAGTGCTCAAAAGTGGATAGTTTCGGAGTTATAGGGTGCCTAAAACGTGAAACAAGTGAAATTTAAAGGTTCATAGCTCCACTACTATGGGACCTATCGTAGTCGGGTCAAAACATCACTGAGGAACTATGTGAAATATCCAAATATCCATGTTTAAGAATGCTCCAGTACTTGCACACCAGTTTTTAGAAAGGTAGGTGAAGAGTGATCAAGTACTCCCAAACAGCCTCTCTAAAAATGATTGCGCAAGTATCGGAGGTTCTGAAAGGTGGATATATGAATAGTTCACATAATAGTTCCTCAGTGATGTCTTGACCCGATTATGATCGGTCCTATAGTAGTGGAACTATATACCTTTAAAGTTCATTTTTTTTCACGTTTTCGATACCCTATAATTACGTAACTACAAGGGTCCCCCAAAGCTCATGTGGGACCCCCTATTGTATTTATGAATATACAATATTTTGCATAATTTGAATGCAATTTGTCTTAAAATCCTCATATATATACCTTCTGCATCTGAATGGGCCCCCCAAATTTACGGAGAAATCGTCGCCCTTGCGTAACTATGCACTTCCGACTACAGGTCCACATAAACTTTTTTCTTATTTTGGTGTAAGGAATGTATTCCCAAAATATTGTGACAAACTTTTGTAACACCCTGTATATGCAAAAATTCATTTGAGCATCTTTGATTTTCTTAGATCAATTTTCTAAATGTTATAGGTTAATACACCATTTTAGTAATAATAATAATAATAATAATAATAATAATAATAATAATAATAATAATAATAATAATAATAATAATAATAATAATAATCACCGTGTGAAAGTTATGCAGAAAGTTTTCTGAAATTTTAAACCAACAAAGCTAAAAGTATTTCACCATTCGATAATAGTTACTGAGCAATTGTACTTCCTGTTAGCATGTAGAAGATTTAGAATATTCCATACAACATATTTTTTCACTAAATAACTCTGTTATTACCATTACATTGACGCTTTTAAGTATCATAGTTTGCATGACAAATTAAGAAAATAGGAGGGCTATTTTGCTCAGGCTCCGATGGAGCATAACACACACACACACACACAAAATGAATCACAAAATCATTTTATTACCAAAAGTCAAGCATAATTACAGTTACTTCTTCACATAGTCAGCATAAAGATTAAGGCATTTGTCATATCGATGAACGAACTTTATAATACCGTCTTCTTAAACGGTGGCCGTCAGCGTATGGAGATAGGTCTTCACAACATTTTGAAGTTCTCCATTGGTGCGAAAGTGCTGTCCTCCTAGACTTTATTTCAGCAGTCGAAAAAGATGAAATTCACTAGGCGCTAAATCTGGGCTATATGCTGGGTGCTGGAACACTTTCCGCTGAAACTGAGCAAGCAGCTGCCTGGTTACAACAGCAGTATGCGGTTTCGCGCACTGAACCTTGCCCTGGCAGATGTTATGGTGGGATAGTTGCGCAGTAGCACCGTGCGCAGATCCGCACCCTTATGCTTGTCTGGTCATGTATAAGAGCAACCGGAGGTTGAAAAAATATGTTGTAAAGTCCTGTCTATACACTGGCGGTAACCGTTTATGAAGAGGGTATTGGAAATCTCGTTCATTGATATGACAATCTTTCATTCATTCATTCATTTATTTCGTCTTTTTAGTCATACATATTGCACGATTACGTGCGTATGAATAAGACTCGTCAAGGGTACAAATTTATAAAATACATAGTAATGACAAATACATACCTATTGAATTAAACTACTATGCTACATCTACGATATAAAAGCAGTACATAACAATATATATTTCCAAAACTATCAATAGGCAATTGAATTAATGGTGACTATGTGGAGAAGTAGAGAAGTAATTGTAATTGTGCTTGATTTTTAGTAATAAAATGATTTTGTGATTCACATTTTGTGTGTGTGTGTGTGTGTGTGTGATGCTCCATCGGAGGTTGAAAAAAAAAATAGCCCTCGTAACCTGATGTTAATTCAAATAGTAAGACATCTGTGTTTATTTTATTTTACCCATGTTTCAAATGCACTGACTGTATAACTTCATATTAATATTAAGGCATATGACTGCATAACCACACTTATATTTTGGCAATTATAACAAACAAATGTCATGACGAAACAACCAATTATATTATACAATACAGTTTACTTAACTGACCACCCTTTCACAGAACCAATCTTTTGTCAGCACCAAAATCCATGGTCCGAACGTAGTTCCATAGAGCAAAATCCACTATATTTACTTGCACTATTAAAATTTTACGAAAGCATCACAAGTTTCAATTTGCATACCTTCGTCAAAATAACTTGCTATCAGTAAAGAAATTTTCAACAATTGTACTATCTTCTTCAAAAAAATTGTCCACTCATTTTTTTTTTAAGTCCGTATTCTGATACCCCTGTGTACAACAATTTATTGTTTTCGATTGAAATAAGAATCTTACCCTATTTACGCTTGTATAATGCGCATCTTGTTTTTGATATGGAAAAATAAATAAAGTTGGATCTCCTATATAAGACCCAGCATACTAATTTTAACGCAGAACATACAGGATTTAAAAATATCAATATTGTAAAAGTACTCATTCGAAAAAAAACTAACGTAAATTTCCGTATTTACTTATATGTATTACACCCTATTATTAAAATACCATAAAATTAGTTATCGCATTGTGTACTTTTCTCGAAACTCCACTGAAAACTTGTGTTCTTTTGTGATTATATTTGTAGCGTACGCGTCTTCGGCACGTGGGAACTGGGTTTGATTTCCGGCGGAGTTGTTCGGATCCCATATTAAGCTATAGGTCCACGTCTTATATAGCTTTGCTGCTGAATGGGATGCTAAACCCCGAAACAACAATGTCAACAACCCACTGAAAATTTCGTTTCTTAAAACAAATATTAATACATTAATGGAAAGAAACACTCGTAATATGTCATCATTTAACTAAGTTGCACGACATTTCTATTTGGTAAATGCTGACTCTGTTCAGTTATGCTAATTTAAGTTAAAATAATTTCATCAAAAGACGCAAAAGTGAGTAATTTTCCTCATAATACATAAAGCATAGCCCTTAAAATTGTAATTACTTCACTTGTTTCACTTCACTTCTACATTCGAACAATTTTATCGCGAAATCTATGTGTTTTATGCAGTGACTTAGTGGAGCCATGCCTGATTTCATATAACTCACTCACTCACTCTCAGGGGCGTCATTTCAGACTTCGCTTGAGGGGGGCAAGAGCACCACCAACACAAGACTTTCACGTTTTATACTAGTAGACAATTGATTAAAGTATATGTATTCCTCAAACTGTTGGAGGGGTAATTATCCCTCCTGTCCCCCTAAATGATGCCCCTGCATGGCCTATGGAACTCAGAGGTTCAATGCCGCGTTCACAAAAGCTCTCCACTGGCTTCTGTCCTTAGCCAACTGGATCTAGTTTCTACTTTGTATTCCTATTTCTGCGAGATCCATCTTAATATTGTTCTTCCATCTGCACCTAGGTCTTCCTCTTTGTCGTTTTCCGATTGGATTTCCAGTTAGAACTTTGAAAGTGCTTCTACTTTCTTCCATTCTGGCTACATGACCTACCCACCTAAGCTTCCTAGACTTGACGACTCTTATGTCTGGTAAATGGTATAAATTATGAACTTCCTCGTTATGAAGTTTCCGTCATTCTCCATTCCCGTTCCTCAGGATTTTATTCTCAAATACTTTCAGTTTGTGTTCTTCTCTCAGAGTAAGAACCATGTTTTACAATTATACAGAACAACAGGCATGATTATCATTTTGTATATTTTAAGCTTCAAATTCCTCGTCAGAGTTCGCGACGACAAGAGATTTTGAACCGAATAATAACAAAAATTCCCTGTTTTTAGTCGATATTTAATTTCTTTGTGGATGTAATTTGGGACTGTTAATATTGATCCTAGATATTAGAAAGTATCTACTTTGTCGAAAATATTATTTGATATTTTCACAAATTCATAATTTGTGGTATTACGATCCCGGTGAACTTCCATGTATTTAGTTTTCTCTTCATTTACTTCTAAACCTATGTCGCTGCGAGCATTTAATAAGGCCTCTCTGTCTGAAATATGTCGTTTATACTATGAATACTACTTTTGAGGGCTGAAAGTTTGAAAGTGCACATTATGTATGCGTAAATACGATAAATAGTAAGGAAGTTTCACATATGTATTAGATTCGAAAGTAAGTTGGCAAGATTTGGAACAAGAGTATGTATATCTACTCATCTTGGTGTTGGATAGTTTGAAAATATTATGCAAAATATGAAACATACAATTCTTAAAGATACGGATTCAAACCTTTATACTGAAATTTAAATTCGTTAATTGACGTAGAAATGAATTCAATGCACTAAATTCTCAGCATAGCGTCTCTAGTTTACAGGGTTCATTTAGTTAGTAGAAATGGTACTTTGTTAGACTACAAGTATAAGTGAAAAACATACCAAATTATACAATTTACTTGATCATAACAAAATTAAACACATCAATAACTCTCAATAATAATAATAATAATAATAATAATAATAATAATAATAATAATAATAATAATAATAATAATAATAATAATAATAATAATAATAATAATAATAATAATACATATAAATTTATTTTTTCTTTGATGTGTCTTTGTTATTTTCTATTTACTTCATAAACCTTGAGACGACTTGTAAGTGAAGAATTTTAAAAAGTTATGTAAACTTACACTTTTCACCTAAATATATGGGAATTATTATAGCTTCAAATTGATCTGGGAACAAGCATTAACTACTATATTTTAGATTTTTTCTTTCTATATTTCATTGAAAGATAATTGTTAAAGCATTTAGGTTCTTTTAGGAATTTCTGTAGAAGATTGTGGTTTTGTATATTTCGGGCTTACGACGCAGATCCAGAAAAATATGTAGTTGGTTTCGACTCGGATGTTCAAAATAAATGTTTTAATATTCCTTCACTCTTCCCATTCAAAACACGCAAAATGAAGATAAATAACAAGAAAACCAAAGTGATAAAGTGCATAAGAGCAGGACAGGAAGGGGCAAACGTATGGCTAGATGGAGAGAAAATCGAAGACATTAAGACGTTCCCCTATTTAAGAAGTCTAATCTCCTCGGACAGAAGAAGTGAAAATATGTATGTTCAAGAATAGCACAGGCTAAACCAGAATTCAATAGGAAAAGAGGATTGCTAACATCAAGAAATGTGTCGTTGGACCTTCGCAAACAATTTATTAAGACACTGGTATGGAGCGTGGCGCTTTATGGATCAGAAACGTGGACATTGAGAAAAGTTGAAATATCCAAGCTGGAAGCATTTGAAATGTGGTATTGGCGTAGAATGCTGCGCATATCATGGACCGAAAGGAATGAAAACGTACTAAAGGAAGCTAATGAAGGGCTACGAAGATAATAGGAAAAAGAAGGAACAGCATACTTGGCCATCTTACTCGACACTCCAATTGGATCACTGTCCTGATAGAGGAAAAGGCAGAAGGAAAACCAGGAAGAGGAAGATCAAAAAAAGAATATCTAGATGCAGTTACCAAGAAGAGACCTTATCAAAGTATAAAACATCTCTCCCAAGGGAGAGAAAAGTTTTAAAATTTCCATGTTGCGCACCAAACTATAGTTGAGGTGAACAAAAAGAAGATTCCTATTTAAAAGAAAGTTTACAACATCTTCATCACTGAATTCCAAATAATAATAATTCCCGTTTTACCTTTGAAAGTTGCTCTAAATTTATATAGTACAATGTTTATCATCAAATTATGGTTTATTACAAACTATGAAAAGTTGAAAACGAGAGTGCAACATCTCTACTTCCATGAAAAGCGAGATCTGAAAATTGCCCCTATATAGCAAACGTGTTGCGCTTGAAATTGATAAATCAACGGTATATATTCTGGAAGTGATGGAAAATGTTCCGTATTTTACAGATAATAGGCTTTCAAATGTGATAGACATGCTTTACAAACAATAGATTTTTTAAAGAAGATAGAGAAATTTTACAGGCAATAAATAAGCTTTTAAAGATGATAAAACAGATTTTATTGACGACAGTAGACTTTTGAAAGTGATACGATTTTACAGAGACTTTTTTCTAAAGGTGGTATGCAGACTTTGTAGATGACAGACAGATTTTTACAAGCGATCAATATAGAATTGACAGAAAGATTTTGAAGGTAATTGAGACGTAAGAACGCAATAGCAAGAAAATATCATTTGCTGTCACGGACAGGGGTGGCCTATTATAGATGTCAACCTTTCTCTGTTTCAACAGTAAATTTTCAACCTATTATTATATGGTTTATGTCTATTTGGGCAGCCGGATGTCATCTAGGTTCTCCCTAAAAAATAAAATTATATGGAACATTTGTTTTATACATAACATAGATGTTTTGTATGTTGCCAGCAACGAAAAGACTTCAAAACACAGAAAACAAATGTGTAGGTGCTAATTCAGAGTATAATTTAAATCAATACTATCAAACAAATCTACGATAAATAAACTAAACAGCTCTATGAATTACCAACATGTAACTGGTAAATTTTATGGCGTAGGATGTAAATAAAACACGAAACAGTTTCTGTCGTTCAGAATTTGACACTATAAATTGCTTAAAGTAGCCTCTTTTTGAATTACACAGCTCAGTGGGAGTAAAAGTGTATCAATTTCAATATCTGTGTTGACGACAAATTAACTTGAATTTTTAGTATTCTCCAATATCACACAGTACTTCTATTAGGGAAGTGTTTTAGTATTAGCTGTTAAAATTTAACTTAAGCTCTTAACATTTAATCTTTGATTAAACAACACACACATTTTCGTTTCTTGCTGGAAATTGAGCAGTGGCATCTCTTACGAAAAGTCATGTCGGTAAAAGTTAAAATTATATCGTTACAAGTTATCGTTCTATTTTTTTATACAGGGTGAATCAAAACAACACCGACAATCTTTGAGAGGTGATTCCTGACATCAAGATAAGACAAGTAGTATAGACCAACCTGGGTGCAGAAATCCGTCATTTCGGAATTATAGGCTGCCGAAAACACGAAAAAATCAACTTTAAAAGGTCCATATGGGACCTGCCGTAGTCGGTTCAAGACTTCATTTAGGAACTAGTTTGTGCCCTATTCAAATATCCATGTTTCAGAATCTTAAGGTACTCACGCAACAATTTTTATAGAGGTAGTTTATGAGTACTTCAAATTATATGCCCATAGTCAAACTTCCTCTATAAAAATTGTTGCGTGAGTACCTTAGGATTCTGTGACATGTACCGTATTTCTGGATAGCGCACATATTAGTTTCTAAGTGTGAAGTCTTGATCCGAGTACCGTAGACCCCATAGTATTGGAGCTATGGACCTTTCAAGTTCATTTTTTCATGTTTTCGGCAGCCTATAACTCCGAAATGACGGACTTCTGCACCCAGGTTGGTCTATACTTTTTTGTTGTCTTATCTTGGTGTCAGGAATCACCTTCCAAAAGTTGTCAATGTTGTTTTGAAACACCCTGTATAAGAAAGTGACCACTAAGTAAGGCTTCTTCCTGTAGCTTGTAACGAAAACAATTAACTTTTACCAATGTGACTTCCGTATCACAAGTCGCCACTGAAGTAGAGAAATTAATATTAACAATTAAGTAAAGTTTAGATTTAATTCATCTGAAGGTTTATCCTTTACTATGCGAGAGATTAACCACAAGAATGGCTGTTCAGAATGAATTGAAATGTATAAACTTGTACTTCAACTTATCCAAAATAGCTTCAAAACATTTCGAAGCTTATTGGGCTCCTTCATCAGGTGAAAGAAATGAAAGGGAAATAAAATTTAAAGGGTCAAGGTCTGCTAATTAAAAACACGATGAACAGTAAATAAAAGTGATAACTTTGATGCGTTTGTTTAAGTTAAAAAGTAGTACTTTTAATCAATAGGTTAAGGTTAGGTTTCTTTTCTTTTTATCCTTTCATTTTATTTTCCATTTATTACTTTGACCTGCTGAAGAAGTCTCGTGTACCGTATTTTAAGATGTTGTGAAGACATTTTGGAAAACTTGAGTCGTAAATTTGTACTATTTCTCAATTCAATATTCATAACTA
Organism: Thermobia domestica; assembly: GCF_964235325.1. Classification (NCBI taxonomy): domain Eukaryota; kingdom Metazoa; phylum Arthropoda; class Insecta; order Zygentoma; family Lepismatidae; genus Thermobia; species Thermobia domestica. The sequence goes on from NC_137468.1 coordinate 6,696,564, forward strand.
GTTTACCTATACCATCAGAAACAAACATATAAAGTGTTTCGTTTAGAAATAAACCAAGATAACATAATGATTGACACATTACTCATGACAGTATGTTGAACGCAGTAACGAATTCTCAGTTATAATTACCATATTACCATCAACAGACAATAGTAGTCGATCATACATTCACAGCATTGAGTTTATGAAATATACTTTAATGTATATTCTTTGACTGAAACACAAACCTGTGCTGAACAAATGAATCAGAACATTTAAGTGATTACTATACTATTTTGTAAGACGTAGTAATACATGACCCGTGAAGAATTTAGTCAAACAAGTGAAAATGTACACTTTTTTTTTTTTTTCAAAACTGTAGTACTCATCGCATTGGAGTTACTCAACATGGAAAAAAATTCTTTCCGAATAAGATAGGGCCCATAAGACAGTGCTTGCCGCTTTTGTTTTTCTTAAGATATTCTAGACTCTCCTAGAGAGCTTTGGGACTTATTTACAGAATTGAGAGCTACAAATAACAGCTAAAATCCATAATTTTGATCTTTAACGTTTACGGATACCGTTTATTTATTTATTTATCTATTTATCTATTTAAAAAGAACGAAATATAGCACTTCATAATGAGAATATTGAGAGACTCCGAACTCACTATATGTCACATTAGAAACTTTGAGTTACATTATACTCACACATAGTGGCGTACTTAGGATTTTGTTTCGGGGGAATATGCACAACGCGTGAATAACTACTTATTTTTTTCCTTTTGGATGCCGACAAATTTTAATGAAATTGTGCATGTAACAAATTTATTTTGGGGGGTCTTGAGCCCAATAGCCATCTCTCTAAATATGCCACTGCTCACACACGATAACTAAAACAAACAAATAAATAAATAAAAGGAAACAACATAGGCCGCAACAATGAAATTTAGAAAGATAGTAGTCATAAAAATCGTTCAAATGGAATTTCGAAAAAAAAATCAAAAAATTAACAAAAAAATCTTTCTGTGAATCAGCACAAGAAAGAAGGATAAAAAATAAAACCTACACCACGAACTTCTCATTAGAAGAAATTTTAACTGGAACTGGAAAGATTAACAAAACTAGCACGTGATTTTGTTTCCTGTTTTCAAGTAACCAATGTTACTTTTACGAATTTCACCATGCACATAGAAATAATTCTAAGTGCGAGAACTTGTAATTACAACTACTAAAAACTATTGATGTATTGTTATAGAAGCAAAGGAAAGCAACATTAATGTTTAAAAAGTTCATTTTATGCAGTATAGCAATCTCTATCCAAGTTTTTCATATCTCCGGAACAGTTTAAGACATCAAATTGCTGTAAATGGAATTACGTTCTTTACGTCTATTGAACACCATTTAAAATTCCAGAATAAAACCTCTCCAAGAAAGTAAAATTTTAAATTCCTTTTAACTTTATTCCAATACTGTTAATTTGGTGGCATAGCAGAGCATACCAAACAGTTTCTTCTTGGCGATATTTGCATTGTACAAAATTCCAACGATTTTCATTTATTAGTTTAAAAGCTACAAAAGTGTTTCAAGATAAATGGTTCACCCTGTATATAAATGATACATTCCTTGTATTATCTACGTCCAATAACCAATGAAGAACGTTGCAGATTTAAATCATTGATTATTTATTCATTGAGACCCCAAAAGAAGTACTAGTAATCTCGAAATACTTTGGCTGGGAGTTCGACATTTTAGCAATACATCGTTGATAGAAAGTTCGTTATCATTACTTTTTTTTTTCTTGCTGCCGACAATAGTGTACTTAATACTTAAAAATGATATAGGATCCCTGGAAATGATATAGGATCCTTATTATTAAAAATAGCAAATGACACGTACTCTCCATTATAAAGTGTTTAATTTTACATTTTTTTCTTTTGAAAGAGAGAGAGAGAAAGAGATCATCATTTGTCTATTTCAGATATTATCTGTAGCTGTCAATAGTGTTCATGATGCTCAAAGTTCAATAGGCTGAGTCTAAAGCAACCTGAAGTTCGAAATTATATTTCTGGGCACCAATTATGGTCTACGGTATTCTAAGCCTGTCACGTATGAGGTAGGACGTCCCTGATACTCAGATGGGAAATGAGGAAGAAAGGAAGCGGCCTGGGATCTTTATATTGGGTACTATCCTGATATTTGCCTGATGAATGAAGAATATCGAGGGAAAACTTAATTCAGGATGACTGACCCGAAAAGGCTTCTACACCTTTCCGACCGAGTGTCTCCATCGGGACTAGAACCGGAGCCACTCGTATCAAACACGAGAGCATCAGCGGCTACTCAAAGACACTCGGAGGTGAAACATAGTGTCCCATAGTGCATATGTAGTTAGTACTTATTTCTCCTTGGCGATGTTTAAAAAAAAAAGTATTTTTTCATATTGAGTGATTCCAACATCTTTATGATAGTAGCAGAGAAATATAATTATTAAATAATTCAAAAAATACTTACAATTGTTAGTGTATATCTTAAAACAACCACAAACATACCATTATTATTTACTCTTAGCTCCACTCTCGTTAGATTTTTAAAATATCAAATAGTAGTTGCTGTCTGAAAACAAAACATGTTTAAAATCTTTTCTTAACGCTGTGGAGTTCCTGCGCCATCTTTGATTTTTTTGGCCCACTCATTTATATGGGGACTTATTTTTATGTTTTCTCTGAAATGAGTTGAACATTTAATAAAGTGAATTTAATTAATTTCCTCTTCAACTCTAGCTAAACGTGTCTTACTTTATCAAAACTAGGGTTACTATGTCAGCATTTATTCCGACATGTCTGCATTTTGAGAGTAAAAAAAATTCCGTCCGCATACATTTCATGAAACTGTCTAACTCCCGCACATTTTTAAAGCTTATTTGTACAGGGTATGTCAAAAAGGACTTTACAAGTTTGAAAACTCATAGTGATTTATTCATTTATCTTACAGACATGCTTTTGGTGTCATTTTTAGCAAAATACATCAAGTTTTGACTCAAGTAGTACACTAGTTCAGAAACTAGCCACCGCAAGCGAAAGCGCCAGTTGCAGCAAAGATGGCTGTCCTTACTGGTCCCGAGCGTGCTAGCTGTGTGTTTACGTTTGAAGAATCCAAATCTGCGACAACTGTGCAACATAATTTTCGTACAAAGTATAATAAAGATCTTCCCAGTAGAGCTACTATTTATCGGTGTCATAAGTGTTTTATTGAAATTGGATGTTCGGGTAGGACACAACAAATCTTCAGGTCAGCCCCGTACCTCTGAAAACCTGAAGACGTTGTAGAGGAAGTAAGACTTCAAATGGGATGGGTACTACAACATCAATGGAAGCCATATTGAATCTCTTTAGGTACTATAAGGTTAAAAAAAAACAAAAAAAAAAAAAAACTAAATGTATTTTGCTACGAAATGACACCAAAACCATGTCTGTAAGCTAAATAAATAAATCAATATGAGATTTCAAGGTTTTAAACTTCTTTTTGGTACACCTTGCATTGTTAATTCAGTTTTAAACATTTCACAATTAAAAATATGTTTGTCTATTCGTATTGAAAGAAGGAATTGTTAAAAGCATCAGATCTACTGAACATTATTTACAGGCAAAGTCAACATGGTGCTATGTGTGTACTCTTTGTTTACCTGTTTTTAACAAATTTCCATATATATTTTAATAATGTCTTTAAAGCAAGCTTCTTATCATCCTTGAGTCGAAACTTAATGTCTATGTAACGAGTTAATCAGATGGAAGCGTCTGCATTTTAGCATTTCAGAATGTGATAAACCTAGCCAGAACATATTTGTATTACATTTAACATTGTTTAATTTAAATTCGATTATTAGACTTCTAAAGTATGCTATTCATAAATGTCAGAAGTTTTATAGAACGGCTACTATGTCCGTCCATCTTTGTCTGTATGTATCAGAGCAAAAATAAAATGAAATGAAATCTTTGAGTTTTACGTCCCTCTGAGTTTATATATTTTTTATTGCAACCGGAAGTGATAAGACATCAATAGCAATTCTGGTTTCAATGTTAATTCCCGTAGAGTAAGTGATAGCGAGTATTGGCTTTTATCTATCTATCTATCTATCTATCTATCTATCTATATATATATATATATATATATATATATACACGGATTCAGCGTCCGAGGAAGAGGATTCCTCTTTGATCTTTTTTCTCCATTGCAACCAGAAGTTATAGATATATTACTTTAAGTTTGAGCATTTAACTCGCGGATTTCGGAATGGAAGTCTACCGTAGTGAAACGTTACCATTTATCGGTGCACTGTACAGTACAACGAAACTACGTTCTTAAATATTACAGTTATAGAGGAGGGCAAATCAAAAATTATGCGCAATTTTGACTTAACTCTTTTTACATTGTTCATGCTGAACCTCTGTCCTTGTTATGGTCACGCTATAAAAAGTTTGATTCTAATTTCTTCATTTGTCTTCCTTTTGTTGCAGATAGATCATGGCCGCTCGATTAGAAGTTTGCACAAAAGAAGAACAACGAGTAGTGATCCGGTTTTTATGGTCGAAAGGTGTATCAAGAACCATGACAAATTTTCAGATAATGCGTCACTTCATCAAATCACTCGTCTGTCTAATAGAACCACGTCACAGCACGCTCAATGCTGTCATCATTTTGTGGTCGTAGATGGTTGTCTAGCTCCTTCCTCATGCGTAACACTTGTGTGGCCATTTTCGAATTTTTCGATCCATTCGTAGACACTGTTCCCGTATTGTGCCAGAAGTCTTTGATGAATTGCGGCCCCTGATCACTGCTCGTTGTTCATCTTTGGTGCAAACTTCCTCTAATCGAGTGGCCATGATCTATCTGCAACTAAAGGACGAAAAATGAAGGAATTAAGATCAAACTTTCATAGCATGACCACAACAGCATAACAATAAAAGATAAGAGGACATAGGTCAGCATGAACAATGTAAGAAGAGGTATGTCAAAATTGCGGATAATTTTTGACACCCTCGTACATATCAAAATTTATAATTTTCAAGAAATAAGGGACATTTAAATAAATTCTAAGAAGAAACCACTAAAATTTAATCCAAGGATCTTATAAAATAGAGGATTTGCCCTTACAACAAAATCTTGAAGTCATACGTCACAGTTTCGCCACCCCTACTCTGCCCACTCCGCCCAATAGGATTGCAATGTTTTGAAACAACAATCATGGCGGAAACGAAAGTAGCCAATCAGACGATGGTGGAAACGAGAGTAGCCAATCAGACGTGCCGATGCTCGGTTGTTTGTTTGGCTTCATCGATTTAATAGGATGACGATACATATGGTCAGATCCTCTATTTATAATATCCTTGATTTAACCATAAAAATTCCAGTTCATTTACAAAAATCCATATAAATAAATAATAAAGGAACAAAGATTTCGCAGTTAATACCATAGAAAAATACACAAAATTCTTTTTAAAACACTGTACCATATTATATATATATCGTTAAAAATATATAAACAATGACTAGTCATTGATTATGAATACAAAGAACTGCATTTTATAAACATTTAGTTCTACCAGTAATTAATTAATTTGGCTTTTTACACGTGTGTTTTTACAAAAGGACAAAAGAACACTCAAAAGGTACAAAGAGATTAAAACAAGTGAACGTCACAAAACAAACACACGCACGATGTACAAATGTTATTTCAAGTTAACATGGGAGAACAGAAATACGAATGGAAAAGCGGACAATACACACACAAAGGGTAAAACACACATTAAATAAACTACTTTCATTTACTACGAATAGATAATATAATTGATTTGTAATTTCAACAATACAGCAGTATAAAGTTCTTATTTTTGTTTTATTGGTAATATAATCATTCAGGAATGTATAATTCTAGGTCTAGAAAACACCTGACACGCCTGTTAGAGGCAAGGCATCGCAGCGCGCTGACTACGTGTTAGTCACTAGGCGACGCAGCGCGCTGACTACGTGTTAGTCACTAGGCGACGCAGAGCGCTGACTACGTGTTAGTCACTAGGCGACGCAGAGCGCTGACTACGTGTTAGTCACTAGGCGACGCAGAGCGCTGACTACGTGTTAGTCACTAGGCGACGCAGAGCGCTGACTACGTGTTAGTCACTAGGCTGGAAGTAATTCAACCAGTCGCTAACAGATAGCGTTGGAGCGGCTAAGGCCCGTAAAGGGCTTTCACGCCATGCAGTTTGGTTTTAGGAATATATAATTTACGGTGAATTCACTAAATTCTTATGAAAAACATATTGAAATAATTTCGACAAATACCTGTATCATAATAATGTTTGGTATGTTAATTAATATGGGGAAATTGTGTATTTTGGAAAAGTAACTGAAGCTGGAAGTACTATGTAGGAAAAAAAGTACTTTTATGGACTTTTCATTAATTTTATTATCATAGATAGATAGATTGGTTGTATTTTAACGTCTCTTCCATCTATTTGAGACAAAAAAATTATTGGTTAAAGCTGGATCGATCGCCACCGTCGTTACTTTATTTAGTTTTACATACCACTCTTATGCCATGTAGGCTAAAAAGACACATTAATGAAAGTCAATAATTGTAACCTTTCTTTCAGTTTTACGTCCCACGTTTATGCCATTGTAATAGTGAATAGTCTGTGAAGAATGTTATAGTATAGTGAATAGTCTGTGAAAAATGTTATAGTATAGTGAATACTTTTGAAGAATGATATATAGCATAGTGAATAGTTTCTGAAGAATGTTATAGTATAGTGAATAGTCTGTGAAAAATATTATAGTGTAGTGAATACTTGTGAAGAGCAGAAGTTGGAGAATACAAATGTGCATTCTATAATGATTGCAAAAAGCAAAGATAATAATATTGGTTAGCCTGAAAATAACAATTAGTATGTATGAAGTAATTTGAAGTGTTATGTGCATGTATTTGTGCCAATAGATAAAGCGTAGCCTAGTTTTGGGAAGTAGTTGTTTTTAATAAGTAAAGTAAATAGCAGTGGCGACGAGGAGCACCCATGTAAGCTAAAAAAAAAAAAAAAAAAAAGACGGATGGCTCATGAAAATAAATTATTAGGAAAAAGTACGTGGAATAAGAATGTGGGAGGAAACGGGAGAACGCAGAGAAAACCCCCACACACGATGTTGTCCACCATCGCAAACTCACATAGAATTTAGTAAAGTCGATCCAGGAACCCCTTCGCCCTACCACTGAGCTACAATGTCCTCTTGCTCGGCATTGATCCGAGACAAATACAACACCGAGAATCGAGCACAGGGTTATACCTACGAAATCATGTGCGTTAGCCACTCGGCATGAAGAGTTATTATTGGAGAAAGAGCACAAGACAATAACTTATAGATGTGTTAAAGCTAGAAAAATAAGCACAAGGCACTATGATCTGGTTACGTTTCAAGCAATCCGCGCATAGTATGGAGGCGGATCAACTAAAAAAAAAAATTAAGAATTTTATGGTCACAAATACAGATACTTATCAATTTAATGGAAACAGCTGGAGTTGGAAACACGTTAGAAGCCTGGGTTGGCAACGGTCAGGTGGCGACAGCAACACCGAAGAGCTATTGGTGGTTGTGTATTAAAGCAAATTCTGTACTATGTGAAAAGCATTAGAACGACAGTTTGCCAATGAACTGAGCAGACGATGATAGTATAAAATGGGCGACATCTCTAACTTTAATTTCCAAAGTGGATAAATTCTTGGCACTCGCTTGTGTGGTACAAGCGTCATGGAAGTGTCTTGAGTATGTCACGAGGGACAGTGCTCAAAATTATGATGGCCTACAAAATTCATGGCAAAATCTCATCGGCGAAGATTAACAGTGGTTGGAAAAATCTCTCAGTAACAGGTCCCACTGAATATTAAAGCGGATCGTCACTCAGAACCGTCGTGCGACTGCAGTGCAGGTGATGGAGGAACTCAAACAATATCTCCTATAACATGTGTTGACAATTACAGTCCACCGCGAGTTACACGGCATGGATATACGTGCCAGGTTGCACGACAAAGCAGTTGATAAGGAACTGTCACGCTTTAGCACGGATCGCTGATGCAGCATGGATCGCTGATGACTGGAAACGTGTAATATGGTCGGATGAATCATTGTTCACCTTATTGTAAACGACGGGCTGTGTTTGTGTGTGATGGACGCCCAACGAAGCTATGGTTCGCAGTGTCTTTGCTCAACGATGGAACATGGCGGCGGATCTGTGATTCTGTAGACTATAATATCCTAATTTTCAGTGGGCCTGTGCTGACACTTACCAGTCGCGTCACTGTCCGTGATTATATCGGCATTTTAGGGAACTTTGTATATCCTATGGTTCAGATGTTTCCGAACAATGATGTCATACCCAGGATTATAATGCACTCATTCACACAGCTGGAGCTGTTGCTGCGTAGCTTAAGGAATATTGGAATGAAGTTAAACATGCCCTGGCCCTCCTTATCCGTAGACTTGAACATAATTGAGCATCTGCGGTACGTTTTGGAGACACGAATCTGGCTCAGATTTCTGCCTCCGTCCTCTCACACAACTGAGTGAAGCAAGGCACAAAAGGTGTGATATTTTACTTGCTACTATTCACGACCTCTACGACCCCACTCACGTCGCATCAGAGCGGCGAAAAGATAGTCCAACGCCATATTAATGAGGTAAGATACACTTTGCACTGTTTCAAATAAATTTATAAGTACAGTGGAGTCTCTTTAATTCGAAGTCCAAGGGGACAGGAAAAAAATTCGAATTATCCAAAATTCGAATTAACCAAAAACTCTCATTTTTAAGTAAAATCAAGGAAACAAAATAACTGTACTGTATATGGAAAACTAATGTGCAGTGCATCCTACCTTATAAAGCACCACATTTTCGTAAGGAAATAGAATACTCTCCGCGATTCGGCATTGTGCATAATGCACGTCAATAGATCACAAACAAATCTGTTTACATTTTTGTCACTGCTTTTAGTTCAGTTAATTGGAATTGCACAAATGTCTCGCACAAGTCATTTGCTAGTGGAGGACAGGGTTCAAGGTCATTCACACTTCTATAAAAGGGATGGACACTTGCAAGTTATTGAGGAGGAGGAGAGATGCATATCAACCACCTTCTGCCAGATTCTCTAGAGCGAGAGGGAATCCAGCGGAGGTGGTATCAACAAATAATGCTTTCTCTTTCCCACGGCCGCCTCTGGATAAGATAACAGATAAACAAAAACCAGTTGGAATTGCATTGTTCTGTTTGTAATCTATCGAACACTACACATTTTTCCACTGTAAATACTTCGAATTATTCAAACAGGAGAGTCAAAAGTTCGCTTTATCCATGATTTTTTACCATTGTTTTTAATGCAGATTTCAAGGGGAAAAGACTTTAGTTCGAATTATCCAAGTTCGAATTAAAAAGAGTCCGCTGTATCTGTAAACCCTGCATTTTACACAAGCGACATTGGCTTTTCTTTTTAAAGCTTATGTTTTACCTTCGTAATACTGCCGGTAATTAGGACTCTAAAAATAATGTGCATAAGAATTAGGTAAGTCATAGTTCGAACTTGTTTTCTTCCGGGTTAACAACTAAAAAAATATTTTATTCCTTACTTTTTAAAAATATTTCATTTCTATGTTATTTGTATTTGCTTACACTTACAAGATTATATTTAATTATTATTCATGTTACTAAGGCCAGGTTTACGATTGATGTCACCGCAGATCCATAAATTCTGCTGAGGACTGAAGGCCCATTTCGTACTACCCACAGTAGAACACTATACAGGGTGTTTCAAAACAACACCGACAATGTTTGGGAGGTGATTCTTGACACCAAGACAAGACAAAAAAGTATAGACCAAGCTAGGTGCGCAAATGCTTCCTTTTGGAGTTAAAGGCTGCCAAAAACATGAAAAAAATGGACTTTAAAGGTCCATAGCTCTAAAACTATGGGACCTACCGTAGTCGGGTCAAGACTTCACTTAGGAACTAATATGTGATCTAGAAATACATGTTTCGAAATCCTAAGGTACTCACGAAGCAATGTTTATAGAGGGAGTTTGGCTACGGGCATGTAATTGGAAGAATAATATAAAACTCTTTGCATAGGGAAACCAATGATACAGTTGCTCAAACACTTCGGTATTTTAATATATCTTGTAAACGTTTAGGCTTTCTAAGATTTTGAGACTTAAACTTCGGTCCTTTTACACGAAAATTCCTTTCCTCTCATTTTTTATTTTAATTTTTTTTTCCTATTTATTGTTATTAAATGTTTTATCTTGTATATTTATTATTTTAACTCTTCTTTTTAGTTTTAATTTTTTGCAGCGAATTTCATTTATATACTGTATATATGTATATATCATACTAGAATCATTTCAATATTTTATGTGGTGTAGTCCGTGCTTAAGTTGTTGTGTATATCGTGACGGGGGACCGAGCTGTTGACGTCGCCATTCAATTCTAATCATTCGTCCATTCAACACAAGAAATTTCTCACAACAAGAATGAAAGACACTTAAAAAAGGTGAGGAAAGTTATAGAAAAATATTTACATATATACAAGGTACTATTGTAGAGTACCCAAAATTGAAACATGTATTTTGGAAATTTATTTTGGTTATTGTAAAATAAGGAAGCGACAATCAAGCTATTTGTTTAAGGAAATAAAAGCAGATAACGTAGGCATCACGCCACAGTTATAGGAAATTTTTCTATAAGGAAATAACAGGATAAATAACAGCATAAGAAGGCCTGAACTAAGCTCTTCGCTACAACCAAGAAGCGATCGAATCCCGGAAAAGAGTTGTGCTGGTTGAGTACGGAGAGTGGACTCGGGGGGTTGGAATTAAAATCGGATAGTGAAAAGTCAACTTAGATCATCATCAAAGCTGAATTAGCCAGTGAGTTGGATAATCATAATGGTTGAGTTTCTGTGCCATTATAATTTAGTAGATTCTTGTAATTAAGACCATTTCGAGTCCTGATAGCTTGTGGTGTGATATCGAAAATTTACAAAAGAAATTGTTTTCTATTATTTACTTTCTTATCCTAAGAAATTCATTAATTAAATCCGTAAGTTGTCTTAATACTCGGTGTTACAAATTTCTGATGAGCTACTCTCTGCCTACAAGCATAAAAGTTACTAAGATATTAAATTATTTAACTTTGAAATTTGTAGCACACGTTATTATTGTTAATTTTATATGTCTTTTCCATCAAAATTATATATATATATATATATATTCTCCAACTCAGTTTGATTTCCTTTTTTTTAAATATTCTTTTTTGTGCTTTTTTCCCCTCAATTTTCTTGAAACAGACTAAAGGATCTCGACTCAAAAGCTTGGAAAGTATATTCTTTAAAAACAAAAAACAAACAAACAAAAAAAAAAAAAAAAAACCCTAAACGAATTACCGTACTTAAGTATTTTAACAATTCCTAGTAGTTTCCTGTAAGTGCATTTCTAAACTTGAGTTCGTGGGAAAATCTCTTGATTCTTGCAAGCTGTACGGAATATAATATAATTGTACAATATAATATAATACAATATAATACGTAGTTTGATATCCAAATAAAGTTGTTCTTTAAATATCTCAACGAATACAATAATTAATGTCTCTTTGTAATATGACACAGTGGTATAATTTATTGTTGCATTTGTTGAAGTAGTTGAAAAATAAAGCGTTCTTCACTTCAACGCTCGTCAAAATACGTTTCATTGATATGACTAAAGTACGTGTAGAATCTATATTGTCACTGTTATGGGATAGAAGGGTTTAGTAATTGTTAACATGATATTCATATTTAAACACACACACACATATTATATATAGGTAGGTAAACAGCAGTGTTCGTAATTCCAGGAAAATTTCCCTAATCTATAGAAATTTCGTAGGTAAATCTAGCAAAAAGGGAAAAACGGAATTTTTCAATAAAACGTGAAAATCCAGGGAAATTCTCGCGGTGACTGATTGACTAACATAATTGCTTAAATTTTTCTTTCGTCTTTAGAAATAAACCAATGCCAATAGCAATAGTTTGTGTGTGTGTGATTATTCAAAGTAGCATAATTTCCACCTATTGTTGGCTAGATGTATTTGTATTGTTTGTGCAAAAGAGAGTGAAGGAAATTTTTTTAAGAAAGTAGAAGCACAAAGCAAATGAATAAAACAAATCGTCGCATGAGAACTAGAGGAACGTAACTCCATTTTCGCAGCTTTACAGGCGAGAGTCCAAAAATATTATTTTCTTGGAAAGATGTGTTTTTAACAAGATGGCAATTGAGCTACATTACAACAGATCATCGATAAGGAGAACAGATGGCGTTACGTTCCATTTACACCAAGCGAGGCTTTCAAAATTATGTCAAAACATGAAGAAAACGAAAACCGCTTTTTTGTAGTTACGTTCCTCTAGTTCTCATGCGTCGAAATGTGTTTGGCATTTCCTTTACTATAACTAAATTAATCTTATTATATAACTTCTGTCAGTGGAATCCGACACTTAACAAACTAGGGAAAATTTCATAAGAAAAGAGAAAATTTTGAGTTAGTTGAGGTAAATGTTCTTAAGGAAGCTTACAAACACTGGTAGGCAGTTCTATACAAACATGAAGTGGTGTCTGAAATATGTACATGAAGTACTTGTTGAATCAATATAATTAATAAATATTATAATTCTAGTCGTAAATTACAAAATAGTTGTTCTGGCAATTACTGTGCTGGAAATTTAGATGCAAACAAGAGGAACAAAATAACATCGTCAGCTGACAGTAGAGTGAGTTTAAAAGAAGATCGAGATTCATTCGCTATCTTTCATCATCATCATACATAGTTTTCATCGATTTTTACACTGAAATTACTATATTACAAAATATAATTCAGTGCTATATTTACCATAAAACTCAGTGATCTAGGCGACTGGGGCCTAGCTCTGCACCAGAAGATACAAAATCTCATTTGAGATTATGAAAGAACAATAAGAGTTTAAAACAGAATGATTCTGTATATGTCACTTAGGAACATTGTTACCGCCAGGAGGGGATCAAGATGGCGACCATCAAACTACGTATAAGAGTGCTTTGCTCTCATTTCTTTGTTATTATTTTAATTTAAATCAGTTTTACTTTAGATCAATTTATAGTTTGATACAATTATAGATATTCAGCACACTTTAATTATGATTTACACCGCTTATCCCCTCCAAATACATATTAAATAGTAAAAGAACAAGTCTACTTTTAACCGGCTATTCGTCCATTTTGAAATATCAATTTTATTTTATAACAATTTTTAGCGATAAAGTCGACTTGCCTTACATAGCTGCGACTTCTAATAATTATTCGCCTTCACAGCAGGATACCAGGTTCGATTCTCTTTACAATCTCTTTACAATTATCTTGTTCACCTGTTCAGGTACGTAAGACTTTGACAACAAATCAGCAGTATACATATGTTTATCTTGTACATATACCAGTTTCAAATCATATTTTAGTATCTCAGTTCTCTTCCGTTGTAACCTATTAGATGGTATTTGGGCTACATTTTCGTTCATTATCGATAACAATGGTTTGTGATTAGTTTGAAATGTCGAACTTTTATTATTAATATACATGTGGCTCACTTCTTTTAGCTCAAATTCAAAATGAAAGTAAAATTATTCTATCTTCAAAAACAAACAAAAAGAACATGATTGGAAATTTCTTGCATAAAGATTTAAATTGAATTGAATCAAATCAAATCAATCGTTGTGCAAGAAATTTCCGATCATATTCTAAAAGAAGCTTAAATAAAATAAAGAGAAAAGAAGAGGCTCTTTCTTAACAATGTTAATTTTGAAATAATTAATCAACCGAAGGCTTAGAAGAAAGCTAACGACTAGCAAGTCTGTTAGTTGTCGTCAAGAATCGAGGGATGGTTCTGTGAAGAAATCATTCGGCAGCAAAATATTTCTTTAATCTTTTTGAAAACGGCTTAAATTGAAAAAAAAAAATAGAGCAGAACACCTTTCAGTGACTATGTTCATTCTTGAAAAATCCTTAAAATTGATAATTAAAGTCTGAAGAACTGTTACCGGTCAGTGAGACTACTATTCAACAACAAGTGTTGAGCAACAATCTAACAAAGAAAGATTCTAGTGAGTATAAGATATATGGGAAATACACACACACACACAAACAAATATATATATATATATATATATAACTTTTATTGAATATAGGAAGTATGATATGTGAATGAATCACATGGAAAATTAAAAAAAAAATGAAAATATGAACAATAACAGACAATAGATTCTCGAGGTTTCACAGTATACAAATTTTAAATCCTTATACTTCTTTTGTCCTTGGTGAGCATAGTAAAGATATCAATTATGCAATTTCTGTCTAGATTGCCCATGTCCGAATTTAATTTCAACTCCTTCTTTCAAATGAAAAAAAAGTTTCTATGTATCTCTTTTTATGAATATAAAAGTTTATATTTTATTTTCTTAAATTGTAGAAGAAATAATAAAAGAACTCAAGATTTGTATACTGTGAAGCCTCAATAACGTAATGTTTTGTGTTGTAGTTATTTTCAATGTGTTTTGTTAGTTTCCATGCCCACTACAACCTATCTTCCTATCTGTGTTTTGGCAATACTGACAGCTGTCAGTGAAACTTGACCTTGATTATGATTCCTTGAGCAATATACATACAGAAGGATACAGAAGGGCCAACGAGTACCGTCTGTATTTATAAGACTGATCTTTAAGCTTCTTACGTGTCAAAGAATTATTATAGTTTAAAAGAATAACAATCAGAGCTCATTTTCTCAAAATCGGATTTTGGATTTATGCCTGAACTCTGAAATGCGATTTCTCCAAAACACTAATTTTTGACTTAAAGCACTTTACACGCCCACCGCCAATTGTAACCCCAGCCTCTTTTCTTCCTGCATTTTTCTTCCCTTCTAGGGCAAATATCCCGAAACGGTAAAACACATGTTTAATTATTTTAAATGGAAAATCTAAATACCAAATTTCATGTTTCTAACCTTGGGATTTCGGGATACTATCTTTAACAATTGAAACCTCACTCTTTTTATTTCTACTTTATTCTTCCCTTTCAAGGGCAAACATAAAAGAAAACGCTGAAGACACACTTAAGACTTAAATAAAACGTAATTATACTATAAAGTTAACGCTATATCAAGATTTATTTTGTGTCTAAGAATAACATGACATAATCCACTTATTATATTTTGAATAAGATTTTCTATATATAGTCTACGTGAATGTACCTGATTTCTTAACCCTCAAGAAAGTAGCCTACTTGTTCTTAGTCAGTGAATTTGTTTGTTAGTAACATTTATGTCAATATTTAATTTCGAATTTTGGTTACTATGTTGTCCCATTACAAATCTTTTAAATATTTTATTTGAATTTTTTCTATAATGAAATTTTCCAGTAAATAAATTGCATTGTTTTATATAGTTTTCTTGCTTCTCCCCTTTACTAAGATAGGCATATCATTTGCATATTGGTTAAAAATAGATATATTACAATCGTGTATGTTTTGTTCGTTTTTTTTTTTTTTTTTTTTTTTTAAACATGTACAAGAAATATGGGTTATAACAAAGATTCGTGTGGAACTCTATGTGTCACATTTTTTCTTCTGACACATACAATCTAATCTAATATTCAGCTATATAATCTGAAACACATAATCTAATGTTCAGCTTTTCGCATGCAATTTGCACCATGTGTTTCTTATCTGTTAGTTTTCTCATACTTTTCTGCCATGGGACATACACACTTATTCCTTCTGTAAACAAAATTTAAGCTGTTGTAATTGTTTCAATGGAAACAGAAGAAAATATAATTGGTTTCTTTTCTAGAGTGAAGCATTTTCGCAAAAATGTGAATTTTAAAATCCTTTTCTTTTTATTGAATTTGTAAATGAAAATAAGTTTACTAAAAATAATTCGGAAATGTTAAAATAAATAAATAAATAAAATCTGACTCTTGCAAAAGTAAGAAGATTTGTAAGCTTTAACATAATGTATAGCCGCATAGCGATATGAAAATAAACTACGTTTCCTATACAAATAGTTTGAGGTACAGCACATTTGTACATTTTGAGACTATGTATTATTGTAAACAAATTCAATAAGCTGTGTAGTACGAGGTACTTGTCATTGCACGAGGTTTATTTTTTTTTAATTAGGTGCCGTTTTGCGCAAATGTGTTAATCAGCGACATGCTTTGCACGTAAACAGACGCAATTTACACGTTGCGAAACGCTTGGTGTGGTTGTGACGGATAATGAAAGTGGTGCAGGTGATTGAAAATCCTGGCAAGTGTGAGACATCGTGAAAGCGGCGGACATTTATCGCCAGTTACGTGAGGTGTGTGGTGACAATGTCTTATGCGAACACAAGACGTGTATGTGAGTACGTCTGTTTAAGGCTGGTTCATGATGAACAACGGTCAGAAAGCCTCTCAACTATCATGGACTCATTGATGCAGCTGCCACACAGTCGGTCATTGACTTATTTGGCTGGGAACAGATGGAGCACCCTCCACACAGTCTGGTTCTCGCCCCTAGCGAATATCTCCTATTTCTCCAATTGAAGACATTCCCCTATGGGAAGCGATTAACAACACCGAAAAAGTTAAATAGTCTGTGAAGGACAGGCTATCTGAGTTGGCAATAGATTTCTTTGATGAGAGTCTTCAAAAGTTCATCTACTGCTAAGCCAAATGTTTCAACGTCTACGGAAACTATTAAGAAATAGCTCAATGTAAATATGAACAGACACAGACGTAATTAAGTTTCTTATTTTCCTTGCATATTTATAATATTAATTTGCTGTTTAAAGCTTCCTACCTCCATATGTAATGTTTGTTATGATAACATTTTTTTTTATGATAATGATATCTTATGTTTAATGTTAATATATTGATACCTAATATAATTAGATTAAAATAATAGTACAATATTCTAAATTACAATATTATAATAGTTTCAATTGTGTTAAGTTAAATTGTACTTGTTTTGACAGACATTATTTATCAAGATTAAAATGTCCACTTTGTTAAAGTTGATGCAGTGTTGCCTTATTAAAAGAATATTTTTTTTTTTTTTTAATACAAATCTTCAAAAACTTTCACACAGCTCACTCTCACTTTTATTTTTTCCAATTTCCACGGGAAGCAATGCTATCTCTTTTAGAAATATTCTAATAGTGCAATGGATATTAAATAAAATATGGTGTATTTTTCAGTAATTTAGTTGTGATACATTGACAATTTCAACTATACTAGAAACTATTATTGCTTTATAAACATAAGAGCGAAGAAGTTACTCCTAAATAATTGACGCATTAGAAAGTGAAGTCTAATTTCAATTGTAATAGTTCGAAACAGCATACACTTCATGATGTACAACTAAAGTATTTTCAACTTTAAACTTTATATTATTACAATTATTATTCTTTCAAGTAGTTTTATCAAAATATTTCGAACATGCAATATACAATTTAAAAATCGTAAACGAATTTAGTGAAACGTGTAATTGTATCTGTATGTGCAATTTTATGTTTACTGTTTAATTTCAGTTGTTGTTATGATATCTTTCTCGCTTCTTTTTTTTTAATTAAGGAAAGGAGTCTAAGTAAGTTTTCAGCTCCTTACGTTACTACCACTTTTCCGATTATGGATTTCACAGACGAAGGTTTTGTTCAAATTCCTGAACAGTTACACAAATTGATATCCTTCTTTCCTATTTTCGTTTGATTTAATTAACTTTCTAGAGCATTACTGGTACTTTCCTTATACGATCTATATCTATGAAAGAGTATGGACTTACCCAGGACCGTATCTAACATTTTTGTCGCTCCCTATTCCTCTGGGCCCAGGACAATTTTGCTCCTCAACCCCGTATTTACTCCCATTCAGTTGCGTTTACGCAAAAATAACTCGTAAACTGACGAAAGACAGAACATTATTGTTCTACGCTGGCAGCCAATCAGCAACAGCCTCACTCCTTGTGCTAGTAGAGTCGTGACTCTAATAGTAAATAGTCTGTGAAGAATGTTATAGTAAAGTGAATAGTCTGTGAAGAGTGTAAGAGGGCAATAGTCTGTGGCGTTTTTGGCATGAGTCTATAGTTTTGTGAGCTAGAATTGGAGAATACAAGTGTGCATGTTATAAGAATAGCAAGGACAATATTGCTTAGCCTGAAAATAACAATTAAGTATCTATGAAGTAATTTAAAGTGTTGTGTGAATGTATTTGTACCAGTAAATAAAGAGTAGCCTAGTTTTGAGTAATAGTTTTTAAAATAAGTAAAACAAATAGCAGCAATAGTAGTGACAAGAAAACTCGGTCGCGTTTGGTGCAAAATTATTTTCTGTATATATATCCCTTGAATTTCTTGCTTATGGGTAGCCTTTTCTTGACGTTTACCATCAATATCCATTTTACCTCAATCTCGATTTTTTTAATATGTCGTCTCTGTAAATTTGCCACCCTGGGTCCGGGTCTTCTTAGCTCGTACGTAAATATTATTTAGACGCACTGTTCGTCAGATCTCCAAAATTATTGGGCCTAAGTACTTGAAATTTTGTGTAAATATTCACCTTAGATTATATATGTAGTTGTGCTATTCAGCCAGTTCACACCGGTTCGCTAGAACTGGTTGTTAAAATATTTCCAGTTCGCAGAACTGTCTGGTATTCCCAGACATAACAGTAAATTTCACCCAGTTATACCCAGAAACAGTAAATTTTAGTTTAATTATCTTTGTTTTTAGAAATTGTTACAGCTATAGAGTTAAACAGTTGTTTATTTCTTAATCTCAAATGCTCAGATATCAAGAATGAGAACTGAGATCACATGAGTGTAGTGGTGAGGGTTATTTATTTTTGAAACGTATACATACTATTATCAATAATTGTTGATCCATTGCTGGATTAAGGTCTTTCCAATACTTTTTGACAATCTATCTTGGATAATTCGTTTGGAAAATATTCGCAGTGCTACCTAAACCACTTTGTATTAGGATGCTGTGTAGACCTCTACTTGTCACTTGTAGTATCCTTTAAAAATTTGCTTTTGTCTACCTTGTATGGTTCGTTATGTATCTATCTACCTATCCATCTATTCTCTCTCTCTTCTACATATACAGAATCGGTTTTAAAAAATTTGAATAACACCACTGCATAGATATAAAGACAATGCCACTCATTCTTCACCGATCTCCAAAACCAAGGGACCTAGGAACTTGAAAGTTTGCACAAATGTTTTTCTTACATCCTAGACTGTTGTATTGTGTACCGTACCATTTGAAGTTGTACCAGGACTTTCCAAAATCGTGAAGCCAGGAAATCTTAGAGAACGACATAATCTTCAGCCGAAGTTTATTGATATTACCTGGAAGCTAAAGCGACATCATTGTTGTGCAAGGAAGTAAATGTAACAACTAGCATAAAATTCTTCTCATCCTGATTCTATGTTTTCTTCCGCTTTCTCAAAGCCTTTCGTAAACTGTTTTCTCTCGACCTAAGTTTTCGAGCCTGATATGTGTCTGTCAAACAAGGAAGCAACCACCAGGAAACATCATTCGATGTTGACGACATTCTCCATTTATATATACAGATCACCAAAGTCATGGGCGCATCTTCCTCTTTCGCTCAGTCGGACTCGTGCACTGGATGTCACTCGCAATTTTCGCTCTTCTTCTCAGGAGGACTAACTGCTGCTCGACAGCCTAGATCCAGAGCCACTGATCAATATTCAAGGCTATCCAGTACAAGAGGATACCAATATCCAGAGTCAGTCCAAGAAAGCCAGAATCCATTGGAAGAGAGACTGATTGAGGTATTGAAGACATCTAAACATTAGTTTCATAGAGGAACGTCATCTGCAGCGCAATCTCAGGTGTTATTTTAAACAGTTCTAATTACCTTGAAACTACAACCTTTTGTCTTCTCTTACTTTCTGCTCTTGTCTTGAGAGACTTCTGTTTTTGTTTATTTGCACATCCCCAATTACAAACCCAGTACTATGAAGAATTTACTATTCTTCGTAACGTCCATGCAAGGTTACCCGTATTTATCCGTGTATGCCGCGCACCTTTTCTGTACAAAAACGAAGTCAAAAAACATGGTGCGCGGCATACACGAGGAAATGTAGAATTGACTGAGCCACCAAGCATTTAAAATCACGGGGAGATTTTATTAACCTAATACGGGAATATTGTGAGTAATTTTACAAGAGTAGAAAAAAGTTTTAATATAAAATGACAAGTTACAGCTCATCTTTCCTCTTACATCTACATGATCGGCCGATCACAAAAATATCGTACGTGTACTACCATCTATTGGCCAAGTCTTCCACCATGCACTAGTTTCCAATAAGGATCAATGGATAGCTATTCCAGCTGATGACAATTGACTAGCTTGCAGCGTACTTGGAAATTCTTACTATGACCACTTTTGGCGCTCGGGCATCCTTTTGTAAATTCATGGTACTACTGGTATTTGAAGCCCAGTCGGATTTGTTATTCTGTGAAGCAGGTACTATTAACATTCAAGTACCCCGTATTACGTTGATGAGTACCGATATACGCTACCATACATGAAAGTCTGTGATTTGTGTGGTTTTACGTGCTGTTATTAAATTAATGTCCGCTACTTACACGAGGTTTTTTTTTTTTTTTTTTTTTTTTTTTTTTTTTTTTTTTTTTCAATTTTAACGTTCTAGAAATTGGGGGTGCGTGGCATACACGCGTAAATACGGTATTTCTCTCTTCTATTTATGTTACGCCCTCCCAGTTTATGCTCTACCAGAGAGAGAGAGAGAGAGAAAGAGAGAGAGAGAAGGTACAGTGTTATAGATGTGAGCTGCTGATTTCTTGAGTTTGATTCTCATATCTCGAAATTCGTTGTTAGAGATGTGCACATTGATATTTAGGCCTTTAATTTAAAATAGTTAAAGAAGTGCACATTGATATTTAGGCCTTTAATTTAAAATAGTTAAAGAAGTGCACATTGATATTTAGGCCTTTAATTTAAAATAGTTAAAGAAGTGTTGATGTTTTCCCTTGAAAGAGAAGAATAAAGCGGAAGTAAAAAGAGTGAGGTTTCAATTGTTTAAGATAGCATCCCGAAATCCCAAGGTTAGAAATATGAAATTTGGTATTTAGATTTTTTCATTTAAAATAATTAAACAAGTGTTTTACCGTTTTACCGGGATATTTGCCCTAGAAGGGAAGAAAAATGCAGGAAGAAAAGAGGCTGGGGTTACAATTGGCGGGTGGGCGTGTAAGTGCGTTAAGTCAAAAATTAGTGTTTTGAAGAAATCGCATTTCAGAGTCCAGGTATAAATCCAAAATTTGATTTTGAGAAAATGATTAGCAGTTGTAGCTCTTCATGTTAATAGGACTGTTTTTTGGATTTATGTCTGAATCCCAAAACCGGATTTTTTTTATCTATATTTGAACTTTCAAATGAGACTTGTCTAAAACACTAACTTTTGACTTAACGCGCTTTACACACCCAGCTGCCAATTGTTACAATTGGATGGTCATATCTGGAAATCCTTTAAAGATTAGAGACATTAAATTTGGCATGTATATTTTTCATTTAAAATAATGAAAGACATGTCTCAGCATTTTAAAAATGTTTTTGTTAGAACGAATGAAAAAAGTGGGGATTACAATTCTTATAATAGGATGAAAATATCTCGAATTCCTTTAAGATTCACGATGGGGGATCTTGGTCGGAAAAATGTAAAAGTTTTTTCAGGCCATCATCGTGACTGAGGTTTCCCTGAGTTTTCCTCATTTACACCAAATGCCGGGATAGTACCTAACATAATTGTCCGAGTCCACTCCCTTCCTTTCTTCCTCCCCAATTCCCTGGATAGTGTGATCCCTGAGGATGTCATCCTTCATACGAGACGGGCTAATATAGTCATAGGTGCTGAAAGCCCAGAAATCTAATCCTAATCGAAAAGGATAAAATCTAATTCCTAAATCTAATCCTAATCGAAATCCCTTAAGTTTAGCGACATATTAAGGATATGAAACTTGGTATGTAAACTTCTTATTCAAAACAAGTTAGCTATGCCACATCGTTTCCCGAAATTCTGCTTTTAACGTGAGCAGAGATGGCGTAGCTGAAGGCTAGTACATAAAATAAAATAGAAAGAACTGAACATAATCTTGTGCCTTGTCGAATTCTACAAGTGACAGGTGTTACGTTCGATTTTATTCAACTTATTTCTACAAATTGCATCCTATCTTTTAAGATTGAAAGAGCTCCGATTGTTATTGTTTTAAACTATAATAATTTTTTGACACGTACGAAGCTTAAAGAGCAGTCTTATAAATACAGACGGTACTCGCTGGCCCTTCTGTATCCTGCTATAGATTGCTCAAGGAATCATGTTCAAGGTCAGGTTTTACTGACAGCTGTCAGTATTGCCAGAACATAGGTAGGAAGATAGGTTGTAGCGGGCATGGAAAACACATTAAACAAAACACATTAAAAATAACTACAACAGAAAACACTAACTTCTTGAGGCTTCACAGTACACAAATCTTAAACTCTTTTATTATTTCTTCTACAATTGAAGAAAATAAAATATAAACTTTTATATTCATAAAAAGAGATACATAGACTTTTTTTTTCATTCGAAAGAAGGAGTTTAAATTAAATTCGGACATGGGCAATCTAGACAGAAATTGTATAGTTGATATCTTTACTATGCTCACCAAGGACAAAAGAAGTATAAGGATTTAAAATTTGTATACTGTGAAACCTCGAGAAGTTATTGTCTGTTATTGTTCATATTTTCAATGTTTTTTTTTAATTTTTCATGTAATTAATTCACATATCATACTTCCTATATTCCTATTTATTTGTTTGTGTGTGTATGTATATATATATATATATTTCCCATACATCCTATACTCACTAGAATCTTTCTTTGTTAGATTGTTGCTCAACACTTGTTGTTGAATAGTAGTCTCACTGACCGGTAACACTTCTTCAGACTTTAATTATTCGTCTTATTCAATTTTAAGGATTTTTCAAGAATGAACATAGTCACTGAAAGGTGTTCTGCTCTATTTTTTTTCAATTTAAGCCGTTTTCAAAAAGATTAAAGAAATATTTTGCTGCCGAATGATTTCTTCACAGAACCATCCCTCGATTCTTGACGACAACTAACAGACTTGCTAGTCGTTAGCTTTCTTCTAAGCCTTCGGTTGATTAATTATTTCAAAATTAACATTGTTAAGAAAGAGCCTCTTCTTTTCTCTTTATTTTATTTAAGCTTCTTTTAGAATATGATCGGAAATTTCTTGCACAACGATTGATTTGATTTGATTCAATTCAATTTAAATCTTTATGCAAGAAATTTCCGATCATGTTCTTTTTGTTTGTTTTTGAAGATAGAATAATTTTACTTTCATTTTGAATTTGAGCTAAAAGAAGTGAGCCACATGTATATTAATAATAAAAGTTCGACATTTCAAACTAATCACAAACCATTGTTATCGATAATGAACGAAAATGTAGCCCAAATACCATCTAATAGGTTACAACGGAAGAGAACTGAGATACTAAAATATGATTTGAAACTGGTATATGTACAAGATAAACATATGTATACTGCTGATTTGTTGTCAAAGTCTTACGTACCTGAACAGGTGAACAAGATGATTATAAATGAAGTAGTACGTAGTCTAACTGTAAACCTATAAGCAAGCAAAAACGGAAGCAAGAGCTTATATAAGCAACGTAGTCGGATATGGTACTTACGAAACTGGTAAGGGTTGGCCAAATAATAAAAGATTAGTTGATGATGCTATTAACACTATTATAAGCTACGTCAAGGCTTAACAGTGGAAGATGGTCTTCGATTTATAGGTAGAAAGGTAACCATATTTTCAAGTTTAAGAAAACAGATGTTGGATCAATTGCATGAAGGTCATTTTGAAGTCAAAATGAAAGCTAGGAATAGGCAGATCATGTATTGGCAAGACTTAGCGAATGACATTGAAAACATAGCGTTAAAATGTACATTATATGAAAAATACAGAACATCCGATAGCAAGGAACCTCTATTACCTCACACCATACTGGAATAACCATTAAGAAGGTTGATATTGATATTTTAGAATTTAGAGCGAAGGTGTATCAAATATTGATGAATTAATATTCAAAGTGGTTAGAAATTATTCCCTTAAAGTCGAAAACATCTACTGAAATAATCAGTAAACTCAAAATTATATTTCCCACTCAGGTTATACTTAAAACTATCATTTGTGATAATATGCCGTTTAGATTATGAGAATGTTTGTAATTTGCAAAAGACTGGGAGAGAAGAAGAAAGTAGAGAAGGTGTTGGGAATACCAAAACGAATTCTGAGGAAGTGTCATAATGAAGACAAACATTTTCCTCTGACATTTTTACAATACAGAAATTCTTCTATCTTAAACTGAAATATGATACCAGCGTAGATTTTAATGAGTCGTAAAATTAGAACCAAGTTACCAAGTTATTGAAACCACAGGCACCAGAAAATAGATGAATTGTTAGCTTAAAAAATATTATGACAAACTGGCTGGAGTTAAAAAGGATTTCAAACCAGGACAGAGTTGTATTGAGTATCAGGTCAAGGTGTGAATTGGAAAACAAACTCCTAGATCATATTTGGTGAAAGATAGCGAGAACAGAGTACATTGCAAAAATAAATTTCATTTAAGGAAGTCATTAAACATTCCTAGGTTTTATAGTGTAAGAGAGGCGTTGAAAATGACATTGAGCTTAATACGCAAGGTACTGGACAAATACTACAAAACATTGACTATGTACAAAATAATGAACATAATGTAATTGAACCTAGACCTAAAGTAGGTAGTCCAGAAAAGTTGAGAAAATCTTTTAACAGGATGTAAGAAAATCTTATTGAATGAAAGATTATGTGCAAATCCGTGATATATATGTTCACGGAGGGGAGAGTGAGAGTATAGTGTATGTGCTGGCAATACTTGTAGTATATGTGTCTAGCAACACTGTTAGCAAGATGACAATCAGGTTATAGAATGTATGTAATAGAATATAGAATGCATATTTAAAATGTTTACAGTATGAAGAGCTAACAAAAATTATACAAGAAATAGTTCTCTGAAGCATAACCATTAGTAATTACAACTCGTACAATGTAAAGTATAATACAATGACCCTAGAATCGAGTCATGGTTTCGACATTCTAATTCAGTTCTAAATCATTTTCCGGTTTATTTTCTAGGTTGGATTTTCGAATATTTCTGTGAAATAATATTTAAAAAAATATTGTATATTTTCGGATTGATGAGTTTACGAACTTAGTCTGGCCGTGGCTTCTTGGTAGACCGATGTTTGGGTCACAATGTACTTTGGGCACTGGATCTCCGCCTCGCTCCGGCTGGAACTCCAGTACTTTAACATCTGGTAGAGATTTGGGAAGTTTGGGAATGTTAGCATATATTACAGCCTACACAGCATAACGCCTACAATTAATTAACTGCCTAATGATGCCTGTGAAGTGCAGTAGAGGAGTTGGTAAGAGATCATAATAGCCACCAGGACAACTGAATGAGTATAAGCTAAGTCCCAGGAGGGAAGTCCAATGAATTCCATTGACTTCAGTTCACAGAAAAGTGCGGTATAAGCAATATTGAGCATGGACTGCGGATCATTGAGCTTATATGTTGTATTCCAACAGTTCAGGTTCTCTTTCTACAGTACCCCACAAATTACATCTGGTAATACGTGGCGCAATTCTGAGATCATTAACAGGGAGTAATTCAGTGTTCTGGTATCCTGGGATGAGCCAGTATTGTAAAGGACTCCTATCTCTCTTCATGTTTTTGCATAGTTGGCCAAATCAACAAGGATGTGATTCCACAAGAATATGTACGCCTATTTAGAGATGCAATGGGTTCTAAATTTCCTTATAGGCGACAGCACAGAGCGCCTTATAAATGGCTTCCTGGAAACAAGGTATTCAATGTCTAGAATAATCGACACATCATTGGGCAAAACTTATACGAGGTATGATCAAAAAAATAGGGTGACCAATTTTATTAGAAACAAAGTAATAAGTTTACATAGTATTTGATTTAATCTCCTTCAAAGCATTGCCTTTGGCTAGCAATGCACTTATCCCAACTTTGAATCCATGACTGGGAAGCATTTCTGGAAGGCTTCTTTTGGGAGGGCGTTTAGCTAATCTGTTGTGGCCCTCTCAATGTAAGGAATGGTGTCCAAGCATTTTACTTTAACCACGGTTTTAATTTTTGGGAAGAGCCAGAAGTTGCATCATGTTATATCTGAAGAGTACAGTGGATGTGGACAGACAAGAATATTTTTTCGGCCAAAAGCTCCTCCTCGTCAGTCAAAAATCTAGGAAGTAATTTTGCACTTACTCTTCTCATTTCCAAATCGGTGGTTAAAATGCTTTGTGCGGACCTGCACGAGATGTTTTGTTCTTTGAAAAGCTTTCGAATAGTTATTCACCTGTGTTACAATAAAACATTAATATTATATTATAGAAGGCAAAAAGATACTATTTTAATTCCAAGATTAGCACTTGCACTACAGCAGATAAAAAACGAACGAAAGAACAAAGAAACAAAAGAAGAACAAAACGCGTTATCAGTGTTGCCATAACATAAATCCAACACCCTCCCACCTTGAGTTACGTTGAGGGAACTAGTAACTCAATCACAACAAAAAATCATTTATTTCTAATATACAAAAGATCTAATCTGGTTTCACTTTTCTACCAGTTCGAGTTGTAACAGTTTGAGGTTTTGTTTCACATTCAGTCTCTGTGTTTTTATCACTCACTCCGTCCATTTGTTCATCATTAGGATATACTGCTGGTTCTTTCAACACCTGTGGTATCTCATTTCAATGAACTTCCAGGGGAAAAAATCGTTGCACTGGTCTCATCATCAATCCGGTACATGTCTTCAACCGCACAAATGGTATTTCACCGTCACTTCCAGGTAATATTTCCACAACTCTTGCTAAAGGCCATTCTAAACGTTTCAAGTTCTCATTTTCTACAAGTACAACATCTATTTTTATTTCAATATGGTCTCTTCTAGATTTCCAATGTTGCACCAACTGTCCCAAATATCCACTGCAAAATCTACTGCGTAACTGTTCCCTGAGTTTATGACAATATCTCAACCGTTTTTGTAGGTTAACGGATTCCAAGTTGTCGATATCCGGTACTCCTACTTCAATAACTTGCTGCAGAAACATAGATGAAGTTGAAGCTACTAAATCCGAACTATCATCAGAAACATAAGTTAACGGTCGACCATTCATGACAATTTCAGCCACACAACACTATAATGAATTCTTCATAATTCAGTGAAGCCTTCCCAAGTATTCTCCTTAAGAGTCCTTTCATTAATCGAATTAAACGATCCCACCATCCACCCCACCAAGCAGCACAGTGGGTAAATTGAATTTCCACTTGATGCGTTTCACAGTTGCAAAAGACGTTATACATTCCCAATCCAGTCTACTCAATAAATTTTCTGTTCCAACAAAGTTCGTGCCATTGTCACTGTAAATGACCGAAGGACGGCCTCGACGCGCTATAAATCTTCTAAGGACTTGAAGAAAGTCACTAGTTGATAATCCGGAAACAAGCTCCAAATGCACTGCTCTATATACTGTACAGGTAAATATACAAATCCAAGCCTTTCCTCCATACTCTAACTGGTCCGGTAAAATCCACTCCCGTTACTTCAAACACTGCTGCATCTCTGATTCGATCTTCAGGTAGGGCTACAGAAATTGGTTCCAACTTCTTGGCAGTATATTGTTTACATATGACACATTGTTTTATTATAGATCGAATGGTTTTTCTTACTTTGAGCATCCAAAACTGTTCCCTAAGAAGACTCAACAAACCTTGAACACCAACGTGACAAGCTTCCACATGTTTATCGTAAATTAACCTTTTCACTACTGAATGTGCGCTTGGCAACACAACTGGATAACGAAAGGTTTCAACATCTGAAAATTCTGTAATTTTGGTTTTTATTCTGATGATTTTGTCATTGTCTTCGAACGGACACAAAGATTTCAAATTCTTGTCGCCAACACCCTCAAAGTAATCTGTTTGCACAAGTCTAATAACAGTCTTCTCTGCTGATATCAATCCTTCAACAGACAATTCCTTTTCTTCTTTGCTTAGAATGACAATTATATATAAACCTTTTCATCCAACCCAGACTCGGACTGGCCAGGGCAGGAGGACAGGGATTCCTGCCGGAGCCCTCTCTCTCTCTCTCTCTCTTGAAAAACATAGAAAGTAAGATAAAACATGTATGCTGTGTTGGAGCATAGTTACTCACTGTAGTTTGTTCGGTTCCCAGAGTTCGATGACACCCAGCATTGAATGTAGTCTTGGGGTCCCATTATTGGAATGAAACTAATAGTATTATAAAGTCCTGTTTGGGGCCCTTTGTTTGTGGCTTAATACGAATATATTTCAACAATATGAAGAATGGGGCCCCAGCATCATATTGTCTAAATGTGTTTTGGGACCCCATGAACATCGAAATGAGACTGACTTTTATAAAGGGGTCCTCCAAGTGAGGTTCCTGCCGGGGCCCTATACCTCCCAGTCCGAGAATGATCCAACCTATTATACGAACTAATTTTTCATACTTAGAAGGAAACCGGTAATAGCAGTTGATGTTCTTTTCACCATTAAGCAAAGCTGATAAGACCGTCTTTTTCTTATCCTGTGTAATAATTTCTTCTGTGTACTCATATTTCTTTTCTGGCCATTCCTCCTTGGGTCGTCGCAGCCAGGAAGGACCTTTCCAACATTTTGACTCAAGCAGTTGTTTTGAAATACATCCTCTGGATGGTAAATCCACCTGATTCCTGATACATAATACCAAGCTTCTTTTCCACTTAATTTTTGGATTTCTTCGATTCCAAACAAAAGTACTCCATCGATTATCTCGTGTAATCCATGCAAGAACTGTTGCAGAATCTGTCCAATAATAAATCTGTATACTTCAATATTCAAGGCTTCAATCACAGAAGAAGCCAGTCTCCCACCAATAGTAGCTGTCAAAAAATCTAATCTTGCTGTGGTTGATTTCTTTATAGGAGCAACTCATGTCTTGGCTTGTACTTACTGCACATTAATGTTTTCTCTGGTAACAGTTCTAAGAAAAACTACCGTAGCATAGGCTCTTTCACTCGCATCACACAACACATGTAGGCTACAATTTTCTGAATCTCCTTGTATACATCCATGAAATGAAAGTTCTTTCAACAAAGGCAATTCATCTACCCACTGTAAAAATTTATTCCTTACTGCCCGCGGTACTTCTTCGCCCCAACTTAATTCCAATCGCCAAATTTCTTGCAAAAGGATCTTTGGACACAACGTCACTGGAGAAGTAATCTTTATGGGGTCAAATATCCAGTTTGCAAATCACAAGATAACTCTCTTCGTAAGAACTTCTGGTATCAACCCGTCGTAGCATTCTGGTCTTATTGCCAAAGTGTCAGATTTCGTTTCCCACTGTAGACCTAAGACCGGTACTCTGTGCTCCATCTCTCCAACACAAGTGTACTCTCACTCTCTCAGCTCAAATCCAGTTTCCACCATTACTTGGGTAATTTCATGAATGAAGTGATGAAGCTGGTCTTCATTGCTTTCGCTGGTAACGCAATTGTCCATATAAAAGCATTTCGAAATCTGAGCGATGACACCTCTGGAATATTGGCTTTTTCCTTCTCTATGTTTTACCATTTCTCACTTAAGATGATGTTCTATCACTGCACACAGCAAAAATGGACTACAGTTCACACCAAAAACAACATGCTTGTGACGAAATATCTTTTCGTTTCCCTCTGGTCAACCCACAAAAATCTCAAAAAGTCAGTCTCTTTTACAGACACCAATTTGTAAAAATGCTCTCTTGATATCGGATACAATTCCAATTCTATTTAACCTAAACTTTATCAACATTGATGTATCATTTCGATCAAATTAATGCCCTTCTCTAAACACTGATTCAATGAAGGATAATTTTTCTCCCTGGCTGACGCATTGACGATGGGTTGTATTTTCGTCGTACTGTTTTCCTTGACTACATGACGATGAGGTAAATAATGTCCTCCATCCTTTTCTTCGGGTGGAACTTCTTCTATTACGCCATCATATATCCATTCATTCAATACTTGTTGACAGTCCTCTAACGGTTTTCCTTCTTCAACTTAGCAATAAGTGTATTCAATCTTCTTTTACACATCTCTATATTACTAGGAAGTGTAGGATGTCCTTCTATCCAAGTAACCTTACTTCGTATCTCTTCTCCTCATTAATAGCTACCGTCTTATTAAAGTAATCCATTACTGCTTGCTGAGCTTCCAATTTGTCTTCTTTTCCACAGGATCTGTGATACCAAAAACATCTAACCGCCATAAATCCGCTATTGATGCTTCTTTACAAAACATGGACATTGTTGCCATAGACGAGAATTTAACATCACCACATACTTGAACTTTGCCCGTTGAAACCCAACCAAGCAATGTTTCCATAGCTACCAACTTCAACACAATTCTTTACCCAGTAAAAAGTTTTCCTGCAATATCAGAATCAATTACAATTTCTACCGCGCCAGGGTTCGTGTCGTAAATTTCTACACCAAATTTTTCTAACTCCTGTCCCCAAGGACCTTCAACTACTGACGTCACGTTGTTACATATTGTATCTTGGTTCAGCGCTTCAAAATTGAACGCATAATCTCCTTTCAGACTATATAACCTAACTCGATAACAACTATGTTCATAAGGTGCAGAACAAATTCCCCGAAGAGTGCATGCGTAACCCTTTCTTTTTTAACAACTTCGTATCCCATTTCCAATGCGGCAGCTATTCGAATGTACGACCGTTGGGAGCCGGTATCTATAATTGCTCTTTCCTCCCTTTCTGTCTCTTGACCCCTTACTTTTACAACTAATGTTTGCAAAAAACGTTTCGGCATACACGTTATTAGTTAATGTATTTTCAATAACTGGTTTCGTTACATTTTGTTTCACTGTACCGTCATTTTCCTTGTTACCTTTTGGTCCCTTGCACATAATGTATGAATGTTGTACCTTGCACTTGGCGCATTTTAATTTAACTCTAAATCTACTGCTAATGTGTCCCGGTTTTAGACACTTGAAACTACACCCCTTTGCCTTTAACAGCTTTGTTTCTTCCTCGAAAGATCAGTTACGTGCCTTCGAACACTCTTTGGTAACACGAAAATCACTACAAAAAATACATTTCTCTTGGTCACCTTTACAGTTAATTAACTCTGCCGCTGTTGGAACAGTTTCTGTGGGACTACTTCGATTCTTCCTTTTTTTTACCGCACTGGAAGTATCTTTTAAATCAAACCCCACAACCGCAAGTGCTATCCGCTCTCCGCTTTCAACTTCTTTTCTCACAAACAACATTAAATTTTTCAGTCTATTTTCCACTGTAGATTCACCATAGTTCAAAGGTTCTCAGGTAAACACGATTCCACTAGTGGGTACAGCACTGCTGCACACATGTCTGTCGTCACTCCTAATGCACTTAATGCTCGTAATTGTGACTCAATTTTATCGTACAAAGCACTCAGTCCTAATTTCTTGTTACTGTTCAAATTGCTTAACACCAGTTTTAAAAGTTCCCTCACATACACTTCTCCAATGTATCTTCACGACCGAAACGTGACTTCAAACCTTCGATCACTTTCGGATAGTTTTCTTTACATAACGGGAAACTTTCAACAAATTGATGTGCTCTTGATTCGGGTACAGTAGCCTGCACTAAATGCTGAAACTTGTCACTATTTGCGATATTTGTGTCCGCATCGATTCGATTGAACTGACTAAAACGGTAACCAATTCAATTACCGGTAACTTAATACCTCGTTTCTTACCTTCTGTCAAAACACTGTCTTATCACGAGTTGAATTTGATGCATGCTTATCGATCAGCTCTTGAACTTTCGTACAAAGACCATCTTGTGCTTCGGTTTCCTGAACAAAATCATCATCTTGGAATTCTTCTTTTAACCCTTTGGGGATCTTTTCGTACAATTTGTACGATATGGGTGTTTTCTGGGATTTAGCGTTATAACTCTCCTATTTGAGCTTTTTCGACCGGGTTTTTTTGTTTTCCAAGTCCAGAGATCTTGTAGAAGACATTACGTATGGTTTCAGACCGTCCTGCGTCCAGACATAGAGGGTGATGACGTCATAAATCAAAAATGTATTTTCTCATTTACTAAGCCTATGTTCAATATTTTTTGACGGGCTTATTTTTCCACGTAGAAGATTGAAATTTTGCACAAACATTCAGTCCACCGAGTAGTATTTACCAGATTTTTTGTTCAGATCTCAGTGCTAAAACAGGGGGAACCAGAGGGGCAAAGGGGTGAAAAAAGGGATATTTTTACCCCCAAAATCCCGTTTTTCGTCATTTTCCCGCCTCACATACATAATGGGGACACGTGAGTCATACCGTCTGAAAGGCACTTCCATTCTGAAGAGAATGACGGTCGAATCATTATCCTAGGATAATTAGGGACGTCTCAGGGATTTTTTGAAAAATATACTTCTATATAGGGAAAAATGGGATATGGTGGGTATATTTTTTTGGCGGGCTTACTTTTGCACCTAGAAGATTGAAATTGTGCACAAACATTCAGCCCTCCGAGTAGTATTTACCAGAGTTTTTTCACATCTCTGCATTAAAACATGGAAGGGGGGGGGAAGAAGGGGAAAAAGTTGAAAAAAGGGATTTTAGACCAAAAAATCCCGTTTTTCACGATTTTCCCGCCTCACATACATGATGGAGACACATGAGTCATAACGTCTGAAAGGCAGTTCCATTCTGAAGAGAATGACGGTCGAATTATTATTCTAGGGTAATTAGGGACGTCTCAGTGATTTTTTTTCAAAATATACTTCTGTATAGGGTAACATGGGGAATTTTCTGAATTTTTTTATTTGGCGGGCTTATTTTTGCACCTAGAAAATTGAAATTGTGCACAAACATTCAGTCCACCGAGTAGTATTTAACCGATTTTTTTCAGATTTCTGCGTTAAAACAGGGGGGTCCAGAGGGGCTAAAAGTTGAAAAAAGGGAAATTTAGACCAAAAAATCCCTTTTTTCTGGAATTTCCCGCCTTAGATACATGATGGAGACATGTGAATGGTACCGCCTGAAAGGAAGTTCTATTCAGAAACAGAATATGGGCGACACATGTCCCTAGGGTAATTAGGGATGTCTCAGGAAATTTTTTCCCTGAGATCATAGTGTTTTGTGGTACTTTGGGGCATTGTGGGAATTTTTGATAAAATTTCTCCCGCCCTTACTATTCAAGATAGAAACTTGAAATTTGGCACACACATTTAGTATACCAAGTACTATTTCTCAGATTTTTTTTTAGATGGCTACGTTCAGACAGGGTTGGTCCAGGAGGGGCCGAAGTTCGAGGAAAAAATTTTTCCCTCCGAAATTTTCACTTTGACATTTTTTTCTCGCTTCTAGTATATGGTATGAGCATCCAAGTGGTACCATTTGAAAGCCAGTTCTATTCTGCAGAGAATGAGGTATGAACCATGATCCTAGGATAAATAGCGACGATGCAGTAGCTGCTTGACTGAAAGTCTAAAAAATAGCCCAAAACGCCAAGATCCCCAAAGGGTTAATAACAATTCGATGTATTCATTGTGTGCTTCATCAACCGATCTGTATTTATCCTTCAATAATTCAAAATTCACTTTAAATTCGTCAATGTTCACATTCTCGGTATTACAAGACTGTTCCGCATTTTAGCGAGTTTTGTAAATACAGCTCTCGCCACTATTCTCACTCTTCTTGCCTTCTCCATTATTTAAGTTGTTTCTCAGTCCTGTCACGGTCGCCAAATGTTACAATAAAACGTTAATATTATAGAAGGCAAAAGATACTATTTTAATTACAAGATTAGCACTTACACTACAGCAGATAAAACAGAAACGAACGAAAGAACAAAGAAACAAAAGAACAAAACTTGCTATCAATGTTGCCATAACATAAATCCAACAACCTGTTTAAAAGAACACTTCAATACTTTTCTTGACACTTTTTGCACGTTTTCTTTTGTTTTTGAGGTTAATGGACGTCCCGAACGTGGCTCGTCTTCTACCAACTCATTTCCCCTTTACCACTTGTAAACAGTCTTCAGAGTTACAGCATCACTATACACCAATTTCAATATTTCGTGAGTTTCTTTGGCGGTTTTTTGCAACTTGAAACAGATCTTAATGTTCACGCATTATTCGTAATCCATGATACGCGACAGACACGGTAAACACAACCTCACTCTAGCGGCTCTGGACGCTGACTGATAAGCAGTGTTTGTAGGTTTCCTTGAGAAAATTTTCCTCAACAAACACAAAATTTTCCCTTTTCTTATCAAATATTCCCTAGTTTGTTGAGTTCCAATTCCTATGAGAGAAGTTACATGATAAGATTAATTTAGCTATATTAAAGGAAGTGTCAAGCACATTTGTTGTATTCATTTGAGTTTTCCTTCTATTGCTTTTACTTTACCTTTACTTTATTTTTTAAAAAAAATCAAAAACTCCTAGCCAACAATGGGTACAAGTTATGCTACTTTGAACAAATACATTGACATACAATCAATCGCTATTGTATTGGTTCATTTCTGAAGAACAAAGAAAAATTTATGTATTTATTAGTCAACCTGTCAGCGCGAGAATTTCCCTGTATTTTCATGTTTTATCGAAATATCCCCTTATTGCTAAATTTATCTACGAAATTTCCCTCGATCAGGAAAATTTCCCTCAAACTACGAACACAGCTGATAAGTCAGAACGTATTCCAACTTGACACTGCCTGTCTCAACGGATCAGGCTATCGGACAAATTACATCAAATAGTTGTAGCGTCAGCAGTTGCTACTAAAAAAATTCATTCACCGTATTTTTTTTATTACACCTTGAAACAGTAATCCTTAAAGAACATCCTCAAAAATATAAAGACATGTATTGTAAATACGAGAAGATCACAATGTTTTATAATAAGTTAATAATGCAATTTCTCATACATGCTCTCGGCCTTTTGAGTATTCAGTACTTTGATAACCGGTTGCTCCTTGTGTTGTGTTTCATATCTTGGGCTGCGTCACTGACATGTTATTATTGTTATTAAACACTCACGGGTTCTTGTGTCATTCATTTTCATCAGCTCTCTTATATATCATCAGATATAATAATAATAATAATAATAATAATAATAATAATAATAATAATAATAATAATAATAATAATAATAATAAATTATTTGACTATATAATGGATAATAATCAGAAAGAGTTTTTTTCGTCAACTTCGTGCGGAAACTACAATTAAATAGCATATTCTATACAGTAGATCAATTTATTGTGCAACTTCGAAAAATGATTGAATTAGTTTTTGCATATATTAGCCAGTAACACTCTCCCTCTAACTAAAAATAATTGGAATATTGTATAAAAATTCCATATAATATTATTATTATTAGAATTGTTGTAAAAATAATAATTTTCTTTAAAATTGTATCTATCATGATTTGTAAAAACAATTATATCTGTTCTAAGTATAGTATCTATTTTAAGCATGAACGAATTCTATATCATTTTGAACAAACGTATATACAATATGGTCTGCAGAAGAATTAATAAATCAAATCAAGATAAATAATCTATTGGCGCGTGATGTCCAGGAATGTAGCTGACCATAGTACAAGACCATTTTGCCGATCTATTTACTCGAAACGTTACAGAGAAGTATATCTTATATGCTGTTCCTACCTTCTTTTCACATACTACATACTTTTCCATTATTTCGAATTATCGTTCGTTTTGTTTGTAATACGTATTTTCTCACAGATGGCTAAAGGTGCCATGTGCACTTAATTATTATTATTATTATTAAAAACTCAATGACGCAGTGCAAATAATGAAATACGAGGTGTGATTGGATGTAACAAACACAAATGCTCAAAACAGTGAAAGTGTGTACAAGAAAATAGTAATTCTCACACAGCATGGTGAATCGTTGCAATGTTTGTGCATGTGTGTGTGTGTGTCGAACGTCGTATATAACTAACAGAGTAAATGCAATAATATCATAGGTCAGGCACGTAGCCAGGATTTCGTAAAGGGAGGAGGGGGATCCGTAACATGAAGTACTGTAATCATCACACCAGGGGCTCGATTATTCTAAACTATTTCACTGGAACATATATTGGTTCGTTTAGCCAGGATTTCGTAATGCACGGGAAGGGGTGTGTGTGTGTGGAATACTGAAGACCCAGAGCTCCATCAATCTAAACTACTTTACTGGCAACATGTATTGGTTTGTTACGACAATAAAATGAAGATATGTTAGAAAGTATTTTAATAAAATAAATTATAAAGAAATCTAGTAAAAGAATAAAAAAGTATTGAAAAAGATTTTACAATATTTACGTTCCTTTCTCTGTTCATTCAAATATAACAATTTTCCTTTCATTATGACTTCAACTATTACAAAAAGCACATATTCACTATTATAAAAAGTACATATTCAATAATGTCTTTCAAAATATTTTACAATATTTGTGTTTCCTTCTCTGCTGAATCAAATATTAACAGAACTTTCTTTCCATATAACTTTTTTGTTTTCATTATTCCGTCAACCACTGTCTGCTCCAAATGACAGGTTAAAGGAGCAATAGAAAACTGTTTCTGAAATAACATGTTTGATACTGCAGAGAAGCAATGACGAAAAATTATGATAAAGAAATGTCTACGCTGTTACAGAATGGCACTATACTTTCGAAAGCTTGAAATTTCCTTGACTAGTAGTAGAAATTCTGAAAATTCCGTATCTTTCCTAGAAATTTCAAATTCTCTGACTTTTCCAGGATATCTCGCTCATTCGCCACCATGTATTGCACGTAATACAAATCTACTCATAAGAAAGAGTAACCGAATGCTTGCTCTATCTTTTTATTTTTAATGCTGATTCTTCTTTTTCTCGTTTTTTTTTTTGTTTCATCCTTCCTTAATTTTTTCATTTCTGGTCTCGAAGGGGGGGAGTTCATGACCCCCCGCCCCCTCTTGGCTACGTGCCTGTCATAGGTAAACCTACTTTATGACTGTAACCTGAATTAGTCATAGTATTTGTAAACTAAGTCGTCTTTGCTATGTGATAAGAATTATTAGGGTAACGAAGATCAATCTAGCAACAGCTAAGGCCTTATTTGATTTTAAGCGATTTACAGAGCAATATTAAAGTATGGTATCATGTGTTGGGGTAGCAAAACTAACCTTGTGTTTAGGATTGCCAGGCTCTTGAGAGAAGAACGAAGATTTTAGGATGTTTAGGAGGAAAAAGAAGAAAATAGGATATATTCAGAATTTACGTATAAAAAATACTTCATATTGTATTTGTTCATATTGTAACGTAGAATACTTTTAATTGGAAACTGGAGCAGTTAGTTTCATTAAAGTTAATTGCAGCACATAAAATACAAAAAAGTATATTCTGATTTATTAGTTTACAGTAGCATTTGTTCGTGACATCAGAATATTCTGCTTTTATTAGTTCACAGTAGCATTTGTTCGTGACATCAATATATTCTGCTTTTATTAGTTCACAGTAGCTTTTGTTCGTGACATCAGTATATTCTGCATTTATTAGTTCACAGTATCTTTTGTTCTTGACATCAGTATATTCTGCTTTTATTAGTTCACATTAACTTCTGTTTATGACATCAGTATATTCTCTTTTATTAGTTCCCTACAGTCTCTTATTTATCAAATAAAACACAATTTTTCAGATTTACCATCGAAATTGATACAAAATTAAAAATGAGAGCCAAGACCAGAGAGTTTTCAGGAAAGAGGGAGCTACTATAGTCATGGGAGGCATTTGCACATGGAGGAGTAACCTCGTGTTCTCCAACGAAAGAGGTACAAATATCAAGTGTTAAATGAACCTAATATTGAAATTGAATAAAAGGAATGAGCAAATTCCAATGCCCTTGTACCATGATACTAACATGCGATAATAATAATGATCTCTCATAAATTGTATTAATGTTTGTAATATACTTATTTTGCGCCATCATAATCAGGTAGAATGAATCGTATGGTTAGCAAAGTACGGTATATTTTACACCCGACACAAATCAAATAATATACTTTAGTATAATTTTTCTGAACACCTCAGATTTCATAACTGTTAGCATTCAGATGGATAAGAATACCAACTAAGTTTGACTTATTTATACTGAAGAGAATATTTGGAACCTGAGAATATACCTAGGCGAGACTCATCTCCAAGAGTCAGAGGCTAAAGCGAGGGTTCATATGATCAGATGCGATTATGTAACCCCTAAAATTTCGGAGAATATCGAATAAGCTGTCATCTGTATTTGTTTTCTGTTTTTTTTTTCTTTCTTTCTTTCAGATATTGAAGAAAAGCATTAAAAACCAAACAAACTACTTCTTAAGCAAAACAATATATTCACATTAAAAACTACAAACGTGTTTCAGTTTCGTCAACTAACACTTTGGTTTCATCGAACACTATCATCATTGATAGTGTCTGATGAAGCCAAAGAATTAGTTGGCTAAACTGTCACACGTATGTAGTTTTTAAAATGTGAATATATTGTTTTGCTTAGCAAATAGTTTGTTTGGTTTTTAATTATATATATAGCAAAGCTTCTACTTATGGAAAAGGAAAGCATATGTAGCACATAGAAATGATCACAGTTATTCAATCTAACAAACTATTGTAAAATATTTTGTGGTTAGGAACTCTGTTTCATATAACATTTTCTCAGTATTATTATCATCACAATGCTGACCTGCAAGTGTTCCTGTGAAGGTCAGAAAATTCATCCGAAGATCATCTATATTTCAAGACATTTATCTGTTGCTCTTCTTCAGAATGGTTTAAGCTTAAATTGTGCTATATAGTTGGCTAATTACATACTGATTCATTGTATTCAGTAGTAATAAATCAATTAAAAGAGTCTATGGATTCCAGCGTTAAACAAATAACAGAAAACTCTGTATAGAATATCTTTTATATGCACTTATTTGAAGCTCTTAGTATTTTATAAATGACTAAATAACGCACCATATTAAGTCAATTAATTAATTACTATGTTCTATTTACAGATTAATAGATATTAAAGGACAGTTTGTTAAAAATTCTCTCTTCTTCATCCACACACCCTATGTAGAAAATTGCAAGCAATCGTCTAAGATGTCAGCTTGGAGAGGGAGAGTCACTGTTGTCAATATATACAGGGTGGTAAGAAACAATGGATTCCCTATAATCTAGCCTTTGGAAAATCCCTCGCACACATCTTGCGGAAGTTTGAAACATACATTTTTCAATAGAGCAGGTATGACTTCGAGTGTCATGTTCTAAACCGCACTCTCTACGTTGCGTTTTAGAATTACAGCCCTCTGAAGTTAATTTTTCTCACGCTTTCGGCACCTTATATTGCCGAAACTATCCCTCACTGACCAAAGTTCCAGAGAACTAATATATATATATACCTAGATATATTTGAATCCAATTTGGTGAATTTTGCGATAATTCCTATGTATTTACTAGTTTAATTTTTGTTAGTAAAATTATTATATCTCAATCCATGTCAAGATTCCCTCTTTCCGTGTTAAATGTGATTAGTTAATTCTGTAACATGGTTTAAGCTTAAACCATCCTGAAGAAAAGCAATCGATAAAATTGCTTGAAATATACATAATCTCTTGAAGAAATACGTGATCTTCATATAAATATTTCCAGATCAGTACTGTGATAACAATAAGTTCAATTAGTAATTATTTTCACAATAGTTATCCTCTCAACGACTGCATACATTATGTACGTAATGCCACTAACGTTTGTTTGAGATTTATTCCTGATTTGTTTTTAATTCTATACAATTGAACACTATTATTACATTTATTTATTTTTTTGTTCATATCTAAATAAAGTAAATAAAAGAAAAACAAAAGATAATATAACGAAAGTCATAAACCTTGCGTTTAACGTTTGTTTGAGATTTATTCCTGATTTGTTTTTAATTCTATACAATTGAACACTATTATTACATTTATTTATTTTTTTGTTCATATCTAAATAAAGTAAATAAAAGAAAAACAAAAGATAATATAACGAAAGTCATAAACCTTGCGTATCTATTACCACACTTCTTCGTTTTCACGAATATTTTCATTGTTTTTAAAATTTTGCATCAATGTTCCCAACCCTCTGTGTATCTATTTAAATAAAATGAAATTTCTAGTTTTACGTTCAGTGGTGAGGCTTGAAGGGAGACAGGGTAGCCAGCGTCTATCCTTTAGAACTTTATATGCATTATGTTTAAGCCTTTCCTAACTAAAATTTCCTATAATTTCCTTTCCGTTTTTTTCTTTTTCCATGTTGGAACTAGATTCTCTTCTAGATCCTGCTTCCATGTAAGTATACAGATCGTCCAATGTCTAGCAAAACCTTGAAGATTATTCCTGTGTTGGATTCCTATTCCTTGCATCAATCTATAGAAGTATAAAAGTACCAGACATGCGCGAAATGAAGAGCCAAACACTCGCTGTGTAGATCCCCTCAAAAGACGTTTGGCATTCTGTCTATTACAGGGTTGCCAGACAAGTTTATTTTAAGCTACATTTTTAAGTGCCAGGAATACCGCTACTTTCTTCTTGTTTGTCTTTCGAGCTCCCTCTATAAAATATTAAATTGTTATAACGGAATTTGAAGAATCCTTTTCTTTACACATTTTGTTGTTTGGTGTGCCTAATATTCAA
Source organism: Thermobia domestica (assembly GCF_964235325.1). NCBI lineage: Eukaryota > Metazoa > Arthropoda > Insecta > Zygentoma > Lepismatidae > Thermobia > Thermobia domestica. Next base: position 6,737,552 of record NC_137468.1, read on the forward strand.
GAAACAAACAAACAAACAAACAAAAAAGAAAAGAAACTAGCAGAAAGTTCAAGTGTTGCATTGGCAACTCTACCACTGTTGTGTATTTTGCGAGAGTGACAAGTAGAAGTGAGTTGATTGCGGCGAGGTTTTCTCTCTGTAAATGTTTAGCACTAATGTAAAATGTTTCGAAAATTTATTTGAAGTTTAGTATCCCTTTTCAGCAACAAGGCTATATACGGTGTAAGACGTAGAGCTACAAATTAATTTGGAATTGGAACCACCGTAATGTGCTGAAATTTTTAACGCTCTGTCTATAGGAATCGAATCCAGGACTACGTGCAAAGACGCATGCCCTAACCACTATACCCAGCGGAAAGTATTGTTCCGAAAATGTTGGTTAGCAGCTCAATTAAAGACACTATTCTCACTATTGTGTGCAAGTCACAAAATGAATTTTAAATAGCTTATGATAAAATAATTTTCAGCAACTTTGATGTTTGCGAATGAGATTCCTTTCCCCTTAATAGCCTCTAGACCAAAGCAACCTGAACTATTATTGTAAAATAAACTTATTGCTTTAGTTTTACGTGGCTATATCGTTGCATAAAGGTGTCGCTTGTGAAGGATAATCAGAAGATACGACTTGAATTTTACAATCCTATCCGTCTACCTACAATAATAATACAGGATAAATGGAAAAGCAATGGGATGCAATTATACACTGAATATATGCGTAGATGGAAGGAATAATGGGAATACTTTTGTTTATGGTGCCTGTTTTGGTGTTCTGCACATGGACTACTTATAGAACTATAATCGAGTTGATTAGGATTTTGTAAACTTCGTAATTTTATTGGATGACGCACTTGATAATATATGTTTTAAAAATTGAAGAGCAGTGCTCTGAAGTGTGGAGCAACAGATGGTTGCCCTGTTCTCCCTGTGCGGGGCCGTCATTAATGATCCTGATAATTCATAGATATTTTATGGTTTGAGTTTTCAATATTGTTTGCTATATACATTTACTTTCTTCTATGAGTATAAAGTATAAAATTTTATAATTAGTTGACTTTACTACATGTAGCCTGTTGTTCCTCCAAAGTCGAGATTTCCCGAACGATACCACATTTGCTAGAAATGAGGGGCATAAGGGCGGCAGTTGAGGACATTTTTGTGCCTCAGGCCAGGGATCAATGACCTATGACCACAATCCCTAAGTTTTGAAAAATTGCCAAATTTTGTTAATTTATACAGCTTATATATAATAAAAGAAAAATTCTGACCAAAGCATATATTAACTAATAAATAATAGTTAATATTAGGAGAAGATAGAACAGAGCAGGTGATTGATTTTCGATACTTGAGTAGTATTATTAATGATGATATGAAATGCGAATGTGAAAATAAAAGCAAGGATAGGAATGGTGAAAGAAACCTTTAGGAGAAAGAAAATATTATTTTGTGGGACTTTGAATAAAGAGTTGAGAAAAAGACCCATAAAATGTTTTGTGCAGAATATTGTACTGTATGGGACAGGAACATGGACATTACGCAAAAGTGATGAAAAATGACTGGAAGTGTTCGAATCGTGAGTGTGGAGAAAAATGGAGAGAATTAGCTGGGTCGAACGGAAAAAGAATGAGAGGGTGCTAGAAATAATGTATGAAAAAAGAACAATTTTAAATATTATTAAGAAGAGGAAGAGAAATTAGTTGAGACATTGGTTAAGAAGGAACTGTATCGTCAGGGATGTGCTAAAGAGTATGGTGACACAAGAGATAGGTAGGAGGCGAAGGAGACTACAAATAATGGACGATATCAAAACAGAAAAATTGTACGTGAAGACGAAGAAGTTAGTGGAAGACTGTGGAGAACAGAAGCTTCTCAGTTGCGGCAAGTGACCTGCCAATAATGACAGAATACCTATGATGATAATGATGATGACAATACTGTGGAAGAACTCGATTTTCGAGAATAATAATTTGTATATTTTAGATTTATTGTTATGTTTATGTCTCGAAATCGTTAAGTAAGGTTATGGGAATTTAATGTTGAATATGTAAAGTTAATGCAAGCTGCACAATCTCGCTAATAGTTGTGTCAGCAATTTATTGTAAACAGTTGTGTATAAGAATGTCATCGTAACGTGTCTGGCAATGTAGGAAGGAAATGTTGACAATGTGTCTTTCCTCACATTAGCCAGATTCTAGAAATTGTACAAAACGTGAATTTGTGGGATTTTATGAATTTCATGAGATTACGGATGTACGGAGGATTGCTTAGAATCGGGAAGTCAGAACGTGTCGAGGGTTGCAGTTTTGAGTTTTGACACATGGAAGGAATTTGTCTCTCCATGTGAAAACGGTGTCGCACGTGCCACAGCAGACGGAAAAGCAGACGATGGTAGTTGGACTCCGCCAAACAAAACCAGAGGACGAGAAGGTTTTGAGGGAGAGTTCAGGGACAGTTCAGAGACAGTTTGGAGAGTTCCTGAGATTTCCTAGAGAGTTCGAGAGGATTAGTTTCTGAGTTCTTGATGAGTAGTTCTGAGAGTTCCAAGATGGTTCATTGATTTTGAAGATACTTGGGTTCGAGTCTGGAGAACCAAGTTCCATTGACTTATCAACCAGATGATAGGAGAAAGCAGGACATTGTGCTTCAACATATTCTAACGACGCAGAACTTCGAGGGAGATTTACATTGAGAGGCCCATACCTCAATGCACATTTTTATCGTCCAACAACACGGAGTGTTAGCTTAAGAAGCAGAGTTCTACACCAGAACGACGTGGGACAGCAACAGATTTATCCAGGTATGTGTGACTCCGAGTCAGAATTCAAAGCTCAATACTTGATCGTACTATACCTTACTGGCAAATGACTCCGAATATCCGTTATAGCAAACATTCAGAAATCTCACAGTTCATTCATCAGATTTTAGAAATACAGTGTTTTATGTTAAATGAAGTGGAAGTATATTTATTTGCTTAATCCCCATAAGAAAACCTCTTGCAAGTTAAGTTATAATTCGCCCACTCATTCTAGATGGTGAGTGGAAGGCGCCTAGTAGCACTCATCTTTGCATCCCCAAATAGGCACTGAGTGGCTAGGTTGTCATAGTGGAGATGCTGTGAGGTCATTTTGACTATTGTAGCGATCCTAGTAATTAGGTTGTCATGGTGGTGAGATGCTGGTTTTTAAGATCTTTTAGATCAGGGTAAGATCCCAGTAATGATACGAATGTCATGGTGGAGTATGCTTAGGGTTTGATTCCAGGCGGAATAAGGTTGTCATGGTCGAGATGCTGTGGGTTCGATTCCCAGTCAGAGTTGTAAATCTAATTCCCATTTAGTAATTTATGTCATGGTTGGAGATTGCTGGTTTGTAAAGATTCAAGTAGTAAATTTAATTCCCACCCTTCCCTCCCGTTTCATGGTGCAGATGCGTTGGGTTAATTTCCCAGTTAAAGAGTGTAAGCGTGAGTAAATCCGATTTCAGTTAAATCCCTCCCATCCCACCCATGGTGAATTATGTGCGGTTAGTAAATTTAAACAGTAGTAAATTTAAATACCCTCCCTACCCGCCCATTCATGGTAAAGTTTGTTAAATTAGTATTTTATTGTCACCCTCGCTTTGATTCAGCTTAACTGTAAGACAAGTGAAACGATAGAGTTCGATTCTCGACCGGATAAAAGAAATGTGGATCAGTTATATTAAACAACGGATTATGTTTACTAAACATAGGAATTAAATGATAGTTCGTATTATAATATTAAGGATAATAAAAGTAACAAATACAGTCATAATATTGCGAGTTTACAATAATAATATTAAGAGAAAAGAAAGGGAAATAATTTCGTTTTATTTATGTTCTGGACACACAGAACAGATGCATGTATTAGGCAGGTTGTGTTGAACGGAGGACGAGAGTCGCTCAAGCGATTAGGCACGAGTGTAGCCGAGTTGACACGAACGTACAAGGTTACGTTGAGAGCCGCACGGAAAATTTGCTCCGTGTTGAAGCAGGCAGAATAACAGAAACGAAACAGTTGTTGTACAATACATTAAATATAACTCACATTAATTCTAGGATTAGACTATTGATTAGTCAATTAGTAGTAAATAGTAATAAGTTATCACAATGTTGTCCCTAAAGAACAATCATAGGATACATTATCCTGTTCTTAAAGACAATGGAAAACCTGCAACAATGTTTAGTAAATCTAGGTACTATTCATTAGATTTAGGAGTTTTAAGATACTTTGCGGAATATTTTCCGACATATGACGAAACAAAGGAACAGATGTTTAGAGAGAACGTTCTGGGTCGCAGATACAAAAACTATTATATGGTTGAATTTTCTGAGAAGAATTTCAGCGTTGATGATTTAGTGGAATTGGGATTCAGGAGACATTTCTTGTCCGTAATTACTGGTATTTCAGAGACAAATACATTAATACGCAACGCTATATTCTTCGCAATTAAAGAAGAACAACTAAAATACAAAGTATGTGCGTTATTTACTAGCGGTGCTAGTCAAGAGCTAGTGAATACATGGCTTGATCGTTTTAGAAATAGATTTGACTGCAATCAGGCAGTAAAAATTTCAGAGTTTGTTAGTACTATAGCGTTATACGAGAAAAAAGCAAAGATCATAGTGGCGAGCGATAAATCGTTGCTCGATTTAGTAGCTTTTGCGTTGTTCTTTAAACAACGAACACCTTGGTTATTAGCCTAGAGATTGTCAAGAAAGTGGAAGAGTTTTTGTATAGATATGAGTATTATTATTGCTTAGTATAGGTATTATTATTATTATTGGTTAGATATATGTATAGGATGAGGATATATTATTAGTAAATTATTATGATTTAGTATTTAGTAACGATAGTAATTTGATTATAGGATATTTTGTGTTAGTAATATAGGACGTAAATATATGGGTAATTATAGTATTATTATTGGAAGAAAATCTGACTATCAATTCGTTTATTGTAGTATGTCTTTAGGGCATATAGTTGTAATATAATTTTAAATAGCGATGTAGAATAAAAGTAGGAAAAGACTATGGAGAAGAAACCGAAGCAAAAAGAAAATGAAAACATGAATGATTTTATGTGATTAGTTTTGCATTAGGATTTTAGATGTAAGAGAAGGCAAGAATGAAAAAAAAAAAAAAAAAAAAAAAATGAATGATGCAATTGAAATATAGTTAGTCTAGATGTAAGTTAAAATTAAGAAACCCTGTTAATTAGGCCTATCCCGACTTTATCTATTTCTCGTCTATTTCAGATAATATCCGAAAGTGAAGGAAATGGACATCAATACAATATTATTATTAATATCAGTGTTAGTTTTAGGAAGTGTATTAGTAGTAATAGTAATTATAACATGTTATATTTTGTTAAAATTAAATAGTATAGAGAGAAAATACGAAAATAGTGTAAGAAATAGTAAAAATAGTGTAAGATCAAACATAGATGTAGAAATAAATGGTACAGATGAGTCTAAGACTTACGCAGTTTCCCATGCATCACCAATTTATGCCACTATTTTTAACAAGAGCAAATCTACACTAAAAACTATTCCACAAAGCACTGAAATCACTATTTTTAAGAATTTGCCAGATGGTAGTATAGTAGATTTTGGTAAGAGCACTGAAACTGAACGGAAACACACACAATTACACCACATTACCACAGAAGATGAGAAAGACACTAATACATCAATGGGACACTGTAAATACACGAAAACTGACGTTTTCAACGATGATTCCGACAAACACGGGAAAACTGAGTGCCCGAAAAAGATGGAAAGTGAATTCTTTTATGCGTGTGACATAGTGGTATTGTAAAACAAAGTGTTTTAAAACTAATAGTGTAATAATTTCGACGCAATATTGGAACTAGATGTTATCCAGTCAACGGTGACGCGTGAATAGAAGGCAGGAAGTTGAATTAACCTTGACAAAGCTTGATTGAAAAACTGTTGAGCTTGCAGTTACTAGGCTGTATGAAGTGTCAGGATTTCCAATGCCCTGCTGCAGGATTTTCTTTCTGTTCAGATTAAATATCAGTGAATAAAATTTTTATGAAAATAAAACATTAATATTTTTAAGTTTTATAGTGCAAATGTGAATATGTTAATTACATATGTTCTAAATAACTATGTTATAAGTTTTGATTTTACAGTTCCATTCACAGAGAGGTGGAAAGAGACGAAGTTAAAACATTACTGATACAGCCAATAACTTCATTGGTTGGCAAGTATGAACATTCAGAGTAATGGAAGTTTTTGGTTATTTGATATTATAAAAGCGTTGTCGCTAAGAGGAGATAACTCAAGAGTACTTGCAAATGTATGTATGATCACTCTTGACAAAATGTGATGTGCAAGTAGTTTGGTAAAAACTCGCTAGATGTCGCGAGGATATACTTTGCTACATCACATTTCAAATATTGTATTTTATAATTTTAGGAAGTAATAGAAAATTAAATTAAAATTCAAAGATATATATATTATAAATAAATGTTAGGTGAAGGAAGATTAATTAATATTTGTATAATTTATTCTGCATAATAATACATGTTTTATTTCATTTCAAGTTGATATTTATCTTTAATATGGTGTCAGTGTATATTATGTACAGGGTGTTTATAGAAAATCGCCCTCTTACGATGTCGAATTTGGTTTGCGGAGCAACCAAGTTTTTAAGGGGGGACATGTGGAAGAACTCGATTTTCGAGAATAATAATTTGTATATTTTAGATTTATTGTTATGTTTATGTCTCGAAATCGTTAAGTAAGGTTATGGGAATTTAATGTTGAATATGTAAAGTTAATGCAAGCTGCACAATCTCGCTAATAGTTGTGTCAGCAATTTATTGTAAACAGTTGTGTATAAGAATGTCATCGTAACGTGTCTGGCAATGTAGGAAGGAAATGTTGACAATGTGTCTTTCCTCACATTAGCCAGATTCTAGAAATTGTACAAAACGTGAATTTGTGGGATTTTATGAATTTCATGAGATTACGGATGTACGGAGGATTGCTTAGAATCGGGAAGTCAGAACGTGTCGAGGGTTGCAGTTTTGAGTTTTGACACATGGAAGGAATTTGTCTCTCCATGTGAAAACGGTGTCGCACGTGCCACAGCAGACGGAAAAGCAGACGATGGTAGTTGGACTCCGCCAAACAAAACCAGAGGACGAGAAGGTTTTGAGGGAGAGTTCAGGGACAGTTCAGAGACAGTTTGGAGAGTTCCTGAGATTTCCTAGAGAGTTCGAGAGGATTAGTTTCTGAGTTCTTGATGAGTAGTTCTGAGAGTTCCAAGATGGTTCATTGATTTTGAAGATACTTGGGTTCGAGTCTGGAGAACCAAGTTCCATTGACTTATCAACCAGATGATAGGAGAAAGCAGGACATTGTGCTTCAACATATTCTAACGACGCAGAACTTCGAGGGAGATTTACATTGAGAGGCCCATACCTCAATGCACATTTTTATCGTCCAACAACACGGAGTGTTAGCTTAAGAAGCAGAGTTCTACACCAGAACGACGTGGGACAGCAACAGATTTATCCAGGTATGTGTGACTCCGAGTCAGAATTCAAAGCTCAATACTTGATCGTACTATACCTTACTGGCAAATGACTCCGAATATCCGTTATAGCAAACATTCAGAAATCTCACAGTTCATTCATCAGATTTTAGAAATACAGTGTTTTATGTTAAATGAAGTGGAAGTATATTTATTTGCTTAATCCCCATAAGAAAACCTCTTGCAAGTTAAGTTATAATTCGCCCACTCATTCTAGATGGTGAGTGGAAGGCGCCTAGTAGCACTCATCTTTGCATCCCCAAATAGGCACTGAGTGGCTAGGTTGTCAATACGTATAAATGATAAGTATTTATTTTGTGTAAATTGATTTAACAGAATTTAAGTCATATACCCCAACATTGAATTGAAATAGTGACAATTGAAATTATGAACTCAACCACAGTTTTAAAACTAAGCTGTATATAGCATTTCTCTGATGCTTACTAATTACTTTAATTGGATCAAAACAATGTTTGCAAATTTACTAAGTCCTTTTATTATTTGCGGTTACGCCGTTTTCCAAGAATAACTATACACTGAATGGAGTAAACTTTCTGCATTATTACATGTAGGCAAGGGGGCGCGGTGGCTCAGTGGTAGAGCGTTCACCTCTGGTGCTTGGAGGCCCTGGTTCGATCCCAGCTCGCGCCGTGTGGACTTTGTGGTGGACAAACACTGCGCTCGTGGGTTTTCTCGGGGTTCTCCCGTTTCCTCCCACTTTCTTCATTCCACAATTTTCATTCATTTTTCATCATCACAGTCTCCATTAGCCTAACTGGCATAAACGTGGGACGTAAAACTCAAAGATTTCATTTCACTTACATGTAGACAAATCCTACGAATGTACGTGTTTTTCAGATTATGAGGGTGGAAAGGGGCGTCGGAATATTGCGTACCAGAGTAGCAAAATACCGAACGCGATTCATGTCTTTTGGATAATAAGAACGGGCCAACTTGTAAAATATAAGCAAAGTCGTTGGGTCAGTTTTTCCTTTCTTTTAAAAGTTTTTGTTGCTCTGTTAACTTTAATGCTTTAAGGAAGTAGAGTTAAATAAATAAAGAAAGAAAGAAAAAGAAGAAAAGAAAAGAACTCTGAATATTCTAAAAGCCATATTTTTTTAAATTTGATTCCGATCTGTTGAGGCGTGCGTAGCAATGCCTTTATGCATAACGATAAGAGCTGTTGGGTATCGAATACATACAATTACGAGAAACTAAATCTCTCGACATCTCGAACTTAATTTGTTTTCCTATTGTATGGCTTTTCTGCACTCCCATGGTCACTTGAACATGATTTTCACGTATTCTTTGTACAAGTTTTTCCATTACCATAGCGAATAGAAGTAATAAGTTTGAGCACTCTTTTTTTAATTCGTGAGGTCTACCGCAACATGGCGCTAATGTTACATTCAGCCCAACACGATAAATTTTACGCCAAGTTTTCTTATTGTTGAGGAATTCCTTTTCCATTTGAATAAGAGATTATTATTTTTTCGACTGTTTAACCTACTGATATACAATTATTACAATATATATGGCGTACCTATAAATAATAATCTTTAGGCGAAAATGGCAATTTTGAACATCTATATTCTATTCATGAAAATTCATGAATTTTCTATGAATTTTCTATGAATGAAAATTCTATTCATGAAATTTTTAATGACTTCAATTGTATTGTATTGTATTGTATTTATTTCGTCTTTTTTTCATATATTTAGCACTGTATTGCAATGCATATGAAGAGCACACGTCATTTATATATAAACACAAAAGTAAAAATAACAATAGTAATGAAAATTACACACACTAGGTTAATAATTAAGCCTTACATCTCACATCTTATTATACACTACATTTTGCATGATATTAAAAATAAAGTAAGAGTAAGTAATTATTACTTGCAGTGTATGTAGAAATTCTTGAAGATATATCAAATGCTAACATAACTCTATTGTGCTGTGATGTTGGAAAATCAAAAATGAAATGAAATCTTTAAGCTTTACGTCCCACGGTTATGCCGGTTAGGCTAAAGGAGACGGTGATGATGAGAGATGAGTGAAATGGTGGAATGAAGGAAGTGGGAGGAAACGGGAGAACCCCGAGAAAACCCACGAGCACGGTGTTTGTCGCTATGATGTTGGGATGAGACTGTACTCGCAACCGGCTATATATTTATTGACTTGGTAAGCCCGGGTCTCCCAGGAGGCTGTGTATGCCAATTGGTTACTTTTTACTGAATTTCCATATGTAGACTAACATTTGGAATAAAACAATAAAATATCTTCTTGAATTACACGTAACACACACACACACACAAAATAGGACTTTTCAGCTAGTTGTCACTCTAAATTTTTGTCGTAATCTCCCGTAAAAACAATTATCTCAAAGACAATACGTGATGGGCTTAAGTACATTCTCTATTTGGCACAAATATTCATACTACTACGAATATTAATCATGGAATCATGCAAAATCACAGCAAATCACCTGCTTCTCTAATATGCATTCTTCTAGACAAGGTTGGGCTGAATGTGACAGGAGCTCTGTAGCATTTCTGTTTACAGAAAGACCAAAGTTTGCTCTGATCTCCAGTATGTGAAACGAAGAGAGTTCCTGCACCTTTTACTTCTATTTGCTATGCTATCACTTTCAAATTTATTTGAATTTCAGAATCATTCATATTCTTAAACCGTCAGTACAATTTGAAATTATTATGTTGTGTGACAGGTACTGGGAAATTCATTGTCCGAAATCTTGATACCATACGCATCTTTGTAGTGATCTGAAAGTTATGCATATGACTACATGGTATCGAAGAGAGATTAAATTTTTCCTGGTGACGTGATTTTAATAAGTCTTCTCGGGCTATGAGCCAGGCGCAGGTATTGACATACGACGTTTCGAATCAGGCATTGCATTCATCTTCACGGATTGTGATAAAGAGACCGGAGATGTGGGCATGTATATATGGTAACTATTTAGGGGCGAAGCTATGAATGGGGTCTTCTGATTGGCTAAGGGAAATGGTGACTTCTGATTGGCTGAGGAATGCTGGCTTCTGATTGGCTGTTGTTGTGGCTACGAGAAATGGTTTTGTTGAATGTTTGTATTTTTATTCCTGAAAAGATAGGGCTGAGTTGAAACTCATTGTCTCTATTGAGGCTGTTTCTTTCACGTGAGATAGCTATGGCTTTCTTTATTATTCTGCATTTGTCTACTATGCTGGTATTTGTAAAATCAATTATGTGCCAAAACTCTACGCTATGCTCTGCTAGTCCTTGCTTTTCGGATTTTCGGAAGTTTTATGTAGCTGTTGTGTTCTTTGCATCGTTGTTCTATTGTATGTCCAGTTTGTCGTAAGTATGATCTACCACATTCACAAGGTATACGATATACCCAGGAGTGCGCAGATGAAGGTCGTCTTTCACTGGTTTGAGTAATGATTAAAAAACAGACATTCAACAAAGCCTTGTAGCCACAACAACAGCCAGCTAGGAGCCAACATTTCCCTCAGCCAACCGCAGACGATTATTCGTAGCTTCGCCCTTCAGTAGTCACCATATATATATGCCCACATATTTCCGGTATTTTCAATACAATTCCTGAAGATGAATGTGAAGGCTGCATCCGAAACGTTGAATGTCAATATACCTTCATCTGGCTGATGGCCCAAGAAGAATTACTCACATTCACAGTACTCATTAATTGTAATTTTACGTTAATGATGTTTTGGAATTTTTGTCTATATGAACGTACTAATTTGTGCGCACGGAAGCCTCCTTAAAATAAAATTCTTAATGCGTTACTGCTTATGGTACGTATTTTCTTACCTTTTATAACTTTAAATGGTCCCCGAATCTCAGATAACTTGATAGCACAGTTTGCTTACAATCATATGAATAACAGAAAATAAGAACTTCTAAAGTAGGAAATAATCACGTACGCCATAATATCACTATAGCCGACATATGACTTCTAATTTCCCTACTTGAATGATAAAACAATACCCCTTCTTTCAAAATTCTACAATTTAATATTCCTTTTCGATAAATGATTTGATAGTAGCTTGAGCAGATTTTTAGGTATAATTATCGAAATAATATGAATTATTAAAGCAAAATTTTTAATATCTACTAAGCTCTAGGGATCTTTTTTTAAGAGCCTGACATACTAAAAATAATACAAAATTAACCATTTTTCTTTTGCTTGTTTTTTATAAGTAAAAGCAGATAATGAAATCCAACTTACCACACAATCATAGATAATGTTATTCTACAACAGAAAATATGAACTTCAAGAACTTTCAGTGGAAATTATAGTGTTGCCAGAATAACTTCTCCCCCAAAATCTAAGTTAAGGCAGCGACTAGAGGAACGAACTCAACTGCATGTGATTACGTATCATGTTGTTTAGGTATCCTGTGAACTACTTTTTAAAATTTTAATAACTGTATATTAAAATTATTTTGTTTATTACAAACTAAATACAACCATTGTTTTAAAATTAGTTCACAGGATTCCAAGACAACATGATACCTAATCAAATGCAGTTGACTTCGTTCTTCTAGGCGCTGCCTTAACTTAGATTTTGAGGGAAAAGTTATTCTGGCAACACTTCATTTCTATGGATGGCAACACTGAAAGTTCTTGAGGTTCATATTTTCTGTTGTAGAATAACATTATCTATGATTGTGGTAAGCTGCATTCATTATCTCCTTTCACTTATAAAAAAACAAGCAAAAGAAAAATGGTAAATTTTGTATTATTTTTTAGTATGTCAGGCACTTAAAAAAACTTCATAAATGGTCCATTATATGCTACTTTTATAAAAACTAATAAGCCTGGCTACAGTGCATAGACTAAAAACAACAAACGATTTATGTGTGTGAATGATAATAAAATAATGATGGTAGAATAAACCAGAAGAGAAATACGCAAAGTCTTAACGATTTATGTGTGTGAATGATAATAAAATAATGGTGGTAGAATAAACCAGAAGAGAAATACGCAAAGTCTTTTAGTGACTGAGTACTTGCAAAGTTCAACGAAGGAGACATTAACATATTTTCCAGATATTGCTTATTTTCTTACAGATTTCATATCTTCAATTGTTATCAATAACACTCTATAGCAATATTATATTTAAACACAAACAAACTATTTGCTGAGCAAAACAGTATATTCACATAAAAAACTACATACGTGTTACAGTTTCGCCAACTAACATTTTGGCTTCATCAGAACTATGAGATAAATGAGAGACACGTGTATATATGTATATATGTAATAGTATATTTATATATAGATATATGTGTTGTATAAGTATATGTGTATATACGGTATGTGTGTGTCGTCTTTTTAAGTGTATGCGTAATTGTATGTTGATCTGTTTATATATATATATATATATATATATATATATATATATATATATATATATATATATATATATATATATATATATATATATATATATTAAATATATATTTATGTGTATTTGTATATATTTATATAATTATTTAATTATTTGTGTCAATTATTTGTTAGTTTAGATTGGTTGTGCTAAGATCGTCCTTTTTATATGTGTGTGTGTAATTTACAACAGATAGGAAGCCTCGGTATAGGAAAATACAAATCAGAATACTTGAAGGGGATTGGCTGCTGCCAGGAGCCAATCAGAAGCAAGATGTCTCAGCTCTTGTTTGTATATAAGACTGCACATTTCTCATTTATCTCATAGTGTCTGATGAAGCCAAAATGTTAGTTGGCGAAACTGTAACACGTATGTAGTTTTTTATGTGAATATATTGTTTTGCTCAGCAAATAGTTTGTTTGTGTTTAAGTATATACAAAGCAAAGCTTCTACTTATGGAAAACAATATTATATATATAAATTTCAAACTATGAGGCACGTTTGAAAAAAAAAATAACCTCCGATTGGTTACTGCGCGTGAAGTAGTGGAGGCAACGCTATTGTCTTTGCAGAGACGTGCGCGGTAGATCAGTCTGCATCCAGCCGTGGTAGAGTGAAGGCTGTCTGATCACTAGTTCCACGTTTGTAGCGTATCAAAATGTGTGCTGCAATAGGAAAAAAAAAAAAAAAACTTGCCAAGTGAGAGGTGAGAGCTGTCATACATTTTCTTACGGCAAAACACTATTCGGCAGCGGCTATTCATCGGGAACTTTATACCGTATATGTGTCAAGTGTGATGAGTAAAGGAGTTGTTCGTGAATAGGTTCGTTCATTTAAAAGTGGACGAACAAACATTCATGACGAAGAGAGCAGTGGCAGGCCATTAGTGGTCACTGATGAACGTTTCCAGAAAATTGATGGAAAACTTCGTGAGAACTGACGTTTCATAATCTCGGAGATTTCCGATGAATTTCGTTTTTACTTACTGAAATTTGGATCTCAGCGCTTTGGCGCTGAAAGATGCAGTAACAGGCGGGAGATTTTTATGCTCATGGAATCTCTAAGCTAGTGCAGAGATATGACAAGTGTTTTAATGTTTAAGGAAACTATGTTGGAAAATAGAGCAAAGATGTAGTTTTCAGATGTATCTAATAAATTATTCTTATTTACTTTAGTGTTTCCTTTTTAACCAATCAGAGGTTACTTTCAGAATGGCCCTCGTATATTTATGAAATAGAGGCTGGCGTACGAAATGTCACACCATTTGTTTTGTTCATTACACATGTAAAATTACAGATGGAATGTTGAAAACTTGTATTCGTATACTTTGGTTTACGGATAATTCGGTAGATGTCACGAGAAGTTAGCATCGAATATTTACTTGGCGCCAAACAACAATTTTCAAGATGGCGCATAAGAGCAGATTGAGTGTTGAACAGAAGGTGAAAGTTTTACTGTTTTTTTACAGAAACGAGGAGTTTTATAGCGACACAAAGACGTTTTCGTGCACACTTTGGTACAAAATGGGCTCCATATAAACAGACTATTCAAAGATTATATCGTCAATTTGAAGCAATTGTCTCTGTGATGGAGAAGAATTGACGGTGCAGGTAATGTCACATCGGTTTCCTGAGCGTCACCAAGGTGGGAGACAGTGTCTCCCGCATAGCCCTGATATCAATCTACGTGATTTCTCCTTGTGGGAGTACTTGAAAGACAATGTCTTCGCAAGGAATCTTGCCAGTGCAGCTCAACTCAGGGCTCTCATCATGCAGTTGTACCGTCTAATTTCGGAAGACTTGTGCAGGGAAGTTGTGACAAATGTAAAGGTTCGCTTGCAAGAGGTTGTGAAACAAACTGGAGATCACATTGAACACATACTACATTCAACTAAGTTTTCATGCTGATACAATTAATTCTGCACTAATTTTGTAATATTTTGATGATAAATATATGTGTAATGAACAAAACAACTAATACGACATTTCGTGTGCCACCCTGACTTTTAAGCGTAAAGAAAACAGGGGGAGGATAATGGTAGATTTCTATCAAGCAAAATAAGTATTGTGTTCTACTAGATCAGTGCTTGAGGACAGTGCCGGACTGGTTAAGTTGATGGCCCTTGGCACGAGTTCTTAAAGGTCCCCACCCATATATTTGCTAAGCATAAAGTTTTACTGGCTCACGGGGCTGTTATGAGTAAGAGGGCCCCCAAGAAGATTTCTTTTGGAAAGACGAACTTAGGCTTCGCAAATGTTTTTGGTAGGAAGACTCAAGAAAGCATTTGCAATCGCGAAAATTCGACCAAGGCCTACAGGTGCTGCGCCTCGTGATCCCTGCGGGGCCCAGCGGGCCTCGGACCCTTGGCAATCGCCAAGTAGCCAACGTGGCCAGTCCGGCACTGCTTGAGGAGAAAAATATCTTATTTGAGTAGTAAAATTTTATGTAAGATATATGATGTTCCTAATTTCAGTTTGTTTCTTTGAGCTCCCTTGTGGTTATGTGATTAGCATACGTGCCTTGGCAGCGGAAGAGCTGGATTCGATCCCTGGTGGGAGTATATGTGGTTCAGATCTCGCGTTTAAAATGTACGTTTACATCTCATATAGGCTCAGTGCTGAAATGGGATGTTAAATTATCAAATTAATCAAAAACAAACAATTTGTTCCTAGATAAAAAAAACAAACAAATAAACGAAGAAAGCTTGATAGGAACAGAACATTCAAACAAAGGTTAAATGGGACAAGAAGGATAATCAGGGCAACTTTCTTGTTTTTCAGAAGACATACACACAAAGAAAAAGAAAGAGAAATAATTGAGAAGCAGCCTAAACCCAAGCTGATTGAGATAGAACAGAGCTCCGTTTGTAAAACGTCACACGTGCTGAAAGCTTTTAGCCATTAGTTCTATAGCATATGTTTTCTAAGTATTCACTCAACAAATATCTTTTGTAAAATAGCATGCAGGTCTACCGATACAGAGTTTGCTTTTAATTCTATGGAAGAGAAAGGCATTTTCTTTTGCAGTCCAAAATTAAGAAAAATAACTAATGATAGAAAAGTTACTAGTGCTAAAAAAGTACTAATAAACGAAAAATATACTATTTCAGCCAATGCTAGCGCCAATTTTTCATTAAGAAAAAAGAAACTAAGATTTTTTAAAAAAAAAAATCATTGTATCGGCACACCCTAAAAATCCTTTAAAATATTTTATTATTATGTTTTTTTTTTTTAAAAAAAAAGAAACAAAAATAGATCAATTTCAGCTAGATTAGCACTACACTAAAGCAAGCGTCGCGTCACTGCACTGTGCGGACAAAAATAATAATTTTTTGCATCCAGTGAGTAATTTATTCACATGAAGGGTGATTGGCCGGAGCACTTTAACGTAGTGTAGCTTCACATGATTTACAATATGTATACAAAATAGCTACCTGTTACAGTGCTATGTTTATTATGAGCCATAGCACCCTTCGTGCAAATCACAGAAGACAGCAGAAAACATAATTTTAGTGAGTTTCTTATTATTCGTGCGGATATTAAACTCGAAACTTCTGATCGTGCAAATCACAGAACATAGCAGAGTCTACGATTTTATTGGGTTATTTATTATTCATACGGACAATAAAATCAAAATTTCTGATCGCATAAATAATACAAGATACCAGAAGGTAACATTTTTATTGAGTTATTTGTTACTCATACGGACAATAAAATCAAAATTTCTAATCGTACGAATAAGAGGTACTACAGAGAACGATTTTATTAAGTTATTTATTTTTCATACGGAGAATAAAATAAAAATTTCTGATCGTTCGAATAAGAGGCACTAGAGAGAATGATTTTATTGGTTTATTTATTATTCATACGGAGAATAAGATCAAAATTCTAATGTACAAATAAGAGGTACTAGAGAGAACGATTTTATTTTCTTATTTATTATTCATACGGAGAATAAAATCAAAATTTCTAATCGTACAAATAAGAGGTACTAGAGAGAACGATTTTATTGAGTTATTTATTTTTCCTATGGAGAATAAAATCAAAATTTCTGGTCGTACAAATAAGAGGTCCTAGAGAGAACGATTTTATTGAGTTATTTATTATTCATACGGAAAAAATCAAAATTTCTGATCTATGAATAAGAGGTACTAGAGAGAACGATTTTATTAAGTTATTTATTATTACTTATTATTATTAAGTTATTTTTCATACGGACAATAAAATCAAAACTTCTGAAGAGCAAAAGGTAGCGGAGAGCCAAATTTTATTGAGTTATTTATTATTCATACGGATAAAAAGATCAAGACTCTGAGATGGTGAGACGCGTCATTCGTATGAAAATTACGCGCAAGGTATATAAATTGCTGGTTCAGAAGCTTATGGGAAAGAGACTGTGAGGTAGGCTAAAATGATGAGAGATAACACAAAGATGGATCCTACATTATTAATCATGTAAATAATAAAACTTTTTTGGAATTGACTTGGTCTAACACAGAATCCACCTAGAAAATTATGTTCTTTGGCAATGTATCAGTGTGTTCTCAAGCCGCATTATTATTATTATTATTATTATTATTATTATTATTATTATTATTATTATTATTATTATTATTATTATTATTATTATTATTATTATTATTATTATTATATTAAAGAAGCAAAACGAATTCAAATTTCTACGTTGTCAACACTATACATTTGTCGAATTCAAGATTAGTTTGTGATAGATTTTGTTTATGATTGTTTTGGAAATTGTAGATAAAAAAAAATAAATATAAGTATATAAATATTAATATTCCACTGATACAAATAGTGCACAAAATGTTTATTGTTTATATTTTATTGTTTATTGTTTATTGTTTACTGTTGTAGACTCTTTTTGATTTATATGAACTTCTTCAAATTTGTTAACTGATGGTTATTTTACTGACATGAAAATGTTGCATTTAACGTAGTATACTTTTCATCGGTGCCAACTGCAACATATTTGTTTAGTTTGTTTAAATTTTAACGTTCCGTGCAACACTGGGAGTATGAAACGTGGAGTGAATGTGGGATTCGAACTACAAAAGCTGCATCGGGAATCGACGAATTTGTATCTCCTGCACCTAAAATAATAATGCAAACCATTCAAACTACAAGAAAGCTCTGCACAGATAATAATTTACAAATGATGAATTGTTTATTAGGAAGAAATAATGCATTATAATGACGCAATTAAAGAACTAAAATTAAGTAAATGTCGCTCCTTTTGGAACAGGCCGTGAAGGTCTAAGGTTTATGTGTGGAGAAAGACACTCCTTTCGGGGCAAGCCTAAGGGTTACGTGTGGAGAAAGAGACTCCTTTCGGGGCAAGCCTAAGGGTTACGTGTGGAGAAAGAGACTCCTTTCGGGACAAGCCTAAGGGTTACGCGTGGAGAAAGAGACTCCTTTCGGGACAAGCCTAAGGGTTACGTGTGGAGAAAGAGACTCCTTTTGGGACAAGCCTAAGGGTTACGCGTGGAGAAAGAGACTCCTTTCGGGACAAGCCTAAGGGTTACGTGTGGAGAAAGAGACTTCTTTTGGGACAAGCCTAAGGGTTACGTGTGGAGAAAGAGACTTCTTTCGGGACAAGCCTAAGGGTTACATGTGGAGAAAGAGACTCCTTTCGGGACAAGCCTAAGGGTTAAGCGTGGAGAAAGAGACTTCTTTCGGGACAAGCCTAAGGGTTACATGTGGAGAAAGAGACTCCTTTCGGGACAAGCCTAAAGGTTACGCGTGGAGAAAGAGACTTCTTTCGGGACAAGCCTAAGGGTTACGTGTGGAGAAAGAGACTCCTTTCGGAACAAGCCTAAGGGTTACGTGTGGAGAAAGAGACTCCTTTCGAAACAAGCCTAAGGGTTACGTGTGGAGAAAGGGACTCCTTTCGGGACAAGCCTAAGGGTTACATGTGGAGAAAGAGACTCCTTTCGGGACAAGTCTAAAGGTTACGTGTGGAGAAAGAGACTTCTTTCGGGACAGGTCATGCAGATCTAAGGGTTATGTGAGATAATAAAATATCCTTAAGGACAGGCTATGAAAACTCAAGGGTTATGTGTGGAGATAAAGTCTTTTGGTACAGACCATGAAAGCTCAAGAGTTAGATGTAAAGGAGTATGTGTGTCGTATGATGAATAGCATATATGAAACTTGGATAGTTTCTCTAAATTTTCACGAGTTATTCGTCACTGTATAGCATGGACAGTTTCTGAATAGTTTCATGGGTCATACGTTATTGTATGTATTAGACGTCTTTTAGTACCAAACTGATGAATCATTTATAATCACCCGGTATACTTAGCAGATACAGGTATTGGTCAAAGGGTAGATGCAAATAAGAAGTGTTGCTCGATTATGATCCTATATCGCTTAAGATGTGATGGATAATTTGTTACGAAACGGTGTTTATTATGCATAATTCCTGTATTGCCGTAGCGTGATGGATAATGAAAGACCAAGACCATGTTATGATGGAGTCAATAAAAGAGTTATTTGATTATAGACTAATGTTGTTAAGGGTTAAGGTGTTTATTCATGCATAAAACTGCACCAACATCTACCAACACCTACATCTAGGTATTATATAAGGTATATGACCTGGAGCTTGATTGGTTTCACCATTCCCTTGGTTACGATGTCTATGCACCTGTCACTCATTCGGAGAGTACAAAATATTGGTCCTGCCCTATGCCATGGTAGACAATATTATCTATTATGGCGGTACTTTTAACGTAAAATTACATGAAGGTATAACATAAGTAAATATTTCATTTAGACAACTGTCTAAAAATACTTTGCACAATACTTTGAAAAACGCGAAAAAAAGACTGATGAATATCTCCAACACGTTTTCAACTTTTTATCCGAGTCAATATAGTATATTTAATTCTTACATTTCTAGTTATTTAACACTGAGACCTTTGAGTAATCACCGAATGTTTTATATGATTAAGATTATCAAATGAGGTAAGGGTACACAGAGCCACCCACTTCGAGCAAGTCCGAAAATTCAGGGAATACATTTTTGGACATGTTGTAGAAGCCTGATACAAAATTTCAAAGAGATAAGTTGGCCATTACGACATAAGTCTGTATATATGGGTAATATTTTGAACAAAGTGGAAAGTATAAGCAATTGAGTTCTATAAAGAATATTTCTGTACGGTGTAAATAGATTAGAACTTAAATATAATGACAGAAGATAGGCAAATAGAGGACAGTAATGATTTTTACTGTGAAACTGCGTGATTTTTAACTTTAAAAAAATATTTTGAAGGAAATTAAACAGAAGTTAGCTCTTTTGCAGGCTAGACAGTGTGGTGGGAAACCTATACTCTGACAGTAGATTTCGCATAGTAATGTGTAAACCTACCAACTGCACCGGATTTAAGCTTCAGTTCAGTGGCGGATCTAAAAGGTAAAAACGGGTGGGGGGACCCAGAACTCAGTCTCTGATGGATATATCATGAGTTTACTATAAACTTTCAAAAGTATATAAATAATAGCTTTAAGTAGTTTTGTCACTCAAAAGGTTGAGGGGGGGGGGATAAGCTCTCCCCGGCCCAGGCTAGATCCGCCACTGCTTTGGTTGTAGATCGGGCCCCACGTTAGTAACCTCGGTGTTGCATAAGGTCGTAAAGCACAAAAATTGGAAGTTTTATTAAAGTAAATTTCTATGCTTTAAAAAGTTCAGATTATTTTAAGTACAAATTAAACAAAATTCTCACCTACAAAATAATTTTAATATTCGAAATTTCAAATAATATTTTAATTACCTTTAAAATACTGGGGAAATAAGAGACGCAAATTCTTCCGTTATGAATCGCTGAGTGTTCATTTAATTCACTATTCTGCTACTTCTAATAAACTCAAACTTTAAATGCAAATAAAACCGCACAGTGCAAGGAAGCGGCGCCCTATTTAGTGGAGAGTAGTACTAGAGGAAATTGATCTTTGTCAGGTTAAAAGACAATCTTCTCTTATCATTATTTTTTTTCGAAAAAAAACTTAGCATTCCCAAAAACTTGAATAGCAGAGAAGCAAAAACAAGGTCGAAAAGCTTTTTTTGAAGTACTACCTGCACTCCCATCACTTTTGTGACTATGCAATTGGGTAAATTACAATTGCAGCAATCACAAAAATGATGAGAGGACAAGCAATAACTCCAGTAGATGAGTTCATACAAGCAATAACTCCAGTAGATGAGTTCATGCCTCAAGTAGATCAACATGCTCCGAAAGGGCTTCATCCAGAAAGAAATTTATCCCTTAGGAGGTTAAGCTTCTAGAAAAAGAAAATTCTGTCACCTTTACATTAGCTAGCAAGAAACTTGGATGTTAGTAGAAAGCAAAACAGTTTGGTCATAAGTATCAAATAGCAAACCACATATACTAAAAAATAAATAAGCATGGAAGTAGTAGTTATTAATATATTTTTAATAGTCCAAATAACTTATATTTAAAGCAAGGAATGTTACTGTTGCTACGATTTAAAAAAAAAAATCTATATTATTAATTAAACATGTAAAGAAAGCACCCTAGCATTAGTCTAAACATGTAATGGAAAGCACTCCTGTACTTAACAAGCATGTAAAGAAAAGCACTCTCGTACTTAGTTACGTGTGAACGAAAGGATATTGTACTTAGTACCGTGTAAAATACACCCCTGCACTTAGTAAACATGTGAAAGAAAGGATATTATTCTTGGTACCCGTGTAAAACACACCCTTAACTTAGTAAACATGGAAAACAAAGTATATTGTACTTCGTACCCACATAACAATACCACTGTACTTAGTAAAATGGAAAAGAAAGCATAATGTACTTAGTACTACCTAAGAACAACCTTGTACTTAGTAAGCGTGAAAAGCACATTGCTCTCAATATCCATGTGAAAAACACTTTCGTATTTTGTACATTTTATACAATATACAGGTTGAACCGAAAGTCTCATTACCCTCCAAGACGAGTTTGTCTCTCAACTGCAAGCTCGAAGGTTTATCGATTGAGTATAGTTTTAGCAAGATGGAGCAAAAGCACATTATTCACTGGCCATGAAAGAATATCTCAATGATGTGTTTCTGGACAAGAACTGGCCAGATTTCTGCACAGTTACTAGAGCCTTTCTATTATAAGTGTGACCTCAGAAAATATTTGAAACCTTTTGCTTTGGGGAAATAAGTGAATGACCTCGGTTGTGTTGCTAATTTGTCATTCAGTCGTTTGGTCTTGACAAGGCTCCTTAGAATACTTCGTAGGCTACTTAGAATAGCTAACAAGACACTGCACAACGAATCCCGTTAATCTGGCAATCCTGTCCACATCTATGGAAGAATTTCGGTCAAAGAAACTTGTCCCTCCTCTTTCGAGGAGGTACCGGAAAACAAACACCGATAGCAGTACCAGCAGGGACACACTTGAAGTACAAAGGCTCTAGCATCTCTGGACTGGCCTCCCGGAAGCTCCGATCTGTCATCGCGTGATGATGCATTGTGGAAGTATATGAAACAGGAAGTTCCCAGCACTTATTACCATACATCTGACGAACCTAACAAAGCCGTTCGAAATGAATTTGCTCCGAACATTACAGCAATACTGCTTCGAATTTCACACAGGAATTCTCTGTTTGAAAATGATGGTGTACACATAGACACTTTGGAATATAACCTTCTCAGATAACATATATATATATTCTGTTATTATATTCTATTCACTTCTGATCCTTCAACTTACATATTCCAAACATGCATGGCGCTTTCGGTTCACCCTGTACATTTGTTTGTTCAACGTACAGAAGATACAATTAATACACAAAATTTGACTTACTACAATTATTTAACATTTAGTATTTACTTACCAAAATGTGTAACTAAGTAACAAAATAGTTAAGATAAATTCAAAAATACAATTTTACAGAGAAACATTTACATCTGGTATAAATATATGATAAATCACACTAATATTAAAAATAATTTTGCAGCCAAAGTTAACACACCGTACTCCGTGTTGTACACTCTGTAGTATTTTGCAAAATTAGATTGTTTCCTATACATGAAAGATTTTTTTTTTTTTTTTAAATTGAATAAGGGTTCATGTAGCAAATTTGAAATTTTACAGGTTTTCATCTCATGTTTTACAGGTTTTGCTCATTTACTTGATATGTATGTGTGTATGTAATTTACCTTATTGTGTTGTATACTTTGATAAGCTTTCTGTGGACATGAGTTCATATCCAAAGATAGTAATTTGTGAAATAAAACGCATTTCGATGAAAATTGCTACATAAGCCCTTATCCAATTTAAATCTTCATTTATATGTACAAACATTTACTTTTCGAAAATTTGAGACATCTGGCCGATATAATTGTAAAAGATAGCTTCTAAAAATTGTAGTTAACAGTTTATACTGTGAAATAATAAACTAAATATGAAACTTTGACTTCATAAGTTGGTACCGCCCAGAACGATACATCACTCTTGTGTTATTTTTTTCAGCGGGGTAGCAACAGCTATTATGTGTGACAACCAACTGACATTATTTGGAATTCATAAATTGTAGACAGAAACAGGATGACAGGCCAAGTGAAAGTTTGTGTGACAGAAACGTTACAAGAACGCTGAAAGCGCCATCGTCAATGCGACGAAGCAATTGGAGGGAAGTTTCGATGAATGACTTCCTGAAATGCTACTAGAATTATATTATCAACACTGATAGAAGTGATGGTCTTCGAAGAAAATTTACTTGAAGGAAAATGAATTGTCAATTCTTTTAGTACATATTTATCTTAGGAATGTGCATATGCTATTTATTTATCTTAGGGAGGAATGTGCATATGCTATACCAGAAACTTTTTGAAGTTTCTTAATACAAGTTAAGATGCACTGCAAAAGTTAAAGTTATGTCGACTTATTAGTATTGTTTTAAAATAAACTTCTGAAAACTTAAAATGAACTTAAAAACCAAACTTCTTATCTGTTGAAATCTCTTATTAGTAATACTGTTGATCAACGAAATCTGTCAAATTTTATATTATACAGGGTGTTTCAAAACAACACCGACAACATTTGGGAGGTGATTCATGACACGAAGATAAGACAAAAAGTATAGACCAACCTGGGTGCAAAAATCCGTCCTTTCGGAGTTGTAGGATACCGAGAACATGAAAAAAAAAAAAAAAAGAACTTTAAAGGTCGATAACTCCAATACTATGGGACCTACCGTAGTCAGGTCAGGACTTTACTTAGGAACTAATATGTGCGCTATCCTAAAATACATGTTTCGGAATTCTAAGGTACTCAAGCAACATTTTTTATAGAGGGAGTTTGGCTACGGGCATATAATATGAAGTACCTCTCTAAAAATTGTTGCAGAAGTACCGCAGGATGCTGAAACTTAGATATTTGGATAGGGCACATACTAGTTCCTAAGTAAAGTCTTAACCCGACTACGGTAGGTCCTATAGTATTGGAGCTATGAACCTTTAAAGTTAATTTTTTTCATGTTTTCGGCAGCTTATAACTCCGAAATGACGGATTTCTGCACACAGGTTGGTCTATACTTTTTGTCTTATTTTGGTGTCAGGAATCACCTTCCAAACGTTGTCGTTGTTGTTTTGAAACGCTTTGCATAAGCAGTCAATAATTTACTTTTAAAGAATGATCTCAACAATTAACCAAGGTATGGATTAAAGATATGGATTAAAAATGAATAAATAAGTACGGAATTAACTTTATCACTAAATCAGCCATATGACATATATCCATTTTATGTAGTTTGAAATTAGATCCGTCTAGAAGACAAAAAAAAAAAAAAAAAAAAAAGTTTTCTTACCTGCGAAATTCTAGTAGAGCCTTAGTAGAGAGCGGAACTCCGTTGTCAGGCCAAGACAAGAAGTGGAACTGAGTCACGGTTCGTGTTTCGCCAGTTTTAAGATTTTTAAGATAAAAGCTGCGCACCAGGTAGTCATCGCACCAGATGTGTTCACTCACAAGATGTACCTACGAAAACATCACTTCATATAACCAACCATTTTTTTAGATCAAAATCTTGGATTTCATAGTTTATAGTTTCTGAAAAGAAGTACTGTTAATTGTATACATATACAGGATATATATATATATATATATATATATATATATATATATATATATATATATATATATATATAGGGATGGCCATTTCCGGAAAAAGAGTTTTCCGGTTTCCGGAAATCACATTTTCCGTTTTTCCGAAAAATTTTCCTTCTTCCGTTTTTCCGGAAAATTTTCCGTTTTCCGGAAATTTTCTGTCTTCCGCTTTTCCGAAAATTTTCCGTCTTTCGTTTTCCGGAAAATTTTCCGTCTTCTGTTTTCAATTTTCCGGTTTCCGGAAAAAATATTTTCCGTTTTCCGTTTTTCCGGAAAATGTGGCCATCCCTAATATTGTTGAAACCTTCATTCCAGTCGAATTTTAAAATTTGAATGACAAAACTAACATTTAAACATACTAATATTTAATTTTAAGAGAAAAAAAGTACTATTCAAGAACTGTAAATAAATTGACAACACATTTGAGCTAATTCGCTAATGAATTTTTAGCTCTAACAAAGAAAATTTGGCAAAAAAAAAAATCATTTATTTGAAAATAGTACAACCTATTAAAGCTAACTTAAATCTTAAGCTGAAAAAGGATTTCTAATATCATAGCTAGAGAACAGATAATAGTTTTGTTAGATGCAAACTGAAATATACGTTTATATTCTGGTTTGTAATAATTAGCACCATCACAATCAAACTGAACTCCTGCAAAAGAAATACCTAAGTTATATATTTTTAGATATTTTAAAAGTCACAATATATATCTGATTTTAAAATATACAAAGAAAGTTAGTCATACATGCAAAATTTTGCAAGATGTTTGCTTATATATAATAGTTAATGGGTTAATATGTAAGTTGTATGGTAAACAAAATTTAATGAAAAGTTCTATATAATATTCAGTGAAATCATCCCATAAAAAATTGAAAAAAAATCATTATAAATTAAATTTGTAATAGATAATTCAAGTGCTTTTAAACTATTTATAAAACCATTTAAAAACATACAACTTTTTTCAAACATAAAAAAATCTAGAATAAAAATTCTCATAAGTTTACAATACAAGGTGCATCAAAAAAGACGTTATAAGTTTAAAAACTCATATTGACTTATTCATTTACCTTACAGACATGGTTTTGGTGTCATTTTGTAGCAAAATACATCAAGTTTTGACTCATTGAGTATACTAGTTCAGAAACAAGCCACCGCAAGCGCTAGCGGCAGTTGCAGCAAAGATGGCTGCCCTTACTGGTTCCGAGCGTGCTAGCTGTGTGATTTGGTTTGAAGAATCCAAGTCTGCGACAACTGTGCAACGTAATTTTCGTACAAAGTATGGTAAGGATCCTCCCAGTAGACCTACTATTTATCAGTAGCATAAGTGTTTTATTAAAAGTGAATGTTCGGTAAGACACAACAAATCTTCAGGTCGTCCCCATACGTTTGAAGACGTTGTAGAGCAAGTGAGACGAGGCTTTGTGAATAAATCCTACAAAATCAACCGGTGTGCTTCTAGACAGCTGGGCGTCCCACACATGGCAGTTTGGCATGTGTTGAGTAAACAGTTGCATCTCAAACCATGTACCTCTCAACTGAACCAGAGCTAGGATCTACCTCGTAATTGAACAAGTCACACCTGACATGCTGCAGCGGGTTTCTTGAGAAATCGACTTAAGATAGGATGTGTGCCATATCACCACCAATGGAAGTAAATTGAATCTTTTTAGTATAAGGTAAAAAAAAAAAAAAAAAAAAAAACATGTATTTTGGTACAAAATGACACCAAAATCATGTGGGTAAGCTAAATAAATAAATCAATCAATATGAGTTTTCAAAGTTGTAAAATCCTTTTGATACACCCTGTACTATCAGAAAAAAAATAGGTATGAGCCTATGAAAAAAATGCATACACTTTAAATCATACTGTTATTGTGGATTAATTATTAACATCAATGAATAGATTCCTGTGACAAATGAATGATCTATGATATATTACTTTTGAAAGCGTAGCGCGTCGTTCGAATTTTTTCTCGAGCATTATTTCAAAGGACAACGTGAATCTTTCACATTATCTTCAGCATACAATGTAGTGTCCACTCAACAGGTTTCTGTTTGCCTAATGACAGTATTGCCACTCAATAACAGGGATCATGGTAAAATAGGAAAATTTTGGAGGGAAATTTCAAAATGAGGTATGAGGTATTGTTTTCTTCGATATATCAACTACATTATGTTCTATAATTTATTCCAACTCAGTAGGTTTCAGGCGGTTGAAAGATACTCTCCTACCCCTATTTCGAAAACCAAGGAGAACAGACCACATACTCATATACGCTTTTTCGCTTAGACTGACCTCCTCTATCACCTCCCTTGCAGTTTCTCACCGGATACCCTGTATATAAAATGAAATTAATAATATATACACTGCAACTAATCGAATTCTCTGTTTTCAATGAAATTAGCAATATATACAAAATAAAGCAAAATGATGATAAAATTGCATTTGATTATGAATGTACGTTTTAAAATTCTTGTATAAATCTGATTAGAAAAAAACTAATAAATGATAACGATACACAAAATGACAGAAGTAACTCCTTTTGTTACCTCATAAATGTGATAGAGCTCGGATCCTTCCTCAGGCCAATAGCGATGACACATAGCTGTTCCGTTTTCTGTGAGTCGTGTCAACATCACAATGACGACACTTCCTTGCTCCCAAATCATTTGCCAGAAGTCTGCAGAGGTATGAGGCAGTGGGCCTTGGGTTGCGATGTAGGCCGGATTCCTTGGATCATGATCAGTCTAAAGAGAAACAGAGAAAGAAAAAGCTTCGTACCCTATCAAGAATATTCGATACATATCCAGAAGAACAAATTAAATGTGAGCTAATTTATAAGAACACATTTCCATTCGAGGGGAGAATGTTTAAAACGTTATTCACAAGTTTCTCACTCAAATCAAAAATATTGACGAGATATAACAAGAAAGAAAGAAGGAATTCTGTAAATTATGATGGTAAACTAATATCATACCCAAAATAGCCGTTTATGGCTTTGAAGTTTCTGAAGCTCAGGATACAATATTTCTCGAACGGTGAGCAAGGTGTAAGCAAGATAAAAAAAGTTTTTGTATCCATTTCTTGGTTAATGGTACATTTTCCTTCCTTGCCAGATTGAATTTACGTAAATGCATTGAATTTAGGCAGTAAAACACATATATCCAAGATGTATAACTTCCAGGTACTTGATAAAAGGTTTAGGCAACCAAAATGACACTTGGGATATGGTGGTTGCATAACCCACACTTGAGAGTAACAACTGCAATGCCAGTTTGAAAACCAATCAATATAACCTCCCTGGGCTGAATACAGGATACACAAGTACTGGATGTTGTAAACACTTTCTTAATTGTAGAATCCACTACAGGAATGCAAGTGTTACTTGACAATAAAATCATAAAAAGTCAAAAAGCGAAAATTTCCTTTTTTTTTTTTTTTTTTTTTTTTTTTTTTTTTTTTTTTTTTACAAAAAAGCCGGCTTTTTTGCCTTGTTGTCTTAAGGTTTATGGTATTTCATTCAGCTTTTTAAGTTGAGAGAACAATGAACTTTATCATGAAGAAATATTACAAAATCACAATTCCCCCATTAAAAGACTGACCCTGCCATTCGATGATTTTAGAGACTAGACAAAAATGCCAGAACTCGCCATTGTATAGAAGCTTTCAAATATTAAATTTGAGAAGGATTCTTTTTATGTCTAGAAGTTAAACAATTTTCTTATGTTTGGGGAATTAAAGAGTAAATTACTATATTTGTATATTTAAGAAATTCAAATCTAACAGTTGTTTCCCCATTTCTAATTATTTTTTTTCAAATTCGTTACATTAGAATATAAACAACTTAGGCTTGAGTTTGCTTTTAAAACGAGACAATTATCGAAAACACGTAATATTACACGAAGTTAGATGTGTTTTTTAAACCAGAAAGGATAAATATCATATAAAAATATTCTATAAACTACTTTCACTAAACCACTAACTCTGAAAGAGATCAGAAGAAAACTGAAATAAAGCACTTACAATATAAAAAAATCTAAAATTTTTGTTTTCCTAGCAGCAGAAATAATTTCCAATATTCGGATACTTTAGCGAATAAAACATTTTCAAGAATCGTAGAAGCTTAATTCATAATTTGCAGTAAGATCTTTACATGCTTAAAGCTTCAACATCAATGGCATTATATACCAACTAACGTATTTGTCACCTTATGAGAATAAGTATGTTACTTCGTATATAGACTTTTTAATTCCACTGATGTTGAAGCTATAAGCTTGTGAAGATCTTACAGCAATTTATCATTTAAGCCTCTATAATCCTTGAAAATGAATGCTCGCTAAAATATCCGAAATATCGGAAATTATTTCAGTTACTAGGAATACAAAAAAGGTTAATACAAATGTTATCTTATATACTATGTATTCCATACGTTCTATTAGTCAATACACTTACAATAGTTGAAGCATTGATGTAATCTGAACCAGAGATGTTGGCCAAATCGTTGAGAACAACTCGAGAATGATCGTAAGGGATTATGTCAGCGTAGCGGTTCTTCTTCATGTTCTCAGGCTGAAAGAAAAGAAAGAAAAAATATAGTACTCATTTTTTACATCTGCAATATGAAATTTATTGGTAATGTTGTTTAAAGATAAAAAATTGAATGTTAATAAAATCAGCACGTAAGTTAATTATTTTTGACAAGTTTGTTTTATTTTAAAACATTTATGCAGAATCTTCTTCGAAAGAGCCATGACCACCACCCCATCAAATGCTTTATTCTTGCAGCCGCAGGTAGAAAATTTTAATATATTATCTTGTAATAAGCGTCTCAACTGGACAAATATGATTCACATTCGTTCGACATTTCACAGCATCAATGGACGATAGATCTGAGATTCTCGAGGAAAGATGGGTGATGTCATTTTTATTTATTTATGATTTTGAAGAAAAAACAGGAATGTACATAGATAACTGAAAGATGGGCTTATAATTAATCCGTTTTAAAAAATGACGTTTGAAATATTCAGTTAAAAATTGTTAATTTTTAATTTGATTAATTAAAAATACCATGAGTTAATTTTTAATTGGCAATCATTAAAAACTGTAACGATTGAAAAGTTAATTGTTAATTTTTAACCATTTAAAATTTCCACGAGTTAATTTCTGATTGACAATCATTAAAAATTATAACAATTGAAAGGTATTGGTTAATTTTTTCTCATAAATGATGTGAAATAGATATTCTACAAAGGATTGACACTGGTATGATATACACTGTTACTATATTTTAATACTATATGTTATCAGTACCTTTTCATAATAATAGTTTTTCCACGCCCTTAATTTAACTACATTTTACATTGACTTTCACAACTCGACACAGTTCTCATTACATAGTAGTGAAAATTACTAATTTTAATTTGAATCAATTAACTTTGAAGTTAATTCTAACTCTAATTGTTACTTTCTTCTACCAATATATATATGATTTTGAAGAAAAAACAGGAATGTACATAGATAACTGAAAGATGGGCTTATAATTAATCCGTTTTAAAAAATGACGTTTGAAATATTCAGTTAAAAATTGTTAATTTTTAATTTGATTAATTAAAAATACGATGAGTTAATTTTTAATTTTTAATTTATATATATATAAATTAATCAATTATTTGCTCATAGCTTTGTCATTAATTTTAATTCGTCAAAATTTTCATTAATTTTCACAACTATGCCAATATAGTAATAGATATAATGCTATATAGTAATAGATTTTTCTTTTAGTAAGATTGCATAAGAGAAATCTAAGACCTTAAGGCAAAACATCTGCCATTTCGAAAAATATGAAAACGCTAAAATTACCTAAGGATTTATTTATTTATACTTTTTTTGTTGTTGTTTGAATTACTGGCATCTATGGAGTTAAGTCCGTCATGTATGAGGGATGGCATCCCTTGGTAAGCACACTATTTGGGGAAGAGGGAAGAAAGAAAGCGGCTTGGGATCTGCGTGTTCGGTACCATCTCAACATTTGCCTGGTGTGAATGAGGAAAATCCGCACTGAGAATAGCTGGACTGGAAAAGCTGTTATACCTTTCCGACCGAGCTGTTATACCTGTCCCCACCGGGATTCAAACGCCGGATCGCTCTCACCAAAGATGAGAGCATTAAGAGTCTTCATCCCGACGAAATTAAAATACCGCTAATTTTACAGTAATTATGTGATATCTTCAAATAGATAAAAGATAATCGAAATGTGGAACAAGAGCGCCCTAGACAATATTATTTTACATGAGAAACCGTTATCACGACTCACTTATCTGCCTTCGATTTCGAGCTATTTTGAAAATTGGCATTTATTTTCGCGTTTCTAAACATCTGAAAACGGAAAGCCACTAGGTGACTTGTGATAACGGTTTCTCATGTAAACTAATATTGTCTAGGGCGCTCTTGTTCCATATTTCAATTATCTTTTATCTATTTGAAGACATCACATAATTACTGTAAAATTAGCGGTATTTTAATTTCGCCGGGATGAAGACTCTTAAGGACTACTTTGCATGAGGTCACAAATTGCCTAGGGTCGGTCCTGCTTGCTAGTTGAGAAATTTTGCTACACTGTTATAATATGTTGTTGTTCTCTAATTTTTAAAACTGTCTGTTTTTCTTTCCCTTTGATTTATTTTACTTCTAAGAAATAATTAGTCACTTTTACTTTTTCACAAATTATTTTATTGATAGTTCTTATAAATACTATGATGTACTCTTATTACGTTATCATGTACAGTCAGCGACAAAAGTTATTTCCGTTTGATGAAATTAGTTTCGTAAATAACTTCAGACTGGAAGGACAATTTGAGTACAGTTTTCAGTAAATTAAAAAGAATAGAATTTTCTATACGTTCCAGCTATACTAGCGCTGTACAGTCAGCGACTAAAGTTCTTTCCGTTTGACGAAATTAGTTTCGTAAATAACTTCAGAATGGAAGGACAATTTGAGTACAGTTTTCAGTTAATTAAAAAGAATAGAATTTTCTATACGTTCCAGCTATACTAGCGCTGTACAGTCAGCGACTAAAGTTCTTTCCGTTTGACGAAATTAGTTTCGTAAATAACTTCAGAATGGAAGGTCAATTTGAGTACAGTTTTCAGTAAACTAAAAAAAGAATATAATTTTCTGTAGGTTACAGCCGTGAAACTCAATAAAACGGTGTACATTCCACCGTTATTTCCAAAATAAATTTTTATTAAATGGAAAGAACTTTTGTCGCTGACTGTACTAGTCATTCTCGAGTGCAACTAAAGTAATTTCTTTATCCACTTACGTTAAATAAGTATGGTGTCTAATAGAAGTCAAAGAAAATGAAGAAATAAATGACAATTTTACCTTTTGTGCAACTGTTGTGGAGCAAGGTTCTGCTTCATAAGCGCAGAGAGCAACCCATTCTTGATCCAAGCGGTCTTTGTTCTTCAAGTGGTCCTCCATATAAGACTGAAATTTTATATATATAAAATTAACATTTCCAGATATACTTAAAAAGAGTAACCACTATTGTACTGATATATATAATATTAACCCTTGGTTTCAAGTTAACAAATTAGCAGTGTTGAACAATAATTTTAAAATTCTTCCAACTCACGACATACTAAAGGTAAATACTACTTACAAAATACAGGGTGTTGCAAAAAAAATTGTCACAACATTTTGGGAATAGTTTTCTCACATCAAAATAAGAAGAAAAAAGTTCATATGGACCTGTGGTCGAAAGTGTATAGTTTTGGAGTTATAGAGTGACGAAAACGTGAAAAAAATTAAGTTTAAAGGTTCATAGTAGTGTTGGAAAATTTCACGAAAAGTTCAAACTTGAAAAGTTCGCGCGAAAGTTCGGCTCATTTTTTTAAAATTGTCCATTTAAAAAATCCCTGTAAAATTACAAACATTTTGGTATATAACATGGCTATATTAAAAATCGAAGTAAATTTATTTTAGTTTTTTTCTCTTTCTAATAGTACATAGTTTTGACATTTTTTCAAAAGACGTTACGGAGCGTTACAACTAACAAGGAAGGGTCACGCAGTGGCTCCGCTGAGATCCGAATGAGACAATTGTGTTTGCATTTGATATGTTATAATTAGACGAATTCCCAAGTTATACGTGCCACCGAGCGGAATATCGTGAGTTACAACATATTTTGTAATATAAAAGCTACAAAGCTGGCAGAATAGTTTGAACCGAGTCATTTGTTCGGAAACAGTTGGGTAAATGGAAAACTCGGACAATACGTATCCCATCATTTTCAACGACAAACACTTCTGGGGGAAAAACTTTGTCCCAGGGTCCCCCGCAGGGTCCCAGACGGGGTCCAACTCAAAATTTTCAAATGGCGAGGGGGGTTAAGTGGCACATCATTTGAAAGCTGTTGTAAAATGAAAGAAAATACAGCAAGTCTCGTCTCTCTACGACAACCCTGTGCACAATGGCGGCGGGTCAAAATGTAAACAAAAACTTAATTGAAAAGTCTATGGTTATCCCTATAAATCGGAAACGGTGAGACAAATATGAAAACAGGAAAGGGAGTGTGGCATTATTTTCAAAGTACAACAATTTGAGTTAAAGCGTCTTGTCCCAGGGTGCCAACAGGGTCACAGGTGGGGTCCAACTAAAAAAGTTTTAAATGGCAAGAGAGGTTAAGATCTTGTTAAATGAAAGTAGTAAATCAAGTCTTGACTTTCTACGACAAACCTGTCCAAAATTGCGGCTGGTCAAAATGTAAACAAAAGCTTAATTGAAAAACTATGGCCACCTTGAATCCAAGATGGCCGCTTAAAACCTATGTCATTCATAGTAGAAATCTAAATCTCTATTTTTCTCTATTATGTATTTAGAAATAATAGGAAGATTAAAGAACAATTGAATTTCGATTCACTTCAACTATTATTTCATTCGGTAACAACACATATATATTTTGTTCTTAATGCACGTTCGTCACGGTTCTCTGGACATTATTTACTTGAGTATAACGAATATGCGATGAACACACAACTCTGATTTCCTACTCATACTGCTAAACAAAAGTTGAATACCTTCGGGTATTTTTCTAATTTTGTCATACGTAGTTCATACAGAAAGAACTTGGTGCACCAGTAGGTCGGGGGCTCTATTGTAACGTATTCGTGATGCTTACATTTGTATGTCATTCGTTGGTTTGATCGCAATACTTGAAGCAATGCCAAATATACAAAAAAAAAAAAAAAAAAAAAAAAAAATCATTTGCAAGATTGGCGAGTAGTACCAAACATGTGTAAGTCATTTCAGTACATCAAGCTGTGTCAAACTTTGTTGGTTTGATCACAGTATTCCAAGAAATAACATATTTATATGCAAACTCATTTTTCACGCTGGCAGCCACATTGGATTACAGATTATACTCTCTGATATTTTGTGGATATTTACTATTAACCATAAACGTTCGCTTCTCCAACACCAGTGGTGTGAGCTGGATATGCGTTCGATACATAGTGCGGCATTTTGAACTCAGGATGTTGCGTTTTTGAACATTTTGCATATTTTAGTCACTTACTAATCAACATTAATGCCAAATTTGTTTTCCTAGCTTCAGCAGTTTGATACGGTAATCCTTTCGATATAGGTTTGAAGCGGCCCTCTTGGATTCAAGGTGGCAATATATTTTCAATCAAGCTTTTGTTTACATTTTGACCCACCGCAATTTTGGACAGGGTTGTCGTAGAAAGTCGAGATGCGCTCCGTCTTCTTTCACTTAACAACAGCTTTCAAACGATGTCCTACCTCTCTTGCCATTTGAAACTTTTTAGTTGGACCCCACCTGGGACCATGTGGGGACCCTGGGACAAGACGTTTTCACTTTAATCGTTGTACTTTGAAAATAATGCCACACATCCTTTCCTGTTTTCACATTTGTCTTACCGTTTCCGATTTACAGGGTGACCATGGACTTTTCAATTAAGTTTTCGTTTACACTTTGACACATCGCCATTTTGCACAGGTTTGTCGTAGAGAGTCGAGACTTGCTGCATTTTCTTTCATTTTACAACAGCTTTCAAATGATGTGCCACTTAACCCCCCTTGCCATTTGAAAATTTTGAGTTGGACCCCGTCTGGGACCCTGCGGGGGACCCTGGGACAAAGTTTTTCCCCCAGAAATGTTTGTCGTTGAAAATGATGGGATACGTGTTGGCCGAGTTTTCCACTTACTCAACCGTTTTCGAACAAATGACCCGGTTCAAACTATTATGCCAGGTAAACTTTTTGTAGTTCTTACATTACAAAATATATTGTAACTCACGATATTCCGCTCGGTGGCACGTATAACTTGGGAATTCATCTAGTTATAACATATCAAATGCAAACACAATTGTCTCGTTCGGATCTCAGCGGAGCCACTGCGTGACCCTTCCTTGTAAGTATTTGAAATTTCAAGCCTATATCATAAAATAGTA
This sequence comes from Thermobia domestica, assembly GCF_964235325.1. Lineage (NCBI taxonomy): Eukaryota > Metazoa > Arthropoda > Insecta > Zygentoma > Lepismatidae > Thermobia > Thermobia domestica. Next base: position 6,773,170 of record NC_137468.1, read on the forward strand.
TGTTTTCGGCAGAAACCTTTAATTTTACATGATGCTGACAACCGAAAACTTAAATTTGACTTGCACAAACAAGTTTATATCATAAACTCATGCATTACCAATACAAAATAATCATTTTATTTAATATTTTTTTCTTTGTGGAAAGCACTGATTCAGTTACAATAATGTGTTTTACGTGTTTATCCATATCATGTATAATGTCAATATGTGTCAGTCCATCTTGTATCATTATGGTGCAAATAACTATACTGTATACTACATAGCTAGCTCACAGTCATCACACTATGTTCAGAATAAGTTATTATGAAAATGAGTGTCACTAATTAGTAAATAAAAGAAAGCGAAAGTTTGGGAAAAGTTGCTTATGAAAAGTTCGAAAACGAACTTTCGAAAATGAAAGTTCGCCTGAAAAGTTCGCTCATTTACATCTCTAGTTCATAGTTCCACTACTATAGGACAGATCGTAGTCGCGTCAAGACATCTCTGAGGAATTAGTATTTGAACTATCCATATTTCAGAGCCTCTGGTACTTGTACAATCATTTTTAGAGAGGCCAAATGGAAGTACTTGGTCATTCTCCACCTACCTCTCTAAAAATTAGTGTGCAAGTACTGGAGCATTCTTAAACATGGATATTTGGATAGTTCACCTACCAGTTCCTCAGTGATGTCTTGACTCGACCACTATAGGTCCCATAGTAATGGAGCTATGAACTTTTAAAGTTCACTTGTTTCATATTTTCGGCATCCTAGAACTCCGAAACTATCCACTTTTGAGCACAAGTCCATATCAACTTCCTTTCTTATTTTGATATGAGGAATCTGTTCAAAAAAATATTGTCTCACATTTTTGTAACACCTTGTATAATTTTGATGTATACAAAAGGCAAAAAGTAACGTATTCTTAACTTTCAGAAATCCCAAAACATTCTTGGAACTTGAAATATGCATTCTTAAAATTTCTACCACTGCCATATTACCTTCGTGGCTTAAGATCTTTCTAAGCCACACTAACATATCTGGACACACTAGTTCACGAGAGTTGAATTAATAATTATCTCCCTCACTACATTAATCATATGTTTTAGATTATTATTCTTTTGAGCTTATTTACACTTTTCCGAAAAGAAGAAAAACTATATTGGAATGTTCGATCATTCAAAGTCAACTGCTATACCGCATGGCGCTAAATTCGTTGTACAAAAGCAGAGGAGTGATTCCTGAGAGTAATCATCATCATCATAGGTATTCTGCCTTTATTGGCAGGTCACTTGCCGCAGCTGTGAAGCTTCCATGCTCCACGGTCCTCCGCTAACCTCTTCGTCTTCGCGTATGATCTTTCTGTTTTAATATCATCCATTAATTGTAGTCTCCTTCGCCCCCCTCCCTCTCTTTCCCGCCACCATACCCTCTAGGACGTCCCTCATGATACAATCTCTTCTTAGGCAATGTCCCAACCAGTTTCTCTTCCTCTTCCTAATAATATCTAAAAGTGTTCTTTTCTCACCCACCATATCTAACACTCTCTCATTCGTTTTCCGCTCGACCCAACTAATTCTTTCGAAGGCTTCCAGTCGATTTTCATCACCTTTACGTAATATCAACGTTTCCGCCCCGTACAGTACAACACTCCACACGAAGCATTTTATGAGTCTTTTTCTCAACTCTTTATTCAAGGTCCCACAAAACAGACTTTTCTTCCTAAAAAGGCTACTTTCCCCATTCCTATCCTTGCTTTTATTTCACGTTCGCACTTCATGTTATTACTAAGAATACTACCCAGATATCGAAAACTATTCACTTGTTCTATTTTCTCCCCTCCTACTTTAGTTGGAGAGTACTTTATATCACGCCTGTAGTCAAACTTCCTCTATAAAAATTGTAGTGGAAGCACCTCAGGATTCTGAAACACGTATTTTTGGATAGGGCACATACTAGTTCCTAAGTGAAGTCTTGACTCGACCAAGGTAGACCCCATAGTTTTGGAGCTATGAACCTTTAAAATTCATTTTTTTCATGATTTCGGCAGCATATAACACGTAAACGATAGGGTTTTCGCCCTATGTTTATAGGAACTTTTTTGTTTGTTTTACTCTCAGGAATCACTCCTCTGCTTTTGTACAACGAATTTAGCGCCATACTGTATACTGATAATTTCCGCTCAACCTGAATAGTGTTGTTTTGATAGCGGATTTTGTTGTGGCAGAAGTTGAACGTTGTCTTTATGTACCCATAATAGTTTATACTGGAAGGAGGAATCAGATGAAGGCCAGACACAAATTACGAACGAATATAATATTTTCTGACATGCGTACTATATTGTAAAAAAGAGGAATAAACTTTTGAAAACAAAAATAAAAAATAAGCCTTTAGATTTATCGAGTAGAAGGCCATTCACTTCATTTTCGTGTTCTATTCCAGGACACATTAGTATTATTCATCTTGAGACTTATACTAACCCACTAATCTCAACAGCACTGCGGGTTGTCTAACAAGCAAGGATGATATCCGCAATTATTGCCATAGAAATGCATGGAGAACTGATTTTTGATTGTTCATATCTTAGGATCAACTGGATGCATCACCTCCATCAGCGACCTCGATTCGTAGCTCTTGACCGTCTACACTCTGGTCAAAATTGATGGTGATCCATTAAACAGTTCTTCAGAGTTTTGTTTCCCGGACGGATAGACAGATTAAATATATAAATGAGTTTTTGGTAAAGCCAACTCCTTAAAAACTGAAAATTTTACTACAAATATATTTGCTAGTAAATGCTATTCATAAAACACGTAGCCACACATCCAAAAATGTAAGACCGGGATTCGACTTTCGAACTTTCTTAAATGATAAATATTATATTGTTGAATTTACAATCACTTTTGCTACAATAAATTATTACTCAGTTGAAATATGACTAAAGTACTCTTACCGAAGTTCTTACTAGGGTAGCAGTTTTACAATGTTGAACCAAGTGCAACATTAACTAGAAAACAATGTCCATTTAATATGTTTTTTTTTTTAAAAAAAAAGGTCCTGAAGAAGTAATACGATTGCTGGTGTTTCCATCTGTTACTGGGTAATACTTTAAAAAAAATATAATGTATTGCTTTTTACAGAACAAGATAAATGTGTTAGAAATTATTTAGGAATATGTTTAGGAGAATTCTTATGCTTACGAACTTTATTTTCATGGTATTACTAATAGGGATGGCCACAAAGTTTCGATTCTGGGGAACCGGTTCTCGGAGATCCGGTTTTCAGGACCGGTTCCGGACTTGGATCCGAAAACCCGGTTCCAGAACCGGATCTTGGGAACCAGTTCCATACCTGGATCAGAAGAACCGGTTCCAGATCTGAATCCGAAAAACCGGATCTTCTAGAACCGGATCCGTTCAGACCCGAAAACCGGTTCCAGCAGGAACCGGTTCTGGCCATCCCTAATTACTAATGTTCTCATCAGAGAACAAACATCCAGAAATATCCTATTAAACAGTATATTAGAAACAACTCCCAGCAATCGATACTATGAATTAATGGAAAAAAAAATTGATTCTGAGTGTCGACAAAACTGCTTAACTTTTGTTTTCTACAAGGAGTAATCGGAAAGTAAGGTTACAAAGCCTGCAGTGAAACGTGTATATACCATTTCATACAACCAATACAGCCAACAAATATTATATGCATTAGGTTATTTTTCTACATAGTCTCCATATCGGTTGAGGCACTTGTCGCATAGTAGGATGAGCGTGAAGATTTCCTCCTGGTAAAAATCTTGTTCTTGCGTGCTCAGTCACGTTGTCACGAAGCAGTGGCGTAGGGAAGACGGGCCAAGAGGGGCCGCTCTCCCCCCAAAGAGGTCCGACAATGGTACTTTGGTACTTTGTAATTTTTCTATATGTACCTATAACAGCACTTGCCCCACCAAACATACATCCTGACTACGCTACTGTCACGAAGTGTTTTTCCTTGTCTGAAGCGAAGCAACAGCCTCTTAGCTGCTTCCAAACCCCATTCCCAATTCTGCCATCAGACACCGTAATGTGATCCTTCTGCTGTCCTGAATCAGTTCCTCCACTCGAGTTGTGTTCAAATCAGTTGATGCCATGCTGGGTCGGCTACTGCGCTCCTCATCGATGACGTTTTCTTTACCAGCCGCAAACTTTCGATACCATTCTGTGACATACTGACGAAACATCAGTCTCTCCATAAAGCTATACCAGCCACCGGTGAATTTCAGCAGCGGTTTAATGTTTTGTCCACAGAAATCTAATAACTGAGTGGACTTCTCCGCGAGACCAGTTTTTCAAATGCCATTTGTGTTTACCTACAACTATCATCGTAGGTGGCGGGTAGCTGAAACTCTGCACAGTTAACAACTACATGAATTAAGATTACCGCACACTCCTTATTCTTCTATAACAGACGAAATATTCCAGAAATATCGGCCTTTGTAACCATACTTTCTGACCCTCCCTCGTAAATCAAAATAGAAAATGAAAATGAAATGAAATATTCCAGTTTAACTTCCCACGATTATGCCCTTTTAGGCTAAAGGAAAAGATGATGAAAGGAACTGAATGATTATGGAAGAATTCGCGGAATGAGAAAGTGGGAGGACATGGTAGTACTCCGAAGAAACCCACCGACAAAAATGCTGTCCAACACAAACTTGCCTGGCCGGAGATCGAACCAGGGAATCCACGCACCAGAGGTAAGCGCTGTACCACTGAACCACTGTGCCCCCCTAAATCAAAACAGATCTCATGATTATAGGATATTTAGGCAACACAACCATAATAAAAAGGAGATTCAAATAAACTACTTACCAGTACCATGTGACCTGTCGAAATGTCCATGTTCGTTAGAACAGGCTCTTCACTCCTGAAAAATTAATTAATTAATTAATTAATTAATTAATTAATTAATTAATTAATTAATAATAATAATAATAATAATAATAATAATAATAATAATAATAATAATAATAATAATAATAAACATTCTAGCCTAATTCTAAAACATTTCAAAACTGATTGTTTTTCTTTTGTTTAGTAAGCATATCGCAGATGTCTTCGTAGTGATTTCTGTGTTTATGAAGAATACAAACATTGAGCTTACTTATGTATCTAATTTAGGAGATCGTAAATGCTTCAGTAATTGATGTTCAACGTTCCTGAAATCTTTTGTATCGAGTAACGTGGGTTTTACTCGATTAATGCCTTGATTTTGGCATCATTAACCTTCATGTGAAGTTCCGTGACAAAGAAGTGTCGTTGATATCCAAATCACCAGAAAAGTCAGGGAATTTCGTGAACCATTAGAATAGAATAGAATAGAATATTTTATTGTCATTGAGCTTTACAAGCAATAGACAACGTCCGAATGAAATATATATATATACAGATAAATAAAATAAACATTACATACAGACAATCAGTTATTGGTTAATATTATTATGAACAACCTAATAATATTTGAAATAAAGTGATACTGCAAACTAGGACACAATGTCTTGACATTCACTACACTCTTGAATCGAGTAAAATGGATTCGTTATTAACCAGTCATATAACTTTTTCTTAAAAACTTTAAATGGCAGCTGTTGTATGGAGGATGATAATTTATTAAATAGCTTTGGTCCTATAACTAAATAACTATTTTTGATCTTCGATAATCTAGTAAAGGGTATATCAATTTTCTTACACAATCTAGTATTATATGTATGTACTTCATCTCTGCGTGTCATATTTGCCAGGTTTTGCTTAGTGTAGAGTAGCACTTGATAAATATATACATTAACTACTGTCATTATCTTAAGCCTGATAAATAGTGGTTTGCAGTGTTCTTTATCATGTGTTCCAACAATAATCCTGATGGCTTTCTTTTGCAAAACTAGAACATCATGTGCTTGGCTACTGTTACCCCAAAGCAAAATTACATATCCAATTATGCTGTGAAAAAATGAAAAATATGAATTCCTCAGATACTCATAAGGAACTGTATCTTTCCATTTTCTTAACAGAAAGAGCACTCGGGAGAGCTTTGTACATACATATTTGACATGTTGTTCCCAGGTTAGTTGGCTGTTTATACGTATACCAAGAAATTTAACCTCAGATACATCATAGTTTCCTCTATCATTGCAGTGATTGAGACTAAAGGTTACTTTTTTGTTTTATTTTGATTTAGCACAAAACCATTTCTTTTAAACCAGGTCGTTGCCTCTCTTAATGCAGCTTGAGCTTCTATATACACTTCTTCAAAGCTTGTATTTATGTTAAGTAGCGTAGTGTCATCCGCGTATAGAATTGATGTGGTATTAGTATTTAGAGGCAAATCATTTATCATTATTAAAAATAGTACCGGACCCAGAACAGAACCCTGCGGTACCCCATATTTCACTTCTAAGATGTTTGAATGCATGTTGTTAACACTGACTATCTGTTTACGTTCATTTAAATAGGATTTTACAAAGTTTAAACTGCTACTGTGGAATCCGTAATACGCTAACTTATCACATAGAATTTTATGATCTACACAATCAAATGCTTTACTTAAATCGCAGAATGTAGCTAGAGCAAAACCCTTATTTTCAAAAACTTCATATATATTTGTTCGTTAGTGATTCTACTGCATCAATTATGGATTTCCCAGATCTGAATCCAAATTGAGCTTCTAGAATTATGTTTTGCTCAGTCATATATTTATATAGCTGATCTTTAACAATAGTTTCCATAATTCTAGTAAAAACTGGAATAAGGGATATTGGACGGTAATTAGATGAACACGATCGATTTCCCGTTTTGTATATACGAATAACTTTTGCTATTTTAAGTGCTTTAGGAAAAATACCTTGAGAGAAACATTTATTGAAGCATATTGCAAGGGGTTGCGCAACGTGATTAATGATAGCTTTTATAAGGTTGCTCGATATGTCAAATATATCCTTACTGTCTGAAGTTTTCATTTTTTTAACTACTTTTATGACATCATCAGGGCTAACATGGCTAATAACAAAAGAACTATTAAATGGAGTATGTTGACTTAAATACTGATATATATTTACATTAGTATCTGCATTGTTTTTCTTGATTTCCTCTACTGAAGTAACAAAATACGTGTTAAGAGTATCAGGCGACAGCGTAACATTATTGTTGTTATTATTATTACTATTGCTTATCTTGTTGATTATCTTCCATGCAGTTTTCCATTTATTTGATGATAATTCAATGCAATTTTTATTGTATGTTGCTTTCGCTACCTTTATTGCAGATTTATATTTACTCCTTTGAGACTTATAAATATCACTGGATTCACTAGTCATTTTATTCTTATATATATTATAATTCTGCATTACTTTAGCTTTCATGGCAGAGAGTTCTGGGGTATACCACGTTCTTTTACCTAACTTTGTTTTCTTTGATGAATTATATCGGACCACCCTTTTAGGCACACACATATCAAAAATATTTAGAAACTTTGTTAAAAAAAAAGATCAAATGTATCGCTGGCATTTAGGTTATCATACTTAATGTTTACTTCCCAGTTTATACACGAAAATTGTTGAATGAAACTTTGCAAATTAGTTTCTGTGATGGGCCTAGTTGCTATAAGTTCGGTGGTGCGAAAACTAAAGTTGCAGGATTCTACCTTTGTTGTACTTAGATTGACTAGCAGGGCATCATGATCTGAGAAAGGAAATTGACATACATTACTGGTTAAATATTCCGTTTTTACATTGGTAAATGCATTATCTAAGCACGCTGTGCCTCTAGTCGGTTTACGATTAACCACTTGAAGATTATGTTGTCTGAGGAGATTAAGTAACTCATGGACAGTTCGTTTGTCAGTAGTCACATCAAAATGTGCATTTACATCGCCCCTTATTACTATCTCATAATTATGAAAGTTGCTGAGAAATGCCAATAACTTCTCCAATTTTTCTAAAAAAATATTTGGATTACTATCAGGAGTTCTATAAACAGATACAATTATTAACTTGTACTGATCCAGAAAAATTGCAGTTGATTCAAATTCACGTTCAGTATTAAGAAAAGTTATATCTAATTGACGATATTCTATTTGGCTATTAACATACATAGCGACCCCACCATGTATGTATATACTCCTACTGTAACTATTTGCCATAGAGAAACCATCTATATTGTTGTATTGGAGTTCACTGTCTGCACTCCAATGTTCACTCACACAGAAAATATGTAAATCATTTTCGTAGGCAAAATCTGAAATAAGGAATGATTTGTCCTTCAACCCTTGTACATTAAGAAAGCATAGTTTAAGAGCATTGCTGGTCACTGAGTGTGTATCGTCAGCTTTATTAGATAGTTGAGCTAAGTGGACAGCATTGACTGAAATCGATTCTACTCCCTGACTCATATTACCTTGTACATTTGATCGTTTATTAACAGTTGCATTTCTACTTATACCATTAATTTTAAGCGACTTTGTTAGGTTTGAAGTTTTCACCCCGCCCCACGGAATTTTAAGTTCACTCATGGAGTCTGGTGATTTGGGTTTTCCTGTACAGACCAAGGCATCGCTATTGCTTTTTTACTTTCTAATGTAGTGGCTATGCTCTTATCAATTATTTCACAGATCTTTATACTTAATAGCTGATATTCTTATACTCCATTGTCAATATTTTTTACGTAACTTTTCACAAACTTGACGCGCATCTTCACTTTACACAAATAATACAGTAAAATATGATGAAAATGAAATTGGATTTTTTCCATCTTCTGTAAACTACAACTGTCAGCTTTCAAATTACATAACATAAATGCGATCGATTATAGTATTTTAAAAATGAACTAGCACCATCCGTTTCAAAAACACGTAATGACTTATCCGGCAAACCAATTCTATGGACAGTAATGGAGATGATGGCGAATTTTGAGGAACTCCTTGGAATTAGAAAAGTTGTAGTTAACAATGGAACAGAATAAGTTGTAGTTAATGTATTAGTTCCATTGTGAAGAAGGCTGTGTATGAAGAGAATAATACTAGAATGAGATGGAATTTATAAATTAACCCACAGTGAAACATACTATCAAAGACTTTGTCTAGGTCAAATATCAGGAGACATGATGGTTCTAGTTTCTGAGGTACCAAATTGTGACATGTTTCTCAGCTGAATAGTACTATAGTTCCCATATTTTAGAATGTTACAGTCTCTGGGCGGTATTAAAAGTCTTTTTTTTTTTTTTTTTTTTTTAATTCAGAGTCTGCTTGGAGTTCGCTAATAAGTTGATTTTGGTATGATTAACTAATATATAACCTCAATACATCGGGTGAGAAAAATAAATGTGGCAACTACGGAAATCTAGACGTGTGCATACGTAGTCTGTAAAAATTAAAATATGTGAAATACGAAATTTGAAATGTTTTCTTTGTGGTTTGACATCAGAACAACTTATAAATAGTTTTCAAAATCGGATTATAGTCAATTTATTTATTTCTGAGGGATGTGTTTATGACAAGAATGAGTGAAAGTCAATTAATATTAGACGGATTTTGTTCTAATTTTGAGAGAAGATAATTTATCGATCAGTTGTACGTATCCCTCAGAAAACTGGAAATTTTCTACTCATCTCTCACTGTTCACTTTGAAGAAATAGTTATGCTATTGTAAAGGACTCACTGCTTCATAGTTAATTCACCCGGTGAGGTGAAAGGAAATAAAGAAAGCCAGACAAACAGGTAATTATTTGCCTTTGTATTCTTATAGTATAAGTTTCCTGTGGTTAAACAAGGGTACCATGTGCAAATTAAGTAGTCACATGTGATTAACTTAGTCAACTACTACGTGTTAATCAGAGCTTCTGAAATAACCTTTCCATGGCTTTGAATTGGATATTGAACAAAAGAAATACTGACTAAAGCTTCAACACACACTGTATTTTAAACTATAATGTGCTACAGTTTCGGATATCTACTATATCCTTCATCAGACACTATCTGTGACAGTGTCTGATGAAGGATATAGAAGATATCGAACCTGTAACATATTATAGTTTAAAATACAGGGTTTTCATAAAGTCTGGACGGATTTAATTTGCTTATAATTTTCATAAAAATGCTCATAATGAAATCAAATAAAGTGCAAACGGTAGCGGAAGGATTAAATTTTAAGTTAGCAACACTGTTAGATAAGCGGCAACTCTGAACACGTTGAGAGAGGGAGAGGGAGAGCAAGGGTCAGTTTCTTACCAAATTCCATCCATTGTTGTTTTCATTGTTGTTTCAATGCGACTTCTGGCTTTGGGGTCATGTGAAAACGGAAGTTTATGCAAAGAAGCCAAGTGGTTTGGAGAACTTAAAGGACAAAATCAGGGCGTCTGTGGCTGGCATTTCAGATCAAACACGGCGGAACGCTGTGAGTGGACTCCAGCGCCGCCTACGCGAATGTGTGGACGTAAATGACGCCCAATTGGAGGTGTGGCGGTGAATGAACTGAGCTGGTGCAGATTACAGGTAAAAATTTAATCCTTCCGCTACCGTTTGCACTTTATTTGATTTCAATATGAGCATTTTTATGTAAATTATAAGCGAATTAAATCCGTCCAGACTTTATGAAAACCCTGTACAATGTGTGTTTAAGCTTTAGTCAGAGATTCTGAATATACTTCTGATAACCATGTTTTAGTCAAACTCTTAGTACTACGCTAATCATATGCAAAACGACTCTGCATAAGGTTTCTAGGTTTAGTATTATCTCTACGTTTTAGTATTACCTCTCTTTAACAATAGTTTTAAAAAGAAAAAAGTGGAATTTTACTGACTTTTATAAAGGGAAAGAGATGTGATGACAACTATTGATAAAATAGAATAACACAATACTTTGTACAGTCACAAATTTAATAAAATTGTTACTAATAACAAAAGAAGATCGGAATTGTGTAAGTTGTCTCAATTCAGATCAGTTTTCAATTCAAAAAGTACTATAGCAATACTGATAATTTTTTCCCTAAGTTTCCTCACGTTTTGATTTGATTGATGTTTGAATTTTCATACTTTCCCCCTTTTTTTTTTTTCCTTTCCTTTCCGAAGGTTGTAAGAGATAATATGTATCCTGTTAACTCCTTATGGCAAAGTGATTATCGTGTCCAAAGCTCTTTCGGTTGACAAAAGGAGATAGTCCTTTGTGAAAGACCCAGGAAGCAACAGAAAAAAATCTAAAGGAAAAATCTTGATCGAAGAGAGATCAAACGCAGCATTGCTTTTTATTCGTTTTCCGGAATAATCTTATCTGTTTCAGATTTAAGTGAATCTTTTTTTTCTTCTTCTTTGAAGGAAGGTGGAGGTGGCTATTCAGAAAAGAATCCTTCCCCGCAACACTTGAATTTTCCTTTCAGTGTAAAAGGACGATTGTGGGAGAAAAATCAATGTTCTGTTCCTGTTAAACCTAAAAAAAAAAAAAAAAAAAAAAAGACTTGAATGTATATATACATGATACATTCAAATCTTTTTTTTTTTTAAATATTATGCTATAGATATATTTCTTTTTTTTTTCTTTAAACCCAAACCCAATTCCAGAGAGAGAAAAAAAGGAAGACATAATCTCAAACCCACAGAATCTCATCCATCTGGTTCTCTGGATTCAGTTCAGATAACTCTGTTTATCCTTCCATCACGCAGAAATGAATGCTAAAAGGGAAAAATCATGAATAGCTATTTCTTTTTTATTTATTGTACTTCGTTTCTTTTAAATACTGAGAGCAATGGAACAGAAATAAATAGGGCCAGTATTTCTGTGAGCAGTAAAGAAACAATTTTTTCCCTCCTGATCATAACTAAAACTTTCGCGTATAGGTAAGAGTTAAGTGGAGTGAGGGGATTTTGGGATTTTTGTTTCTGTACGTTTCATATTTATTACCCAATAGTGGTCAACCTTTCAAGGCTTGAGAGCTACTTTTTGGATCAAAAGATCCAATATATTTCATTCAATCAAATTTTTTTTTGTAGGCTTTATGTCTGGAGAACTACATATACTGTAGCCAAACCTGAACTATCACTTAACTTGATATGCTTATTCCGTAGAAAATACGAAAACTCGATTTAGGAGAGGTTAAAAAATTTTGTGGACCCTGATCCAAGATCCAATATATTTCAATCAAAAATTTTCTTGTAGGCCCTATATCTCAAGAACTACATATAGTGTAGCCAAACTCAAACTATCACTTAACACAGTGTGATGTGCTTATTCTGTAGAAAATACGAAAATTTGATTTAGGGACCGTTAAAAAAAATTGTGGCCCCTGATCCAAAAACTAATTATTGGACAAGATCGCAATCTTTTGATGCATTTTTCTGGATCATTTCTAAAACTCTTGGCCAAGATCGCAATCTTTTGATCCATTTTTTGATCATTTCTAAAATTCTTGTCATTTTACAAATCATTGGCGATCTTCTTAATTACTCACTGGTCACTTACAGACAGCCTTAAAACAGTAATAATGATCGATGCAGACTACCACGAACTACTTTTAACGACTTGCGTATAGATTAGTATATTGCGGTCCACATCTTAACCACCCTTCCATTACAGCATAATAAATGAGCTGCTAGCATTATTGGCAAGATTAGTACTCTATCCTCTCTTTCAATTCTTCGCCCTCTTCTTCTTTGTCTCCGCCTTTTCCTATGTTTATATTCGGTCGTCGTTTCCGTCTTTAATTCTTTTCCTCCATTTTCTTCTATACTGGGCGTTCTTTTCTACTTCCCTCTTCCTCAAACTATCTTTTACCTTGTTCTTTCATCTTATCTTGGGTCGTCTTCTCTTCCTTTTTCCTGGTACTTTAAGTTTCTCACATAATCGTCGTTTCTTCTTTCTACATGTTCCAGCCACATAAGCCTCAATTCTTAAAACTTTTTATTCAACGGTTCCCTCTTTCTTATATATATAATCTTTCCTTGTTCTATCTTTCCTCACCAAACCACAGATCCATATTCTTCATATCCTCATTTCCGTTATTTTCATCTTTTCCTGGGCGCTTGTGATTGCCCAGGTTTCACTACTATACACCATTGCCGGTCTTATTACCGTGAGTGACTAATACTTATCTCTTCCGATTCCTTTAGGGATTAACTAATATTTAGAATCAGGGACGGCTCTAGGTAATTTGCCGCCCCGCGCAATGGCATTATTTACTGCCCTGAAATATAGCGCTGAAGTATAGCAACGCACTCATAACATATATGAACATGGCTTCCAGTAATGGACCAAATATCCATAAAAATATATGTACATGGTGCTTAAAGTGTTATTGAGTGAATAAACAGAGAGAACTCATTGAATAGGCAAGCGAACAGCAACTTATTTAATAGATAAGTAAACAAAGTGAACACATTGAATAAGCAGGCGAACATAAACTCATTTAATAGACAAGTAAACAAAATGAACACATTGAATAAGCAGGCGAACATAAACTCATTTAATAGATAAGTAAACAAAGTGAACACATTGAATAAGCAAGCGAACAGCAACTCATTTAATAGACAAGTAAACAAAATGAACACGTTGAATAAGCAGGCGAACAGCAACTCATTTAATAGATAAGTGAACAAACTGAACAAATTGAATAAGCAGGCGTACATAAACTCATTTAATAGATAAGTAAACAAAGTGAACACATTGAATAAGCAGGCGTACATAAACTCATTTAATAGATAAGTAAACAAAGTGAACACATTGAATAAGCAGGCGAACAGCAAGTCATTTAATAGATAAGTAAACAAAGCGAACACATTGAATAAGCAGGTGAACAGCAACTCATTTAATAGATAAGTAAACAAAGTAAACACATTGAATAAGCAAGCGAACAACAACTCATTTAATAGATAAGTAAACAAAGTAAACACATTGAATAAGCAGGCGAACAGCAACTCATGTAATAGATAAGTAAACAAAGTGAACACATTGAATAAACAGGCGAACAGCAACTCATTTAATAAATAAGTAAGCAAATTGAACACATTGAATAGATAAATAGAGAATTTACGCAATAAACAGAATTATTGAATATATGATAAACAATCAACTCGTTGGCAGAATGTCGTTATTGAATATATTCTGAAAGTGAACTCATTGAAAAATGATAAACAGAGTGGGTTCATTGAACAGGTTGATAAACGGTTGATAGATGAACAGGTTGATTATATGCAGTAATTTCATTGAATAGTAGGGTATAGAGTGTAACTTCAACAGTTTGATAGAGAAATAAGGTGAACATTTTGAATGCGTGGATTTACGTCAATTAATTTTACAAGAAATAGACAGGTAAGTAAAGTGAACTCATTTACGCAAACTCATTGAATAAGTGGTAAAGGAATAAATTCATTGAACAAGTAGAAATTTAGAGTCAACTCATTGAGTAAATGGGTATGGTGTGTAATTACGCTGAATAGGTATATGTCTTGAGTAATTTCATTGAATAGGTGTATGTATAGAGTAATTTCATTGAATAGGTGTATATAATGAGTAATTTCATTGAATAGATATACATACTGAGTAATTTCATTGAATAGGTGCATATACTGAGTAATTTCATTGAATAGATATACATACTAAGTAATTTCATTGAATAGGTAGGTGTATGTATTGACTAATTTCATTGAATAGGTATATATACTGAGTAATTTCATTGAATAGCTGTATATACTTGGTAATTTCATTGAATGGTTACCGAGTAATTTCATTGGATAGATAAATATTGAATAGATAATAGAATACACTAATTGAATAGATGGTATGCACTCATCGAATAGTTAGGCAAAGTATGAATGTATTGAATTGGTAGTAACAAACTCACGGAAGTGAAATAATGACGCAATACATGTATTCAGTATCTACTCTTTCCAGCCTTAGAAAAAAGTAGATGTAAACAAACCCACCTGACTACCAGTGGGTTGATGACTAGTGATTGGATGTTGGTCTCATTGCACTAGTATCCTTCCGCAATAAAATCCCTACTAAAATATTAATTTGAACAAAAAATATCTGAATTTATCCTTTATTTTGTGATAAGAAGCGCAGTAAATGTAATATTTAACAACAGATGTAGCTTTATTTCAACCTCATCCGTATTTGGACATATAGTATTTACTGCGCATGCGTATGCGTTCGCTCGCCAACCCCACTCATTTGAAATTGTAGAACAGTGATGCCAATTGAAGGGAAATTTCCCTTGGCGCAGGGAAATTTTGAGTAAATTTTAGAGAAAAGGGGAAAAGGGAAATTGCTTGTAATATCTCAATATTGCAGGGAGATTTGAACCTCTCTTCAACCATTTATAGATTGAATGTATTTACGTATCTAATTAATCTCATTAAAATTCAGTATAAATTCAACATCCTATTTGTTCCAAACACAATCCGTTGCACATATTTCACATAAATTCTCACAAGTTATCTTGCTTTGCATTCGTTAATATTTATCAACATTACACATCGATCAACATATTCAGTTAAATTCGAAACATTACAACAATGCTTATTTAAAATCTTTTATGAAAATTAATCTTCCCATTGTTGAATTAAATGCAATGCAATAAGATTAAATATTTCTCAATTAAATTATCACTCCAACTATTATAACAGTTTGGTTTTCCCAATCAGAAGATGTTTTTCCCAACTAGAAAATTGATTCTGAAGAGGATTAATCAATGTAAGAGAAGAAAATCTGCGTGTCGTGAATGTAAATATGTATATATGGGCGAATACTCGGTCATTAGTGTATGTGTGTTTGTGTAACTTTGCAAATTTTCTGGTGACTGTGCGCACGGAATTATTAATTCTTAAGAATTCCGCATCTCTAAACTTTGTATTGTGCTTACGAACATTCCTCATGTACAGCCAAAGACAATAGCAACTAGAGTTTTCTTTGTAACTGTTCGTATTCGTTTCAGTAAATATGGGAGTGCTGTTCTTAAGTAAGTACATACCAAATATATACTTAATAATTTCTTTGTACCTTAGGTTACATTAATATTAAAATCTATCATGATATCTATAATAAAAATTAAAGTTAAATAATATTTATTTTATATTTTTTATGATTTATTTAGGTTGTCCGTCCTGACCGAGGTATTTATAGGGTTTTTCCTCAATCACACCAGGCAAATGCAGAGATTGCACCTTTAACATAGGTTCTGGCCTACACCTTTCCATATCCTTTCCCCTCCTCTATAGTAACGCCTTAGATACCTAAACAACAAATCAAGTTCAAATTCTTCGTAAGCTCAAAGGAAGGCTGTCAGATATCTGCTTGTATGTGCTTATAAGATTGCGGTGAGGGGGTGGGCGAAAACGATTAAAAATACGTTTACTAAATACAGTACTTGAACGTTTTGGATGAAGGGAAATTTTGTCCGGAAAAGGGTAATTCTGAAGCTTGTGAAGGGAAAACGGCTCTGAAGGAATTGGCATCACTGTTGTAGAATGCAGTTTCATATTGACGATGAGTGACAATAATCCATCTTCGTCTCATGCTATAAAACACAAAAGAGGATAACAGGAACAAAGACAATCTCGTTTATATAACGCTTTAAGAGAATGCATATTTCCAACATTAGTCAGTGTCAGTGCGTTTATTATTTACCAACCAACCATAGCCTTACACTTTGCAAATTATGCGACATTAAGCTAGCAGACAATTTTGCTGTTCACGTCTCTCACTGCCGAAGCACGTGTGAGCCGCGGAGTAATACATTTCGCTTTGTTTACTTCAACTTTGTTCTAAGGCTGGAAAGACTAAGCGCGTTTCATTTTCAAAGAAAAGAGAAAAAAGTTAAAAAGATTTCAACAAACGAGCATTTTTGTTCTAGTAGGTTCTTATAGATCAATGTAATCTGACAAAGGAAACGATATGTGATTATTTTGGTTTGATTTTACAACAGTTTTCCTCTCTTCAACTGTGCAACGAGAAGAAAAGAAACTATTTTATGTATCTTTCTTCCAAGAGCTAAAGATCTTTTAATACGTTGAAATTAAGAACATTTCTCAACTGATAATTGTTGATTTCGATATTTAAAGACTTGCTATAATTATTGTTTATACGCAAAACATTACTCATCAGAAAGGTTAACAAGTAAAATACACTAATGAAGAATAATGATACAATCCACATACCAAGAGGAAGTGCTGGATCGAGAGGATGGACTGTTGTTGGAGCCCTCAGACTCACGGGACAAACTGGCTATCCTCTGGGCCACGTGGATAGGCTCGGGCTTCTCCTGGGTTTTGCTCGCCATTCTTGCTCGGCAAAGATCCTGCATTCACACAAAGAAAACATATGCGTTATTATGTTCCAAATTGGTTTGATTATTAATAATTAGGTTCCAAAAATGGAATGAATGAATGATTGTTTTAGTTTAGCACCCCTTTCAGCAACAACGCTATATGAGACGTGAGCCTACAGCTAATCCGAACTACAAGAGCTCCAGTCGGGAATCGAACCCGGGTCTCCCACACTTAAAAATAGAATGACAATTCAAGTTAATCACGGTTTAAAAAAACGGTAGAAATAAACATACAAAACTCACCACTTACACACACAATATCTTAAGTAAAATCTCGAATTCACCATTTATTGATTTTATTTATTTATTTAAATACTAATATCAAAGCAGAAATCCAACCGCAAGTCTGTTACAAAAATTCATTATCTGAGTCTCGTATTTCACGAATAAATCTGCTTTTACCTTTGTGTTAGGTACTTTGACCATATTAAATAATGTTTTCTGGCAAATCGATGTAATACCCTCCATGAGACACATCACACAAAAATAATTACACTAGTTAACAAATTTAAACTTTTTGTTTGTTACATGAGAAAAATCACCTGATCTTTAAGGAACTTTTTGCGCTGAATTCGAATATGCACTCGGTTTCTCTGCATCACGTACAGTTTTCCCTAACAGAGGGATTTTCGGGAAATTCCCTCAAAAATTTCCCTTTTTCAGATATTTTATTCCCCTAGCTCCTGTCCCCTTACATATAGTAACATAGAAATTATACCTAAGTATACCTTGATTTATATTTAATAAACCCTAAAAGTTTCGTAAAAATCGCTTTGTTCTTTCTAGAGAAATAAATATATTTGTATGTATACTGTGTGCACTGTTTATTGCACCTGATAGTAATGCTTTCAGATCTCCTGAGTTGGGGTAAAAACGATTTGCTTTATTACTACAAACACAGACATAAAAATAAATATTTACAATAGTCAACAACACACTTGTATTGCTCTCTGTAAATTAGAAACGTGTATAAAAATAGAATGTACTTCCAACGTATATTTTTTTAAAACGTACAGTATATGTATATCTTAATACATATATATACAATTCTCCAAGGTAGTTGGTATTTTATTAGGACTGCAGTGTGGTTACACGAAGTACCAATGTTTTTTATGTTTATGGGATAGCCGAGCTGATGACAAACATTATGAAGTGAAGGAATGGGAACCTAGAGTGAATTACGTACCTGGAGAATGCAACGTCAAATACGCTCCTTTGGTAGATCCTAATAAGATATTACTACCGCCACTTCATATCAAGTTAGGACTTATGAAAAACTTTGTCAAAACCATGGACACATCTGGTGAAGGTTTCAAGTATTTGCGAGATAAGTTCCCTAACCTGAGTGATGCTAAGATTTCAGCGGGAGTGTTTATTGGTCCCCAAATTAGGAAATTAATGCTTGATGATACTTTGACAGCAAGTTAAACAGTGCTGAGCTAGCTGCCTGGACAGCATTTAAGTGTATTGTGCGCAACTTTCTGGGCAATAACAAAGCTGAGAGTTACACAGAAATCGTACAGGACATGATACAGAAATACAAAGAGTTGGGTTGTAGGATGTCTTTAAAAATCCACTTTTTGCACTCCCACCTCAGCTTCTTTCCTGCTAACCTAGGTGCTCTCAGCGACGAACAGGGGGAAAGATTCCACCAAGATATAATGGCATTGGAGAAAAGGTACCAGGGACGATGGGATCCTTCAATGACGGGGGACTATTGTTGGGGTCTTGTTAGAGAATGCAACATTTCTTACAAAAGAAGGAAGTAGTGTACGTTTTTGTAACCCAATGGAAGTTTCATATATTGTGATAGTTTTGATTGTCTTTTCATGACCTTTTGGTACATTTGTATTATTGTTTATTGTAAATTGTCACACTTGTAAATTATATTGTATTATATTTTATATATGTGTTTGTGGTAATAAAGCAAAACGTTTTACTTCAACTTAAGAGATCTGAAAGCATTACTATAAGGTGCAATAAACAGTACACACAGTATACATACAAACATATTTATTTCTCTAGAAAGAATAAAGCGATTATTACGAAACTTGGAGGGTTTGTTAAATATGAATCAAAGTATACTTAGGTATAATTTCTATGTTAGTATATGCAAGGGGACAAGATCTTGGGGTGTAAAATAAACGAAAAGGGAAATTTTTGAGGGATTTTCCCGCAAAACCCTCTGTTACGGGAAAATCGTACGTGATGGAGAAAAACCGAGTGCATATTCGAATTCAGCGCAAAAAGTTCCTTTAAGAACAGGTATTTCCTTTTATGTAACAAAACCTTTGTTAACTAGTGTTATCAAACTACTTTAAATGAAATGAAATGAAATCTTTAAGTTTAACGTCCCACGGTTATGCCGGTTAGGCTAAAGGAGACGGTGATGATGAGTAATGAATGAAATGGTGGAATGAAGAAAGTTGGAGGAATCGGGAGAACCCCGAGAAAATCCACGTACACGGTGTTTGTCCACCACAAATTTCACTTGGCGGGGGCTGGGATCGAACAAACAACTTTAAAATAACACGTTTAGTTAGTGATATTTATTTCACATGTTGTCATAGGAACACCAATAAAAAATAGTACTATTAAATGTAACTAAAGAACTAATCATTTTGCAGCATCTCCCGGATTAGGAGTAAATAAACTGATTAACAAATTATACAGGACATTTAAAAACAACAACGACAACATTTGGGCTGTGATCCCTGACACCAAGATAAGACAACAAATAGGCCTATAGAGCAGCTTGGGTGCAGAAATCGGTCATTTCGGAGTTATAGGCTGCCGAAAACATGAAAAAATGAAGTGTTGTTTTGAAATACCTTGTATAGAGGAACTTACATGAAAACCAGAATCGGAATACTTTGAATTCAAAGAGAACTGTGAAAGAACTATAAAATTGAACGAATCGAGCCCTGTTGGGCCATAATTGTTATTAGAGGTTGTATGTTAGGCAAAATGCCTAGTCTTTAATATTAAAGATGTGATCAAAAACAACGTTTTATAGTTTATATGGGGGTTATAGTTTCAATTTAAGTGAATTTTATTTTGCCTGTCGATCCTTTCTGCCTAAATAATTGCTTTAGTGCCTAATGTTGCCTATTCTATGCATTTTCTTCAAAATAAGACTACATTATATATGCATGTCATGCTTCCTTTTTATATGTAGTAAAAGAAGATATTAAGAAACAGGTATATTTCTATGTTCTTTGAACATTATCTATGACTTGAATCTATTGTTTTAATTGTATTGAGTATTTATCTTCATTATTTCTAGTTACATTTTAGTGCCTATTTTACTGCCTATTTTAAATTTTAAGTGCCTATTTGCCTGCCTATTTTCTAGGTTTTTAATGCCTAAATTATAATAGAACCACAGAATCTACAAAAATGACGCCAAAGTAGGCGATTGAGAAGCTTAGAGAAAAAGCGAAGTTAACAAGTATTACTGTACAACAATGTGTAGTCGAAAAGATTGTAATATCTAAATAAAAGCATCAATCTCTTAAAAAGAAGAGGGGTCTGAAAAGAAAAAGAGTCATGGCATGTGAATCCCCTGAGATCATCCAACTAATTGCAACTTCCGCGTATTATTATTATTAAGAAGTTCATTAGCGTTAATAGGAAGGGCTCTATTAGTATATTGATCATCACAAGGATTCGCTATATTTACTCGCGTAATGCAATATCTGATAATTAATCTGTAATTAATTAGGAGCCTTTCGAAATCACAAGTGAAAAGTCAGCCACGATCAAAGGAGATTATAAACAAAATCAATACTCAAATCCAGGTACATTTGTTCAGTGTACATTTGTTTGTAAAATTAATATCACAAAGGAATTGTAAATTTGAATAAATAATTAAAAGAAATATTTGATTTGCAAATGTGTATCGTATTTGTATTTCATTTCAATAGCTATATTTACGTAATTACAGTCCTTATGGTATCGTTTTTTTTTTCTATCATCTCTGATTTATTAATTTACCTTATCATGTATTTTTAACGTGTTTGCATAAGCTTTTTTCATTATTATGAATGACTCTTGTGGTAATGCATATCGGTAAAAAAATATAATTTATCGCTACAAGCTGAAGGAAGGAACTTACCTAATATCTTACTTTTTGTATCAAATAATTAAGATATTAGGTAAATTTTGTTCCCTTAGCTTATGGCGATAACGACATTTGGTAAGTTTTTCTCTCATAGCTTATAGCGATAAGGATATTAGGTAACTTTCCTTCCTTAGATTATAGCGATAAAGACATTAGGTAAGTTTTTCTCCCTTAGCTTATAGCGATAAGGACATTAAATAACTTTTACCCCCTTAGCTTATAGTGATGTCATTATGTACATTTCCCTCTCTTAGCTTATACCAATAAGGACATTAGGTAAGTCTTCCTCACTTCGATTATAGCGGTAAGGACATTAAGTAAGTTTCCCTCCCATAGCTTATAGCGATAATGGACATTAGGTAAATTTCCTTCCCTAGTTTTTAGCAATAAAAAATATTAAATATTTTTCCTCTCTTAGCTTATAGCGTTATAGGACATTAGATAATTTTTCCTTTCTTAGCTTATAGCGATAAGGACATTTGGTAAATTTCCCTCCCATAGATTATAGCGATAAGGACATTAGGTAAATTTCCTTCCTTAGATTATAGCAATAAGGACATTAGGTAAATTTTCTTCCCTTAGCTTATAGTGACAATAAAATTTCAGGTGAAAGAGTATGCAAACTGTGGTTTACATAACGGAATTATCTTTATTCTTAAATGTGTTCTGTGTTTGAACTTCGTCAATTTGCTGTTAGTCAGAATTACGGAATGGTTTGCTGGATCTAATTCGGAGTGAGCATATTTTGTGTTTTAAACATAAGTTAAAACCCTTTTTCTTTTTCTAAGTATGGCTAAGTCTAATTGTTGAGTTGATTTTAGTTTAGCGTTCCTTCCAGCAGCTTGGCTATATAAGACGTGGATCTACTAATTAACGTGGAATCCGAACTACATGAGCTCCCGCCGGGTATCGAACCCGGGTCTCTCACGCCAAAGGCGTGTACGCTAACTGCTTATCCACGAGAGAGCTCCTAAGTCTAATTGTCTTGTGTTTGTGTTACTTTAGCAAAAGTTCTCATGTCGCACCTAATTGGGTTTTCTTTCGATTTTGATAGCACTGTAAATTCCAGATTATTGGGGATCTGGTTTTGAATTACTGGCAATCATGTCATATCAATAAGTAAATAAAGAAAATTAGTTTGGTGTAGGGACAATTTAGATATTTCATTTATATTAAGTTTAATGATGTTTTTTAAATGCACTACATACTGTATATTACCAGTAATTTGACAAATAAAATGGGTTTTTTCTCAATATTGATAACTATTCATGTCTAACGTTTCACGGTATGTGCTCTTAATTATTTTGTGACAAAATCTGCATGTGTTTTCATAGCATAACAATATTCCGATGTTTAACACAGCTAATCACATGACAATGAATTTAATGTCATTAAGTACACGGCATTGCAAAGTCATTTAAATTTTGCAAAAAAAAAAAAAAAAAAAAAGATTAATAGGTTAATACGAGTTTTTTGTACTGATGAGTAATGGATTTCCTTTTATTTTAAGAGTATATCTCTTATATATAGAAATAGCAATTAAAGTATGACTATTATACAAGATGAAGTTTTTTTTTTTAAATTTCATTAAGGTACAAATTCGTCAATCATTCCATTTTTGAAAATTCGTAACTTCGTTCACAGTCAAACATCAAAAGTGAAATTTTCACTATAGTTTTCTTTTATATAGATATATATTCTGTTAAAAAAAAAAATGGTGGTCTATGTTCCACCGGAGATATCTTACTTCAAACTTTGCAAAAAATTACGAAATTTCATTTTTTTTAAAAAAAAAAGTAGGAAGCATGCATCACTCTTGTTACTTTAGAACAATATGTAATTATAATAAAAACCAACATTTATGTTTCATCCCTTTATTATAAACTTCAGCTGTAAATACTAGAATTTGTTAAATTTCCTTGCTAAACTTAGGAAGTGATTTTCACATATTAGGATTCAATTAAGGCTTTTCATGCTAATAGACAAAATTAAAGAACAGAAAATGTTGAAGAAAATAGTGTTTGTTTCAATGTGTTTGAATAATCCTGTCCTAAGATATATAAGTTTAGGCTAACGTCTGCAAAGTCACTAATTGGCATGCCACTTAAAGTAACAAAAATGAATGCCACTCAGAAACGGACTGGATTAAACTTTAAAAAAAAAAAAAAAAAAAAAACTTTTCTGCTGCCAGTTAATATAGTAATAATATGTATAAAAAATTGTCAAGCAACCAAAACAATTATTGGCCGATTTCATACGGATTGGCCCATACAGAGTTCGTTATGACATATGCCTAACCTAATTCTATCAGTTAGTTGCGTTACAGAGGGTGGTTTTCCAACGGATGTAAACAAGGACATTTGAATCACACCAACCTAATAGAAGCATATCTTTCCATTCGTGTAATTACTCAATTGCTTTAAGATAAAGGGTAAAGACCGAAAATCCTATATTCCAAACGGG
Organism: Thermobia domestica; assembly: GCF_964235325.1. Lineage (NCBI taxonomy): Eukaryota > Metazoa > Arthropoda > Insecta > Zygentoma > Lepismatidae > Thermobia > Thermobia domestica. The sequence continues at coordinate 6,797,076 of NC_137468.1, forward strand.
ATCAAACCAGTATAGCAAGATATATGAATTTAAGATTTGGCTACACAGAAGCTTAATATACTAACGATAATAATATGAAAAAAAAAAAAAAACTCTGCATCCATTGGTACTTTTGAAGTGGGTTTTCATCCGTCCAGTTGCTTATGATTAAGCGCTCCACCAGAATCTTGTTTCGTACAAATTTTAAACCACGAGAAAGGAAGGCGGTTTTTCTTTTCACAGTCACCACTTTCACCACCAAGACTAAGACTGCCGAAAGACAGGAAAAGCCAGCAAAAGAGAAATTCCATCTAACTCCCAGCAGGGGGTGTCAAACAAGTTTTCCAAAAGGAAAACTTTCTCCGCGGAAAATGATTATGTTCGGCAGCCACATTGGATCTCAAGTACTTCACCAACTTAAATGTGATCACAGACCGTGGCAGATTTTCCTTTAACAAGGGCATCTAGAAATTAAGAATAGTTTCTAGAGGCTGTATCACGTACTAGATTATTTTAAACTTTTATATTGACATAAATTAAAAGTGTAACTTGGTTCGTGGTATTGTATGAATAAGGAAGTTGGTCACTGATATGCAAAGAACAAAACTGAGAGGTTACAAAAACAAAATTTTCAGAAAAATATTTGATCCAAAGAAATTGGTTTGAGTTGAGGTTTTAGCGTCTCTTTCAGCAGCGAGGGTGTATGAGACATGGATCTACAGCTTCATGAAATCCGAACAACATGAGCTCCCGCCAGCAATCGAGCCCAGGGGCGGATCCAAGACGGACTTCTGGGGGGGGGGGCGGTGGGTTGTGATACTGCTGCTTAGAGCTACTTTTATGAGCTCAAAACTCTGGGATGGATTTCATTTATATATAAAATAAGAAAGTTTCCTATTCTGGGGGAGGGGAGATTACCCCGATCGTCTCCCTGGATCCGCCCCTCATTGAACCTGACATTTAGCGCCAAGTGCACGTACGATAAACATGTAGCCACCAGGGAGCTCTTAGACAACAAGCTAGCTAAACTTTACAATAGTTACAGGTCTCTATAGTTGTCGCGAGGACTCAGGATGTTTGACCAAGATTTACCATTTAGCCAATAGAACGCGAGGGTATGTCCCAGTCGTCAACCCCCACTCATGAAATTTTACCAGTGTCTTTTGCGCTATACGGAGAACATCTGAGGCTGCAGCATTATCTGATTGCCGCTAAATTTCGTTTTGTTATTGTTGTTTTCGTCGTAGTTTTATATTTTGCTATTATTATTGCTACCATTAAGAGGACTCATCACTGCGAAATTAAAATACCGCTAATTTTACAGTAATTATGCGATATCTTCAAATAGATAAAAGATAATTGAAAAGTGGAACAAGATCTCCCTAGACAGTATTATTTTGCTTGAGATACCATTATCACGACTCATTTATCTGCTTTCGATTTTCAGCCATTTGGAAAATAGGCATTTATTTTCGCGTTTCTAAATAACAGCAAACGAAAAGCTACTAGGTGACTCGTGATAACGGTACCTCATGCAAAATAACATCGTCTAGGGAGGTCTTGATTTACTTTTCGATTATCTTTTATCTATTTGAAGACATAACATAATTACTGTAAAATTAGCGGTATTTTAATTTCGCAGTGATAGAGACTCTTAATTGTTGGTATTCTTGCTATAATTCTTTAAGTGCTTTAAGTGCTCCTAAGTTTGACAACGTTATTGGTGCACTTCAGCTATTCCACTTTTTCTCGAGTATGCATTCGGAAGGCAGCTCCACGAATCATACCAAATTCTTCCGGTGCATCGCACGTAAAAGCGGTTCTATCATTCACGTAGAGCCCAGGCTTCACGAGTCCTTGCGATCACAATATCATACGGATAATAAAGTCCATTTAATATGGGCGAAACGCGTCGCTAGCATGAGTAACACGTACAGGATGCATAGAGTCCTACAAATGATCGAATATCATACGCATACTAAAGTCTAGGTGTCTAATACGTCGCTAGCATTGCTAATATGCACAGTGTACACAAAATCATAGGTCATACAAATAATACACATAATAAAGTCTAGACGTTTAAGGTGGGCGAGATAACGTCACTTCATTCGCAATATGTACAGACAACCTAGAGTTCTACATGTGCCTGAATATCATCGATAATAATCTCTAGACGTCCAAATGGCCGAGGTACGTCACTCACATGGGTAATATGTACAGAGTCCATAAATTCCTACAGGTAATCGGATATAATACGTATAATAAAGTCTAGAGTCTAACATGGGAGGAACAGGTTACTCGCATGGATAATACCACATACAGGGTACATAAAGTCCTTCATTTGACCGAATTTTTGGTTTGAATTAGGTTTTGTTATCACAAAAATGCATGTTAGTGAGAAAATAGTTTGTGGTATGGC